>NC_142134.1:52775000-54025000 GCF_024610735.1 Ursus americanus
ACATCAGTCCTTTGGGGCTCTTTCTAGGGACCTGGGACTCTTTCACAGCTGAGACCTGGAATGAAACCCGCCAGAGTGGAATCTCTCCACCACCATGATAACCTCAGGGGGCCATGTGTCCCTGTCATGTTTTTAATAATAACACACACACACACACATATATATAACATAAGAATGCATGTAAAAATAAAAGGCCATCAACATATATGCGTATACATATATGGTATACAAAGGCAGCTAACATTTATCAAGTACTTATGTATTAAGCAAGCCGCAACTGGCTTCCATGGATTCTCTCATTTAATTCTTTAAATATTCCTACGAGGTAGGTTTATATAATTATTCCCATTTCACAGAGAAGGGGATTGAAGTTAGATGGGTCTAAAATCATACAGCTACTGAGTGGTATTTGATCACATGATGGCTGACTCGAAACCCAGCTTTTATAAGAATAATTTGTGCTTCCGTGGAAAACTGCACTTTCTAGAGCATACATTACCAGATTATCTGATTCTGAGTCTATGGGAGCAATTTCACAACTCTTTATATTGTGGCTCGCTGATAGCAGTGCAAAATAATTCTTGTCTATAGACAGGTGAATAGATTGTGTCTAGCAGACAGGCAACCTCCCCTCCTGTGGGAGGGTTATGCCCATTTGCACATTTATTTCAAAACTGCTTTACTCCATACAAATGTGTGCGTTGGCTTTTCCCCTTGAACCAGTTAGAACATCTGCTTGGTTCCTTCATGTAATGAAGAGGCTAAATAAATTCCTTAATTCATGTTCATTTTATATCTGTATATGAGGCATGATTTTGCTTTTAAAAAATCACCCTTTAACAGTTTCACCAGAAGACTCTCACTGATGGCTCATGGATAACAAGAGGAAATAAACACAGATTGTAACATGTAACTCCCTCCCTGGAGGGAGGAGGATTTCATCCTGCTTGGTTCTTGGTTGCCTGTTACCTGCCATTACCCCTGCCTAGGTGGGCATCAAGAATGTCTCAACCCCTTTGGAGTCCTGTACTTAGAGGACACCTCCCCATTCTAAAGCTCACTTCCAACTTCCTCTTCTCGTCGGGGGGCCTGCTTCTCCACAGGGAATGTCACTGAGATGACCCAGAGCCTCTCCCAGGAGGTTCTGTGGGTGGTGCCCTGTGGGTTCCCCCGGAAAGACATCCCAGAGTACAGTCAGCCTGACCTTCACACACAAGAGCTGTATGTACAATTAAATGAATTAATAGTTTTAAACTGCTTAGAAGAGTGACTATATAAGGCCCATATGAGTATTTGCTAAATAACCCTCCTTCCCACATAGATCCTTAAAAAA
Organism: Ursus americanus; assembly: GCF_024610735.1. Classification (NCBI taxonomy): domain Eukaryota; kingdom Metazoa; phylum Chordata; class Mammalia; order Carnivora; family Ursidae; genus Ursus; species Ursus americanus. The sequence goes on from NC_142134.1 coordinate 52,776,334, forward strand.
AAAATCTCCAAATCCTGCTGATGTTTGCTATTTCTGTTTTGCCTCTTGAGATCCCAGTGGGGGAATGCGAATGTGCGGGGCTGTTAGGTAATGTTCGTCTTCAGGACCATTCTCAAATAGAACTTTAACTCCCAGTATGGTGGCCCAGGCATTTCAACAAGTGGGTGAATAAACCACTATAGAGCCCCTAAAACCATATTAAAACCTGCTCTCTGGTAGAAACCTCAGCTGCTTTGTTTTCACGGGGTGGGAGCGGCGACCTGGCCTGGTAGGGCATCCCTGGTCTGGGTGCTACGTCACCAAAGAGATGCACAGGGCCAGGAGCCTCACAGCCAAGTTTCTGAGCAGCCTTCTGTACCATGAAGTGGGGGCAGTGAGGACCCTTACTTTGCTTCCCTCTTGGGGCTGGGGTACGGTAGCAGCACAGGACAGAGAGGAAGTAAGATGGCGCATGAGGGGGTCAGCAGGCTGTAGAACAACTATGACCTTAGCACAATACTAATGAGGCCCTAGAAATGAGATATTTTAAAGGCAGATTTTCCAGTTTCTTTCATGTGTAAGAAAACACATTAGTGACTTGGTATTTTTTTTTTTTTTTTTTAAAGATTTTATTTATTTATGTGACAGAGAGACAGCCAGCGAGAGAGGGAACACAGCAGGGGGAGTGGGAGAGGAAGAAGCAGGCTCCCAGCAGAGGAGCCTGATGTGGGACTCGATCCCCGATCGCCAGGATCACGCCCTGAGCCGAAGGCAGACGCTTTAACGACTGCGCTACCCAGGCGCCCCCGTGACTTGGTATTTTAAGCGACCAGAGTAGACATACCTTGCTTTCGCTTTCGTTGGATAGAATTTCCAGAGCTTCCAGGTGTGACAAACCTTGATACTCATCAAACAGCATCCCATAGTGGGCAGTCCTCTCGGCCGTCAGCTGCTGGGCCAGTCTCTCCTTCTCTTTCTCCTTGGCTTCCCTTAACATCTGCAGAAATAGACAGTGTTTGTACCCTGGATGTGGGCTCGAAAGCCTCGTTTCCTGTGTACGATGTAGGGGGAGATGAGGGCTGGCTTTCTTTGTGTCCCTTGGGAATTTCTAACAAAATGATTCTTTCCTTGATTCCACAGACAGTTTTTACATAATATTCCACTTCAAATCTTACATGTTTGTTACGTACACAACAAAACAAAAAGCAAAAATTCTATGCCTGGCAATGGGATTGGAAAGAAGCAAAACAGAAGCTGAACGAACAGTGGTTTCTGCAGAAGAGCTTTCCATGTGTGTGATTAATTTTCTTATTTTCTGAAATATCCAAATTTTCTATAATGAGCAAATTGATGTACACCGGGAAAGTGTAATCTATTGTGACAGGGTTCACTGCAACTTCTGCACCCAGGCAGACCTCAGAGCAGCCGCAAGCTGGTCTGCTTTGACTGGAGTTACATTGTTTTAAAAATGTATGTGTGTGGTTACTAACCGTCTTTGATGAAAAATTAATAAAATATAAACTCATAATGTATTCCTCATCAGATACTGAATATAAATAAGAATATTAGCTTCTTGATTCTTGAGAAGTATGATTGAGAGTGGATTTCCTCTCCATGTTGATCATTTTTCTCCCGTTATTTTTCATTGATTACGTAAAGAGAAGAAAATGAACACGAGTCCCTCAGTCACTCCCAGTTTCCTGCACTTGCTTTCTGTGATTCTAAGCATCTTTTATCTGATTCCTCATTAAGTTTACTGGGCACTATATTTATAGGGTTCTTTAGTATCTCTGGAGAGCACCATAAACACAGTGGCCACCACGAATTCACAAGGGAAAGATCATGGAAGAACAGACTGTGGTTTTTACTGGGTGTCAATAAAACGGTCAAGCTCCTTCTCCTTTTGGGTTCTTGAGGCCATCAGCCAAAACCTCACCAGGCTTCCAACAGAATTCTCCCCTCTGTCCGTCTTTAAGAGTATGTATGTACAAGCTCTGAATTTTAAAGTTTTCAAAACAACTCCATCAAATGAAATTATCACTGGGGATTTTTAACACTTAAAATAAAACCCAACTTTTCCCACTGATCTTCCTCGCTCAGTGGTAAAACAAAACATCACAGTGACACAGAAATTGCTTCCTTTCCCTCGAGCAACATCCGTTTCTAAATTTATGTTTTGGAACAGAGGGGAAGGGATGAAATGAAGGGGGAGTGGGGAAGGTCGCTCTGGAATGACTTGGATTCAGTCAAAAGATGGAGTGAAATTAAAGTTGCTTAAAGAAGAACTGGCTTTCTATAGGGTGTTGGTCCTTTTTCCGTCCGGAAAAGAAAAGGAGATGGTTTGAAACAGCAATGAGTGGTTGTGGCGTGGGAGTCTTCCCGACAGAAGGGCAGCCCTGGAGACTTGCGTCTGTGAGTCTGGAATCCACCCTGTGCCACTGGGATAGAACACGGGAGAAGTTCGGGGAGTGTAGGAACACTGGGCTTCTACAGTTAGTGTGGATTAGGAAAAACCCAACAGACTTCTCTACGTCAAGGGACGGCAGCTTCACCCTTTGAGCTGTGCATGCCAACAACCGTGGCTCTTGCTGCCTCCCTATGTCACATCCCACGTTCCCTCCATCGGGAAGTCTGGGTCGACCCTCAGAATATCCCTGGAATCAGCATTCAGCCCCTCTTCCAGGGCTCCACACTGAGCCACCATGTCCTCCTGCTTAGGCAATGGCACTTGCCCCCTGAGGGGGCTGGGAGAGTTGCAGCATCAGTGACCTAGGGCCCCAGTTGCTGTACTTTGCAATCCATGCCTCACTGGCACCGACGTCATGCCTCCCGTGATCGATCACCGGTGCGGCAGGGACACTGGGGAGACCTGTTCCAGGAAATCAGCTGAAGGACTGTCCCAGGGCTCTGCCCAGCTTTCCTCAGGGGACACAGTAGCCTAGGACACTTCTACCCCATCTTCTCTCCCTCTCCCCATCCCTGGAGTCAGACTTGTATCTTAGTCTGACGGCCCTCCCAGCCGTCTTGCCCCCCACCTCCTTTGTCGCTCAGCATTTCCCCTAATAAAATCCCCGCACATTAAGGCCATCTTGGCCTCTGCTGCTGGGAAAGCCTGCGCTGGTACACACTCTAGCTGGTCTCCCTGCCCTCAGCCCTCCCCATACCCAGTCTGTTTTCAACACAGTAACTACAGTGCTCCTGCTACAGGCAGACCTTATCACTCCTCTTTTCAAAGTGCCTTAACGTTTCCCCCATTTCACTAATAGTACAACCTAGGTCCCTACAAATGCCCTCCGGGATCTGCCATGACCTGCTCCCCACTAGTACTCTAGCCTCGTCTGTAACAGTTCTCCTCCTGGCTCACTCCTTTCCCACCATGTAGCATCCTTGTTCCTCATCCACACTAGACACTCCTGCCCCAGGGCCTTTGCACAAGCTCTCTTTCTGCATGGAATGTGCTTCACTCAGATTTCAGCATGGTCAAGCCCCTCATCTCCTTCAATTATTTGCTCAAATGTTGTCATCTCCATGAGGCCGCCCCCCTAACAATCCAATTTAATACCTAACCTGCCCCTCACTCCCACATTCCTGACTGCCTTCTTTCTGCTCTACTTTTTCTTTTCTTTTTTCCCACAGCACTCAATCATCTTTGAAAATACTAGACAATGTTGATGGTTTGTTTGTTTCTCCTCACTGTAACAAAAACTCCTTAAGGACACGGATTTTTATCCATTTTGGCTGCTGATGCATCCCAAGTGCTTGGAAGAGTGCCTGGCACATAGTGGTCATTCAAAATGCATCTGTGGAATGCATGAATGAATGAATGAGTGAGTGAACGAATGAAGGAAAAATTACTGTTTGGCAGGAGGTTAGAGTCGGTAGTGTTGTGGTGATCCATGTGAATTAGAGGCGCCATGCTCAAGTGTGCCCCCGAATGTTGGGTACCATACTCGTTGCACTTTTCCGACGTGTAATTAGAATAAAACACTGTGGGGGCGCCTGGGTGGTTCAGTTGTTAAGTGTCTGCCTTTGGCTCAGGGCGTGATCCCGGTGTTATGGGATCGAGCCCCACATCAGGCTCCTCCGTTGGGAGCCTGCTTCTTCCTCTCCCACTCCCCCTGCTTGTGTTCCCTCTCTCGCTGGCTGTCTCTCTCTCTGTCGAATAAATAAAATCTTTAAAAAAAAAAAAAAGAATAAAACACTGTGGATGGCCAGTGTGGATTTTCACATGACATATTTCTGTGAGCATTGCTCCTTACTTTTCAGCAGTAGACTGATAAAAATTGTGACGGTGACCCCAAACCTACAGTAATCTGGGAACCTGAGCAGATCCAATTCTCCATTCTAGAGGTGTGTAAATTTTAGACAAGAGTAGAATTAGCCAGTTTCTGCACTTGGTTACATTTTCCCTGCATTATCAGTTTTTTAACTAGAATCAAATTTATTTATTGACATATATACTTATATATGTATATGTATGAATACTTATATGTACATATATGTAATATATAATATATAGTTGTATATGTATGTATATAGAAATTTTATAGACATATGAAATCTTGTGGCAAAAATATTCCTACATGCTCACCAAATATCCTTTTCCTCCCAGACACATGGCTAGACTATATTTCTCAGCCCCCTGCGTTGAATTAGGTAAACTACGTGATAAGTGTTGGCCAAAGGAATGAGGGTAAAGTCCTGAATTGTCCCACCTAGTCCTCTCCATCTCACCCTCCCCTCTCTATGAGGTTAGAAGTAAAGAATTTTAGGACGGCAGAACCATGGGATAGGGGCTCAGAAAAGAGCTACCTAGAAAGTCCCTGAACAGGAACGCTCACACCGTAGGAGGCAAAGATAGACTTCTTTCTGTTCTTAGCCACACTGATCCTTGGGGGTTGGGTTTTTTTGTGTGTGTGTTGCTTCTGTTTTACAACATCTAGTATTAATTATCTGTGTAATATAAATCTATTTTCTTTTTTTTAATGCTTTTTCAAAAAAGATTTTATTTATTTATTTGAGAGAGAGAGGGAGCACAAGTGGCGGGAGGAGCAGAGGGAGAAGCAGGCTCCCCACTGAGCAGGGAGCCCGACAAGGAAACAAGGACACGGGGCTCCACCTCGGGACCCTGAGATCATGACCTGAGCTGGTGGCAGATGCTTCACTGACTGAGCCACTCGGGCGCCCCTCTGTTTTCTTTTTAAATATCAGTAGGGTGGTGGTTTAGGTGATCCTGCCAAGTCCTGACCTGAGCTATAATACCAGAGTGGTTATACGAGGGTTACTCTGGAAGAGACAAGGGGAAATAGCTTAAAACAAAAGCTTTTCAGGAACTGCCACTAACATGATGTCAGCGATAGCTCCTTAGTGGCTTCCTAGTACTGAGCTGTGAGAAGCTATGTTTGTCCTGCCTGTGAAATTTACAAAACCCGGGGCCGTATCAGCTGCTCCTGGTTTCAGGAAGGCAAAGACAGACCCGGTGTGTCTGACTGTTAGGGGGAAAGGGGACAAGGGGCCTGCTTGCACTGGGCATGTGCCATCTAAAAGAGCAAGTTCAGAATTAGCATTTTATACTTGGAAAAGAAGATAAATAGTATTTTTAATTTACTTGACTACTATAAGTAAGCAAAACACAGATTAAATTCTTTTTTTCTTTTCTTTCTTTCTTTTTTTTTTTTTAAGTAATCTCTACCCCCAATGTGGGGCTCAAACTCACGGCCCCATGATCATGGGTTGCATGCTCTACTGAGCCAGCCAGGCAGCCCACAGATTCAGTTCTTCATATCATATTTCTCAAGGAGGGTTGGGAAGCTTTAAAACTGGAAGTGTGAGAAGCCCATCCTTCGCGTAGTAAGAGGACTATAAATTAAAATTCCAATGAAATAGTATTTCCACCTATTATATGGACAGAGAATAATGACAATAATAACCAACATTCCTGAGTGTTTGCTAAGAGCTGGGTACTATGCTAACTCATTTCATGCTTAATCAAAGCTCTCAGTAGGTACTGATGTTATCCCCAGTACAGAAGGGTAAACCAGGGCACAGAGGGGTTCAGTGACCTGTTCACGGTCATACAGCTAGAACGTGGCAGATCTAGAATATGTATGATAGTGTTATAAACTGAATGCTTGTGCCCCCCCCAAATTCATATGTTGAGACCTAGTCCCCGGTGTGATGGTATTTGGAGGTGCAGCCTTTGGGAGGGGATTAGGTCGAGGGTGGAGCCCTCACGAGTGGGATCAGTGTTCTTATAAAAGAAAGCCCGCAGGCTCCTTCCCTCTTCCACTATGTGAGGACGCAGCAAGAAGACAGCTGTCTATGAACCAGGAAAGGGCCACCACCAGACACCGAATCTGCCAGCACCTTGATTTTGGGCTTCCCAGCCTCCAGAACTACGAGAAATCAGTGTTCGTTGCTTGTAAAACACCCAGTTTATACCATTCTGTTATAGCATCCTGTGTGGACTAAGACAAATGGCAAGAATATAATCATCTTCGAGAAATTATGAAGTGAATAAAGCAAGGTACAAAAGAGTGTGGTTAGTATGCTACCATTTGTCTGAAAAACTGTGTATGTATATATGTGTATATGTATCTGTATATCCATATCTCTCTATGTATGTACGTATGTGCGCCCGTGTGTAGCTACGCGATAATTCTGACAGAATCCCTAAGAACCTGTCAACTGTGTTCGTCTCCCATGAGAAACCAAGTGGCTGGGGAAAGGGCTGTATCAGAGACTCAAATTTCCTTCTCTACTATCTTATGTCATTTGAATGTAAGCCACATGCTTGAAAATACCTATTAAAAAAGATACATACAAATATATTTACTTTACCAACTGAAAGAAAACATCGCATATATGCGTAATCCCACCTGTGATAAGGAAACGGTTCTCTCCATGAGTGTCTTGGTCCGCTTAAAGCCTGGGTCACTCTCCGCAAGGACATTCATGGTTTTCTTACCGATGAATTCCAGAGCATCAAGACCGCCGGTTAAGACGCTTTTACCCTGCCGATGAGATAATTGCATGAGATTGGTTTTTGCCTTTCGCTTCTCCACAGAGGTCAGCAACTCCTAGATGGCACCATTTGCAAATATTAAAATCAATATAAAGTCACAAGTTTTTCTCATCGGGGATTTAATATCCATTTCATCCTATTTTCTTTTCCTTGGAAGGGCGTATGTCATATAATTTGTAGGACAAACGATATTATTTAAAAAGGGTGCTTAGCAAAAACGGAAGCATATTTGGGATGAATTTTGCTGGCTTTGTGTGTATGAACAGACATGTAATCTAAGACATAAAATTAATAGGTGATCCCATTACTGTTTTTGTTTGAAAGAATGTTAACCCAAGTAACAGAATTATGTGGAACAGTCTATTAAAATGTCAAATACTCTGGCCAATTTAGTGAATTCTTTAATCTAGGGCCTTGGAGTGTAGGACCCTCCGGCTGTGTCAGATGGCTCTGGCATACTTTCACAAACTACTAATAACCGCCTATAATTAGTATATTCATGAAATAAGACAGGTTGATTTCCATAGACCACTGGCTCTAGAAACTGTTCTATCATACAGTTACCCTTCTGCAAATCCTCTTGTCAACCATTGCTTTTCTTTAAAAAGATTAAAACAACCAAGCTTTACTCACATAAACTGTTCATATAAATAGAACTGCTCACATGTCTTTGCCAGTTCTGTACACTCCCACCCCACAACTTCAGTTATACGACGCATACACCTGTGTTTTTTCCACCTTACATGAATTTATATACATTATATTTTTGTATTATATTATTGCCTATATACATTTCCTAATCTTCTTAATTATTGCTTCATTAGCAGTATTAGACTTCACTGACTATACTTTAGTCGTCATTTCCATCTTGGACATTTAGACTTGTTTTCAGATTTGGGAGCCCATCAACAGTCACGCTATAAAACAGAATTTAACACACACATATTGTGGAAGGACTACGGGATATCAGCAATTTATATTTTTACCTAATGTGGTTTATTTTCTTTTAACATCCTATGAGGGATTACTCTGGTAAAGCATCAAATGGGAGAAAGAAGGACATAGGCACTTCGATTAAGGGCAGATCTGATGGGAGCACCTGGAGCTTTGGAAAAGAAAGTACCAGAAGGTAGAAGCGAACACAGACCGGGAACGAGGGTGCTGAAGACAAACTCGGAGTGCCCTGCATAGTCGCTCAGGGAGACAAGGAACCCGAGTCTCATAACCAGGGCTACCGAAGGACCTCCTCCCCATCCCCGACCTAGCCACCCCTCACTGTAGACATACTGGTACTGCTATCTGACTCCAAAAACACATTTGTTGCTTCCCGTTCACCCTACTTAGTCTACAGGGCCTCAAGTCACCAAGAGAAGAGCCGGCATTTTCTAATTCTGCCATGCCCGGACCCCAAGGTCTAGGTCACCTTCTCTTCTTCCCACATTGCATTGTACTTGCCTGTCGAGTTGTCTGTCTCTGTTTTCCAGAATGTTGTGCCCTCTTGTTTGTCAGCATCTGCCCAGCATTTAGCATAACTCTTGGCACATAGTGAGGGCTGATGACCTTTTTTTTTTTTTAATGAATGAATGAATAAGTTGGATAGCAACTATATTTCTAGAAAACTAGTTGGCTAGTTTCACACGGTAGAAAATAAACCTTTTCTTCATGTCACTGAAGACCAGCTACTTGTGTCATCTCAGTGGAGGGCCTCCCTCTTTTCTCATTATTCATCGATGTTTTGTTGCCAATTCCATACTCGTTTAGGAGGCAGGCAGGGGTCTGGGCGGGGGGAGTAAACTTAAGGTTATTTAAGGAAGGGGGAGAGTAGGAATTGGAAGGTAGGGATGGGGGAAGAATGTTGGTCTTAGCTATCTGGAAACACTTCAGAAACATCTCGGGATGTTGTTCCCAATTCCCTACCAGGGTTTTTTGCCTTTTTTTTTTTTTTTTTAATTTGAATGGCTTTATCATTTTCAAACTGAAGTTTAAGAAACACAGACCATCTAGGAAAAACAGCTGTCTCAGCTCTAAGAAAGAGCCCTTTCTCCTCCCCCAGCCAGAGGCTGTCCTTGCAGCTGTTGGAAAGGACACTGTTACATCAGACTGAAAATATTCCTTCTAAGCAGCTCTTTTCTTTTAAACATAAAATATATCTTTTTTGCCCTTATTATTCTGGTGCCAAGGTTACACCTACTCTGTAGGAGAAAGCATAACAAAATCATAATCCAAAGTTAAGAGCAAGGCCATCTTTTCTCTGATGTATCTAGGTCACTAGTAAATACAGATATCAAGGCGGCGCTGGGAGACGCAGGGGAAACAGAGAAGCAGCTAACGACTCACTGTGTTTTGAACCACGTTGCTGATGGTTGACAGCATGCCCCGAGACCCAGATGCAGGAGAAGTGGGTGGGCTTTCTGCGGGGCTCTGATCTGTGGCCACATCTGCTAGTAAGGAGAAGAACATCCTCTTAGAGTTCATTCTGCTGATCCAAACTTGGAAATCTTCCATTTGTGCACATAATGCACTACGGCCCAAGTCCAAAAAGCTCCCAAGTAAATACATCACTCACTGTGAGAGGCTCCATTTTCAGCATCAGGTTGGGCCCCTTCAGGAGAGCTGGAATTTACACTATGAATCCGCAGGGTGGCCCCTGCTTTTTCCTTGACTGCTGTCAATCCATGACCTGTTAGGAAATAAAAACATGGTTCACGAATACAACAGAAACCCCTGGTCTGCCAATTCAACAGTGCACGTTCCAGAGCTTTCGTAAGCTGTAGGTGGATACCCTGGGTATAGGAGACTGCGGTGGTTTGCAGCGTGGACGTATCCTCTCTACTCTTTTCTAAACTCCTCAAAACAGGCATGCATCATCCACTTTTGGATTCCTTGCAGGCCTAGCCCGTCATAGACACTCAATTCATATTTGTTGAATTGAAATCCGGTGAGGCTCATGACGCTTTCTCAAAGGGTCCGCCACGCTCTCGGTGTGGAGAGTGCAAGGTCTGCAGCTGACAGGTCAAAACTGAAAGGCAAATCGGTGAGGAAACCAGGAGGGGCACCCAGCGGCTCTGACAGTTGTCCTAAGCAGTAACAGGACAGAAGCTCTACCGGCAGCCAGCCAGGATGAAGGACCCTGGCTCTACCCCACGTGAGCAGGGCCCACATCTTCACATTCTCCGCAGCCCAGCACAGGGCGCATTCGGTAAGTACTGGTAAGCGTAGAGTTGACCTCCTCATCCCAGCACCCCTGCCATGCACACAAACCAACCCCCCAGCCTGGCAGCGAAATAGTCATGTCTACATTTTATTCTGGAGCAATTTATTTTCTCCTCAGAGGCCCCCATGATGCGCTATAGTTTTTCTCAATTTCCCAAACTGAACACAGAAATGAATAGTCTGCTGAGAGTCCTAAGGGGCTGCTTGAGTTCTTGAAGGAGAAATAGCCCGGCATGCCTTTGCTCCAGCACTCACCTCCCCCTGAGCCCGCAGGGAGAAAGGGAAAGATTTCACTAGGAACCCGAGCAACGTCAGGTTTTTAAAACCCAAGACAGCAGCAATATTAATATGTGCGGAAAAAGTCCCAAATCATGGCAGGATTTGAGAACCAAAGAGAAGCACCTACCCTTAGAAAGCACTGTCAGAATGACCCATTATTCCTCTCCTGAATAAGAGAAAGACAGAGATGAATCCCAAACCCAAATAACAGTTATCAGTTGAAACTTTATTTATCAGAGTGATCTTCACACAATCAGGGCACTGATATTTACCAGAGGACTAATTAAATCCAGTGCAAATCACCTGTCATTATACACTATCTAGAAAACAGGGAAACTTAAGAAACATTTACAGTGTTTATAACATTAATTTCATACAGAAATATGTCTACATCCACATGCAGCTCATTAGATCTAGTTCAAACTTATTATTGAGTTACTTGGAAGAAAACATGCCCGTAACTGTTAAAATTAAGGCTGAAATTCATTCTCTCTATCCTCCAGTAAATTCCAAGCATTTTAATGGAAAATTGGAGTTTCAGGAGCACACTGAAGTTATAGGATATCACTAAACTTATTTACATACCAAGTCCATATTCCTTGCCATATTTTAAAAACATATATTCTCCAAAAGGAAATAATGTTCACCCAAACCACAGTCATGATTCTCATTGAGATTTCTGAGGGCTTAACATAAAGACATAAATGAGCTGGAGAAGGCTGGGAGGCATCTGCTACAACTTCTTTGTGAGAGCCATACAAGAAAGATGATTCCACGTCCCTCATGCAGGGTTCAGTGAAGCTCACTGTCATCTCCTTCACCTTCTTTACCCCTTCCATGTGAGGGCCACGCCTGATTCATTTCCTGGGGAAAAATGGCTTCGTGCCATCTCAGAACACAAATGATTAGGGGTATGTCTGCAGTAACTGCCTCTAGAAAAGTTACTTTGTTTCTGGAAGGAAATAACCATGTTTGTGTTCATATAAATGGGTTGTACCTGTTTAGTACATGATACTATGCTGCTACTCCAGCCTCTCTCTCTCTCTCTCTCTCACACACACACACACACACACACACAGCTTTACTGAGGTGTAACTGATATACAAAAAAAATTGTACACATTTAAGTTTGCTCCAACTTATTTCCTGCCGAACAATTCTCTCTTCTGAATTCTTCTGTTAGTGCAAGTACATCTTTTCCGCATCCTACTAGAAGAGACAGCTATGGCTCTTCACAGATATGGTTTAGACAATGCCACACCCTCCTTCGAAGACTAACTTCTAAAACTTTACTTAGTGTGACATCTAGTGCCAGACCAAGGAAGTAATAATATGGAGTCACTGTTGCCTTTTGACTGTGAGTGATTCATTCTCAGAGATACTGATTAGGTTTTACCAATAACAGAAAAGAAAAAAAAAAAAAACAACCCAACAAATACGAGTAATACTATAGTGTATAATTCATGGATTCTTTATACATCATCATGAACCCTAAGTATCCTCAAAGAAATGAAACTCCTCCAAATTCCTTGGCTCGAAATGTGGACTCTCCTCCACGGCTTGACTTGTTGCAGCGGAAACAGGTGAACATTGCAAAGAAGGTAAGAATGTTGTACAAACGCTGTGTTAGTGTATCATTTTAAAGCAAATGCTAAATGACTGGCTGGTGTTTAATTTCTCACCTATACTCTAGTGGGAAACATCCTAGACTGTGGAGTCAGGAGGCTTGTGGAGGAATCTGGGTTCCATCACTTATTAGCTGTGATCTGCGCGAGTTACTCAACCCGAGTGTCTACTGTTGTGTCTTCTCTGAAAGGAGGATTGTAACATCTATGTCCCAGGGTTCTACAAGGTCACTAAGGAGAAATATGTGAAACCCTTGGTCCTGGCCAATGTTTTTTGAACACTTACTGTGTCCCAGGCACTGGACTAAATATTTTTAGTCTAGTAAATTATCTCATTTAGTCTTCTCATTATGAGGTAAGGGATATTATCATTCCCATTTCACAATGGAGAAAACGGAGACCTGGTGACATGAAAGCATTTGCCCAACGTCCCAAAGCCAATAAGGGGCAGAGGCAGGATTTGAACCCAGTCCTAACTCTAGAACTTACACACTTAGTCACAATGTTATATTTAGAAAGTTTTATATGCCATTTACAGTTGATTAAATGTCACGTTAGTCCCATTTCTATAACTGCCTAGAAATCATATCGTTTATCAGGGCTTTCTTATTTTTAAAACACTGGCTTAGGCTAAAATGACTTACCTTACCTTGACCAGACAGCAAGGTGAAGGTCACCCCTGGAATGGAACCTTCCTCTAATCCTGCCCCTTTCAGCCAGGTCTTGGGTTGGCATAATGTGATGTTTTTAGGGTCATCTCCATGCTGTGCACAGATCCTAAGGCACTGTGTGGTGTTATCTTATACACCCAGTTTAATTTTTCTTTTCTCAAAAAGCACTGTGATATCACCAAGCCATTATCTTGTGAGTTCCACCAAGATCAAAACCCAAGATTGAAACAAATTAAAAAATAATTTATTGGTGGTGGGAGGGTCTCTCTGGCCAAGCGGTCACTTCAGGAAGCAAGAGCAGTTCTCTGCATCACCCTGGATGACTGGCGAGCGCTAGGAGTTCTTTCTACTGGGCGCATACAGTAAAGCACTGGTAAGTAGGGCACCAGCTAACTCACTCACAGGGCTCCCTCGCCACTTTAATTTTTATTTTTTAATTTTTAAAAAATTTTTATTTTTAAATTTAAATTCAATTAATTAACATATCATGTATTATTGGTTTCAGAGGTAGAGGTCAACGATTCATCAGTCTTTTGTAATACCCAGTGCTCATTACATCACATGTCCTCCTTAATGTCCATCACCCAGTTATCCCATTCCCCCACACTCCCCTCCAGCAACCCTCAGTTTGTTTCCTATGATTAAGAGTCTTATGGTTTGTCTCCCTCTCTAATTTTGTCTTGTTTTATTTTTTCCTCTTTCCCTGTGATCCTCTGTTTTGTTTCTTAAATTCCACATATGACTGAGATCATATAATTGTCTTCCTCTGATTGACTTATTTCACTTAGCATAATACCCTCTAGTTCCATCCACATCGTGGCAAATGCTTTAATTTTTAATATAATGTTTCCTTCTTTTCTGTTTCTTTATTTTTCTTTTAAAAATTAATATATAAAAAAGAAACTAAAAAAATCTCATAATCTCACTTTCCTATCTGGTTCATTTTTATTTTTATTTTATTTTATTTTTAAAAAAGATTTTATCCATTTATTGACAGAGACAGAGAGAGAGAGACACACACACACACACACACACAGTGCAAGTGCGGGGGGTGGTAGGGGCAGAGGGAGAGGGAGAGAGAATCCCAAATAGACTGCAGGCTGAGCATGGAGACTGAGCGGGGCTCAATCCCACAACCCTGAGATCAGGACCTGAGCCGAAATCAAGAGTCCAACACTTAACGGACTGAGCCACCCAAGCGCCCCTCTGGTTGATTTTTAAAACAAAAACATTTATAATATTACCAAATTCAAAGAGTTTAGGAACACAGCCAACAGTGTGGACCAGCCTCTTTCTCCCTAGTCAGCTCGTACTGACTTACTAACGATAGGCAATAGAGTCTATGAACTTATAAGGATCTATGGAATTTTCTTTTTTTTTTAGTAGGCTCCATACCCACTGTGGAGCCCAACGCAGGGCTTGCACTCACAACCCTAAGATCAAGACCTGAGCTGATATCAAGAGTCAAACACTCAACATGCTGAGCCACCCAGGCACCCCCTATGGAAATATTTAAGGCTGAAAAAAAATACTGCTTCTAAAAGAGAAAAAGGAAAATTTGCAAATTGGAAATAGAAATTAATATTTAAATATATTCAAAATGTGATATCAGGTCAACTGGCCAAATGAATTCAACTCTTACACAGTTATACGTAAATTACATATTTAATGAGGCACGTGGCTACGTTTCATTACGTTTGCTGTGATATAAGAAGGACTTCAAAGGGAAAAGTGCTTGGCGCTCTTAAAAGACTCTAAGTGACTCTGCCTTCCTCCCCACCCCCACTTCCCTCAAAAGATAACAGCTCTTATTTGTTTCTTGTGCTTCCTTTCATAAAGAATTTTTAAAAAGCATATACATACGTATAAGAGTTTTGGACCTGGCCTCTTCCACTTCAAAATATACAGTGAAGGTCTCAGCACGTGCAGGTGGTGGTGGGGGCTGTGCATTAATGACTCTAAAGAGTCATCCTGACCCTCCCCCACCCCCCGCCAGCTCCCTGGGGGCTGCCGGAGTCTCAGACACAACTGTATTCAGCTTCTCCCATGGCCCAGTTCTGCTCCCCAGTCATTTACTCCTCTGCAAGGCTTCCTCCTGAGAGCACTTCACAGAGAGAGACTCCCACACCCTAATCTCTGCTGTGCCTCTCCCGGGCATCCGATCTAGAACACTGATCCGCTCCATTCTTTTTAATGGTTGCATAAATTATTCTTCCAAACGGCTCTATCCCATCTTAACATTCTCTGTGCGTGGACACTTGCGGTGTTTCAAGGTGAACTCCCTCACCCTCCTTCAGGTCTTCGCTCAAACGTCACTTCCCCAAGGCCTATCCCTTGCCACCATTCTAAAATCTTAACCTGGACTCCTGACTCCACTTTTGATTTTCAGACACTTACCACTGTCTAGCCCTCTTTATCATTTTCTTTTTCACTGTATGTATTGTTTATTATCTGTCTCCTTCTACTGTATGTAAACCCTACTAGGACAAGGGTCTTTGTGTCATTTGCTCGCTGCGTTATCTCAAGTGCCTAGAATAGCGTCTGGCACAGTAAGTATTTGCTGAGTGAACTCGACATTGAACATCTTTATATATATTACTGACTTTTTGCAAAGGATCAACAGAACTGCTGGGCTAGAAGGCACGTGCATTTCACATTTGATAGATAGTGCTACTGCTCTTCTGAAAGCTGCATCGGTTTGTGCTCTGGGTGAGTTTTGAGAAATACAATAGTTTAGACATATTTGCTGCATCTCAGACTTCTATCAAGGAATTCAAGAGAGTATAAAAAGTTGTGAGTAGTTGTTTACAAAAACCCACAGATGATGTTGCTTCTCGTTAGTGCAGCGAGAAGAGGAGCCATTATCTTCCTTCTGGAAAAGTCTTCCTTCTCCATCATGAAGGTTGGTGTCCACTCTGTAATCAGATACTCACTTCCTTTTAGGTTCAAAACTGACAAATGTCTCTGAACTGACAGCGTATGCCTGGCCATCAGACAGAGAGATTCATTAACTCCTGGGCCTTATTCCTGGATTGTAAATGATCGAGAACGAACTCCATGCACCGACCTATAACCCTATATCTTGTGTATGGATGATCCTGGAGAATTTTCACATCATCAGCGATGTCACCTTCAAAAATGAATCCATGTGATATCAATAGTGATTTACCCACTTAAGAGTTCTCACTCTAGTATGATTTTGACAAGTCTGCCAGTCTCTGGAATAAACGCTGTCATTATTTCTGACAGTGCTGGTAGAAGGGTTTCATTAACATGTGCAGAAGGGAAAAACTGTGTGACTTGGGAGAGGGTGGGAAAGGGGAGCAATGGTAATTTTGAAAAGGTAAATATACACATCAGATACACCTCTCCCCTACACAGGTAGTCCAGTACAGGGTGTTTAGACTTAGAAAACTGTCAAAACTAGAATTTTAAAAAAAGACTAAACATTTAGGGCTTTTGTAATATCTAGAAATAAACTGCTCTATTCTGCTACAGAATCTGTATGTTGGTATATTTGTATATGCCGGCTTTCGCTGTCGACTTTCATCGTGATTGTCAATTTATCATTTTGCTTAGCAATATAGTCTAGGAAAAGGTCAGGTCTCTAAGATGCTGGTGGGAAATCATATCTGATTCTCACAGCATCACCTTGAAATGATTATCAAAATAATTATTTTTTTATACTTTTCCTTTCCCATTCTGGTTTCTGCCTGATCTTAAATAATAACCATTTCAATTTCATTTTATGAACTTCCCCAAAGGCAGGGGCAGCAGGTGATCAAGTTTTCTTAGAACGTGATGACAGTGTAGGTGTGGAGGAAGCTAATGCAAGAGTTACAGTCTCTCCAAAAATAGCTGTTGGCTAGGGACTTGATGTCATATATGCAGTGGGGAGGTCACTTTTTCCCGTTTTCCCTTAACCATGGGGTCAACGTAGTGAGGCAAAAAGACAAAATATAAAAATACAGAGTGGCGAAAGATCGATCAGTTTTTTGTATTTTCCCGTTTAGCACAGGGCTTATAAATATCTTTCTCCTTCTGTATATAGCCACAGACTATGGAATCATCATGTTATGGAAATTGGAAGGAATCTTGGAATTTCTCAAGTTCCCCCACCCACACTTTTCCAAATAAGGAATCTGTGTCTGCAAGAGGTTAGGTGCATGGTGTTGCTAGTTAGTGACCCTCCTCTGTGACTGCATGTTAGTAGCAGTGAGGACCAGGGCTCAGGTCTGTATGACTCCTGTTTCAGTGCTCTTTCCAAGAGAGAACCACCTTCCAAATGGTTAAGTTCTCCAAGCGCTCTCCTGCTAACTCCGCACAGTTCAGACTGCAGTTTTTCAACAAGTGTAAGAAGTATTGGTTTCTATTTCTAGTGCTCAATTGACAGCTCTGTGTTTTGTTACCGGCTAGGTGTTTTGCACTTCTGTCTGCAACTGGAATTACCCTGGGGGTAACATGGGGTTTCTGAGCAGGAATCAATTGCAATGGAATACATGGTTACTTTGTTTCTTTACTTTCCACAGGCAATTGATAAACCTTCAAGAGCTCATCTACTGCTGTAGAGTGCTCTGTTTCTCACTATGTTTCTTTGCCCTGTGATAATAACCTCTTAGTGCTGCAGTCTTGGGCGGATGTTCTAGCTGTACATAACAGAAGCTGTGCCCGGCTTGCTTCTCTCCATCCCTAGGTAGCAGCTCGATATGGACGACAACCCAGGATGGCACCCAGAACTTTGTAAACCCCATTCCAACCCTCTGTTTCAGGCTCTGAGCCTGGCTATGGCACCTCTCCATTTGTGGGACGCCTGGAATCCCTATTATCTTTTGGGAGTCAAACTTCCAACCACCACCAAGGTTTCCAGCCTTGGAACCCATCACTGCAGCCTCCCCTTACGCTTCTAGCTTTAGTTCTCTCTCTTGTCCACAGAGAGATCCTCACCCAGTTTTAAAGCATGTATTGCTGTTATTTTAGCTACTATTGCTACAGAACGTCACACGTCTTGACCAGAAATCTCCAAAATAATGCCTCAGGAGCAACTTAGGGCTGGTATTCGGGGTTATTGCTTTTGCATTCGTTGGGGTTGTGATGACCAGTGGTGAGGAACAAGTTTTGGCTCTACTTTTCTAAAGATAGCTCCAATCTGTCTAATAGGGTTCTTAGAATCAGCATCCACATTTCAAAATTTCTTTGAGCTCCCTCATGTGCCCTTTGGACACTGTGGGTGCAAATAAGAGAAAAATGCCAAGATTTAAATGCTTCTAAAAATTCCAGCATGTAGCTAGAGCCGTAAAAAGGAATAAGTCTCTGGACTTGGGGGGATCACTGAGGAGGACCTCAAACAGAAGAAGGAAGTGTGGCAGGTAGTTTTGAGAGAATGCCCCCCAGAATACACACCCAGGGTAATCCCTTCCCCTTTGAGCATGGGCAGGACTGTGAAAATGATGGGGTTTCACTCCCATGATTAGGGAACATTATATGGCAAAGGTGAAGGGATTTTTCAGTTATAATTAAGGTCCTTAGTCTGTTGAATTTGAGTTCGTCAAAGAAGATCACCCTGGGGGGGGGGGCTGATTTATCAGGTCAACCTTTAGAAGGGATGAGGCCTTTCCTGAAGGGAGAGAGCTGAAGCATGGGTGAGATCATCTTGTCAGCTGTGAAGAAGCTGCCTGGAGGAGCTGCCAGTGACCCCCGGCCAATAACCAGCAAGAAAATGGGGGTGTCAACCCTACAACCTCAAGGAATTGGATTTTGCCAACTTGAATAAACTTGGAAGGTGACCCCGGATATCATACAAGAACACAGCCGGCTGACACCCTCATTTCAGCCTGGTAAGTCACTTAGCAGAGAACCCAGCTATCCCCTACCCGAACTCCTGACCCATGGAAACGGAGATAGTCAATGTCTATCATTGTAAGCCTCTAAATTTGTGGTAATTTGTTACACAGCGAGAGCAACGAATCCCGGAGGTTGTACCGGACTTCCTGCTGATATTTTATGGGGTGATGTGCAAATGTCATACAATCTCAGAAACACTCTATGTGTGCCAACCATAGGGAAAGTGGCCCAGTGACAGGCACAGTGATCCTGCTGGTCCACGACAGTTCTCTTTCTAGGCTTTTCTGGATCAATTACTGCACAAAGCCAGGGGAGCACCACCAGACATTTTAAGTGTTTGCAACATTAGCAAGATCCAGCATTTCTCATCTTCATGGTGCCATAGACCCAGGGAAACTTCAGGGGTAACGGCAAACACAAGCACTGGCCATAGATTAACACACCGACTTCAGATCAAGTTAGATGAGTGCCCCCCCCCCCCGGTATGCGGTAGGACCTGCCACTGGAATCACATCCTGCTTCTAAGCAGTAAAGCCAACATCATCTCCTGGTTACACTTGAACCAGGTAACAAAACCCAGAGGCTGTGGAAGGCAGTCCACGGACCACGGCCACACCAGGCTCTCTCTGTGCAAAGGTCAGATTACAACAGGACACCTGAGAAGTTAACGGAGGGTAATCTAACAGGCAAGCTGTCAGTTGGTGGATGGAAAACTCTGTAAGGATCCAGTGAAGCTCAAAGTCAAATGGTTAGGTGTAGCCGCTGACTGATGAGAAAGAGCAGCAAACCATGAGCTGGTGGCAGACCAGGCCCAGCTAGGGGCTCCTGTAAGTGTACCCAAAACACCTGACCTGCGACCCCCAGGACCGGTGAGTTCAGTGTTTACTGTGGAAGGAACTTACACTTAAATTTTTAATGAGAAAGTAAATCCTTTGTCTATAATAGAGCCTTTCAAAGCACCAAATTCATTATAAGCCAGGGCATTTCTGGACACCCTTATTACTCCTGGAAGCATCCAGAATGCTTCATGTTTTATGACATAAACCACGAGGAGAGCTGTATAATTTGGTAACCATGTTATTTACTGTTCCATGACTCAATCAAATGTCAAACACTTTTGGATTTGACAGTTTTAGGGTCAGAGAGCATATCACTCCTACGTGCTGTTGGCGTTCAGATCCATGGGAGAGCCCCGAAGAGCTCAGGTGTTTCCCTCAGGAAGCAGGACGCCCCCAAGGCACCTGTCTTCACTTTCTTGAAGACACTCTGTCCTGTTCAGAACACAAAACAGGCCCCTCTCCTGTACCTTGGCTGATTTTGCCATCGGCATAGGTAGTATCCACAGCACACCTGGCCCCTTCAATTAGCAACAGGAAATATCTGCCGTCCAGCATCTCCCCAAAGGTCAAAATTTAACTGACCACCATCTCCCTCTTGCCAGAGCGCCCCAACATTCCAGACACGAAACAGAGGAATGCGGTCTACCCATTCTTGCAGGCAGTTAAAATTCCACCTAATTAGATGTCTGGCCCTTAAACTGTGACCATGGTCCGTTGGAGTGGGACAAAGGACCTGCAGCCTCCATATCCCTCCTGCTTTTAGGAGTAACG
This sequence comes from Ursus americanus, assembly GCF_024610735.1. Classification (NCBI taxonomy): domain Eukaryota; kingdom Metazoa; phylum Chordata; class Mammalia; order Carnivora; family Ursidae; genus Ursus; species Ursus americanus. The sequence goes on from NC_142134.1 coordinate 52,796,575, forward strand.
GCCTTGGACTACGCCTTGAGGACTCCTGACTTAGATGACCTGAAAGCTATGTTACCTACTTCCCCTGTCCTGCCCTTCGCTCTCCACCTTCAGGATGAAATGCCTTTGCTAAATCAGCTTAGACACCTTGACGTTATACCTTCAGCTGTCACAAAGAATGCCCAAGAGAAATGGTCACACGAAAAGTATTGTGACAAACCTGTACCGATGAAGACATTGTCCATTAGATTTTCTCTTTGTATATACAGAGCCAATACAAGAAATGTCTTCAGAAATTTAACACCAGGAAAAGAAATTTATCTAGATAAACTAAGTTTTGGTTTATATTCCATGAAAATTTGATAATCTACTGGCAGCCAAGAAGCTCAGAGTCAAGGTCAATGCTCAATTACAGTAACTCTACCAGCCTTGGGATATATATTCTATATCCTTCATACCTGCACATTGTATTGAAATACCTCAAATCTTTTCAGGGAGTAGGTTAGTCGTATATTTTAAAATGTTCAGGTGGGAGGAAAAGTACAAAACTTCAAGAATATAAGACCCCAAATCTTATATTTTAAGATGCAATATAATATAGTGGTTAAACCTACACTACTTAGTTCAAATCTCAACCCAGCTACTTCTTACTTTGGACAAGGTCTTAGCCTCTCTGTGATTCACCTTCTTTATCTCTAAAATGGAGAAAACAAAAACACCTCTTTCTAGGGTTATTTTGAGGAATAAATGTATCAATATACATGAAGCACTTAGAACAGCAAGCATGAAAAATGATTTGCTCTTATTATCTTGCAGGCTACTGGTAACCTCTATCGGTACTGGTATGATCAAAATGTCAAATGCTATTATTAGGCTTCTGAACTTTATCCATTCAAATGCAACATATAATTCTTACCTACTGTAGCAGATGCCGATGAGAGCAGAGATTTGCCCCAGGAGCCCCAGCCCGCCCATCTCCCTCCGCGTGAAGGTGAATCCACAGCCTGTAGAAAAACAGGTTAGCAGAAGGTTAGCAATTCAGTATATGCAGGAATGAAAAAATACCCATTGGTTTGAACAAAACAAAAAGGTTTTAAAAAACAATCACCAGTAACCATATCTCCCTGGCTTAAAGCTCATAAGGGCCGTAAAAGAACACACCTACCCACATTTCAATGTGTACTTTGGAACAAAATTGATTAGTAGTGATGCTGGCTTCTGCGGGCTAGCCTTGAAGTGAGAGGAAGGGAGTTTGATGTTGACAAAGACCCAAATGTCCTCTTGTCTGGAAGACAGGGACAAGGGCTATAGGGGGGAAAACATTTAATACATTAGGGCACAAAGTGATTTGAAAAAGTTCAAAACTCCGGCAACTTTAACATAGCTAAACAAATGTTCTCTTCTAGGTAGAGGTAACTTTCAAATGTCTGGGGTGATAGGGAGCTCTGATGGATGACAGGCGAAGTGACTAGAAAAGCACCAGTAAGCCTAGGGATGGGTAGCAGCAACAGGTAGCCTTTTGAGGTAGACATCTTTCTTTCTTTCTTTCTTTCTTTTTCTTTCTTTCTTTCTTTCTTTCTTTCTTTCTTTCTTTCTTTCTTTCTCTTTCTTTCTTTCTCTCTCTCTTTCTCTTTCTTTCTTTCTTTCTTTCTTTCTTTCTTTCTTTCTTTCTTTCTTTCTTTCTCTCCTTCCTTCCTTCCTTCCTTCCTTCCTTCCTTCCTTCCTTCCGACTTATTTATTTATTTTGAGAGAGGGAGAGAAAGACGGGGGCGGGGGTGGGGGAAGAGCAGAGGGATAGAGAATCTTAAACAGACTCCATGCTGAGTGCGGAGCCCGACACTGGGCTCGATCTCACAACCCTGAGATCATGACCTGAGCCGAAATCAAGAGTTGGATGCTGAACCTACTGAGCCACCCAAGCACCCCAAGGCAGAGCCTTTCAAGGTATCTTTCACTGTCCCTGGGCTCTATGGATTCAAATTCTTCTGCCTAAGTATTTGGATTGAGATTGAGAGACTCTGGTTCAGCTTGAGCTGGCCACTTGAATAGAAGATGAAAACTCAGGCAATGTAGGGTGACCATGTTCCATCCCGCATGCCAACCAAGGATTAAGAGAAATCAGAGTGAGCATAATGAAGGAGATATGTTCAGAAAAACTGTCGAATTCCTGAAAGCTTCTCAGCCCCTCATTCCTGTCCCTCCTCAAGACCCGATTACATCCTTGGGTTCCATGAGATTCCTGCATAGTCAATGAGTCTGTTCCTTTTTTAAATGTTTTGTTCACTGATGTATCCCCAGAGCCTAGAAGAGTACATGGCATGTAAGAAGAGATTAACACATTTATTTGTTGAATAAATGACTGAAATTCACCTCTTTTCTTAAGTAATGTAATAGTTTCCATTACTTGCAACCAAGGAGCCCTGACTTAGTTAGTGGAACTACAGCTTTTCCTTATTATCTAGGAATACATTCTAGAAAATGAGGCAAGAATACATTAGGAGTAATACATTAAGTGCTGGAGAATCACAGCTCTTTCTTCCAAAAAGAAGAAGAAGAAAGAAGAAAGAAGAAAGAAGAAGAAGAAGAAGTAGTAGTAGTAGTAGTTCAGTGAAATATTCCTACAGAGTTTGTAGCTTCTATGACTTTTGACCCAAGGCTGGTGCATCGGTCAGCCCCCTTCCCTTCTCCCTGCTGCCGTCTACCTTCGCAGATGGGGGTGGTCATGTCAAACGGTTTGGATCAATGAGACACAAATGGGAAGGCTTTTGCTTTCATGATAAACTACACACTTAGGGCAGGTGCCAATGCTTCCCACCATCCTCTTTGTCTGCCCTGAGTGTGAATACGATGCTTGAAACTGAAGCAGCCATTTTTGCGGCCACGGCGGAAAGGCCGGGGAATCAGAGTCGCTGGTCCTGGTACTGTTGAGCTACTACACCAATGTGAGTAGTTGACTGCCTTCATTCTTTCTGTTAAGTGGGGAAAAAGTAAGTTGCTATTTGGTCAGATACTCTCTGTTGGATTTTAGTTATTTGTACCCAAATGCATTCTTAACTGATTCACCTAGTAAATATCTAACGCCATCCAACAGTGTAGAATATTGGTCAAGAGAAAAGGTTATGGAATTAAAGTGCTTGGGATGGGCTCCAGGCTCTGCCATTTTGGGCAAGTTATTCAAGTCTTTGGAGCCATCATTTACTCACTACAAAATGAGATATGGTAGTATAAGAACGGTCAGTAAAAGAACCAATAACCTCACAGGGTTATTGTGAATGTTAAAAGAAATAATTCATATAAAGCTTTGAGCATAGTGCTGGGCACATAATACTCCACCCATGTTAACTAGTAATAATTAATAAGAATAACAATAATAATAATAAACAACTATATTTTTCACACTAAGAAGCAAAAAGCTTTGAAAGTTGGCTGACATTTATTTCTGTCTGGGAAAAATGAAGAGCTTGTTAACATGAATGGAAATACTCATGATTCATGACTGTCTGCTTTCACTTTTGGTGTCTACACTGATTTACTTCACCTCTGCAATGGAAGCCAGTGGCAATTTTATACCATCATGAAGACACATGTAAGTTGGTGATTAATATCATTCTTTCACAGGACAAATCACTACCTATGTGATTAGGCAGAGTTAATACACTTAGGGGTGACAGCTTCCGACTCAAATTTATAATACTTAATATGCTCTGACAGCTGGTAATTGACTAGCAAATGAAAATAAATGTTAAATGAGTCTAGAACTTTTTGCAATATAAATGACTACTTCAATTGCTTTATTAATAAAGCTCCTTTGACATTGAGCTGTGACCTCGTGATCAGCTACAAAGAATATTTGTTATCAATGGCAAATACTCAAATGACTAAATGTGCACATTTAATATAAAAACCATATAAACTAACTGTTCAACATGAATTCTCCTCTTGAGTATTGCCTCCGCTTTAAATGGCTTTAATGTTACACACTTATGAGTCTATAAAGTAGGCCGCATGGATCTACTCAGATCTTTCATTATCAAATATGGCTATTTTAAAATGTTTTTTCTCATCCTCATCCCATGGAATCCCTGTCTCCTTGAATAGACAGCTTCACATACGAATTTGCAGAGAAAACAGAGGCCACCAGATGGGAACTCTCTTAACTTCCTGCCCCTCCTCATAAACTCTAGGAAGAATGACCTCATTTCACAAGAGCAAATCAGACTTGACTGGATCAAGAGGGCTATCCAAAACTCAACTGAAGATCATCTGAACATCTGTGTGGTCCTAAGAATATGAAGAATGCAGGATTCCATCAAGTTCAAAGTTCTTTAAATAGAAAAGATATGTACACATCTGGTGTCCCATTCAAAGATCTTTATCATTAAATGGAAAATACATTATTTTAGGCTATAAAATTTACATGTATCATTAGATAGAAAAAATATACAAATGTTAGAATTCCATTAAATTTTAAGGCCTTTAACATTTATTTTTATTATTATTATTATTTAAAGATTTTATTTATTTGTTTGGCAGAGAGAGAGCACAAGCAGGGGGAGCCTAGGCAGAGGGAGAAGCAGGCTCCCCGCTGAGCAGGGAGTCCAATGAGGGGCTCGATCCCAAGACTCCAGGATCATGACCTGAGCCGAAGGCAGACGCTTAACTGACTGATGCACCCAGGCGCCCCATGAAGGCCTTTAACATTTAGATGGAAACATAGGTACCTGTCGTAGAAGATCAAAGATCAACCTGGTTGTCCTATGTCCTTGAGTAGATCAAGAATCAGGTACTGTCCACAGCTCGCATCTGCGAGACCAAATCCTTTTTAAGTTTTGCTACTCTTGACATAGCTGCTCTAAAAAGGGACTCAGTGTGACGTTCGGGGAGATGGAAATTGCTCTGGATGCCTGCACTGCTGTCAAAATATTTGCTTGAAAATGGCCTTGGTTATTTCCAAGTAATTTTCTTCCTTGGTGAATATTTAAAATTAAATATAGAAAGGTTTAAAGCATCAACATCATGCTATTATTTTTTTTAAGATTTTATTTATTTTTTCGACAGAGATAGAGACAGCCAGCGAGAGAGGGAACACAAGCGGGGGGGGCGGTGGGAGAGGAAGAAGCAAGCTCATAGCGGAGGAGCCTGATGTGGGGCTCGATCCCATAACGCCGGGATCACGCCCTGAGCCGAAGGCAGACGCTCAACCGCTGTGCCACCCAGGTACCCCATGCTATTAATATTTTTATGCATATTTGTTCTTTTCTGCACTATTGTTTAAGAAATTAGAGTGAAACTTAAAAAGAAACAATTTAAAGTGAATAATTGAATGATTAGACTTTTTTTTTTTTTAAGATTTTATTTATTTATTTGACAGAGAGAGAGAGAGAGAACATAAGCCAGGGGAGCGGCAGGCAGAGGGAAAGGGAGAAGCAGCCCCCAAACACAGCAGGGAGCCCGATGCAGGACTTGATCCCAGGATCCTGGACCCCAGCCTCATGGTCTGAGCCAAAGGCAGACACTTAACCGATTGAGCCACCAAGGTGCCCCAAATGATCAGACTTCTGATTTTAAGTTGAAATCTTCCTAAGTTTATGCATGGTATTATAATATCTAATAAATCTTTAGGTCCATATCTATAATTTAATTTAATAGGTTTATAATACTTCCTATGCACTCAGCAAGGTTTTGAGTAGATAAATGAGGTGCTTAAAAAAGAAAACTGAATATATTACATTCATATAGACACAGTTTTAAAGTATTTGAACATTCTCAAGTTGGTAAAAAGGACCAACCATTCATCAAAAGTCCCTTGAAAGTGCCTGTTCAATTTTGCTAGACTTCCAAATAGAGTAAGATTTGTGAGATGACTATAAAGCCTAGAAGAGTCGCATTTTTGAATTTATAACCTTAATATATTGAACACTAATTGTTTAAACAAAATTAAAAGTCTGAATAGTCCTTTTTATTTTTTAATTTTTAAAAAAAATTTATTTGAGAGAGAGAGAGAGGTGGGGGAGGGGCAGAGGGAAAGGGAGAGAGGGAGACAATCTCCAGCAGACTCCCCACTGAGTGCGGAGGCCAACGTAGGGCTCGATCCCAGGACCCTAAGATCATAACTTGAGCCGAAATCAAGAGTCGGACACTCAACTGAGCCACGCAGGCACCCCATGAGTCCTTTTTATGCACAAACACACACTGGCCTACACCAAAAACCCATCGAAACACAAATCTAACTTAACTGCACCCCCACTCACGATTACCTCCTTCCCTTCTAGCATTACGGAAATGATGTCATCTTCTTAGTTACAATGATCACTTCCACCTGAACCCCACTGGACCTGGGTAGGTTGGTCTTCCTTCCTCTCCTGGCTTTTCAACCTTTCTCCACCTGCTATTTCCCACATTCAATCATGGACACGATTCCTCCACCTTAAAACGAACAAATGAAAATCAAAATGACAAAATGTTTCTTTCAAACCTATCTGGTGTCTGCTCTACTTCCCGCTTCTTCACCTCTTACAAGACGTGCCCACCATCCGCACCTGCCCCCTTCATTCCTCTACCTGCCACAGGACTCTCCCAAGGCTACCACGACTGCATGGAACCATTCTCGTCAATGTCACAGTGGCTTCCTTTAGTCACTTTATTTCGTGACCTTTCACTAGCATCTGCAGCTTAACCACTTCTCCATTCTTAAACTACTCTCTTCTCATGGCTTCCATGCCCTATCTTCTGACTCTTACTTTCTTGGCCCATCTTTTATTTTGATGATTTCAGTTTACTTTAGGAAGTTTCTAAATGCATATTGTGATATTATGAGGGGTGCTTAATCAAGCTACAATCCAAGAGTTTCCAGCATTCCAATAAAATATGCATAGTTCAGGGTGGTCAGCTGGCATCCTAATCAGGAAAGCCATCCTCCAGAGGCATGTATCATGAGCATTTCTATTATCTGTCACTTTATTAACACCTGATGCTTTGCTAGCTAGCATACTGAATTGCAGAAGTGGGTTTTAACTAGTAGACATAGTGAACTATTAACTAGCATTCTGAATACCTGAAAGGGGGTCTACACAGTGAGATTAAAGGTATTCAAGAGTTACAGATGGGTAAATTTATTTTAGAGCCTCTTTCTATCTTTTTATGAACAGGGCATAAAAAGGTTTTTTGCCTTGTGCTAAATGGGGTTCTATCCAGCTCTGAACTCTGGGGAATTCTAGTTTTTTGATTACAGCTCTAAAGGAAGAAAATCTGCCTCTAGAATTCTAGGCATTTGTCTTGAGTGAAACTCATTCACGGTGGTGGTCGAAGCACCCAAAAGGACAGAACAATGGGACATTCTCAAGCCTACATGAGAAACAGTTCTCGTGAACTGTTTTTAGTTTTCCGGTTAATTAATGTTCAATTTTAAAATGTCAGTGTGGTACAATGTGATTTGTGATTTGATTTCCCTTATAGAATGTGATGAAAAGATCGTGAAGAAAAGAGGTAACCCTCACCATCTCAACTTCTGGCTACCACAGCCTATCAAAAAGAATCCAAGAGCCAAACTGGCTTAGGGACAGGAACCTTCCAGGGCCAAGGCCTTGGCCTCTGTGCTTCTTTATTTACATATAACACTGGGGGCAATCTCACCCAGTCCCATTCCTTAAATAACATCCAAGTATTAATGGCTTCCAAATCTCTCTCCTGGGCTCCATGCTATTATAACCAACTGCCCACAAAATGCCTTCCTTTGGATGTCCCATGGCATGTTCAATACTGAACTCGCCATCTTCTCAATCTCACCCGATGCCCCAACTAGCTCTTTCTGTGTCCTGGTATTAGTAGTTCCCAAACACTGGTCCATAAGACTGACTACAAAAGTATCATCTAGGGGAATTTATTAAAAATACAGTCTTAGCTCCCACCGTGATCTTTTGAATAAGAATCTCAGTGTAGATCCTAGGAATCTGAATTTTTAACAATAACCCGAGGTTATTCCAATACACCACCAGATTTAGGAAGTAGTGCCCTAGATGGCCAAACTGCACCAGCATCCACCAAAGTCAAACACTGAGTGCCATCATGGGGAAGAGGCTTAAAGGGGGAAATACTCAAAAAGAACAGAAGCGAACTCGACTTACTCATTTAAGAGGCAAGAATCTGCCATCTGTGTGTCTTGGTCTATGTTCACTCTTCTTTGTCTCCCTTGGCAGCAATTTTATGGCTCTTGTACATTCTGTTTTTCCTTTTCTAGGGAGAGAACTAACCAGTGGTAGTCTCTATTTTCCTCTGTGAGTACCTTTAGTGATAACATTGGAATTCTTTACTTTTATAATTGACCTTATATATTGGTGTTGAACAGTAGAGATGATTTTTTTTCCACTCTGGGTAACATTTCTTGGTGTTAAGAACTTAGGGAAATTTGATTTAGACTGGATCTTGTAGGGGCTGATAGGCCAGTCTATAATTAAGTTCCCAGAAAATCTCTGGAAATAAATGTCACTCCTGACTAGCACTCCAGACAAACATCTCTAAATTGAGGCTGAAGATGTCCCTGACTCCTGAAGATTGATTTAAGTGCGTCTGCCCTGTCTAGTACTATACGATATGCTATCATTACTTTTATACAACACTCCCTCCTCCAACTAGACCGTAGGCATCCTGAAGACAGTTGCACCACTCAGATTCCTGGGCATAACGTGTGGTATCATGGGGCTGGCAGAGGCCTTCAAGAGTCTAAGCTCCAATGTTCAAATGAGTTTGGGGGCCTTCTCCATGGATGTTGTAGAGTAGATCCTGCAGGACGTCTCAACTCAATGGCTTCTAGTCTGTACATCATAATGGACAAGAAGCTGAAGGAGCACCAGAGACAGAGATAGCTTCTGAGTGCATAAACTGTGAGTGGTGTGATCCTTCAAAGCAGAAGTGCCCGCCGAGCAGCTGGCAGAACCACTGGCCTCTTCCCCTTCCTAGTCATACCACCCTACCCGCCAGGTTACAGCCACTGGGTGGATTTTGAGGGGACACAGACCCAAAGTGACTATGCAGATACAAGCCACTTAAAGAAAAACTATATGCACATTTAAGCTCATTATCACAAAATCTAGTGTGTCCTAGAAGATAATGGGTTATACTTTCTCAAAGGCTGTTCTGCCAGCTCCTCTTTTGTTGTTGCTGGTTTTTTTGTTTTTTGTTTTTGTTTTGACAAAGCAGGCATTTCCCCACAGAAGCTTGTTTAAAGGGATAATGAGATTCTTTTAGGCTCAGATATGCCTGGGATCAAGTAGGCTTTTGAGCTTGGCTGTTTTCCTGTTGGACCTGCCATTCCTCAGGGGCCCTGTGCTCAAGATCCATAAAGTCAACTTGTAAATGGACTTTTGATTCAAAGTTTTCTTTAGAATTAATTCTCTTCTAGATCAAGAGAAAAATAGTTGTTTTCATCATTGCAAAAGGATTTCTCATAAATATCCAACAAGGCAAAAAACTAGAGCAAATGAACAACGCTTGAAGACAAGGTGCGGTGTCGACTTCTTGTATAGACGTAAAAGGATAAATTACCAAGAGAAATAGTAGAACCCCCTTCTCTGGGTAATCTTTAAAAAGAGACTAAATTTGCACCTACTTAGAAGGGTTTAAATACGACCTGGAAGAGCTCTCTTCTTCCTGAGAGGCCCTTCCACCAGCCGTATTGGCTTTCTGCCTCCTTAGAACAAACATACTGACGGGCATTCCCCCCACAACTTGGTTTCATGGGAGCTCCCGGCGCAATGCCACACACATACACCCACAGCCACCATCCCAACCCCGTGGCCAATATTTGCACTTCCATCCAGATAGTTTTGGGATGCTTCATGATGAAGAAATACTCTTTTCCAAGTCCTTGGAAACTATCAAGGTCATGCAGGGAGAGGAGGGCAGTATCTGTCCGCTAATTGGCTCTAACCCTGTAGCATGAAGGAGGTTTATAAAGAGCTTTTCAAAAGCAGGACTATTTCAGTTTGCTCAAAAAATTAAGAAGGCAGATATGTAGGACCATATGGACTTTTTGTGGTGCTACCTTTATTAGCAATCTCGTGTTCCTTATTAGAAGTCTGCAATTGGAGTGTATAATCTATCCATCAGGAGCGTATATATTTTGAATTAGTGGAACTTGTGTAGCTCTTTAGGTCATCTCAGGTCACAATGCCGTGGCCAAGATATGGGTTTCTTAATGTACAGATATTTATTAACCGTAGCACTTATGATAAGAATTGAGAATCAATGCTTCCCACAATAGAAAGCGTGCGGGAAAAACAGGTTCCAGAGTCAGGTATACAGGTATATATAGCTATAGGATTTTTCAATATATATCCTGTTGGCTCTGTTTCTCTGGAGAACCGACTACTACAGCATCAGCGTTGTCTAAAGCTTTCCCGGTGGTTGAAATGTTCGGCTACAGTTGAGAATCTCCGGTCTAGGAGTGCTTCATCCCTTAGGGGGTCCATGGATGGCTTTGAAGAGTCTGTGAGCTTTTAGAACTCACAGACTTCGAAACTGGGCCTGTATGTTTACCATATCTCATTCAAACTCTCAGCTGGTTCTCAGATCCCCTCCCTGACATCCCTGCAAAACCACTGTTTGCTTTTGTTTAAATATCTCTGGTCATGGGAAACACTCTCCTCTCTGAGGAAGTCCACCTCCCCTCAGAACGGTTCTAAAACTCAAACCCCTTGAGGAAACTGAGGCACAAGGAGCCTAATTTTGAATAAAAGAATCACAAAACAGTCAGAAGAATACCTAGTGCTATTCATGGGCAAAATTCTTCATCTTATAGAGGGAAAAACTGAGGCATGGAGAAATTAGGTGTCTTGCCCAAATTAACAGTGTTAATATTAGGTATGAGGGGGAAAGCCAGGCCCCCTGGTTCCCTGTTTCGTTTCCTCCCTCCATCGCATGCAGTAGAGTCCTTCAGGGAGGTAACCCACGGTGGGCCACTTCCAAGGAGCAGGGCTGGGGCCTGACTGAGGGGAAACCCCGATTCCCCATCTCGTACCATCACTCCGGAAGGCAGGACTGGAAGGGAGCGGCCCGCTTCCTTTCACGCCGAATGCCTCTCCACCCTCACCAGCCCCCATGTGACTGAAGGTGAAGATGTCAAGAAAACCCAGCTCGGCAGTCATACTGTTGTACAAGGTACCCATTGGGAGCCACTGGTCTATCTTATCCCCCAGAAAGACAGGTGCAGGCACCCAAGGGAAGGGGCCAGAAACATGCTCTGCCTCTGGTCCTCTGGAAGGTGGTGTGATGATAAAATAGTGATCTGAAGGTTTAAGATTCCCACATGGATTTATAACTCTGTGTTAAAATTTAAGTGATATTAAAGAAACACTGATTTGTTTACAGTGGAATCAGGCTCATTAATAACTTGGACTCATTATGTTCAATATCTCAATATCTTCCATTTATTACCAAGTAGCTTAATATCTCACTAGGTTGCTTGCTATCTCTGAGCCGGATTGCCTCGTCTACAGATTATGGTTCCTAATATCCAGCTGAGAACCTCAACGAACTGTGAGATGGAGTGAATTATACAACCTATAAAGTGGCTAGTGGGGTGCCTGGCATATAGGACGTAGCCGGTCATTGGTGGCTGTTACTATTATTACCACAATTATCCAAACGCAAATATTAGAATGACCAATTATTCTCATATATACCTTTTCTCACTGCACAACAGCCTTTTGAAGACAGAGGTGATGTCACAGTATATTCTGAATGCCCCCCGATCCCCGTAAGCATAGCAAATACCCCGATCTGTGCCCACGGCAGGAATCAATAAGAACGTAGGTTGAACTGAATCGAAGGAGCCACACCTACCGGGTTAGGCTGTTCTTTCAGGGATATTTCAGATCCAAGCTCTGCCTCGAGGCTGACGGAGTCAATGCATTCCACAAGGGCGTCCTCAGTCACTTCTCCATTGAGGGGGGGCTCCGTGGCACTGGTGCGTTGGGGCTGCTCATGGTGCCCAGTGTCAGTGGTCTCTGCACCCTGGACGGTGGCATTTTCGTGCCCGTCTCCCCTGGCGTCAGCTGCTGTCGGCTCATGTGAAATCATAGCTGATTCACAGTGCGTGTCTGTGTCTTTGGGTGAAAACTCAGTCTCGGGCATCTTGGCAATTTCTGCTTTGTCTCCAGTGGCTGAGGTGTCACCGGCATCGTCAGACATTTTACTATCTGTCAACACGATTACAAACACTTTCTGCTTTAATCTGCATTGTTAAACTTTAATTCCAAAGCCCCAATAATTACATCTGGGAGGGGAAAACCTTCATCTACCAGTAAGAAACTTTATGTACTCTTGAGGTAGGCTGAAATATGGCCCCCAAAGATATCCATAGCCTAATCCTTGGAATCTGTGAATGTTACCTTGCACGGCAAAAAGGGATTTTGCATATACGGTTGATTTAAGGGTCTTGGGATGGGGGGATTATCCTGGGTTATCTGGGTGGGTCCTAAATGAAATCATAAGTGCCCTTAGGGAAAGGCAGGAGATTTGATGACAGAGAGAAGGTGATGAGAGCAGATCTTGGGGTGATGAAGATGAAGGAGGGGCCACGAGCCAGGGAATATGGGTGGCTACTAGAAGTTGCAAAAGTCAAGGACACCATGCTCCCCTCAGGGATGCCAGAAGGAACCAGACCTACCAACACCTTGACTTTAGCTCAGTGAAACTGGTTTTGCACGTCTGACCTCCAGAACTGTAAGAAGAGTAAATCTGTGTTGTAAAGCCACTAAGTTTCTTGCAATTTGTGACAGCAGCCATAGGAAACTAATACAGCCCTACAGCACTAGCTCTAAACTTCCATGGATCTCTTACTTGGTATGTGGGGATATGTATATGGGAACTAGGAGTATTTGTATCTGTGAAATTATTTAACATCACTTTATTAATTATAATTGTAGCAATAATGAGAATAAGCATAGAAAATACCTGAGAGCTTATCAAAAACGACTTGACATTTAGCTTTGCAATGTCATCAGAGATTCACATTGAGAAAGAGACACATGTACATGTAAGTGTGCTTTGTTGGACACCGGCTGGTGAAGGCCTGGGCTCTGTTTGGACAACAGTTTACACAGGGATACACAGGAGGAGCTGGAAGGGAAAGAAGTGCGGTATTAAGTCAAATGCGGAATGTCACCACTGTGAAATTATCTACAAAGCCGAAACTCTTTACGAAGCTTGCAAGTTTTGTTTCATGTAGGACAGCACCACTCAACAGGAGTTTTTGTGATGATGAAAATGCTCTAAGTCCGTACCGTCCAGTGCCGTAGTTAACAGCCACGTGTGCCTACTGAGCGTGCGAGGTGTGGCTGGTGCAGCTGAGCAACTACTTTTTTTTTTTTTTTTAAGATTTATTTATTTGAGACAGACAGTGGGGGTAAGGGGAGAGGGAGAGGGAGAGAACCTCAAACAGACTCCCTGCTGAGCGTGGAGCCTGATGTGGGGCTCGATACCATGACCTGAGCCAAAATCAAGAGTCAGATGCTTAACTGACTGAGCCACCCAGGTGCTCCTCCCCCCCCAACTTTTTAAAAGTAGGCTCTACACCCAGTATGGAGACCAGTGTGGGGCTTGAACTACGACCCTGAGATCAAGACCTGAGCTGAGATCAAGGGGTCAGGTGCTTCACCAACTGAGCCACCCAGGTGCTCCAGCAACTACATTTTAAATTTTATTAAATTTTAAATGATTTATGTTTGCATTTTACATAGGCACACGTAGCCAGCTCCTACCTTACTGGATGGCACAGATCTACAAGGCTAGTTCGAGACGATACTTTTCTTAGGCTAGCATGAAAACACAGTGTTCGCACCATACCAGAAGGCAAGTCTCAGTCAAATCAGTGGGTATTTTTGTTGACCTGAGATTTACCAATTGGTCAAACCTCAAGTTGCCGCTAAAGCCACGGTATGTAAGAAGCCACTTAACATACTGGCTACATGGAGTACAGGCTTAGAATCACACACACATGTACTCTGGTCCCTCACAGAGCCGTCCCCAAGGTTATCTGACTATTGTCTTTGCTTGTGCTACCCTGTCTCCCTTGGTGATCACATTCCTTTCTCAGGGTTTCACACACCACTCTCATGTTGTGAGTTTCAAATATATCTACCTCGTTCCATTGAGATGGAACATGAATTAGTGGTTTCCAGAAACTGAAAGGAAGGGGAATGAGTAGCGACTGCTAATGGGTACGGATTTCTTTGGTATGTGATGAAAGTGTTCTAAAATTAGTGGTAATGGCTGTACAACTGTGTGAATATTCCGAAGACCACTGAACTGTGCACTTTCAAAGAGTGAATTCTGTCGTATGTGAATTGTATCTCAATATATTAAGAGTATACATAATACATATAATCTATAGGGTTACATGTTAATAACACTGATATTAAAAAATATTCTACTTCTGGGTAAGTAGTTCCAATGGCCAACTGGACATCTGTTCCCATCCAAATGGAAACCTGTTGTCTTACTGTGAATACTCGTTCTTCCTCTTGACTTTTGTGTTTCTTTTAATGGTACCTAGATTTCCCTAATAACCCAGGCTTAAAACCTCAGGGCTGTCATTAACTAAACCTTCACTCTCTCAGGAATATATAACATCAATAGTTATCACTTACTGAGTGCCTGTTAAGTGCAGTCTCCTTACATGTATTCTCTCCTGTGAGTTAGATATTACAATCTCCATTTTACAGATGAGACAACTGAGGCTGAGAAGTCACACTTTCAGTAAGATTTGAGATTTGAACCCACATCTAACTTTGAAAATGAACCATATCAGAACTGTATCTGCAGTGCCACCAGCCTCTCCTCTCACATTCGCCGATTGCCCAAATCCGAGAAGCTCTTGATTCAGAATTCATGTCTTATCTTTTACCTCTCTCCTCACGGGCACCCCTCTAGCTCAGGTTCTCACATGGTTCACGTTGATGATTTCAACACTGGGTTCAGCCCTCCCCTGTTGCTCTCCCTTTCAGCCCTCCCCATCCTGTTCCTACATCCTCAGGGCCTTCCCACCTACTGAGATGAGGCCACCAGCTTTAGCTGGCATCCAAGCACGTCTGCACTCTGATCCCACCAGCCTTACTCCCACTGATCCCTTCCAAAACGAGACAATGTCGTATCTACACAATGCCTGACATTCACATGGCTGTTGGTTCAATATGCTGTTTTTCACACATTTAAGACCCAGTTAAAATAACCACTGCCTCCATTGTTTGTTCTCCCCAACTGGGTATTATTTTTCTTCCTCTGACCTGCCAGAGTGCTTTGTGTCTGTCTCACCTTGGTTAGAGGTGTTGAGGGTTTTCCTATTATAGTGCACTATAAATACTGTGAAGACAAGGGTCTTCCTTATCTTATTTTCGTATTTGATATAGCACTCAACACGGCTTCTTGATCATAGTGGGAAGCTCAGTGAGCATGTGTGTTGTTCTATTGATATTTTTGGAGACTTAAAATTAAAATGTAATTTGGATTAGTGTTTTTGTATTTCTTGTCAATACCCAGTAGTATGATGACTGGATTGTAGTTGTACCTCTATGTTTCTAGCAGCATTATTTACAACAGCTAAACTATGGAGGCAGCCCAAGTGTCCCTCAGTAGATGAATGGAAAACGAAGATGTAAGATCGATTTGATCGATCTATCTATCTTAGCCAGAAAAAAGAAGGAAATCCTGAAATCTTGTCATTTGCAACAACATGGATGGGGTTAGAGTATCATGCTAAGCAAAATAAGTCAGTCAGATAAAGACAATACCATATGATTTCACTCATTTGTAGAATTTAGAAAACAAAACAAAAAAGAGAGAGAGAGAGAGAGAGAGAAACCAAGAAACAGATTCTTGACTATAGAGAACAAACGGATGGTCACCAGAGGGGAGGAGGTGGGGGATGGGGGAAACAGGAGATGGGGATTACCGAGGACACCTGTGATCATCACAAAGTGATGTCTACAATTGCTGAATCACTATATTGTACACCTGAAACTAATATAACACTGTATGTTAACTATATTGGAGTTAAATTTTTTAAAAATGTAATTTGAAATGAAAGCAAGCAGAAAATGCCTTTAGCCCGTTTACTACTCAAGACCTACCTTACAGCAAATGGTTCCAAATAATCCACATTGTCTTTCCTTCTTCCTTCACCTCCCAATGAACTAAGTTAGAATATGTCCTTCTATACAAAAATCCTTGAATTCAGTAATATCACTCCTGTAATCAAGTCTACAGGTGGGAAAGGCAAAAAATGCATACTTCCCTTTAGCTGGCATAAAAGTTGAGGACATTTAAGGTGGGAAATGGACTGTCAATGAGTACGGCCAATGCCTAGTTGAAACCGTAAAGAAGGAAACAAGGCCACTGTACAGAAAAGGTAGTTTGGCCCTTGACAAAAATGTTTGCTGACCCACGGTCTAGAACATTGCTTGGTTGCCATGACCTGAACATTTTTCTTTTTCATCCTAGCCTCGCCTGGGTCCTAGGGGCGTAAGGAGAATGGGTCCGTGAATAAATGATGCTCCGGCATCACTCCGTTCCCACTTCGTATTCATCGTATTCATCAGTAGCTGGTCATAGGCACTGTCTGCTAGTTTCATTTCTTTGTAAAGACTCTAAGGCACTCCAAACTATTTCACTTTTCCACAAGCAGGGACGTGAGAATAAACCTGGTTATAATAAACATTCACAAGCAAATAAAAAGCATTTTGGACACTTTCTGATTATGCTTTGCCCCAGATGTGTCGCCATGCCCTTCATAATGTGCTCGGAAATACTCCAGCATCTATTGTGTGACACACGCGCAGCGTAGGTGAAATTTGCAGCCGAGGGGTGGATGGTTCACATCTGAGGTGCCCTATTCAGTTAGCATTCAAAATCTGTAACTGGGTGTCCCCCTCTAGAGAGGGTTTCACTAACACCCTCTTTAGTCAGTGCTAATTAGCACAAGGGATATTAGAAACCATTTCTCACCGGTGAAATGGGAAATGCTTACGATATGTGGATTGGCGAGCAGTCGTGTACAGGTGCGATCTGACCTTCTACTCCCAGGGCGTAAGATGATACTGAGTACAGCAGCTTAGCGCTCCTTGAAATAGAGATTTTCTAGTTATGCTCTGATTGCGGGAGCACCCCAAAGCCTGACTGGGCTAGCTGAGTCCTGCCTCTAGAGCAGTCCTTGCCAGAGGCCCTGAAGGGTGGAGAGCACGGACTTCATCAAGCTTCTAAGAACCAGCTGAGGGTCAAATTGCCTCAGATCCGTTTGCCTTAACTGTAGAAAATTTGGCTGTGACACAAACCTCTTTTCCCTGCAACTGCTCTGCATTCAGCCGGCAAGAGGGAGCCATCCCTTCAGAAATACCCCAAATCGGCTGTAAGGTGTTGAGCCCATACTGTTAAAAATATTTACAGACTACTTATACATTTCAGAGACCATATTTGTACATCAGTTTGATAATAAAAGTGCTCGCCAGAATATTCAGTCCTACTTTAACTGTATCTTTAATCTCTATTTACTTCTACCTGTTACAGGTCTCCATTTTCTCTAAACCAAAACCAAACCCCCAAATCTTCTTCGTTTGTTCTGGTAGGCCTTCCTTTCCTCTGGGGGTTGTGACAGGAGGGATGAAATCAGTTTCAAGACTGTGCCCCTGTATCTGAGACCGTTAGAAACTGTTGTCCTAGACACACGGCTGTTTGGGCACAGTGACTTTTGGAGTCCACCCGGACGACAGCTGTGACACATGCTGTTTCCTGGGACAGTCCCCATCCCGGCCTGGGTGCCCCAGAAGCAGTCAGACATAAATGTCTCCCGAGGTAGGGTTGGAAACACGCATCACCGCAGCCTGTCTTGTGGCTTTGATGCTAGCGAAACTCAACCCACAGAAACAAGGAGGCTTCTTTAGAAAACTCCAAGGAGAGGAAGAGTAGCATATAAAGGAGCCTTTGTGGGCTGGGAATAAGTTAGTTTTTCATGAGTAAATTCATTCATCACCTAAAATGCTCCCAGAATTATGCTGGGAGCAGCAACGTCATGGGCTCCAAAAATAAGTTTCAAACGGAAGACATGGCTACTATCCTTCAGAAAATGACTGATCTGTTTTCATGTTATCCCTGGTCAATGAAGGTCCAGGAAACCACTTCAAGCTAACATGCAATGGTTAAGTGAGGATATAAAACGGCACACCAAATAAGGGTAAGACGTGCCGGAATTAGACTGACCTCGTGCAAAGGAGAACCTTGACAGTGGCTTTGATAGGAATACTCCGGCATGATGGGATAAGAGTCTGTGCCAACGGCCCGCATCAGGGGTGAACTCTAGAAAACCGGGATGAACGTGGCCCGGCCAGGAGGCAGTACAGAGGACTAGCAGGGCAGATGGCTGGGGGGGGGGGGGGGTACTCTGAGGTGGAGAGGGCATGCTCTGGTCCCACCATCTCTTTGTGGGCGCACAACTCACTCCTGTTGGGCTTCCTCACTTCCTCCTCTGCAGAGTAAGACTGGACAAAATGATCTGGATACTTGGTTCCCAAACCCCAAAGACTGCAGGGCTGGGACCAGTCCATGATGATATAGGAAAATCAGGACAAGATCTCAAGTTTTTCATTAACCTAAATTTATTAAAGGACTGACTTCATCTTGCAGGTTTAGCCTCCATGCTTTTCTTGGTATTAAAATCTTTCATTTTATGAAATAGTGCAGCGGACGGGTATTTTTTAAATGGCCTCATTTGGCAAAATATGAATTTGGTAACACGACACCCTAGGTAAAATCACTGCTCCCAATTTTAAAAAGGGCTGGACAGTGAGGCACAGGAACAAAAACTCTGGATGAGAGGCTAATCAGCTCCTAAGAGCTCCTGCCTATGAAGCCCCAACCTGCTTCCTCCCATCTAGCCTCCACCGGTCTCCTATGTATTTTTCTGAAACACAGATGGGACCTATTTGCTTCCCTGTTTAAAAACAACTAGGTTTGGGACACCTGGGTGGCTTAGTCGGTTAAGCATCTGCCTTCAGCTCTGGTCATGATCCTGGAGTCCTAGGATCGAGTCCCGCATCGGGCTCCTTGCTCAACTGGGAGCCTGCTGCTCCCTCTGCCTGCCACTCCCCCAGCTTGTGCTCTCTGGCAAATAAATAAAATCTTAAAAAATAAATAAAAACCATTAGCTTAAACACCTTTGCATGACATCTGTGGCCCCTCATGGTCCAGCTCCGATCTCTTTATCCGCCTCTTGGAACTCTTGACACCTTACGCTCTCGCCTCTGCAGACTTTGCATTAGTGCCCACAGCTTGCAACCACTCCCACCTTGCGTTTGCCTATCGGCTTCCTCTGCCTGGGCCGCCCTGCCTTCAACTGCCTGGCACACTCCTATTCCTTTCTCCATGTCTAGTGTCGCTTTTTACTCTACAATTTTCCTTAATTTCCCCCACTCCTTTCCCAATAATTAATTGCTCTGTCTGTGGAAGACGCTGGTGTGTGTCTGCGTGATACTTTGCACGGACTTCTACAGCATTTATAAGGAGTACCTGTCTGTGTCATTTCCTCCTCCTCCAGGACTGTTACCAACAAGCACTTAGCTTGGGTTCTGACCCTCAGATGTTTACAGAACTGAAACATATTGTTTGACATTGGTCCAAAAGAAAGAATATTTGACATAAGCCAGACTTACAAATAAATGGCTACTTATATGGGCTGAATCCTTGGTATTCTAGAAGGCTCCCTGTCACCCTCAAATTCCTTCTGCACTGGCTCCCTTGTGTTTCAAATACCACCCTGGAAGTTTCATTCCTTTGCTTAAAGCTTACAATGTAAGGAGTTATCAAAGTCTTTCCCGAGCTCAGGCTCTGACAGAGGAAAGGAAGGAGGGAGCAGGGGGTGAATATGGGTGAGGTTGGAAAGGGCATTAGGAGGAAAAGAGGACAGAAAGAGGCCTCGGAGGAGAGAGGCTGTCTCCTCGGTTACCTCGGGTTGGGGTTCAAGAGACATCGATTTTAGAAGCCACCTGCTCGTACCCCTAACGTTCAGGATGGGAACTGATGGGATTAAGAGGGTACAGATATACAGCCCTCAGCACGGACAGAGATGTCTTTCTGCTCCAGGAAAGGGCAGAGAAGTTCAGGCGCCTGATCTGACATGGCTGGAAATACTCACCAGATTCCAGGGCAGAAAAGGAGACAGTGGGTGAGGGGTGGGGCCTGGGGAGCTGGGGGTAGGCTCGGCCCGGGGGCTGTGAAGCCAGGTGGTACTAGCTTAGGGTGTTGGCTGAGGTGGAAGAGCAAGCTGGGCTGCGAGAGGAGAGATGATGAAGTTGGGTGGGAGGTCAAGGCCAGAGCTCCGGTTTTCTGAGGCCAACGGCAGGCAAACCCCGGGATAGAGGCCTTCGCCTTATGGGGACCCACTCCCTCTGTGCCCCCGGCGGCGGGGGCCCTGTAGCCTGCCTCTGACTGGGACCTGGGACACGGGGAGAACTTTCTCAGCCTTGCTTGGTGCCGGGACCGGATACTTGGAGAGCACAAGGCAGGCTCCGCGGAGGTTCACGCCGGCCGAGGGGGCAGACCCCGAGTGCGGGCGTGTGGGTGTGTGCATGAGCGTGGACCCGGAGCGACACACACTCACACACACACACTCACACGCCCGCACCCACGCAGGGCCCTCGGCCGCGCCGCCGGCGCCTCCCCGGACCTTCACCCCAAGGTCCGGTCCTCCCGGGTCCCGCGCCCGGTGCCAAGTCCCTGCGGATGGCTTCCCACTAACGCAGCGGGCAGAATTCGGAGGCCAGGACAAGGAGCGACAGCAGGGTCTCCCCACCACCCCGCTGCGGCTGTCCCCGCACTCCGCCGCCCGCCCAGGGGAAGGGGATGGGGAGAGGGTGCCCGGGGCTCTTACCGCTCCGGCGGCCGAGTGCGCGCGGGAGCGCCCGGCGGGTCCCGCCCCGCCACGTCGGCAAGGCCGGCGGGGACGCGGCCGGAGGGCGGGCCGGGAGGGGGACACGCGGGAGGCCGGCCGAGCTGCCCCGCCCCGCCGCCGGCCCGGGGGGAGCCCCGCCCCGCGTGCGGCCGGCGCTGGAGCCCGAGCGGCGGGGCGAGGATCCTCCCTGGGAAACTTGGCTTTTCCCGCTCTGTGCCCGCGGGGAGAGCCGGAGGGCGCCACCCCGACCTGGGGCAGGCCTCGGGGCTCCCCGCACCCGTTTCCTGCCTTTAAGGGTGCCCGGAAAACCCCGCGGGCAGTTCCCCTGAAAGGCGTCGCTCAAGTTCAGCAAGAGTTTACGATGCCCATGCCCGGATTGTGCGTTCAAGAGCTTTTCCTTACCTTGCCCGAGGGAGTGCAATCTGATTTAAAACCGACCAGCTAAACAAAAACGCTTTCTAGAAGGTCAGTTTGGAAATGTGAATCAAAATCCAAAAGCATTAGCTTTGGCCCAGGAATTCCTCATCCGCAAATTTGTCTTAAGTAAACAGTCAAATGTGCGAATATGTATGTACAAGGGTATTTATTGTTGTTTATGCCCGCAAAAACCCGGACATAATCCGACCCACAATAAAGGATTGGTTAAGTAAATTATAGCAGCCTCAAACAGTCGCGTATGCTGTAGCCATTAAAAATTATTAACTATCCATTTGATCTGTTGACAGGCAAAGAAGGCAGGCCATCGCCAAATTCTAAGTCGATACCGGAGGAAGTTTACAAAAAGCGTATGTAGAGGGCAAATATTTTCTTGTAAATACATCTCTGTGTGTGTGTGTGTGTGTGTGTGTGTGTGTGTGTGTGTGTGTGTGTTTATATATATTAGGGAAAATACAATTTTAAAAACAGTGATTCTTTCCGAGTTCTGCAATTCTGAGCGTTAGCAAATTTTGTTAAAGGTACGACAGGTGTGTTTGGGCGTAGCATGGACACAGGCACCGTGAATGGAACTTCTGCGCCTGCCGCACCTGCCCTCCCTGCTGCGCCGAATGGCCAGAGCTCAATCAGACGTTCCCTTTTAAGGGCTGGTTTCCTTTTCTCCTTTGACCCAAACCACACCTTTCCAATAGAAGACTATCAAGCAAGCAACTCTAGCAACAAGTTTCGGGGCTGACTGCAAATTATGCCCTTTTACTTAACTGCGGCTGCTTCCAAGCCCATCAGGTTTTACTTCAAAAACTGTTACTTTTTGCAACTTAAAAATTCTTTATTCATTTAAAAAATTCCAGAGTCTTTAAATCATATAGAAAATCAGAGAATAATATTTCAAGTACTTATTTGTGTAAGGAAAAAAGTAGAGAAAATTATGACAATAGGTAGATTGAACAACTTTGTGTCACATTTATTTTAGAACTTTCTTTTAAAAGAAAAAAAAATGTTAAAGATACGTCGGAAATCCTTTCCCTTGCAGCTCCGCCTTCCCTGAAGGTGACCCCTGTCCTGAGGTTGCTGTGTATCCTTCCCACCCATATTTCCATACTTTACTGCACATACCTTTATCCATATGATGTAGGAAAGATGTTAGGGTTTGAAGCCGACGTCCAAGAAAGAATTCTGGAGACGTCTTTGGTGCAAAAAGGTAGTTTTATTAAAGAACAGGCACAGGGCCCGTGGGCAGAAAGAGTTGCACTGGGGTCATGAGAAGCGGCCCATTATATACTTTAACGTTGGGAGGGGGTTCGGGTTCTAAGGAATTTTGGAAGCACAGTTTCCAGGACTTTGCAGGGGTTACCTGTTGTTGGGAAAGGGTCATTTATTACTGTCTAATAAAAACCTGAATCACGAGACCCTTCAGATGTATATCGGCGGGTCATATGCTTGGGGGATGATTGCCAACATGCATCTTGTGGGGTAGAGATAAAGGAAATTTCCAAAGGAATTTTTATATGTTAAAGTGGACTCACAGGATCCTGAGGGGTTGGGTAAAACTGCCTTTTGCTCTTAGCAAAGTATTAACATTGAGGCAGTTGAGTCCCTAGAGAAATGTCACTCTGCCTGTTTCAAGGACTTGTCAATGGGCTGTAGACAGTAAGGAAATTTAATAATTTTTCTTCTACTTTTGTTTCCCACATCACATAGCTACTAAATAGAATTCTTTTTTCAATGTTTTAAAATTGTATAAATAACATCCTATACCTTTGTTTACCCAACCTTATATTTTTGAGAATCATTTGTGTTCATACATGTAGATCTAGTACTTTGATTTCAAGGTCTCATAGGATTCCACTGTATGAATATCCATGACTTATCTATTCCCCAATTGATGGACATTTGATGTATTTCATGTTTCACTGTCGCACAAGTGCTGCAATGGCCATCTTTGTGTATGCTTTCTGGTATCTCAGGTGAGAAATGGAATAGCCCACTCATCTTACTAGATATTTGAAATTGTCTGTCCTCCTGTGTGGTTCAGCTGAGATGGGGGAGCTGAAGGGACTCCATAAAAATCTGCTTTTTCTTCTTTTCCCGCTTCTATTCTTGCTAGGACCTGCACCCCCACCTTACATGTGCCTCATGTACAAATAATACATGTCCTCTCGCTGGGGGCAAGGAGTTAATGATTTCTTCAGTCTTCAGCACGATAGATAACATCTCATAAAGGACTGGGTGAGAACGACCAGACAAACTGTATTGTAGACCACTAGCTCTATTCATCTCAATGGCAAGACCCCCGGGCTCCAAGCAACATGGGACTTATAGAGGACACCTGGACCCTTGTCCTTGTTCTGACCAGTTCTCGGGTGCCTGAGCAGACACGTACACTAGACCACAATCCTCAATAAAACTCCAGACCCCGAACCAAAAAAAGTCTCTCTTTCCTTTTCCTTTCTGAGTCTCCCAGATGCTCTATCTGTATCTGCACTCTCTCCCTATCCTTAATAAACTCTGCTCTCACTCCTTCCCGACCCACATGTGATTTCTATCCTGCACATAGCCAAGGACCCTCTTGGCTGGTCCTGTGGGACCCCTTCTGGATTCTTGGTCCCAGCCTGCCTGCATCACAACCATTCATTAAACAAAACTTTTTTTTCTAAAGTTTTTATTTGTTTATTTAAGTAATCTCTACACCCAACATGGGCCTCAAACTCACGACCCTGAGATCAAGAGTCACATGCTCTTCTGACTGAGCCAGACAGGTGCCCAATTAAACAAAACTTTTTTGAGTATCTACTATGTACCTAGATCTGCTTTAGATGCTGGGAATACAGTAAGGGGTAAAGCAAAGTCCTGCTCTCAAAGAACTTGACATTTGTTGAAAGGGAGAGACCCTAACTAGATAATGTATCAGGTGGTGGCGTAAAGCAGGATACAGTGTCCTTAGGTCTAGAGAATGATGGGTGGGAGCCACTGTGATCTGGGAAGGCCATGACAATGAAGTGACATCTCATTGTAGACTTTAAAGAAGGGAGTGAACAGTGGTGATACGTGGGGACATTTCAGGCAGAGAGAACTGCAAGACCAGGGTGGGAATATGCCTGGTGCACTCGCGGAACGGTAAAGTGGCCAGTGTGGCTGGAGTAGAGGGAGGGTGGGCCAGAGTGGAAGGAATGAGGCCATAGAGGTAGCGGACTCTAAGAGATGAGGCAGACTAGGCTGTGCCTTGCAAATCACAGTAGGGATTTTGGCTTGGACTCTGAATGAGAAGAGAATCCCTACAGATTTTGAGTAGGCGTGTGCTGTGATTCTAGTGTCTGATTCTAACTGGGGTGGGAGAGGATGAAGGTGGGTGGGTGGAGGGCGGGGCAGAGGCAGACAGACCAGTTAGGAGGCCACTGCGGTTATCCACGTGAGAGATGACTGTGGATTTGGCCACCATGGGAGTGGTGGAGGGCATGAGAGGTGTTTTTCTTATGGAGATATTTCAAAGAAACACCCAATAGAATTTGGTCAAGGATTGGATATGGTTTGAGGAAAAGAAAGAAGTCACACAGTAGTCCAAGAATTTTGACCTGAATGACTGCAAGAATAGAAGTATCACGGGGCACCTGGGTGGCTCAGTCAGTAAAGCGTCTGACTCTTGCTTTCTGCTCAGGGTCACGAGATTGAGCCCCACAGCAGGCTCTGCACTGAGTGTGGAGTCTACTGGAGATTCTCTCTCCTTCTCCCTCTGCCCCTCCCACTTGTACTCTTTCTCTCTCTCAAAATAAATAAATAAATAGATCTTTTTTTTTTTTTTTTTAAAGTCTCACTTACTGAGATCAGGAAGAATGCAAAAGAGGCAGGTTTGGGGTCTGAGGTCGTGAGGATTCATGCATTTGATTTTCAACAAGAAAAGTTTAGCAAATGTTTAGCAGGCAGTTGAATGTAAGAGTCTGGAGTTCAGGGGAGAAGTCTGGGCTGGAGATAATAACTGGGGAATCAGCAGCAAATCGATAGTTTTGAAGCCATGAACCAGGATGAGAATGCATGGAGTTACAGAAGAGAGGAGGGTCAAGACTGAGTCTTGGCTGTGCCAAGTCAGATAAGGAGGACCCAGAAGGAGACTGGTAAGGAATGTAGTGATTTAGCACGAAGTTGGGAGGAAGGTATGTGGAAATGAGAATGGAGGAAGGGAGTATGGGGTCCCAGAAGCCAAGTAAGAAAACCTTTCAAGATCCTTTAACTGTGTTAAATACTGCTGAGGGTTCTGATCAACACTGAGAATTGACCCTTGGATTTGGCAATGTGAATTATTAACAAGAACCATTTCTCTGGAGTGGTAGAGAAAGAAACCTGATTGGAGTGGGTTTGAGAGAATGGAAGAAGAATATTTAGAGACAGTGAGTAAAGTGACTTTTTCAAGGAGTTCTGGTGTAAAGAGGAACAAAGATGAAGAGATTGGGAGTTCAAATATGAGAGAAGTTGTAGCATTATATGCTAATTAGAATCATACAGTAAAGCAAAAAAAAATGATAATATAGTAGAAGAAAGATCATGGCTAGAGTGAAAGAGTGATTTTCTTGAGTAGACAAGCAGGAATGGAATTCAGTGCTCAACGGGCAGGAGTTGGCTCTTGACAGAGTTCATTCAGGAGATCAGAGGAAAGTACAGGTAGACAGGTACAAGGAGGCTAGTAGAGTTTTGGGGGGAGGATGAGGAAATGCTCTTCTGGTTGCATTTATTTTCTGCATGAAAAATGAAGCATCATCAGCTGAGAGAGGAAGAAAGGAGGTGTTGGAAACATAAGAGAGGGAAGGAGGTATAAAATAGAGCAAACAGGCTAGGGAAGGGGAGTAGAAAGGATAGTGGGATTGCTACTCCCTCTTGAGGTTGGGACCCAGTCATGAATTTTGAGTAAAACAAGTCAGCATGGATGTGTATTTTCTCCAATTGCAACCAGCTGTTCAAGCTCCGTGTGGTCAGTCCGGTGATGAGTTGAATTTAACCTGGGTAGAGGAGAGAGGAGGAAGGGAGTTGAGGGTGAATGCAGAGGGATGATTAAAAGGCTGGATCATGACCTTTCAGTCCAGTGCAGTGGGGCCAAGGAATTATTGGCAGTAGAGGGAAAGAGTTGGGGGTGGTAGCTGGAGAGTGGGATGCTGGCGGTTGAGATTACGGAGAGGGAACGGCCATTGGTAATAATAATATCTAGGGTATCATGAGGAAATGCCTGGCTGGGGTACGTCACAGTATACGATCACTAGAGGAGAGAATATCCAAGAACTAAGAAGCTGGGGGAATGAAAGAATCTCCACATAGCTACTGAAATCACTAGAATTATGGCAGGGGCGGTGTTGCACTGGGACTCTGAGCGGTGCTGAAATGCTCAGTGAATGAGGGAGTGATGGACCTCTGTGGATGACTGCACACAGGAGGGGTAGGTTTCAAGGGTTGGAGGGAGAAAGATGATCTGGAAGTGGCGGTAAGAGGGTGGCTACATCGCCTCCAGGCCCTGAGGTGTGAGGGGTGCAGTTGAGGACAATATGGACCACCAGAGGGGGTGTGTTCAGCATGGCCTTTAGATCTCAGAGTGCCCTGGTCCTTTGCAACTAGATCGCCTAAGAGCTTTTATTTTTATTTTATTTTATTTTATATTATATTTTATTTTATTTTATCGAGCTTTTACAATAATACAGATGCCTGTTGCCATCCGAGACCATTTAAGTCTCTGAACACGTGTGAGAGCTCCTGTTTCCTCACATTCTGACCAACATTAAGTATTACCAGATGTTTTAATATTTGTCCATCCCAGGTGTGTACAATGGTGCCTCCTGGTTGTCTTAATTTGTATTTTCCCATATTCTAATGAGGATGCATTCCTTACATGTTTGATCTACTTACTTTCCTGTTGTCCATCTGTTTATATCCTTTGCTAGTTTCGCCCCCATTGGGTTTGTTAGTCATTTTCCTATTGGTTTGTAGGAACTTGTTATATATTTTGGATATTAATCCTTTTGTGGTTATATGTGTTGCAAATATCATTTCCCTGCATGTGGCTTGCCTTTTTTCTTTTTATTAAGCAGATTTGGATTTTAATATCAATATTTAAGTTACCAATTTTATTTCTAGTGGTTTGTACATTTTATGATATAATTTTCATATAGGCTGTTTTAAAGCTGTTGGTAGACGCAAGTCTTCATTGATTGATTTTCCAGGAAAAGAGAAAGGCAGTTTTTTAAAAAGTAAATATCAAAATGTTTTGCTCTGTCTGTATTGGGGTAGTGTATTTGCCATTCTTAGACTGTTATTTTACCCATTTTACTATGACACTGTTTTTTTTTTTTTTAAAGATTTATTTATCTATTTGAGAGAGAGAGAGAGCAGGGGGAGGAGCAGAGGGAGAGGGACAAGCAGACTCTGTGCTGAGCATAGAGCCTGACTCAGGGTTTGATCCCACAACTCCGAGATCATGACCTGAGCTGAAATCAAGAGTTGGACGCTTAACCGACTGAGCCATCCAGGCACCCTGACGTTGTTCTATTTTTTAAAATAAAGCTAATGCATGTACCTAGTAAAAAAATTTAAAAAGGACAAAAAAGCATAAAATGGTGAATAAAAATCTCTCTTTCCTTTGGTTCTTCTGCTCAAAGGTAACAGTTTCTTAAGATTTTTATGCATGTACCAGCATATGTATGTAGACGGTGTCAGTGTCCTGTGGCTGTCATAACAAATTCCCATAAACTGCGCGGCTTAAAACAACAGAGAGATTCATTCTCTCCCAGTTCTGGAGGCCAGAAGTCCAAAATCAAGGTGTGGGCAGGGCTGTTGGCTTGTGACGGTCCCAGGCATTCCTTGGCTTGTGGCTGCAAAGCTCCAGTCTCTGCCCACCTTCTCCCCTCTCTCTGTCTCTCCTCTGTGGGTCTTGTAAGGACACGTGGTATCTTCCAAGGCACCTGGCTTGGTGCTGAAGCATACAGATACTGGGGCTGGATTTCATCTGGGTTTGGACCCCCGGTCCCAGTATGCGCAACCAGGGACAGTTACTTGATGGCTTCTCCCCCAGTTTAAGTGGGGCTAGAGATAGGACTTATCTCGTAGCCCCTTGATGAGGGTTAAGTGAGTTAATATTTGTGAAGTGCCAGAAGATTATCTAAGTGAATATCTGAAATGCTCAGTGAATGAGGGAGTGATGGACCTCTGTGGATGACTGCACACAGGAGGGATAGGTTTCAAGCCCTGTACAGCCCAGATTGTACACACATATCAACGCTCTCCTTGATTTTCTTCACTGAAAGTATATCCTGGTCTTTCCATCTCAACGTGTACAAATGTAAGGCTTGTATAGAATTGCAAAGCTTCTTACTAGAAGAACTTCTCTTCTGTGTCAAGCACGATTCCAGCCACTTTATATTCATTTTCTTCCCTAAAAATCGCAACTACTCCCATTTGGAGTAAATACATGGAGACCCTCTGAGGTTAAGCAGCTTGCCCAAGACGTACTTGGTATTGGGAGTTCAGCCCAATACTGTCTGTTCCACCGCCATCCGGTCTTCTATACAAGCTGACTTCTGTGGCTTTATAGTCGCCTTAGAGACACTTCTCCGAATTCTAACAGCCTCAACAGGAATAGTCTCCTTGTTCCCGAAAACCGACATTGTGAAATGTCCTCATGAGCATCTGTTCAATCATTGAGCGATGTGACCAAATCTGCAGCGATGGGTCTATGTGTGCGCATGAATGTCATGTATGTAAACGTGTGTGTGTTTTCTTAAAGACTTCAGCCCAGTGTTGCTTAAAATTCCCTTAAAACCCCAGATGGTCCCTTTCTCCTCTGCCTGTTTCACAAAGCGGGTCTCCCAGTGTCAGCAATACCTGCTGCTCCCTAGCTGTTTCCTTTTGCTGGCCCCTCAGAGACCCATCGCTCCTTGCTGGCCCTCCCCGGGCCTGAGAAGACTTCCTGTTAAGGCTGATGAGTAAGAATGAATAGTAAGAAACCAGCCTTTCCCTTCCTCCCGAAAGCAGAAGTGACTCTTACCCAAACGTCTCACTTTGTTATGGGCCGAATTGTAGGGTCTCAACTTGTTTTTCGTAAAGATGAGGTAATGCTGGACAATGGGATCGATTATAGAATAATTATTTAACTCATATGTTCAGTTCTTTACAGGATCTTTATTAAGTAGAAAGTCTTGGAAATTAGATATCCTGGCTGCCTGAAGCGTCTGGTTAACCAGACACCTTCTTTTTGTATGAGCCTTTGTTGATTGTTCTAAAATTATTCTAAATGGCCTCTAGAAAATGGATTTTTATTTAGTCCTGCAGCATCTCAGTGTTATTTGTTATTCTAGAATTAAGAATTAGTGCATCGGGGCACCTGCGTGGCTCAGTCATTGGGCGTCTGCCTTCGGCTCAGGGCGTGATCCCGGCGTTATGGGATCGAGCCCCACATCAGGCTCCTCCACTGGGAGCCTGCTTCTTCCTCTCCTACTCCCCCTGCTTGTGTTCCCTCTCTCTCTGGCTGTGTCTGTCAAATAAATAAATAAAATCTTAAAAAAAAAAAAAAGAATTAGTGCATCTATTGGCCCTTATTAGCTGCGTGACTTTGGGCAAATTCTCCAGCCTTTAAGGCTTAGTTTCCTCATCTACAAAATGGGCACAATCATAATATCTACCTCGAGGGATCGTTACTACATCACATGTGATAATGGAATAGAAAGCCAATAACACAGTATGTAGCACACCATGAAAGCCCAATAAATGTGTTTAGTAGTGAAAAAAAAGAATTAATGCATCTAATAATACCAAATGTTGGTCAGAATGTGGGGAAACAGGATGCAATATCCCCCAGGTGTGGCTATATACTTATGTATCAACTACTAAACTTTCTTTGAAAGCTGATTTTTCAAAAAACGAATCTTGGACCTAAGCTTATTTTACTTTATGTATTTAATTAAAAAAAAAAGATTTTATTTATTTATTTGACAGAGAGAGAGACAGCCAGCGAGAGAGGGAACACAAGCAGGGGGAGTGGGAGAGGAAGAAGCAGGCTCCGAAGTGGAGGAGCCCATGTGGGGCTCGATCCCACAACGCCAGGATCACGCCCTGAGCTGAAGGCAGATGCTTAACGACTGAACCACCCAGGCGCCCCTTTAAAGGACCTCATCCAACTAAAGCAATGCTCCAAAATTGCTTGGAAATGGTGGCTGCGATCATTTTGGAAACGTTAAGTACACTGATCATAGAAAACAGGCCATGTTCAATAACTCTACTCTGGTGACAATTCAACATTCTGGCTGCAAACTCTTACACATAAATCTTACCTTAGAAAAAACCATTTTCCTTCACACTGAAATTGTCCTACAGTGTGTGCTCATACGAATTTAAAAATTGGATTACTGTTTGAGTCCAGAGCCCAGAAAAATCTTGCTGCCCCACATGCTTTTCACGTGATCTTTGAAAAAGAAATCCCTGCCTCGGTGTAATTCCAGGAAGACTCAACAGATGGCACAAAATCGTTTCTGAGGCACCGCTTTCCTCATACCAAGGACCTGCATTTTGTCAAGCTCTTGCTTTCCCCTGCGTTTTGAAGTTACTTTCTCTTCTCGGGGGAAAGAAACACCTTGGTAAGTAAGCAGGCTTTTGTGGCTTGTTCAAATTATGGCATAAATATACCTCAAGTGTGCGAGAAAATGCCAACGATGACACAGGAGACAGGTAACGCTTTGACAAATTTGCCAGATGATTTCAAGTGTCCTTTGAAAAATGTTGTGGATGTCCTTTCAATTTCCAAGAACGATCGAAAGAAGGGTGTCTTCCGGGCCGTCTTGAAAAGACGTAACTAGCACTTGCAGCCATAATGCAGGGAAAACGCTGATGTTATTTCTTCTGTTTCCGTCTACACTTGTCACCTCTCTCTAGCTGCTCGCTTCCAGGAACGTTCACAGGAGTTTCTGCCACTGGGGCGGCACACAGCCCAAGTTCTGTGTTTCTATAGTGGACAGAGCGTTTGATCTCCCCCATCACCTGGTGCTGTCCTTGTTCCTTTGTATCTGTCACTCCTGTAGGAGCCCTTTGAAAGCAGGGATTATTTTGTCAGCGCTCTTGGTATTTCTACCCCCAGCTCCTGCCCTCCGGCATAGTGCGCCCTGAAGAAACATTTATTAAATGGAGGAAGTGCCAGGGATGGGTCTAGCACTGCCTTCCTCCAGGTCTCTTACTTACGCTTTGGCAAATAGAGCAATGCCTTTCTTTCTTTTTTCTTTCTTTCTTTTTCTCTTTCTTTCTTTCTTTCTTTCTTTCTTTCTTTCTCTTTCTTTCTTGACTTCACGATGGACTCACATGTATCTCAATGTTTTGCTCATCGTTGTCTTTTTCATAGTTTTAATTTTCATAGATTCTTATCCACCAGAGTTTCCACCCCCCCCCCCGAAACAGAGCTTTTTCCATCTTTTTTTTTTGCCCTCTTTTTATTGGATGCATTAAAGAAAAAAGAAAAAGACTTTTACATTTGGTCTCTTTTTACTTGCTTTTAAAACAAATTACAAACACTCTGACCCTCTGCTCCCTCTTTTCCCTCTCCTTTATTTTGCTTAAATAGAAAAGCTCCTGGCTGGCTTGTTAAGGGTATACACTAGAAGCTGCTTGAAGATATAAATGCCCTTGGAGGAATATTTGTGTGCGTAGGGGGAAGGATGTTCTCAGGGCAGCTGGTCAGCTTTCCTACATGGTGGCTGAATTTCAGTCCCCTGAATATAGACACCATGGAGGGACCTCTCCGTGGGTCCTTATCCACGAATGTCAGTGATCTACTATCGTGTAGAAGTTCTCTGATACATCAATATTCCAAATAAGATAAGCATGTTTCTTTAAATATAAAATATTTTTATGTTATCTTTATTTTGAGACAAATCTTTTGTGTTAAAAAAAATGTTCAAAATTAGAAATTTTCAACTATATGCAAAAGTTCATAAGAAAGAAAATGAAATGTACCTGTGATTCAGAGATCACCACTATTAGCATTTGGTATATTTCTTCCTATTCTCTTTTGCCTGAGGCTTTGTGTATTTTGTCAGGTTTTAATATTTTACAAAAATCGAGTCCTACTACATACACAATTTTGTATTCTTTTATTCATTATATTATTTGTAGCCTATATTTAATATACATTTAAATTATATTTACATAACATATTACTTCAAAAGTACAATATTTGAGGCTGCATGCTATTCCGTGTTAGGTATACAACAACTGATTAAACTGTTTTCTACACTAGACATTATCATTTTTTTTTCAATTTTTCCTCATGTCACAAGCATTTTCATAGTAATGTTTTATGTGTATTTCTGATAATTCCTTTAAGAGAAAAATCTGAGAAGTGGAATTGCTAAAATAAGGGTAAGCATGTTTCTAAGGAATTTATGTATGTGACCAAATTGCCCTTCAGAAAGTATGTACTAATTTTTCATTTCTGCCGGCAGTAAACAAGAGTTCTTATTTTAGTCACACCTGCCAATATTGGTTAATATATATATGTATACATAATATATATACATATGTATATACATATACATATATATATATTTTTAAAAATTTTATTTATTTGAGAGTGCACGTGCGTGCGAGAGAAAGTGAGAGAGCACAAGCAGGGGGAGTGGGAGAAGCAGGCTTCCTGCTCAGCGGGGAGCCTGTTGCGGGACTCAATCCCAGGACCCTGGGATTGTGACCCAAGTCGAAGGCAGAAGCCCAACCGACTGACCCACCCAGGTGCCCCTGGCTATTATATTTTTTAATTCTTCCAGTTTGGTAGGTAAAATAATCATACTTTTTTTTTTTTTATCTTTAAGAAACAAAAATTCCCATTTGATTCCCTTTATCTTTTTATGCTTAAAAAATCTTAAATTATAGACATCCTAACATTCCCTCTGTAAATGCTTCATTCTATATCTCTAAAAGAAGTACATTTTCCTACATGGCCAAAGCACATTATCAAAAATTAACATTTATTATTTTTTAATAGAATCTAATGCTGGGTCCATCTTAAAATCCCTCCTCCTTTTGTTATTCAAGTAACTTCTTTGCCTGGGTCTGCCTAAACTGAGATCTAGAACATGATTCATCTAGATGTTATGTCCTGTTTTGTTTTAATATGCATTTTTAAAAAATTCAAAATGGTTGACAGGCAATGTTACATTGGTTTTAATACATTAGTATCAGTTCACAACATAGTGATTCAACAAGTCTAAATGTTATGCTATGGTTACCACAAGTGTGGTTACCATCTGTCACCATATGATACTATGACAATGACATCTACTATATTTCCTATGATGTACTTTTTTTCACCTTGAAGTTTTCATTCCATAGCTGGAAGCCCATACCTCTCACTCCCCTTCACCCATTTTGCCCATCTTCCCACCCCACTCCCCTCTGGCAACCACCAATTTGTTCTCTGTATTTATGGGTCTGTTTTCTACTCTTTGTTTATTCGTTTGTTTTGTTTTTTAGGTTCCGTATGTAAGTGAAATCATACGGTATTTGTCTTTCTCTGTCTGACTTACTTCACTTAACATTATAAGTCCATTCACATTGTTGCAAATGACAAGTAATAATTATGGTTGAGGAATATTCTATTGTATAAATATTGTATAACTATCTTCTTTGTCCATTCATCTATGGATGGACACTTGAGTTGCTTCTATATCCTGGCTTTTGTAAATAATGCTGCAGTGAACCTAGGGAGCATTTTTATTTTTTGTGAGGTTGGACATAATTCGTATTGTTAACTATTGATTTTTAATTTTTTGGTATATTTTCTGAGCAAATAATGTGCTCTTCTTTTTTATTTTTTCTTATTTTTAATTAATTAATTTAGAGAGAGAGTGAGTGTGGGGGGGGGCAGGGGGCAGAGGGAGAGAGAGAGAGAATCTTATGCAGGCTTCACACCCAGTGTAGAGCCTCCTGGGGAGCTCTATCTCATGACCCTGAGATCAGGACCTGGCCGAAATCAAGTCAGACACTTAACCAACTGAGCCACCCAGACACTCCAGTAATGTGCTCTTCTTAATTTGAATGTTGAAAAATTGAAGAATACAGGTAACAGCTAAGAGGAAAATAAAACTCCCTCATAATCTTACCATGTAGAGATAATTACTCAGTATCTTGATATGTATCTTAATTTTCCCACATGTATCTATACATATTTATTGCTGTACATTTTAAAAATAGACTTTTTGTCACTTATAGATGGTGTGCAATTTCCCATGAAATTAGGTTTTTATTATTTTTGAAGGCCACATAGTAATATTTAATTATATGGAGATAACCATAATTTACTTGACAACTCACTATTTTTAGATGATTAGATTTCCTTTTCAGAAAATAATTTATTTTGTACTGGCCACTTCAGCATATTCTTTTACTTGTTCTAACAGTTTTTCCATTACTTCTCTGGGGTTTTTCACACTAACAATCATATATCTAAAAATAGTGATCATTTTATTTTCTACATTCCAATATTTCTCTCTCATTCCTCCTCTCCCCTCACCTTAATTATAATGGTTGGAACTTCTAGAACACTGTTAAATAACAGTGGGCATTCTTGACTTTGAATTTAACAGAAATGCCTTGGGAGTGGGATATTTTTAAGTTAGATACTTAATATATTTTTCATCAAGTCAAAGTATCTTTTCAATATCTACTTTAATTAAAGTTGTATTTTTAGTCAAAGGTGAATGCTGAATTTAACAAGTCAATTGTTAACATCTGTAGAGATGCTCATCTGTTTCTCTCCTTTTATCTACTGGTGTATTATCATCATAGATTTGCTAATAATAATAAACAATTCTTACAATATTAGATTCTAATCCTAATTAATCATTACATGCTATTCCTTCAGTAAGAGCTTCTGCCCACCACCAAATGATTGGAATTTATCTCTTTTATTTGTATTTTCTAGTAATTACTCTTAATTTTATAATATACATACCTAGACTTGTAGTTTTCTAGCAACATCTTGAATTAACTGTATCTATCTATAGATTCTCCTTAATCAGGCAAGGATCATAGCATGCTTTTAGTTCACTCTCTCCCTCGCCCCCTCTGTCTACTAACTCCCTTGTAATTGTTGGCAATTTTAGTTTCATATTGTTTTTAAAATTTTTGTCATCAGTACTTATTGGAATTTAGCACTAAATTTTCCTACCTTCTTTGCAAAGTATTCCTTCTTGCATCCACTTCATTCCTTTTTTTGTGGGGGAGTCAGTTTATTTTTCAGAGGACAGTCTGTCCTCTGGTAATTCAGATGGTGGATCTATCTTCCAAGTCTTTTAGTATTTCTTTCATATATATCATCATTTTGGCCTCTTGTGCTGTGTTTTGGGAAAATTCCTCTTCTTGGTCTTCCATCTCACAAATTCTCACATCAGCATTTGCCACTCTGCAATTCAACTCATACAATGAGTTTTCCATTTCAGTTATTACGTTTTTAATTTCCATGATCCTATTCCATTCTTTTTTAGAATTCTTATCTCTCTCTGAGGATATCTATCTATTATCAATGGCTATTCTGCTCTTTTATCTCTGTTTCCTTGGGCGTTAACTTCTCTTATATCTTCAGTTTGGTTCCCTTCTATCGTGGTGTTTGTTTTGTAAGTGTCATACTTTTTGATTGTGCAACCCAAATTATGGTTGAAACTCCATGTCAAACTGCTTATTGATCTGTTTTCACAGCCTATTTGGCAGAAGGGTGGATGAAACTGTATGAATTTTATATTGCTGCTATGAAACTGTCTATATGAATTTTATATTGCTGCTATGACAAATTACCACGAACTCAGTGGCTTAAAAAACATATCTATTGGGGCACCTGGCTGGCACAGCGGTTAAGCGTCTGCCTTCGGCTCAGGGCGTGATCCTGGCGTTATAGGATCGAGCCCCACATCAGGCTCTTCCGCTATGAGCCTGCTTCTTCCTCTCCCACTCCCTCTGCTTGTGTTCCCTCTCTCGCTGGCTGTCTCTATCTCTGTCGAATAAATAAATAAAATCTTTAAAAAACAAAAAAAAAAAACCAAAAAAACATATCTATTATCTCACAGTTATGTAAGTTAGTTAGTACTCCACCATAGGTCTTGTTGGGCTTATATAAAGGTGTTGGCAAGGCTGCATTCCTTCTGGAGGCTCTAGGGGAGAATCCATTTACTTGTCTTTTTGAGTTTCTGAAGGCTACCTGCATTTCTTGGCTCATGGCCCCTACCTCATGGCAACTCAAGTCCTTTTTACATCACATCACATCACATCACATCACATCACTCTGACCTCCCCCCTTCTGCCTCCCTCTTCTGTTTTTAAGGACCCTTGTAATGACATTGGTTCTACTTGAATAATCCAGGATAACCCTCTTATTTTAAGGTCTGTGAATTAGCAAATTTAATTCCATCTTCAACTTGAATTCCCTTTTTCCATGTAATAGCATATTCACAAGTTCTGAGATTAGGAGGTAGACATCTTTCAGAAGCTAGTACTCTATTGCAGTCCAATCTGCTTGTGATTTACAGAGACTTCTCTTGGTTTCAGTTCCCCTAAAGACTTCTCTTCCTGACTTTAAGTGTGTGTGTGTGTGTGTGTGTGTGTGTGTGTGTATTTTTTTCCCTATCATTTAGGGGATTTAGGGCAAGAGGAGGCATCTAGAGTATGTGCACACCACATTATTGACTCTCATAGTTTTTAATGTTTGTCACTGAAAACGTGATTTTCTTGATCCAGAAAATGTTTAGAACATTTTAAAAAGTGGTTTAAAAAGTTCATTTTGTAGTCTGAAAAATGACTTTACAAATTTCTGCTTTGGGATATTTATTTAAAAATGTATTTGACTGAATAATCAATATTACCAAATGCTCCATGAAACCTGGGGACTTAGATACACAATATTCTTTTTTTTTATAGGTTCAAAGACTATTAAATCCTTTATTATTTTATTTAGATCCTCATATGCTTATCTTATGCTGCTCGATCTAATGTGACCCAGAGAAATGCACTACATGTCTTCACTATCAATATCTCCTTACGTTTTGAGCATTTTTACTTTGTAAATTTTGATGCAGTTATTCAGTGTGTCTTTATCTCTATATTTTCATTGTGAGCTGTTTGTACCAGTATATACCATACTGTACCAGTATGAAGTAGTAGCCTCTCTTATCCTCACTGCCCAATTCTCTGATACTTTGACCTAATGGAGTATTACATATACAAACTGCAATTCCTAATGAATACAGCCCCCTAGTGTTCTTAGCTTTGCCCTTTTACAAGTATTGTTGTATGGCTTACACATCTCAGAATACAATATGCACTCACCTTCAAGTCCCTCCCTACCTCTTGTTAAGTTCTTTTATCCCCCTAGATTTATTGAGATATAATGAACATATAACACTGTGTAAATTTAAGATCTACAACGTGATAATTTTATATATATATGGCAAAATGGTTACCACAAAAAGGTTAACACATCTGTCACCTCACATAGTGACCTTTTATTTTTGATTGTGAGAATCTGCTCTCTTAGCAACTCTTAAGTATATAATACACTACTGTTAATTATAGGCATCAGGCTGCACATTAGATCCCCAGAACCCATTCATCTTTTATCTGGAAGTTTGTACCCTTTGACCGACATCTCATTTTCTCTGTCTCTAAGCCCTTGGCAACCCCCTTTCTACTCTCTGTTTCTATCAGTTTGGCTTTTTTAGATTCTCATATAAGTGAGATCATACAGGGTTTTTTTTTCTTAGTCTGACTTTATTTCACTTAGCATAATGCCCTCAACTTCCATCCATGTTGTCACAAATGGCAGGCTTTCCTTCTTTTTATGCCTAAATAATATCCCATTATATCTATCTATTTATCTATCTATCTCACATTTTCTTTACCTATTCATCTGTCATTGGACACCTATGTTGTTTCCATGTCTTGGCTATTGTGAATAATGCTGCAACGAATATGGTGATGCATGATTTTTTAAGACCGTGATTTCATTGCCTTTGGATATATGCCCAGAAGTGGGATTGCTGGATCATATGCTAATTCTATTTTTAATATTTTGAGGAAACTACTGTTTTCCACGATGGCTGTACCAATTTACCTTCCCACCAATGGTGCACAAGGGTTTCCTTTTCTCTACATCCTTGTCAACACAGGTTATCTTTTGTCTTTTTGATATCCATTCTAACAAGTGTGAGCTGATAGCTCATTGTGGTTTTGATTTGCATTTCCCTGATGATCAGTGATGTTGAGCATCTTCTGATGTACTAGTTGGATATTTGTATGTCTTCCTTGGAAAAATGTCTATTCAGGTCTTCTGTCCATTTTTAAATCAAATTATTTTTAAAAATATATTGTTATTATTATTCCCTATTGAATTGTCTGAGTTCCTTATATATTTTGGATCTTAATCCCTTATCAGATAATATGATTTATAAATATTTTCTTCAATTTTGTAGGTTGAGTTTGCATTTTGCTGCTTTTTTCTTTTGTTGTACAGATGCTTTTTAGTTTGATGTAGCTTCATTTGTTTATTTTTATTTTTGTTGCCTATGTTTTTCGTGTCAGATCCAAAAAATTATTGCCAAGACCGATGTCAGGGAGCTTTCCCCCTATATATTCTTCAGGAACTTTATGATTTCAGGTCTTATAGTTAAATTTTTAATCATTTGGAGTAAGTTTTTTTGTAAGTGGGGTAAGATAGGGGTCCAGTTCTTTTACATGTGCATATCCAGTTTTCCCAACACCATTCACTGAAGATAATACATTTTCCTTATCAAGTATTTTTGACTCCCTTGTCAAATGTTAGTTGACTGTATATGCATGGGTTTATTTCTGGGCTCTTGATTCTGTTCCACTGGTCTATATGTCTGTTTTTATGCCAATACCATACTGTTTTGATTATTACAGCTTTGTAGTATAGTTTGAAATCAGGAAGTGTGATGCCTCTAACACAGTTCTGCCTTAGGATTGCTTTGACAGTTGGAGTCTTTCGTAATTTCATATGAATTTTATAATTCTCTTTTCCACTTCTGTGAAAAAAGCCCTTGGAATTTTAACAGAGATTGCACTGAATCTATAGATGGCTTTGGGTAATGTGAACATTCTAACAGTATAATTCTTCTGATTCATGAATACAGGATATCTTTCTATTTATTTGTGTGTTCTTCAACTTCTTTCATCAATGTCTTATAGTTTTCAGTATACAGGTCTTTCACCTCCTTGGTTAAAATTATTCCCAGGTATTTTAGTCTTTTTGATGCATTTGTAGTGGGATTTTTTTTTCATTTCTTTTTCAGATAGTTTGTTGTTAATACATAGACATGCAACTGTTTGTATGTTGGTTTTGTATCCTGCAACCTTACTGAACTTAATAGTTCTAACAGTTTTTTCATGAAGTCATTCAGACTCTCCACATATAAGATCATACATCTGCAAACAGAGATATGCAAACAGAGGGAGAGAAAATTCCTTCCCACCCTTTGTGAAGGAGTCTTTTCCTGAGACAAAACTTGAGTAGGATGGATTTCCCTTAATATGGCTCCTGATCCCTTTTCATGGATGTAGATGCTTTTCAATCCCACCACTAATTTTCTATCCTTCTTTGTTTTTGGTGGCAGGATGGGTTTTTAAAAGTTTCTATGTTTTCATGGGTATTTTGGTGGCAACTGGAAGAGGCTCTAGAAGAGAAGCAGTGAGGGACTTTTAAAAATTTTGTTATTTATTTATTTATTTATGAGAGAGAGAGAGAGAGAGAGTGGGGGGGTAGGGGGTGGGGAGCAGAGAAGTAGGGGGAAAGAATCTCAAGCAGACTCCATGCAGAGTGCAGAGCTGAGATGGGGTTGATCTTATGACCCTGAGATCATGACCTGAGTCGCAACCAAGAGTTGGACACTTAACCGACTGGACCACCCAGGCACCCCTAGAGACTTTTAACCATATGCCATTTTGTAATGAAATTCTCCAGCCCAGAAGAGTTTTACTCTTCTGAAGAATGGTTAATAGAAACCCTACTTATCTCTTAACTGTTTTACTATTTCCAATATACCTTCAGGTGATGAACAATAAGTAGTCAACATCTGCTTTCAATTGTTCCTGCTATGCAAGGCCCTACTTAAGAAATGTTGTCTGTTCTTGTCTCCTGGGAGCTTCTAGATGTTTACGTGTGCAGATCAGCTCTTGAATAGGGTAGAGCGGACCTCACATTCCAACCGTTTGTACCAGTCTCAAGTATGGCATCTGTGGATTCGTGCACCTGCCTCCACCCTTCAGACAGGTAATCTTTTCTCATTCACTCAGCATCAGTGTCATGAACATCAACACCTGTAATCTGTTGTAGTACGGTGAGACTTTCTGGGCTCTGGGGAAAACTGTTATCCCACACATACAGCAGCTTCTAATAGACATGCCTTCTGACTTCTTCAGTGTACTTTTTAATATTTCACTGTCTTTTCCTGTTTTATCAGCATGTCAACTGTAGGAACTCGATGTTTTCAGATTATCAAATGCCCATTTCTGTCTCTCTCAATTTGTGGCTTTTGATCTAGTGTGAATTGGAAAAACACATATCCATTTTTATGGGAATTATGTCAAAGAATGAGATCCTATGACAAAAAAAAAAATTTCCTGTGCCCACAAAGGATGGAGTCTATGTTATCTCATCTGCCTCTTCCCGGTCTGTGAGAGCACCTCTAACGTTTACCTGTAGGTGCTTCCAGGCAGGTGTGGTTGTGGGCACTCTTTGTAGGTGGAGGATGCTGCCCTGTGGCCAGCACAGCTGCCACTGCTGCTTTTAGGATGCTGCATGGGAAGGGGGCAGCTGTGGAGCCCTGTCTGTCCTGCTAGCTTTTGTTCCCTGCAGGGGCTCATAAATGCTTTTGCATACAGATCAAAGCTGGAATGGTATAGACTCATGAATGTATGTCTTAGTTTCTGGGACTAGCTTCTTGCTTGATCTTTTGCACAGTTATAGTCCCACTGCTTTGTCTCAGTCACAAACATGGGGTCCATGGGCTGCTGTGCCTGCTTCTACCCCTCAGCCAGTCAAAAATGTCTAGTTTGGTGTGTATTAATCATATCTTCTCAAATAGCTCCATGAACAGTGGTATCATCTCTGCCAGCCCAGCTACAACTGGTTTTGGTGAGGTCCAATTCATGGAGGTGGAGGGAGTAGGTGGTTCTTCCTTATGACACAAACTTGGCTCTGTTCCAATCTTCAACCTCACAGAACGATCTATCCTGTCATGTACCACAGAGATTTAGGCATCAAGCCACAGGTGGATGGACCTTCCACCCTGTCACCCACTTCCCTCCCCATTCCTTTTTTTTAAAAGACTTATTTGATTTTACTTGAGAGACAGAGCATGTGAGCATGAGCAGGGGGAGGGACAGTGGGAGAGGGAGAGAGAATCCTCAAGTAGACTCCCTGCTGAGCATGGAGCCCAATGTGGGACTCGATCTCACGACACTGAGATCATGACCTGAGCCAAAATCAAGAGCTGGATGCTCAGCCCACTGAGCCACCCAGGTGTCCCCCATTCCTTTTATCTCATGTTGCCTTGCCCAAACTGAGTTGAGGATCTCAAAGTCTGGCCAACTACATGCTATGGCTTCACAATGACCACCAGGAGCTTATCTCATGCTCATCTAATCATTCAGACTCACAAGCCCTCATAGGCCACACCTGGTCCACTTTTCTTGGAAAGATATAGGAGAGGAAATACAGCACAGGCTTCTTACTTTGCACATAGAGTTCACACACAGTCCTTTTAATATGGATGCTATTTACCATTCAAGAGTCATTGTTACCAAAAAGTAATGTTTTCTGGTAACAAGGGACATTCTACATGTGTTAGGTTTTCAGAAAAGAGCTAGAAAGTTAATCCTAGGTAAGATTAGTCACTAGAGAAAGAGATAAATGGGTTTTATTAACCCTTCACCCATGAGAAGTCACTGGTTACAGCAGATGGCTGAGTTTAGTGCCAAATTAAATACTGGTGTAGACTCTTGAGAACGTCTTGTAATTTCTGGAAATAGCTCCTTGATTGCCCTTGTGTACAATTTTAGATTACCAAACTGAGTGCTACAACATTTTGGAGGGATAAAGGACTGCCTTGTAAAAGAAAATATAGTATCTTCTAAGTCCAATGAAAAGAGGCCATAGTTATGTCATTAACTTTTAAGACAGTTGATTTAAAACCTTTGTCTAGAAAATCAATGCCTGTGATTCTTCAGAAACCATTTCTATTAATTTCTTCTTCTCCTTTTTTCCCTATTTTTAAAAATCCATTTTGATTTTATTTTTGGGTATGGTCCAGTTTTCCCAACACCATTTTTTGAAGAGACTGTCTTTTCCCCATTGTATAGTCTTACCTCCTTTATTGTAGATGAATGGACCATATAAATGTGGGTTTACTTCTGGGCTCTCTGTTCTGTTCTGTTGATCTATGTGTCTATTTTTGTGCAAGTATAGTTTTTTTAATTACTACAGCTTTGTAGTATATCTTGAAATCTGAGGCTGCGATACCTTTGCTTTGTTCTTCTTTCTCAAGATTGCTTTGGCTAGTCAGGGCCTTTTGTTGTTCCATACAAATTTTAGTATCTGTAAAAAATGAGGTTGGTATATTGACAGAGATTGCATTAAAATCTGTAGATTGCCTTGGGTAGCATGGACATTTTGATAATATTGATTCTTCCAATCCATGAGCATGGAATATTTTTTAATTTGTTTGTGTCATCTTCAATTTCATTCATCAGTGTTTTACAGTTTTGGGAGTACAGACCTTTCACCTCCTTGGTTAAGTTTATTCCTAGGTATTTTATTATTTTTGATGCAATTGTAAATGGGATTGTTTCTCTTAATTTCAAATTGGACAACAGAAGAAATGGATAAAATCCATTTGTAACCTTCCAAAACTGAATCAGGAAGAAATAGAAAATTTGAACAGACTGATTACTATTAATAAAATTAGATCACTATTCAAAAAACTCCCAAAGAACAAAAAGTCCAGGAGCAGCTGGGTTCACAAATTCTACCAAACTTTAAAGAAGAGTTAATAGCTGGTCTTCTCAAACTATTCTTAAAAAACAACAACAACAACAACAACAACAACAACAACAAAAAACCCAAAAAAACACCACCACACGCCACAGAAAGGGATGAAAAGCTTCCAAATTCATTCTAAGAGGCCAGCATTACTCTGAAACAAAAACCAGATAAAGACACTACAAAAAAAGAAATACAAGCCAATATCTCTGATGAACATAGATGCAAAAATGCTCATCAAAATACAAGCAAAATGAATCCAATAATACAGTAAAAAAAAAAAAAAAAAAAGCACGATTTATTCCGGGAATGTAAGCGTGGTTCAGTATTTGCAAAGCAATCAGTGTGATACATACAACAAAAGAAAGGATAAAACCATATGATCTTCTCCATAGATGCAGAAAAAGCATTTGACAAAGTATAACATCCATTCATGATAAAAACTCTCAAATCAAAACAGGTTTATAGAGAACATGTCCTTATATGAAAAACCCATAGCTAACATCATACTCAATGGTGAAAAACTGAGAGCTTTTCCTCCAAGATCAGGAACAAGATAAGGATGTCCATTCTCACCACCCTTATTCAACATGGTACCAGAAGTCCTAGTCACAGCAATCAGACAAGAAAAAGAAATAAAAGGCGTCCAAATTGGCAAAGAAGTACATTTTTATTATTTGCAGATGACATGATACTGTATGTAGAAAACCCTAAAGAGTCCATCAAAAAACTACTAGAATTGTTAAGTGAACTCAGTGAAATTGCAGGATACAAAATTAATATGCAGAAATTTGTTGCATTTCTATATACTTCTCCTCTTTTTAAATTAATGGACTCTATTTTTTTAAAGAAGTTTCAGTTTTATAGAAACATTGAGCAAATAGTCCAGGAGTTCCCATATACCCCTTCTTCACTGTGTACAGCTTTTCCTATTACAACATTTTGCATTAGTGTGGTACATTATATAATATATTATTGTTAACTAAGGTCCATAATTTACATTTGGATTCAGTCTTTGTGTTGTATAGTTTTTTGGGCTTTGACAAATGCAGAAGGTCCTGTATCCACCATTACAATATCATATGGAACAGTGTCACTGTCCTAAAAATCCTCTGTGCCCTGGTTATTCATCCCTCTCTTCTCCCAAACACTAGCAACCATTGATCTTTTTATTTTCTCTTTGGTTCTGCCTTTTTATGAATACCATAAAGTTGGAATTATACAGCATG
Source organism: Ursus americanus (assembly GCF_024610735.1). Taxonomy (NCBI): domain Eukaryota; kingdom Metazoa; phylum Chordata; class Mammalia; order Carnivora; family Ursidae; genus Ursus; species Ursus americanus. Next base: position 52,841,204 of record NC_142134.1, read on the forward strand.
TAGCCTTTTCAGATTTGTTTCTTTTACTTAGAAACATGCATTTGGTTCCTCCATGACTTTTTGTGGTTTGATCACTCATTTATTTTCAGCACTGAATAATGTTCCATTGTATGGGTGTACCACAGTTTGTTTATCTTTCTACCTACTGAAGGACATCTTGTTGCTTTCAGTTTTTGGTAGCTGTGAATAAAGCTGCTAAAACATCTACATGCAAACTTTTTCAGTGAACTAGATTTTCAGTTCATTTGGGTAAATACCCAGGAGTGTGATTGATGGATCATATGGTCAGAGTATATTTATCTTTGTAAGAAACTGGCAGACTATCTTCCAAAGTGTCCGTACCATTTTGAATTTCCACCAACAATGAATGAATGTCCCTGTTGCTCCATAGCCTCACCAATATTTGGTGTTGTTTCAGGATTTTGGCCACCCAAATGGGAATGTAATGGTATTTCATTATTTTAATTTACAATTCTCTGATGACATATGATATTGAGTATCTTTTCATATACTAATTTGTTATTTGGTGAGGTCACTGCTCAGATCTTTTGTCCATTTTTAAATTGTTATTTTCTTATTGCTGAATTTAAGAGTTCATTGTGTGTGTGTGTGTGTGTGTGTGTGTGTGTGTGTGTAAAACACAAGTTTGTTATCAGGTATATGTTGTGTAAATATTTTCTTCCAGACAGGGGCTTGTCTTTTCATTGTCTTAATGGTGTCTTTTGCAAAGTAGAAGATTTTAATTTTAGTGAAGTCCAACTTAACAATGTTTTCTTTCATGGATTGTGCTTTTGATGTTGTATCTAAAAAGTCATCTCCAAACTGAAGATCACCTAGATTTTTTTCCTATATTATCCCCTAGAAGTTTTCTAGTTTTACAGTTTACATTTAGGTTTATGATCCATTTGGGGGTTATTTTTGTAAAAGGTGTAAGGTCTGTATTAGACCCTCCCCTCCTTTTTTTTTGATTGTTTGTTTTTGTTTTGTTGTTGTTGTTGTTGTTGCATGTGGCTGTCTTATAGTTCTAGCACCATTTGTTGGAAAGTCTATCTTTTCTTTACTGAATTGCCTTTGCTTCTTTGTCAAAGACCAGTTGGCTATATTTGTGTAGGCCTATTTCTGACTTCTTCATTCTGGTCCATTGATCTCTCTGTCCATTCTTTCACCAATACCATACTGTCTTGTTTACTGTAGCTTTATAGGGAGGCTTGAAGTTGGGTAGTGTCACTTCTCTAACTTTGTTCTTTTCTTTTTTTCTCCTATAAATGGATAATACTTTCTAATTTATTTGCATGCCTTCTATTGTTTAAAGTAGGCATTTTGAATGTTGTAATATGGTAACTCTGGAAATATTACAATGTGGTAACTCAGATTCTCCTCTCTCCCATGTTTTGTTGCTGCTGCTTGTCGTGGGGTGTGGTTGGTTGTTTGCTTAGTGACTGCTCTATTGTGTAAGGACTGTATTTTTTGTTATGTGTGGCCATTGAATTCTCTGCTCCATTAGCTTAGTGGGTAGCTTGTGCTTGGTGGAGATTTTACTTAAACATCTAGAGAAAAAATAAAACAAAACTTCTGATCTTTGTAGATTGGCTCTTGATTTCTGGCATTTTCTCAGTGCTTATCCAGGCTCTTTACAGCTCTGCCCTAGCTTTCACTTTCTGCTTTCACAGAGCCAAAGGTCAGCCAGAGGTGAAAATTTAGGATTTTCTTAGATCTTTTGAGCTTCCACACAGCCCTGGACATATGCGTAGTTTTCTAGATTTCATGATATACATGGAGTTTTCCAAAGACTTTTTTCTCCCCTGTATCTATTTTCCCAGCCTCTTCCTTCCCTGGCTTTTTGGTGTGTGTGGTGTTTGTCACATTTGGTATTCCTTGTTCTAGGTGCCTGTGGCTAATATGTTTGCTTTTAAAGATTTTCAGTAAACAGTATTCAGGAGGCTGCTCCAGCCCTGAGAAAGTTCTGAAGAGGGTGAAACAAAGCTGAGCCCCTGAGTGGATCCCTCAGAGAGTACCCAGACAGGATAAAACACAGAACCATAATTCTTTGGTAATAAGGTCTGTATTGCCTCCCCTGGCACCAGCAAGCTGCGTAACTGGGAAAATATCACACTTAATTACGTGGGCAGAAATGACTCTGATAGTGAATGAAAAAGATCATTAAGATTTTGTGTTTCGAAAGTGAAGGTTTGAAAGCAATTCTCCAATAGTTATACAACTTAATGTTTATTATATTTCTAGAATTTGGACACATATCAAGATGCTCTGAGGAACAGCAACAACGCTTTGGGGAATAGCCATCTCAACATCATGACCAAAGACAAAGAATCTATCACTGGGAGCTTTTACTTTGTGTACACGGTCACCTTAATAGTTGGAACCATAATCCAGTTCTCTGATGAAAGTGAATTTGCAGTAGACATGTCAAATATGAAGCTTACTCATGTCCCAAAAGACCTGCCACCAAAAACCAAAATCTTAGATATTTCTCAGAACAGCATATCCGAGCTTCACATCTCTGACTTGAGCTACCTCTCAGGGCTAAAAGTTTTGAGACTTTCTCATAATAAAATCTGGTACCTTGATTTTAGCATTTTCAAGTTCAACCAGGATTTGGAATATTTGGATTTATCTTACAATCAGTTACAGAATATATCCTGCCATCTTATCACAAGTCTCAAGCATTTAGACCTCTCCTTCAATGACTTTGATGTCCTGCCCATCTGCAAGGAATTTGGCAACTTGACACAACTACATTTCCTAGGATTAAGTGCTACAAAGTTACGACAATTAGATCTGCTCCCAATTGCTCATCTGCATCTAAATTATATCCTTCTGGATTTAGAAGGTTATTACGCAAAAGAAACAGAAAGTCTTCAAATTCTGAATACGAAAACACTTCACCTTGTTTTTCATCCAGATCAGTTATTCTCTGTCCAAGCGAACATATCAGTTAATAGTTTAGGGTGCTTACAACTGACTAATATTATACTGAATGATGACAACTGTGAAGTTTTAACTAAATTTTTATCAGGACTCACTAGAGGTCCAACTTTATTGAATTTTACTCTCAAACATATGAAAACAACTTGGAAATGCCTGGTTAGAATTTTTCAATTTCTTTGGCCCAAACCTATAGAATATCTCAGTATTTATAATTTAACAATAGTTGGAAGTATTGATGAAGAAGATTTTCATTATTCTGAAACAGCACTGAAAGCATTGAAAATAGAACACGTTAAAAATGAAGTTTTTATTTTTTCACAGACAGTGTTGTATACAGTTTTTTCTGAGATGAACATTATGATGTTAACCATATCAGATACACCTTTTATACACATGCTTTGTCCTCCGCCATCAAATGCATTTAAGTTTTTGAACTTTACCCAGAATGGTTTCACAGATAGTGTTTTTCAAAATTGTTCCCAACTAGTTAGATTGGAAACACTTATCTTACGAAAGAATAAATTAAAATCCCTTCACAAAGTAGGTCTCATGACTAAGCATATGACATCTTTGGAAATACTGGATGTTAGTGGGAATTCTCTGGACTATGATAGAGATGATGGAGATTGCACTTGGGCTGGGAGTATAGTGGTGTTAAATTTGTCTTCAAATATCCTTGCTGACTCTGTTTTCAGATGTTTACCTCCCAAGGTCAAGGTACTTGATCTTCACGATAACAGAATAAGGAGCATTCCTAAACCAATCATGAAACTAGAAGCTTTGCAAGAACTCAATGTTGCTTCCAATTCTTTAGCCCACCTTCCTGACTGTGGTACTTTTAGCAGCCTTTCTGTACTGATCATTGACTCTAACTCAATTTCCAACCCATCAGGTGATTTCTTCCAGGGCTGCCAGAAGATTAAGTCCATAAGAGCAGGGAACAATCCATTCCAATGTACATGTGAGCTCAGAGAATTTGTCCAAAGTCTAGGCCAAGTATCAAGTGAAGTGGTAGAAGGTTGGCCTGATTCTTATAAATGTGACTATCCAGAAAACTATAAGGGAACCCCATTGAAGGACTTCCACGTGTCTCAGTTATCCTGCAACACGACTCTGCTGCTTGTTACCGTTGGGGTCACTGTGCTGGGGTTGACTGTTATTGTGACTGCCCTCTGTATCTACTTTGATCTGCCGTGGTATCTCAGGATGATGTGTCAGTGGACCCAGACCCGGCGCAGGGCAAGGAACATACCTTTAGAAGAACTCCAAAGAACCCTCCAGTTCCATGCTTTTATTTCATACAGTGAACATGATTCTGCTTGGGTGAAGAATGAACTGGTACCTTGGCTAGAAAAAGAAGATATAAGGATTTGTCTCCATGAGAGAAACTTCGTTCCTGGCAAAAGCATTGTGGAAAATATCATAAACTGCATTGAGAAAAGTTATAAGTCGATCTTTGTTTTGTCTCCCAACTTCGTCCAAAGTGAGTGGTGCCATTATGAACTCTACTTTGCCCACCACAGTCTATTTCATGAAGGATCTAATAACTTAATCCTGATCTTGCTGGAACCCATTCCACAGAACTGCATTCCCAGCAAGTATCACAAGCTGAGGGCTCTCATGACACAGCGGACTTACTTGGAATGGCCCAAGGAGAAGAACAAACATGGACTTTTTTGGGCTAATATTAGAGCTGCTTTTAATATGAAGTTAACACTAACTGGTGAAAACAATGTTGCAGAAACTTAAAGTCAGGAAATTCTATTTACGAAACCGTCATTCACTTGGATTCTGGTGAACGTGATGGTTTTAAGTTGCTGTCTAGGTGGTGCCTCTATTCTACACATTCGGGGAAGAATTAATGAAAACTATGTTTCAACTAAGCTAGGGAGCAAGGCTGGAGGCTGAAGTGGTGCTCAAACTTGCCTATTACAGGTACCTCAGTCCCTTCTGGTTCAACCATTCTGTTTCAAATGGAAACACTCTTGAGTAAAGCTCATTCAAGGACCTGTACTCTCCCTTCTCCTTTTCCAAATGGATTCTGTGTGAACAGGAATTTTTGGGATTTCATGGCAGCAAGAAAAGGGTCAACCTCAGAAGTGTACACAGTGGCCCTTGGAGTGTCTTACGGAGCCTCACTGGCCTCTGGGTGAGCTTTGTCATCCTGTTCAACTTTGGAGCTTGGGAAAAAAATTAGACCAGTTGTGAAAAATAAAGATTTTTTGTTCACATCGGAGTATATTATTTTTTACCCTGCCACACAAATATGTAGTTAACCAGTGGGGACTCATGACAATAATTTATATATATAAAGGGAAATACAGTTGACCCCTGGGCAACATGGGTTTGAACTGCATGGATCCACTTGTACGTGGACTTTATACAGTGCGGTACTATGTAAATATATTTTCTCTTCCTTGTGATTTTCTTAATGTTTTCTTTTTTCCCCCCAGTTTTATTGTGAGAACACAATATATGATACCCATAACATATATAAAATGTGTTAATTGTTTAAGTTATTGATGAGGCTTCTGGTCAACAGGAGGCCATTAGTAATTAAGTTTTGGAGGTATTATAAGTTATACACAGATTTTTGACTGTACAAGGGGTCAGCACTACTAACCCCGACATTGTTCAAGGGTCAACTATATAGCCTACAGTCACAGGCTGTTGAGGGCAAAGGCGTGGATTTATTTGCTTGCAAAGGAAACTCAGAGCCACATTTATTTATAACTGGTTACTGAATAGGACTTTTCTGGTTGTCTTAGAATTTTAGCAAATGGCTGCCTTCTTGCTGTGTCTTTAGATGGCCTTTCCACTGTATGCACACATCCCTGATGTCTCTTCCTCTTATAATAAGGACACCAGTCATATTGGATTAGGGTCCTACCGTTATGACCTCATTTAACCTTAATTACCTCTTCAAATATCTTCCCTATCTCTGAACAGAGTCACATTCTAAGGTACTGGGGGTGAGGGCTTCAACATGTGAATTTTGGAGGGAACACAATTCAGCCCCTAACAGATGACTATGCAGATAAATTAAAAAATGTTGTGAGAGAGATTGTTAGTTGTCACCAATATCCCCTCACCCTTTATTTAATTAATGTGTGAGTTTTTTCAGGGCACTGACAATCCAGCTAGAAAGTACAATTCCCAGCCTCCCTTGCAGCTTGATGTGGACATGTGACTGAAATCTGGTTGTGGGATGTATCTGGAAACTGGGTCATATCTCTAAGAAAAATGAGTATGGATTCCTTTGACCCTTTTACCCTTCTCCTGGATAGGAGATACAAACTGGAAGATCCATCCGGAAGCTGGAGATGAAAGCCACATGTGGAGAGCATGCTCCTCAGTGTACCACTTTTGTGCTTTTCAGGCCAGCCTCTCACCCAGTCCTGGAGTGCTCACCTCTGTTATGTGAGACAGAAGTAAATCTGCACCTTGTTTAAACCAAATATGTTTGGGATCTTTTGACCCAGCACCCTCATCTGCACCCTCATGAATACAGACATTAATGCCCCACAGGTAGGGGTGTAGCCTTTGACATTTTCCTCCCTGTGTACGCCTATTATGAGAGGAGAGTGTGTATAGTCCATTCTGCAACCCCTGCCATCCTGACAGCCACCAATACCTGTCACTTGTACAACCTCTGGCCTCTTAACTGGCCTCCTTGCTTTTACTCTTTCCTCGGAGGGAGTGTTTTTAAAGTGTAAGTTATATCAAGCTACTGCCCTGCTTAAAACCTTCTAACGACCTCCCCTTACAGTTAGAACAAAACCTCATGACCTGTCATTATGGTCTGCCTTCCTCCCACTCCGAACTTACCTGTGCATCTTTTTCCTCTCTCCCCTTGCCCACCACAGTCCAGCTACAGCTTCCTCTGGCTCTTCCCCCATGCGCCACATTGATTCCCACCTTTGTCCCCTCTGTCCCCTCTGCCCCTGGCACTTGCTACTCTCTCTGTTGAGATTATTCTTTCCTCAGAATATGCCTACCTTGTTCTAGGCCATTCGCATCTCAGCTTAAATGTCACCTCCTCAGAGAGACCTCCTGTAATTCCCAACCTAAGGAAGCATTTGTCCCAGTCACTCTGGTGCATTACTCCCTTTGGTTTCCTTTACAGCACACATCACCCTCTAAATTATCTTGTTTACTTGTTTTCTATTTCTGTCCACTAAAATATAAGCTCCGGGAGAAAAAGAACCAACCGCCCCTTGTTTTCTGCTCATCCCCAGAAACCTTTCTACAGGTTTTTAATTATAGTTAGTTTATGAGAAATCTCAAGAGAGCCATATGTAAATATGTAGTTTTTATTTTTCCCCATTCAGTCAACTGGATTCTGAAATTCTCCCCTTCTCATTCCTTAGTGATGAGCAGACTTCATAGCTCTCTAGTCCTTTTGTGGTATTAATATTGCAGTCTAGTTTTAAAATTTTAATCTCTGTCTCCATCTAAAGCTCCTCTTTCTCCATATCATAGACAGAGCTCCTAGCTCAATCTTGGCATATAAATGAGAGGCAGACATGGTCTACCTGAGATACATACTTCTTGCCACTCCCTCTTCCAGACCTGACGTAGGCACCAGGGGTAAGGGGTAGGAAGGCAGATGTCCTTTTCTGTAATTGTGTTGGTTAAGGTACGGAATGAGGAGACCTCAAACACAGGGGCTAAAATAAAACAGAAATTTCTTTCTTTCTTAACTGTAAGTCAAGTATAGTCAGGAGGTCTAGGACAGGTAGCAGTGTCTACCCCAGAAAGTCATTCAAGAGCTCAAACTTGCCAGTTGGCTCTGTTTTCCATGAGGGTGAGGTAATGGTGGTTATGGCTAGTGTCTGGTTCAACTGCTTTTTAGAATGCCCTGAGGAAGGTGCTTGGCCCCAGCTGTTGGCAGCTCTCTTAAGAACATGTGGTATGTAACACTTTCTTGTCTTCAGTTTTGGATCCAAGTCATAGGGAAAATTCCAGTTAACACCCTATTATGTAATCAGTAGGACCAACAGATTGTAAGGGAACTTGAAATTGTTGGTGGGCTACTGAATTACATAGCAGATGAGCAACTTAAAATTCCATCCTAAATTTGTATTAAATAATCATTAAAAAGATATATCATTCATAGTGGCAGAAGAAAAAGCAGAGAATAATGGCACAGATTTATGTCCATTGGTGAAGAAAGTCCACTTCATGGAGTATATCCTTTTTTTTTTTTTTTTTTTTAAGATTTACTTATTTATTTGAGAGAGACAGAGCAAGTGAATGCACACAAAAGTGAGGGGAGGGACAGAAGGAGGGGAAGAGAATTCTTTTGTTTAACCCCCCACATTAAAAATATATAATCAGTCCTTCATCACAATCCCAGTGCAGTTCTTCCTGCCCACGGTCCTGTCCCTGTGCTTTAATAAAAACACATTTTGCACCAGAACATCTCAAGAATGCTTTCTTGACTGTTTGCTGCTGGCCCACATCACATCATTTTGGCGCCCAACGTGGGGCCTGAGTCTTCTCATCTGGACTCCAAGCCTTGGTGCAAACTTGGTGAGTAGTTCCTCTTCTTTTTCTTTACTTTCATTTGGGCAGCTTTTTAAGGGGTATGGTCTTATTGGAACACTTTCATGTTGATTGCTTAGGCTGCAACCCTCTAGCCTGTGGCTATTCCATGGGAAGGAACAAAAGCCTGCCTTTCACCTGGTAGCTAGTACTCTGGCCAGAATGGTAATAAGACCCAGAAACTTGATGCCCTCTCTTTATTCTTACTGTTACACAAAGTTGTCTTTCTTGGGCATGGACAGCCACCTAAGTCACAAGGATGGCTGCCAACCTTAAGACTCCCGTGTATGGTTTCCTCCTCACTGGTCTTATGTGATTCCCTCCACATCTCTGGCCTAGCCACTCTGCTACAAGACCTCTGCTAGGAACTGGCCAAAATCTGTACCAGACTGAATTAAAATCCAGCCAGGGACCATTTCCTTGGGAAGTCAGCTGGAAAAACTACGTATGTTGAAATGTTGCTTAGACGATTTCTATCTTTTTTCCCTCAATGTCCCGTACTAACTATTTACATCACAATGTTGGGTAATTTCTCCTTGTAAAGTTTTTCTAGTGATTTCCATGGGTTAAAATGGTGGGTTTTTCTTCAGTCCATTCACTGGCACCCATGTGTAGCCTAGGATACAATGGATAAGTGGGGGGGAAGGCCAGCATCTTTCCTACAAGACAAGGCAGTGTTCCAGTAGTTTTTACACTGGGAACCTCTGACATATCTTGTGCGGGACACCACCTGGGAGTCTTGGGGGATTTTCTTGGTAATGGTCCTTCCCTAACACTGCATGGCCCTAGTACTTCTTAGGAGATAGGGAAAAACGGTCCATCAATGGGACATTAAACTTCAGTATGATCTATCCCTTAGATCTCTTCTGCACGAAAGAGGGCAAATGAAATGAGGTACCCTATGTCTAGGCCTGCATGACCCTAAATCAGGACCCTGAACTAAGGGCCTCTTGCAGAATGTGTTTGGCCACTAACCAGGATAATAAGTCCCCTCCCAATATATCGGATGATGATCATCTAAATAGGCCTCCCTCTTCCTAATAAACCCAAGTTGTTGGAGGAATCACAGGTGATCCCTAACAAAGGGGACACTGACTGTCTCACTGTTCTACCTCCTAATAGACCCAGGTTACTCTTGTATGTGGGGGCTTCTCCCTCATTCATTTCTTGGGTAAAATGCTGTGATAACTGGAGCCAACTGTCTCTGGCTAGTCTACCTCCGGACAGGGACTTTAAGGAATATTCTCAAGCAGCTGCTGAACTCCTTTTGTTTCAGGGAAGTCCCCTGTCTTCTCTGACCTGATGTGGACTGCCTATTTTCATTTGTTGGTGGAAAGAAAACATGTCTTTTCATCTGTCCAAGCTGATGAGCTTTAGGACCAGGAGTCCACTTTCTCTGCCCTCTGAGCTTTTATCTGCCTCCAGCGTTGCTGGCGGCACCTCACTCTTCTGCCTTCCCCTGCCCTCCTGTTTCTGCACCAGCTTGGGTGGGACTTGCATAACTGCTTCCTATACCATCCTGGGTGCCTCCAACACCATTAGCTCTTCTTCCTCCCCTTGCTATCAAGGAGCGAAGAGCACCCCCTTGGACTTATATCACCCACTTCAGATAACCCCACTCGTGCCCCAGCTAAAAATTGACAATGGGGAACAAATTGATTGGCTTTTAAGTGGATTGACTTTTAAGGTGGGACTTATTCGGTATTTAAATTAATTTAAGTTTGTTAAGTTTAATTAAGATAGATCTATCTTTAGAATTATCAGCATTAAATATAAAAATTTATTCTACCAAGGTTTACTAAAGTCAAGTAAGCTCCTATTATCTGTTACAATTTGTCAGCAAAAAGATGATTTAAAACGACGCTTAATTTTTGTCTCAGAGTTTTCATGGGTAATTGTTAAGATAGCTTTCAAAGTCATTGGTAACTGAAACTTTAAAGTTTTGCCTGGATGATGAATTGGATTGAATCTGTTGGACATTTAAGTCTTTTCCAAATAAGATAAAACACTAAAGAGCATTGATTACAGAATGTACGTTTGTATTTTTGGCTTCTTATTGCAGAAAAGCTGTGGATACTTGGATCTGTTGGTCAACATGCTTTGTGCTTTATTAAAAGATTGTACTATGGAAATACATGTTTTTAAAAAATTATGAAATCTACTCATGAATTTCAAATCTAAAGTCTTCTGGTGTAACAGACAGTTCACAATTGGTTACTACTTAATTTTCCCTGGAAACTTAGGTTTCTAAGAGTTGAAATTCTGCTAAACATAATTAAGACTGATGGAAATAAGGAAAGCAACTCTGTATGTAGGAAAATAGGAGATATATGAGAAAGATATAAGGAATAGGAATACATTTTATTCAGATGAAAGTAATTTTGTCCTAAAACGAGACTGGTTGTTTGCACAGAAAAGGCTTAGGACAAAATCTGAATGAAAAAGGAAGTTGTAGAAGGTTTATGAAGGGAAATATTTGGAAAGGAATTTTATGTGTGGTCAGGACTGAGGTTGAAATGAATAGGTCGAGCCCTGTGTCAGGCTCTGTGCTCAGCACAGAATCTGCTAGAGATTCTCTCTCCCCCTCTGCCCCTACCCCTGCTTGCAGGCGTGCTCTCCCTGTAAGTAAGTAAGTAAGTAAGTAAATAAGTAAATAAATAAATAAATAAAAACTTTTTAAAAACGTAGGCTGGTATAAGATTGACTCTCTGTTAAAAAGACAAAGTTTTCTTGGATTGTTGGTCTGCTCATGATAAGGACACCTGGGTGGCTCAGTCAGTTAAATGTCTACCTTCAGCTCAGGTCATGATAAGGACACCTGGGTGGCTCAGTCAGTTAAATGTCTACCTGCAGCTCAGGTCATGATCTCAAGGTCCTGGGATCAAGTCCCACATCAGGCTTTCTGCTTGTGGGGAGGTAGGGAGCCTGCTTCTCCTTCTCACTCTCCCTCTGTGCTCTCCCTCTCTCTTAAATAGATAAAATCTTAAAAAAAAAAACAAACCTAAAAAAAAGAAAATGTAAATAAAGGTTTTTTTTCTCTTTTGTCTGCCTGGAAAACCAAAACTTTTATGCTTTGTCTTTATCAGGTCTTTGATTACTTAAGATGGCTAAAACTTCTCAATATTAATAGAGCTAAGTTTTGCTAACAACTATATAACTCTATATATTTGCCTTTGGAATCTTTTATTGCCACCTGAGTTAAATAAATAAGTTTCAAGTTTTGTAAAGATCTGTAATCCTATTTAGGCATGTGCTTTATAACTTTCTGAGATTTTAAACAAACTTCCCCAAGATTTGAATTGTAAATGAAATCTTTTTGACTAATAAGGCCTTTTTATTTGGTATACTAAGTTATTTCAGAAGCACGGTTAAATAATGATAAACATTAGGTTATGTTGTTTGGGTAAATGCTATAGTTATTCTAGAGACTATATGAAATTCCTGAAGTTTTAATAGGTTTTGGTATAAGGCCATTATTGCTATTCTGATTATTGAAGTGTTATGTGTCACAAAAATAACTGGATTTCCTTATCAGCTATATTATAATGAACTATCCTACCAGATCTTTCACCACGTCCATTTTTGAGCTCTTGTCATTTATAGTTACTGTCCTTATTCTCTTTCAAAATGTGTTTCATCTTCAAGGAGATTCAGAAAAAGGACTTGACAAATTTAGGTTTTTGACATCTTTAAAATCATAAAACTAAGATGGGTAAGAATTTCCAAAACTAACTAAAAAAAGCTGCATTCAAACTGAACACGAATTAGTAACATGGGACCAAATAAATTGAGGAAGAGGATTATAGTTTTTGTGACTCTTGTTTCAAACATTATTGGTTCATTAATGTTTGCTCTTCTAGACTAAGGACACTTTCTCTAAGATATCCATGATATACAGAAATATGACAAAATATTCCTTTGTGAACACATTGAAGCATTTAACTCTTCTCTCTACCTGAACCCTGGGTTCTTTCTCAGTGAGTGTTTTTTCTTTCATGGCAATTACAATTATTTGCCTAAGTTCAATAAAAATCTGTTCTCTTTGTAACAGGACAACATTGGAAACATTGGTTATTTACTAAGGCTTTGACTGGAATGTCATATTTGAGAGAAACATGCATAGATCAGATATAACCATACAGCCTTAAGGAAGTAAGACTGACTTTATGAAGCATGAAGACAATAGAGCCCCTTGGACACAGCCTACAGAGGTCTCAGCAGCCTTATCAAGTGAGAAGAGAGTGTCACTTCCTGGCAGGTACAGGAACTTCAGTATATTTGGGGGACCTCAAGAAGAGGAATTCACCCAAGTATACAGGTATTGCAGGCATGTCTGATGTTAAGGGGAACAAAGGCAAAAGAAATACAGATAAAATTACATTTCCTTACAACTTGCAGCCCATTGATAAATACCTGAGACAGGCAGAGTATGACATTCCTCAAGGAACTCATGGCTGCCTCAATGTTAATGCTTTGCTAGAGGCAAAATGCAACCTAAGCATGACAATAGCCAGATCTCCAGGATCCTAGTAAGTCTTCTTTAACATATGAAAATCCTTTTGGAAACTTCCTCTTTCTTTACTCCCCCAAACTTAAAAGCATCTAATCAATCCTTCCTCACAATCCCAATGCAGCTCTTCCTGCCCACAGGATCCTGTCCCTGTGCTGTAATAAAAACACCTTTTGCACCAAAAACATCTCAAGAATTCTTTCTTGACCATTTACTCCTGACCCACATCACATCAGTAGATAGATATTTACTGACATGAAAAGATATTTATGATGTGTTATAAATTAAGAAAAGCAGATAACAAAACAGCACACACAGTCTAATGCCATCTGAGTGTGTGTGTGTGTGTGTGTGTGTGTGTGTGTATACAGTGGTACAAACTTTCTGGACAACAGTTTGGGAGCAGGCATCAAGAGACTAAATCATGTTCATTTACATAAAGTCTGCATGGTTGCTACAAAAATGATGCTGGTGTATCTCTATATGATGAGATTATTGCTGATTTACATTTTTTTCTTTTTATTGATCTATATATTCTGGTTTCTTTTCAGTAAACATTTATTACTTAGATAATAAAAAATTAAAATAACTAAAAAATTATGCTTGAGAAGAACACATTCACATATATTTGTTTGACCTTGTTATAGAGAAGAATTTTCTAAACCTAAAAGCAATGTAGAAGTGGTCTGCTGGAGTTTGTATAGACTGTGAGAGCCAACTGTTAAATATTCAGGAATTTTGCAAGCAAGTCAGTTGGCAGCTAGAAATCAACTACTGTGGAAATATTTGCAGGGCAGATATTGGCAAGTGCTACAGATTGGGCTTTTTTGGGGGGTGGTGGTGATGGTAATTTGGTTTACCAGGACGCAACTGAATGATAGTGATAGCAAAGAAAAAGTCAACTTACTTGTTTATATAAAAATGTATGTATTTATCGATTCGAAAGATCATGAAGTGAAAAGGAAACAATGGGGGAAGATGTTTGCAAAAAGTTTGACAGAGAGTTAGTGTCAGTAACATAAAAGAGAAGGGATAATTAAATAGTAAAAAACATAACCCTGATAGAGAAATGGGCAAATGATGTGAATAGGTAATTCACTAAAAGATAAAAAATTGGCAATAAACATGAAACACCATCTGAGACATTTATAATAAAAGAAAATAAAAATGAAACAATAGCAAGATACCACTCTTCATGTATGAAATTGTCTCCAAAATGTTACTTTTGTGGAGAATGTAGAGTGAGTATTCTGACACCCTTGGGGGCAGGAAAATCGGCTCAAACTTAATGGAGAGCACTTTGGCAGTTATGTATCAAGCACATAACGTTGTCCATAACCTTTAACCTATTCATTCCTTTCAAAAGTTTATCCTAAGACAACAGTAAAAAGCTCCAACCAAAATTGTGTACAAAGGTGCTTGCTGACATTTTATGAAACTGAAAGAGGGAACTTCCCATCAGGTAAATAGCTGGAGACAAAGCTGGCCTTGGCCTACAATTTACTCAGGTGGCAGTTTCAAAACTTTGGCTGGAAAACTTTAAGTAATTAAGGCAGAATTAATTTTAAGGCAAATGTCCAAGTGATACCATTTTTCAATCCCAGCAAGCCTGATGAGGCACAATTTGAGCACTAGGGTCAGGAAGAATGGTGGTGTAAGAAAAGTAGGGAGGGCAGGAAGGAAACAGAGGCACCCCCCCAAAGTAAGGCACTGTGGTCATAGCATCGTCCTCTTCCTTACTGATTAAGAAACCATACTCTCTACCCCTTTCTGATTAAAGCACTCAACAAACAAGGACTAGATGGAAACTTTTTCAGCCTGGTAAAAAGCATCAATGAAACATTCACAGCTAACATCATCCTTAATGGTGAAATACTCAAAGCTTTCCCCTTAACATCAGGAATGAGATGAGGATATCTGGTCTCACCACTTCTATTCAACACTGTCCTGGAAATGCTAGCCATGACAATTAGGCAAGACAATGTTATAAAAGGCATCCATATTGGAAAGAAAGATGATATTTTGCAGATGACATGATCTTGTTTGTAGAAAATATTTAGGAATCTACTAAAAAACTAATGAGAACTAATAAACAAGTTCAGGAAGGTTGCAGAGGAGATATACAAGAGGCCAGTCTGCACATGAAAAGATGCTGCATATCCTTAGGCATCAGGGATATGCAAAATAAAACCATAATGAGATACCACCTCATTCCCACTAAGAAGGCTATAATAAAAGTCAGGTAATAACAAGTGTTAGCAAGGATGTGGGGAAATTAGAAGACTTACACACTGCTGCTAGGAACGTAAAATGGTGCAGCTGCTTTGGATACAGCCTAAAACTTTCCAAAAGGATAAACATAGTTACTATATGATGCAGCAATTCCCCGCCTAGGTATATACCCAAGAGAAAATATGTCTATAGAAAAACCTGTACACAAATGTTCACAGCATTATTCATAAAAGCCATTAAGTGCAAGCAACCCAATTGTCCATCAACTGACAAATAGGTAATAAAATGTGGGCTATCCATACAAATTATTTAGCAATAAAAAAATGAAACACTGATACCAGCCTAACATGGATAAATCTTGAAAACATCAAGCTAAGTGAAAGAAACCAATTACAAAGAAACATATATAGATTCCATTTACATGAAATGTCCAGAACAGGGAAATCTACAGGGTACAATGTATCATGGTTTTCTAAGGCTGGGGCCTATGCAGGAGTGGAGAGTGACAGAGAAGGGGTATGGTGTATCTCTTTAGGGTGTTGAAGTGTTCTAAATTGATTGTGGTGATGGTTGCACAATTCTATGAATTACTTAAAGCCACTGAATTATATACTTTAAATGGGTGAACTTTTTGTATGGTATGTGAATTATATCTCAATAAAGCTTTTGTTAAAAAAAGAAGAAAACAACTACAGGTCATATCTTATTGGCAAGATATTTACAATGCCCTAGATCCAAAAAGAAACGCCTGGGTATGGGTGGGCAGAAACTGCTGTTGACAGTAGGTGAGGAGTGCCCAGAGTCTAAGATATGGAAGCTCTACTTGGAGTTCATTCTCTGAGCTCCTATCGACTAGACTTAGGCTTGTCCTCATTTGCATGGCTGTGATGACTCCATCCAGACCTGGGCTCTCCCATATGGTAGCCACCAGCCCAATGTGTCCATTGAGCACCTGAACTGTAGTAGCCCAAATGAGATGTGCTGTAGGTATAAGACACACACTGGATTTTGAAGACTTAAAATAAAGCACATATAAAATATCTCATTAGTAATGTTTTAGGTTGATTGCATGTTGAAGTAATATTTTGGACCCATTAGGTCAAATAAAATATTTAAATTTTACAAAGAAACCATATTTTCTGAGAATTAAAGTTTTTTTTAAGGACATGTGGATCCATGCATGATTACAAGTAGACATGATTATAAGTGTGTGTTCATCCAATGACGATAGGGAGGAAAGAAAGGCAGGTGGGCAACTCAGAGTGGTGGGGAGGAGTTTGAAGGGAAGCACAGGACTCTAGAATACTCAAGTGCCTCCTTCCTAGACTTGGTTCACAAAGTCAAATACCTTTGGGAGCCAGAAGCTGAATTCTTAGTCAAAGACTACCCTCATCTCCTGTTAGGGGTCTGAGGGAAGAAATGGTTAACATGGAGGAGAAGGAGGTTCATTCTTTCAGTTTCAGAAATATATTTATAGACACATTTCCCCTATTATATTGTGAGGGGTTAGGGGGAAACACAGAGAGAGTAACAGAGAGAGGGAAGTTGGCCTTGCTCATTGTGGAAGAAAAAGCAGATTACAGCAAAAAATTGTATCCAGTCTATGACAGCACATCATGGAGTCCTAGGCTGGGGACAAGTTCTGCTGCAGACAGTGGGCATTTCTTAGCTTTGTTTGCGCATCTGTTGTTATTGTTTCCTTTGTTATTTTAAAAGAGTGGAGCTGTCAGAATGGATTCCTGGGGTGTGCAGATAACTAACCCAAAGGAGATGTTTTAGACTTTATCGGACAAAAGAGATTGTTAGATAGAACGTTTCTCACGTAGAGTTTTGAAAAATCACTTTTTGGAGAAAGTTTGAAAACATCAATGGAAAAAATTTGAGCACCAGATTTTCTTTGAAAACCAATTTGTCAAAGACAAAGACACGATTAGCATCCATTCTATATCAGCACATGAATGATCTTCCCTCTTTATGAGTTTTAGCAGAACTTTGATCTTGAACCCTTCTTCTTTCCTCTCTCAGTCACTTTTAATGGACTGATCACGAGGCAAGATGAAAAGCAAAGCATGTGAGATACACCCAGACTTGTACTACCTTGATCAGCACAGCTGCAACCATATGAATTTTTAATTCAGTCAGTAATCATCTGTGGTTTATTAATACCACCTCCTTCACTTCATTAGTAGGCAAGAGTGAGCTGACTATAGTGAAATAGAGAGCCACAAAAATTCTATTTAAATACAGGTCCATCAGTCAATCTACCAGACCCTATTCTACATAGAAGAAATAGGTTTCCAGAATTTTCTTCTGAATAGAAGAAAATAGGTTTATACTTACTATGTAATTTCAGTGGGATTCAGCAGATGGCATAAAAGAGCTTTTCTCTCCACCCCCCGACATTTAAATGTAGTTACTAGTGAAATAAATGTTTGAGGAAGTACTTAAATTTCCTACAGACTGCCAACGCGACAGACGGGCAGGTTGTGTTGGTAAGTGGCATTTTTTTTTTATTCTATAAAAGAAAATAATGGTTTAACTAGTTATTGCACACAAAAATCTCAAAAGTCTCTATGATTAAGAGATACTGTGGGTTTGGGGTGTTTTTCTAAATATATTATTTCTGACATGGGCTTACTGTGGTTTGAACTAGCATTTGTTTATCAGCTTCTCATCCTAACTCAGAGGAAGGGTTTTCTTTGTTTGGTTTGGTTTTTTGGTGTGTATTCGTTTGTTTTTCTTTGGGTGTATTTGTTTTTCTTTGGATGCCACCTCATCTCATGCATGGCTTGCTTTCAGGAGCTGAATTTGAGTCGGGAGATGAATTTTTGGATTGCAAACATCTCATAGTTTTCTTACAGAGCTGCTAGCTGTGGGTCTCAGGTGGCACTGGTCCTCAACCCATCGCTCCCATTTCTCCCTTTGCAGCAAGAATGCTGAAGAAGATGGGGGTGTAGGAAGATGGGGGTGCAGGTAAATTACTCCTGGAGGCAGTGCTGTCGAACAACCCCTCTGTTTTCATGGGCAGGTTGATTTTAATTTTTTCTCTGGGCTGTTCCCACTAGATATTCTTTTCCGTTTCCTCAATATTCTGGGTGCTACTAGTCAGGTGCAACTGTAGATTTTGAAAGTGTTTCCCAGGCTACACCCAATTTGATCAAAAGAATTGAAAGTAAGTACATCTTTACAATAAAAAGCGAAAGTTTACAAAACCACATAGGAAATAAAGCCAAAATGCTCTTGAACTGGTTCTGATCCTTTCAACCTAATAGCTAGTTGGCCTTGTGTAGAGAAGACTTGCAATTACTATTCGTGGTACTGAACTTAATAGACCAGGTTTACTGTCTGGATTTTATCCATGAAGTCAAGGCAAAGTCCTGATTTGATTATGCCAAACTCTCTAAAGACAACTCAAATGTACTGATGTATTGTATCACAGAAAGTGAGGCCAAATCTATCATAATCATTAATATTGACATAAACACACCTAGAGATACTTTCATACTTTTAAATTAAAGCTTGCTTTTACGAATCAAGTTAGCAAATAATCATTTTATTTGGTAGTAAAATAGTTTGGAGATTCAGTGCTGGCCATCAGGACTTTGATTAAAAAAATTTTTTTTTGCTGATTTAGCAAGTTTGGTATATGAAATTTCAAGATCCTCTAAGTACCTAAAAGTCAGTTCCTCATGTGTACGATACTTTGACTTTTTTTTTTTTTTAAGATTTTATTTATTTATTCGACAGAGATAGAGACAGCCAGCAAGAGAGGGAACACAAGCAGGGGGAGCAGGAGAGGAAGAAGCAGGCTCATAGCGGAGGAGCCTGATGTGGGGCTCGATCCCATAACGCCGAGATCACGTCCTGAGCCGAAGGCAGATGCTTAACCGCTGTGCCACCCAGGCGCCCCGATACTTTGACTTCTTAATCACAGAAATAAAAGTGGTTTCATAAACCGAGTACTTTAAATTGATGATTATAAAGGGGAGGACAAAACAGAGGCTGGGAAAATAGAGGATATTTAAGTCAATTCGTTTAACTAGATAGAAAACTGAAGCCATGTTTTCATTAAGTGCTTGAGACAGGCAGTTTCTAAGAAAACAAGGACCACTTTTTCATCTCGTTTGTGGTGGGTTCACTGTGTGCTAAGCACTCACATCCACGCATGGGGCCCTGTCTCGGCTTCTTGTCTCTCTTGTCACTCTCTTGAACCACACCTGATTACGCTGATCACTGCTACCTTCGATCCTAGAGTTGGCCAGAAGTTAGAAAGATGCCCAGATTTGGATTCAGGCTAAGGAATAAGTCAAGAAATCCCACTTGAACCTTAAACCCACGCCACTTTTACTTCGACCTAGCTTTTACTAGCTGGTTCTGTTTTGATAGATTAGGCCTTGGCCCAGACAGTAATTGAGTATAATTTTGATTCTCACTTAAGTATTTTTACTTGTATGAGTAGCTCTTTCAGGAAGCTGGAGAGAAAAAATTGGGAAATTTCTGGGTCTTTCAGCCAAATATAATCAATGTCATAAAAATGCCACCTTTACTTTTTTTTTTTTTAATTTAGACATTCTCTAAGTGTAGTTGACATACAATGTTATATTAATTTCAGGTGTACAACCTAGTGATTCAGCAATTCTATACAATAAGCTGTACTCACTATAAGTACAATTACCATCTCTCACCATAAAATGTTATTGCAATATTATTGACTATAGTTCTAATGCCATACTTTTCATCCCAGTGACTTATTTATTTTATAACTGGAAGTTGGTATCTCTTATACCTCTTCAGCTATTTTGCCCATCCTCCCAACCCTGTTCCCTTTGGCAACCACCAGCTTGTTCTCTGTATTTATGATTCTGTTTTTTTCTTTGTTTTGTTTTTTAGATTTACATATAAGTGAAAACATATGGTATTTGTTTTTTTCTGTTTGATTTATTTTACTTAGCATAATATCCTTTAGGTCCATCCATGTTGTTGTAAATGGCAAGATCTCATTCTTTTTAATGGCTGAGTACTTTTCCACTGTGTGTGTGTGTGTGTGTGTGTGTGTGTGTGTGTGTGTGTCTTCTTTATCCATTCATCTATCAGCAGACACTTGAGTTGCTTCCATATCTTGGCTCTTGTAAATAATGCTGCAATAAACATAGGGCTGCATTTATCTTTTCAGAATAGTGTTTTCATTTTCTTTGGGTAAATGCCCAGTAGGGGATTACTGGATCATATGGTATTTCTTCTTTTTTAAAAGATTTTATTTATTTATCCGGGGAGGGGGGGAGAGTAAGCATGAGCAGGGGAAGGGGCAGAGGAACAAGCAGACTCCCCACTGAGCATGGAGCCCATTGTGGGGCTTGATCCCAGGACCCTGAGATTGTGACCTGAGCCAAAGGCAGACACTTAACCAAATGAACCACCCGGGTGCCCCTGGATCATATGGTATTTCTATCTTTAATCCTTTGGGGGGAACTTCCACACTGTTTTCCACAGTACCTGCACCAGTGTACATTTCCACCAACAGTGCACAAAGGTTCTCTTTCTCTACATCCTCGCCAACACTTCTTATTTCTTGTCTTTTATGTTAGCCAGATGTTAGCCATTCTGACTAATGTCAGACACTTGTGCAAAATGATATCTCATTCTGATACATGTGCAAAGTTATATCTCATTGTGGTTTTGATTTGCATTGCATTGATGATTAGTGATGTTAAGCATCTTTTCATGCATCTTTTGGATGCTACCTTTCCTTTGAACATGCATTTTCATGGCTGGGTTCCTTTCCTTGCACAGAGTTTACATGAATGGTGATGAAAGGACCCTCTCATATATTCGAAGAAATCAGGATAACCAAGGCATCATTGGATACCTCTCCAAAGGGTAAGTCTAAACAGTGCTCCAAATACTAGATAGGTTTGCATGTGTACCTTGAGGAATTTTTACAACTTAGGGTTGTTTCTGGGACTTTAATTATTTAGGTCCTTTTGTGCCCACTGAGAGATGTGAGGGGTATGTGAAAAGGAAATTGACTCTTTGCTAATATTGATGGCTTGCCTGTCTGATGCAGCTCCAAGAGATTGGATAAGTTCCCTGAAAGATCCTTGTAGCTATGTAGTCCCAGCTGAAAGGGTCTGGGTGGGGCAGAATAGGGGGATGTGGATCACACTCTAGGGTTCATCCCAACACAACACCCTCTGGTCTCCTGTGTCATTAGAATCTTGATAACAAAATAGTTTCTGGACTATAGTGGGTTGATAGCTAGTGCAATAAGCATAACCTAGAATAATGCCTAGCACTTCATAGGGAATAAATACATATTTGATGAATGGATGAACAAAATTTTTCTAAAGAGGAGGAAACTACTCCTATCCTTGACACCCTTTAGTGCTCACCATTCCCTCCTGACTCTCAAACTAGAATCCCAACTCCTTGCAATGATCTGCATCTTGTACAATCTTAGTTCTACTTCCTTTCTCCTCACTCACTCCATACTAACACTGACCATCTTACTATGCCTCAGGTAAGCCACCTCAGGACCTTTGCACTTGCCTTTTTCTTTCTCAGAAATGCTTTCCCCCCAGATCTTCCCATAGATTACTCATTCACTCCATTCTGGTTTACACCATAGTGGCATCTTCTCAGAAAGGTCCTCTCTGACCAATCAATCTAAAAAATCCACCAACCACTGTTACATACCTACCATTATTCTTGATTCATTTACTCTGCTTAATTTTTCTTTTCTTTTTCTTTTCTTTTCTTTTTTCTTTTTCTTTTTTTTTTTGAGAGAGCATGTGCATGTTGTGGTGAGGGGAGGGCAGATGGAGAGGAGACGGAGAGACTCTTAAGCAGGTTCCATGCTCAGTGCAGAGCCCAATGTGGGGCTCAATCCCACAACCTAAGCTAAAACCAAGAGTTGGATGCTCAACTGATGGGAGTGGCCAGGTGCCCCTTTGCTTAAATTTTCTCTATAATATTTAATACTAAACGAAATTTCATTTAGTTATTTATTTTCCATCTCTCCACTGGATAATAAGCTCCTTGAGAATTAGGGCTTTATCTTGTTCACTGCTTTATCTCTAGTTCCTAAAACATGGCCAGTAGATTAACAATAAATAGTGGTTGAATAAATAAATGGATGCATAAATGGATTTTCTGAGAGACCTTTTGCCATGGTCTAATTACCTTTTGAATAAGACCAAAGTTAGGCATGAAACCATGTGCAGGTAATAGAAAGTAATGCAAGTAGAGTCTGAATTCAACCCCATGGGAAAGGAACTCTTAAGAAAGCCATGAGGTGGTACATGTCAAAGGTAGAAAATGCACCAGCTGTGAATCATAGCTCGAGTTCTATATGACCTTGGGAGGGTTGGGGTCAGTGGACTTCCCATAAATATGTAAAACTATCTGTATTAGTTTCCTGTGGCTGCTGTAACAAGTTACCATAAACTTGGTGGCTAAAAACAAGAGAAATTTATTCTCTTGTGGTTCTGGAGACCAGAAGTCTAAAATCACAGTGTTGATTCTCCCTAAAACCTCTTCCAGTTTCCAGTAGCTATTAGTATTCCTTGGTTTGTGGCTGTATCCCCTCCAATCTCTGCCTCCTTCTTCAGATGGCCTTCTCTTTGTCTCTGTTGTCTCCATCAAATACCCTCTGCCTTTTTCTTTTTCTTAAAATTTTTTTATTATGTTATGTTAGTCACCATACTGTACATCATTAGTTTTTGATGTAGTGTTCCATTATTCATTGTTTGCACATAACACCCAGTGCTCCATGCAATATGTGCCCTTCTTAATACCCATCACCGGCTAACCCATCCCCCTCCCCCCCTCCCCTCTAAAACCATCAGTTTCTTTCCCGGAGTCCATAGTCTCTCAAGGTTCATATCCTCCTCTGATTTCTCCCCCTTCAGTTTTCCCTTCCTTCTCTTAATATCCTCCATGCTATTCCTTATGTTCCACAAATAAGTGAAACCATATGATAATTGTCTTTCTCTGCTTGACTCATTTCATTTAGCATAATCTCCTCCAGTTCTATCCATGTCAATGCAAATGGTGGGTATTCATCCTTTCTGATGGCTGAGTAATATTCCATTGTATATATGAACTACATCTTCTTTATCCATTTGTCTGGTGAAGGTCATCTCAGCTCCTTCCACAGTTTGGCTATTGTGGACATTGCTGCTATGAACATCAGGGTGCATATGGCCCTTCATTTCACTACATCTGTATCTTTGGGGTAAATACCCAGTAGTGCAATTGCTGGGTCATAGGGTAGCTCTATTTTTAACTTTTTGAGGAACATCCACACTGTTTTCCCAAGTGGCTGTACCAACTTGCGTTCCCACCAACAGTGTAAGAGGGTGCCCCTTTCTCCACATCCTCTCCAACATTTGTTGTTTCTTGCCTTGTCAATTTTTGCCATTCTAACTGGCATAAGGTGGTATCTCAACGAATTTTCCTGATGGCTAATGATGTTGAACATTTTTTCATGTGGCTGTTAGCCATTCGTATGTCTTCTTTGGAGAAGTGTCTGTTCACATCTTCTGCCCATTTTTTTACTTGATTATTTGTTTTTTGGCTGTTGAGTTGAGAAGTTCTTCATAGGTCGTGGATACCAGCCCTTTATCTGTAGTGTCATTTCCAAGTATCTTCTCCCATTCCGTGGGTTGTCTGTTTTGTTGACTGTTTCCTTTGCTGTGCAGAAGCTTTTTATCTTCATGAAGTCCCAAAAGTTCATTTTTGCTTTTGTATCCCTCGCCTTTGGAGACGTGTCTTGAAAGCGGTTGCTGTGGCCAATGTAAAAGAGGTTACAGCCTATGTTCTCCTCTATGATTTTGATGGATTCCTGTCTCACATCGAGGTCTTTCATCCATTTAGAGTTTATCTTTGTGAATGGTGTAAGAGCCTTTTTCTTATAAGAACACTTGTCACTGGATTTAAAGACCACCTGGATAATCCAGGATGATCCCCTCATCTAAAGACCCTTAACCTAATCATCTCTACAAAGACCCTTTTTCCAAATTAGGTAATATTCACAGTTTCTGGTGATTAGGACAGGGTTAGAAGGTGGGTATATCTTTTGGGTGGAGACACCATTCAACCCATTACACCTTCCATATTAAAGGTGATTTGATTAGAGGTAGTATAATTGTTTATCGATACGTATATTTCCCTGGTTTCAGTTATGTAACTCCAAAGAACGCAGCTTCATTTTATGAGTTTCTCGGAAAAAATGTTTAATGTCAGCCATGCCTGGTTTAATACAGTCATTTAAAGTGTTTTATTTTGTTTTGTTTTTTAAGGATCTGTACCTGTATCGAGATGCTATGAAGAATAGCAACTACGCCTAGGAATGTCTAGTGTTACAAAATGATGAAAACTAATTCTAGCATCTTCCATTTTGCCATAATCTTCATGTTAATATTTGAGATCAGAATCCAGTTGTCCAATGAAAGTGAATTTCTAGTTAACAGATCAAAAGCAGGTCTCTTTCATGTTCCCAAAGACCTATCCTTGAAAACAACAATCTTAGATATATCACAAAACTATATATCTGAGCTTCAGACTTCTGACATCCTATCACTATCAAAGCTGAGGATTTTGATAGTTTCTCATAATAGGATTCAATTTCTTGATACCAGTGTTTTCAAATTCAACCAGGAATTGGAATACTTGGATTTGTCCCACAATGAGTTGGGGAAGATTTCTTGCCATCCTACTGTGAACCTCAAGCACTTAGACCTCTCGTTTAATGCATTTGATGATCTGCCCATATGCAAGGAGTTTGGCAACATGTCTCAACTAGAATTTCTGGGATTAAGTGCCACACATTTACAAAAATCTAGTGTGCTACCAATTGCTCCTTTGCATATAAGGAAGGTTTTACTGGTCTTAGGAGACACTTATGGGGAAAAAGAAGACCCCAAGAGCCTTCAAAACCTCAACACAGAAAGTCTACACATTGTTTTCCCCAGAAC
This sequence comes from Ursus americanus, assembly GCF_024610735.1. Classification (NCBI taxonomy): domain Eukaryota; kingdom Metazoa; phylum Chordata; class Mammalia; order Carnivora; family Ursidae; genus Ursus; species Ursus americanus. The sequence goes on from NC_142134.1 coordinate 52,866,413, forward strand.
AAAGGAATTCAGTTTTACTTTGGATGTATCAGTCAGCACTGCAGTAAGTCTGGAACTATCTAATATCAAATGTATCCTAGATGATAATGGATGTTCTTATTTCCAAAATGTTCTGTCAAAACTTCAAAAGAATTCAAGGTTATCAAATCTTACTTTAAACAACATTGAAACAACGTGGAGTTTCTTCATTACAATCCTCCAACTGGTTTGGCATACAAGCATAGAGTATTTCTCAATTTCAAATGTAAAACTACAAGGTTACCTTACCTTAAGATATTTTGATTATTATGACACGTCACTGAAGGCCTTATCTATACACCACGTTGTCAGTGATGTGTTCAGTTTGTCACAAAGTTATATCTATGAAGTCATTTCAAACATGAATATCCAAAATGTCACAGTGTCTGGTACACACATGGTCCACATGGTTTGCCCATCCCAAATTAGTCCATTTCTGTATTTGGATTTTTCTAATAATCTCTTAACAGACCTGGTTTTTAAAAATTGTGGAACCTTGGCTAAACTGGAGACACTTAATTTACGAATGAATCAATTAAAAAATCTTGCAAGTATAGTTAATATTACCAAGGAGATGAAGTCTCTACAACAACTGGATATTAGCCAGAATTCTCTAAAGTATGATGAAAATGAAGGAAATTGTGCTTGGACTAGAAGTTTATTAAGTTTAAATATGTCTTCAAATATACTTACTGACTCTGTTTTCAGATGTTTACCTCCCAAGGTCAAGGTACTTGATCTTCACAATAACAGAATAAGGAAAATTCCTAAACCAATCATGGAACTAGAAGCTTTGCAAGAACTCAATGTTGCTTCCAATTCTTTAGCCCACCTTCCTGACTGTGGTACTTTTAGCAGCCTTTCTGTACTGATCATTGACTCTAACTCAATTTCCAACCCATCAGGTGATTTCTTCCAGGGCTGCCAGAAGATTAAGTCCATAAGAGCAGGGAACAATCCATTCCAATGTACATGTGAGCTCAGAGAATTTGTCCAAAGTCTAGGCCAAGTATCAAGTGAAGTGGTAGAAGGTTGGCCTGATTCTTATAAATGTGACTATCCAGAAAACTATAAGGGAACCCCATTGAAGGACTTCCACGTGTCTCAGTTATCCTGCAACACGACTCTGCTGCTTGTTACCGTTGGGGTCACTGTGCTGGGGTTGACTGTTATTGTGACTGCCCTCTGTATCTACTTTGATCTGCCGTGGTATCTCAGGATGATGTGTCAGTGGACCCAGACCCGGCGCAGGGCAAGGAACACACCCTTAGAAGAACTCCAAAGAACCCTCCAGTTCCATGCTTTTATTTCATATAGTGGGCATGATTCTGCCTGGGTGAAGAGTGAATTACTACCAAACCTAGAAAAAGAAGATATAAGGATTTGTCTCCATGAGAGAAACTTTGTTCCTGGCAAGAGCATTGTGGAAAATATCATAAACTGCATTGAGAAAAGTTACAAGTCGATCTTTGTTTTGTCTCCCAACTTCGTCCAGAGTGAGTGGTGCCATTATGAACTCTACTTTGCCCACCACAATCTCTTTCATGAAGCTTTTGATAACTTAATCTTAATCTTGCTGGAACCTATTCCACAGTATTCCATTCCTAGCAGCTATCACAAGCTCAAAAATCTCATGGCACAAAGGACTTACTTGGAATGGCCCAAGGAGAAGAGCAAACATGGACTTTTTTGGGCTAACCTAAGAGCTTCTATTAATATTAAACTGATGGAGCAAGCAAAAAAAATAGATCACACATAGATCTAAAACTATTCCTTTGCTGCTTTTGGAAAAATGTTGCTGCTTTTGGAAGTTCCAGCAGTGACTTATTTTGCATCAATACAAATCTAAATGCAATTTTGAATATATGATGTAGATAAAAATGTGTAATTTCAGGCTCTCCAGTTCACCATTTATAAATGGTAACAAAAATTAATGCAATGACATAATTTTGATTTAAGTAGTTAATTTCGAACACATGAGGAATTAATCTTTTTTTTTTTCTAGGACTGAGTTCATTGAATTTATCATGTAATCAAGACAACTACCTGTTTAAATAACTTTAGTTTCTATAGCAGATATCTATATATTGGTGTCCTTCTTGTTTCTACTCAGCGTTTGTCCTTGCATATTGAAGGTCACTTATTGCTAATGCTACAGACTCTTTACCAGGGGGGTTTTCTCTTGACCATGAGAACCTACTTGGCTCACACAATGGGCAATTTAGAAGTGCTGGGGATTTTTTTTTTTTTTAAGATTTATTTATTTGAGAGAGAAAGCACAAGCAGGAGGGGCAGAGGGAGAGGGAGAGAGAAATTAAAGCAGACTCTATGCGGAGCATGGAGCCCAACATGGGGCTCGATCTCACAACCCTGGGATCACGACCCTGAGATCACAACCTGAGCTGAAACCAACGGTTAGACTCTTAACCATCTGCACCATCAGGCGCCCCAAGAAGTGCCAGAGATTTTTCTTGGAAGGAGCTTTCAATGAATATCAGGAAGAGAACTGGTGGATAAATGACCCAAATTTCTCACTCATTTTGGAGATAAATCTGGGCTGTGCTTTACATTATCCCTGAATTTCGAGTAGAATGGAATTTTAATTCTCCATGGTGGAAACAGCTTGATAAATGTATTTTTTTATTGGCTTCCTTTCTATCCCTATCTCCTATCCTCATTCCTCTAAGGGTGTTTCCTGGGATCACCTTTGAAATAAACTACCTGTAGTTGAATAGTTGTCTCAGGGTCTGCACCTGGGGGTACCCAAACCAAGAGTTCTTGAATTACATCTCAGGCCAAATGGAAATTCTGAGTCTGGTTTTCTGTGGCTGGAGATCTTGCTGAGATTCTAGTTGCATGACCTGGCATGCACAAGAGACTTTGCTCTTTTGATCAGAAGGAGGAATATAGTCCATGTGTACTGTTTCTATACATAGCATTCTTGCCTTTGGGAACTATTAAACATGAGCAGGGCATGAGCAGATTGGAACAGTACAAGGAATGGGCTATATTAGGTATTTTTTCCTAACATCATTTTATCAGATTTTGTACTCATCAATCCTTCTCCCTGTCTATCCTTTCAGTCTAGCTGCCAGCTCTGGGAAGGTGTAATCAGATAGCATCTTGTCATAACTGCACCATGTATCTCTCACTTTATGCCCTGTGGCTTCATTAATACCCCTGCACGTGATGTTCATAGAAGCTTGTTCAACCATTCTGGTGTATGCACAAACCTGGAAGTGCCAGAGATATCCCCTAAGGAGATCTTTGACCACTTAAGGGAAGGGAGCCATTAGATAAATATTGTTTTCTTTTATTCTTGGGTTAACAAATGAGTTATGTTCTACACCATTCCTCAGTGCGTCCCCAGTAGGACTGAGTTTTACTCACTCTGAGATTGGCTTTTCACTTTGTCCTTGTTTCGTTCTTCCCAGTCTCCTTACTCTTGATCCCTGACATTACTTCTCCAAACAAATGACCTGTACACAAAGCTCTTGTCTCAGTCTCCACTTTTGAAGAAGAAACCCAAATAATGACCTGTACTTGTTGTTTCTTGCCCTAAGAAACTGAAAGTCAATCAGAGGATATTACATGAATCTAGATAACTAAAATAAAAATCACTGAAACAGGGGCGCCTGGGTGGCTCAGTCGTTAAGCGTCTGCCTTCAGCTCAGGGAGTGATCCCAGCGTTCTGGGATCGAGCCCCACATCAGGCTTCTCTGCTAGAAGCCTGCTTCTTCCTCTCCCACTCCCCCTGCTTCTGTTCCCTCTCTTGCTGGCTGTCTCTCTCTGTCAAATAAATAAATAAAATCTTAAAAAAATAAAAATAAAAATCACTGAAACAAAAATACGCAATGGAAATTCAGAACCATTTAGATCGAATGAAAAAAAGTCTTAGACGTGATGGTTTTTCTACTGGGCACTGAAGGAAGATTTTAACTTTGGATTTTTCAATGTGTGATGATGAGGAATAGAAAGACCATTCTAAATAGAGAGATGAAGGGAACAAAGACAAGAATATCCAGCCTATTTTGGGGATGGTGTCCCAATTTGAGCCATGTAGTTTATGAAAAATGACAGTGAAAAGTTAGATTAAGATCATATTGTCAAGGATCTTGAAAAGTTTTTTTTTTTTTTTTAAGATTTTTATTTATTCATTTGAGAGAGAGAGACAGCCAGTGAGAGGGGGAACACAAGCAGGGGGATTGGGACAGGAAGAAGCAGGCTCCCAGAGGAGGAGCCTGATGTGGGGCTCGATCCCAGAACTCTGGGATCACGCCCTGAGCTGAAGGCAGATGCTTAATGACTGAGCCACCCAGGCGCCCCATGGACCTTGAAAAGTTAAGCTATGGAGTTAGAATTTAGGGATAGAGAAAAATCATCATTTAAACTTTTATGACACGTTATAGTGGAAAGGAAAAAAAAAACAATGAAATATACGCTAAAAAATATGTAAAAGTTCTTGCTCTGGGGCACCTAAGTAGCTCAGTGAGTTGAGCATCTGACTCTTGATTTCAGCTCAGGTCATGATCTCAGGGTCCTGAGGTTGAGCCCTGCATCAGGCTTAGGGTGGAATCTGCTTGAGATTCTTTTTCCCTCTCCCTCTACCCCTGCTCCTGCTCACACTCCAAATAAACAAATAAAATCTTTTTTTTTTTTTCCCAGGCCTTGTTCTGTAATGGAAGTTGCAATAGTTGTTAGGACTGGATTTTCCTGTTTTCTCTAGGATGATTGCACTTCCTGTACTGAACTTCAAGATTTTGTAATCAAGCTTCAATGCTCAGCACTAGTTGTGTATTAGTTTGCTAGGGCTAATGTACAGAAGTACTACAACCTGAGTGGCCTAAACAACAGAAGTGTATTGGCTCACAGTTCTGGAGGCTTGAAGTCCAATAGTAAGGTGTTAGTTATGTGTTTTTTTACCACAATCTAAAAAAATAATATAAGAAGTCTTTCTTATTAACAGAAGAGAATGCTTATATTACAATATAAATGAAAATCACAGGATACAAAAGTATATGTAGAGGATGGTTTCATATGTTAAAAATATGCAGAATAAAAGGTCTAGATGAAAATATACAAAAACATTATCACTGCTTGCCTGTGGTTGGTGCTTGCTTTTACTTTTATACTTTTCTGTACTTGAAAAATTTACAACCAACAAAAGGAAAGGATATCAAAACTAAGTCTTCATTCACAGTGCACCTCTCTGGGAACAAAGGAACTTACTGGCATCATTCTCCCCTGCCACCCCCCCAGCATAAACACAGAGCCACTGAAGGAAGCAGCTCAGAGAGGACACTGGCTACCTAACTTGCTTATGACAAGCCCCGCCCCTCTGTGCTCTGGTGGGACTGCCCTTCTCAGTCCCAGTAGAGTGGGCCCCTCCCCAGAAAACCAGTACATACCCCTGCCCACACCACATCTCCTGACCAGAGAGTTCTGTACAGGTCTCATTTCACAAGGAGACCAGAGCACATCTAGTTAAAAGTTGCCACATTCAGGCCAAGAACCAAACACTGCCCACAGCAGGCAAGGAGAGCCTCGGCAGACAACTATAGCCTGAAGGACAGAGCAGCCAAAACACAACAGCAGAGCACACGCAGCACACACCAGAGACACCCCCTGAGGCACAGGCCCTGAGCACTGAGACCTCTTCTTCATAAGGCCATTATGTTCAGCAGCAGGAGACATAACTGGCTTTTTAAAACACACAGAAGAAGGCAGAGACTTAGATAAAATGCCAAGACAGAGGAATTTTTCCCAAATAAAAATAAGATAAGGCCATGGCCAGAGATCTAAGTGAAACAGATATAAGTAACATGACTGATGGAGAATTTAAAGCAATAATCATAAGGATACTCACTGGGCTTGAGAACAAATAAATGAATACATAATGGTAAATAATGAAGCTGAACAAAAGAAAAAATTGTGCAACATGAGAATACATTAGAGAACTCAGTGACTCTATCAAATGTAATAATATTCATATTACAGGAGTCGCAGAAGAAAAATAGAAGAGAGGGAAGAAAATTTATTTGAAGAAATAATAGCTGAAAACCCTAATCTGGGGAAGGAGGCAGACATTCAGATCCAGGCAGCACAGAGAACCCCCATCAAAATCAATAAAAGCAGGCCAACACCAAGACATATTGTAATTAAATTTGCAAAATTTGCAAAGTATAGTGACAAACAATTTCAAAAGTCATAAGACAAAAGAAGTCCATAACTTATGAGGGAAAACCTATAAGGCTAGCTGGAGATTTCTCAACAGCAACTTGGCAAGCCAGGAGGGAGGACCATGAAATATTCAATGTGCTGAATGGGAAAAACCTGCAGCCAAGAATACTCTATACAGCAAAGCTATCATTAGGGGTAGAAGGAGAGATAAACAGTTTCCCAAACAAAAACTAAAGGAGTTTGTGACCATTAAACCAGCCCTGTAAGAAATATTAAAGAGGACTTTGAGTACAAAGGAGAGACCAAAAGGGACAAAGACAAGAAAGGATCAGAGAAAATCTCCAGAAACAACCACAAAACAAGCAATAAAATGGCAATAAATACATATCTATCAATAATTACTTTGAATGCTAATGGACTAAATGGTCCAATGAAAAGACATACAGTGTCAGAATGGATAAAACAAACAAACAAACAAGACCTATCTATATGCTGTCTACAAGAGACCCATTTTAGACCTAAGGACCTACAGATTGAAAGTGAGGGTGTGGGAGAAACATGTATCACTTGAGTGGTGTCAAAAGAAAGCCCGAGTAACAATACTTATATTGGACAAAGTAGCCTTTAAAACAAAGACTGCAATAAGAGACAAAGAGGGGCATTATACAATCATTTAAAAAAAATCACAATCCAATAAGAAAATATAGCAATTGTAGATATTTACGCACCCAACATGGGAGCACTCAAATATATAAAACAATAACAAACATAAAGGAACTAATTGATAATAACACAATAATTGTAGGAAATTTTAACACCCCACTTACATCAATGGACAGATCATCTAAACAGAAAATCGACAAGGAAACAATGGCTTTGAACGACACACTGGACCACATGGACCTAACAGATATATGCAGAACATTCCATCCTAAAACAGCAGAATACACATTCTTTCAAGTGCACATGGAACATTCTCCAGAATATATCACATATTAGGCCCCAAAACGGGTCTCATCAAATACAAGAGGACTGAAGTCATACTATGCATCTTTTCTGACCATAGCACTATGAAACTAGAAATCAACCAAAAGAAAAAAATCTGGAAAGACTACAAATACATGGAGGTTAAACAACATGCTACTAAACAATGAATGGGTCAACCAGGAAACCAAAGAAGAAATTAAAAAATACATGGAAACAAATTAAAATCAAAACACAATGGTCTAAAACCTTCACGATGCAGCAAAAGCGGTCCTATAAGGGAAGTATATAATACAGGCCTACCTCAAGAAGCAAGAAAAATCTGAGATAAACAACCTAACTTTACACTTAAGGAGCTAGAAAAAGAACAAGAAACAAATCCTAAAGCTAGTGGAAGGAAGGGAGTAATAAGGATTAGAGCAGAAATAAATGATATGGAAACTAAAAAAACAGTAGAACAGATCAATGAAATCAGGAGCTGGTTCTTTGAAAAAAAAAATCAATAAAATTGATAAACCTTTATGGGGTGCCTGGGTGGCTCAGTCGTTAAGTGTCTGCCTTAGGCTCAGGGCGTGATCCTGGCGTTCTGGGATCAAGCTCCGCATCGGGCTCCTCCGCTGGGAGCCTGCTTCTTCCTGTCCCACTCCCCCTGCTGTGTTCCCTCTCTCGCTGGCTGTCTCTCTCTCTGTCAAATAAATAAATAATATCTTTTTAAAAAATTGATAAACATTTAGCCAGACTTATCAAAAAGAGAAGAAAAAGGATCCAAATAAGTAAAATCACAAATTAGAGGGGAGAAATAACAATCAACACCACAGAAATGCAAACAATGTGGAGAAAGGGGAACCTTCTTGCACTGTTGGTGGGAATGCAAACTGGTGCAGCCACTCCAGAAAACAATATGGAGGTTCCTCAAAAAGTAGTACTACTCTATGATCCAGTAATTGCACTACTGGGTATTTACCCAAAGAATAGAAAAATACTAATTCAAAGGAATAAATGCACCCCAATGTTTACAGGAACTTATCTACAATAGCCAAGTAATGGAAAGAGCTGTAGTGTCCATCCACTGATGAATGGATAAAGAAGAAGCGGTATGTATATACACAATGGACTATGACTCAGTCATAAGAATGAATGATATCTTGCCATTTGCAATGATATGGATGGAGCTGGAGAGCATTATGCTAAGCGAAATGAGTCAGAGAAATACAAATACAATATGATTTCACTCATATGTGAATTTAAGAAAGAAAACAAATGAACAAAGGAGGGAAAAAGAGGAGGCAAGCCAAGAAACAGACTCTTAACTATAGAGAACAAACATGGTTACCAGAGGCAGGGGGTGGGAATGGATTAAATAGGTGATGGGGATTAAGGAGGGCACGTGATGTGATGAGCACCAGGTGTTGTATGGAAGTGTTGAATCACTCTATCGTACACCTGAAACTAATATTAAACTGTATGTTAACTAACTGGAATTTAAATTAAAACTTAAAAAAAATACCCAAAAAATATAAATATAAACTAAAAAATCCCCCACAAAACATCATCAAAGATAGAAGTAGTAAAGAATAGAGGTTATAAAGCTGATTTCTGTACACAAACATTCTGGAATTAAGTCCTGGCTCCATTTCTCTGTAGCTTTGTGCCCTGGGATGAATTCCTTAACCTCTTCCAGCCTCCTTTTTCACATCTGTAAAATGAGAATAATGATGCTTCCCTATGTTTGTTATAAGAAATGACGGGTATGAAGTGTGGAAAGCCAGGGTCTGGCTCTTCCCTCTACAGCTGGCAGGACACAGTGAGTAGGATGAGCACTCCAGAGACAGACCACCACAGCCTGAATTCTGCCTTTTCCACCTTCTAGTGACCCTGAGTGGTTATGCATTCCCTCTCTGCTTTATTACCTTGAATATAAATGAGAATACTCGTATTTGCCTCATACTATTGTTAGGAGTATCAAATGAGTTAAAACATGTAATGTGCATAGAATAGTGCCTGGTGCAGAACAGAAGCTCTGTAAATGTTAGCTCTTATGACAACGCCATTATTATTGTTATTATTGGGATCTTCATTATCTTATGCCAGCCCATGTGGCACTGGAGCTGAGCTGGTAATCATGTGCAGTTTAGATAGTCCTAGGCTTCATCTAGGATTAAATAAAATCAGAAAAGAGATGGAATTAGACTGCATAAAAACTAGAAACAGCTCCCTGTTAAAACAAGCAAATGAGTAAGCAAACAAATACAAACAGCTAAACATGGCCAATGGAGAGAGAGTAAATTGAGAAGTAAACTGGCAGTAAATATTACAGATAAAATTGACTTTTTTCTTTTATATAAAGAACTAGTAGAATAAAATAGAAAAGCACTAAATCCCAGTTGGTATATTGGCAATGAGATGGACAGCTCAAAACAGGATTCAGTTAGAGAACAAACACACAGAAAACTTCAACCTCACTAATGCAACCCAAACATCACCAAAGTTTCTAGTTTTTCCTTTAATTGTCAAGTAAAACCATTCAAGTCCCCCATCTGCATAGTTACAGGACAGCAGTCCCTCCTGAGGATTTCAGAGGCGTGTTGAATTTCTGGCTACCTCTCATGTTCTCTCTTTCTGGACTATTTCTTCCAGTGGCTACCCAACACTTTGGACCAGCTCATCCCTGCCTTCCTTCACTGCTTCAGAGCTCTCTAATGGACCTCATCCCCTTACTATGACACAGTCAGTTCTTGAATTCCACAAATTAACAACCACACAAGTGGATGACCATCCATTATCAAAGTTAATCTACTAGGTCCCAGGAACTCATGTTTTTGAGAGTCAGGGGAAGGAGTGTTGCATGTTGATGATGTGGCCTATGAGGATGTTAACCTCTCTTCCAAGACACCTTGAAGATACTTCTTGGAACTTAACTATGATAGCCCTATCCCCCAAAGAAATGGAAGCATTGGAAATTATGCTAAGGGAAGTTTTAAGGACTTAGAACAAAGGGATTAGTTGCCAATGTAAGGGAAAAAATAAGAAATAAGAGCCTAAATCTGGGAGGTCCACCTGCATCTAGTGTTTCCAGACAGAGAAAAAGGAGGAGAAGACATCGTCAAAGTAATACAGCAAAAAAATTCCACTGTAAGACCTGAATCTCTTAACTATGCCCAGCAAAATAAATGTAGAAGTCACCTCCTCTTGAAATTTTAGAGCAATTTTAGAATAATGTTAGACAATGATGCTAAAAGTTTCCAGAGAGAAAGAGAAAAGCACATACTAACAATCAGAAACCAAGATGGCATTGTACTTCTCAATACCAGAAGCTAGAAAATAAAATTGTGTGGGGTAAATTATTTGGAACTTAGGAATTTAGATACAGCTAAACAATCAATCAAATATGAAGCAGGACATGCAAAATTCCACTCTAAATTAACCCTCAAAGACTCTTAGGAAATAACTGGAGGATGTGTTCCACTAGAGACATAAAAACCAGGAAAGACAATGCTATGCATTCTCTAGAGTGTTTCTGTCATACCGATAAAAAAGACGTGAGTAACTTCAGGAGCATAACAAACCATAAATATCTAGTAAACTAATTAGGAAACGATGAGTTTTGCTTACCTATTACTTTTGATTTTAATATAGTTTATTTAATTGCAAGCATATGCAATTTAATTTTTAATAGTAGTTCCTTTTAATAACTGGTTCACAAAATCCTTAAAAATTAAAAATTGGCCCTTATGAGCTGGTATAACCCAGCTCTAGCACGCCACTGGATATATTGGAAGATATCTTAGTAAGCGTGATTCAGTGAGTACTTTTTTCATATTCAGTCAAAACATTGCACATATTTGGTTGCCAACAAGGAAATCTAGGGAGGTTCCTCATGCTGACATGTCTTATGGGATGTTTGTTACGTGATGGCATTTCTCTATTACTCGGTCTAAAACAAACATGAAGCAACTTATTAATAAAGCTATAATAATAACTGGTACCTGGATGAGAAATCCACTCCTTTCCTTCTCTACTGTTTTCCCTTTGTCATCCCTTGTTTAGCCTATAAATTTTATTTTCTCCCTTTTTTGGGGGTCTCCATTCCTATCCTGTCCCTTGCCTTCCATCCTGATTTTCTCTGTTTTGTTGTCCCCTCTTCTTTCCACTATGTTTTTGCTTTCTCTTTTAATCCGCTATCCTTTCTAAAAACCATCCATTTTCTCTCTCTTTTCTTCTTTAATCTTTACTTAGTATTTGCTTATCTTCACTCTTCTCTCCTCCATTCCACCTCTAATATACGTTATCTTCTTCTTTCTTAATCTCCTTCTCTTTCTACTGCCAACTTCTCTTTAAGCTGCCTTTGCTTCTATTTCTTCTGACAGCCTTTTCTCAGTGTCATAGCTTATGGGCAGGACAGAGACTCATCCTGAGGGTACATTCTGAAGATAAGAAATCTGATTATATATATAATGTATTATATATATTCTTTCTTATCCCTAAAGGCTTTGTGGGTAATTTCTGAGGACACAGGTCCTGATAGACGTTTCTACAAAAGGGTCATTTGCAGAGTGAACAGGGTCACTTGAGAAGGGGTGTAAGAGCTGAAGTCAGGAAAGGTGAGGAAATGAGAAATATCAATATTTGGCATTACTGGGGAAAATTCTGTCTGTGAATAGGAGTTCCAGTTTTTTGGCTAATTGTAGGATGGTCATTAATTAAGTTAAGGCCCTAGCCCTATTTGTTCAATATGGCAGCCACTAGCCATATGTGGCTACCAAGTGTTTGAAATGCAGCAAGTCTGTGTTGAAATGTGCTCTAAGTATAAAACACAAACCAGATTTCTAAGACATTTTATGAAAAAAATACGAAATATCTTAATAGTTTTTATATTGAATATGTTAATATTTTGATATAGTGATTCAATATATTATTAAAACTAACTTAACCTGTTTCCTTTTGTTTCTTTAAATATAGTTACTAGGTAACTTAAAATTACTTGTGTGACTTGCCTTATTTCTATATTCTATTGGACAGTGCTGCTCTAGTCCTTGATAATGGAGTATCTACCAAATCTCTGTAAAATCTTCCTTTAGGTTTCCATTACATATTTAGGACCATTCAATTTATTTGTTCAGACAAAAATTTTCTCCCCTCCATATACTTGTCAAGTATAGTAAATTTTAGTGTATGTGCTGCCGAAGTGAGCACTCAAGTTTAGTAAGTGAATGATAAATTATTGGAATCTCCTAACCATGTGAGAATTTTGTTACCTTTTTCAGATAAAGAAAAGGGGGTAATCAGAAGGGGGAATGAAGCATGAGAGACTATGGACTCTGAGAAACAAACTGAGGGCTTCGGAGGGGAGGCGGGGTGGGGGAATGGGATAGACTGGTGATGTTACTAGTAAGGAGGGCACGTATTGCATGGTGCACTGGGTGTTATACGCAACTACCTTACATCAAAACCTTACATCAAAAACCAGGGATGTACTGTATGGTAACTAACATAATATAATAAAAAAATGTTATTATAAAAAAAAGAAATATAATTTAGAAAAAAAAACTGCCACTCTTATCTCTTATTGATATTTATAATTAAACTAGAGGAACTTTACTCAATTAACGCCTGCTTCATACTAGACTATGAGCTAGCCTGTAGTGGCTTTAAGGGAAAACAGCCACAGTCCCTTCGTTCCACCAGTGGGGAGCCTTGAGTTACGTGACTTTCCTCCCCGGACCTTGGCCGTATCAAAGGCAAGACGTAAAATAGGCCAGTAGGCTATCAGACGGTCCCTGGGTCCTCTGCCCAACAGAGATGCTCCATTTGGAGCTCCTTGTATGGATCCAATTAGACTTCTTATCTTCAGAAAGTACCCTCAGGATGTCTCTGTCCTGTCCATAAGCTATGACACCTAGAAAAGGCTGTAGGAAGAAATAGAAGCAAAGGCAGCCTTTATAAAGAGAAGCTGGCAGTAGAAAGAGAAGAAGATTAAGAAAGAGGAAGGGTCAAAGGGAAGCTGACTCATTACTAGAGTAGAGAACAGCCTTTCCCACTTTGGAGAGTACAGTAAGATGGTCCGACCACCAGGGCTACTGCGGTAGCCATTTTGTTAGTTCTCTGTGAGGTCTGGCAGTGTGCTGCTATGGTTCCTTACTTCTTGGAGTGCCTTTAAAATAAACTTCCGTCCTCCTGAGGTAACGCAGGTTCTCTGTTCATTGCAATTTATATATGAAGGAAGAAATAGGGCAGGCAGAATTCTGAAATTAGGGGAAGTTCTAAGAGGGGAAAGGTATGTGAGAGAGAATGTGTGTGCATTTGTGTACGTGTGGGGTAGTTACCAATGCAGATATCTCTGAAACAGAGTAAGGGAAGACGGGGAAAAGGGTCAGAAAAAGGGGAAAGATTTTTGAAAGAAATAAAGAAAATTACATCCCCAAATTATCAGTATATGGTTCTGAGCTTACTATTCTTATTGCTAACTGCAAATAAGGATTTAAATATTTAGAAATTCCAGGTGAAGGCAGAGAGAGTAGTACATGAACTTTTGGGCACCTGGAATCATGAAAACACTGTGGGCTTTGGAGCCAGACAGGCTCAGTTTTGAATCCTGACTCCATTTCTTACTGGGTGATGACCTTGGGCAAGTTTCTTCTTCTCTCTGAACTAGTTTCGTCATCTGTCAAATGGGAATTATATATAAATTTGATGGCGTTTCTGGTGAGGATTAGCCAACATCTTGTATGTAATACTTCCTATAATACTTCCTGTATTTTAACTTTAGGAAGTAAATGCAAGGTGTTCTGATGATGCTGCTGGTGACACAGAGTACTTCTCTTTAACTGGGCTCAACTGGTTTTTGATAAGTAAATTTTTAAAAAGTAAAGAAAACTTCTCCATTCACAGATGGAGTGAAGTGTTTAGACATTTTGGGCTCTGGGAAAAGGAAGAATATGTCTTTGGACACCAAAAAAACCCAAGTGATTTTTTTTTTCTTTGAGAGGACAATACAGATGTGAGTGTGCTGATCATAGTGGTCTGAGAACTTCCGAGATGCAAGAGATTTTAGAGCTTAGTTCATCCAACAAGCTAGGAGGATTCTCCTCCACGCTCATGATGGGTGTGTGTCCGGCACCTGTTTTTATGTGTATGTGTATATGGACATGTTTGCATAGTTTAGGTGTGCAGTAGACTGTTCATTTTCTGTAGTTGTTTTACTTTATACTGTTACTTATTGTGTGATTCCCCCCTCTAAATTATGTGTAGGAATACATGCATTACATTTTTACTAAAAACCCCAATATTACTGTTAAAAAATTCTTGTTTTAAGAAAGTACCCCCTCCCCACTTTCACGTTTACATAAGCCTATTATAATCATTCATTTTTGAATTGGCCATTCCTCCTGTGGACAGTCCATTTGGAAGTTTTAATCTTCACTAGTGATGTCGAACAGTGTCACCTGAACCTTAAATATAAATAAAATCTCAAAAACTGTTGCTTTGAAAAGCAACCCCTTCCCACTCCTTTCTAGTTAGATTAGTGAAATTATGGAATCATTGTTCCTATTCTTCTGATCACTACTTAGCCCTCCCACCCAGTTTGATGGGTGGGATAACTGACCTGAACCTTGAAGCAAGCCACCATCACAGTGCTCTAAAATGCCTTGGGAAACAATATGGCAGTTCTGCAGAAAACTAAACATAAAATTGCCATGTGATCCAGCAATTCTACTTCTAGATATAAACCCAAAAGAATTAAAAGCAGGGACTTGAACAGGTATTTGTACACCCTTGTTCACAGCAACATTATTCATAAGAGCCAAAAGGTGAAAACAACCCAAATATCCATGGATGGATGAATGGATAAACAAAATATGGCATATACGCAATAAATTATTATTCAGTCTGGAAAACGAAGGACATTCTAATATATACTATGACATGGAAGAATAAAGTCCTGCCTTGCCATTCTTTTTTTTTTTTAAGATTTATTTTTATTTATTTATTTGAGAGAGAGAGAGTGTGTGTGTGTCTGTGTGTGTGCAAGCACATGCATGAGTGAGGGGAGGGGTAAGGGCAAAGACTGTGCTGAGTGTGGAGCCCAACACCAATGCGGGGCTCGATCTCACAACCCTGAGATCATAACTGAGCTACCAGGTGCCCCCTCCCTTACCATTCTCTGACAAGAATTATCAATAATGTTTTCTTTAACAAAGTTTGATCTTAAAGACTGAATGAGAGCAGTTAGAGAAAGAAAGATAAATAAAGGAAACAGGATGATAATGGAGGGTATGGCCCTGGGCCTTATCACCACTGCCATATGGAGAGAAGGATTTCCCTGAGAATCAGGTTTTTGTTTTGTTTTGTTTTGTTTTGTTTTTTGTTTAAGCAGCCTCCGTGGCCTGAGTCAAAATCAAGAGTTGGACTTTTAACCGACTGAGCCACCCAGGTGCCCTGAGAAACAGGTTTTGGTCGGGGAGGCCAGACTATTCCAATATGAAAGGTGAAATGAGATATGCATGCACCTAACTGCTCTCAGGGAAGGTATTAGAAACCCTTTTTGTTTGTTTTGGTTATTACTAGACCAGAAAATGTGACTGGGCCCCAAAGAACTCTTACTGAAGGAGATGAGATTTCAGAAAACAGACCCAAATAGTCTTTACCCTGCCACCCCAATGAGGGAATGCAGTCCCAAGAAGCTTTAGAGAAGTGTCCTTTTTTTTTTTTTTTTTTTAAGATTCATTCATTTATTTGAGAGAGAGAGGGCATGAGCAGGCGGAGGGCACAGGGAGAAGGAGAGAGAGAATCTTACGCAGACTCCCTGCTGAGCGTGGAGCTCGAGGCGGGGTTCAATCTCTCATCCCTGAGATCATGACCTGAGCCGACACCAACAGTCAGATGCTTAACCGACTGAGCCCCAAGAAGTGCCCTCTTAAAAGGTTAGATAAGGAGTCAACAAGTTTAACTGGGGAACGTTTTAAAGACTGTGACAGTTACACCAGGTAGTCACACAACTGTGGTCACACTTGAGGCGGGCCGTCTGAGAAGATGAGCATAGCATCTTCTAGCTTCTAGCATTGCCAGTGAGTTTTGAGGTGGCTCAATTATTACGAGAGAGGGAAAAAAGGAAGGAAATTCTGATACATACTACAACATGGAAGAACTGAAAACATTGTGTGCTAAATCAATGAAGCCTGTCCCAAAAGGACAAACATTACATGATTCCACTCCTATAAGGTGCCTACGGTGGTCAAACTTATAGAGACGGAGAGTGGACAGAGAGTGGACGCCAGGGGCTAAGGGGGTGGGTGGGTGGGGAGTTGTTGTTTAATTGGTCGAGAGCTTCTGTTCGGGAAGATGAAAAGATCTGCAGATGGATAGTGTGATGGTTGCACAGCCACGTGAATGGGCTTCATGGCACCACACTTAAAGATGGTAGATATTATGTATGTTGTATTTTACTGCCATTTTTAAAAAAGTGCTTGAAGATTGTAATGAATTTATGCAACATGCAATGCCACTAGCCTGCGGTAGAGGGCAAAGGCACTCAAACTTCACTGAAAAGCTTGACTGCAGTGCCCCTACTGCCAGTCCAGCCCTGTCAAGGAACCATCCACACCTGCAGCTCTGCTGGAGCCTCTGCAAGCCACAGGGGTAAGAGCTACTAGCCTTGTCTGCTCTAGCACTCTCGAGAAAGGAAGAAGGGTCGAATGGGTCTTTTCTAAAGAAGGGATCATTTGAACTCCTATACCTGGGAGGAAAGTAGCCTTATTCAGATTTTTAGTATTTCTTATTCTGCCTGTATTAATCTCAAGATGAATGATTAATGAGTGACCTTGGGGCTATTGATCTAAGAAACTATCTTACAAGCGCTTGAGGTTTGGGTTTCCTTTCACTGGTTGCTGACTAAACCTGGTCAGTCCTTCTACCCAGAATGGATGCTCCCATCATGGTGGTGAGGTTTCTCCAGCTTTTACTTTTCCTGTCATGCATGTTAGTAACATCTGCTGCTTGGCTATTTAAAGCATAGTTGTGGCTCCTTTACTAGTTTAAAAGTTGGGCATGTGTGTTGTAGGTCGAAAAGTAGGGGCACATCTGATGGATTTTGTACAATGCAGATCTTGTTCAGATGGCTGCAGAAGTCCAAAGTGGCCAAAGATGGCCAGGTGGCTGCTGTAGAGAACAGAGTGGTTAATAGCACCTGGACATTTGATTCCTAGGAGAGCTTTCTCACAGACCACCTATGCTGAGTTAGGAATTAAGAGTTCTGTGTACTTTCTAAGTTTCATGTCCATTCTTATGAATTCATAACTTTAGAATGCATTGAGGCAAAGTCTCTTGAGCTTTATGACAGCTAGCGGAGTGTCCGATAGCAGCTGCTTGCCACCGAGAGGCACGTGGGGTGGGAAGGGTGGAAGAAGCCACCATGACTGCTAGCCCTGACGGTGGAATCAGTGTTGGTAATCACGTCCCAAACGACTTCATTTCGGGTTTTGAAATGCCTTCAGTTTGGGTTCTGGAAGGGACTAGATGGGTCTGGGTTCAAATTCAAACTCTATCCCTTATTCACTGGGTTACTCTGGGTGAGTTACTTAACCTCTGAATTTTAGCTCCTCCATTTTTAAATAGGGGATAAAAGAGTCGCCATTTTGTTGAGTTGTTGGAGGGATTGAACAAGATAGTGTATAAAAGCATTTAGTTCTATGCCAGCCACATAGGAAGCACTCAAAAAATGTCAGTCTTGCTCTTTCTTATGTTGCAAAGATCATTCAACATGCTCTGAGGTTTTAACCCCTTCTCCACTTTTTTGCATCACTGGGAAAAAGAGATGATTAAGTATTCTTTGGTAAACCACCAACAGTCATTTCATAGTATCTTCTGATTTGGACTTTTAAATCATAAGCTATTAAAGAAAGTCATTCTGTTTTTCACCTGCTGTCAGCATAGTAGTAATAGCAGTAGGACTATGACAATATACAATACATATTGAATGCATCTTTCGTAAAAAAAAATTACGTCCTACTTTTTAAAATGTTGAAATGGAATGCCATGATTCACGTGCATTTAGAGATAGGACCTTTTTATTTTATTCTATTTAGAGAAATTTTAAAAAGAGTTCCTCTCCCTTCTTTAGAATAAGTTACAGATGAGGTTGTGGTATTGGGCAAGGAGAAGAGGTCAGTAAAATATGAAAGCTATGACACCTCATTTCAGAGGATTCCAGAGGTAGCAACTGTGTTAGATTCTGCTGCATTTTTCAAGGGCCATAGTCCCCAAATCTAGGAGCTACAAATTGAAGTACTCTGTGAAATCATAATGTCAAAAACACTTTTGTCAGCTTAATGACTCTAACTGCCAGGGTCCTGCCAAGCCACACTGGACCCCTAGACAAAAGGAAAAATGAGGAATAATGATCCTGTCTTTATGAAAATCTTTGATACTTTGTTCATTGTAGATTTTTATGTTAAAATTAATTTTTAAGAATGTTTCATTAAAAAAGTATTTATCTTGATTATTGAGTTTCTTGACACTCCTTAAAATTGGTGCCTGAAATCACCCTACTCTTGGCCTAGATGACCGCTACCATTTGTGATAAGCTACACATGACAACAGTGATTTGTATACATGACCTCTTCTAGGCCTCCGCCAAAATACATTTACAGATGAAAAACTGGAACCCTTCAGCAGTTAAATAAATGGTCTGATTTAACACAGGCAGTGAGTAGCTAAGTTGGACTGGAACACAAATCTATCCATCCCTAACACTAAACTTGTTCTCTGACCACCACACACTGCACCGTATCAGGAATTCACAACACAAATTCATTCATTTGACACAGAGTTTTGAGACCGTATTATGTGCCACCTTTTAATAAGAGATACAAAATTGAGATCATTCATTCATATATGCATTTAACAAGTATTTACTGAGCATGTGCTGTGTGCACTATTCTATGTGGTAGGGATGCAGAAGTGAACAAGCTCATCAGCTCCTTTCTTACGGGTGGAAGAGGTGGAAGAGACAGTCAATAAACCAATGAACAAAGGTTTCAGATAGCACTATGTTTTGAAGAGACATAAAATAAGGTGATGAGAACTAATAGCAAGTTTCTCACTTTATTTATTTTCTGGAAGATTCTATTTATTTATTTGAGAGAGAGAACATGATGGGGGGAGGAAGGGGCAGAGGGAGAGGGAGAAGCAGACTCCCCGCTGAACAGGGAACCTGCATGGGGCTTGATCCCAGGACCCTGAGATCATGACCTGAGCCGAATGCAGATGCTTAACTGACTGAGCTACCTAGGACCCTGCAAGTTGGCTGCTTTAGATTAGATGGTCGAGTCAGGTCTCTTAGAGGAAATAATCTTTAAGCCAAGACCTAAATGACAAGACAGATCCAGCCAAGAAAGGACGGGGGAAAGAGCATCCCAAGCACGGGGACAAGCTAGTGTAGGGTGCTAAGGTCACAGAGCAAGTGTGGTATGAAGTGAGATCCCAGAAAGAAGCAAGAGCAGCTCATGGAGGGTGTTATGAACCAGTATTGGGAGCTTGGGTTTTACTCTAAGCATGACAGTACATAGGACAGGCTCGCTGCTGTAACAAAATACAATGGCTTAAACAAGATCGGGCTCAACATAATGGCTCAATCCATGTCAGTCCCTGTAAGTAACTGATTTAAAACCTAAACTGGGGGGCCATTTGCAGACTTACTTGGTAGGTTCCTTTGACTGTATAATGGGAAACTTTAAAGAATCAGTATGACTTAGTGAGATACAATTTCATTGTGTTAAGGTTTTATAACATATTTGAAAACAAATTTACCTTGACTCACTGGAGAGAGACAAGGTAGCAGAGTCACTAAGACTGGTGTATTAACTTTGTGACTCTGGGACACTTAGAGACTCTGACCTCTCTAAGTACCACCTTCCACATCTGTAGAAGGTGAACAGTGATAGCACTGACCCTGTAAGGCAAGCTGTTGCAAGGATCAAGCTACATGAAGTTAGTGTTACTTAGCTCAGTGAATACCTAAGAAGACATCAAGGGGCCATGGCCTCATTTGCATGATAGAATCAACATGGAGATGCCATCAAATTTGTTGAATAGATGTAGATGTATAGATTCATCACCCAGAACAAGTTACTCAGGTCATCTTAAATGTGGGTAATGGATTACTATTATGGTACTGGTTAACAAATTTATTTTACTGTATTTTTAAAATCTGGAAAATTATCATGAACATAAAGTTGCATCATAGAGGCTCTCTCGTTATGTTCATATTTGATTCCTAGGAATCAAATCATTATTGGATGCTATATTAAGTGTTACATAAAAGGGAGGTAACTAAGAAAAGACTACCTGGGATAGATTGGAGGAATATTCTCAGTGGAAAGGTGAAAACCCAGGCCAGTTTCAGGCTACCATCTTCTCAATCCCACCCCCCAACCCAGTGCCTTTTGTGCCCCCTTCCACTGAGCACACAATGGACAAGGAATATCAAAATCAAAGTTTTCTCTTTATAGTCATGGCGTAAGATGGTCGAGAATTTCTGCGTACATTTTCCCATATTCTCCAAAACAGTTTTATAAAGTATTTTCATTTTTAAAGTATTTTGGGAAATATCCACATTTTCTAGAATTTCTTCACAACAATAGTAAATTTGGACAGGTTCTAGAGAAAGAAAAATCCAGATGAGTGTGAGGTAATATTCCAGGTGTCCTTTTGTCTGAGTCCTCCCTGCTTTGTTCCGTTTTGTTTATGTATTTGTTATCTCATTTATTTATCCCAAAACTCTGTGAGGAGAGTACTACTGCAGTACTATTACCTGCATTTTATAGATGAGGAAACTCCCGGATGCTGAGGACTTTGAGAGAAGAGTCAGACTTCAAGTTGTTTGGACACAGAACAGAGACAATTGAAGAACTAAGATTTTCACAATATTCATTATTCATGATATGCATTGAGTACCTATGCTGCCAGGAACTTTCTGGGCACTGGGACTGTAACAGTGAACAGAACAGCTAGAACTTCTGTTCCTACATAGCTTACATTCTAGTAAGGGGATAAGAAAAGAAAGACTATAAACAAAATAATGAATGTGTATGTTAGGTGGTGAAGGCTAGAAAGAAAAATAACTTTAAGAAGAATAGAGAGAGATTCGGGAGTGGCATTTTGTAAAGGGTGGTAAAAAAAAAAAGTCTCTCTGATATGGTGACTGTCATGCAGAGATGTGAAGGAGTGGGGGAGCTTGCCACTTGGCATCTGGGGAAAGCATGTTCTGGAAAGAGATCAGCAAGTACAAGTTCAAAGATCTGAGGTGGGATCATGCTTAGAAAGTGTAAGGAATGACCAAACAAGAGCTGGGAGGGATGGGTCAAAGATGTCAGATCTTGCAAGGACTCGGGATTTTCCTCTGGTTGAAATAAGAACCCAGTGGAGGATTTGGAGTAGAGGAGTGGCAGATTCTGGTGTGCATTTTAAAGATTCCTCTGTCTGTTGGGAGGAAATGACTGAGGAGGCACAAGGTTGGTAGGAAAGCCCCTCTGGGACTCTATCAAGAAAGGAGGCAGTAGGGGAGGTGGGGAGAAGTGATTAGACTCTAATATTTAATTCATAAACTCTTAAACTTTATGTTCTCCCACACCAGGCACTGGGAAAATACCAAGGCAACGTAAATAGCTTGGTGAGTTTTCCTGTTTATCCATGCATGTGTCCAATATACACCAACCTTCACTTCCCTCAGACTGGTCATCCTACAGACAAGCAGGATGAACAAAAGATATACTCCATGGGAAGATATGGTGTAGTGAGACCTCTCTGGGCTATTCACACTGCCCCCTTGTTCTGAGAAGCTGTGTGTGTGCCCATGGACCTGTGCAGGCATGGCGTATATATGTTGGCACTGTAGAAAGCCCCCAAGAAATGGAAACTGCTTTCATCATTATTGCTATTATTTGACAGCGATCCAGATTGCTTCTGCCACCAACCTGAAGACATATGGAGCCATAAGGACAGGAACCATTCTGTTTATTTCTATGTTTTGGACCTTCCATGTATATGCGTAAGTGTTGTTGAAAATCAGATATTAGCTCAAAGGACTCTCTGTGTCTACAAATATAAAAGTTGAAGAACAATTCCTTGACATTAACTCAGGAGCCCAAAATACTCAGTAATAAAAAATTACTTCATTGAGAACTTAAAACACACACATAGATGTTTATAGCTGTTGCAGTCATAACTGCCCAAACTTGGAAGCAACCAAGATGTCCTTCAATAGGCGAGTGGATAAATAACCTACGGTACACCCAGATAATGGAATATATTCTGTACTAAAAAGAAATGAGCTATCAAACTATGCGAAGACATGGAGGAACTTTAAATGCATGTTAGTAAGTGAAGGAAGCTGATCTGGAAAAGCTACATACTGTATGTTTCCAGCTATATGCTACTCTGAAAAAGACAAAACTATGGGAACAATAAAAAGATCAGTGGTTGCCAGGGGTTGTGGAGCAAGGGGAAGATGAATAGGAAGAGCACAGAGGAATTTCAGCGCAGTGAATGAATGCATAATGATCAATGCATGTCATTATATATTCGTCCAAACTCAGAGAATGTCCAACACCAAGAGTATGAAATGTAATGTTGATTATGGATGTTGAGTGATGACAATGTGTCAGTGTGGCCATCAATTGTCACACATGTGCCACGCTAATGGGGAGGCTGTGCATTGTGTGGAGGCGGGGGAATATGGAAAATCTCTGCACCTTCCCCTCAATTTTGCTGTGAGCCTTAAACTTCTCTAAAAGAATAAAGTCTTAAAAAGGTTTACTTTCAATTTTCTTAAAGCCTTCAGGCTATCAAAATGGCATATAAGGGAGAGTGTTGAGTATGACCCAGCAATGAAATTCCTAAGTTGAACTGGGAGAAAGGCACTTCTGCCAACTGTTATATATATACCTTCTGGGAATCCTGACTTGCCTCGGTGGTGGGGGTACGGCACAGTAACTGACTTGGAAATCTATAACCCAAGCTCTCGGATCAGGTCCAAGACTCAATATACACGTTGGAACCCTATTCCAATTTTTGGCATTAAAAATAGTCTATACGGAGGCGCCTGGGTGGCTTAGTCAGTTAAGTGTCCAACTCTTGATCTCAGCTCAGGTCTTGATCTCAGAGTTATGAGTTCAAGTCCCACATTGGGCTCTGTGCTGGGCATGGAGCCTACTTTAACTAACTAACTAACTATCCTACAGGATTTAACAAATGATATAACCACTTAATATCATATGCTTAATATTATATGTCTTTCTAGGATTTTGAACTCCTCTTCATCGTTCATATGAGGGAACCCGTGATAGAATCCTTGGAATTACAATGAAACATATCAGAAGCATTTATGTGTTTTGTAGTATTGCTCTGTCAGTGCAGGGCTGGGCTTCAAAGCTGCCAGAAGAAAGGGAGTTAACGACCAATTTCTCCAACATGTCCCTAAGAAAGGTTCCTGCAGACTTGACCCCAACCACAACCACACTGGATTTATCCTACAACCTCCTTTCTCAACTCCAGACTTCAGATTTTCGTTCTGTCTCTAGACTGAAAGTTTTGACTCTATGCCATAACAGAATCCAAGAGCTGGATATCAAGACCTTTGAATTCAATAGAGAGTTAAGATATTTAGATTTGTCTTACAACAGATTGAAGATTGTAACTTGGTATTCACTGGCAGGTCTCAGACATCTAGATCTTTCTTTTAATGACTTTGACACCATGCCTATCTGTGAGGAAATTGGCAACATGTCACATTTGGAAATCCTAGGTTTAAGTGGGGCAAAAATACAAAAATCAGATTTCCAAAAAATTGCTCACTTGCATCTAAATACTGTCTTCTTAGGATTGAGAAGTCTTTCTCATTATGAAGAAGGTAGCCTGCCCATCTTAAACACAACAAAACTTCACATTGTTTTACCAACAAACACAAATTTCTGGGTTCTTTTGCGTGATGGAATCAAGACCTCAAAAATACTAGAAATGACAAATATAGATGGCAAAAGCCAATTTGCAAGTTATGAAACTCAACAAAATCTTACTTTAGAGAATTCTAAGACTTCTATTCTATTACTTAATAAAGTTGATTTACTCTGGGATGACCTTCTCTTAATCTTCCAATTTGTTTGGCATTCGTCAGTAGAATCCTTCCAAATCCAACATCTGACTTTTGGAGGCAAGGTTTATCTTGACCACAATTCATTTGATTACTCAAATACTGTAATGAGAACTATGAAATTGGAGCACATACAGTTCAGAATTTTTTATATTCCACAGGAGAAGGTCTACTTGCTTTTTACCAAAATGGATATAGAAAACCTGACTATATCAGATGCACAAATGCCACACATGCTGTTTCCTGTTTATCCTACAAGATTCCAGTATTTAAATTTTGCTAATAATATCTTAACGGATGACCTGTTTAGGCAACCTATCCAATTGCCTCATTTGAAAACTCTCATTTTGAAGGGCAATAAATTGGAGACACTTTCTTTAGTGAGTTTCTTTGCCAACAACACATCCTTGAAGTACTTAGATCTGAGCCAGAATCTGTTACAACATGAAAATGATGAAAATTGCTTTTGGCCAGAAACCTTGATCACTATGAATCTGTCATCCAACAAATTCGCTGATTCTGTTTTCAGGTGCTTGCCCAGAAGTATTCAAATACTTGACCTGAATAATAACAAAATTCAAACTGTCCCTAAAGAGATTATTCATCTGAAGTCTTTGCAAGAGCTAAATCTTGCATTTAATTTTCTAACTGATCTTCCTGGGTGCAGTCATTTCAGAAAGCTCTCAATTCTGAACATTGAAATGAACTTAATTCTCAGCCCATCTCTGGATTTTTTTCAAAGCTGTCAGGAAGTTAAGACTCTGAATGCAGGAAGAAATCCATTCCGGTGTACTTGTGAATTAAGAGATTTCATTCAGCTTGAAAAATATTCTGAGGGCATGATGACTGGATGGTCAGATTCATACATCTGTGAATACCCTTTGAACCTAAAGGGCACTCAGTTAAAGGATGTTCATCTTCCTGAGTTATCTTGCAACACAGCTCTGTTGATTGTCACCATTGTGGCTATCATGCTAGTTCTGGGGATGGCTATGGCGTTCTGCTGCTTCTACTTTGATCTGCCCTGGTATCTCAGGATGCTGGGTCAGTGGACACAGACATTGCAGAGGATTAGAAAGACAACCCAAGAACAACTCAAAAGAAATGTTCAGTTCCATGTGTTTATTTCATACAGTGAACATGATTCTACCTGGGTGAAGCATGAATTAATTCCCAACCTACAGAAAGAAGAGAAATTGATTTGCCTTCATGGGGGAAACTTTGACCCTGGCAAGAGCATTGCTGAAAATATCATGAACTGCACTGAGAAAAGCTATAAGTCCATTTTTGTTTTGTCTCCCAACTTTGTCCAGAGTGAGTGGGGCCATTATGAATTCTACTTTGCTCACCACAGTCTCTTCCATGAAAATTCTGATTACATAATTTTTATCTTACTGGAACCTATTCCACTCTACTGCATTCCTACCAGGTATCCTAAGCTGAAAGCTCTTCTGGAAAAGAAAGCATACTTGGAATGGCCCAAGGATAGGCGTAAATGTGGGCTCTTTTGGGCAAATCTTCGGGCTGCTATTAATGTTAATTTATTAGAAACTAGAGAGATGTGTGAACTACAGACATTCGTGGAGCTGAATGAAGAGTCTCGAGGTTCTACAATCTCTCTAATAAGAACAGACTGCCTATAAAATCCTCTTGCCCTAGGGAAGTTGGGACCTGCATACACTGTTGGGATAGAAGTTGATACACCCTTTATGATGGTAATTTGGCAATATCATTAAAATGAAAAATGATTATTTTTTTCATGTCAGTTCCTGGAAGGATTTCTAAGAATGTATACTATAGAAACACAAGTTTGCAAAGGCTTATGTAAAAAGGTGTGCATCCCCGTATTATTTATAATCATGAAAAACTGAAAACAGCTCACATTTCCATAGAATAAAGATTGATTCAATAAATTATAGTTCACTAATGCAACAAAATATTACACAACCATTAAAAAGAATGAGGTAGTTCTATTTTTACTGGTATGGGGAAAATTATTCTAATATGGTGGTTTATATATTGAAAAAGAAATCTAAATGAACTATACCAGTGCACTGGTATAGTAACAGTGGTTTGGGTCTGGGAGGTTGTATTACAGAAAACCTCTGGTTTCTATGTTGTATATTTCTATAACGTTGGAATTGCTTAAGTGAATCTGTATTTCTTTTGTAGGTAGAAAAAAACAATAAAGATAATTTTTAAAGCCTACACATCCTATTCATTTCGTTTCATTCATCCTTTCTAGTCTCACCAGTCATAGAACGAAAACAAGCTTTTCTAAATTTTGCAAAATTATATGTTACTTCCCTGATTAGAAAAATTTCTGTGGGTCAGGATGTCTGGGTGGCTCAGTTGGTTAAGAAAAATTTCTGTGATTTATGGCACATATAAAGGAAGAAAACGGCCATATTTAAAATCTGACACCCATCTCCTCTTACCTCCATGCATCCTATCATTGAGCCATATCCAGTTATTGCCCTTTCCCAGAACATTCTGTCTCTTTGGTATCACGACTGATTGTTGAAGGAATCTTACATATCCTTCAAGGTACAATCCAAATGTCAACTCTTTTTTGAAAACTTCCTCACTTCCAAGTATGATGCTCCTTGATGCTCCATAACACTTCAGACATATTTCTATCACCAAACTGACCATATATGTTTTTAAAGTTTCCCTTTCTTATTATACTATAAGCTCCTGAAAAGCTAGGACAGACTTCTCTATGCCCTTATTTTCAGCAGCCATTTGCTCAGTCCCTGGTTCAGAGAAGGTGTCAGTGAATACTTATGTTAGGTAAGCTAGAGGAAAATAGAAGGGACCCAACTGGCTTCAGGATAGAAGGTCAGCTGAGAAGACCGAGAATCCAGAATTGAAGGATTTCTGAGTATAGCTTGAATCATGTGAAATTGTCAGTATGTGGTTGCTCTTGGCCTATAAGAACATCTATTTTATCTCATTCAATCTAATAACCCTAATCTCCTAAGCAGGGTAAAACTGAGCTCTGCATCTATTTTATTTCCTCATAGTTGTCATCTTATGAATTCCTCATGCTAGTAGTCATCTGAGAAATTGTAATCAAGCTGGTCAGCCTGAGTATAGGGACAGAGTTGGGTCAATCTCCAAGCCAGGTTGTGCTAGCTTTTGGCTCATGATCAGTTTATTATGATGAGCTAGAGCTCAGTAGCCTTGAGGCTGAGTGTCTTTCTTCTTCCCCCCTTGGTGAGCCCATAGTCTGTTTGGTAGAAGGGGAAATCCAAGGAAACCACAGTGCAGGGAGAGCAGAGAATGGGGAGAATGCATTTCCAACCAGGCTTTCAGCATCTGGGCCACTGTTGTTAGTGTGATTCATGGCTTCTGGGGGAGTCAGACAGACTCTGTAGGAGGATTTTGTAAAATTTGAATAAATGACTCAGTGTGAGACTCTTACCTTTAAAGATGAGTTAATTGGGAACATGTAAAGTAGGTGACATTGGCCCTCAGTCACCAGGATTAAGTTATTCCATGGTAGAATCCTCAATTTAGTAATACAGTCTTAAAGATTAAATGTACTTTATCACAAATAAAAAAAAAACACATCAGGCATAGCTGTCAGCAACTTCTTATTTCAGCAGCTGGACTACCCTTAAATCTTACGTATCAGACCATTGTACTATTCCTTTCTCAGAAACTCAGATGCCACCAAAAATGGCCTGCTTTGCTTGGTTTTGACTCTTATGTCTCATACTGGAAAACGAATTTTACATAAGTTTAATGTTGGGGCTTGAGATAGAGGTAGCACCTAGGCTCATGCAAACCCGATCTTAAACTTTTACCCAGACATTTCGGATTTCACCAAGGGACCCACTCTGCTCAAGCATGACACTGATGAGGAAGTAAGCATTACACAGACTCATGCTGTAGTGGAACCCAGTGTAAGGACTCTGATCATGTTTCCAAAGTGATTTCAGGTCTTGTGAAGTTGCAAGTTCCTTTGCATTTCCTTGCCATTTGTCCACCTGGACCTTCTTCTGGTGTTTTTTTTTTCCCCCAAGGAGACTGAGCTCTATCAATATTGTTCATGTCTGTCTTGGATCTTTCAGGGTGCTTTCACAACTACTGTGCATCTCTGCAGGTAAATGACAATCTTTTCAGGATGCCAACAGTCCGGTGTTGACGATGTTCTATAGTCTACAAACATGGCAAAGAGGTCTATACTAACATGGGTTTATAATCCTCTAATTCCAAGTGGTTTGGAGGGAGAAGAGTTTTAAATGTAAGTTATGGCAAATGTGCCCTGAGGTTCAACTCCTTTATAAATTATAATGAACCATTCAAGAAAAGCATGGACTAGGAATATTTAAACTGAGTGAGGGTTTAGAGCTTATCAAGTATAACTCTCACTTTTAAGTGGGAAGTTGAGGCTTGGGAATTCTACATGACTCACCTAAGCCTGAGGTCAAACATTAGTCTTTTAATTTCTTGGCTGAAGAGGCTTTTCTTTCCAATCTAGGACAAGGTGTCTCTTACTTTTTGTATTTATTTTATCATCTTGATCCTTTCATTTCCATTCTGGACAACAGGGCCCTGGGTTGGGCCCCTTGCATATCCTACTTATACTGTCCATAATTATTTGTGCCTGGACTCTGCAGTCTCTCCCTACTGCCTCACACCCCTTCCCCCACCCCAGCCCCCAACTCTTAGGAGAGCCTTCCTTGAATTTCTAAGTGCTTCTTAGGGTCTGGTACTGCCAAGACTGGCAGTGTTCTTTGAGTGAGATATCCTCGGCCCACGCCCAGATCCACATGGATCCTGGTCTTCATTTGTCCCCTTCAAGATGCTTTCTGACCCTCTGTCTTGCACATGAGGTCAACCAAGTATTCTGAGGAGCTCCAGAACTCATGCCTATGGGGTCCTCTCAGAGTCTGGTGGTTGGGCCCTGATTTGAGTTCGACAATCTGGCAAGCAGATCACGCCTGCTGGCTGAAGCAGTGTGGTACAACCCTAGATTGGGCCACCAGAATAGTGCTAACACACTGAGGCAGGGTGACTCTCACAGTGAACACAAGATGACTTCAGGGGTCAGAGCTATCAATGGTCTACCACCAACACTTGGGCTTAGGCCACCAGTGTGGGCTTGTGTCCATCTGCGTTTTGACTGTGGTGCCACCCCTTGTCTGTGTCACCTTAGGATAGCAAGCATGGTGACAGGTGTATTTTACCCTGTACTCCTCCTCTTCCCCTAACCTCTGGCATCCAGGGTGATAACCACCATAGCTACAGGCTCTGTGTCATGTGCTAGGTAGTCCTGCAAGGATGGTTTTCAAGACTGAACACCAGCGGGCCTTCCAATCAATGTCCTCTCTTATCTGCTACTGATGTAGTGACATTGTGTTCTCCCTGTCTTAAGCCATGCTAAAGAGGGAAGTACATATCTTATAAGAGTAGGATGGTGCTTCTCACCAAACCCCCAACTGGTGTCGTTGTGTGGAAGGCAAGGGTTCAGTCAACATCAAAAGAGCTCCCATTCTGGGAATGCAATGATTACTACCTCAAGAGTCCAAGAGAAGACAAGACTGGAAAATACCTTGTTCTGTGTTTATACCATACAATTCCGAATGGTAAACAGGACCAGAAAAGGAATATTGATTTATATTTACCTACATATTTGGGGAAGGCTCACACCAACGAAGCACAGTAGCAACCTTTGAGAAAAAGTCATTGGAAGGCAGTGTGGCTGGATGATACAGTATCATCGCTAATAATGTGACCAGCATTACAGACATACTACTGGGGAACTTCAGAGGCAAGAAGAGCTATCCTGGTTTAATGTAAACAGGCTCTGAAGGACCCATGTCCTTGTGATTAATTACAGCACTGCTACCGTTTTCTCCTGGTGGGACATATAAAATTAACCGGGGAGAGGGCATTGGACAATAAAATGCCTGAAGGATGGTTCCTGGATTTGAACAGGAATTGATGCTTCTTGGACCCTACAAAGAATCTTTCAATGTGCCAACTGGGCAACAAACAATACGTAAGTAATTCCTCTCTATCTATCTTCATGAATACGACACTATACCTCTCATGGGTCCATATATTTTGAAACATTTTTGAATCAAATTATTGATATAGATAGGAGCCCTACATCGCAAAATATCTTTTCCCAGGGCCCTGCACACCCTGGAGGCAGCTCTGAGAAGAATATCCTGACTTATGCAGCCAGAACTTACCTTGCTTCTTATTTCTTAGCTGCTCAACTTATTCTGGTTTTTGCATAAGTCATTGACAGCAGGAGACTTTTGTCTCAAGTGCTAATGGGTCATGTGGTGAAATTCAGGGGTAAGACTGAAGGATCTGACAGAGTGGTAAAGGCAAATTCTAGTACCACAGTATTAAGGTTATTGGAAGTTCCTCCTACGGTTTTTATAAAAAATTGAAGGGAAGCGAGGCATTTCTTCTTTTATGTCACGATGGGTGAAAGCTCCACATGATTAAATTCTGTTCTCTTTATGGAAGACGTTAGATTTTTAGTTGTGCCTGGGATCTTTCTAAACCTAATGACCTGAAGTATTTAACTTCCTGGCAGCAGTACCTTTGGCCCAAGGGGAAAAAATAGGGCAGAGAAAGAAGCTATATATATATCAGGTTAGCTCTAATTGTCCATCAGGACCAAAGTCTTCTTTTGATTCCTGGACTCATTAGTCCTGGGGAGATCCAGAGACCCATCAGCCCTCAAGCTCCTCCTGATTCTTTGATTTCTAGAAAAGAGTTGGGTCAGTCTCCATGATACTGTTTTTAGTATGATTGTCCTGTGTGTAATAATACAAATAGCTAACCCTTCTTGAGGCTTATGTGGGCCAGCCACTATACTAAGGATGCTGTGAGTTATCCTTGTTAATTCTCATAGACCTATGAATTAAATTTATCATTCTTCTCATGGAACAAAGTACCCAAGGTGCCCCAAAGTTAAGGTTTCAAGGCCAATAAATCAAAAAAATCCAAGGCAGTCTGATTACAGAGCCTGCTTTCGTATCTCCCATGCTATGCAGCCTCCCAAGAGTTTGCTAACTATTGGTTTCATTCATATTTATATTCACCATGACAATACTTGTTCCTACTAGACCATATTTTTGGATGGAGGTGTCTTGTTGCTTAAGAGTGACTCTCATCATTTAGGGTATAACCCAAATTCTGCCAGGGCTCACTGTGGCTAAAATAGGGCACATCAACATCAAGGACCCCCAAGTTCTTGTTCTTGCCCCCACCTACTGAAGCAGGGCTTCTGCTCCTCCTGCAAAGGTCCCCATGAGTAGTGCTAGGAGACCCCAAGGAGCCTCAGTTCTGCGGGCACATCACACTGTCAGCTACACTCACCATTTGGCGCCACCGTAGTCTTCTGCCACTCTGGCTAACTCAGGCGGCTAGACCTGTGGCCTCTCAAAGCCCTTGAAAGAGCCTTGCACCATTGACATTGCTGAATGAAGGTGCCTCCTTGATGATGCTAATATCCATGCTGAGGTGTTTTCTCCCAATAACCCCAAATTCATTTATCCTTGGGGTGAGGAGAGAAGCCAGGCTTCCCAAAACAGGGTGTCAATATCCCAGCATTCCAAAGCTGCCATGCTGGAATCCAGAACCTCACCAAGCCAACCTGCTCAGCATCGCTCATCATCAGGGCGATGCAAATCAAAACCCCACTGAGCTATCACGTCACACCTGTCAGAATGGCCATGAACCAAAAGACAACAAATAATGTGTTGGCAAGGATGTGGAGAAAAGGGAACCTTTGTTCCCTTGAAAAGGGAATTCCTTGTTGGTGAGAATATAAATTGGTGCAGCCACTATGGAAAACAGTATGGCGGTTCCTCAAAAAAAATCACAAATAGAATTACCATATGATCCAGCAATTCCAAAGAAAGCAAGAACCCCCATGTTCCCTGCAGCATTATTCACAACAGCCAAGATAGGAGAACAACCAAAGTGTCCATTAATGGATGAATGGGTAAAGAAAGTGTGGTATAAATATACAATGGAATATTACTTGGCTATAAAAAAGGAAGTAAATCCTGCCCTTTGTGACACCATGAATGGACCTTGAGGGCATTAAGTAGAATAAGTCACACAGAGAAAGACAAATGCTGAATGATCTCACTCACATGTGGAATCTAAAAAACAAAACCCAAACACATACCAAGCTCATAGATACAGAGAACAGACTAAGGGTAGCCAAAGGCTGGTGGGTGGTAGGTGAAATGGGTGAAGGGGGTCACATGGTACAAACTGCCATTTATAAAATAAACAAGTCCTAGGGATGGAACGTGCAGCATGATGACTATTGTTAATAATAATAATGTATTGCATATCTGAAAGTCGCTAATAGGGTAGACCTTAAAAGTTCTTATCCCAAGAAAAAAAGGTTTTAGAACTACATATGATGATGGACGTTAACTAGATTTATTGTGGTGATCAATTCAGATTATATACAAATTTTGAACCATGTTTTACACCTGAAACTAATGTAAGGTTATATGTCAATTATGTCTCAATTAAAAAAATTGGAGCGAAAAGTAAGACAATCATACTAGGGTTTACAGTTTATTTAAAAATAATTTGAAATCTAATGTCACATTAAATGACCCTGTTAGAAAATAGATAAATAAACCTCTAAAAACAAAACAGAAAATTATTCAATTGGATGCACATATACATCATAAACCTCCAAATCTATAGCAGTCAATTAACTTTTTTAAAAATAAAAAGTGGCTACACACGTCTCAGGAAGCTTACGATTAAAGAGGCACTAAGGAAAGAGGAAAACCCTGCATATTCGTTATAATAAAAATAGTATTATGAGTATGTGTACTCAACCTAATGAACTGGTGAAAACTTTCTGTAACTATTGTAACATGAAAATTAAACTTTCTGTTCATTTTTAAAACATTCCCAAATACTTAACTGGCCTCTGTCCTATAATATTTTTCTGAAAAGCAAAAGTGAAAAAAATCACTACATCTTTTGATGCTTAGCAATAAATTTATGAGTGTGCAATTGTGAATACTTAGCCAATTGGGCAAAAAATAAATTTTGGTCCTTTGCTGCTTCCCTTTCAGTTTTTGTACATTATGGTTCCAGGGTTCACAGTTGTGCAGAGACCACAAAGTTATGTCATATGTCTTAGTCTTTACGATTCTTGTAGCAAATTTGAATTAAAATTTAAAAACATTATAGGGCGCCTGGGCGGCTCAGTTGGTTAAGCATCTCCCTTTTGCTTGGGTCATGATCTCAGGGTCCTGGCATCGGGCTCCCTGCTCAACAAGGAGCTTGCTTCTCCCTCTCCGCTGCCCCTCTTCATGCTCTCTCTCACTCTCGCTTTCTCTCTCAAATAAATAAATAAAATCTTTAAAAATAAATAAAAAATAAAAACATCTTATTCTTTAGGAAGTTCAAAAAATCTGCTCCCCCAAGCCAAGCATGTGGTTTATATAATAAAAAGAAATAGCTGAACTACATATGTGACACAAGATTTAAAAAAAAATCTCTGTCCTCAAAAGCAGGTGTGCACATCTCAGCACCCCAAAGTCTCAGTGCTGGGATCCAGAGTTTTATTGAGTCTCTTGTGAAATCTGTTTGTTCGGCACTCACTCCTAACCTTTGTGGGAGCTCCAAACCAGTCCAGGGGGCAAGGAGTATGACTAGCACCCCATTTTCCTTATTCCTTCCCACCTCTCCTTTGCAACCCCACCCCCTACCCCCACCAAGGACTCTTTCCTCCTCCTACCCACGCATACCAATAGACGCATAGAAACGGAGAGGGAGTGAACATCATCCAAACAGCCCAACTTATACTCCCAGTTTGGATTCAGTTAGATCACACTGCTACCTATTTTATAAAGCAAATTGGATGGGGAGGATTGCCCCATAAGGAAGCCGAAGACAGGCTGGAGGAGGGCAATGAATACATTCTCCACTGTCAGAACCTTAGAAAACCTTAGACCCATCTTCTTCCTGAGGTTTTGTAAGCAGGAAACTCGGTAAGCTTGCAACTGTCCCAAAACGAAAAGATAGAATTTCGCTTTTAATTTTTAAATCTCTCAGTCTTAAACCTTAGCTTCAGGCCTCGAACTAAAAAGGACAAAAACGATATACGAAGGTCATTAAAAAGGCAAAACCAAACCACACAAAACAAAAAAGAAAAAGAGAGACAAGGACCAAGAGAAAAAGACGGCTGGCGCCAGCTCTCCTGCAACTTCTCATTTTGCAGTGTGCATCTAACCTTAAAGCAAGGCCCCGGGGGGAAGTCAAATGCCCGGCCTGGGGCTTCACCGGGAGTTTCACTTCACTGGTTGCTCCTCACCGGCCCTTGCCGGCGTGGAAAGCAGAAGTTCGCGACATTAAAATAGATCTCATTGTGCATGCAAGAGTAGTACCATCAGCAAAGCGTGCCTTCCCGTTAGCTCACTTCTTCAATTCCCAGCTTGGCTCCTTGCAACCCAGTTGGATGGGCTCTATGAGAAACCCTGCCTGGGCCGGAGCGGGAAGCTTTGCAGGAAGCATCTGACCACTTACTGTTTTGTAAATTCTGCAATAAATTCCTTAATGAGTCCCAGTGCCAGAGAAAGAAGTACAGGGAAAAACCATTCTGACCTTCTCCAGAGCTCACCTTGACCAGGGGCACCTGCCACATCCGTCATTCTTCAGAGGGTGGACCTGCAAGGGATCCAGGACATTGGGATGTTACAAGAAAGCTGCCCTGATTTTTCTTTTGTTGTTTCTCATTTTTCTTTCTTTTCCCTCTTCACTACCACGGAAAGGCATAGAAGGAAGCCGCTTTTGGGTCGGCTCAATTCTTATTCCTGTCCTAAATCACAAACAACTGAAAAAAAACAGTTGGAAACCAGGGAAAATCGCTTGAAAGCCAGAACCTTGCTGCACACACCGCATCACACCTGAAAGCTTGTTAGAAATGCCGTATTTCAGGATCCATCCCAGACCTACTGAATTAGAATCTGCATTTTAACAAGCCCCCCCCCCCCCCCCCCCGCTGATTTCTATGTACAATAAGGTTTGAGAACCTTGGGAAAGGAAAACTTAAAAATGAACTCAAGTCTTGCCCCCAGGGGCGGGCCCTTGTGTGAAATTTTAGGGTCACAGCGACACCTAGTGGTTACTTTGGTAGTTGCTGTTGCGCTTTCTGGTGGGCACGTTTCGTCTGGGTTCATGCATCACTGGAGGGACAGGTGACCCTTGTAGCAGCGCCCAGAGGTCTCCGAGTTCCGCTTCTCTCCACCACGCTGTCAACTAAAGGCATGGAGGCCCTCTACTAAATGCCTTTTACTAAAACCTTCTACTAAAGCTTAGGACGGCAGATAGGCTTAGCCCATTCTCTGCAATTGAAACAGCAGGACAACTGATCTCAAAGCATTTCTTCACCCTTCACAAGACTTCTCATAAAATTCACAAAGCCATTAACACTCAGGGGCACAAGATGGTTTTAGAGATCATCTAGATGAGTGGTCCTCGCCTTTCAAGGATGACGATCACTATGTAATATAGTTGCTATTACTGAACATTTACTTTGTTTCAGGCACTAGTCTAAGCACCTGGATGCATTAAGTCGCTTCAGATCCACAAGGCAGTGAGGCAGGTGATCTATATTACCTCTATTCCGTAGCTCCTCATCTGATCATTTCGTTAGTAGGTGTTGTTGGTTGAGAAAAATCTATACCAACAAGAAACTATGATGATGAATCTAGTAACTCTTGAAAATGAATTTGCATTGAATGAAACCCAACGCCTTCTATATATATTTTGGGAAGAGCAGTGCATGGGAATAAGATTTGTTATCTACCCAGCCTCAGACTGCTTGGGCACACATAGACGTGTGGCCTCTTGAAACAGCTCCAAGGCTCTCCAAAGGATTCATAGCCCACAGGCTGGGAATTCCCAGTGTAGAAGCACCCCCCAAAGGCCTTATTGATGCCATAGCATACAATCCTGAACACTCCTGATTTCATCTGGTCTCTGATGCCTTGGCCTTGGATGGCAGACTTTGGGGAATAGCAGATGAGGGAACTGACTTCAGAGAAGTTGCCTATGGCTACAGTGCTAGCTTGAAAAGCTACACTATAGAGACAGAGTCCGTGGCCAATCTCTTTGTTCTGTGCTCCAGCCTATACACCCTAGCAAGAATAATCTTCCTCAAACACAGTTTTCTTTGGGTTAATCTCCAACTCAAAATTACCTCCAACTATGCCCAGCTGGCTATGTGAGATAAAGCCCATTCTGATTACCTTGGTTTTCAAAGCAAAATCTTACACCAAACAACCTGCTCGTCGCTGCTCCCTTCATGTCTCCTATGCTGTCTAGATTATTCCTCTTGTCCTCTGTGTGGTCAGGTCTCAAAGGAGACCTCTAGGAGGCCAGGTAGTGGCTAAGGTGACCCTCCCTGGGAAGCACTGCCTTGGTTAAGTCACTTGGAATACAGAGCTAGATCCTACATAGACAGACGAACAGTCAGATGGCCTTCTCAGAAGAGCAAACACAAGTTTACTGTAAAAAATATATATATAATTACTGATTTGACCACATAAGTGCACATGCTGGTGGGTATTCTCTTCTACCAGCCCTTTCTGGAAGAAATAGCATAACCAAAAGGTAGCTTGGTCAGCATGAGTCTTAGTCATTTCTTGTTTCTGGCTGCCTGGCATCAATTCCCTCTTCCTAAAAATACTTTATTTCCTTTTGAAGCATCCTCTCTTCCCACTGGTGGATATAGTCTGGGAGACAGTGACTAAGATTCTGGCACTTTCTGGTTAGTGGGTAGAGTGGTGGCCCAGGCTCACAGAACAGTAGACAACTGCACACTCTCTTCCTGGTATTTCAATCGTGACAAGAGGAGCAAAGAAATAGAAAAATATTCTATTTCGTCCCCACAGTAGTGCCCTGGTCTTCCGGAGCCTTCTTTTAGACTTCCTGGTGGTCTTCAAGTCCTATCCCCCAAAGGGGGTGGGGGGGTGAGGTAACTGGTTGATGGGCTTTAAGGAGAACATGTGATGTAATGAGCACTGGGTGTTACATAAAACTGATGAATCACTGACCTCTACCTTTGAAACTAATAATACACTATATGTTAATTAACTGAATTTAAATTAAAAAAATTTTTCAATCCTATCCTCCAGAAATATCATAGTTCCTGCCTGTTTCCAAGCTTCCACCTCATTGATTCTGTGAATACTCTGCATCCTTGAAAAAAAAAAAATTCTTTTGAATTAGCATGCTAGTCAACTACTGCTAGAATATGTTGTATAAAAAACAACCCCCAAAATCTCTGCTGTTTATACCAACAAGAATTTATTTTCTGAAGTCCCGGGTCTGTTGGTCAGCTGGGCAGTGGTGTGTCCGACTTCAGGTTCCGCTAGGTCTGTTCCATGGACCTCTCATTTGAGGACAGAAGCAGTTACTCAGGGTGTGCTCTTCTCATGGTAGGCGGTAGAGGGCGAGGTAGCCCACGCAAGCACATTTAAAATCTCTGTGGAGCATCCTCTACGTTAGTCTGCATTTCATTGGCCAAAGCTAGTCACATGGTCAAACTTAAACGCAACTGTGTGGAGTTGTGTGTTACGGCTTTACTCCACAGGCCGGCACGGTGAAGACCCCAGGGAAGGGGCATTGATGTATTTGTATTCTTTTGCAAGGAGAGGGTGCAAAATTAGGACCATTAACCTACCTTGGTTAGCCAGAAAATAATAAAATGTTAACATTATGTTAACAATTTAACATAATGTTAAATTAATTTTAACAAAGTTAATTTTATCAATCTTTGCCTTTATGGTTTGTGCTGTCCAACTCCTGTTTAAGAAATTTCTGGTTCTTTGACCCAGGAATATCACACAGATAGTCCTCTTTGTTTTTCACATTTAAGTGTTTAGTCCATGGCCCAGCTGAGGCAGGGACCCAACTTTGAATCTTTCCTGATAGTTGACCAACTGGCCCACCCTTGGTTTTTGTTGTTGTTGTTTTCTTTTTTAAGATTTATTGATTTATTTGAGAAAGATAGAGCACATGCGGGGTGTGAGGAGAGGGAAGAGAGACTCCCCGCTGAGTGTGGAGCCCACATGGGGCTGAATCCCAGGACCCTGACATTATGACTTGAGCCGAAACCAAGAGTCGGCCGCTTAACCAACTGAGCCACTCAGGTGCCCTGCAACCTTGTTTTTTGAATACTTCATCCTCTTCCTGGTGAAATGTAATGCCACCTTTGCCATGGAACAACTTTCCATAAATGCAGGAGTGTCTTGCTGGAGTCTCTCTTCAATTTCATTATTCTGATCATCAACTTTCATGCTCATACTGCACTTCTCAATTATTCCATCTTTAATCCTTACTCAGAATCAGCTTGTCAAGTTCCACATATGCACACTAACAATATTGATCAATATTTTGTGTGGAATTTCTTTGAATTAAAGATTAATATGGGGGAAAGAGGGTTTTTAAGATAGTAAGTCTTCCTCCCCCTGGAGAGTCTCTAATTACGTTCTGCAAAATTTTATAATTTTCTTCTTACAGCATGCACCTCATTTGTTAGATTTATTCCTAGAGATTTCATTTTCGCGCTATGAGTTAAATGTGATCTTTTAAAAATTACATGTTTTAACTATTATATAGAATATAGAGAGAGAATATAATACATAGAATCAATTTATTCTATAGAATATATAGAATATAATCAATTTTTGTAGATGGCTCTCAAAGCCAGCAACCTTTATCATATAGCTAACATTATGTACTCCTTACCATGTCCTAAGCATTTTATGTGTGTGGAATGCATTCAAATACACAGCAACTCTATGAAGGAGTAGTATTATAACTATTCATCTATGAGGGAACTGATATCCAGAGAAGAACGGAGAGATTAAATAAGTTGTCCAAGGTCATATAAGGTGAAGCCAGGATTCAAACTCATTGACCAATATCCAAGGCGATAACCACAACACTGTATTTGCCTTTTAACCTTGTTAAACCCTTGCCTTAATTCAAGTGATTTGCTTGTCTATTCTCTAAGGTTTGCCATGCAAACCACAAAAATAGTGACTACTTTAAAAAGCAACTAGCAAATCCATGGTGAACACCCTAGTGATGCTATGCTTGTGTGTGCATGTGCGCATGCGTGCGTGCGTGCGTGCGTGTGTGTGTGAGAGAGAGAGAGAGAGAGAGAGAGAGAGAGAGAGGAGGAGGAGGAACTTCATAAAGAGCAGCATTCTCAGAGCTAATGGAATTCCCCAAACCTTTGGGATTGCTGGTCTACTTTGGGAGGAGCCAGGCATCCTCAGAGAGGCCTGACTGGGGAAAGAGGCCCAGGGCTCAAGGGCAACAGACAGTGTCAAATGACAGGCCCTCTCCTTCCCCACCCCACCCCTGGATTTGTGCTGAATCAAAGGCCCATTCAGGCCCCTCCCTTTCACAGAGCCAGGCCAAGGGGGCCATCCCTGGAGGCTGAACTACGACAATCCCATGGGCTTCTGCTCCACACAGGCTTGGGTTTGAAACCACAATATACTTGGCACTGGTTTTACACACATTACTTTCCCAGTGCTGGGGTGGGGGGGGAAGGCATTAGAAGGATGAAAGGGGAGGTCTGGAGGGAGGAGGAATTCTTTTTCCAGTCTAGTGAATGAGGTTAATAAGTGGAAAAATAAAACTACTTTCCGTGAAGGGTCTTTGGAAGGGTTACCAGGCCACAATAATTAAAAGCAAATTAAAAGGCTATATCATTCATGCAGCCTCAATGGCCTGTCTCAGCCCTGAGAGAGCTGAGTCTACTTCTGGGCAGTGGAGGGAGCGTGGGGAGGAGGGAAAACAGGGAGGACTTCGGGTAATCGCATGTGGGGCAGCAACCAATGAGAAGCAGGGATCCCCGCCTGGGTCCCTCTCTGTGGCATCCCAAATGCTAAGTCGTGAATTAGGGAATTGATTGAATGATCATCTTCCAAAACCCCAGCAGGAATTGGACATTTGTTCACACATTTCCAAGGAATGTTTTCTGGTGCTTTGTGTCAT
This sequence comes from Ursus americanus, assembly GCF_024610735.1. Lineage (NCBI taxonomy): Eukaryota > Metazoa > Chordata > Mammalia > Carnivora > Ursidae > Ursus > Ursus americanus. The sequence continues at coordinate 52,906,773 of NC_142134.1, forward strand.
GTGAAAAAAAAGACCCCATACCAAACCAACCTTAGCTTGGTCATCTTGAGGGAGTCGCTGGAAGCTCTCCGGCTATCAGTTTCCTCTCTGTAAAAGGAAGGTGCAAACTAGATCAATTTTTTTTTTCCAAACCGTGCTCTCCTGATCTTCTCTGAAACCTGGAACAGGTAGAAGGAGGGGAAATAGAAATTTTCATTAAGCAATTCAACCCTTTCTGCTTCTGTCATTTTTGACCTCAGACCATTTGCCACACCAGCTGGTTGAGCAGTTAATTCTAACCAGGCCCACCTCTGTGACACGCTAATGCTGTCAACAATTCCAGGTGACCTCAGGGGTCAGAGGCACTGCCTCTGTACTGGTTTGGCCCCTTTGCCACCTTGTGGGAGCTGTGAAAGGTTCCTGTCAGCATCGCGTCTTTCTCAAGGAGAGTGACTTGTGACAAGCCGGCGGGCTGGTAAGAACTCACAGGTTCCGGGCTGGCGGAGGGAGCCCGGTGGCCTGCGTGGAAGTGGGATTGCAGAGATCTACGTCTGTATTTTCACAGATGCAGGGCAGATACTCTGCCTGAGAGTCTGCAACCATTAACAATTTCCCGGCGAAACCTTTCTTGAACTCCAAAGGTGGGTTATATGATGTCCTTCCTATGTTTTCCAAAGCACCGCGGCTATTCACTCCCCAAGAACTTAAAATTGTTAGTGATATTGTTGAGGGAACAGAAGGCAAGCTGAGGACAAAGCAGAAACTGACACCCCGCAACCCCCTCCCCCCCATGGGACGTTTGTGACATTCCTCAGGCACTCCTGGCTGCCCTAAAGCAAAAAGAAATAGTTAACCTATACAGACCACAATCCTGCAAGGCTTGAGTCTCCCTCAGTTTACAAATGTCTTAGCGATCTACAAGAAAGAAGCATTTCTATCAATAACCTAGCTTCCAGAAGGAAATGTAGATACAATTAAAAATCTTTATAATCTGCAGCCTCCAGAAAGTTCCCAACTATCTTCATGTTAATGCCTTGCTAGAGGGGTAAACAACCTTAACCTGACAATAGCAAGGCCTCCAGTTTCCCGTGAGTCTTCTTTAACATATGAAAGTACTTTCTTGAAACCTCCCTTTTCCCTTACCTCTGCCAACCCCATAGTATATAATCAGCCACCCCTCACAACCAGGGGCAGCAGCTTTCTGCCCACGGGTCCTGTCCCCATGCTTTAATAAACCACCAATTTTGCACCAAAGGCATCTCAAGAATTCTTTCTTGGTCTTCGGCTCCAGACTCCACCCCACTGAACCTCACCTATGTTCCACAACCTCATCAGTATGGGCTGTATACCCACTCTTCATGTACCCTTTCTCTAGTCTGGAGGTCAGAAGCCATAGCTTTCCACTAGGAATCCCCAGGACCTAGCAAAGTCCTTGCCCTACAAAGGTGATGGTATTTCCCAGAAATAGCAACAGCAGTATTTCCAGCATCTGCCACATGTTCTTCCATAAACTTCCCACTCCCCATCACCAGGCAGAATCTATTTCCCCTCCCCTGACACCCAGGGCAGGAGGAGGGCCAACTCCGGGACTGCCTCAACAAATAGAATCCTGCAGAATGCTTGATTTCCAGGGCTAGAGCATAAAGAGACATAAGGATTCTGCCTGATGCTGCCTCCCTTGGGATGTTGACCCTTGAAACCAGCCACTGGGTCGTGGGGAGCAAACAATTTCCCAGCCGACAGCCAGCTTCCACTGCCAGACAGATGAACAAAGGACCTTCAGATGACTCCATCCTGTAGACTTCGAGCTTTGCAGTGGAGGCATCAAACACTGTAGGGCAAGACAAGGTGTCCCTGGTTTTTCATGTCCAAATTCTTGATCCACAGAATTGGTGAGCATATAAATGCTTGCCCCGCCCCTCTAAACGTTGGAGTTGTTACTCAGCCCCTGTATTTGGAACAGTGGTCCATGACAGACACTAAATACATTAGTGAATGTCCAGCCATGGGTTCTAGGAGATCCCTGGCCCCTCCTAAGAGGGAGAAGAAAAACAGAGCTATTCCAGGAAATAAGTGGAAATGTACTGTGTTTCTCCAAAGTTCTAAGGCATAAATATCTATAAGTACCTACTAGACTATTATAGATTTAAAAATCAGGATCCTATCAAGCCATGAAAAGACATGGAGGGAACTTCAATGCATTTTACTAAGGGAAAGAAGCCAGTCTGAAGAGCCTATCGATTGTATGATTCCCGCTAATACGACCTTCCGAAAAAGATGTACCTGTGGAAGCGGTAAAACAGATCAGTGATTGGCAAAGGTTAGGGGAGAGGACGAACAGGCAGAGCATACAGGATTCCTAGGGCACCGCGACTACTCTACGTACTGCAATGGTGGATACGTGTTATTCTCTATCCACACCTACAGAACGCACACCACGAAGCATGAACACTAAGGCAAACTGCAGGCTTTGTTGGTTGTCGGTATTGGTTTCTAGATTCACTGTCAGTTTCTAGATCGTAACAATGTCAGTGTTGGTTTCGAGACTGTAACAAATGTATCACTCTGTGCTAATGGTGGGGTCCCTGTGCTTGGGTGGGGACAGGAAGTATATGGGAAATATCTGTATTTTCTATTTAGTTACGTTTTCTTCCCATTCAATTTTGCTGTGATCCTAAATTGCTCTAAAAAATAAAGGCTAGGGGCTCCCGGCTGGCTCAGTTGGCAGGGCACATGACTCTTGATCTCGGGGTCGTGAGTTTGATCCGCATGTTGGGTATAAAGATTACTTTAGAAATAAGTAAATTAAAATAAATAAAAAATAAAGGCTATTTTTTAAAAAGGTCATTTAAATATGGTCTTCTTTGTTTAAGAGCCTAGGGATTCCTTCTTCCCTCTCCCCAACCTTCTTGCAAATAAACAGGCTGTGAATTTTTAGTGTTTGCAGACTTGAGGGTAAAGTCCGACCATGTACCTCATGGGTTAATTTACCCTGGGACTTAGTCTTTCCTTCCTTCCTTTCTTTGGTGGGCTGCATGTTATCTGGGAGCTGATCTGTTTCTAACATAATTTAAGGACTCCTCTGTTTTTGCCTTGAGTGACAGGGAAAAAACCTGAACCTTACAAGGCACAGAACTAAATGAATGGCTTAGGAGGAGATTAAAACAAGGACTCCAGGGCAGTTTGAATAATGAATTAAGCCTTCATTATTCTTGTTTCTCTAACAGTTATTAATTAGTAACTGTTTTCCATAAAAATATCAGTGGGATCATCATTAAAACTGGGCAACATAAACGTGATGTTTAATTTTGTGTTGTAATTAAAATTAGATGTTATAATTGGCTTTTATTGTTATGTCTATTTATTTAATAGGTATCTCCTCGGAAGATACAGCAGCTGACCATGTAGTTTCCAGATTATCTGGATGGCAGGTTAATTTATATGCACGCGTGTATGTATAAACACTTGCCAAACAACTTGGAAGAAGAGTGGGTGTCTTTCTACGCCACAGAAACTTCCAACCTCCACGGAGCAGAGATTTGATGGCAGTATCAGTGGGCTGGGGACTGCAGGACAGGAAAAGGCATGGCCAGAAGCCTAGGCTGAGAAGAGGGAAGTCTGAGAGCTGCTTTCTGTAAGTTTTTCACTTAGAAATGATGACAACAGATAGATTCTTTTTATTAAAAATATTTTAAGAATGTGCATTTGTTAATTGGTTTTTTAGTTTTATCAGTGTTCAACATGTACAAAGGTTAACATGTCAAATGGTCTTATTTTTTAAAAAATTTTTAGAAGACTTTATTTATTTGAGAGAGAGAGGGAGAGCCCACGCACGAGCAGGGGGAGGAGCACAGGGAGAAGCAGACTCCTGGAGGAGTGCAGAGCCCAGCAAGGACTAATCCCAGGACTCTGAGATCATGACCTGAGCCAAAGTCGTACACTTAACCGACTGAGCCACCCAGGCACCCCTCAGATGGTTTTATAAGGCTTTAATTGAAAACCAGCCGTCCCCTACTGTCCTTTTCCATTCCTGCTTTCCTCTCCACACAGATGACCACTTATGTTTCTTAAAGCTGTTTCTTCTGGAGCTTGTCTCATATTTCTAAAATACATGCTTGTGCTACTATTTTTCATACCCTCATCTGTAAAATGGGTTTCACAACCTCATATGTCTGGTGTGGGCATGAAAAGGAATTAATTCAGGATGCCTGGCTGGCTCAGTCAATAGAGTGTGTGACTTTTGATCTTGGAGTCATGAATTCAAGCCCCACATTGGGCACAGGGCTTACTTAAAAAAAATGAAATAATAAAAAAAGGAATTAATTCATAAAAAGCACTTTTAACAGTGCCTGGCACTGTTGTTATATTAACTTTCTGCTTTTAGTTATTACCTATTTTCTTCTTACCATAAAAGCGTTATATTTAGCTATGTTACAACACCCCCCTTTACACACACACACACACACACACACACACACACACACACACACACACACACAGAGTTTCCCCTCCTGGCCAGTATTTTTTTTATCATAAGTTTTAAAGATCTATATTTAGTGTTTACATCATTATCTTGAGTATCTATGGGTGGGTCACATAGGATTTTATGATTACATTTTCTTTCTTACTGGAGCTAATCATTATCTCTTGTTTTGTTTGTTTTACTTGTTTATTTGCTTGGTATAAATCTGACACCAATTCCGACGTGTGTGTTTTCCACAGAAGCAAAAAAAATTATCAGACACTGGCTAAGTGTCCTTCAATTCAACCCTTACACGATGTACCTGGAGACAGTGTCAGATCCCATAGGTGAAGGGCTCAGTTCCACAGGACTGTCCTCTCTTCCACTTCAGATGCCAACAGCAAGTCCAGATTGTCTCCTGTGCTTCTGACCCACCAGCTATCAGTCAGAGGTTCCCATGGCCCCCTCCTTGAATTCAATTAATTTGCTAAAGTGGCTCACAGAGCTCAGGGAAACACCTTACTTACTAGATTACCAGTTCTTCATAAAAAGCTATAATTCAGGAACAGCCAGATGGGACAGCTGCATGGGGCAAAGTGTGGGGAAAGGGTGGGGAACTTCTATGCCCTACCCAGGCATGTCACCTTTATGAATATCCATGTGTTCATCAACCAGGAAGCTTTCCAAACCCCATCCTTCTGGGTAATGATGGAGGCTTTATGACCTAGGCATGATTGATTAAATCACTGGCCTTTGGTGGCTGATTGAACCTCTAGCCCCTTTCCCCTCCCTGGTGGTCAGGGGGATGGGACTGAAAGTTCTAAACTTCCTATCATGTGGTTGGTTCCCTGGCAACCAGCCTCTATCCCTAGGTTATCCAGGGGCTTTCCAAGAGTCTCCTCATCAACATCACAAAAGACACCTGTATCGCTCTAATCACTTAGGAACTTCCAAGGGTGCCAGGAACAGGGACAAAGACCAAATATATATTTATTATTAATCATAATGTCACATTTCACTTTCTGTGGACCATGTCTTAAATCATTCCCAACCCCTCCACCAGAAATCTCTTCTCAATATATTCTAAAAGTGTAAACGTCTGGGGGGCAGCTGTCCTTCCCAGGGCTCACTCTCCTCCTGCTGTATTATGCCTGGTGGTTCTCTAAATCGGCCACACAGCTGTCCCTCTGAGATTGCCTTTTACTATCAACCTTAAAATTCCTTTCTGTTCTCCTCTATAGCAGATCCTCTTTTTTTCCCCTCCTGTGAAATCTTCTTTCTTGCTTTATATCTTCCTTTTGAGTGAGCACATCCTTCAGTAGCTTCTAGGTTACGAATGTCTAAAAAATTACCTCACCTTCATACACAATTGATAGCTGGGCTAGGTATAGAATTCTAAGTTGAAAATATTTTCCCCTTAGAAGTGTGAATACATTTTTTCCTAGCTTCCAGTGCAGCTCTTGAGAAGGCTAATATTATCTTTTGAATGAGGCTTGTTACTTCATCTCTGGATGTGTTTAGAATCTTCTCTTTGTCCTTGGAACTCCAAAATTTTATAATTATGTGTCTTGGGGTGGGACTTTTAAAATCTATTATGCAGATAGAACCACCCTGGGTGGTTCAGTCGGTTAAGCATCCAACTCTTGATTTCAGCTCAGGTCATGATCTCAGGGTCATGAAATCGAGCCCTGTGTCAGGCTCTGTGCTCAGTGGGGAGTCTGCTTGAGATTCTCTCTCTCCCTTTCCTTCTACCCCTCCCCCATGCTCTCTCTCTCCAAAATAAAATAAGTAAATCTTTAAAGAAATATAATCTATTATGCAGAGAACTCAGTAAGTCCTCTCAACATGAAAAGTCATGTACTTCACTTCTGAGGATTTTTAAAAAATTACCTTTGAGTATTTCAATCCCTCTATTTTCTCTGTTTTCTCCTTCTGGAACTTCTATTTTATTCAAACATTGTAAATTTTTATCTGGTCTCCAAATTTTCTTTTTTTTTTCCCTCTCATCTTTCCATCTCTGATATTTTTCTGCTTTCTGGTATATTTCTCAAAATTTATCTTCCAACCTTTCTATGGTATTTTGCATGTCTGCTGTCATAGTTAACTTCCAAGAGCTTTTATATAACCAACTAATTTCCTTCTCTTTTTTTTTCCTCTGAGAATATTAATGACAGTATCCTGAGGTTTTCTTCTGCTCCTTGCATTACTTCTATTTCTACTGAGATCTTCAAAAAAATATTATTTGTTTTGATCTCAGTTTTCCTATTAGAAAGTTTTATCAGATGTTTGGTCATCCTTAGCTGCCAACTCACCTTTAAGAGCGAGGCACTAAAAAATGGATGGGAAGCTATGTGGGGTGTGGGTGAGAGTGTGTGTGTGTTTGTGTGTGTGTGTGTGTGTGTGTGTATATATATATATACACATATATATATATTTAACCATTCACTGTCATTTTGGTGGAACTGGTGGTGGGGGAGTTAGTTAGGGGAGACACAAAACTGTAGACGATATTTTCAACTTGCCACAATTAGCAGGATTTTTGAGTGATAGAATTCAAACAATGTAATGGTGAAATATAAACCGAGCTGCATTAATTTAATTCCTGTTAGATTCAGTGTTGACTTTTAAAATTTCCTGGGGGTCGTAGAGCTGGTTGTTTTTATAGGGTTTTATATTTCCATAGGACAGCATCCTATTTGTGTTGCATGTTTAGGTCAGGAAAAGAAAAAAAAAAAAGCACTGGAAATCAATAAATCACCTCAAGCATTAGAAAAGGAATAGCAAATTATACCCAGAGAAGCAGATAGAAGGAAATTGCAAGGATAAAATCAAAATGGGGCCGCCTAGTTGGCTCGGTTGGTTACATATCTGACTCTAAGTTTCAGCTCAGGTCTTGATCTCAGGGTCGTGAGTTCAAGCCCTGTGTTGGGCTCCACACTGGGTGTGGAGCCTACTTTAAAAAAAAAATCAAAATGAACCAGAAAACAAGGTACAGTAGAGATATGCAGCAAAGTCAAAAGTAAACCCCGGCGAGACTGATCATGAACAAAAAAGAGAAGACCTGAATTACCAATATCAGAAATGAAAAAAAGACTTCACCCTAGTGACTAAATACATCATATTATGAGCCATTACACATTCAAGAGTTTTATATAAATCGGACAAATTCTTGGAAAAATAACCTGCAAAATAGACATTAGGCATCTGAATATGTCTTTAAATTTTTAAAAAATTGAATCTGTATTTAATCCTTCCCATAAAACAAAACAAAACAAAACCCTCCAGGCTAAAATGGCTTCATCAGAGAATTTGACCAAAGCTTTAAGAAACAAGACCAATTTTATACAAACTCTGCCAGAGAACAGAAAAAGTGGAGCAATTTGCAAGCTGTTTTAAGAGGCCAGCACAGTCTTGACACCAAAAGCTGATGAGGACATTATAAAAAAAGAAAATTAGAAATACATGACAAAAATCCAGAATAGAGTATTAGAAACCTGTACCCAGTCCAACTTCCTTCTGATAACATCTCAGCTGGGTTAGCCAGGTTCCATTTGTTCCAGAGTTGAAGGTGGTGGCCGTGTCTAACACACTGGCCCAAAGAGGGAGAGGGCCTTGCAGGAAAGCGTGGAGAGCTGACCAGTCTTTCCTCCCCTCAGTCACACCCGTCATTCGAGAGAGATCGACCTCTTGTGGTATGGCCAGCTACCCACGATTGTTTCTTAGAATCTTAGGTTATCCTTTTATTGTTTTACCTACTCATTGTTTTTCTTTTTCTTCTTTTTCCAACCCTCAGCAGTCTTACTCTCGCCTAGTGGTTAAGACCACTGCTTCTGGAGAGAGTGTTGGGTTCAGTATTCGTGATGAAACTAATCTGCGTCCATTTAATCAGACACAACTCTTGGTTCCTTCTATTGTCGCAGCAGGTCTGAAGTTAGTGAGCATGAGTGACCCTCTCCCTCATTACCTCGATACCAGGTTATCATTCTGCCTGCATCCCAGGACTGGACTGCCCTGTCCTCAGCTTACAAACCAGAACTTTATTATTAATTTATGAAATGTGTCCATTTAATCAGACACAACTCTTGATTCCTTCTATTGTCACAGCAGGTCTGAAGTCAGTGAGCATGAGTGACTCCCTCCCTCACTACCTCGATACCAGGTTATCATTCCGCCACAAAGATATATATTAAGCAAAAGTTTATTAACAGGCAAGTACTGAGCCATTTCTGTAAGCTGTTCGCTAGCCTGAAGGAAGGCCCAGCTTTCTGTCCCTTCAGGTGCTTTGTCGACTGCCTGGCGTGATAAGGTCTTTCAAAACAGACTCACCAAATACCCAGACACAGGGCTCTCTTTGCTTTAGAGCTGGCATTGACTGGAGAGTGAGCCAGTAACCTCTGAATCCATGGATGTACACAGAACCAGTTAGGGGCTTAGCCTTGAGCTTGACCCTTGAGGGTGAAAGCCGCAAGAGTCAAGGTCCATGTATTTCATTTGTGCACTTGTGGGGAGTGTCTCTAAAATAGTTTAGCCAAGTCACATGTGTTCAATACCTTTAATTGCACCACACAAAGCTCATTTCTAAAATCCATCACGCTATTTAAGCAGCCGCTATGATCACAAATGAAACCCATTTTGACATTCGCCACGCTGATTGGCAACGCGGTAGATCGGGACTAAGACACACATAAACTGAAGCATGTGTAGTATGCTGGAGCCCGGGTTCTGATCAGAATGTTCACCGACTACTGTTCCTTAGAACAGACCACCTGAGTTGTTGCTTAACCGAAGGAATACATATATCACACGGCATACATACAAGTATTTGAAAGTAAGCTATAGACACGGAAACAACCATCCCTGCCACATCCTAATTAATGACCTGGACAAAGTATTCAACATTTTCATGCCTCAGTGTCCTCATTTGTCTACACGCATGGACTGTTGGTCAACAGAATGAAATAATGTTTACAAAGGACTTAATACTGTGCCTGGCATACAAAAAGCAAATAATAAATGCAAGCTACCATTATCAGTTGTATACTGTATGCCATGGTACATCTTCCTTTGCTTCTCAGAAAGCCCTGCTTGTCAGTCCACACCGTGGTACAAATGGGGAAATGAAACTGGGGTCCAATTACATGTTCTGGATGCAACTGCATCCCAGGGACTGAACTGCCCTGCCCTCAGCTTACAAACCAGGAAATGATTTTTCCTTGGTATTTCCAGAGACGACTCATGATAATCAAGGTCATTAGAGACTGATGTATACATCGAAGTTTCAATTTATAAATCCTAATGAGAAATACAGAGACCAAGTACGTTAGTTGTTTGAGTTCCTGGGCGTACGTGGATGGTAACTTTAGCGTGGGTTCATTTTATGCAATGGATGAATTACTGAAGCCTTTGCATTATTCAAAACTCATGTAATTCAAAGCAAATGTTCCCATATTAATAAATTTAAAGTATGGAGGAGTATGTTCCCAGAGCACATAAATCTACACCCACTGGCATGTAACTTCCTTTTAATGGTGCCTTTCATTTCTTCAGCATGATCTCTGGTATTCTGCAGAAATGAATCTGCTAAATTATAAGCATATCATATCGTAATAGCTGGTAGGTCTTCTTCAGAGCCTTTTTATGATCCCTAAAGTGTGTAATAACTGCATCGTTTTTGGTGTTTCCTTGTACCACCATTATAAATGCTCTGATGACATGGTCATAGGATATAAAAAAAACATTTTAAATTATAATAACCACACACTTGTCACCAAAATCACTTGAAGTTCTAAGTCATGTGAATAGCAGCAGAGTTTAAAAGATACTAACGAAAGGAAGAGAGAATTTCTGTTTTAGAACCAGTGTTGCAGTTTGCAATTCCCTTGTCTGAGCAGGTTTGAAATTGAGCAATTCTTTGCCTCTTTTTTAATTTGGGGGATTTGCATGATTTCTCATTTTGAGCACAAAACAAAACCTTGTGAATGTTTTGTATTACATAGTTACATGTAACTCAAATTCACTTAAAATGTAACTGTGGTCCTGACAAATTATTGCTTGGGGGGTCTTTTCCTTTTTTCAAGGAGAGTATAGCAGAAAGACCTTAGCTGTAAAGCCCCCAGACAGATTTAGGTCTAATTTAGTTTTCTTTGACTTATTAGCTGTGTGGCACTCAGTTTCCTTATGTATAAAATGGAAATTACAAATGCCTGTCATACAGGGTGATTCTAGAGATGAATATTAATATTTACCACTTATTAGAGGGCTTACTATAGGCCAGTCAATTTATATATATTATTGGATTAATCTTACAGAAATTCCATGATGTAGAAATTACTATTCCATTGAGAAAAAAGGCTCATGGAAGTTAAGTAACATGACCGAGGCCAAATAACTAATAAGCCGCGGAACTGGGATTCAAACTCAGGTTTGAACTGACTTCACATCAAGACGCTACGCTTTCTTCCTAGAACTAAATGAGAATCTTTAAAATGACCACAAACAGTAGCTGACACGAAGTAGATGATTAAATAAATGGCAATTATCATTACCATTATTATGGGGACCTCCTCCCTCATGTCCAACACACACACACACACACACACACACACACACACACACAATTACAAAGAATCTGTATACTGCATTGCCTTAGCCTTCTTCCTTATTGGTTTTATCACTCATGGTATATAAATAAATAATATGAAAGGAGAATTGGAACTCCTTAAGCTCTTTTCAGAGAACTTACAATAACAAAGAGAAATAACCATTGCTTTTCTTCCTAGAAACAGATAACTCTGGCAAAGCCACCAAGCTATCTGCCAATAAACTGAGTGTGTGTATCTGTTTCCTGGGGCTGCTGGAACAAAGAGACATGGACTCGGTGACTCAAACAACAGACATTTACTGCTTTGCCGTCTGTGAGCTTCCTTCTGTTGGCTGTGAGGGAGACTCTGTCCTCTGCCTCTCTCCTTGCTTCTGGTAGTTTGCTGTCAACCTCTGGTATTCTTTGGCCTCACAAGTATCCCCCTGATCTCTGCCTTCTTCTTCACGTGCTGTCCTCCCTGTGTCTCTGTCTCGTCACACAGTCGTCCCTCTGCGTGTGTATGTCTTGGTGTCCAAACTTCCCCCTTTTATGAGGATACCAGTCATCATGGATTAGGGCCCACCCGAATGACTTCATTTTAACTCGATTACCTCAGTTAAAGACCCTCTTTCCAAGTAAGGTCACGTTCTGAGGTACCGGGGGTTAGGACTTCAATCTATCTTTGGGGGGAGGGTTACAGTTCAACCAATAGCAGTGTGTAGAAGTGTGCATGTGTGTAAGAGAATACGTGTGAACAAGGCTAGCGCTGGACCAAAAAAAAAAGGGGGGAGGGGAGAGGTTCGAATTGTTGAAGACCACCTACCAGCACATTGGATGTGTTAAGTCATGACTCTTTGGGTTGCGAGGGACAGGGACTCAGCTTGAAGTAGATAAGCCAAGAGAGAATGGGTTGGTTTATACAATTAAACCACAGAAACAGCAGGAGGGAAAGAGCCTTAAGGATGGAGGGACTTGAAAGCTGTCAAATCTCTTTCTCACCCTCTGCTCTTTTCTTTCTTCTGGCTGTCTCCGTGAGGCAGCAGGCATGATGCTCGAACACTCCACACTTCCATCCATACTGCCTCATAACCAGAGAATTAAGAACTTTACTAGTTGGTGAGGGAAGGATGCCAACACGCTCTCCTTGGATCACATGACCTTCCCGAAACCAACCCCTGATTCTGAGAGGCTGAGGAAATATGATTGGGTCCACCCGGAGCACAAGCCCATCTCCAGTCACGGGTCCCGGGCGACTAGGCCCGGCAGGGTTGAAATTGGGGAGGAGGAGTTGCCCATCACAGAAGGGCTCCAGGCACATGTGCAGCTTGAGGTGAGGCTACAAGTTTGACTTCCCGCCAGCTTGCCTGGGGGCTAGTGTCCCCAGGGAAGGTCTGATCTCTGCTTTTTCTCTGTCGTGGGATCTCACATTCCTGCTTGTTGGTTAAGGCTGTGGCGGGGACTGCCCGGCTCTACAAAACCCATTTTCTTCTTTTCCTGGACACAGAGCTGCACTCCGTTTCCCAGCCGGCCTTGCGAAGCACTGACCAGGTCACTGAGTTCTAGCCAAAGGAATGAGGCTGAAAGTGATGTGTGGTTCTCCCAAGTCTGACCCATAAAGCCTCCCCTTCTCATGCTCCTTCTCCTACTGCCAGTTGGATGCAGATGGGTACAGCAGCTTGAAGTCGCGTGGTGAAGTCGGTGGAACCGCCACATGGAAGGAGCAGAGGCTCCCGTATCCCTGCTTGGAGGAGAGGAGCCCCATTTTAGACTTATTCCAGGGAGAAGCAAACTTCCATTATTGGAGCAATTACAAATTTTGGAGCTTTGTATAGCCACGAGTGCTGCCCTACTGACAGACCTTCTTCCTTCTCTTCACCACTGGCTTCGTCTCCTCTGGTTTCCCCAACAGCTGGAGGGGAATCCTGGAACCCACTGAGCTGTGCTGGAATCCTGACTGCTGCTTCCCCGTGGTGCGACTTCAGATGTCACCCATCTTCCTTGAGGTGTGGTTTTCCAATCCGTAGAATAATCATGCCTACTTCACAAGGTGGGTGTAAAGATTGAACTGGAGAGAGTATGTGAAATCTAGCTGTGGATTCTAGGTGTTGATAGCATATATTTAATGATTTATTTATTTGTGAGAGAGCGTGGAGGAGGGGCAGAGGGAGAGACTCTTCAAGCAGACGTCCCCCTGAGTGTGGAGCTGACGTGGGGCTCAGGTCTCATGAGCCTGAGGTCATAACCTGAACTGGAACCAAGTTCTCAGCTGCTCAACCAGCTGAGCCACCCAGGTGCCCCTAGTATATATAATTTTTAACTGCCCCAGGGTGACTTCATCCTAAATGACTTCCCACCTGGTTCTGGCTGCGTTGGGCACTATCTTGTCAGTAAGGAGATTCCTCAGTCTCAGAAAAAAAGCCTTCTGACTTAGAAGACTAAATTATGTCCTTAAGCTATGGTGAAATGGCTGTTGTCACTAATCCTCCTTCTACCAGGAGGCAGACTCCCTCACATACTAAATCCCAGGCTCTCGTCCTACGTCTCTGGAACACATCAGATAGGAATACTTCTCAGTTCCAGGCTCGCAGCCCTCTGCTTCTCTTATTCATTCATTCGTTCATTCGTTTGTCCATTCATACACGTGTCCATCTGTCTGCTTATTCATTCAAACCCGGAACAAATATTTAGAGCAGGCCAACTCTGTGCTGGAGATCCGGAAGGGAAAAGGAAAGGCGTATCCTCACCCCCACGTTCCCCTTCGCACGAGAAGTCAGAGAAGAGAGTGGTACGTGCCGCGGCTGGTGCAGGGAGCCGCAGATGCCCAGAGGAGGTACGCGGTCCAGGCGCTGCGGTCAGGAAAGGTGTCCCACAAGTAGCGATGCCTAGCGCAAGCTTTTCCAAGCAGAAGGATGGCAAAGCTCTTTCTACCACAACTACTAGCTACCCCTGCAATCAAGCAATTGGGGGATCTGCCACCTGTCGGCTGTATCATTTAGATACACCGCACCATCAATCACCACCACCTCCCTTTCCAAGCCCTACCCTGCCCTACTTCCAAACTTTTTAAAAATACAGTGCCCTGGGGGAGCCTGGGTGGCTCAGTAGGTTGAACACCGGACTCTTGGTTTTGGCTCAGGTCATGATCTCGTGGTCATGCAATCACGCCCATCATCAGCTCCACTCTTGGCTCGGAGCCTGCTTGGGATTCTCTCTCCCGCCCCTTCTACCCCTCCCGCTCATGCTTTCTCTCTCTAAAAAAAATAATAAATCTTAAAAAAAAAAATACAGTGCCCTGTGTAGTCCTATAGCTATCAAAAATTCTTTCATGCCTCACTCCCTCCCCAAACCACCAACATTCCACTCAAAGGGGCATAAATATCTTGAAGGTGTTCTGTATGTATTATACATATGTATATGTACATATGTACAGTCTTCAAAATGTTTGTTACATATGCAAATGCTTTAAAATGTAAAATATAAGTATACATGTTTGCATACATATACATACACACATATATATGCACCAATATACATATGTATAATCTCCAAATTTCCAAGAACAGTAATTGTTCAATTGGGGTTACTGTTTGGTACCTCAGATACCAAACTTTATTAAATTTCTCCAAAAGCAATAACAAAAGGTGGCCTACAGCATATTTTACTATCAAAAACAGCCAATAAACTCAACAAACTTGGCTGGCTGGCTGAAAGTGCTTGACTGATACAAATTATTTTACCTTTTTCCTTTGAGAAAGCTTTATTGTTGGAACAGAGTTAATGATTTCTCCCCTTCCTTTGGTGTCTAGAATAATGTGTGCTATGATGCATGCCAAGGCTTGGATGACTAACAGCTGCTGGGAATTGCATATCTACTGAGGGGTGGGACTGGAGATGTATTTTTTACATATATCATTATCTCTACCATATTCCCTCTCTGAGCTGTCTCCCAGATTGTTGGAATTTTTGATGGCCGTGAGAGTGACCCTTAGGGCTCAGAGAGAGGAAAGAAGACTTCTCTTAGGTTTTATTAATAATGCTAACGAGAATAATGATGATAGCATTTATAATAGCAATAATCAATACATATATAATTAAGAATTATGCTCATTTACACATATTACCTCATTTATGTCTCAATTTCACATATGACTTCATTCATGTCTTATAGCTTCTCTGTGAGGTGGGTTCAAGTATTAGAATCCTGATTGTACAGATGAGGAAGGTAAGGCACAGAGAGGTTTAGTGATCTGCCCAAAGCCACACAGCAGTGGCAGAGATAGAATTGGAACCTAGGCAGTCTAGCTCTAGGGTCCACCCTCCTTACCCCTAAGCCATGTTACTGTTTCACTCCTTGTATGCACTTCAGTCCTGGAAGGACAAGAAGAAGAGCCAGGTATCTCAGGGGAACAGGAGGTACTACAAATACCTCATAAGACCCCAGGCTCTGAACTCAGGGCCCCGAACTTCTGGGTTCCCCCCCCCGTCCAGCAGGGGGCGCCCACAGTCCACATTTTCTGGGTGCACTCTTAAGGACCGAAGCCTCAGCTGTTGAGAACCAGAACTCCTGACCTCTATCAGGAAAAACCCCCATTTTAAAAAACTTTGTCTATCATTCTTGAAGTATGTATAGTGCACTAATCAAAGGAAAGCTCCCATGTGTGGAAAGAATCAGGAAATAATACCCTACATTTCTTAGAGGACCTGCAATGGGCATCGATAACCACAAGCCCGATAAACCTGCATAAGCACCAAGATTACAGCAGCATTTCCTGGCTCCAGATAAACCACAAAGACATGAGAGGTAGGGATTTTTCTTGCCACACTCAGAAAGCATGTGATTCACACGAGCCCCAGCTCTCGGGGTGGCCTCGGACTTCACAGTCCTCCCAACCTGGTCCGTAAGGTCGTGGAGCCCATGCCGGACCACTGCGCTGCCCTTTGGAGCTTATGTCGAGGTGTTTCCTTTCTAGTGACCTTTGTTATACCCTTCGTAGGAACTAGATCTGAGGAGCAAAGGGGAAGGCCACACTTCAACCTGGTCACGAGAGACAGGGGAGTGGCTTTGACACAATTTGTACCTTTGGTAGTGGTGGGAGGAGAGTAGCTCGGGGAGGGGTGTGTACCCCTCTCAGGCACTGCCTCCACCCTTGTAATACTCTGCAATGAAGTGTGGGGGGGTAACTTTTAACGGGGCCTCTCAGACTAGAAGCAGGAACAGAGTGGATTGCCCTGAGAACTCCAGTTTCTTCCAGCTGCCCTGGGGATCCCTAGCAGCCCCTCCAAGTGACCCCTTTTCTGAATATCTTCTGGTATAAGAAATATGATTCAAATTAAATGAGAGGAAAAACAGAGGGGAAAAACAGTGCCAGCCTCCAGGGGCTAGAGATTACCCGGGTTCAGATTCTCGTTTGGCCTCCGAGGGGCTGGGCAGCCCCCCCCTTTCCGCACCGCGGCTTTCTCTTGCACAAGGAAAGTGATAAAATGCATCCCTTAGGGTCACTGAACACGTCCAGGAATTAAGGCACGTTAAGAGGCATGTAGGAAGCACTCTGTGAGTCTGAGCTGTTGTGGTCAAACCTATTGACGCAGGCCAGACTCCTCACGGAAGGAATCTTGCCTTCTGCCACCACTGCCATCTCCCAGGTCATTCTTTCTGCTCCGGGCCGCACGGGCACACTTCCTGTCTTCCCCCCAGAACGCAATGCCCTCCTCACCTCCTCTGAACTGCGAACTCCCTCCTTCAAGGTCGCTGACTAGATGCTATGCCGGACGTTTTCTCTCCTGCAATCGGGTCCCTAGGCATTTACCCTCGTGACTAACTGGCTCGGGGTTGGGGTCAGTTGAAGTTCAAGAGGGCCAACATTCTGACTTTGACTGTTATTGATTTGTGGCGTTTATAAGCCAAAGTGCAGGGCCTCCGGGGCCAAGACTGCAGGCCCAACAATATGTCCCTTCTCCTGGGGCCCTGTTTACCTTCCGGGAGCGGGCAGGGTGTGGCCAGAACTTCTGGGGTGGCAAGAGCACCAGGGTGTGGCGAGAACACTGGGTGGGGCTGCCCAGGACAGGCCTTGGAGAAAGGAGCTGAGCCACCAGCCGCAGGGGCCCAGGTCTAAAGGCTGAGGTCCCCTGTGTGTCCTGCTCTGTTGTGGAGCGGCTGTGGAGACTCGGGCTCTCTGCTCCTCGCACACAACAACAGCAACGGCAACACAAATAGCATGACCTTTCCTGAGTCCTTAGGAAGCACACGTAGCACTCCAAGCTCTGCCTTCGTCATTAGGACCAGGAGCTATGTGTGGGTCCTGAAACCACCCCCACTAGCTGCATGACTTTGGGGACTTGACTTAGCCTCTTGATTCCTCGACATCCTCCTCTGTAAGAAGTGGGGCGGTTAAAGCACCTTTGTGGACTGCAGGGCTGGACGCACCCACCGGACCCCCCCGGCCACCATGCTGGACCCAGGAAGGGGAAGGCAAAATTAGACCAGGTGATGTTGGGGTGGGGGAATTTATCTTGGTGACTTTCGGATGTCGGGTGCATGTAGGTATAAGGAGGCAAAGCTAAGAATCCAGGAAAGAATTGCCAGAGAAGGAATTAACTATCAGATTTTATATGAAAATACCCACCTTGATCCTGAGAGAAAACAGACCACCTAGCAACAGTAGTAATTGAGCGGAGCCTTGAGCACAGAAAACCAAATGAGAACTCACTGAACAAGGCAAAGGTCAACTACTTAAAACATGTTACATATCATAAGGTTCTCAATCAAGGAAATAATGTATATGTAAGTTGTAAAAGAAGAAGAAGGAGAAGAAGGAGGAGAAGGAGAAGGGGAGGAGGAAGAAGAAAAGCACCTTCCTCCTTGGGTTGTGGGAGGATTAAGTGAGAAAGTCCTGGAATAGTTTCTGGCCCGAGGTAGTGTTGGGTAAGTATTAGCAGTTGCTAATGCAAATTTCACATGCACGACTTCGTGCCGCACTCACAACAATCCTGAAACAAGTCCTCTAGGAGCAGAGGCTTAGGGCACACGGAAAGAAGCAAGCAAAGCTGGGATTTGCTCCCAAAATTACCTGATTCTGAATCTCAAACTCTGGAACCAGGATCACGGTGTCTTACTGCCTTTCACTGACCAACTTCACCCCAAGACACCTTGATTGAGTGCCTTGCTGTGAGCCAAGCTGTTGTGACCTTATTTACTTGGTTGAAACATTCCAAAGTGCTCAGTTCATAAGCACTTACAGAGCTCTTCTCCCTGGGCACTGAGCTGGGTCCTGGATCCACCTCCAGGAGTGAGATGTTGGTCTTGCCCACAAGGAGCTCACTGGCCAATCTGCAAACCGAAAAGCCCCTGCGTTGTGATCAAACAGCTTGACAAGTCTAAAGATTCTCTCTGCTTGCAATTCCATTTGGACAGCTACCTGAACTTCTTTACATCTTTTGAGGGCCTTAACTAAAAACACCTATCCTGTTTTGCTTGAAATTCCCACCTCTAGATGGAGGTTTAAAGTAGACTGTTACATGGGGAGCTTGGGTGACTTAGCTAGTTAAGCGTCTAACTCTTAAAGGGTTTTTTTTTTTTTTTTTAAGATTTTATTTATTTGACAGAGAGAGAGTACAAGCAGGAGGAGCAGCAGGGAAAGGGAGAAGCAGGCTCCTACTGAGCAGAGAGCCTGGGGTGGGGGAGGGTGGATCAGTCCCAGGACCCCGGGATCATGACCTGAGCCAAAGGCAGACGCTTAACTGACTGAACCACCCAGGTGCCCCAAGCGTCCGACTCTTGATTTCAGTTCTGGTCATGATCTCAGGGTAGTGGGATCAAGACCTGCATTGGGCTCTGCACTGGGCATGGAGCCTGCTTAAGATTCTCCCTCTCCCTCTGCAACTACCCCTGCCACCAATAAATGAATACATCTTTAAATTTTAAAAAATTCTCTCTAAAAAAAAAATACACTGTTACATAAGATGAAAGAAAGGAATAAACTGAGGGAGACACTGACCATCCATTTATCAGTTATCAATTAATCCCTGAAAGACTAGAAAGATTTGGTAAGGGTTGGAGGAAAGGAAAGACATCCCCCTCTGGGCACAGGCCTCCTCTAAGTAGTGGCTTTGGAAAATTGCAACCACGTTCTGGAAGAGAGGTTGGGTAAATGTTACCACTGAGAAACTAGGGAGAAAGTAGTAGATGAGATCTGCTATCTGCAGGCGTAACTCACCTCCAAGGTGTGTTGTAGATGGCTGGCTAGGGAGACTCCAAACACCAAAATCAAATCCATGCATTTATGAAACAGACACTGACGGAATACTCTACGGGCACTATGCAAAACCGTGGGGATTTCACATGAAACTAACCCCAGTCCCTGCTGCCAGGTGCCCGCGCTATAATCTGCGACTGAATGTCAATAAAGGTGTAAGCCAATCAATTGAATTAATCTGATTTTAAGGAGAATCAGGACCAGAAGCCTGGGGTTTTTGACTTTGGTCATGGTGCTTTATACTTGGAAAGAGAAAGGAAGGACTTAATACAGGAATGAAGTTCTGAGGACGTGGAGCCGCTTACAAACACACACGTAAGAGGTTATCCCACAGTTGAGGAGTTCAGTGGGTACCGTGGAGTCTGCTTTCTATCAACAGTCTTCACTCACAGGGCGGGGGCTCCCTCAAGGTGGGAACTTTGGGGAACCCCTGGAGGAGGTGAGAACAGGGGAGGTGGGGCCCAGAGGCCTGGCAGTGGAACTGGAGGGGGGGGGCAAAGCCAGTTTCAGAATCTCGAGGTAAGCGTTTGAGAGCAGGTAGACTTGCGGAACCCACAGGGTTTGGGAGAGGTTGTGAAATGCGCTTAGTTAAACCGAAACTGCATGGTTGCTGGGCTCTCAGAGTGGAAGTTCTGAGACTCGTTCTGTTAGAGCCTCAGGACTTTCTGTGGTTAGGAGAAGGCGGGCCCAGGGCCCGAGGGGTGTGGCTTGGGTGTGGCCTGGGGGGATGGTAACGCTCCCAATCCCACCCACTTTCAAGCCCTCCTTGCTTTACAGCAGGACCCAGAGGGTGCAGTGTTCTGCAGGAAGGGCTGGGGTCTGACCCTACTGACGAAGTTTCCTGAGAGGAGGGCCTCCAGTGGAAAAACGTGCCTCTGGAACCTAGGAAATCCGCACTTGATCTTAGCGGAGAGGTCGAGAAGTGATGGACCCCAGGAAATCCATAAGGGCCGTAAAGCTTTTACTGTTTCTGTTCAGTCCAACTCAACTCAACTGAATTCAACGGATTCAGCTAACTATTTAACGTGTACTGGCCGGAAGCTAGAAATACCACAGTGAACAAGATAGACAAACTCTTCTACTGCCTGCAAGAAGTTTATAGTCTATAGGTTGACACAGATCGAAGCACAATGAAACCAACATTGTTGCCGTGCGAGCCTCGAGACCCAGAAGCCACCTCGACAACGGAACAGAGGATAGAGGAGGCGAGCTAATTTAGATAGAGAGGGTCCTCCAGGAAAGTGACTTTTCCTGTGCAGCGAGCTGGGCGAGGAGCCCTCCAGGGGAAGAGTGGCTGCCAGTCAGCAGCGCGCCTGCCTCCCCCCACTTCTCCCACCTCCAGAATCAGCACCGCCTAATCCCCGTGGCTTCAGCCAGCCCTCTGATGCTTTTCAAAGATTTTTTTTCCTGCTGCATCTAGATTTTCCAGTTTTTTCTGGCAGAAGCTCTGGTGTGCTGTAGGCTACTTTATTCCACATAGGAGTGGAATTCACAGCACTTACTTTCACACATTTCTTTCTTTTTTAACTACACAAGCGGCACACAAATGCAATACTCTTATACACATTAATTTAAAATAATGAAACTACAACAGTAAAGTGTTGACGGTCCTCTTTGCCCCTTTCCGAGGCTTTCTGCCCATAAGTAATGGAGAAGGATGAACACTTCTTACCCTCCTTGGTGTCTCCCCTCCGTGTGAAGTTTTGACACTCCTGTCCTCTCTTCCTCTCACTTTCTGGCATGCCCAGGGGAGGAAGGAGGTGGCCGCACTTAGTTGGTGAGTTTGAGCTCCTTCCGGTTTTGCCTCTCTTCCTCCTGGGATGGGGCTGTCGGGAAGGAAGGCAAATTCTCCTCTGTCCTGAGTGTTACTGGTGATCACCGCCACCTCCCCTCCCCCAGGGTGGGAAGCCACCACCAGTCCTACATGGGCAGGTTTGTTGGCCCAGTCCTGGGCTTCGATTAACAGGCCATCTGGACTCACCTAACGTGTGCCCTCCAGCTGAGCCTTTTTCTGTAAAAAGAGGGAGTATCTTGAACCACGTCTGACATGCCTTTGGTGGGACCTAGTTTTCATCCCCAATCTCAGCAGCAAGATAGTGCAGGAAGTGGCATTTTTAGTTTTCCAGGCTCTGTAGTCCCAGAGGGCATGTTAAGAAAGGGTTGCATGAATGCAGAGGGCGAATTCACCCATCCGCCGAGAGCGTGAGCGCCGTGTCGCAGTGTAATTGCATCGCCACTCGCGCGAGAGTTCATCCCGGAAGCGCGCTCATCAGACGCCCGTGGGTCCGTATTAACGTGGTATCATCTGCCTGCTCACTGGAGTCCACTTATTTTACCAAGAGCACCTGACGGATGTTACCTAGCCGAATTAGTTCAGGTGAGTTTGCAACACATTCCTAGAAAATACTAAATGTTGATAAACACTATCTAGTTACTCTCTAAAGAAATCTTTCTCAATCCTCCCATTACCAGCGGTTGAGAATGTCCTTTTCCTGTCACCTTAGCAGCTCTGGGGTCTCTTTCCTCTTTTTCTTGGCATGGCCTCCTTATTCATTCTGAGAGCGCAAATCGTAATGTAGTGAGGACAACAACTACGGTTTATGGAGCAAAACTCCACATTGCACGAAGTCAGGACTTCGCAAACACGGTTTCATTCCATTCTGACCACCCCATCACATCGATATGAACCGCCCTTGTGTTAAAACCAGGCAAGTGAAGTCCTGAGCGGTTCAAGAGCTTGCCCGGCATTCAGAATGGCCAGGGACACAGCAGACACGTGAACAAGGGCGATCCCCTCTGAAGCCTGTGTGTTTAGGAGCAGAAGCGTCAAAAAAAAAAAAAAAAAGAGAGAGAGAGAGACAGACTTAATGGCAAGGGCTCTTACCATTTTCATAACAGTATTTGGTTGGTATTTAATTATTATTCAAATGGTCTCTCAAGGCCAAAGTTCTGTCTACCTCCAGCAGTGCAGAAATAAAATCTTATTTTGTAGAAGGAAGATCATCCGTAGGTTGTAAGCAGCTTTCTATGACCGGGGTGGGGGGGGGGGTGGGGGGGGGAGTGTTGATGTCCTTGCTCACCTGGATGGGCTGTGCAGGAGATGAGTGCAAGCACAAGGGCTTCCATTTTAGAACACAGAAGGGACACCAGAGCTTCCCGGTTTGTAAGTGGCCAGTCCAAGATTCCAATCAATAGATTCAGCTCCTGACTTCTGACTTCATGTTTGCCCTGCGGTGGTAACTTAGAGGAAGCTACCCAGGGTGCGTGTGTGTGTGTGTGTGTGTGTGTGTGTACGTGCGTGCGTGCCTTACTTAAAAAGGATCAGAATGGGAGTGCATGGGGAGAAGGAGGATGTGTGTTTGTGGGGGAAGGGCAGTGCTAGCAATTTGGAGAAGTTGACCTTGGCCATCATTCCTTGGAATACATGGAGACTTCAAAAGCTGATGCGTGGGTCATAGGTTGGCAGGACGAGCCCTGGAGATAATGATTTCTTCATTTATTTAAGATGAGATAAGGCGGTCTCCGTAGGGCCCCTCTGTCCTGTACTCCCTCCCACCTCCACACCCACCTTGCCCCACCCCACTCCTCTCCAAAGCACTGCTTCACTCAGTCCGCATCTCCAGAGGGGAGACCCCAGAGTGTGCATTCTCTGACAGGGTCAGCAGATGAGTTTATCAGCCCAGTTTGCAGCCTAATAGTGTCAGGCGTGGATTGACTAGGAAGCTAATAAAGCATCAAGGGGTTCACGTATATGAGTCCTTCTATGTTCTGGAGCAGAAACCAGTGTCGTGCTCTTTTGCCATTTGTTTTTGTGAAATTTGCAGTAGTACAATATTTTAGCGCATTTGGCCAAGATTCCTGTCTGACTTCTGCTCCTGTCAATAGGACCGAAGCATCTGCTGACACTTTTGGAATTCACCTAAAGGGATATTATCTAAGGAATTTCATGTTGTTTGGGGTTAGTAGAATGCATGCATGTGTTCACATGACTTCCATGCTGAGTTATTGTCAGCTCATCCCAGGGTGGGAATACTATCCAGGAATACTTTTATCACCCACTGGGGGAGCATGGACACCTGAAGCTGCAGGGTCAGAGGACATACGGCAATAAGAATGTGTCCTGTGACATCTAGTCCAGATGTGCCCGTGGAAGAAAAATAAGGTCAGAAGCAAATCCATAGAAAATTCCTCCAGTTATCAAGGCATGTAAAATCATAAGTAGGCGACTCGTTCTCATCAATACCTGGTCCAAACAGAGAAGTTCTTTCCTATCAAGAATCTACTCTTTTTTTCTTTGTTCATTTGTTTTGTTTCTTAAATTTGACATATAAGGGAAATCATATGGTATAGACAAACAAAACCAGACTGTGTAATACAGAGAACAGGTGGTTGCCGGAGGGGGAGGTAGGTGGGCGGTGAGTGAATAGATAAAAGGGATTAAGAATACACATATGACGAGCACTGAGTAATGTATAGAATTGTTGGATCATTATATTGTACCCCTGAAACTGATATAGTACAGTATGTTAATTATACTTCAATTTAAAAAAGGCATCTACCCAATAATGCTGCAAATTATAAAGGAAATATCTATCTATATATATCTTTCCTTTTTGAAGGAATCACATGAAATAGATTTTTTTTTCAGAATTTCTCTATTTATAGGACACAAGCCTGTAGCAGTTCTATAAAGGTGAGTACATGGGTGTGTGAAGTCACATGTTTTCTGCATCCAGTTATTAAAAGACAAATTTTGGGGCGCCTGGGTGGCACAGCGGTTAAGCGTCTGCCTTCGGCTCAGGGCGTGATCCCAGCGTTATGGGATTGAGCCCCACATCAGGCTCCTCTGCTATGAGCCTGCTTCTTCCTCTCCCACTCCCCCTGCTTGTGTTCCCTCTCTCGCTGGCTGTCTCTATCTGTCTCTATCTTTATTAAATAAATAAATAAAATCTTTTAAAAAATAAATAAATAAATAAAAATAAAAGACAAATTTTAATCAACCACATGAGAGGAAAAACTGGCTTGTCTTTTTATTCTTTCAATAAAATAACAATGAAATTTTTGCCATAGAAAGAGGCTATTAAAGACTATGCATCTAAAAAATGCAGAAAATAAGTATTGTAGAGGTCTTTGGGCAGTTTGCTAAGTGATACTATGATATTTTTATAGATTTTATAATGTTTAACATATCAGCTCTTAAATTTTATAGTTTATTTGGATTTCTTTTCTCATTTGAAATAAATATTCACATAATCATAGCTGATTTTGTGTTTGTATTTTTATATTCTTTTTTTAAAGAGTCCCTCTCCTTCCTAAATAGGTAAGCTTCGGATCTCACAAAACCTGGATTTACTCCTGACTGAATTACACTGCATTTTTCTTTTTTTCTGAGAGAGAGAGAGCTGGTGGGGGGTGGGGGGGTGGGGGGGGTTGGGCAGAGGGAGAGGGAGAGATAGAATCTTAAGCAGGCTCCACACCCAGCCTGGAGCCCACCACAGGGCTCAATCTCACAATCCTGAAATCATGACCAGAGCTGAAATCAAGAGTCAGGTACTTAACCAACTGAGCCACCCATGAGCCCCTACACTGCATTTCTGAGACTCACATCCCACATGGCTGCCTACCCATCCCTGCCAGCCCATCCTTCTTATCCTACCTCCCCTTCCAATAAGACTGTGTTTCTCCTTATTTCTTTTGTCATTCTCACTTACCAAGATAATCTATTTAAACATAGCCAACTTGTCTGCCCATGTATTAAATTCTTGTAAAATCAGCAGCAGAGATTTTTGCAATGCCTGGCAGGCAAAATACTTGTAGGCATATTAAATTTGGTCTAATTAAAAGCTCAAATAAAACCAATTGTTTCAGTCCATTCTTTATGAGGGAACAGAGACCTTTAAATGAAATTAGCCAGATGACTCTTCATTTCAAACATTCAGGTCAGCCATTTTCTCACATTTTACTTTTTGTAAGAAGAAAGTTCTGATTAGTAAGGTTGAAAGCTTCTGCTTATTCAAAAGGAAAATATGTACAGCAAACCTAGGCTAGGTTGCACAGTGTTACATGCATTTTTAAGGTAGTGGTGGATGAAGGCAGCTAACAACTATACAGCTAGTATGCAAAGGACTAGACTGCATACAGTTGAGTCACTCATGTATAGACTCAGGATGCCCTTAGGCTCTGAGCTGACTTCTTTCTTTCTTCCTCTCTTTCTTTTCCCTTTTTCCTTAGTTCCTTCCTTATTTTCCTAACTCTGTTGAAACATACTTCAAATATGAAGGTATTCTTTAAATATGCATGTATTCTTTTTTAAAAAAAGATTTTATTTATTTATATATTTAGAGGGGGGAGGGGCAGAGGGAGAGAGAATTTCAAGAAGACTCCCTGATGAGCACAGAGCCCCACATGGGGCTCAATCTCATACCCTGAGATCATGACCTGAGCCAAAAGCAAGAGCTGGATACTTAACTGACTGAGCCACCCAGGTGCCCCAAATTTGCATGTACTTTTATAAAATATGTAGTTTTATTTTGTATGTATATATGCCTACTTTATATGAATGGCGTGTGATATTGTTTCCTACTTTTCTCACTCCACACTGTTATTGAGAGCTATCAATATTGATTTACATGTGTTTTTTGTATAGTCCTTGTAAAGATACTGAAAATGTCATCTTCCATCCTGTTAACTACTTCTAACTTCACTGAAAAAAATTTTTTTTGGTACAATCCAATCCACCAAGACTTGCCATGTGGTTTATATATTTTCGGTCTTGTTGAAGAAATCTCTCTCTACCGGGAGCTCACAGTGATGGTCTCCTGCATTTCCTTCAGTTAGCTTTTAGTTTTTTTCTTTACACTGGTATCTGTCTTTCTATATGATCTAAGGTAGTGATTCAGTTCTTTTCAAGCCATTTCCTAAGTGGCTTTTTATCCATTAATGTGTGGTACCACCATTCTTACATATATGTGCCAGGATGCGGTTCTGACTTGTCTCTTCAGTTTCATTGGTCTGTTTTCCCCTTCCTCCTCTAGCGTATTACTAAAACGAAATCCCAGATATCTGGAAACTGAGTAAAACATCACTAAATAACTTTTCAGTTAAAAAAAATGAAAATGATATGGATTTCCAGGGCATGCAGGTGCCTGGGCACAATGGCGAACTCTCACGGGAACCCAAAGCAACCTTCTTTACAAGAGGGCTTCAGGAATCCCTCAGCAGTATTTGATTTGTCTTCTCTTTAAAGGAGACTTTCCACCATGGAAAACATAAGCCCGTGCCAAGAATGGTAAGGGCAGATCTTCTGATTCTTTGTGTTTATACCTACTAGTCCCCAGGTGCCCTTCCAAATTTTCTACAGTTTCCAAAGGAAGTTATAATCATTAGTAACACTTCTTCTACTTTTAAAAATTAAAATTACTGAGTGGCAGAATGTAGAAAAAAAGTGGGACTTTGGAATAGGTGTGGATTTATTAATATATATAAATCAAGGATTTAACTTTTTAGGGACTTATAATTCTGTATGTTTAGTTCTTTTTTTTTTTTTTTTAAAGATTTTATTTATTTATTTGACAGGATACAGACAGACAGCGAGAGAGGGAACACAAGCAGGGGGAGTGGGAGAGGAAGAAGCAGGCTCATAGCGGAGGAGCCTGATGTGGGGCTCGATCCCATAACGCCAGGATCACGCCCTGAGCTGAAGGCAGACGCTTAACCGCTGTGCCACCCAGGCGCCCCTGTATGTTTAGTTCTTCCTTAGTTCATTCATATGATATTATTCATTGAGCCCTTCCCCAAAAGATCACTAGTGAATTTCAACTAATTCTCTTGGAAGCATTTTTGAGATCCTGCACTTTTTCCATAAATAATTGTAAATCCTTGCTTTTTTCAACTCTTCCCCATAAGTAATTTATTAATGAATAAAAAAGTAACATTCAGAAAAAAGAAGAAGAAGACGACGACAAATAACAAAATACTTGGGGCTGAGCAAGCAACAGCCCCATCTCAGGATTCCCACCGCCCTATGTGGCATCCCTGAATCAGAGGCACGTGTTTTGGGCGATCCCAACCCTGAGGGGCTATGAGAAGTGAGCTAAAGGGCCCTTTGGGCAGAGAAACAACATTCCTTCCTTTCTGCAGGGCCTCCACGCACCACCAGGCCTGAAGGTGCACTGAGCAGAAGGCATTACACTTTGGGGCTACTCCACCTGGGTGTCGAAATTTACGGGACCCGATTAAAGCAGAACTTAAAAAGAAATTTGTAACTTTAAACACATTTTAAAAACAAGCAAACAAGGGAGATTGAAAACAAATGAGTTAGGCAATTTTCTCAAGTAGTTAAAAAATAGCAACAATGGAAACCCAGCACGAATGGAGGAAATAATAAAGGAATTAATGGAATCAGATACTAACAAAACACACAATGCACTCCAGATTAATTAATAAAACATATTTAGCAGTTTGAAAAAATTGGGATGATAGACTTCTGGCAAGACTGATCAAGAAAAGGAAAGAGAAAATAGAAATACGTAAAAGGTAGAATAAAAAGGAAAATAGCTTGTAGACACAGAGATTAAAAGAATTTTGAAATGCTATTATGACTAACAATTTTCAAATAAATATTGACTTAGAAGAACCACATACATTTCTGGAAAAATGTGAAAGGTAAAAATGGGTGGAAGAAAGAAATAAAAAATTTAAATAGAGTAATGATTATTTTAAAGCCCGATTATTTAATAGTTATTAAAAACAAAGACCTCCACTGTCCAGGATTTGGCCCAAGCAGTTATTCAGAGGAATTGTATCAAACTTTCAAGAATTTCTATCTTTTATAAGTTATTCCAGAAAATTGAAAAAGAAGGAAAGGGTGTTCAACTCCACTGAGAGACTGAATATACAAACAGATAATGGCCAAATCATTGGTAAAAATAGTACACTGGCCCATAATATACAATGCGCAGCCCAGGAAATTAATCCATTATTTATCATAACCAGCCTAGGAAGCCAGCGTACTAGCTGCAAGTCAGATTTATAGGAAGTTGGACCACTATCTCTAGTAAACAGTCCAGGAAGCCAAACAACAACTCCTATAATGATGGGTCCCAAATAGCCAGGACTTGATTAATAATTGACAGCTTCCGGGGCGCCTGGGTGGCACAGCGGTTAAGCGTCTGCCTTTGGCTCAGGGCGTGATCCCAGCGTTATGGGATCAAGCCCCACATCAGGCTCCTCTGCTATGAGCCTGCTTCTTCCTCTCCCGCTCCCCCTGCTTGTGTTCCCTCTCTCGCTGGCTGTCTCTATCTCTGTCAAATAAATAAATAAAATCTTTAAAAAAAAAAATAATTGACAGCTTCCCCGATTTCTGCCCCCACGTTCATCGTAGGGCCAACCAGAGAAAGCCAAATGTGTAGCCCTAACCAGTCACACAGAATCCCCTGCTTATACTTGGCCCTCCTATAGCTTCCCTATGCCAACAGCCTCCAATCAAGGCATAGTTGAAGCCTTTTTTTTAATCCACCGTAAAGCTTTCCCACTTTTCTGCCTGCCTTTGACTCTCTGCCAAAACCCAAGTGATGGTGGCTGACTCTCTTGCTATATTAAGCTCTAAATAGTAGCCTTTGCTTGTTCTCATTTAGTTGGTCTTCTTCATTTATTTCCACACGGTTTAGGAAGCTAGTGAAACTGTGATCAGGCAACTGTGAGCCCAATTCACTTATGGTCAGTGATACAAAATCCTAAAAAACATGAGCTTCACAAACTTTACTTTTTATTAAAATATGCATATTTGTATATGTCATGTACAAGCAGGCTTTGTATAAGAAATGCAAGATTGGTTTCACAGTCTATCACTGTAACTTACCATACTAATGATCTCAAGAGAAAACCCACAAGAGTATAAATAGACGAAGAAAGAACACTTGTTAAACTTTGTGCCCAGATAAAAAACCCTATAACAGAAATCATGCTTATTGGAGACATTCTTGGATGCATCTCCATAAAGATCACAATAAGACAAGGATGCTGCTAATGCTTGACACAATGTGCAGAAATAATCCAGCACCATAAGGCAGGAGGAAGGCATAGGAGGGATGAGGACTGAAGGGGAAAAGTAAATAGTTATTATTGCAGGTATTTTAATTATCCTCATAAAGAAAAAAAGACTCCATAGCATCAGCAGGCTAAGTAATAGAGCTAGTAAGATAGTTCAGCCTGTTTGCCAGATACAAGACCATCTTATAAAACCAGTAGTGTTCCTTTATAACAGAAACTAGAAAACATAACAGAAATAAAGAGGGTTGAGCAGGCTCACTCCAAACATTTGTGGTACCTGGGGCAGGAATACAAATGAAGACCACAGCGTGTATTTAAATATCAAACATTTAAAAATCAAAGGTATTTAAATTAAGCTATAATATGGGAATACGTTTAACAATATCTATCAGCAAGCTCACGGGTTGCTTATCTCACCACGCCACCATATGAAAGAGGAGACAGAAGGCCAGCATTTCTTTCTGCCACTAGGCTAAATGGCACATGGCCAGGCCAGGATCCCTGGAAATACACTCCCAGGCAGACATTTGCATGCAGGTGGCTTAATGAGGACCAACGCCTGTAATATAGAGGGCATCTTGCATGAGACTGAGGGAAACAGGATGAGGCAGAGAGAGAAGCTGAGAAATTTTATTTTATTTTTGGAAAAGTTCATGAACTATTATTAAATGTCTTTATAAAAATAAGACCATTGCAATTCTGGTATTTCATATCCATCTAGTTGCTGCTGTAAAAATTCAACATCATACTTCCTGCATGTTATGTCTAACCCTACACTGTTTTGGCTTGGTCTTTCATTTTCAGCAGTTTGATTATGGTGGGTCTGGTGGGGATTTCTTTGGGTTTATCCCAAGACAATGTTTTGGAATTGAGTCAGCTACTTGAATCTGATGGGTTTTTGCCGTGATGGTTATTATTTATTTGTTTGCTTTGTCTTTCAACAAACCAGGGACGGGGAGGGGTTCAGACATTATTTTTTCAAATATTTCTTCAGCCCTGCCCTTTCTTTTCCCTGGTGGCACTCCAGGGATATGAATGTTAAATCTTTTGTAATTCTCGCCAGTCCCCCAGGTTGTGTTCATTTGTTTTTCAATTTATTTTCTCTATGTTGTTCAGATAATTTGTATTGATAGAGCTTGAAGTCTACTGACTCTCTCTTCTGTGATCTCTGCTATTGAGCTCATCCAGTGAAAATGAATTTTTTTTACGTAGGCTCCATACTCAGCATGGAGTCCCAACGTGGGGCTTGAACTCACAACTCCCGAGATCAATACCTCAGCTGAGATCAAGAGTCAGATGTGTAACTGACTGAGCCACCCAGGTACCCCACCCAGTGAATATTTTTATTTTTATTTTGTTGTATTTTTCATTTTAAATTTTTAATTTGATTCTCTTTTTTTAATATCTTCTGCTTCTTTGATGAGATTTTCTAGTTTTCGTTTGTTTCAAGAGTATTTGTAATTGCTTTTGGAGAATTTTTATGATCGTTCCTTTAAAATCTTTGTCAGATAATCCCAACACTCTTTGGGCATAAGTATCTGTTAATTTTTTTTTCTCATGCAAGATGAGATTTTTCCTGATTCTCACTATGCCAAGTAATTTTGGATTGTATCTTAGAAATTCTGTGTGTAATGTTTTGAGACTCTGGTTCCTCTTTAAATCTTCTATTTTAGCAGGCAGTCAACACATTTAGATTTAGGACACACATCCTGGCCCACTTTTGTGGGCTGTGGTTTAAATGTTAATTTAACATTTGAACCTTTGCAATGCTGTTCTGGTCTGCCCCACTGTGCACTGCTGAGAGGCCAGTCTGCAGGCTGGGGGGTATTCCACATGGCAGTTAATTCTCAAAGCTTTTGCTGTGTTGATTATGGCCAGTGTAATGCTGGGCTCACTCAGAGATGAGTCTCTGTTTTCTGCTCTCTTCTCTCCATAATCCTCTCCCAACTCTAGCTGGGAAGGAGAGGAGATTGGAAATGCTGCCTCTTTGCTGCTTAGTGCTGGGTGAGCACTGTGGACTGGGCTCCTCCCCACTGTCTCCACGGCCACTGCACCAGTACCTAGGGAAAGGGGAGCTACTTAGTGCAGAGTAAAGGCTGGTGACTGGGCTCCATCCCGTAGACTCTGCAGCATGGTGGGCAGTGGGGGGAGTGTTGCAATTTCTGTGGTATTTGCCTGCACTCGGACAGTTATGGTCATAAAGGCTTCATCCTGTAGAGTCATCTCTTCCTTGTCCTTTGTTGAAAGAGAGTGGGTTTTCCTTGGGTCTTTTTTTCCCCTGTCTCTACCTGGTAGTGGTTCCAGGTTGTGGGCTGTTCTAGCTCCCAGACCAGGCTCTATGGCAGGAGAACAAACAAACAGAAAACTACCCCAAGGAATTTGCTGCTGGGTTGTCCCTCAAGTTCTAAGTTCTCTAGCTAGTCTACCATCTTCTCTTCACCCTTCGGAGTCTACCGAGAGTTGCTTTCTATGTCTTATTTTAGAGTCTTCTGTTGTAATTAGCAGGAGGAATGGAGTGGAATGCACTTATTCATACCTTGACTGGAACCAGAGACCCTTTTCTTAGGGCTTTGATTAATTCTATTATGTCTTTAAATGTACTTATTTTATAGTTTGTTTCTGACAATTCCACCATGTGAATTTCTTGTGTTGTGGCATTGGTGGGGACAGCTGACTCCTGCATCCAGTCTGTTTCCTTGTGTGTGTTGTTACTGTGGTTTTGTAAGTCAAAGTAAGGCTTTCTGTCTGTCATGGGTTAAGAGTATGTTCTTCTAAAAGTGTTTGGTATTTGCTCATACCCAGGGGTTTATATAGGAAGTCTCAGTTTCAGCTACTGTAATCAAAATCATATGGTGTTGGTGAAAGGATGGACACCGAAGAGTGAAACACCAAGACCAGAAATTGACCTATATGTATACTGTTAGATGATTTTTTGACAAAACTACCAAGTCAATTTGAAGAAGAAAGAGTAGTCTTTTCAAAAGTGGTACTGGATGGGGTGCCTGGGTGGCTCAGTCTGTTAAGGGTCTGACTCTTGATTTTGGCTCAGGTCCTGATCTTGGGGTCTTGAGATCAAGTCCTGCAATTGTCTCCTTGCTTAGTGGGGAGTCTGCTTGAGATTCGATCTCTCTTTCCTGCTTTATGCATGCACACTCTCTCTCTCTCAAATAAATAAGTAAATCTTTAAAAAT
Organism: Ursus americanus; assembly: GCF_024610735.1. NCBI lineage: Eukaryota > Metazoa > Chordata > Mammalia > Carnivora > Ursidae > Ursus > Ursus americanus. The sequence continues at coordinate 52,939,287 of NC_142134.1, forward strand.
AAAGTGGTGCTGGAGGGCGCCTGGGTGGCTCAGTCAGTTAAGCATCTGACTCTTGATTTTGGCTCAGGTCATGATCTCAGGGTTATGGGATTGAGCCCTGCATCAGGCTCCGTGCTGGACATGGAGCCTGCTTAAGATTCTTTCTCACTCTTTCTCTGCCCCCCCCCACCCCCTTCTTAAAAAAAAAAAAAAAAGTGGTGCTGGAACAATTGGACATTCATATTTAAAACAATGGGCCTTGACTCATACATTATATATCAAAAGTAACCCCCAGTGGGTCAAATGCAAAACCTAAAGCAACAAAACCTCTAGAAGAAAAAAATAGAAAATTTTTGTGACCTTGGGTTAGGCAAAAGTTTCTTAGAACACAAAATGTATGAATCATGAAAGAAAAAATGATAAATTAAACTTCATCAAAATTAAAAACATCTGCTTTTCAAAGATACTTTTGATAGAATGAAAAGACAAGTCACAGACTGGGAGAAAATACTAGCAAAATAGCACTTACATAGAGATCTCTCAAAACTCAGTAATAAGAAAACAAACAACCCAATTAAAAATGAGCAAAAGACTGAACAGACTCTCCACCAGTGAAGATATATGGTTGTCAAATAAGCACATGAGAAGATGCTTATCGTAAGTCACAAGGGAAATACAAATTAAAAGAACAATGAGATACCATTCCACACATTAGGAGGGATAAAACAAAACAAAACACTTGACCATAATAAGTGCTGGTGAGGTTGTGGAGTACATGTTGCTGGTTGAAATGCAAAATGGTATGGTGACTCTGGAAAAGAGCTGAACAGTTTGTTATAGAGCTAAATATTACCAGGGCGCCTGGGTGGCTCAGTCGGTTAAGCGTCAGACTCTTGATTTTGGCTCAGGTCATGATCTCAGCGTTGTGAGATTGAGCCCTGAGTTGGGCTCTGCACTCAGTGGAGAGTGCTTCTCTCCCTCTCTCTCCTTCTGCCCCTCCTGCTCTCTCTCTAAAAGAAATAAATCTTTTTTTTTTCTTTTTAAAGAACTAAACATTAGCTACCACACAATTTAGCAATCCCACTCTTCAGCATTTGCCCAAGGGAAGTGAGAAGTTATGTTAACATGAAAATCTTTACGTGAATATTTGCAGCACTTTTATTTATAATTGCCTCAAGCTGGAAATAATCCAAATATCCTTCAGCTGGAGAATGTGTAAGCATATTATGGTATAACCATATTAAATAATGAAAAGGAGCACATTACTGATACATGTAACAACATGGATGAAATCTCAAATACATGTTGCCAAGCAATAGAAGTCAAACTCAGAAGGCTGCAATCCATTCTGAAAAAGGCCAAAGTACAGGGAAGCAAAATAGGCGTGGATGTAAGGATTGATGGCAAAAGGGTATGGGAGACTATTAGGGAGGATGGAATTGTTCTTTTTTTTTTTTTTTAATTAATTTAAGGGGCACCTGGGTTGCTCAGTCAGTTGAGTGTCTGACTCTTGATCTCAGCTCAGGTCTAGATCCCAGGTTGTGAGTTCAAGCCCTGTGTTGGGTTCTATTGGGTGTGGAGCCTATTTAAAAAAAAATTAATTGCAGTAGAGTTGGCACAGAGTGTTACATGAGTTTCATGAAGGAGAGCCTTGTGGATGATGTGGGAGAAGCTGGTTTGAATGTGTGGTGGGATTTTAGTTTGTTGAGGGGTTGCGTGAGCACAGCCATAGAGGCACGCAACTGGTGGGGAGACGGTTGGACTTTGCTGCAGGAGACGTGATCCGCAGCAGACAGGCAAGACTTGAAGGTCCTCAAAGGCCTTCTTTTTGAGTTCTTTAGAGGCTGAGTTCGGAGCCTGATGAAGTTCCTTGTATGTCAACTCGACTGGGCTACAGAGTGCCCAGATTAAACATGATTTATGGGTGTGTCTGGGAGGCTGTTTCTGGATGAGACTAACATTTTTGAACCTATGGACTCAGTCAAGTAGATTGCCTCCCCGTGTGGGTGGGCATCACCCAATCCATTGAAGGCCTGAATAGAACAAAAAGGTGGAGGAAGTTTTGCTTCCTTTTGCTTCCTGCCTACATGCTTAAGCTGGGGCATAGATCTGCCCTTGGACTGCGGTTTATACTATTGGCTCCCCTGGTTTTCAAGCCTTTGGATTAGAATTACACCACTGGTTTTTCCATGCTCTGGCTTGCAAATGGCAGATTATGGGACTTCCCAGCCTCCATAGTCATGTGAGCCATTTTCTCATAATCTCTTCCTGTGTATATGTATTCTACTGGGTCTGTCTCTGGGGAACCCTGTCTGACACACTGGGTCAAGAAGTGTGAGAGATACAGTCTAAGAACCTAAAGATCCAGGTTCTGTCTTCTACCCTTAACCCAGACCACTCAGGATGCCCATGGGGAATGCAAAACGAGGGACATAATGAGCAGAAGCACTCAAAGCAATAAACACGTCTAGATGTAGTGAGAACTGCCACTCGCTGAACTCCTGCATTTAAAAGAATTCTACTTTGTAGCATGTATCACTCTAATTTAGGGGTCACGGTGTATACAGAACCGTTACCAACCACCATGATTATGATTGGGTCAGAAATAGGAAAGGTAACTGGTTCAGTTACACATCTTACAATGAAGGTACCCTTGAAGAACAATTCATTGTTTTGTGCACACACACGTCGCTCTGGTCCCCAACAGTTGAACCCCTACATCTCCATGTATGTGTTTTTGCTACCATCTCAACTTGTCCTTCCTGAACAGAGCCACTTCTTTCCTTTTAGGCACACTAGAACTGATAACTTGCCCCCAGTAACGCTCCTAATCTCTTCTTCAACCTGACAGCACTTAAAATATTGGACAATGATTACGTATTTGTGCATGCGTGTGTGTGAACATCCTTCCTTCAACTATTCCTCCAAGAATTTGGTTTCTCACAAAATTTGCCTCTTTCACCATTCTGATCACTCACCCAGGCAGAATGCAGCTCTCATGTAAGTACCTCCTTGGAAAGATGGGTCTACTTTGGAACTCAGCGAAGGTCATGTCACTCATACACGAAATATGGTTGGAAGAATACAGCCTATCACCTGGACTAATCAAAGCCAGTGTTTCCCTGGGATTAACAGTCACACGTATGTTTTGAGTTGATAGTCAACTCAGTGTAAAAGCAGGGAAATTTCCTGGAGAAACCTGATGGAGAGTGCTTCAAAGTTAGAGTTCAGCCTTCTCCCCAACCTCCTTCCCCTCTCCACACTGTGGAGATATCATGTAGAAGGGGCCAGCCAGCCAGTATTTCATGTTATGCTAAGATGAAGTCCAGGCTCAAGGTAGCTGCTGTGATCTCTAACAAGCCAGTATCTTAGTTTCAATTACATTTGGGCGGGGGGGGGGGGGGGGGCGGTGCTTAGAGAGGTTATTACATTTTGCTTTAAACAAGAACTCTAACTCCCCATGAGAAACTTTGTTGTTCCTAGGATACTGAGGACATAGCAGTGTCCATGGAGATGGTTTACTGAAGGCTTGAAAGTTTATCTGGAATTATTTAATGCAGTTACTGTCCTGATTCCCCACACCCCAAGCTATGAATCCTAATGTCTTATTTAAAAACTTTAAAAATGTATTAGACATTTTATCTTTCAATACAAGGCACTGAAAATCCTTTTTGACAAGAAGGGGGTATCATAAAAAATATTCCAAGAATGAACTATGTAAATTTGTGGATATAAGGTGGGTTGTCTACAAGTTTATGGTTTGTAGTTTAGACTTCCTGCTGTTATCAAAAACCCAGGGACAAAACTTCAAGGCTAAGTTAACTCCTCTGTGCATCTGCCAGTTCAATTTTTTTCTTTCCCTCCACCAACAATCGCCTATCAAAGAGTGACTCACTTTGCACTTTCTAAGTGCTGTCTCTTACATGCTACATTGCTAAGTTTTGCTCCTAGTGATCACTGCATATATAGTAATCACATGATCACACTTAATATTCTGATGGTTTTATTAACAAGTATATAATACATATATTGCATACTGTATATAGTATATGAGGACTGTACAGTACAAATTTATGTTCACAGTTTGACATGACAAAATGTCATTACTGAATTCCCATTGGACTACAGAGTAGAAACAGAGAAGGTACATTAAACATTCACATCTTTAGTAAGAAAGATTACCAAAATGTTTCAGTATTCGCAAGTATACTAATGCATGCTAAAAACCTTTACCCATTCAGTCTTATTAGCTTATAAAATATATTACACTTTATTAAAAATTTCTGCATAGTTTATACAAGTATTAAAGTACTGTAAATGTAATAATCCTGCTATACTTGCAGGTATGGTTTAAGAGATGCTAAGCAGAAAGATTATTTTGACCCTCTAACACTAAATACATAACAGCAAAAAAAAAAAAAGTGCTAGTATTTGTAAAACGTAATATTGTAGCCCTCGTTTAATGCACGTAAAATGGCTTTGTAAATGTATTAAGTGAATTTGCGACCATTTAGAAATTGTTAACCTCGACTGAGAAGAGAATAAAGACAACTCTGAGAAACTTCATGTATAACAGCAATCCCTTCAAGATGACTGTGTATTTTCAAACCAAATTATTTTAAAATCTTAAGATCTTTGAGATTGTCTTTAAAACAATCTAATCAGGAATGCCGTAGAGATATACAGTATCAGCAATAAAGTCTTTCAAATTCCACATTAGTGCAACACTGATGGTGCAGATGGGTGTTTAATAAAATATACATTTACATCTATAGTTCCCCTATAAATCTGTTCCAAGGCTCTTGAAACTTCCATGTATTTAGCGTTTCCTTGGTTGACCGCAGCTATGCTAACACATCCTCCACACCAGATGATTTAGAATGTTAATGCCCATTTATGATGTAGATTCACATTTTAAAACTCTAACATATGATGGATTCAGCCTTAATTTTTCTGACTTCCCCAAGATGACACTTGGACAATAATCAAAAGAAACTCTATAACAGAATTTATACAACACTAACTTCATGTTTACAAATCATTCTCATCAATGTAAAACATTGCAATTAAAACCACCACTGATAGTAACATGGCACATCATTAAAACCACATGTTCAAGGGCATCTTATCTTGTACTTGAGGTCTTCCACAATAACAGCTAAAAATGCCTAAGAGACTAAATTTCTCAACTATCATAGTAAAATACAAATATATATAAAAAAGGAAAATTTGGTCAAGAGCCAATCAGTAACTAACGTACATAGACCAGCAACAGGAACAGAGAATGGCCTCTCTGGGTTACCTTTCTTTCAGAGTTAAAATGGATCTTTGCTAATGAACTGTTAACATAACCTAAGCAAGCTGAATAATAATGGAATAGTCTTTGCAGGGTCCTGCTTGCTCTTTTGAACACAATTTAAATATGCCATAACACACACATCAAATTCCATGAGAACCTACGAAGCTTTTCTATCAACTGGACTCACACTCAAAGCTAATTATTCAAAGATGGTCAATTCTACCCTTTTTTGCCTTTTTTCCCTACCTTCTCTATGGGCTGGAACACACACCATGACTGGTCATCTCCATTCCAACAAAAAAGTTCCTTGCATTCCAACTTGACTCTTCAGTGTGTTGTAAGAGCCACTTCTAGAATTAAACACTTTGGCATGAATGTGACTAAGCATTTACAGTACTTTCCCAAGAGCCATTTTTATCCCTCAATTCATGTCATAGTTGCAAAAACACAAACAAAAAAAGCCCAATTAGGAGGTTTTAATATTCTAAACAAATTTCGCAGTGCTTACCAAAAAAAAAAAAAAATCAAAACCAAGTGCCAGGAAGATAACAAATTACTTTGCATTTCTCAACTACATTTCCTTTCAGCCGGTGCCCAGGGCTGATGAGTGGGATCTCTTAGGTGCACAAGTCCCTACAACTAACTTTTATTAACACAGCGCCATCAAAGTAAGCTCCCCATGTGATTTGCAGGCCTCCAGAATCACTCGTTCACTGATGTTTCAAAAAACAATTGAACAATGTATTCCTCCCAGTAAGGTTGTGTTGGATCCTGAGTTTCGGCTGGGATCAATCTACAGGATTCCATTCTTCTCTCGTCTCTTCCGTCCTTTATTGAGGGATGAAGGCGCATCTGGTTACATGCACCCACATTTGACCACCGTCTCCCACTTTCTTCCAATTTAGGACCAATGACATTTCTAGGCATGAATTATTTTTATTGGCATTTAGACTATGGTGCTCAAAAGCCAGCTTTTGAAAAAAACACAAAACACAAAACACAAAAACTTCCCCCAAATAATGGCGCTATTTATCTTTACCATAAACACGAGTCATTTCCAGGTTCTTCTAATGGGATACTTGATAGTGACTGATTTCCAAATCTTTAATAGTAAATGTTGGGGAATTTTGGAGCTCTAAAGAGATGAATCGCTGAACTGTGGTTTTCTGTGTTTTTCAGACATCTGTCCCCCGAATGAAGGTATGTGTGCTTCACAACTAGTTAGATTTACAAATCATGTCACTGAGGTCTTAACTGAATGCATCACGAGAGCCTCAGCAGAGGCTTACTTGCCATACACCTCACAAACACAAGAACAGCCCACTAGGCACCCTACGGTTCACACACACGCGTTTCTGTATAAAAGCTGTACGATTAATTTGATACGGGAATACAATTACCACTCAACGTTTTCCTGTTGGCAAAAAGCTGCAGTAGGTTGGGTAAGAGAAAGGCCATCCATATTCTTACCCAAAAGATTTTTTTTTTTTAATACCATTACTAGGCAAAATATTTTTGTGGTGTCCCGACAATCAATGGTTGCTGAACCACATTAGGGACATCGGAGGAATGGTGACAGGGGCGGGGATAACTCCATCCATTTTCCGCTTTGCTGTTGGCTTCTACAGTTGAGCATAGCATAGAGACTGAAGTTCTGGGGACGCCCTGCGCAGCTAATCCCATGATGAAACCTCACCGGAGAGCCCTAGCCTAGGAGGAAGGGCCGGCTTCCTTCCTTGCCCCCGCCGCTTCTCCCCTGCACCATGCCCCTTTGTTCTGACGCCATGTGAGGCAAGGAGAGCATTCAGCCCTTTACTGACAGACATCACCCGCCTAAATCAGCAGCTCTGGCTCAGCTCCAGGGCTGGCAAAGACCTCCTTGTTAGCTGTAGGCACAAAGGAGTGTCAAGGACTTAATTTAGAGGACGTGATAAATCCAAGCTGACAAGCAGGATTTGTGCAGGGCACTGGAAGGGAAGAAGAGTGGACGGAAGGTCCTACCTGAATCTCGCTGCATGGCTACCTAACCAGGGAGAGGGTCCACCCTTCTTGCTGGCGAGCACAAAATACGATCACAGGGCACAGAGGTATGAATGTCCCTGGCAAGGACTTGCAGGCTGGATACTGTATTTCTAATACATTTACTTTGACATTCTTTTGAGAAATACATGGAGAAACCAACAATTGGTTATTTTAAGTTTACATGTTCCCTTGTTCTCATTACATTAAACGTATCTGTAAGAAGGGTTTGCTTAGCATCCCCAGAAAAAAAAAAAAAGTGTTCACATTCTTTAGGTCTGACCCGTGGTAAGGAGAGGAGGATTAGAGAACATCTACTACTGACCATATGGAAATCTGAATGATATAAATTCAGAGATTCAGACCAGCTGAATCCAAATTAAAATGTACATGTAAAAAATGAGTTAGATCATGGGAAGGAGAAGAGAGAGAGAGCCGGGAGAGTGGGGAGCCACGCCGAGGCGGGAGACGGAGCCATTCAAACTAGCATGTGGCGTTTCCTATGGAGGGCAAGGTGGTCAGAGCGGGAGAAGCTTCGGTCACAGTCTGGACACTGGAAAGGTTTGATTCCAGTATGTTTTCGGAAATGTCTTGTTAGTTCATCAGACCGAGCAAACTTCCATGTGCATCCTTCCCATGTACATTTGTAGGGTTTTTCTCCTGCAAAAAGGAAAAACGGAAGAGCTTATTTTTCTCCTCAGGGCAAAAGGCTACTCATTAGTAAAAATAGTGCAGTTAAGATTCTGGAGCTGCAACTCTGGGCAAATATTATTTCCAAGGTATGTCCGTCCATCTGTTCCCCCAAAACCAACAGTGCCACAGAAACCATGGCAGGACAAACAAGAAACAAAGGGCTTAATTCTCTTAATATTTAACTGGCACTTTGCCCGTCTCCCCCCCTCCCCCAAGAAAAGATTTGTAGAGTTCTTCAAGCATAAAGCCACTGACATCTATTCTGAGCAGCTAGCAAATAATTTTGGTTTTGCCCTCCATAGTAGGGATGAATCACTTAAGAAACAACTTGCGATCTGTATTTATCTCCAATTTTTCAAGCTACTGAGGCTCTTAGTTATATGTAGTGCTTTCTACTTAGGAAGTCCAAATTGAAAGTGTGCGGGATTTCTTTATTATTTTAACAGTTTCCTAAAAATAAGAAGCGTGACAGACATTGGCAGGGATTTCAGCATCTTATCTTTTGTTTAGTCAACAGCAATTATGCCTAAGTATAATGCTCTAATTGAGATATACTAAAAATACAGTAATTCCTCCCCAGCCTGTCAGCAGTCAGGTCTCTCCAAAACCCTCCTGTGGGATAATGGTAGCTGGCAGGTGAGGAACAAGAGACCCTTGGGGGAAATCTTAGGGAGAGCCAGCATGAAGGCCCTTAGGAATAAAAAGGCTGTTAGTGGCAATCTTACATGTCTCTATGAGTTATTATGGGCATGTGGCCTCACCAAACAATTCCCGCTTACTATCCCTTGTTCTCTAGGCATTTTAAGGATTGACATTCCTTGGTATTTCAGGAGCTCTTCAGAATTGTCTTATCTGCTTTGCCTCAGAGAATATAAATGCTGAGGTATTTTTTCCTACATCTAAATTGTTATGCGAATATTCAATGTCCTTTTAATCTTAGGCTGGAAGTTGGTAACATCCACCTCTCAGGTCGTATTAATACCCTGAGGATGCTTTTACTGGTTTCCTTGGCAGCCCTGCCTGGATATTCCTCTACACAAGGATATCCCTCAGTTCCCCCTGTAAGAACAGTGACAAAGCCCGAGAACTCAGTGGTCACAAGCTGACTTTCCCTCTCCCCGGGAGTCACTGAAACTTCACTCCACACCACCCGTTCGTCCCTTTTCTCTTCCCAATCCCAGAATTTCCTTATTGTGAACATTCCTAATACGAATGACTCAAAAACAAACAAACAAACAAACAAACAAACAGGGAAACAGGGACATTCTGAGTGAAGGGAAATGTGCCCGGGGACAACTACTATACTAGAATTTCACATCCAGGGGCTTGAGGTTAGGTCAGATGAGGCCTGCTGTCATCATGGATCGCCCATACTGACTGATGAAGCAGGCGGTGTATGACATTTCTATATGGATTCTGGAAGCTGTTCTGCTCATGAAACGTTCAAGAGCAAATAGAAGAGTCTTATGTTTTCTTCACCCATGTCATCATTTTTGGAAGATCTGGCCGTATGCTCTACGTTCAACCCTGGGCAGAATAAACAATACCCCCGAACAAACAGGACAGGCTCCCTCCGTTTTAGAAGACACAAATCACCCAAATATCTTTACTTTTCTGTATCTGTTCTGCATAAAGAACTGTGGTTTTTTTGCCTTTGTGAATCTGATGATGTACCACATTTATTAAAGGATGGTCCACAGGAAGGCCGCATCCTTGATGAAACGCCCATGGCTAAGAGCACTTTTCCCTCTGTTCCAACAGCCTTTCCAACCCTCTCTCTCTCCCTGAAACACAGATCACAGAACTCCACGTGACTGGGAGAGACCTTGTCATGGCGATCATCTCGAATCTATTCTAACTTATTACAAAAAGAAACCTTGCCCGAAAAAGTGAGTTTTTCACGACCGGCAGAGAGATCTGTCGACAGCTCTGCTCCCTTTTGAGATGCCTGGACCATGTCCTTACAACCACCTTCGAAGGCTACAAGGTTTGCTCCTAACATGCCATCCCACTGTCATGTCTTTAGAGGCACAGACGGAGTGCGTCTTGTCTTTCTGGTACCTGTGTGTGTTCTTCTGTGCGCTTTCAAGTGAGAGCTCTTAGTGTACACCTTGTTGCACCCGTCGTAGTCGCATCTGTGTATCCTCCGCTTCCTCTGAGTGTCCGGGGACTCCACAGGTAAAGGTCTCTTCCCTGGTTGTACTATGACTGATGGGTGATTCCTACGAAAGCCAATGGGAAATGTAAAATACGGGGTGAAAGCCTCTTTCCTTTCCTTCAGTCTATACCAAAGGCATTAACGACACTAGGCAAAAACAAACGAACAAACAAAAAACCCGACAAAATAAACAAAAAAGAAATGAGCTGATCAAACCCAAGCAGCACTCTGCTAGAGTCAGTCAACAAACACGGAGCGAGCACCTACCATCAGCCAGGCACTGTGCTTGGCACCGGGACACAAAGATGAATAAAAACAGGGTTCCTGCCCTCGAGGAGCTCACACTCTAGGGGGAGACAGACATGTAGATAAGTAATGACAGTAAGAAGGGTTAGGTGCTATGCTAGCGGGAGCTGCAGGTGCTAGGAGAGGCTCTCTCCCTCAGTAACCATCTGCCTATTTATAGAACCTGGTGGTACTAAAGCACTGTTCAATACGGTTACAATGTCTTTGCACAGGTTGCCTTGGTGCTCACTCATTGCTCTGTAGGGACGAATGCAAAGGGTCAACTTCCTAAAGCTCAGGCAACCCCACTAGTTATATCTACATTTTCATTTTCTCCTTTACTGGCGATGAGCGTCTCTTAAAGATCACCAATTCATATTTGAGTTTCAAATTCCGGCTCTTCCTAAATAACTAAGTAACTAAATAACGGCACTGCTGTTTTTCACCACCTCAAACCTTTACTGTTGCTGTCACTCCTGCGCGAGGGAGAATTTTCGTGCAGTGCCTGCTCTCGGGCACCTGGCGTCTCCCTGCCTTCCTCACCTAGACCTGTTCCTGCGTGGGCACACCTTTCCAGGGCGGCTTTGAAATCTAACCATGTCAAACACCATTGCTCTAAACTTTCTCTTTTTTTGGAAGGAGAGAAGAGGCAGATGGGGAAGAGCTGGGGAAAGTCTGTAAAGCTTTCTTGGGCTTCCACTGCTGATTAATGTCAGTAATTAAAAAAATTCTAATCTGTTCATTTGCTTTCCTAACGACTAATTACTTGATACATCACAAGCTTATGGAAGTGGCCTCCGACCGTAATGAAAGACTTCTTTGTCTTTAAACTGGAATCTAAAGTTCTTAAAATGTCCCAAATAATATACGAATTTTTCTGTGGAAGTGTGGATGAGGAGAGAGGCAATCTGACGGAGGCATAAGCTTGGGAGATTAAAAAAAAAAAAAGGATAATAAAATTCCACCATAAAAATCAAAAGAGAGCCCCTGAAATGAAACTTATTTGATCTTGTAAAAATCTCAATACATGTCCCCTATCAGGAACTCTTCCAGACACGCTAAGTAACTAGGAAAAGACTAAAAGGTGCATTGATTTTAAGTGACTGTACTTATTTCTCACTTCTATTATTAGCCAAGAAAACTGGCAGTTTTGAGTCTCTACCTTCCTACCCTGATGTTTAACAGGGGCAATACAGAAGAATAAAATAGCCAAGTTTAGATGGAAAAGTGAACATGGGGGGGGGGGGGGACAAGGACTTCAATTATATATATGTACACACAGAGAGAAAATAGAAAAGTGACAGATCTGTGGACACATACAGTTTTCAGAAAGCTGAATTATTCATTTAAAATCCTTCAATACAAAGAAAAGAGTTATCAGTTTATTTTCAACCTGAATGCCACTGATTGAAATGTTTCCTCTTCATTAAGAGAACTTCAGGAAATAAAATGGTAGGGGAAGAACTGAATGGTTAAATACCTCTCCTCTGTCTCTGGTATACTGGGGGAATATTCCAAGTGATTTCAGAAGTCTCTCCCAATGATTAGATTTTATGGGTTGGGAATCTGTCTAACAGTTTCTGTGTGGTACTTAGGACTGCTTTTCCCAGCTTATTTTGCATAGAAAGGTACATTAGAAGGCTGTGGGCTCCAACGTCAAATCCCAGCTCTGTCACGCATACTCCCAGGACCCTGGGCAAGGGATTTATCCTCTCTGTGCCTCCGTTTCCTCTGTACAGTGGGGATGATGGTAATAAGATGACCTCAGAAAGCTGTGAGTAATGTACACAGAGCACTGCAGGGTAACATCTGTTGCAGATGTAAATCGGCTGAACGGTAGCTGTTAGTATTCTGAGGTTCAGAAACCCAAATGCTAACTTTGACCCTACAACCTGTTCAATTTCAGAAGGAGCTTCTAGGGGGACGTCCCAACACCAGGAAAAGGAAATCACTGCTCAAGCCAACGTCTACCTTGAAAGGTAGTGCCATTCTGAGAGTGGCTGGGGCCCCATCTCTAAGGAGCCAGATGCTGGGACAGGCAGCAGCTGAAGGGCGGGATCTCGAGATTTCCCCCTTTCTGGACTCTCCACTGCTCATTTTCAGAGAGGCTGTTTGGGATCATTACAACCAAGAGTTAGAACAGCTATTAAGTATCAGATACCTGCTCACTGTTGTGAGTTAAGCTGGCCCCTCTTAAGTTTGCTGTAATTCGCAGACACAATTAAATGGGGAGATCTGATCCTCAAGCTCTTCGTTCTAAATTTATTTCACACGTGTAAATGTATTTTAAAAAAAGGAATCTGATAGACATCTGAGTGCCTTTAAAAATAATCCTAAAGCTGTAACTCTTACGTTCAAGCAAATGGATTTCAAAGCTGTATTTTAAAGTCCGCCTTTGGAAAGGAAGGGTTTCCGGAAGGCGAACAGTGGGGCTGCCTCATCGCAATGGTACTAGGCGCTTGGTTTCAATCGATTCTTTCCTGGCTAGCTGGTTTCCTATGTGGGCTGCTACTGGGCACATTCCAAGACATTACTTAATCACATCTGTGAGAGAATTACTTAAAGAGTACATGTCCCAGTTGTGGCTCATCTGTTGAATTTTTTGAGGAGCAAAATGCATTCTTAGGTCAGCATTAAAATAAGCATATTACTCATTAATCATTAGAAGCCGCTGAGCTTGAGATCGTCAAAAGAACATCACTTTAAGTAAGCAAAATATTTTCTTCTCAGCAGCACTTAGAGCACAGAACCTGCTTTCAAATATTCTTCTTCTACCACGGTTTACATTGTCATTCATAATCGCCCCGACTTTGGAATAACCCTTTTTCAGTCCACGGAGCCTCCCTCTCTCTGCGGGCACTTGGCCTTACTGAGCTGGACAGCATCTTACTCATCACCCGGGCAGGAGTCATGACCAGTGCAAGTCATGCTGCCAATCACCTTGCCAGAGACACCTGGCAGAACTCGGCCTACAAGGTGTGTCTGTTCTGGCTGGTCTCTCTGTGTCTCCTTTCACCTGAGAGCAGGAGCGGGAGGCCCTGGTTAGATGGGGACTCAGTAGGAAGAGCACTCATCAGGTGGCAGGGGATCAAGCCCGGGCCCCACTGCTGTTCGCAGTGTGATTCTACGCGAGTTATCTAATGTCTTGGCTCACCAGTCTCCGTTTGCTCTGACTCCCACATGCTCGTTGTGGGGGAATGAAATAATTCCTTTGAAAACATGTGGGAAAGTCTCATTGGGGGTGGGGGCTGGGTATGATGCCAACTGTGAAAGGTAATAATGTACGAGTTCATCAGACACACTCTCCCCCTGCTGATGTGGTGGCTCGTGAATTCATTCTCTTCTTCATCTCTCAGGGAGCAAAGCATAACCCCTCCGCCCCAAATAAATGACTAGGACTTCAGTGGGCAATTAACACGACCCTACGATGAAGGCACCTACTTGGGCTGAATGTGGATAGAACTAGAATGTATTTTAAGTTCCAGAAAACAGCTGTTCAAAAGCCAGAGGATTCACACTCTGTTGCAGAACGACTTGGGTAAGAAAGAGGGGAAAAGATGGAAGCAGAAAGGTGGGTAGAACACTATCTCAAGTTGGAAAAAAGTGCTATGAGAGAAAGATGATGGAAGGGACCTGGAGGGAATGATAACTATTGTCTTGTACTAGGAAGCTGGCCATTGCAGCCAACCTCGAAAGTGCGACAAGACAATTTTAAGAAAAATAATTACAACCGATAATGAAAATAAAGAGGAAACGGAGGCAGCAAGACTGACTAGGCCAAGGTCATACATATGGTGGAGAGCAGAGCTGGGATGCACGGTGTCTGGCCCAAAGGTCATCTTCTGAGCTCCTACAAACACAGCCTCCAGCAGAAGGCATGGCTATCTATTGTGGCAAATCCCGTCAGAGATGCTACTTAACTTGCGAATGACACCCGTCACATTATAGCAAGTTATACCTGAAACAGACCACTGTTCAGTGCTTGGCTGTAGCTCAATAGAGAAAACTTCCCCCTGGATGGCAGTTCTAAACCTGACTGAATATACTAAGAGCAGATGTAATGAAAAAGACCAGAGAATAACGGGTTATTCCAACACTGAACTTCTCTGAACTACACGGACAACCTTCTGTTGCCACCACTATTTACAGGTCGTTCTTGGACTGACTTCCTTGGGTTTATGGTTGGTCTGAAAATTCTGATTCAAGACGTTCACCATCACAGAAACAGTATTAGAGGTGACAGCTGAGAGGACGACGTGTGTCTTACGAAGTTTTCAGGACTCAACCTTAAGCAGAATGTCTAGAATACCAAATTCAATCCATATTGGGGTTAAGATTACGGGGAAACTATGTATAATCTGGAAAGATTAAAACAAAACACACCGAGATAAGAACGACTGATGTGACAAGTGGCAAATCGTGAGTGATCAATTTGCTGCCAACTTGACGTAAATGTCGTAACGTAGTCCATACAGCAGAACACGCTGCCTTTGGAGAGACTTCCCCATCTTTCCCAGTGGCTGCCCCTACTGGAAGGTGTTCCTGGCCATCCAAACCACACCATGAGGTGGAAGCGTGTGCTTCCAATCCAGGTCCCAAGATGCGTGCTGCTATGCAATGTCGGGCAGACCTGAACATACTTACTCTTGCAACAGTGCTTGCGGGGGGGACACTGAGTTCATTAAAGGGGGTGACATTTCTTCAGGATAATAATCTGTCCTCTGTGGTTCAATCCCAGGTTCTATTTTAATTTTTTTCTGTAATATAGGCTTCTCATATGATTCAATTACAGGTACTAAAAAATAAAAATAGAAAAGTCACTCCATGTACAATTTACCAATTTCAGCTTTTAAACGTTTACTGCACAGCTTCTATCTACAACATTGACGTATGGAGTATCTGTTTACGTTTTGCAAAATTATAGCAGAAAGCAACTATGGGGGGGGGTTGGCAGAATAGTGGTGTTTCCCCCGACCACTATGACCACTATTCTGCCAGCAAGCAGCATGCATAGGAAGCTGGCCTTTGAGCGCACTGGCCCCCAAAGGGTTCTTTCTTACGTTTTTGGGTGATCTCCTTTTAACCCCAGTCTTCTGCCTACCACCAGCCAGTAAACTAGGTGGCTTTTAGTAACCATTACTTATCACCACGATCAAAGGCATTTATTAAATGCCATTTTAACAGAACCATGTCGGTGTTCAATAAAGCAAAATAGAAAGCCAGGATTTTTACTATCCCGAAGTTGACAATTACGCAGTGAAAGTAATCATTTTATGGCATTAAACAGCCTGATTCCTGGGAGCTCTTCCAGTATCAACACTTACACACACACACACACACACACACACACACACACACACACACGACATCAGAAAGGAAATGCCTCAGGCCAGCGGACTCTAGGGGAGTATCTCCTCGAAGAGTACAAGGGCTCTTGGTTCTGTCTCTGGCAGAGCGCCCCCCGCCCCGCCCCAGCGCCGCCACACCGCCCGCGGGTACAGACCGCCTCCCAGCACCGCGGCACCGCTGGCGTTTACCTTGCATGCTGCTGTTCGAGTTCTCCATCTCCTCCGACAAGGAGACCATGAGCGGCTGCTGGAGGTGGCTGGTGTACATGAAGGGGACCGGCTGCACCACGACGGGCTGGATGACGGGCAGTATCCCGGGGCTGCGGATGCCGTGGCGGGACAGCGCGGCGGCCATCACCGGCGGCATGGACAGCGGCACCCCGAACGGCTGCACGCCGGGGGGAGGCGGCGAGTACTTCTTCATGGGCGGGCTGGAAGAAGGCATGCTCAGGCCGGGCGAGGCTCTCCGGTGCGAGGGCTGGAACTTCAGCGAGGAGGGAGAATTCCCCGCAGAGGGCGGGGAACTCCGCTTGTTCACGGTCAGGTCCACCGGCTCCATCTGCATCCCGTGCGACAGGCCCTCCGGGGTCTGGAAGAACTTATCCGGTAACGGTGTGGAGTAGATGACGCCGTACTTGTTGGGCTTCATCGACTCCATGTAATTGGATGGGTACGACTATCGGGAAGCAAAAACAGAAGCGTCGAAGCCGTGACACAGGTGCATTCGCTTTGGAAACGTGAACGAAAACGAGAATGTACTACAAGGCACTCTCCATTAGGTGGGCGCAACAGGCGGTTTACATTTAGATGCCTACTGACCCTGAAACAATGCTGTGAGGGCGCTGGTCTCATCAACGTTAAGGTTAACGGGATAACCGTGTCACAGGAAAAATCGCCAGTTTAATTCTAAGGTGAATCCCCTGTCAAATGTTGAGGTTGATACCGTGAAAAATTCTAAAACAGGTCATGAACAGAAGACTTCCTATGGGCCTTGATCGGTAGGAGTCAGTACTGGGGTTCACCGACAGCCAGCCAAGCCAATGAACTCCACTGCTTTGCTGATGGGGCTTCTCAGTAAGCAGGAAATGCTGTCTTTCCCCTCAGGCGCGGGACGTTTGTAGTTCTCACCATACACTTGTGTATAATAGGGAGAAAGGGAGCTGCACAGCAGTACCTGCGGGGGCGAGGGGGCTTCACTTTCAGCTGCTGACCAGTCCACACCTAGGGTGACCTGACCAACAGTCCTGGTTCGCCCCAGGACAGTCTGGTTTGAGCACTAGAAGCCCTACATCCCACGTGATGCCTCAGTCTCAGGCAACCAGGAGGGTCAGTCATGCCACCCACCTCCAGACACTGAGGCCACCTGCTACTGTGTAATTTATGTTCTCGACCCCAGCTTGTTCGATGCTCTTATTCACAGTGTGAATGAAACTGTGCGGGGTGGCTTGATGTCCAAATCTGCACATGACACAGAACTGTAGGAGATGGGACTCTAGGACTCAAGTAAGGATACATGGTGCTTGACGCGACTTGCACACAAACTGGGGCCCAGCATTTCCTCCATACCTAAGATCTGACAATTGACCTAAATTATCTTTAAATACCTTCCTCTCTTATAGTATAATAATGGACTACTACCAGCTTTATACACAAAACAGTCATAATGATGGCACACTGTGGGTGTGGCCCTTGGCCATGGAATTCACCAGAATGACTTCTATTCCTTAACTAAAATTGGAAAAAAAAAATCTTTGTTGTAGGATGCTTTTTAAAACATTAAACTCAACATAAGCTTTTTTTTTTTTTTACTTGTAGGATTTTAGGGAAACTGAAACGTTCAGTGGTAACATGTCAAGTCCATCTGCAGAAAACTACTTGTATTTGAATACTTTATACCAAAAGTGATAAGTAACATACGAAGCCTCCCTTCCAGCTCTCAAATCCGACGCAGTTCTCATTCTGAGGCGATACTAGCTCATGATACAACCAAGAAAACCCACCAATGGGGACTTATAATTAAAGAGCTTAAATGCATAATAAATTTCTGGGCTGCCCCAGTCCCCCAGTGGCCACTATTGTGAGTTAAAAATGATTGTGGGACAGCGGTGATTTTTACTGGGATTACTACAGAGATCATACCATTTCTTCTCTGGGCCTCCCCTAGGTGAAATCTCCACTTGGCCATGCATCCCCCGTGGTGTTTCAAAAACTCCCTTCTCTGGGCATACCAAGCATTAAGTATCGGGGTGGGGGGGGTACAGGACCAGGCAGTATTTCTCTTTATCTGAAGTCAGTTTCTCATCGTTAAGATTGTGTGTTTTGTTCTTTTGTCCTTTCTCTATCCCTACCAACGCAACCTCTGTCATCTCCTAGGACAGTGATTCCCAGAGTAGGGTACACATCTCTCTGGGGGCGCTGAAGATACTTCTAGATACTACACAAAGAATACACAGTGCTTTAAAATAGTGATGTGTTTATTTAAATGCATTAAGAAAACACTTTTTTGTTTTTACAGTAGTGATATAAATCTCCTTTTCAAAATAAATTTATTATGTTAATAAAAGCAATTCTACAAAAGAGGGCAGGAAAAATTACCCACTAAATATTAGAAGAGCAGGTGCCATGAGGATAGGGCAAAATTTGTCAAGGTGATATTGAAAACCCACATTCTAGGAGGCTGTGAGGTTAAAATTAAAATTGGATTCAATGAGATAAGCTATGTAATGAGCTTAACACACTGTGGTGCTAGAAGTCCCTTCTCTTTCCAGATAAGCAGCAGCACCCTCTTTCCAGATAAGCAGCAGCACCGTAATGGGTTTGATCCTCCCCATCAGGGCTTCTCAAACCTTCCTGTGCACAAATGTACCTGACCATCTTGTCAAAATACAGGTTCTCAATTTCTGGGAGCGGCCCCACATGCACAGACCCCTTTTGAACAACACGGCTCTAACTGGCAAAGAGATATAGACTAAAAATACTAATCTTTAGTATTAAAATTTGGTAAACCATTCAAAAACAATATAAAGGTGGGGGAAGAATTTTTCACTAATAATACTGCTTAAAAACAAGGACATGAAGGATACAAAATCAGGAAATGCAAAATATACAAATTGTGGTTTAGAAAGGATTTAATTTATTTGCGAGAGAGCGCCAGCCCGTGGGTGCACATGAGGGGGGGAAGAGGCAGAAGGGGAGGGAGAGGGAGACAATCTCTAGGAGACTCCATGCTGAGCGCAGAACCTAATGTGGGGCTCGACCCCATGACCCTGAGATCGTGACCTGAGCTGAAACCAAGAGTCTGGTGCTTAATCAATGAAGCCACTTAGATGCCCCTATAAAGTATTGTTTTTGAAAAGAGCTTTGAGTTATGTATCAAGAATCAAACAAGGAAAAGACTATTTCTACCTTTCTTTAGAACCAGGTACACATAAGTATACTTACTACAAGGTAAGGAGCCCAAAACATACCGCCATATTAATATTAAATATATTTACATTTAAATATTAAAATAGGTAATAAATAGGCAGGAATCCTCTAACCAAAAAAGAAAAAAATTCTAATACGTACAACAAAGGTTTAAAGAATTCATTAAATACAGGCAGAGAAAGATTTCTCCTAGTTCTAAAGGTTAACTCACTTTATGAGGTTCTCGAAAGGGCAAAAGTTCTGGTACTAGAAACAAAAAGTTAGGAAATGGGAGGCAGCATTAATTGTTTCTACTCACCAAAATGTAGCTTCTCCCTTATTTTCAGCCCCATTCTTCAAAGACCTCCCTATGACCTAGATTTTAATGCCAAGTTATTGGCAGCTAAATAGAAAGCAAAATGAGGACACACTTTTATTGCTGTCATTGCTGGATTTTTCTAACTGTGGGGTGAGTTTAAGGAAAGGAGGAATTTAGAACCTGGGAGATTTTGCAAATTTAATATTCTCAGGTTTCTCAAGCCATAAAGAAAAAGAAGGCCACACCTCAAGCCAAGTTTTATAAACATTATGCACATTCCTGCTGACTGCACTCCCCAGTGGATGCCCCCGTCCCCCGGACCACGCGCAGTGTTTGCAAGGCTACCTGGCTAAAAGTAGGGAGACGCATTTGGATACACAACAGAGTACACAATTAACCATTTCCAGTCTGATCGCCTTTTAAAAGGGTGAAGAAATGTGGTTCCTCACGCCGTCTCACCAGAAAATTCCATAGCAATGTTTATCAGAACCTTCCATAAGATGCGTTTGCTTTAATTATTTGGGCGGAGCACACAAGCTGCTCCGATCAGCCTGCAACAATCAGGTAATCCACAGCGTCAGGACTGACACACGGTTTGTCTGGCTGTGTGCCTTAGGTGAGGACACCCTGGTAAGAGGGGCCTCCTCGCTGTTCCAGACCTTTCCCATCTTCTAGCAAAGCAGCGCAAGCAAGCGCTGTAGTAGCTAGCCCCAAATCCCAATCAGAGGCAAGTGTCGATGAGGCAGCAAGAGCTCCCCGGCCACTGACAGCCATCCAATCCCCCGCCCTGTGCACACCACGTCCCCGGGGAGGCCTTATAACCGAGAACAGAGCAGCCTGAAGACAAGACTCCCACAAGGGTCTCTCCGATCCTCCTGCCCTCACGGGGGGTGGTGATGGCTGTAACTTTTCAAACAGTTCTTTCCTGTTGTAACATACATCCATGTGTTCACCCTCCACACCATGGGTAATTAATTTATTTTGCTGATTGCCTCCTCTTACTAGAACGGGAGATGAGGGTCTGGCATTCATCACAAACACGGGATGAACGAATGAAGTGAATCAATGCACACACTGAGCAGTGTTTTACTACTGTCAAGACTAAGGATAGTGCCGATTCTTTTGATTCTCGAAAACCAGGATGTTAACTGTGACAGGGAAGAAGGCACGGGGTTGGGATGATTTTCCAAAGCTAACACTTTGTAACTTCAGTGAGCGTTTCCATCGTTTCTTGTTTTATTGGGAATAGTTTTGCTGAGTTTTCCACCACAAGGCAGCTGAAGTGGATGGAGTGACTGCACGGAACGGGGGTAAGCAGAGTCTCTATTTCACTGCTCTTTAATAGGAAAAATGAGTGAACGTCCATGACAGGGCAAAGGCAAGTCGAAGGAATCTTCACACCAAGGGCGGGGTTCCTAGTGCAGGAAGGCGTGGTGCGTTTATAAACACACACTCTGGAAACGGCAAATGTCATACCCTTCTGTGCAAACAAAAGTAGAAAGCTCTTTCTACCAGGCTCAGAAAAGTCATGAAAGTTTCTGTGAGAACAGAACAGAGGTACTACTGATACTAAGTACTTCTCCACCTGTAAGGAGTCTGTTAGAGGATAATTTTCATTACGAGAAAGGAAAAGGGGGGGAAAAAAGAAGAATATACTTTTTTCCCAAAAGTAATCTTCCTACAGGAATAAAATAAGAAAGAATACTTTTAATAACTTTCTCTTTCTCACTTCCTGAATTAAATTCTTTAATTTCCAACCTTCTTTGACAATATATTGGTAAAAGCAATTCTTTTACATGTGCGTTTTGTATTCACATGCTGTCTCATATTGCATGTATTATCATCTCCGATTTTACAGAAAGGAAAGAGAGGCTCAGGGAGCTGCTGGTGGTTTGCCAACATCACACTGATAGGCAGTAGCAGAGATCCACAGCACGGGGAGGGGGGCGGTGGTCTACTCTGCTCCACACTCTTGCAAATTTTCAGAGGGCAATCCAGAGCCTTCCTGTTTGCCTCAAAGCACAAGGTTTAGCAGACGAGGGTACCGAAGGCGTACATTTCACTGAGAGAAATGACACTTCCTTATTTTCTCTGAACTACAGCAAAATACCAAATAGGTAATCAACCTTCAGGTCAAGGGTTGAATTAAAAAAAAAAAAAGAGGAATAAAGGAATAATACATTAGCTTAGCACACGCCACCTGCAGAGGCAGGAAAGATAAAATTTGAAGATTCAAGAGTGGACAAAAGCTTTTTATTTAGTTTTGTTTAAGTGAAATAATCACAACACCCCACACTCCCCAAATGTTTCAGTTAACTGAGGTTTTGCTGAATTAAGGAACAGAAATTTCACTGTAAGGACTGATACTAACTTTTGGTGAAATGATCTAATTAAATTCTCTAGGTGTTAGCTGGAAGTTGAAAACTACAGTGTGAAGGAGAAAAAGACCACTAATTGCAAAAATACTTCTACATATTTTAACTTCATGTATTTATATAAGTTACAGCACTATAGTTACTTCAAATTCATTTTATTTCCTTTTTTTTCAGTCAAGTGCATTTGCTTGCACTTAATTGTATCATACCAACTTAGCAATGAGGATCTTCATTTAAGCTTTAAATTGGCTCTTCAGCCATATTTTCATGCTTGATTAAAAGCACTGGAAGTATACTGAATATTAAAACGCATCAAAGATGGTTCTGCATCATTTATAAAATTAATCATATTCCCCAGTACTAAAAACCTATTCATATTTCAAGGATATAATTAATAGGGAAATTTTATACCTCAATTTTCCTCCAACGCGATCATGCCATAGTTTGGGGTGAGGGGTTGATGAATACGGTGACAGCACCAAATAACATAAGAGTCAATTCAGTTTTTTTGATTAATGAAGTTCTTACTGCTCGGTTATTATCGTATTCATACACTTGGTTATCCAGTTATCACGCGGGAATGTAAATGTTATTTCCCTAAAGCCACTCGGACCTCACTTGTCACTGTTCACAGTGGTAAACACTTCGCTGGCTCAGTGATACCCATGGCAACTCAGCTCCAAGGGCCTCCGAGTGACCCCTGTGTCTTGTATAAACATTTTTGGCAGGAGCCTCAGCGGCCGATGCATAAGGATGATCTAATTTTGCAAGCGTGTCATTACCAACCTTCAGATACACAACTCGGGCCAAGTTTTTCCCCTTGTGACTATTTTCCAAGCCCGTGGAAGAAAAGAGCAAGACAGAGTGGGAGCCTTGCCTTGTTATTTCCTATTGGCCCAACCAGATCGCCGGGAGTCCAAACCACTCCCTGCCTGGAAGTCCCTGGACCCCTCTCCGTCACCACCCCGTCCCATTTCCACAGCAGCAGTGTGGACTTCGCTAAGCCCCTGGCCTCACTCCTAGCCGCCTGTGGCCGAGAAGCATCCCGAGGCGCTGGGCTCACAGAGGGGCTGGCTTCGCACGAAGGTGTTGAAAAAGACAACAAGATTCTCTCCCAGCCACAGACTCTTCAAAGTGGAAAGGAATCCCATCCTCACGGCCATGTTCTCTTTCACCAGCTTGTCCTCAACCATCTCACCCAGGCACAGCTCAGTATCGCCACTGTCATTGGTTTTTAAGCAAATCATTTTATTCTGAATACGTTTTCAGATGCAGGACTGAGGGTTTGTTTTTGTTTTTTTCCAGGTTTCATCTTTTATTTAATCAGCTCCATGAAGGAGACAAAACGGAGTATTTTTTCTTCGAGTATTAAAAAGAAGAAGACATTCACCAACATTTTTAAGAAACTCTTCTGTATGATCGGGGTGGGCATTCTGAGTAAAAAACACCTCACAGCATCCCATTCTTGACGCAGATTTCTTGTAGAAGCACATCTGAAAATTGCTTCCTAACCATGATAAACACTGACTACAGGATTTTTTTTTTTAAATGCCCCAGGTGCACATTAATTTTTAAGTCCGTGTGGCTAGACTTTTTTTGGCCCAAAGCAAGAATCCTGAGAGCCCAAACAAAAAGCTGGTAACCGAGGAGTTTTCGTAAACCTCCTGCTGTCGTGACTAGATTCACCTGTGACCCAAGTTCTGTGCTGATCACAACTTGGGGGGCATGGGGTACGGGGCTTGAGGAGATGTAGACCCCATTTATTCAAGGACGCACAGTTGCTAAAAGGGTGTTTACCCCAGTTACTGATCGAGGCTTTGAGAAAAGTCTGTTTGCCAAACGCCTGTCAAGTGATGGGTAACATTAAGGCGCAACGCAACACGCAGTCCTGTTACCGGCACTGGGAATAAAGAAGAAGAGGTGCTCAATGCTGGAGAACTTACCACCGACACGGGGTCCATGGCCTCTTGCTTGACAGGGACTGGGTCAAACATGAGCATTCTTTTAGTTCAGCTCTCTAGGGTGCTCTGGTGTTTGGCCTAGAAAACAAAACAAGGGGTCCAAATAAATCCCACGGTTACTTTAAATATAAACTAGTAAAAATAAAACATAATAGTCCTCAACCCCCTTCTCTGCTCCTTCCTCTTCCCTGGCCCCGGAATGGCTGGAAGTTATTTTCCTTACCTATGAAAGATGCCATTTGATAGAATTAAAACCAGATTCCATGGTCGTCAGTCGATGAGAGCCAACTGGCATTTCTAACTCAAAGACATAAACCCTGACATTTCTGGAACAATATGTACAGCCCCTTCTGAGCAGCCAAGCTTGCTTAACATTGCTGTGCAATTCCCCAGAAGTTCACATGATATATGAGTGTGAAACACTTTTCCTTATGTTCATTACAGAAAAAAATCAAGAAATAACAAGACAGGCAAAAAAAAAACTTAGAACCAACCAGCATTCATATCTTTTGTTTTTATCCTTCCAAACTCTTTTGAAATGGATTACAGCACACATACTATTTAGTACCCATAATTTCACCTGACGATTGTGGAAACGATTCTTTTTCAGCAAGGATGGTTCCATACCGTCGAATTCAGTGTGCCACTGTGCAAACAGATCGGTTTATTTAAAGTATCCCTTTTGACTGGGCACTGAGGTTGAAAATTTTCACCATTATGGATGGCAGTGAGCATCTATCTTTATACTTGTCTTCCTGCACATCCTTAAATCTTTTTTAGGGTACATCTGTAGGGGAATTCTTGGGTGAGAAGTATTGTACATTTCCCAAAGCAGCTGATGTATCATCCAGCAAAAATGCTCTATAATTTCCATGAATAAAACAGAATCCATTTCTTAACATGTCCACCTGCAATGTGTATTACCACTTTAAAAAAAAAACAAACTTTAGTTTCAAAATGGCAAACTATTTTTATTCTAAATTGATTTAATTATTAAAGTCCAATTTTTTCCATCTTTATTTACCCTTTGCATGTCTCCTCTAGAGAAATGCCTATATTAGGGTCTTGGCGGCCCATTGTTTTCTAAGCACTTTTTATATACGAAGACTGTTAGTTTGTAATCACTCCAATTCTTCATTAGAAAATAAGCTAATCTTCAGCCTAATGTAAAGGAAGTGTCCATCTTAATCCTGTTTGGCCTTTCTCTTCTCTTCTGCTGCTGTTACGCTCGTGTTACCCTTCCCTTTCCTTCACTGTTGCGGACAGCCTCCAACTGCATTTCATAGGTTTTGGAATCACTGCCCAACTACCACCCAGATCTTCAACAACCTGCTTCAGACACCTACTATCCAAATTTGGCTTAAGGGTTCAGAGCTTTGGTTAAAGGGAAGGTCTTTTCTGGACCACTCTGGTTTCCGTGGGAAAGTGGACACGTTCCAGACCGCATTCTACCAGAAAAGGCCGCAGAAGTCACTGGTTCTAGGTTACCACCTGTGTTTCAGTCTGAAAACCCCCAGCCCCAGCCCCACCTCCACGACCGCAGTCCTGCAGTTCGCTGTATCCACGCTCTGTGGGTTATACTAGGAAATCTTCACGCACGACTATAAAAATAATACTGTGTCGTTCTTGTGCTCCCTTGCTCCATTGAAGAAAGACTGTTCTGGGTCTCATGACAACACGTGAGCATCGTCATTAACTCAACATAAGGCTCTGACTTCGAATTTTATTCTCCCACATCACAGTATGTATTATTATCTGTGAACACGATTTGATGCCAGGCTGCTCAAATCAATGGTGCTAATACCCTCTTACGTATGCCAGCAAAAACAAACCCCAACAGCCAGTGAAAAATGGATGATTTCATAATGAAGAATGAAAACCGCTTTTGTGTCTTCGGATCTATTATTAACCAGTTCCCAGCCTAGCAGCTGCGGAGATGGATACGGTTCTAAGAACTGCTGTCCGGTGCCTCCTAGCAGACTCTAAACAAAAGATGTGAGCTCTCCTGCTTCCATCAATGAGGTCAGGTAATTCAGTAGCCTGACCCTTGGCTGGCCACCCCTCCCCCAAGCCTTTTAAATTGAATTTAATGGCCACCCCTCCCCCAAGCCTTTTAAATTGAATTTACTCTTAGAGATTCATCCACTCTACTGGATGGTATCTTGATGCAAATCCTTCTAAATAAAAGCAGTCCTATTCTCAGGTGCATAATGAAACAGCCCTGGCCTGGAGACTGAAGTAGGAGACTACATTCTCGCTATGAAATTTAAAGCAAAGCAAAACTCTTTGCCCTGTAAACAGTTTATATCCACAAATCCGTATACAATTTTTTGGATATACATACCGCATTCACGGCACTAAATCTGTCGGTTCCAACTTCTGGAGCAACGTCAAGTATTTGCCTCTTTGCTAACATACCTTGCCTTAGGGGTCAGTCCCCACCGCCCTTTAAAAAACTCACACCAGGGTAGGCTGGGTGGCTCAGTCTGTTAAGCATCTGCCTTCAGCTCAGGTCATGATCCCAGAGTCCTGGGATCGAGTTTCGCCTCTGGCTCCTTACCCAGCAGGGAGCCTGCTTCTCCCTCTGCCTGCCACTCCCCCAGCTTGTGCCCTCGCTCTCTTACTGACAAATAAATAAGATCTTAAAAAAACCCCAAACACCTCAGCCTGAATTGTTTGAAAGTGGCTAGCAGCCTACATCCTGCCCGAGGCCTCAGTCAGGGCCCTGCAACAGCTTCCCAGCATGTGTATGCCTCTCGGGACCCTACACCCTTCGCTACCAGGAAGATCGCGCGGCGGAATCAGGATGGGCTCTGCTTCAAATTCCAGCTCCACCATTGAGCTCATAAAGCCTTAATGACTTTTCCTAATGCCCACAGCAGTGACTACTAAATCCATTTAGAAATGAACGACACGTTAACCTACTACAGCTCTTCTCCTTTTAAGACATTCTTTAAATCACTTGCATTCTTCGATTTTTATGTTTTATCTAAATTTAAGGAAATTAATGCTTCACAAGACTTGAAATCATACGAGAAAAAAGTCAAGTCTAACGTGGAGCATCTGCCCTAATAAAACTTGATTTACTTGTATTAAAAAGCTAATTGTAAAGGTATGTTTATGTGTTCAGAACAGTACCTCAAGGGTAACTCAATCACTGGTGAAGGGATAGGTCTCATTATAGAAGTATTTCAGCCGTGAGTGAAAAAGGACTGAGAGAGTGGGAATACCTCATTTTCAACCTTCTAAACAAGGCATCGCTGGACAATCGAAGACTGCGCAAAAGTCGAGTATCACTAGGAACAGAACCAAACTCACTCACTGTTCATTCGCACATCCAACAGTACTCTGTTCCCGATTTGGTGGCTTCTAAAATGACTGATCATACTTTCAGTGGTTGTCATGGGATATGGAACAAGAGAAGGTGAAGGACATGCAAAGAAAACCGTCCACTCTCAGCTGTAAATAAGGCAGCCCTTCTTGGGAGGGGCTGTGGGGTAGGACGGCTTTACACACATGTGCGCCAATTTTTAAATGTATTAATTCTATAATTAAACCGTTCAATAAAAACAAGGGAGAGAAGCTAAGCTAGAAAGAAACCAAATTTAGGAAGAGAATCGCACACATTAACTCAAATCAGGCGTTTCTTTATTTATTTGCAGAAACAATCTATACTCTGTTACTACTGTGCCTGTGAGACCACTTTGGCTACTGGCGTTGACCTCCTCTTTGGGTTTGGGTCTAGAATGAGAAGAGTGACTGCAATGTCTCCAAGGGGCATTCCATACAACTAAGAAGTAACTTACGTACTGGAAGAATTAGATATCAGTGGCTTTCCTTACGTATGGACCACCCATGCTCTGGGGATATTGCCATCCTTTGAAAAGAAAGCTCAAGAAAATACAAACGCTGTAGGAAATCTATTACACAACACTGACCGCAGTCTTAAATACAACCAGTAGGTGGCGCACTACAACAGGTATTAGAGGCTAAGGACACAGGCAGTAAATTTGACTTTGCCAACCTCAGGGTCTTTAAACCTAGTGGGTTTTAAGCGGGCCCAGGACTTCTGTTAACCATTTTATGTGGGTATCACAGAGATGAGAAGCCCCCAAATGTGATTCTGTTTCTTCCAAACAACTATCTTCCAATCATTAACACATTTACATCTTAGTTGTATTCAACTTGCCAGAATAATTTTCCATAACTGGAACAAATGTCATCTTCTCTGTATTATTTTGCTGGGAAGGGCGATACGACTGAATTTTTCCTCCAAAAGGAAGAAACCTATTTCCCTTCACTCTCTCTACTTACACTTCTGAATTTTCAGAAGTCAAAATACGGTCAGATTTTTTTTTTTTTTTGCCAAAATGCAAAAAAGATGTGATTTATGTATTTAAAAGCATTGGTGAATCATTTACATACAGTTTCAGAAGCAATATAGTTCCATCTCACAATCATATCCAGTCCACCGTGAGGCCTACTCAACAGTCGCTTTATGAGGGTACAAATGAGCAGCCGAGCTCAGAAATAAACACAGCCCTTAATGCAAGAGGCCATGATGTCACCAAACCTCCTTTGAAAATAGCTTGTCTTGAAGCGAGAGCAAGTTTTATTATAGAAACAATCTTATAAATGATTGTCCCTTCCTTCGAAGCATGACAGACACATACAAAGAGAGAGAGAGAGAGGGAATGTGTGGGTCTGAAGCAAAGTTTCTTGTGACACAGCAGGATTTGCTTCCGCTGTTCTCCCTTCTTGGGCACTTTCCATCTCTCTCCCTCTCCTCAGATTCTCAAAGGGTCCTGCATTATCCTCCCCCACCCAGCCTGACCCTGAGACTCCAAATTACCTGTCACCCTCCCTCGGAGCAACCCTGGTCTCCCAGCTGATGTCAGCAAGGTCTAAGGAGAAAAACAGTATGACCAAAGCAAGACACCATCTGCAAGCCCCCTTAATTTTCCCAAGGGTTTGGATGTTAAAAGAGGAAGTGCCCTGCCTTCCCCCACTTTTTACTCACCAAAGGAATGGCAGGGGAAGAACAAAAACATATAAAAATAAAAAAAATCGTGTGTGTGTGTGTGTGTGTGTGTGTGTGTGTGTGTGTGTGATTCTTGGGTCAGAAGGACCAAGGCCAGGCAAGCAGGCCACATCCCTGCAGCTAAACTTCCTTGCAGAAGAAACACTTCTTTCTTCACTTCTGTACCCAAACTCTTTTTTAAGGGCTCCCAGTCGTCGAGTATTTCATGGCACTTGGCCTGGCCACAAATCCAGGGGGCCAGGCCACAGATGTGGGAAAAGGCACACTTAGGCTGGGGATTCCTTTCAGAACAGCCAGATGCTGGCCCCCACCTGGAAATGCGCCCCAGTTTTCCCATCACAGGATGACCTACCTTTGTCTCCTAGAGTTGGTGTGAGAGGAAAAAATTCCATGCAGTAGTTCTAAATCTTTGCCCCTCACAAATTAGATTAGCCATTTTGCATCAAAATGTTTTGTAAATGGGAAAGAAGTTAATTATTTAGTTTTAGATTAAATATAATGATCCAGCGAGCAAACAATCCGCCCTCTCTCCTCTCTCTGCTAACAAGCCACCCAATTTTACTTTCTGCCTCCACCCATCTGCTCCACCCTGTGGAGAGTTGCCAAGGCGAGTCCAACTTGTCCAAACAGGACATGGCTTCAGATAAGATTCTGCCCACACCCTGTACTTCGGAAAAGACCAAGTGAAGCAATTGATTTTGCATGTAAATAGGGACAGGTGCAAAGGTAACCAAGAAATCCCTACACAGTTGCAGACCGAGAGGCCGGCTCAGCCCGGGTGGGGGAAGGGAAACCCGAAGCCATACCCTTAGGTAAACAAACCCTCAAGTTCAATGCCACCTGGCTAGTAGCATTCCACACCTTTCTTAAAGAAATTTTTCGCAAATGCAAATCATTTCGCCTCCTAAGGTTACACACTTGTTTTCCTTCTCTGTGCTCTCGGACAACTTGGGTGTTTTAGTTTTAGGGGCCCGCAACCCAAGATCGATACTGTGTAATAATCCTGCTGTGTACATACCCGACAAGGCCGGCCACAGCCCTCACGACTCTCTTCTGTGAAACGTTACATAATCGAATCCAGAAGGGCTGCGCGAGGCCACACTGCCTCTCACGGGCCTCTGCGCTCGGTGCCCTATCGCTGGAGACCCACCCCGCTCTACCCCAAGGGGCCTCCACCCATGGGGCCCCACCCTGGAGGGAGTGGGAGGCAGGGAGGGACCGACCGACTGGCTCCGGTCAGCAGCCAGTTCCTGGAAATTCCGGCCTGAGCAGGGATGGCTGGAACCTTACAAATAACCAGAGAATCGTTAGGGTGGTGGCAGTTCCCTCGGCTCCGAAGGATTCTCCGTGAAAAGTTCGCCTCACAGAGCCACCGAACGCCTGGATCCGAAACCGTGAGCTAATACAGCCCCCTCCCTTCAAAAGTACACAAAAGGGAAGGAGGAAAGCATTCTGAGCCCCTGCTATGTGAGAGAATTAACTCAACACGTCCCCAACCCCAATCCTCCTTCTCCTTGCTCCCGCCTCAAAAAGCCTGCCTGCCTGCCGCCTCCCCATGTGCCTTATTTTCTGGTCATTCACCATGGAAACCCAGAGGTCAGCCTGCAATCTTCCTCACCGACTTTTCTTTCCATTCCTGCTCCTGCCACTGGGGGCCAGGCCCTCAGAAGCCTCCAGACTGTGTGACTGGGTTTTTTCCTCCACCGGTTTCCCCACCATGTCCCTTGGTGCCTCCAATTCAATCTGACCCCCTTGCCACTGACATTTCTCAAAGCCGTCTTCTCCCCAGTCTTGCTCAAGCTCACAAACCTTCCTCCAAAGGGACCCCAAGGGCTAGCAGAGCGGGTTCAAGCGTCCACGCTCCGCACCCCATTTCTAACGGACTGCCCCCTGCTCCAGCGCCCTTCACGCTGGCTGCCCTGTTCCCCCAGCCCCCCACCCCTCATGCCTTTGTTCATTTTTGGCCCTGATGCTGGGCAACCAGCGTGGAATGCCCCATCCCCTTCCGGCTTATCTAAATCCTCCTAATTCTTCAAAGACCAGCTCAAGGCCCTCTCCACCCTGTGCAGCCAGCTGATTGCGCCCCAGTTGAGCTGAGGCCGCCCTGTCTTACCTAGATGGGCGGGGCCTTTTAACTGCCTTGTCTCAGACCACCACCTGGATTGGGAGCACCTGAAGGCCAGGAGAGCCTTACATTTCCTTAGGGGAGCAGAGAGGGCCCCCTCCCAACTACCCAAAGGAGGTCAGCCTTGCTCACTAAATGACGTTTTCTGGCAGGCAGAAGGAGGGGCTCGAAGAGCACTCAGCCCATCCTAGGACTTCCACAGTCTCTTCTTTTCCTTTTGCCTTTGAAGACACTTGAAATCTCCCCTAGGTAACAGGGGTGAGGGGGCCTAACCTTAAAGGAAATTTGTTAAACCAAACTTCCTTGAAAAAAGTTACTGCTCCTAACCTTAACCTTGCCACTTACGGGTCCTCCAGAGACCTTATTAGTATCATCCTCCAAGAATTTTTTATTAGCTACCCAGAGAGATCTTCGAAACAAATCTAGTGTCAAGGTCTCTCACCCTCTGTTTTAAAACCTAGAATAGGGGAGGAAAAAAAAAAAGAGCGCGAGAAGAGGCAGTTTTGCAGGAGGGGAGAGAGAAAGAGCGTGTGTATTTGTAGGTTTTAAGGATACTTCTATTGACCATGGAAAGCAAGGGGCTAGGTGACGTCACAGGTTTCCTGCTAATCATCATCACCACGTTCATGACTGAGGTGCTGTTCTTTACCTGGACTGTGTCACTGAATGCCTATCAGGTGGGTGGGTGCTACTTTCCTATTACTTACGAGAACAATGGAACAGAGAGGTAAAGCAATCTGCCCGAGATCACACAGCTGCTAAGTTGTACAGCGGTGTTTCTGAACCCAAAGCAGTTAGACCTCAAAACTGGTGGACCTGGCACTCTACTCTACTCCCTTTCCAGGCAGAGGACAACATTCCACCACAAATGGCAACCGTGGGCTAGTGCTTCTGCAAACGCATCTGTCCACAGGGGATGTGGAAGGCGGGGACAAAGCATGTACAGTAGCGGCGATTTCACCTCCTTGCAACTGGCCCCTGCCGCCTACCCCATCTCTGAGCGTGCATGCTTGGACGCAAGATCAAAAGACACACTCTGAAGGCCCCAAATTAGCCTATTATTCTTCCCAGCCAATGCACCTGCAACTGGTCCATAAAACTGCTCAGAAAAAAAACTGGCAGCTCTACCCAAGTAAATACGGAAATCCTCGTAATAACTGTACAAAGGTGGAAGGGTCAGGTCCTCATCCCCATTTTAGAAATGAGGAAATGGAGGAACAGAGGTGAAATGACTTGCCCAAATTCGCAGAGCTGGTTGGAGCCGCAGCCAAGAACAGAAGTGTGTCTGCGGCAGACCCAGGGCTCTTTCTGCTCCGCCTCGGAGTCTGTGCCATGGCCGAGTCATCCCAAACGGGGATCACTCGCGGGGTACAGGGGGGATGGGACGTGTACAGTGCCTGCTGGCCCGTGGTAGGCAGTACCCTGGGGATGTTCCAGAGGGTAATTAAGATTTCAAAATGCCTTTTCAGGTTAGATCACTCGGGACCTACTCCATCCTGTGGCATAACTAATAATAATGACTGCACGTAATTTGAGATTAGCTCTAATGAGTAGGTGCTCAATAAATACTTGGGAGATGAATAAATGAATGGATGTCAAACTACCCTTCTTACACGTGAGGGGATAAAAAGGGCAAGGGCCTCACAATGACAGTGCAGGTGTCACACAAGGAAACCTTGCCTACGGCCCGTGAAGCTAGCCTGAAAATCATCTTCTAAAACCTAAAACGCAAAGTACACGTGAACCACTTTGAGAGGCTGGGGAGAGAAAAACTCCCTTGTTTGGAGAACAGAGCGGAACAGGAACTTGAACTTGCTAAGGAGAGTAGTTTTGGGGTGCAAAGCTTTGGAAGGCATCAGGGTATAAAAGTGCAAGAACAGATAAAGGAGTGGATTTCAGTGATTAGACTCAAGCACACTAGTTAGTAGACAGAAGGTGTATAGGCCAGAGGAGAAAAAACCCACAGTTCATTCACAGGTCGCTCTCCAGGGTAGAATGCGCTGACCTCAATGTCCACTTGGTCTCCTATGTCTAGATTTGGCGATACTCCACTGATCCGGATTGAGACAAGCCCCAGGCCATCCCTGGAGATCCCCAGGCCTGCCAGAGACTGGCAACCTCCTTAAGCATGTCCCAGGCTAAGCTGGGCTCTCTTCAGTGTCCTCTGGTCAGGGGGTTGCCCCGGGAAGCACCCCCTTTCTAGAAGTCAGGGCAGGGGCTAGACCCAGGTTAGTTCAGAACACATGGGATGAAGGGCCACTTCACTTGCTATATTTGGTCTCCAGCTCCCCTTAATAATTGGATGGAGGAAATGATAATGTATTCAGCCTGCCAACACAATGGAGTGAGTTTCAAAAAGCTCCAGGAACCTGTTTTGCTAGAAAATGAACTTGACTACTAAAAACCCTGACAAGGGATACAAAATATGCTGATTTTAATTTTTTTTTTAATGTTTCATTGAACTATGGTGGCATCCCAGAAAAAGCACAGATCCAATTAAAAGGATATTTTTGCTTTGGGAGAAAACAGTCCTAGTTCTGGTGCAGAACTGTGTCTACAGCACTGTGTCTCTTTTTCATCACTACCAAATTTCAAGGAAGGAGAGTTGGGGGGGGGGGGAGAGGCAGGGCCACCTCCTTTAGACAATGATCTCCCTTATCAGGGCAGACTGCTGTCTGGTTTCCTGTCTCAAGCTCTGGCATTACTGCTTCAGATGAGAACTGGGGTCTAAGAAAGGGACAGATCAGGCTTGAAAATGAGAATACTAAAAACCACCACAATCCTCTCGCAACTCACTCCAAGATGAATTTTGACTAGAACATTACACGTTAGCAAACCAGGCATCAATTGCTTTATGAAGCTAGGGATTTTTTTTTTTTTTTTAAAGCTCGAACCAATGAATACGAAGCATTTCAGAAAGAAACCAAATTTCCAGAATAACTTAATTCCTAGTCTTTCAAGGATGAGGTTGCTTATATTTATTTATTTATTTCTTAAACACAACTGGTATGAAAAAACAGAGTAAGAAATACCACCTAAGAAAGCTGTTCATTTTAGCAAAAATGCTGACTTGGAAATATTCAGACAAGTATGTAAACGGGGGTGGGTAGAAATAAAATGGGATTAAATTAGGAGTAATGATTTCCATGGTCAAGAGATGAAACTATTATTCCCATCTTCTTTTCCTTTTGTAATTTTAGTATCAGACTCGTGTAATTTTTCCAAATTGTTCAGCTGAGCCTTCAAAGGTTTGAAAAATTTTTTCTGATAAAATACATTAGACCTACTCATGTCTATTAGCCAACCACCTCCCTCTCCCCCCAAATGGGGAGGAAAGAATAACTTGGAGAAAGTTAAACAAAGGTTCTGTCTACAAAATCTAGCTGGATTGTTAACAGCTTTGGAACTAAAACTGAAGAAGCTGCTTCTATTTGGGTTACTTACGAATTTTAGTGTAAAGGTCCCTTGTGCTATAAGTCAGCTAAATATTTCAAGTTTGCTTCTCCCAAAGGAGAAAGAACAAATCTTATTGAAAGCTTCCAAAATGCCCATTTTTTTCAAGGAAGGTTATCAGTAACCTTCTATTTGATTCCAGTAGTTTTCTTAATATCATACTATATATTTCCCCTTTATCCATTAAAAAAAAAGTGGTGGAATGTGAAGTTAAAAACCAAAGTACTATTATCATCAATTTTGGGGAGGATAGGGTCTGATTTGCGGCCTTGGCAACTCTGAATTAATTCCATTAGAGAACACTGTAGATAATTCCTTTGGATTTTAAAGAAAATCCAAAAATAAGTTTAAAAAGAAACTTGCCAGGAGTCTTCTTATCCAATTTCTTTAAGACTTAGTTTCTGAAGAACCAAGAGAAAAAGTTAGTAGGTTTTAAGTAGTTAACCTAGAAATGTGTTAGCCCAGAACTGACAGAATATACGGGGGAAAAAAAAAAAGACGGTGGATTATGAAAAAGTCGGTGTTGTAAGACAATAAAAACAAGAGAAGTCTCCTTCAGTTTTCAAAATATAAGATTAACATTTTCCAGACTGTCATGAAAATGAATTTCTTATTTCCAGTTCTCCTTTTCTTGGAGCTTTTTATTCTTAAAACAGGTCAGAATATGATGTAGAAAATACATCTTGGTCCTTAGGAAAATTATCCTAGCACTTCCATCTTTTGTCTTTGAAAGAGATGACCCTGGGGTTGATTTCCTCAATATATCTTATGTTTGGCTTCAATACTTTTCCTAAAGATTTCTTCCTGAAAACCTAAGCGAGCTTTTCCAATCAGCCCAGGGCGCCAGAGCTGGCTTAAACTCTCTATCCAGTGGGACCTCCTGTCTGGAGCTCCAGTGCTCCTTGGGAACAAGGGTGGGCCACAGCCTGCAGATAATAAGGTCTTCTAAACTGTAAGGTGCAATCCCCCCTCCAAAACTGACAGCTTCAGGGCACAACGCCTATCACTAAACAAACACCCTGCCCACCTCAAAACAAGAACGGAAAACAAACACACACAACCTCCTTCAGACTTCTAGCCAACCTGCACACGCGTTTCTCAAAGTCACACTTTGGCAATGATGAATTTAAAAAGGTACGAGTATTTATTCACTCACAGAAACACAGTGGAGCAAAGGGTATATGTAAAAAGGTTAACTGACTCCTCATTATGACATAACACAGGCCTCTTAGGCAATCGCAAGTGTGTGGAGACATGATAACTCCCTGGGTGGGGATCGGGAGTTTAGGGGCAGGGACCAAGGCCTGGTCTGGGCTACTGATCTACCAGAAAACAGCCTGAAACAGGAAAGAGCACACATATGCCACTTGGAATGTATGACGCAAACCCCAGCCTTGAAACAAAGAACAGGAAACAGCTCTGCTGGCCGTGCTGGAGAGCGAGCACAGAGAAACATTTAGCCGGCCCTCCCTGACCCTATATTCATGAGCAGCTGGAGTTTTTTAAGACAACAACAGGGGGGTGGAGGTGTTTGTTCTATGGGTGTGAATAACAACACCAGCTCTATACAGGGGACCTGCCCTATTTACAAACAAGAGCTTCTACATACAGTCAACATCGTAAGTGAACATGTGATTTTATCATATGCAGGCAGCAGAGACCTTCCTAATTAACACCAGCCTCCTTTCCAATTTCTTTTGTCTCTTTCTCCCCCATCCCAACGGCTGGTCTCCAGCCAGCACCAAATTCGGGGTTCGGGTAATGATTATTGTTCAGCCTAAGCACCATGAGGAAGATGCAAAGAGAGCACTGGTAAGAATTCAGAGGACAACTGGCTTATCCCACGTAACTGAAAACTGGGCCAGTTCTAAGCGTCCCTTCGCTCTACAGAACTACATTCCTAGCCACAGTGTGGCCTACCTAGAGCCACCCCCGAATTTCACCATCTTTTTCAACCGCAGAGTTAGAAACCTACCCGCACACAGCTGCACATCTGTTCTCCATGTACACACATCTAAAGAAATTCACCTTTTGAGAATGTGATTGTGCTCCTGACATTTCATCTAACCCCAAAGTGTTATACAATCTGTAGAACAGAGTATCAATTTTTATAAGTTATCCGAAAACGTCTATTTTCCCTTAGGTGTATTTAAGGTAGTAAAATCCATTCACAGTCTTTCCCCTAGTATGTCTCTTTATTTTGTTAGCCAGGACTGTTCAACTCAGGTTTCCATGATCAGAGATTTAACAATCTGTGTGTAGACAAAACTACAGGTAAAAAAAAAAAAAAAAGAAAGAAAGAAAAGAAAAAGAAAAAGAAAAAAAAAAGGCATCACTGTGCCCATAGCAACCAGAAGATTGGGTTTTAATTTAGAAATTTTGCAGTGAAAAAACAATAGCATGTTTTATATCAAAGATTTTGTGGTCTTAGCAGCTACTCTTCTTTGTTATTCTCACACTAAAATTTTTATACTTGCATTCTCCTTCATGAAAGCCAAATGTTCCTAAAAGTGTTTCTTTACTGAACTCAGAGTACATTATGCTTTTTTCTTCTAATACTGCGCCTGCAAACCCCACTGACTGTAGGACTGGAGATAGTTTCTCTAGAGAGTTAAAACTCATCAAACATCTCATTTCAGGTTTTGGTTAACAGGCTAAGGTCAACATACTCCATGCTTTGAGCCAGAAGAAACTCATTTGTCCATTCTTTCTTTAAAAAGCACTAACTCACAAAATTTTGGAGATGTTAATGTTATCAGATTGTTTTTTTCCCTAAAAGCAAGTCTTTCCTCCGGTTAGGCAGATTATCATCCAGATGGATTTCTTATAAAAATGCTGCTCAAATTTATACAGAGAACACTAAAAAAAAAAAAAAAAAAAGTACAACATTGCTCAGTGGAAAAACCTATAATGAACAACTGCCCTATTCTCCTACTCGATATTCCTAATAATTATATACTAAATGTAATTGAAGTCAGAATACCACTACATATTTCTCCCCAAACACCAGAGTCTTGTGAGAATATAACCAATATATTTAAAGTATCTTGGGTGATATTAGTGGAAAAATACATTCTGAGCTAGTAAAAATTCAGTGTAAAATGTTTATTTTAGTGCAATACAAGAAGGTGAGCAATTTCCAATTTCCGTTTAACCTGACTTATTAAAAATAAGTCCAGTTCACAGGTTCTCCATCTATTATTATTGCATATTGCTGTAAAACGTAAAGCAGAAGATTCTCCCTGATATCTGCCAAAGAAGTGGATATAACAATTCCAAGTATTATTTGCCATCTCCAAGAAAGCCACTCTGAAATGTTAGGTAAGTCCCAAGGGTCCAGGTCCAGGGATCAGTCCCTCAGTCCCCACACGGCTCGAGTCCCTAACGCTGCAGGCAGTTGCCTAAGGCGCTCTCCGCCTCCAGCCTCGCTGCAATCCTTGCTCCAGGCACTGCGGCAGGTTCTCTCTGTGCCCCCGAGGAGGACTCTCCAAACCCGGCCAGCTCTTTTCTCCTGCCCCCGAGGATCCAGATGCCCTGGCAGCTCCTGGGCTCCAGGACCGAGAATGGGATGCTGCCTTCAGTCCCAACGGCCCCAAGTTTCTTCCCAGAAGGCCCGGGAGGCTGCTCCAAGTTTGCTCCGGCGGGCGAGCGGTCGCGCGCCCCGTCCGAAGAGGGGGGCGGCGGGGAGGGGAGGGCGCGGGAGTGGGGGGTGGGGGACCCGGAGGGGGAGGAGCAGGAGTGCGCGGCCTCCTCGCTACCTTTCTCCAAACAACGTTGCCACACGCGGAGAGCACTGAGATTTCTGGGGCTTTGGAGGGAATCGCGAGCGAGCGAGCGGGCGGGCGGCAGCCGGGGGACCACACAGGTGAGCCC
Organism: Ursus americanus; assembly: GCF_024610735.1. Lineage (NCBI taxonomy): Eukaryota > Metazoa > Chordata > Mammalia > Carnivora > Ursidae > Ursus > Ursus americanus. The sequence goes on from NC_142134.1 coordinate 52,977,620, forward strand.
CCGCCCGCGCCCTCGCCGGGGCCGCGGCGGGCGCCGCCGGTCTCGGTCCCCCACACCGCGGGACCCGCACGGTGGCTCCCCCGAATCCCACACTTTCAACCGCTGAACCCGGGGTTCCCCCCTCCCCCTCGCCTCCCCTTCCGCCCCCACCCCCCGCTTCGAGGAGCTGTTGCACTTTCCCAAGCCCACAGGCGCCCCCACCCTCGCGAGGCACCCCCAGCCCATTCACTGCGCGCCCCCCAGGGGAAAAAAATGAGACCGGACGAGCCAGAAAGGGCGACAGCAGGAGTCGGGGCGAGGGAAGGTGAGGGAGAGGGGACTTACTTTTCGAGGCGCGGTGTTGAGCGCTGCAGACGAGAAATAAAGGCCCGGATCCGAGCCGCCTTGAACCCCGCGAATGCAGTAATGTCAGCGCGCCAGCCCGGGCGGCGGTGGCGGCCGCAGGGCACGGGGACAGGAACGGGGACGGGCGCGCGTGCGGCGGGCGCTCGCGCTGCGCTCCGGCTCGGGCCCCGGCTCCGCGCGGCTCCGCTCCTGGCTCCCCTCTGGCTCCTGGCACCAACTCCGGGCAGTCACATGACGCCGGCGCCGCTCGCTCTGCGAGCCTCCCGGGGCTGGCGGGGTAAGTAGAGGCTGGGACCCGGGGTGGGAGGGTCAGGGAGGGGAGAGGGAGCCGCCGCGGCCGCCCGGGCTGGGCGGGTCCCCACCCACTTGGGTGGAGGCAGCCGCCGGAGGGGTCGGCCGAGTCACTCGCGCAAACACGCACCCCGCCCTGCGCCCTTCCCCCGCCACCCCCACCTCCCGCGCCGCCTCCGCCCCGCCCCGCCCAGTCACCCGGGGACGGCCTGACAGACACTCATTATTCCCCGGAGCCGGGCGCCGCCCCGCCGGCCCAACCTGTCCGGCGAGGCGCGGCGCGGCCGAGGGGCTGGGCGTGCGCGGCGCGGCCCCCGCCCCGGAGCCTCCGCCCTCCGCCCCCCGCCCCCCGCCCCCAGCCTGGCCCGGCCGGGCCGGGCTCGGCCCCGCGTCCCCGCCCCGAAGTCTCCGCCCGCGCCCCCTCCCTGCGCCCTCGGCCCCCAGTCCCCAGTCCCCCGCCCGCTCGGGACCCGCCGCCGCGCCACCGCCCCAGCCCGGGGGGAAGGAAGGGCGGCGCTGCCCGCTCCGGGCGTCACAGGGCTGCAGCCCGCTGCGCCGCTTCCAAAACACACAGCCCGGCGCGCGGGCCAGCCGAGGCGGGGGACCCGGGCGGCCGGGCCATCAATCAGCCGGCTCCGGCGGGAAGGGCGGCCCCGGGCGCGGCGGGAAGGGCTGGGCCCCGCGGCCAGCGCGGCCCCTCCTGGGCCGAGTGCGTGCAACTCTCTTAAAGAAAAAGCAGAAAAAGGCACCAGTGGTGAAGGAGCGGGAGGACCGGGGCGGATTCGGGGCAGAAGAACGGCGGGAAAGGGGAGGGCAGTGGGGGTGACTTAAACCTTAAAATGGTCCCGAGTTTCCAAGGTCATTCCACACACTGTTAGAGCGCTCTTTCTTTGTGCCCGGGGCGCCGGGTCCCCTCGTCGCCCGCCCCGCGGAGGGGCGGCTCCCCGCCCCCCAGGCCTTCTTTGAAGGTCCACAGACCCCCGGAGGCAAACTTCCCACGGGCCGGGCCTGCCACTGGAGCGAAAAGGCAACCGGTAGCAGCGGCATTTGCTCAGCCGGGCCTGCCTGAAAACTTGGCAAACTTCGGTCGGGTACCTCCTGCCCGGAGGGAGAACTCCGGGCCAGCAGAGGGCTCGGCCCGGCGACCTTTCATTTTTTGTCGCTTCCCTGGGACCGAGCTCGAGCGTGCTTGCTCGAAACGCGCTTGCTGTCCCCACCAGGCCCCTGGGAGGACTTGGTATAGCCTAGCCCCCGAGTTTAATGCTTTTTGAATTTCTTTTAAACAGTATTAATGTAATAAAGAATGCAATAAAAAGAACAAAGGACAAATTGGTTCAATTGTTTTAGTCCTGTGTAATGTTTAAAAACGCCCTGCTTCAGTGTATGGCTTGTTATTGCTTCAAGATGTTTTAAAGGCCGTTTAAGTTCACCATTCTCGCTTTGATGCTCCATCCAGGCATGGTACTACTTAAAACGTAGAGATATATACCGAGCCCCATCATGCAGCTACGCAGTATTATAAAATTAGTACCGGGTAACCTCAAGTAGTGAAATTGCATGTAATAAAAAGATGCACATAACCTAAAAGACCATGTGGCGAACACCCAGAACTGGTTCCTGAGCCATCGTGCTGTCCCATAAGATTAATCTTCAAATGTAAAAGGGATGAGGAGTTTCTTTTAAGGAGTAAAGGACAGATGCAGGAAAATAAGTTGGATTCGTGTCATTACTAATTGCAATTCATTGATCACTGACATCAAATGTCTGATTGGATGGCTTGGATTTGTATTAGCTGAAAGACCGTATTAGTGATGACTGGTGAAATCGTTTCGCATTTCTCTGGCTCTGTAGTGGGAGCTCCAAAACTATAGGCTTTGCTCTGAGGGCACTAGAGGTGAAAACCTAAAGCATATAAACCATGTTCTTTACATTGTTCATGTGGGTGTGGACCCAAAAGAGAAACGTGAAATAGGTCTGAGAAAAGTGTGATCCAAGATAAGTAGGGAGTGGCTTCGATATGGGAGGTGGGGGAAGGAGGAGAAAAGTTATAAAAAAAGTTTAATGAACACACTGTGTTCAGTGCCTGGTGGGAGACAGCTGAAACACAACTTATGCAAAAATGAAGGATCCACTGAAGGAGCCCACCATCTGTCCAGGTACCCGAACCAGAAATACCTGAAGTCATCCTTGACACCTCCTTCCCCTAGCTGGTCAGAGCCCTGTCATTCACTGAATCTTGGACCTCCTCAGTTCCTACCCACTCCTTGACCATTCTCCTGATCCAGCCCATTGGCACAGTGTCTTGTTGGTCATCCTGTTTGTAGCGGGGGCTGAAGTGTGGGAAAGGGATTGGAGCAAAGGAATAATAAGAATACTTTTTCTAAAATACAAACCTAAATGTGTCAATGTTTTCATTACATTCCCACCAGATAAGGTCCAAGAGTTTAGTACCTGTGCTGACCTGGCCTCCAACTATCTTTATAGACTCATCTCTTCCTGTTATTCCCTACCCTACTCTTCCCTCCTAAAACACTCAACTTCTTTCCCTCCAACTCACTCTCCCCCACCTCTGGCCCTTCGCACATGCTAATTTTTCTAGGTGCACTAGACTCCTTGCCCTCTCCCCCAACTCCTGACCTCCACTCTCATTTCTGTACATTCTCTCCATCCTTTCATTATTGACTTAAATGACATTGTCCACAAAACGCATCTTGTCTTATCACCATCCCTTGCCCCACCTTTGGATGAGTGGAAGCACTCCTTCTTGGTGCTCTGATAGCACCCATGATTCACCTCTTGTAACTCTTCCTTATAATTGGTTATTTAACTCTCTTTCCATGGCATTGAAATAGAAACTCTGTGAGGGCACGGACATTGTCTTTTTAGCAAAATTGTATCCTCGTGGCCCAGATGTTCAATGAATATTTGTAAAATGAATAAATGTCAGCTATGAATTGGGAAGAAGTCATTCAGAGCTAAAGCGATGAGGGAATTGGCGAGCTTCAAGGTGGCAGTGGCCGTGAACAGTACGTACCTTTGAGATAGTGAAAAGGAGGAAGGAGGGAGTTCTCTCTCTCCAAATGTCTTTGAGCAGTAGAGTGAGATGGTCAAAGTGGTGCCTAGGTCTTCTTTTTATCCTTAACATTAGTGCAGTACCCACACATGTTCAGTTGTTCAAGACATCCCACATACACGAAATATTTCAAGCTTGGTTCTTGTGGTAGTGCTTCATTCTTGTTCTTTGAGGACAGTAGGCTGGTCTGGTTCAGGTTGGGGGCAGCACGTACTAGGGGAAGGATTCCCCTCCCTGGCCCAAGCCTTGCTGCTCCCAACCAGTCATGGCAGTCCCGGTCTCTTTTGCCAGTGACTGGCTAGAGAGTAGTTATATGACCCAGTTCTGGCCAATAGGACATGAAGGGAAGGGTGCTGGGGCTGGTTTTTCATCCTGATTAAAGGAAACTCTTGCAAGGGTAAACCCCCAGACCTGCTATGGAAGTTATGTGAGGATGTGATTCTTGAAGCTGTGGCAGCCATCTTGTAATCATGAGAAGAAGGCAAGGTTTCAGATTTCCATACAGATAGCTCTTTTTTCATCATTAGTCTTCAGCTCAAATATGACATCTTCAGAGGTGACTTGCTAGACCACACAATCTAAAATATCCCTCCATTCCCCAGTCTCTGTCTAGTTGTTCTTGTTAAGTTCTTAGATCGTTTTTCCCTACTAAGACCTGGGCTCTGTGAGAGCGGGGACATTCTCTTCTTTATTCCTATTTCCCAAGCTCCTACAACAGGGTCTGGTAGATAGAAGGTGTTCCAAAAGTAATTGTTGGTTAATGGCTGACAACTAAATAGTAAGAGTGTGCTGAAACTGACTCAGAGCTGCGCTGACACAAGCCACCACACACCTCCGTTTTCTCCTCCGTGCCTTGTATCACAGATAGCTCCATTTCAGGAGGTCTCTTTCCGCTATGCAAAGACATATTCTTGAAATTCCTTCTTCTTCTCCCACTCTCTCAGAGCTTTTCCATTCCTTTCCACTGGAAAGTTTCTCCTTCTCATTTGATGATGCCTAACGTTATGAAGGCAGAGAAGTGTCATGTGCTTAAGAAATTATGAGCAACACAGATAACATCTACCTTAAAGGATAACAAAGCCATATGATTTTTTCTTTTTTCTTCCTGCTAGCTTTATTGAGATATTATTGGCCTGTAACATATGTAAGCTGAATGTGTACAACACGATGGTTAGAGACCCCTATATATTACAAATGATTGCCACTACGAGGTTAGTTAACATTTCCATCCCTTCACATAATTAGTATTTTGTGTGTGTGTATGTATGGGTGTGTGGTGATAACATATAAAACTACCTTCTTAACAACTCTCAAGTGTATAATACAATGTTGTTAATTATATTCACCACGCTGTACATTAGATCCCTAGACCTTACTCATTTTGTAGCTGGAAGTTTGTGCCCTTGACATCTCCCTATTTCCCCCCTAGCCCCTGGAAACACCATTCTACCGCCTGTTTCTATGAGTTTTGGCTTTCGTAGATTCCACGTATAAGTGAGATCATACAGTATTTGTCTCTCTCTGTCTGACTTATTTCACTTAGCATGATGCCCTCAAGGTCCATCTATATTGTTGCAAAAGGTAGGATTTCCTTCTTTTTAATGTGTGTGTGTGTGTGTGTGTGTGTGTGTGTGTGTGTGTGGAGAGAGAGAGAGAGAGAGAGAGAGAGAGAGGGAGGGAGAGGCACATTTTCTTTATCCATTCGTCCATCAGTGGACACTTTGGTTGTTTCACTATATTGGCTATTGTAAATTATGCCGCAATGAACATGGGAATGCAGTTATCTCTTTGAGACAGTGATTTCATTTCCTTCAGACATATACCTAGAAGTGGGATTGCTGGATCATATGGTAGTCCTACTGTAAACTTTCTGAGGAACTGCCATACTGTTTTCCATAGTGGTTATACCAATTTACATTCCCATCAACAGTGTAGAGGGTTTCCTTTTCTTCATACCCTCACCAATACTTGTCTCTCGTCTTTTTTGTAATAGCCATTCTAACAGGTGTGGGGTGATACCTTATTGTGGTTTTGATTTGCATTTCCCTGATGATGAGTGCTGTTGAACACCTTTTCACGTACCTCTTGGCCATTTGGATGTCTTCTTTGGAAAAATGTTTATTCAAGTCAAGTCCTTTGCCCACTTTTTAATCAGATGGTTTGTTTGTTTGTTTTGGTATTCAGTTATATGAGTTCCTAATACATTTTGGATATTAACCCCTCATTAGTAGATAGTTTGCAAATATTTTCTCCCATTGTGTAGATTGCCTTTTCACTTTGCTAATTGTTTCTTTTGCTGTGCAGAAGCTTTCTAGTTTGATGTAGTCTCATTTATTGATTTTTGCTTTTGTTGCTTGTCATATCCAAAAAACTGTTGCCAAGACCAAGGTCAAGGAGCTTTTCTTCCATGTTTTCTTCTAGTCATTTAACAGTTTCTGGTCTTACATTTAAGTTTTTAATCCATTTTAAGTTAATATTTGCAAGTGGTGTTAAGATATGGGGTCGAATTTCATTTTTTTGCATGTGAATATCCAGTTTTCCTAATATTGTTTTTAGTAAAGAGTCTATCCTTTTTCCCCACTGAGAATTCTTGGCTCCTTTGTCAAATATTAGTTGACTGTATATGTTTGGGTTTATTTCTGGGCTTTCAGTTCTGTTCTATTGCTCTATGTGTCTGTTTTTATGCCAGAACCATACTACTTTGATTGCCATAACTTTGTAATATAGTTTGAAATCAGGAATTCTGAAGCCTCCAACTTTGTTCTTTCTCAGAATTGCAAAGCCATTTGTTTTGAAATAAAATTAGAAATGCTAGACTAAGGGTCATGGATCCCAAAAGCATTACAAAGGGCCCAGAGATTCTCTTTGGTTTCTCTACAGATTCCACCAATATTATCCATTGATCCATCAATCCATTCATTCATTCAGTTTAGGTTTGCCAGAAAGTCTTGAGGTAGAGTTAGGTGACCAAGAGTTATAATAAATATGAAACTGGATGTATGATATCCCCCCTTCCCCAACTCCTGACCCCTCCGGGATATCTCAACATTTCTAGGACAGATGGGCAATTAGAACTGTCCTGGATTATTGTTGGCAAGACAATGCAATTGAAGGACAGTGGTATAAAATAGTTGAAATGTTGGATCTTGGAATCTAAACTGAAGAGCTAAAACAGAAGGGGACTCTGGAGAGAGAGCCAAAGGATCAGTGAACTGGACGTTTCAAATACATTGAAGAGACGGCATATTGGGAATAATGTAGTGAATGACCTGAAAGGTTAGGAGGTGAGCAGTTGGAGAGTGGGGACATGTGGCCTTAACATTTGAAGGTGACACAGTACCAGAGATGACAAGGCTCAGCGTGTACCCGTGGGCGTGGGAGACTAGAGGGAGTGGTGAGACCAAGAGAAAGAATGACTGGGGTACGGGGCAGGTTCACGGAGCCTAAAATTTCTCAGAATTGTGGCCAGACTTGGGGTCAAGAGCAAGACCGAGGCCCTGAGGCCACATCATCGGTCCGTGAGAAAAAGACTTCAGGGAACTGGTGAACAACAGCCACCAGGAGAGAATGCTTAGACATAGAAAGGGTTAGACCCTTTTCTATGATTAAATTTGCTTTCCTTGCATCATGATTATTTGAGTTAAAAATAATCATTCATATGCGGTTGTTTATTGGTTATTTTACTAATAAAGTATGTCAATAGGTTTATTTTCTGCTTTTTATTGCAAATGTAGTATTTCTGCTTCATTAAGAGTTCGAATCCCCCTTTGGAGGGGGGAGAACTTGTCAGGGATCTTAAATATTATTTATCGTATCATTTCAAAGGGAATATATTATTATATTATTTCAAAGGGAAATGAATTGTAATTTCCAAATCAATGACCTAAGCATATAAAGATGTAGAATGTAACTTATTTCTAATTTGGGGACTACCTAGATTTCTCCTGTGCTGGGAGGCAGAGTGAGTAAAGAATGGGGGACCCACAACAAAGGATAAACTACTTGCCATTTTTCAGCTGGTTTGGGAATGAGCCTGACTCTTTATGTTTCCAGCCCTCCCTTCTCCATGGAAAGACTACGGGCACTAAGTCCGGGACTTACGTTAGTTGAGGAAGTTCTGACTGAACGTTTACCATAGGTCTGCGGTGGGTGCAGGAGTAACTAAGCGAGCAAAGACAGGGCGTGGGAATCATGTTCTAGGGGAGTGGCCTTGCCACCTTCCTTTTTCTGCTCATTCCAAGTGTGCTGCATGCTTATACCCCAAACTCCGAAGACGCAAGCGTTTCCCTCTGTGTCAAAGCGCGCAGATTTCCCTGTACTTGCCCGGAAAGAGGCCACACTTACCAAATGCTTTAGAAGTTGTGCTGATATGTTCTGGGAAACAGCAGATGGCAGGATCATATATGAACGGTAGACGTTTCTTTATCACCCTTGTAATTCAGAAAGAATTGCTACCTGAAGACAATATTAAAATCATAATAATGGTCGTATCTAAGTGATACGAGTAAGGTGACATTTTTTTTCTTTGCCTTTAAATACTTCTCTGTTGTTTTCTTTAATGAGCATATACTACTTTTGTGATTAAAAAAAAAAAAAAAAGGTGTGCTTTTAAAAATAGCCGAGAAAGAAATGTGCACGTTGTGTACGATTAAATGTGGGCCCTGGAGCACAGTTTTGCGGGAGGGGTCCCTGAAAGCGCGCTGGGCCCAGAGGTGTGGTTGTGTGCTTGTGCATTTTGAAGCAGGGCGGGGTGAGAAGGGAAGGGCTCTCGGAGGGGAGGGCTGCGGGAGGCGGTGAACATCTCCTCTTATTGACTCTTACCTTTTCCACGGCAACTTCGATAGCTGGACCTGTGCAGTTTCTTGGAACTGGAATTCTTCCGCAAGATAATACGGATTTACTTTAAAAACCACTCCGAAGAGTCAACGTTAAAAACAAAAACAAAAATAGAAAGCCCTACACATTGGACTGAGTAGAGCCCAAGTTCCTATTTCTCAAAAGATAGAAACATACTTCCTGGAGCACAAGGTGCCCTCGCGCTCTCCCCGTGGTCTCTCGCCAGGATCTGTTGATCCGGCGGGAAACTTCTAGAGTGTCAGCACTTTCGTGGGGTGTGAATATGTGCGAGGCTACACCTTCAGCTTCCCAAAGCACCATTAATCCGGGGCGGGGGGGGGGGGGGGATGGCGTCGCCTCAGCTACTGGGGTTCTAGCTTCTTTCGGATTTCTTTCTAAGCTACATTTGTTTGTTATTGTTCTTAAAGTTTTCTGGGTAACTATAAGCAACAGACCTTGTAAGTTCCTCTTGAGATTGCCCACTACTCCCCACCCTTATTTCTCACCTCCCAGCATCCTGTTTGTCTCCCTGACTCTGTCCCCCGCCCCATCCCCACCCCCTCTCAGCTTTTAGCCATGTTTTTCTTCCCTCAGTTAATTTTAAATTTCTATTTTTATCAGTGTTCTCAATACCAAAGGAGGCCTGCCATAGATTCATTTTTTGTTCATTGATTTATGATTTCTTCTCCTGTGAATAGCTTTAAAATGTGTGTCATGTACTTTCCAATGTGTGTCTCCCCCACCTTGTCTTGAAGACACTGTATTTCCAGAAAATTTGGAAGAGTAGAGAGGATAAAAGAAAATATGGGAAACTTTGAATGTATGTACAGGACCTTTTTTGGTGAGTTTTGCCTATTTAAAATTACTCTGTTATGGTAAGAACAAAAAAAATCTATACGGTATACTATGTTTATACTCACATCAGTATAATCTTTAGCTTATTAAATGTTAAAGAACATTTCGGCCTCTCCATAATTTTATATGAACTATTTAGACTTACATTTCTATTTTGCTCAGTATTGTTGCAAATGGCTCTGTTAGCTATTACACGCTATGGACTGGAGCATCTCTTGAGTCTTGCAGGTTTAGAGAAACACTAAAAAAAATTTTTTTTTTAGAATACTACCCATGAAAAAGTCATCATTACCACTGAATATATGATTCTGCCTAATAGTCTTCAACAGGAGAGAAAATTCATTTTCTTAAAAAAGGAGGAAAACACTTTCAAACTCATTGAAAACAACTTTTGCTACACAGTAATTTATCTAATCAGTTTCCTTTTCTGTACTGAAGATAAGAAAAATAGAGACTCAAAAGAAGCGGTGACTGACCATGATGTATTTCTAAACTCCTTTCTCTGAATACTTCATAGATGTTTGGAAAGTGAAGATTCCCCCCAGATTCACACAAATTTCTCTCCTTTCCATGATTGTTTGTTTGGCAAATTTCTCAAGTACAATTCACTTTCTTTCACTTAGTGCTGGGAAGACAAAGGCATCTTAAAGAAGATCCCAAGAAGATTCAGGACACGGGAAAAGTCTCCATGAGGATTTATTACCATGTCCCAGGAGAGATGATTTTGGTAGAATCTTAGTTTGCTTCCCTGTCCCCCTCCTCCAATATCTCAAGGTGGTCCCTGTTCTGTTACCTTTGAAAGTACTTTGCCAAAAGTCTAGTCCTCAGGACTTTGTGGTTTTGGTCAGATGGTGGTTCTAGCACATGAGTAGTGCCATTTGGATGAACATTATCATATTTCCTAATGTGTTTTTCTTTACTTTCTTCTGTACTTCAAGCAAAAGTACACTTAGAGCCTTAAAAAAAAAAAAAAAAAAAGGCCAGCTAATTTAATCTAGACCATTTGGTACAGATGACCTGATAATTCAAACGCAGTGATTGCTGTCTGATGCCCTCCCTAATAACACTGTTGATTATGTTATTTCAAGTCTAGATAACAGTCTTTCTATTCCTAAGTCTTTAAAAACTAGGAAAGGAAAGCAAAGTTTGTTTCACTTGTTTTAAAGAAAATGTTTCTTGTATTACCGTATTTTTTTAAATGAGTATAATTCAGATTTTCCTTTTGAATCTAAGAAAGAAATATTCCCCAAAACTTTAAAATATTGTTTTTATACTCTAGAATTACCCCCCCCTTCAGCTTCTCTGTGCGGTTCATGTTTCTAGTCAGCTTGACCTCCAGTAAGTTGTTTGTAAGCTAATTAGGGTAAGGGTTTTATGTTTTTACAGTTCCTGTTACAACTCTTTATATTTAACAGACAGTTCTATATTATTCCGACAACTAAGTGCCTTGACAATATAAAAACTTGTTTTCTCATTAGAACTTATTTATCTATATAAGAATGCCTATACTCTGATTTATAGAGTATCAATTTGCATTTTTATGTTTTATACCTTATTACATATTACTTGCTTTAGTATCTCTTACTTACATTCCTGAAAATACAAGCTTTATTCAAGGCAGTGTTTGTTATTAGAGCCTGACTTTTCAGGGAAAATATTATAATTACATATTATATTTAAAATATTGCAATTAAAAGGTCCATTCAAAATGTCCTCTTTATACCACATAAAAATGGAGAGAAAATTAGATTGGGGATTAAACAAGGACTGGCCACGAAAATAATCCAAGATGGTGACATCCATGCTTACGTGGGAGGTTAGGGCCCTCCTTCCCCAATTATCTTTATTTATCATTATTGCTTAGATCCAATTAAAAGGAAAGAAACATAATAGGATTTTTAAAGGTCATATGAAGATAAGATCAAGTGGTCAGAAAGCAACTGAGGAATATCACACTCATTTTTCCTAAAGGCTTTTCCTTAAATCAAGAGAAAAGTCTTCCTTATACTGGATCACGTTTCATATCAAGGGAAACAGAAAAATCACTGACTGTGAAAAACAACAACAATAACACAAAAAGTAATTAATTCTGTACAGTATTTCTTTTACCTGTAATTGCACAAACACACTCTAGCTGTTTGCCAAAGCCCGCAGAGGCAGAGAGTGAATGAATTTCTGCATCCTCCTGCTGATTTGGTTATTTGAGGTGATTGTCTATTCAATCAAAAAAACACCCAGAGGAAAGAAGAGTAAGAATCCTTGGAAAGGAAACACCCAACATTAATTAAATAGGCATTATTCAAAAGTAGGGCATGGTCGATGTTTCTTAGACCCATGGGCAATGGTCATGCTATTCTCTTTGGGGCCCAAGGCACCATACTAACACATCATTACTATTCTCTGTTTCCCACTTGTGGGAGGATTTGTGCCCAAGTTGTTAAGAAGAGATTTGGATTTGCCAGCGCCTTCTCTGGCTCTTCATACTGTCAGCGCTGTGGCTAGGTGCGAATGCTGATATGCTGTTTTCCAGTGATTTAATTAAAAATTTATCTACCATATTTAGATAGGGGTAGAATTAAGTATATTTCAAGGTTCCTGTCCTCAGAGACCTTAGTCTGAAATGGAAACCAGACACATATCTTCACACAAAGATAACTAATGGTATGAGGAAGTAAGTGATATATTTTTTGAATGGTAATCCAAAATGAGTGTGGTATCCTTTTGGCTTCAGGGGGGTCAGGAAGAGCTTCCTCTGAGAGCAGCTGATGTAGGGGATGATGTAGCCGGGATGATGTAGCCTGATCAAGGATGATGTAACCAGAAGATACACAGGCCACTGTGGCTCCAGCAAGGGGGTCTTGTGGACTCAGGGAGCAGGTTTGAAAGACCAGTGAGAGCTAGATGGGACAGTGCGTAAATTCAGGCCGAGGAGTAGAAACGTCAAACAATTGACAATTTATCCTATCAAAGTTGGATTTTCCAAGACCAGCTCAAATATCAGGACATTTGCCTTTTGCAATTAAGATATCTGCTAAGTGTGATTTAATATTTCAAGTTCTACAACGCTTACGTAAATACATTTACATAACTTTGTTTTTCTTAGATTATATCCTGATTTGGTATTTGGAAAATAAAATAATTTATTCAGTCTTAAAATATTTGCTGACTTGGCACTCAGGGTATAACATAGAACAAAAAGAAAAATCTCAGCCCTCATGGAGCTTGTATTCTAGTGGTGTAATAGTTTGCTGGGACTGCCACAGGCTGTCTTAAACAACAGAAGTTTATTTTCTCACAGATAAGGAGACTAGAAATTTGAGATCAAGGGATCAGCCAAACTGGTTCCTTGTTAGGACCATGAGGAAAGGATCTGTTCTAGGCCTCTCTCCTTGTGTCTTCACATTGTCTTTCCTGATACTCGTCCAAATTTCCTCTTCTTATAATGACACCAGTCATACTGGATTAAGGCCCACACTCATTTTTACTTAATTACTTTGTAAAGACCCTATGTGCAAATATGGTCACGTTCTGAGGTACTGGGGGTTAGGACTTGAACATATGCATTTTGGGAAGGGGACAATTCAGCCCATAACAAGTGGGCATTGATGACAGAGCAGTGAATAAAGTCTAGAATGGGGCGTGGGGGGAGGTCCTGGTCACTGTGTGCCAGGCACTGTACCAGGCATGTTCATGCACATCATTGCATTTAATGCTGTAACCAGCCCGGGAGGGCAATATCGTTACCTAAACTTTACAATGAGGAAACTGAGGGCTGACCACGGTAGTTCATATGGATGTTTGCTTTAGTGGCCCTGTGCTTAATGTTTTCATTGGTCAAAGCGTTGGGAATGAAAATTGGGTCATGGCTGAATGATTCGGATTCAGAAGCAATTTCTGAATGTTAATGTAGAGAGGAAAGGTCATTTTTTTTTACATTAGGTTCTCAAGAAAAAAAACAAAGATAAAAGTAATATTTGATAATTACCTTTTTTCTCCATGAATAATCCAATATATTATTTTATGAATTAACACTATTATATATACTAACACATTATTACAAATAACCATAGTGATTTATAGTATATATACAACGATCTATTAAATAAATCCTACATTTTTTATAGCAATGATCACTTCCTTTGGATGAGCTAGATTCAAATGAAGTTCCAGGTCACTTCTGGCCTGTATCTCTTGTTTCATCTCCAGAGGAAGAAGCTGGCCTCGGCACAACTCCAATGGAAGGAATCATCGTATTACCTGTTCTGCCTGTTTTAATCATGATGCCCCTCTGGTGAAGGAAATGAGATTGCAGATTCAGATTCAGCAAACTTTTATGGGGGACGTACTGTCATGTGGCAGGCCATCTCACAGGAATCCATGCATTTCGTAAGTAGGGAAAACCAAAGGATCATAGGCATTTTTATGAGCATCAATTTTATTCAATTATTTTACAGGGAAAAAAGTACTTAACCTTTTTTTTTTTTTTACTTGAGGTAACCAGTGGATAATTTAAAGCATAATTTAAATATTGAAACAATATAGGTATATATTATAGTGTGAAATGTAACATTTGCATGAACTTTCAAGATGAAACTCGTTTCAAAGGAGTTGCTTTTGTCTTGAGCTGTGCCTTTAGTTCGACAGCGTTGAGAACCTGCCCTTCTCCTTCCGAGCGCCAGGGTTGGTGCAGGGGTCGTCTTGGGAGGAAACCTTTGGAAAGTTCTGAAATTTCCTTCATTCAGTCTTCATAACAACCATGTGAGGTGTATTATCCTCATTGAGGAGATCAGAAACAGAAGTCTGAATAAATGATCTTGCCCTAGTTAACACAGGCAGTAAAGAGTAGAGGCAGGTGTTAAATTCATACTTTCTGACTCCAGTTCCGGGGCATTTATATTGCACTCCACCCACTCCTTGGATGCAAAGGCTTCAGTCCTCCCGAGGCTGCATAGACCTCACAGTTCTGCATGTCCACGTGGTCCAACCTCATTGACTCATGAATCATGCACTTATTGGTGCATTTAATCAATAAATGTTAAGAGCTTACTATGCGCCAGGCTTCATGCTGGATCCAGAGGACACAGTGGTTAGCAACAAAGGCAGAACACAGTTCTCTCCCCCATGGAGCCTACAGTCTAGTGGAAGTACAGATGTTAAACAAATCCCACAAAACACTTGTTTATAAACTTGATCGGTATTAGGAAGCGAAAACATAGGTTGCCATGAGAGGAAAACAACAGGTGAGTTAATTTAGATTAGTGATCAGAGAAGACCTTTTTAAGGAAGTGACCCTTGACCTGGAAGGTTTTGAGCTTGAGTTAGCCAGAAGAAAACTGATTTGCCCTTGAAGTAGTTATAAATTGCGGAGCCTGATGCTGGGCTTGATCTCATATCCCTGAGATCATGACCTGAGCTGAAATCAAGAGTTGGATGCTTAACTGACAGAACCACCCAGGCGCCTCTAACCTTCTGATTCTTGAATCTATGTTTCACATGTTCAGTGTTATGCCTTTCCCATGCCAGTCACTTCCCTTCCCTTGGGCTAAATTATCATTTCTCATCCTGTTTTCAACAAATGCATTCTTTCCTCACATTTTTCTGAAATTTTTATAATCAGGTGCAAGAAAATTACTCAAGTGTTTTTTGTTTGTTTTGTCAACTACTTGCCATTTCCATCCCTTAACACAGAAATATCACTAATATAAAAAACAAACATTTTTGGAATCTCTTTCTCTCTCTCTACCTACCTGCCTACCTACCTATATATATATATATATATATCACCTGTTTATATTTGGGATCATTTCTTTCTTTTAACTATAAACTCCTGGAGATGGACAGACCTATCTGTATAAGTTAATATAGCATCTGGAGCTAATTGTAATCACTTCTTAAACTTTTCATAGGTTTTTAAAAGAAGCAAGGCACATCCTTTATGGGGCTGCTAATATGTTTGATGTACCTTTGATATAAAAGCACAGATGAATTCAGAAGGGCACAGCCCAAGATTAGCCTGCTTTCACCTTCTCCTATAAAGTCATCTCTGTCCTTTCTGTCATAACCTGGACATAAAAAACCCAAGTCAGCAATAATATAGTGTATCATCAATTATTTAGGCAAACATACACTTACCTCTCTCCACCCAAGTCAGTCAAATCCAACAAACCTCCTTTGGAAAGTCTGAAGACTCAGAATGCGCTATCTAGAAAGTTTCACCTATCAAAAGGTAAGTAGAGGGGATTTTTCTTTCTAGGCATGATGGAGCAACAAGGACCAGACTTAAATGGCCACCATAATTAATTAGAAATCTGCATAAAATATGAAACAACGGCTTTCAGACGTTGGACAATAGTCTGCTTAAGACTACGATTACTGAAAGAAGAAAAACAAATAAGTGAACTCGGTCATTCCCCTGGCTTTCTGCCTGGAAGCAATTTCTAGACTGTGGACTCAGGAACAGGGACCCAAACAGAATCTGGTAGCCTTGCCGAGTTGATAAGATGGAGGCTGGAGTTTGAAGAGGCTGAGATGGCTAGAGGTAGCGGGGCAGAGTTCTGGGAAGGAGGGGGCTATGCAGAAAAATTTCTCCAGAAATATGTATAGGAGTCTCTTGAGTCTTTGCTGAGTACCAGAACACAAGTGTATAGAATGACACTCCACAAGGTTGGACAGAAAAGACTGGTGAGTTATAGGCTGAATAAATTTCAGAGCACACATGAACTGGGAGAAAATTTGGTTAGCCAAAGGGGAGAGTCCTTGTTCATCCTTGGAACATTCAGTGGATACCCTAAAGTAATTATATGTTAGTAATAGGTCTGAACTATCCTTCCAGTGAGATACTCTAGACCAGGGGTTGGAAACTTCTTAAATTTACAGATCACAATCATTTTTGGCTTGTGGGTCATATGGTCTTCATTACAACTACTCAAATCTGCCATTGTAGTGTGAAAGCAGCCATAGAAAATACATAAGTGAATGGGTGTGGCTGTGTTCCAATAAAACTTTATTAACCAAAAACAAGTGGCCAATCTGTGAGCTGTAGTTTGCTGACCTCTGCTCTAGAACAGCACTGTCCAAAAGAAATATAATGCAAGCCACATATGTAATTTTAAATGTAACCACAGTACAAAGGAAAAAGAAGTAGGTAAAATTAATATATATTTTACTTAACCCTATACTTCCAAACTATTATCAATTTGACATGTAATCAATATAAAAATTATTAATGAGGAAGTTTGTGTTCTTTTTCTCATACTAAGTCTTCAAAATCTGTTGTGTATTTTATGCCTATAGCACATCTTAATTCAGATTAGTCACATTTTAATAGCCACATACAGCTAGTGACTACCATATTGGGCAGCGCAGCTCTCACCTCTCTCTAGTAAAGTTTAAAGACAGGTCTTGAAGGAATCAAACTGATGGAACAATTAACTTCACTGCCTGCCAAAACAAAGTCCAATGCTCTTTAAAAGAAGACAACAATATAGTCACTTAATAATATAACAATAACAAAGTCAGCATCAAATAAAAAAATCACTGGACATGCTTAAAAGCAAGAAAAAAATACAACAAGAAGAATCAGTTAAGAGAAACAGACTTAGAAATGACAAAATAATGGAATTAGCAGACATGATGTTAAGACAGATTTTATTATTATGTATAAGAATTTAAAGGAAAACTAAAAAAAATCAGAAAAAAATGAAGGATATAAAAAAGAACCAATTGTGACTTCTAGAGATTAAAAAAATGCAATATCTGGACTGAAGATTTCAGTGAATAAGATTAACATCAGATTAGGCACTGCAGAAGAAAAGATAAGTAAACTTGTAATCATAGCAATTAAATCGATCCATGATGAACCACAGAGAGAAAAAAGACTGAAAAAAAATCAGATGAAAAGAGGCTTAGTGATTGGTGAGATAATATCAAATGATCTACCATAATTGGGAAAGGAAAGAAAAGAGGACAGAAAAATATTTGAGAAATAATGACTGAAACACTTCAAAATTCAGTGAAAACTATATTTCATAAATCTGAGAAGCTTAAAAACTCATGAAAAAACCAAACCAATATGAGATCAAGCCCCATGTCCATCTCTGCACTCAGCAGGGAGTCTGCTTGAGATTCTCTCTCTCCCTTTCCCTCTGACCTTCCCCCTGTTCATACACACACACTCTCTCTCTCAAATAAATAAATCTTAAAAACAAAACAAAACAAAAAAAACCCCAAAAACCAAAGGTGAAATAAAAACATTATCAGAAAAATAAAACTTGAGAAACTTTGTTGCCAGCATATATATACTAAAAGAAATGTTAAACAAAATTATTCAGGCAAAAGCAAAACAACAGCAGATGGAAACTTGGAATACCAGAAATGATAAATATGTGGACAAATAGAAAAGATTTGTTTCCTCATTTTTAAATTTCTTTAAAAGTTAATCAACTATATAAAGCAAAAATAATGACAATGTATTTTTGAGATTTATCAAATGCATAGAAGCAATACGTATGACAATAGCTTGAAGGACAGAATGAGAGCAGTGGAAGTCTAGAGTGTTAAGGATTTATGTTATACATGAAGTAGTATGATACTATTTGAAAGTAAATTATGAGTTAAGATGCATATTGTAAAGTGTAGCACCATCACTAAAATAAAATAATAAATTAAAATATATCTCGGGGCGCCTGGGTGGCACAGCGGTTAAGCGTCTGCCTTCGGCTCAGGGCGTGATCCCGGCGTTACGGGATCGAGCCCCACATCAGGCTCCTCCGCTATGAGCCTGCTTCTTCCTCTCCCACTCCCCCTGCTTGTGTTCCCTCTCTTGCTGGCTGTCTCTATCCTGTCGAATAAATAAATAAAATCTTTAAGAAAAAAAATAAAAATAAAAAAATAAAATATATCTCACCAACTGTGGAGATAAAATGGAATATTAAACAGTACCAATTAACTCAAAAGAAGCAGGAAAAGAAGAAAAAAGTAACAAGAGATGATGAGACAAAATGAAAACTCATAGTAAATGGTAGACTTAAACTCAACCAGACTGATAATTACATTAAATGTGAATGGTCTAAAGACTCCAATTAAAAGTCAGAGATTGCCTGACTAGATAAAAAAAGTAAGATCCTATCATATGCTGTGTAGGAGCAAATCACTTCAAATATATAGTCAGGATAGATTAAAACTAAAAAGAGGGAAAAAGATATACTATGTAAACATAAATTATAAGAAAGTTGAAGTGGCTATATTAGCGTCAGATAATACATGCAATATAAAAGGAATATACTAGGAATAATGATAAAGTATTCAATTTATTGGGGAGATATGACAATCGTAAATAATAGAGCTTCAAAATGCATGAAGCAAAACCTGACAGAATGATTCAGAGTTCTGGGAATCACTTAAATTCTCTGAGGTGAATCAGTTGTGTGGGATTGGGAAAATCATTTAATCTGTGAGTGAAAGTTTACTCCCTTGTAAAATAAAAATAATCACACATATTTCATGGGTATTTTGTGAGGATTAGATAAAAGTATATGTGAAATTAAAAAAAACAAAAACAAAACTCAATCTGACAGAACTGAAAGGAAATTTAAAAATCCACAGTTACAGTTGGAGTATTCAGCACTTTTCAGTTATAATCAATAAAGAAAGAAGGCAAACTCAGCAAGGACTTTGAAGACTTGAATGATACCATCAATCAAGTGTACCTAATTGGCATTCATAGAATACTCTACCCAACAACAGCAGAATTATACATTTTTTAAAAGTTCACCTGGATTATTAATCAAGACAAACCATATGTTAGTCATTAAACAAGTTTTAACAAATTTAAAAGCATTCAAATTATAGGGTTTGTTTGACCATAGTGAAATTAAATTAGAAATCAATAACAGCTATTTGGGAAACCTCCAAATATTTAGGAATCAAATAGCACACTTCTAAACAACACATGGGCCAGAGAAGAAATCATAAGGGAGTTTAAAAAGTATTTTGAACTGAATGAAAATGAAAACACATATTAAAATTTATGAGGTGTAATTAAAACAGTGTCTCAAAGGAAATGTATAACATTAAATGTTAATATTAGAAAACAAGAAAGGTCTAAAATCAATAATTTAAGATTCTATCTTAAAAAGCAAGAAAAGAATATATGTTGGCTAATTGAATTTAAATTTAAAAATTTTATTTATTTATTTTTGAAGACTTTATTTATTTATTTATTTGAGGGAGTGAAAGTGAGAGCCAGAGAGCATGAGCAGGGTGAGAGAGCATGAGCAGGGTGAAGGGCAGAGGGAGAAGCAGACTGTGTGCTGAGCAGGGAGCCCAATGCAGGGCTCGATCCTGGAACTCTAGGATCATGACCTGAGCCAAAGGCAGAAGCTCAACAGACTGAGTCATCCAGGCAACCCTAAATTAAAAAAAAAAAAAAAAAAAAAAGGCAAGAAAGGAAAAACAAATTAAACCAAAAAAAAAAAAAATAGAAGGGAGAAAATAACAAAGATAAAAGCAGAAATCAATGACATATAAAATAAAAATAATAATAGAGACAATCATTGAAACCGAAAGCTAGTTGGAGAATTTCAACAAAATTTATAAATCCGTAGCTAGACACATTAAGGAAAAAGGGGGAAGACACACATGATCAATATCGGTGACACACTACAGATGCTACTGACATTACAAGGACAGTAAATGGATATTATGAATATTTTGTCATGAAATGCAACAATTTAGATGAATGGGCAAATTCCTTAGAAGATACAATTTGCCAAATATGACTGAAGAAGAAGTAGAAAACCTGAATAAGCCTGATATCTTATAAAGAAATTGAAATATGTAAATTTAAAAATTTCCCACAAAGAAAACTTTAGGCCCAGAAGGTTTCACTTGTGAATTCTATCAAACATTCAAGAAACATACCACCATGTCACAAACTCTTTCAGAAAATGGGAGAATGGAATACTTTCCAACTCATTTCATGAGGCCAGCATCACCTTAATATGAAAATTTGAGAGTAATGTTACAAAAGAGGAAAAAAGAGAAACAACAACATGAGACCAATATGACCCATGAAGATAGACACAGAAATCCTTAGCAAATACTAGCAAATCAAGTCCAACAATCTCTAAAAGAAACAATACATCATGGTGGGTGGTTATTTTAGAAATGTCAGAAAATCTCGAGGAAGACCTTTGAAGGTGGGGGTGTGTGCCAATGGGAAGTGGAGAGGGAGCGTCATTAGCCTCAATAGTCTTGATTTTCATCCTTACAGCAGCTAACATTTCTGAGCATTTACCACATTCCAGGAAGCACGTGCAGAACCATATGCGAAGCTCTTGTTTAATCTTTATAAAAACCCTATGAGATAGGTATTGTTGTTGTAGGCATTTTATAAATGAGTAAACTAAAGCAGAGAGAAACTTAAAAACCTGTCCACAGTCCCATAGCTATTAAGATTTGGACCTATATTGTCTGTCTCCAGATCCTGCACCACTCTACAAAGAACTGCTCACTGTCCCTGCTTTCGCCTAGCAAGGCTTATTTCACCACTCCTAAACATTTATCCACTTTTTCAGTCCATAATTAAGAACTTCCATCTGAGTCAAAATATTAAGTAGTTCCAAATGCAAAATACTTCTAAAATAAAAGTATGTGTATTAAATTATAAAACTTATAATACTAGATGGAAGATGTACTCCATTATCCCCTCCTAAATTTTTATGTGGCTACAAACATGGTCTCCAAGAAGTGGGAAAAAAAACAAAGACAACCCCCCCCCAACTTTCCCTTTCCTATGTGTAGAGCAAAATGCTTTTTTTACACCCATCCCCCCTTGTTGACCTAGAATTCAACACTGGTGTAAGACTTGATGGCATATGAGCTTGGGCAAAGTCTTTGAGCCCTGGGAGCTTTATTTTAGTTCTCAGCTTTGTAAAATGGAATGGTTCTGCCTCCTGAGCACGATAGTGTGAGGGTGAGGAAGGTACCCAGGTGAGCTTCGGTATTCTTTTCTTCCCTCTGCTTCTCCCTAATCTTCTCTCCTTCATGATGCTTCTTTAGTTTCAGAAGTTTGAACCTCTCCAGAAAAGCCTTTTTGAAACTTTTTTTGTCCCGTGTCCACAGCGATCACAAACCAGTAGAACCATTATGTACATGTATATGTATAATGAAAGTGATCACCTAATTTATTGTAAAAATTAGGAAAATTATTACTTTTGAAAGTAATAACTATGCTGATCCAACAGGAGTAAACGAGCTATTCTGGGAAAACCGAGCCACATGTCACAAAGCCACCTAATCTTATTTATTTTGATGCATTCTGTTATTTTATCCGTAGTCTATTATTTATTTATTTTTACTATTTTTATTTTTTATTTTTATTATTATTTTTTTCATGTATCCTAGTTAATTATAAAGATGCTTTTCAGGCTCTATTAAATCGATTTTGTAACCCAGTAATGAATCCCTACCCAAATATTTTGATTCCTTCTAAAGAATGTCTTGTCTGGCCATTAAAATATTCCTAGGATCCAGAAGTGCTGCAGATATGCATACACAAATATGGAGAGGTTCTGGAGAACTGAAGGGGTTCGAATTCCCGTGGGTACACTTATTCTGTTTCTCCTCATTCATTCCTTATCCATTCTTTCCTCCTCTCATTCATCAAATACTTTGAGCACTTCCTCTATTAGCAGAGGCTGGAAACAACCCGATCTCGGATACCAGGACCTACCAGGACCGGGTCCCTGACCTTGAGGAATTCCTGGGTCCTGGTGGGCGGAGGCACCTGGAGATAGATGGTTTCAGGACAGGGAGATAAGTGATAATAGCACAGAGACGACCGAAAGGTCATTGGAGCCTGGAAGAACGATCCACCAACTTTTCCAAGGAGGAAGGGAGGGTTCTGCGGAGAAGACCGACGTTGAAATGTAGGAAGTTCTTGAGGAAGACGTCGAGGCATCAGGGCGCCAGAGGAGCTACTGGAGCCAGCCTCCAGGCTGCTCGATGTGGCCCTCTCGCGAGGCGGGGCAGTACCGGGGCTGATGTGCAGCCCCATCTGTTTCCTTGGGGTTTCTCAAATTTATTTCAAACTTCACAAGAGTACTCACACCCCCTCTTTTTTGGTCTCCCCAACCTAACTGTCCTATCCAACTTACCCTGCTTGAGTTTTCTCACAGCACTTTACACGTTCTAAATATGCTATGTCACATCTGGTGTGTTTACGACCTGTTTGGTCCTCCTCCAAGGTAAGCTGAAGGGGAGGATCGTTTATTTCATTCACTGTGGTGTCCCCCAAGCTCCTGGAAAAGTGCTTAGTCCATTCACAATAGGTTCCTGATAAATAATGGGAATGACCTGAAAGAGCGAATTTCTGTATCCATGACATAATTTGTATGTGCTCATCGCTGAAGGAAGGTTTAGAGGAAAATAAAGGCCGACAAGGGACCATTTCTAATAGAATCCTCTTCCTCCCTCCCTTCGACAGCGTTTATTGCTCACCTGCTCCCCGCCAGCCCTGTTTTGAGCGCTTGGATTTCAGAGAACAGAACAGATCCTCTTTTCTATCTTCGTGGTGCTCACCTGCCAGAGTGGAAGAGACGTTAATGAGCTAGGTAATTGCTTTTTTTTTTTTTTTTAAGATTTATTTATTTATTAGACAGGGAGAGACAGCCAGCGAGAGAGGGAACACAAGCAGGGGGTGTGGGAGAGGAAGAAGCAGGTTCATAGTGGAGGAGCCTGATGTGGGGCTCGATCCCAGAACGCCAGGATCACGCCCTGAGCCGAAGGCAGACGCTTATCCGCTGTGCCACCCAGGCGCCCCCCAGGGAAGTGATTTTTAAGCTGCTTAGAAGTGAACTCAGGCAAAGAGCTGGGTGGGAGAGACAGCATTCCAGCAGAAGAAACAGAATTACAAAGGTCGCAGAGGGGGAGAGAGAATGCCTGAGTGTCTCTGGCAGCTGAGCCAGTGGGGAGGAGGGGCTTAGCTGAACAGAAGAGGCGGGCGGGGCAGACCAGGTAGCCCCAGGTGCGCGCAGGCGGTGAGGATTGGCCCTTTAGCCCAGGAGCAAAGGGGAGCCCTGAGAGGGGTGTCAGCTGGGGGATGTGGAAATGAAAAGATCCTCAGGCTTCAGTGCAGACGCGGGATTAAGGAGTATGGCCGGGATTAAGGAGTATGGCCGGGATTAAGGAGTATGGCCGGGCTATGTGACGGTCCCAGTGATGAAAAGCTGTGGGTACGTTAGAGAAATAATTAAGACATAAAATTGAAGTTAATGGCTTTTCTGTACGTTCAGATAAATCGGTGATGGCTTGTATGTATAAGGGTTTTTTTTTTTTTTAAGATTTTATTTATGTATTTAGAGAGAGAGTGAGGGAGGGGGTGGAAGGGGCAGGAGGAGAGGGAGAGAGAGAATCTCAAGCAGAATCCCCACTCAGCGTGCAGCCCATCGCTGGGCTCGATGTCACAGCCCCTGAGATCATGATCTGAGCTGCAATCAAGCCAGATGCTCAACCAACTGAGCCACCCAGGCGCCCTGTTTGTATAAGGTTTTTGTTTGTTTCTATGAACCAAACTCTAAATAATGATGCATTTCGAATTGTTTGTCAGCATTCTCTGTGATATGTGTATGAATATTAGTAAGAATTGAGCCCAATCCACGGTGATCTTGTAGCCCCTGAGTGGCTGGTGGGTCTTTCGGGGATGTAAGTAAAGGAATGCTATCTGGAAGGCCTGGTATAGACCAGGGGAAGATAATAAAAGCGGCGTGTGTGCTTGTGTGTACATGCTTGTAACCAGTCACGGAACCTGGCCCTCACTCCTTTCCCACCCTTCCTTCTAGCCCTGCTTCTTTCTTTCCACGTCCTCCTGTCAGCCTACGGTTTAAGATCAGTGACTCTTAATGTTCCTTGGGCCTTATCCTGATAATAGCGTGCATCCCACACACACAGAAAATGCCATATCAGAAATCAGGAGCCCTGGGACCCCAGACTAAGAAGTTCTGACCTGTAGAGTTTGTAAAATGGCAATTCACAGACAAAAATAAGTGTATTTAGCCAATAAATATATAAAAGATGGTCAAACTCACTAACAAACAATTGAGCCAATGACAAGATAATATCTTTTTTTTTTTTTTTTAAGTAGTCTCTCTGCTCACCGTGGAGCCCAATGTGGGGCTTGAACTCAATGACACTGAGATCAACACCTGGGCTGAGATCAAGGGTCTGACACTTAACCTGCAGCCACCCAGGCACCCCACAAGATAGCATCTTCTATTGATCAGATCGGTAATGATTGATAAAACCCAGCTTGGCCATTGTGGGAGGAAATGAGCACTCCTGTATGTTCAGGATGAGTGCAAAATGGAACAGTTTTTGAGAGAGCAACTAGGCAGTACCTTTCAAAATTTTAAATGCCTAGATCCTTCAACCTAGTAATTCCATCCTAAGAAACTATCCTTTAGGAAAACACATGGATGTATGAAAACAGTCAAGGATGTTCACTGCAGCAATGACTAGAAAATTGGGAACTACCTAAATGATGACCAACAGGGAAATGGTTAAATACCTTTGGGACATACCCAGGCCACACAGTGGAGTACTATACAGTCCAAAAGAATGCACTTGATCTGTACTGACAATATATTAAGTGAAAAAGGCATATTGCAGACCAATACAGTCTCTATTAGAGAACTCACAAAAATATCATTATATATAAATGCTTTTGTATATATTTAGAAAATAAATACATGGATGTACATGAAACTCAAAATAGTGATTAACCCTAGGGAATAGGATTTGGTTGAAGGGATGAGGGAGGGAAGTCTTGAAATCTTCCTCTTTTATTTTGGGCACTTTTATACTGTTTGGATTTTTTTTAACAAGCCTATACTACCTGATCTTCATTCTTAAAAAAAATAAATAATAATAAAGGTAGTGTAAGAATTCTTCCCCTTGAGGTTCTTTTCAACTGTACAGCTCTAACTTCAAAATTTGAGATGGGAGAAGAAGCAAACAGTTAAGATGTGCCCTTGGGTCCTCCTTGGATTGAAATATTTCAGTGATGTCCCATGTGTTGGGGATCAAGTCTAAACTCCTTGGGGTGCCTGGGTGGCTTAGTTGGTTAAGCATTGACTTCAGCTCAGGTCTTGATGGCAGGGTCCTGGGATCGAGCCCCATGTTGGGCTCTGTGCTCAGTGGGGAGTCAGCTTGTCCTTCTCCCTCTCCCTCTGCCCCTTCCCCACTCATGCTTGCTCTCTCTCTCTCTCTCTGGCTCTCAAATAAGTAAATAAAAAATCTTAAAAAAAAAAAAAAAAAGTCTGAACTCCTGAGGTAGCACTGCAGGTTCTCCTAAATTTGGCCACTTGCCTCCCCCTACTGTGTCTTCAGCAATCCTCCAACTCACAGACTCTGCCCTCACCGGAACGTGCTAGGATGTGGATTCCGAGGATTCTCTGGGTTATTGCTACATGTTGGCTACGCCCAGGTTGCTCACTTGCCTCCAAAGACATCCTCAGGCACCTAACATTCCTTCTGTTTCTTTGAGACCCAGTTTAAATATCATCTCCTCCTAAAGATCCAGCCCACTGGCCAGCGCAGTCTGGTCTGGGTCGGGCGCTGCTCCTAAATGCTCCATGTCCCCCGCAGCCCCCCTGTGTTATATTACTTGTGGTACCCTACTGCCTCCTTGCTCTAGTATGCCGTTGCCCTCTCGGTGAGAACCTACCGAAGGCAGAAGCTGTGTTTTGTGCCGCTATATGCGCCTTGCGTATCCCAAGCCTGGCTATTGGAGGCCCTTACCAAGTGGCTGTTGGATTGTACCACGCTCACATCCCCTCTCTGGGATCCACTCATTGGCAGCCTCAAAGAAATATGGGAGACCAGATTTTAAAATTCCTCACAAACTGATTTTTTACATAGAGCATAACTTTAAATTTAGATCCACAAAAGCACAGCACTTTTGAACTAGAAAGGACTTAAGAGTCATCTAGAAGTTGTTTTCAATCAAGAGTCTGCGAACTAGGAGTGCCTGGGTGGCAAAGCCGGTTAAGCCTCTAAATTTGGTTTTGGCTCAGGTGGTGACCCCGGAGTCCTGAGATCCAGCCCCGAGACGGGCTCTGTGCTTAGTACAGAGTCTGCTTGAGATGCTCTCTCCCTGTCCCTGCCCTTCCCATTTGTGCTCTGTTTCTCTAAAATAAATAAATTAAAAAAAAAGTCTGTAACCTAGTGCAAGTCTTCATACTCCAAGGCAAAATGAGAAAAATATGAGCAATAGAGCAGATTTAAAAAAAAAAAAATCAGGTTAGATGCATTTGGTTTAAATGATGATTTCTTATTCAGAGATAATGTCTCCCTCCCATTTTAAGGCTATTTATGAATTTATGTGCTTGTAGGTTTTTTTTTTTTTTTAGTTTAATTGGTCTATTAAATAAAAAAATCTGGAAACCCTGGCTCTTGTGTCTTTCACCTCAGAACTCAGACCGAGAGAGATTATCACTTTGCCCATAGCCAACAAGGAAAAAACTATCTCAGTCCAGGATTCTTCTGCTGTGCTGTGTAATGCAATTGCGTATGTATACAAATATTATATATGTTTGGTGTGATTGGTTTTCTGTTCAGCATTTTAAATCCAGGAATGCAACAGTCAGTTAACATATTTGTTGTATTACAATGGGAAACAGGCTTGCTGTTTGACAAGTGTCTATAATCATATGGTATTGCTGTCTGTTAGTATCTGGGGAGGTTTGAAGAAATGTCAGAGTCTGGAAATTGTATATATGCAATATTATTATTGACTTTGATATGGAAATAAAGACTGTTTACTACCAAATTTTGGATGCTTTCTAAGTTTGAAAGTGTTATAAGTATCTTAAAAAAAGAATTTAAAGTGACTTTGAGTTTGGCTATTGCCTCGATTCTTATTTTAAACGTCTGAGTGCTGTCCAACTGGGGAGTTCTACTTCTGAGAGTTTATCACGAGAAAATAATGAGAGATGTGTGTGCAGATGTACATATAAAGGTGCTCATTAAAGCCTTTGTGTTAAAGATTAGAAACAAACACAAAGGCCCAGTAATGGAGAATTGGTTAAATACATTTTGACACAGTCCTGTATGGCTGTGTTTTTGCCTCCTTTTGTATACTTGTGCATATTGTCTAATTTTTATCTACTACACATTATACCTATAAGTAAAAAGTTTAAAAATCTTCCTAGCTTAACGTTTTGTCCAAAATAATGTTTCTTACCTGCTTTTCTTATGCTTTTTTTTCCAATTTGACATTTTTAATGTAATTGATAGCCCATCAGATTCAGTATATATATAGAGTCTAAATTTTAGTTTTTCACATTTAGCTTTTATATCTTCTGTTTTTATGTAGTTTAGCTTGGCTTCGTATCCGACACTGAGCGGCTATCGATTAGCTCACAATCCAATGGCAAGCAGTCACTCTCGTTTTGAACACTATAATCTCCGGCATGTTCGTGTTGTAGGCTTGTAAATTCTAATTAACTATCAGTAGGGTCAAGCACAACCGTAAAGTCAAAGATCTAAGGACATTTGAAGGCATAACCGGTCTAAGTATTTTTCCTCTTTAACTGGCTGCCTCTTAGCTCAGAGGAGGAACGTTGGCCATGGGATTTACCAGAGTGCAGCCTGTTGGCCTAAAACCCAGAAGAAATAGCATCTCCAGCATTTCCAGCCCCCAAGAAAGCCTGTTTGAGAGAGGAAGACATGAGATGCTTTATCACACCTTAGCTATGTATGCCTGTGTGCGTACCTGTGCGTGTATCAGTGTGTGCACCAGCGTGTGTGTGTTTGTGTGTGTGGCTGAGAGATGAGGGGGAGGGGGGCGGGAGGGAGGGGGGGAGAGAGAGACAATTAATTAAAATTAATTAGCTGTTCTATGTTGACTCTTTCTAGAATGTAAGACACCTGAAGACTAGAACCATGTTCCTGTTCCCCCCACCTACTCCCAGTACTTAGCATGGGTATTTTTTTTACATATGTAGCGTGGATTGAATAAATATTGGTGGAATAAATGCCTGTATGGGTTTGAAAAGCCCCTATTTACTTCTGTTTGTACCTTGTCTAACAGTTTCTACAGCTGCTGTAGCTTTTCTTCTTCCAGCGGCTTCTTAAAGCCATTTCTAGAGGAGGACCATCTCATCACACTAGGGAGGGGCTTGTGGACTATCTGCAGCAGGAGGGGAGACCCGCCCTCGTCCATTGAGAACTTCAGACAGTGGGACCCAGGCCTCAGCCCCGTGCTGTGTCCCTTCTGTGTCCGGCTCCTCCCCTTCCTAGCTGCTCCTGCGTTCTAGATAGTTGTGTGACAGAAGCCAAGCATCTGTTTCGAGGTTCTCCGTAACACAGGCCGGCAGCCTTTTGAGGACAACTGATTTGGATTACCGTGCGGCTGTGGGCAGGCCAGCCATCCCCTAAACAATGGGCGCCTCCATCTTTAATTTGCGCAACATACCGTTCCCCTCCAGAGAGCTGCGGGAAGGCAGGGATTTTTGCCTGATTTGTTCCTTGCTCGTCTCCCTCTCTAAGGACAGTGCATAGATGCCTGCTCCGCGGGCACTCAGGAACTGTTTGCTGAATGAGTGAACAGACGATGAAATGTCCTCATGGCCGTTGAAGACCATCTTGTGTTTGAGGCGCTCTAGTTCGCCCAGTTAAAAACTTGAAACGTGTGCTGTTGATGAACAGGGCAACCCTTTACGGACCCTCTTCCCCAAATTACCGTTCCAATCCTCTGCTGCACAATCCTTCTAAACTGGATTCTACTCCTCCCATTTTCTCTTGCAGAACATGCCGGACCATTAATATTGGCAATCACGTGCTTGTCTGTAGGTTATAAATGTCCAAATTTTCTGATCAACCACAGATTTTATAAATATAACACATCAGCCTTTTTGGGGGGTAAAATGCTATACTTCCAAATCAGTGTTTTCCATAAGAATAGCAATTTTTGCTGTGTGATTCAGAAATTAGACAAGTAGAGATAATATATACTAAACTTAAAATTAGTCTGCCTTCTTTTATAAACAACAAACACCATGTCACTCCCAATTTGTCGTGTCTTGCAGGAAGCTCAGAGCGAAGATTTTGCCCCCTTGTGCTACCTATTTTTACCCTTAACTTTCTGAAACAGTGATTTCACCTGTTTCGCTTCATTACCTTGTTTGTTTAATCTTTTAAAAAAATATACGGCATTATGCTTTGTTGAAAGTGGCCTCAAATTCTTTTTCAGTAGATGGAAAGTTAGAATTAATGAGAAGAAAAAATATTTCCCTAACCATTGACAGGTGCTTTTCAAAGCCTGCATTCCAAGATGCTGTCAATGCCTCCTTCTAACTCACTGGCTATCGACCTTCTTACTGAGCCTGATTTCTCCAGCATCACCGTGCTGGAAAACATGGGTGTTATGCTAGACATCACAGTGCAGCAGAAAGAACCCTGGATCTGCAGACAGCAGAACTGGGCTCTTATCACAATTGCACTTATTAGTGGAGTGATCTTGGGTAGGTCATTTAATCTCTCTATGCCTTAGTTTCTCTTCTGTACATTGCGTATAAAAATCATGTGCTGTACCTACTGCATTGGGTTCTTGTGATGTAAATGAGATAACACATGTCTACATGTTTTGTAAATATCACGGTTGTCTGCATTTCTGTGTCCCCCACAAATCTGTATGCTCTTCAAGATCAGGGACGACACCTGGTTCATATTTGTATTTCCAAGGTCTGGTTTGTGACCCAAAGATGCATTTTAAGAGAGGGCGCTAGATGTGGGTGACACGAAGTTACCTGTTCTTTTATTTCAGAAAAGCTCCACTGGTGTCTCGTTATTAACAAACCTTGATTGGTCAGCTGGACTTAATTGAATACCTTCTGCATGCTTTCTACTGCCTCTAGGATATTGCATTGAGGAAGATGTATAGAAAAGAAACAGAAAAATGGAAGTGCATGAACACACACACACACGCATTCACACACACACACACACAATCACACACCATTATAGATTCGTACATGTCAGGGGTCACAAAATGGTGACTTGAGGGCTAAATCTGCCTCCAGACAGGCTTTCTTTGGCTCCAACATTAATTATTAAGTGTGCCCCAATAAGGGGCACCTGGCTGGCTCGGTTGGAGGAGCTCACGACTCTCGATCTCGGTCAGGGCTGTGAGCTTCAGCCCCATGTTGCTTGTAGAGATTACTTAAAAACAAAAACTTAAAAAAAAATGTCACCCAATAATTTGAAATCCAAGAATGTGGATCTTCCCTTCTCTTGAAATTGTGAACAGTGGGTCCCACTAGGCCAGGTCCCTCCAAGGGGACGTACAGTTCATCACAGGGGCAGCCCCGTCCCTTGCTGTTGTCTTGTGAACCCCGAGGCAGATAGGAGCTGCTGCCCGTTAGCACATTTATTGTGCCTGCCCTTCAAGAGCATTTGCTGCACACCAGGCACTATTTGTGAGCTCCTTCGTTCCCTGTCTATACCTACCTGTCACAAGTTAAGAAACTGAGGCATTGTCAGTGCGCGGTGGAGCCAGGATTCCAACCCTGGTCATCTGGCTTCCAAGTTCTCCCTGTTAACCCCTGAGCTGTGTCACATCTCGGCAGGGAGAGAAGAATATAAAAAATCATACCCAACTACCGCACGAAGTTGTGCCAGCGCCTCTGGCCGGAGCTCGGCATTCTGTCTAATTAGAGAAGGATTCACAAAGGAAGTGTGCAGAGTGGTGGAGTTTTAAAGATAAAAAGAATCATTAGTCCAGGCATGTTAAATGTACTGTGCATAGGCTTGTTCCAGACCTGAGAGCTGGGCACACGGAGGGCAAGCTGGGCTGGTGCAGCGGAGCGAGGTGCGGACAGAAGACAGACCCGGGGGGTGAGGCGGGGCAGCGCGGCCCCAGCTGAGATCTGATCCCGGAGGAGGAGAGCAGTCTGACCCGCGCCGCTGAGGGAGGGAAGCGATAAGGCCGAAGTCCTGTTTGACCAACGTGATGTGGGATGAATCGGCATTCTTACAGGAGTCCTGCCGGGCTTCATTCATTGCTTTCACAATATCAGAAAGTCAGTTTTGTAACGCAGGTGTCCCTATAATACTGGCCTGACTGTTTACTTCTGCTTCAGCCCCTGAGCTTATGAGCAAATACTTCAGGCACTATAACGAGCAGAAACTTGAGACAGAGCTTATCTTGTAATGCTGGGTTTTGCATCATATCCAGGGTGTGGTGTTACTTTAGCAGGCAAGTTCAATAATTACGTGTTTACAGATTGAGCAAACAGGGCATGTGCCCTGAGATGGCTCAGAATTTATACTTTGAGAGCCCAGGGAACTGACTTACTCGGCTGGACAACAGGCTCAGTACCTGGATGTGTCAAGTGGTCACAGTATATTAAAAAAAAAAAAAAAATATATATATATATATAGTATAATCTATATATTCAATATATATGTGTGTATGTATATATGTAAATAAAGATTTATACACATACGTACTTTCATTTTTGAACATTAACACAGCAACTTGTCTTCAACCACACTTATTTACAAAATAGCCCAGGAAATCTTGAAGATGTTAAGTGAATCAATTAAAGCTAATTCAGGCAAGCCCAGGTCATGGACCCACCCAGTGTGTCCTCTTCTCTTTTGTGTGTGATCTATTAACCCTAGTACTCTGTATTTTGCTGTTCCCTAATAACATAATGAAGTGACCAAAATTAAGGTTAAAAGCATTAGGGTCATTTAAACTGCCTCTTTCAGAAAATAAAAATGCTGATTAACCAGTTATATTCCTTTTCTCTTGCTCTATTATTATTTCTCTCTCCTGGAGATAGACTGGAACCATGTTGACTTCTCTGCTCGTAAGAGAGCTTGTCAACGACCATCATACAGTAAGTGTTTATAAGCATCAGTACTAACGATCTGTGGCTCACACCTCCACCTAGTCTCGGCATCTCTGGTTTATTTCCTTTAGATAATTTCTTCCTTTTCTATTTTTGCGTTTTCAAGGACAAGGCAAGGCATAATAGTTTATCCGATTTAGGGCTTCCTAAACACATTTGAAAAATGGCAATCCCTTATTATTCTAGCTTGATAATAAACCTAAAGGCAAGCTTTCAAGCAATGACTTGTCCTTTCCCTCCTCATTCCAGCTACTACTCACTTCAAGTGCAGGGCTTTGAAATTATCTGCTTAATTGGGCTACATGTCACTGCTGTCTGTGGAAGTGGCTTTAAGATGCAGGTGTTGGCTTTTTGGGCCTCCTTTGCTGTGATTTTACATGTCGTGTTTGCATTGCTACACTAGCTCCCAGGACCAGGCAACATCCTTAGCTTCCCCTGGGGCGAGTAGGAAGGGGCACACCCTAGATTGTTCTACTCCCTTTGAAGCAGATGCCATCTGAGTTTGGCCATTCCTTGTTCTGGTTATTCAGACTTTCTGGACTTAAGTTCTGCTCCATTTGGAACGGTCATCAGATGTCCACATGGAGACTTTTGTTCTACTTAGAGCTATGCTGGGAGAAGCATGAAATTACTTCTCAAAGGTTGTGGTCCTGCCCCCTCAGAACAGGAAAAGGGGCGGCCATGTTTGGAACGGGAACCCATCCTGTGGAGTGTCAGTTTCCTAATTTGTAAAGTGTAAGGATCACACAAGATTGCCTCTAACAAAATTGCCTTTTCTTCCTCTCTCTCTTTTTTTTTTTTAAGTTTTATTAGTTTAAGTCATCTCCATACCCAACGTGGGGCTCGAGCTCACGACCCTGAGATCAAGTGTCACATGCTCTTCCTCAAGATTGTCTTTTCTGATCAAATATTCTATGAGCCACAGAAGGCTAAGAATACATGTAAACTGAGAATTCTGAAATTTTAAGACTCTGGCAACCAACCAACAGGACTGAGAGCTTGCAGACAAAGGGAATTAAGGTTGAACCCAGTTCTGCCCATTCCTTGCTCTGTGACCCTTAGTATATTTCTTCTCTCTAGGCCTTAGATGTCTCCCCTGTAAAATAGAAATCCTGCTCTACATAGTGGAGGTGTTTTAAGGGTTTAATAAATGTGCATAGTACATTATAAGTACTGCATGCTTGGCTGGTACATTGCAGCCACTCTGTAACTGGTGACAGTCATCTTCTGAGTGTCTGGTTTTGGGAATAGCGGTGGATTTGGAATAGATTCGATCTAAGGAAGACGGCTTATCAAGTCTTTGAAGCTGAGGAAGGACTAAGGTGGACATTGAGGATCGAACAGCTACTGAAGGAAATGATGAAAATGGAGTGATAAGAAACTGAGGTGAAGGTACTGGTGGACGAGACCTTCTATTCACTTACTTCTAGCCCTCGTTACAGGTGTAGATATTTCTGATGAGAAAGTCTCCTCGTTATCAGTATAGTCTCGTGTCTTGTCCAGCATTTTCCAGACACAGAGTCAATCTTTGTAGTCAAAGACGATGGTATCCTGATGACACATTGTTACTCTTGTTATCCATCATAGATAAGGCGGTGTCTGAAAAGGCCCATTCGGGATCAGCATTTCTTTCTCCGATATCCCACTATGGAGATGGGCTGGATTTTGCTACTATCAATGCTTAGCGTGCCTATAACTTCCAGTGTTTCCACATACAGCTGGATCCTTCACAATCTTGCTTTCAGATCTTAACCTGGGCTCTTGTAGGTCCCAGGGAATGTTTGAAGTCCTTGGAATTCTTTGCAGAGTTGCATGATATAAGCATATGTGCATTTGGAGCAGGGGTGAGGGGGAGGGGACACCAGACCCTGGCAAGAGCAAAGGGATCAGACCTAAACAAGACAAACACTGTTGCTGAAGGTGTCTTATAATAGGTAAGAATGTGGGGAACCTGGGGGGCTCAGTCAATGAAGGGATTGACTCTGGGTTTTGGCTCAACTCAGGATCTCATGGATTGTGGGATGGAGCCCTGGTGTCGGGCTCCGTGCTCAGCAGGGAGTCTGCTTGAGATTCTGTCTCTCCCTCTCCCTCCCCCCACTCAATAGTTTTTCTCTCTCTCTCTCAAATACATAAATAAATCTTTTAAAAAAATAGGAAAGAATGAAAGTGACTTCACGAGATGAAAAAATGGCAAAACACAGACACGTCCAATACCTATTTGAATTAATAACCCCACACCTATTCCTGTCCTCTAACAAACAACAGAACGATGGCGTCTCTTCTGCAAGGTGTGTCACGGTTTTAGGCCAGCGCTTTATGACATAATTCAGGGTCTCACTGAATGGTCTGGAGGATCTCTGGTGAGTGGATATGGAGACTTTGCACTTTCTTCATTATCCCTAGAAAGGGCTTAATTTTTTTTTTTTTAAGGAAAACTAAAGTGTCTGAGAAAGTTCCCAGGGAAAGAAATGAAAACTGATTTTGACACCACCAACCTAAAAGTGTAAAGTAAAAGGGACAGGATGAGATTTTTAAAAGAATAGGAGGAAAAGTGCTTGTTTTCCAGATTTTATTGCAAAGACAATCAGTCCTTTGTGCTGGCTTTGCGTCCGGGCCAGCCAGGGCCACAGCGTCACACCCCAAGGCAGCTTTGGATCTTTTCGTTCTCTTCCTCTTCCTCCCCTTCCTCCTCCTCCTCCTCCTCCTCCTCCTCCCCTTCTTCCTCCTCCTCCTCCCCTTCCTCCTCATCTTCTTCCTCCCCTTCCCCCTCCTCCTTCTCCTTTTTCTTTCTCTCTGTCTCTGGGTCTCTCTATCTCTCTCTTTCTGTGTCTCTTAGTCCCTGTTTCCCTCTCTGTTCTCTCCCTTACACACACACACACACACACACACACACACACACACACACACATCTTTAAAAGGTACAATCGTCATTATATCACCAGTCTCAGGATTTGGAACATCTTAAGGAGATGCTGACTACTATAAAACTAGCTTGGGAAAGGAACTGAATTTTAGTTGAATCTGATTCGAAAATACAAAACTTCTCTTTGAGGAAAAGGGAGTAAATCACTTAATAGATAGAATTTGTTGAGCCTCTGTGAGTCCAAAGCTTCTGTTAACCTTTCTGAGGGAGTCAAAAGCCCACACCTCATCATTCACCAAACATGACAGAATGCATATGATACCTGGATGTAGAAGTTACTCTCTAGAAGTTTATCTGCTAGTGTGGGAGACAGG
This sequence comes from Ursus americanus, assembly GCF_024610735.1. Classification (NCBI taxonomy): domain Eukaryota; kingdom Metazoa; phylum Chordata; class Mammalia; order Carnivora; family Ursidae; genus Ursus; species Ursus americanus. The sequence goes on from NC_142134.1 coordinate 53,013,173, forward strand.
TCTCATATCCCTGAGTCAACCAAGGAGAATAGAGTACAGTCAGAGTTCCGAGAAGGGTAAGATTAAGTGGGCTGGAAGAACACATCAGATCATCAAGAGAAAAATTCTGAATGACCTTCAGGAGGGGAATGGGGTTAAATAAAAGCAGTGATTCCAAATGATGGAGTACTATTCAGCAGCCAAAAGTATGGAAATAAATCTAAAGGTGGCTGCAGGGGTGAGCCTCAAAATAGTATTGAATGAATAAAGCAGTTTGGGGGATATGCACAGCATTATACCAAATATGTAAAAAAACCCACATAAAAAAACATCATTTATTCTGTGTGTGTGTGTGTGTGTGTGTGTGTGTGTGTGTGTGTGTGTATTTCTTTTTAAAGATCAGGAAGGAGACACGTCGAACTCAGAATCACGGTTACTTTTTGAGGATGGCGAGATCAGGATAAGGGTGCCAGTTCATCTGTTTTGTGCTGGTTTTTATTTGGCGACTTGCTTTGGTGACTGGGAGTCTCGAGGCCCAGCTCTCTTCTGCAGAAAGCGGTCGGAGGTTTTGTAAATACCTCGTCTTCTCCAGATGTCCCACATGACTTCCTGAGAGCCAGGGCCTTTCAGAGGTCCCACGAATGGGGTCTCTTCCATTTTTCTTTGTGTTTCCAGCACAGTACTAAATGAAGACCTGCCAGAAGAAGGTTACAACCAGCCTGGTGCTGGGTGTAATTTACATGTTTGTGTTCAACCATTCAAGTTGAGCGACGAATCCTTTCTCTGCAGTCCTGCCGATGGAGCTCTGTGATACCATCAGATGTCTGCATTTCAAGTCTTGAGCCAACGGTTCTGCTGCTGCGCTCCTCCAAGTGGCCCCAGGGAACCAGAAAAAGGCCCTGCATGAAATAGGATGATGCACGGATGATGGGAGGGCCCACGAAGGCCAGGTCTAGTGCCTTCCACCCTTCGCCAGGCCTGGTGTTGGGATCCAGAGCGTCTCTCCCACCAAGTGGTTCGGTTTCAGCACTATGCAGTTGTCCTAGAACGTCAAATAGAGAAAATTTTACCTTTCCAACCATCCTCCCTCTCCCCATTCAGGGCATTAAGGCCAAACAGGCTTTCAGTACATACCCCGTGCCAGGCCAACCCAAACCTGCCTCTCCCCGCTCCCCGGGCTCAAGGAGACAACAGGGCCAAATGCATCACGACGGGGTCCCAGACCTGTAAGAGGGCCAGCCATTTTGTTTTTTAAGTGGGAAACGTTCACCCCAGGAAAAAGTTGCAAAGGGGCATAAAATATTAAAATGTGCATCTCTTTCACTTTATAGAAGGGAAATGGATTTCATTTTAAAGTCTTTACTTTTGCATTTGGTGAACTACTTGCATAAATATCTGGCAAAGTTAATAGCCTTAGCCAATTATGAACACACTCTTAAAATGTTTTGAAGAGCTTTGTTCCTCCTGTCTCCCTCCTTTTAATATTATATTGAGAGTTTATATATAATCTAAAGTGTTCTCATTATGACAGCACTACTAGTCATTTGAAGAATACATTCATCTAAATAAACACACTCCAAAGCAAACCAAATGCTAATGCACATTTTATTGGATGAAAAGACAAACAATATAATTATACTTGAATTTCAGAAAATCAAAGGTAGTAAAACAAGTTTACACCAGAGCCCAGGGCAGGGTTTATAAGCTAGCCATACACACGTTGTCTCCAAGCCACACAAGCTCGGAAAGTTTGCTAAAATGAGCTGAGGGTTACTTCGCCAGACTAACAAAAAGGAAAATGTCTATCAGTTTTTCTTTTGTTCTTTCCAGATCCTGTTCAAGTGCGCACTGAGCCAGCACGTTCACCAGAAAGCTATTGAGCATTGGCTGGAACACATTATGCAGGGTGAATTTCTTCTGGAATGTTGCCAAGGGTTTTTTATGCTTCTGTGGTAGGCATTTCTTGAACATTGTCATTTAGCCAAGCAAAGAGCATTTGCTTAAAGGATAGAAAATGTTTAAAAATTCTTGTTTGCTTAAAAGCAGGTTAACTAGCTATATGATCTTAGGGTAGTGTAGAGAAAAACACTTATTTTTCTAAGTGATCTGATTATAAAATTTTTGCTTTAACCAGATTCTAGTTTTTCCTAAAATAGTTACACATATATTAATACTGTCTTTTAGAAAGTATCTTCCAGTGCCTGCTTTTTCTTTAATGTGATTAGCTGTTTCTCAAAACTAAATTTCCGCTTTAAAGAGTTCACACATGTTTGTGTATTTAGGAGCTACTAGTAATAGCTAAGAGAACTTGGAAGTGCAGAGAACATGCTAAAATAGAATTTCTTTTTTCACTTTTAATTCTAGAACTATGTCATAAAAAATAAAAAAAGGAAAGCATGAAAATATCTTTAAATTAGAGCAGATAATATTTTAAAAGTATTGCAAAATCGACTATAAATCCCAAGTTCCAATTTCTGACATGTAAAAAATACAATACATAAGCATCTCCCCAGAAATTATTCTGTAATGAATAGTAAGATCTGATCCCCAACCACCTCACTTTAACAAAGCTTTAATTTGTACCAAAGTTCTCATTGTATTCTCTGTAATATCCAGTAATATACAAAGCCTCTCTCTAAATTTGTTTAGGAGAAATCCTAAATATGCAAATTTGAATATTGTCTCTGCCATCCACTAGCTGTATGATCTTGGTTAAGTCACTCCGCTTTTGTGAGCTTCCGTGTCCTCAGCTGTAAAATAGGAACGGTAGTACGTATCATGGGGCTGCTGTGAAGACTGGATATGGCTGTAAAGAGTCTCGAGTGTTTTGTAAAGGCTTAAAAAGCTATTTGTTTCTTTCTCCTCTTCCCCAATCCATCCCACTGCTACAAGTCAATCTGGGGGTTTAAATAAGCAGAACTGTGATCTAAGTTGGGATTGTGTTGCTTTCATGTTCGGATATTTCTAGCGGCTGCATTTTATCCTTGGACGTGAAATACACAAGTTTCTGTAAACATTCTTTAGCCAAATTAATCTGGTTTTGTTTTGATGAAGATAGGACTGATTCTGATAGGGGAGACCTAGGTGATCATGCAGAGGAACTGTTTCTAAAGAGCTGACTCGATCGTGAAAATGCACTCGGTGAAAAGTAAATAAGATGCCACATCCTTGTGCTCGGTATTTCAATGAACTCATAAGGAAAAACATGGCAATTTTCTTTTTATACCTAAATCCTATGGAATTTGCTGCCTCCTGTATTCAAGTTGGGGCTATGATCCTCCACTTGGCTCCCTTCAATTGAGGTTTGTTACGTCCTTGGCACGTGCCCACAACCAAACCTCGCATCTGTAACCTGCACCTGCAGCCCGCAGTGTTCATGCGCATAGCTCCCTGCATACCGCGCTCCTCAGCTAGTTTAGACACTTACAAACATTTGGGTGTTCTAGTTCCTGTAACTTTGTTTTGGTTCTTTAAAAACAGCTCCTCCCCTACCCCTGGCACATCACCATTTCTCCAAAGCACTCTTTGTGAGATGGGGAGGCTGGCGCCTGTCATTTGCATGCCAGATTGAAACGAACAGAATCTAGACTTTTTTCTTTCTTTCCTCTCTCCTCCTCCTCCCTCTCCTTCCCCTTCTCCCTCTCTCTCTCTCTCTCTGTGTCATAACAAACAAAAGAGGATATGAGCTGTATTTATTCTTCTGTAAAATGCAGAAGTGTCCATTCCAGGAGATGTTGAGTTTTCCTCATTTACTTTGAGTTGTTGATGTAAACTGTAACCCTACTTCTAGTAGATATGAAGAAGTGCGCGTTCGGGGGAGACGTCGGGAGGGGAGGTGGTGACGTGGAAAAGCCAAGTCTTTCTCATTTGCCCAGAGGCGTTTAATTTCTGGAGAGAGCGTGTATAATGGCAAGTAAAATGTCCTGGTCTCTTGGGCCAAGAATTTGTGTTGTGTGTGCCCGTTGTGTGTCTTGCAGCCGCGAGGTACAGGCTGACACTTAGACGGCTCCCCCCCCCCCCCCCCCCCGGGTGTTGGCTTCGTGGCTGTTCCCCCCCCCCCCCAGGGTGCTCTCCCAAGGCAAAGTGGCTTGCTGATGGCCCCAGGGTCCTTGGGTAAAGAAGAGTAAGTCTGATAAATACAATCATAGCGGTTGAGTTCCTTGCTTTAAGAGACCATTCAGAAAGAGAATGTCAGGAAAGGGGGTGAGCAAAACAGCACCCTCCCTCAGAGGCGGATGGAGAACCGATGTAAAATAATGTAAATGGGTTTCTTAAATATTTAAAAATATTTCTTGAGCGGGTGGTACTGAGAATCTTTGGGTCAATATAATGCTTTTTAATATTATAAGTTTTTTAAAGGTTTTATTTACTTTATTTTTTAAAGATTTATTTATTTGAGAGACAGAAAAAGAGTGGGGGGAGGGGCAGAGGGAAAGAATCTCAAGCAGACTCCCAGCTGAGGGGGAGCCCCAGATGGGGCTTGATGTCACCACCCTGAGACCTTGACCTGAGCCAAAACCAAGAGTCGGACACTTAACTGCCTGAGCCACCCAGGCATCCCAAGGTTTTCTTTTTAAGCAATTTCTACTATTGGAAGTTTTGGTTCAGGTTAAACGTTAAGGTTGGGAGAGTTTACAGCTCAGACATCAGCATTTGTTCCCACTTCTCCTCTTCTCCCCACTGCCTTTTTCCTCTCTTCCCCTCTTCTCTTTTGCAATGGGCAGGAGACTTGTCTCCTTCAAGATGCTCAGATGCGGTAAAGAAGGGCTCCCGGCAAACGAATGCAAATAGCCCAGCCTGGAAAGAGTATGTACTAGCACAAAGAGAATTCAGAAGCAATCAGTCCTGAAAGGCTTCATGGAGGAGGTGTCTTGCAGCTGGCAAGACAGACAGGAAGTGAGGAGGGAGTGGTGGTGATGAGATCCTGTGAAACTGGTTTGAGCAAAGGAAAAAGCATACGAACACTAACTACTAAGAGTGCCCAGCAGTTGTTGAGAGCTTACTATCTGCAGCCACCTGCTAACTATTTTACAGGGATTGTCTCATTTAATTGTCACAGGAAAACTTTGAGGCAGATTTTCTCCCTCTTTTAATCAAGGGAACAATTGAGGCAGAGCAAGGATATGCCACTTGCCCACAGTTGCACAGCTAGTGAGTGGTAGGCCAGGAGTGGAATTCCAGAGTCTGGCCCCTTAACCTCTTCGTAGAAAGGATCTGTTTTTTGTGGGGGAAGAGGGAAGGGTGGGATTTCAGTGTTTTTGTTTTTGTTTTTTTAAAGATTTTATTTATTTATTTATTTGAGAGAGAGAAAGCAAGAGACAGAGCATGAGTGGAGGGGGAGGGGCAGGGGGAGAGGGAGAAACAGGACTCCCTGCTGAGCAGGGAGCTGCATGCCGGGGCTCAATCCCAGGATGCTGGGATCATGACATGAGCCGAAGGCAGACACTTAACTGACTGAGCCACCCAGGCGCCCCATTGTTTTTTTTTTTTTTTTTTTAATTCCTTTTATATCATATTTGTATGGAAGGAAAATTTTTCTTAAATTTTTCTTCTGTGTGTGTGTGTGTGTGTGAAAGGTAATTTGTAGATGGTTTGGACAATGGAGAGGAATACGCTCAGAGGGAGAAGAACAGTTAAGAGACCCACTGCCATCCCAGGTAAAAGATACGATGATGATGAAGACCATGATGAGGGCATACGGTGATGGTTATTATTTTACTGAGCACTTACTATGTGCCACCGTATCTTCACTTAATCCTCACAATGGCCCCATGACACAGATCGTTATCCTTTCAATTTACAAATGAAGAGACTGAGGATCTCAGAGGCTAAGTCACTTGTTCAAGGTCACACTGCAGGTAAGAGGCAGAGCCTGGAGGGGTACAGGTCTGTCTGATTTCAGACTCTTAACCCTTAAGCTTGGACAGCATGTGATAGTGACAGAAACAGACTCGGGGGGGGGGCGTGAGTCTCCTGAGGGGTCATCCAAGTGTGGAGATGTCTAGGAAAAAATAGAAATATATACATTTGGAAACTTTGAAGTTGACAGATGAACAAAACCAAGGGAATAAATGTGTGGAGGATAAAGCTGCCTGGGAATGGTGTTCTGGGAACCATTCCACAGAGGAGACAAGGCTGAGAATGAAAGAGCCTTAGAAGGTGGGGAGTGAAGACCCTGCCCTTCGGCTCTGTAACTTGTCTGCGGGGTAGTGGTAGACAAGTCCTCACTGGCATTTCATCCTCTGCCTCTGTAAAAGTGAAGAAAGGAATCTACATTCCTTTCTTTTCCCTTAAGATTTTTTATTATTTTAAGTAATCTCTACACCCAACGTGGGGCTCGAACCCACAACCCCAAGATCAAGAATCACGTGCTTTACCGACTGAGCCAGCCAGGTGACCCGGAACCTACATTCCTAGATGGCTTCACAAGCTTTTTTGTGATCATAGATGAAGGGCTGGACATAAAGATGCTTTAAGAACTCCAAAGTTCTTTACAATCTAATGTGTATGGAGACAAGAAGGAGCAGTGGAGGGGTCTGAACCCAACAGGTGGGCTGAGGATGCTGGGGAAACAGAGCTGTGAGCTTTCAAAATGTAACAAGAAGGAAGTTACCTAGATATGCTTGTGGGCTGGGTCCAGGTGGAACCCCTGGAAGAAATACAACTCCAGGAAAGACATAAAAGTAGGCTAAAGGAGAGAGAGGAACAGGAAGAGAAAAACTCAAGACTGCAAGTGAAGTGGTTGTTGCCACGGGAGGAGCCCCAGCCTGGGTCTGTAAGTCAGGGTCTCCTGCCCCACCTTTGACCCTATCAGGTTCTTTGACTGTGGGCACATGGCTTCCACTTTCTGGGCCTCAGGTTCCCCTCTGTAAAAATGATAGAGTTGGCATGGATGAAGGTTGGCATGGACGATGAACCCAACAGCCCACCCTGGGAATAACAAGTATTACTACGCCTCACACCAGGCCCACGGCTGTGGGGAACATTGTGTGGAGAAGGGCAGTGAGGCCAGGATGAGTGAGTGATGTCAAGGTGGGTGAGTGAAATCTGCTGGTGGCGTGTGGCAGGGGAGGTGCTTCATTCAGGCCTCACATTTGTCTCCTCCAGCCCTGGCCCCCCAAAACCGGAGACTCCCAGTCCGGGAAACGGAAGGGTCTGAGGAAAGTCCTTTCTGGAATTCTGGAGACAAGGTAATCACTCATGAGATGTCAGCCAAGTGGCCTTACCTCTGGGGGCTGACCTGAGCCCTTGGGAAAAGTCGCTGCTTTGTGAGGAGGTGAAAAGAGAGCACACTGGGAGTGGCCAGATTCTTCTGATAGGTGACTCCTGGGGTCTGGGCCAAGAAAGGGTTTTGGACAGGAAGGGGATTCACAACAGGGCATGCTTGAGAGGAATTGTTTAAGTCTTTAAACCCTTGCCAAGGCCGAGAACATGAGACTGGACCTATAAGTTACTTTAGCTAAATATAGTATGCAACCTGAAAATGCCTCCCTGGGCAGCGTTTGTGTGTTTGACCTCACAGTGGGCACCTCAAGAGGAGGCTGGGCTGGGGGAAGGGATTCTGCGGGGGACAGACAAAAGTGGGGGAGGCACTGGCTTTGAAGACCACATTTCCTCCCTTTTTATGCCTGGGGTGTAACCAGAGACCAGAGTCAACAAGGAATCTGGCTCAGGACTGCTTTTGTTTGCAGCTCTCCATGGGGCGTGACTTGCTTTTTTCAGAGGTCAGTGAATTGTAAATTGTGTAATTTGGGGTTCTGCTGAATCACCGTAGGGGAGACCTTTGAGGGGGTTGGTAAGAGAGGGGTGAATGGTGTCACTCAGGCATCTAAGAAACTCTTGCTGTCTCTAAGACCAGACCCAGCCACATGGAATTCCCCAACTCATAGGCAAGCAGAAAAACATGTGGATTTGGGTGTTAACATCCGAAGTTGCTTTAGCAAATGGAGCTATGTCAAATATCCTAAATAAGGTAATATCCTAAGTTCAGAAAGAGCAGAAACAGTAAACCCAATTATTTTCTATGCCTGATTACACTTTTCTGGTTACAACTATTTGTTGTGGTCTGCGGAAGATACATACATAAACCCTGTGCAATGGAGAAGGTAGCACGCTGGGGACTGCTAAAGGTCTCAATTATTTTTATCTACATTTCCCCTCTCCACCCCTCCCTTGTGCGTTAGCGCAGGACCTGATATTTATTCATGCACTCAACAAAAATCTGTTGAGCATTTATCTTAGTCCAGCCACCATTCTAAGGTCTGGGGATACAGAAATCAAACAAACTCCTGCTCTCTGAGAACTTAAAATCGACTGGGTTGGGGCAGACAATAAAATCAATATATTGTGTAATATGTCAAGTAGCAAGACATGCTATGAGGAAACATGAAGACAGGTACAAAAGATAGAGGGGGGCGGTATCTCTGGGGAAGTGGCGTTGGAGAGCAGTGAGGAGGAGAGCCCTGAGGCTGTCTGAAGTTAGCGTGTCCAAGACAGAGGGGGTGTTCCAGGGAGGGTGCCGGGGAAGTGGTGGGAGGTGAGGTCAGAGGGGAATCAGAGGCAAAGGCAGACCTTGTGGGGCCCTTCAAGAACTTTGAATTTTATGCTGAAGGAGATGGGAAACTTATGGAGGATTTTCAGCAGAAGTGAGACGGGATCATTCTGGCTACAAATTTTAAAATAAATTGAAGAGGGCAAAGATGGAAGCAAGGGAACAGGGTACAGTAATCTAAGCAAGAGATGATAGCGGCTTGGACTGAGGATTTGCCAGATTCTGAATATTTGGAAGGGATAGTTGGCAAGATCTTGTGATGAGTGGAATGTGAACTTAGAAGGAGAGAAGTAAAGATGAGTCGAAGACTTGGGTCTGAGCAGCTGGAGGAATAGAGCTGTTGCTTACTAAGGTAGGGAAGGCTGGTGGAGGAACAGGTTTGGAAATAAGGGGTCCAGGGTTTGGTTTTAGAATTGTTAAGTTTAAGATGCCTGATAAACAGCTAGTAGAGAGGTCCAATAAGCTGTTGGATACATGAGTCTGGAGTTCACGGGAGAGGATGGGGCTACAGGTGTAAATTTGGGAGTGGAAAGCACATGAAACATTAAAGCTATAGGTGGGAGGAGGCCACCTAAGAAGAGGGAATATAGGTGGAGAGGAAGAGCAATCCAGGAGTGAACCTCAGGGATTCCAGCATTCGCGGTTAAGGATGTGAGAAGAATAAGCCAAGGTGATGAGGAGGAACCAGTGAGACAGGAAGAGAGAGTGACATCCTCGGAAGCAAGGAAAGAAGCTGTTTCAAGATGGGCGTGTCCAACTGGGTCAGATGCTGCTGATAGATCAAGTATGAAGAGACTAAAATTAGTCATTGGATTTGGAACATGGAAGTCATTGGTAAGTTTCACCCAAAGGCAGTTTTAGTGGAACCGTGGGGATGAAAGCCTGATTGGGAGTAGTTTCAGAACAGTATGGGAAAAGAGTAAGTGGAGATAGTGAATATGTAGACAATTCTTTCAAGGAATTTTATTATAAAGAGAAGCCAACAACAACAACAACAACAATAGAGGCAATTGCCAGAGGGAGGAATGTCAGTCTCTAATATGGCTCAGTAGCATGCCGGGGACTGCTTTTAAAACAGTGGGTTGTTCTTTTCTCAAGAAAGCAGCTCCAGAAGAACCCTAGAAATCTATCTTGTGACTCTCCTATTGGGGCTTGCTAGGACTCTAACCAGCCCCCTATCTGTTAAGGGAGCTCTAGCATCAGGGGGTCTGCCAGATCGAGGAGCCCCAGGGCACTGTGCCCGGCAGCCTGGATCCGCTGCAGAGCAGCTCTTGCTCTGGGCCCTCAAACTACAAGCGTCTTGAATCACCCCATACGTATGTGGAGCAGTTGATTCCCTGTTATAGGTTACGCTTCTCCAAAACCCAACGGGGCTCACCAAGCCTTGGATTCTTTAGCAACGGTAGGACCAAGGTGTAATAACTTGTTCTTTACCTTTCAGGGGTGTCCTGACATGCCTTAGATCCTCAAAGATCTAAAAACTTTTCTAGAATGGGAAGCAGTACAGGATCCTTTCTCAAGAGGACCCAGGCTTTGGGTCTGAAAACTGGCTCAGCTCTGGAAATTGTGGGCCCATCAGGCTTCTCCTAATAGCTCTTGATTTTTATTTTTTGGCCAGTTCTACAAGCCATGCAACACTCTATTGGCTGCTCCTCTATCTCGTTCCTAAGAACACCATGGTCTATTAACCATCATCAAAACCTCTGTGGGTGGAGGCCCACAGGTCGCCCCTCTGGCTCTGTTGCCTGTTACGGTCTATGTCTGGTTTGGCTCTGAGAGTTAAGCACTGGCATCTGGCCTTCGTTATTCTGGGATCCCATCATTGCCCTTGACACGAGGGAGACTGCTTCGAAGGAGGAGTCACCTATTTTCAGTCTGGCCCACAGCAGAGGGTCATCACTAGGCTTCTCAGAGAGGATGACCCTTGCTGACATAGTCTTTATTGCCTAGTGAAAATAATGTTCTTTGAACCCTTCCAAGAAGCATATGTCTCACACGATAGATTTGTTCTAACATTCCTGGCTCCCTGAGCATTGTGAGTCCTTCTTCAGTTTCCTGCCGTGGCACTCCGGACTCTGCCTGTAATTCACTGTCAGGCATCACCATGTCCAAGCCTCAAGGAGCCATTCAGAAACACACTACTACAAACTGTAAGGGGCTTCCAAGTCAAGAACCTCTCCCTTGCATTCATATTCTGCTCCCCTCCTTGTTCTCCTGTTTAACATCCTCAAAAATCACTCCCACGCATGTGCCCCTAGTTCGCGCTGATGCCTCTCAGCCAAGCCCTGCACCGCTTTCCGAGGATAAGATGTTTTCTGCTGGATTGGGCACTCTGCTTCTCCACTCGGGCTGCCTCAGGACTAGTGACTGGTCCAGGAGCAGTGAATGGAGGCAGAGGCACATCTTCAGGAGAACTACATATTTGTGTGACAGTCACTGTCAAGAATCTAGTCTCACCCAGATCTGGAGAAGAAAACAGAAGCAACATTCAGGTTAATATCAGTCAACGGATGGAATATTTTGGATGGAGTCAGAGAAGCCAAGGAATGTCCCCTCAGGCTCCAGGCTTCTCCCTGAAGGATGGGAAGGAAGTTGGTGGTGGCAAAGTATGTGTGGGAAGTGGGGTCAGTGCACTCTATTGATGAGTTTTCCTAGGTGGCTGTACAGTTCCAGAACCCTCATTCCAGCAAGCAGAACTACGTCAATCATTCATTCATCTGTCTATTCATTAACTTAACATTTATTGAAAGCCTCTTATGCTAGGTATTTGGGTTCAAGATGAGTAAAAACCTGTCTTTGTTTTCCAGAAATTCAGAGTGTAGTGGGCAGTGGACAGAAATGCCATCTACTATTTACTGTCACATGCGATAGAATAGAGGGTGTACAGGCTGCCGTGGGAGTGGAGATGAAATAAGAACACTTGCCTGGTGTGTATGCACGCAAAGGAGGAGCTCTACAATGCCTTGGGTAGTTTCTTGTCCTGGCACACTTCCATTCCTCATTTCTAGAGCCCCTTGACCACAATCACTGGTCAGGGATAATGTAAAGAATCTTGATTTGGTAGCTGAGAGGAGTATAAGGTCAACCTTCCTTTTCATTCTCCACATCTATGCCTAGTTTCTTAATCTGTTTTTGTGACCCATCTCCTCTTATCCCCCAGTTTCATCGTCCTAAATCTCTTTTCTATTTTTATACCCGATGTACGTGCACAGATGTCTTGAATCCCTCTTGCCCAAAGCCCAGACTTTTGGGCAAATCCTTCCTCCCTTTCCTCTGTACCTGTCTTGGGAGAAGGGAAAACCGTCTTAACATGTCCACCAGGTAGCCATTTGATTATCTCATTTCAGCCTTACCATTGTTCCCCTTCTGTAAGTGAGACCCAGGGAAGTTAAGGAGTTCGCCCAAATTCACACAGCTAGACAAGAAAAAAGCAGGGTTTTCGATGTAGACCCACTATTCAGAATAAGTGCCTCTGGATGATTAAGTGCCTGGAAAACGTTCCGTCACAAAGCTTTTTTGCTCAAAGTCTCCCAGGAGAAGAGAAGAAGAACTAAAAAACTGCTTCATAATTTTTTAATCTCTTCATGTTTTCTATCAAAGATTTGGTCCCCTCCATGTACCCCCAGACTTATAAGGCGCTTACACCTCTCCTCCAGGATATGTAAGGATATGAATTTCTTGGGACTGTGAAAGTACAAGTGGAATAGTGGACTTCCCGGGTCACACAGAATGCATATATATTTACTTACTGCGTAAATATCCCTGAATAGGTTTTCAAAGTGATTGTACCAACTTATATTTCCACCAACAGTATAGGTGCCAGTTATTCTCATCAGCATTTGGTATTGTCAGTCATTTGAACTGTAGCCATTCTGGTGAGTTTGTGGTCGCATTTCATTGAGGTATTGATTGCATGTACCTGATTATGGATGAGGTTGAGCACATGATTTAGTAAGTATAATATTTGAAATAGATTTTTTTGACGATACCTTCTTTCAGATTAAGAAAGTCCAAAGCTATAGTTTCCTTTTAGCACAGCTTATGTTGTATCAAAACAACTGAATTTGTCATATTTTCATAATTACTCTATTCAAAATATTTCCTAGCTTCCATTGTGATTCCTTCTTGGAGCCGATAGATTTATTTACAAATGTATTTTAAAATTTCCAAGCATGATTTTCTACATATTATTTTGTTATTGATTTCTAGCTCAAGCCTGTGGTAAGGTAGCGTACTTTGCATGATTTCAGACCTCTGACATTAGTTGGGGCTTGCTTTAAGGCCCAGAATTTTGTAATTTTGGTGTATAAAATAAATGAGTATTCTTCGGATGTTGGGTATGGTATTCTTACAGGCCCATTAAGTCAATTTTATGAATGTGTATACACTCCTGTGAATTTGAACTAGCTTCTGTCTGACCTATCAGATCTCACAGAAGTTAATATTCGAGGCTATGTATCTTAGTTACATATAAGTTTTGAACTTTTATATCTTCTTGAGCTTAATTTTTATCACTATGAAGTCACTCTCTCTGCCTTTGGTAGTGCTTTTAGCCTTAATATATATAGTTTGTCTAATATTGATATCATTATATCCTTGAGAAATCTAATGCTTTAGTCTTGTCTTTTGTAAATAACATGCAATTCAATGTAATTCTGTAAGACAAGCTTTGGCTCTTAAACAGGATATTTAAACATTTATGTATAATCTAATTTCTGATTTTTTAAATTTAAATTTACCATCTTGCTCAGCTCTTCAATTTCTACTATTTGTTCTCTATTCCATTTCTTTCAGTTCTTGATTTCATTGCATTGATCGAGGACTTTAAAATGTTGTTCCAATCTTATAAAATCCTGTGGTGATTGCACTAGCTATTGCAATGTGCACACTTAACTTATACAAAGTCAGTATTAATTGGTTCTTTTCCCTCTTCTTGGACAATGCACAGACCTGAACACACCGTAACCCTATTATTTCACTCCTGACTTAATTCTCTTGCCTTGTATTATAAAACTCCATATATAATTCTCCCCAAGACATTATTTTCTTATTGTTTTATATCTATCATTCCTTTTTGCATTTCTGACCTTTTACCTAGAATCATTTCCTTTTGCCTGAAGGCTATATATATTAGTTCCGATCTTTGGGGATGAATTCTCCCAGTTTTGGTTTGTTGGAACAGTTCTCTTTTCGGGATATATATCTATCCTGGGAACAGGATTCAGAGTTGGCAGTTAATTCCTTTTATTATTCTTATTATTATCTTATTATTTTGAAGCTATTATCCCATTGTCTTTTGGCTTCCAGTGTTGCTGTTGAGAAATTAGCTGTCAGTCTAATTACAGCTCCTTTAATGGCAATCTGTCTTTTTTCTCTGGCTGCTCTTAAAATATTTTCTTTGTTTATGATCTTTAGCAGTTTTTCTATAAAGTACCAAGGTTTTCCTTTGTTTAACCCATTTGGGGTTTCTTGGATCTGTCAATTGATGTATTTAATTAGGTTCAGAAAAGTCTCAGCAATTAACCCTTCAAGTTGTATTTCTGTTCCATAATCTCTCTCCTCACTCTCCAGGACTTCAACCAAATATACATTAAGACTTTAATGGATCTTTTGGGTCAGTGCCAGAATCTGAGAAAAGGTAAGTACAAGAATTAAAAGTAACCATTTTAATGCTTTTATAGCAACTGGCAGACTGATTTTATGCCATGAATCTAATAAAAATTTGGACTTATATTTATTATATCTTTTTCTACTGATTTACTTTAAGTGCATTGTACAGAACTATCCGTTTGTGACATTTTGGCTATTTAAAAAAATTATGAAGGGCTTTTCTAGGTCTCTTATACTCTCTTCTAATTTTTCCTTTATTTTTTCTCTCTATGCTTCATTCTAGATATTTTCTTCCATATTACAAATTCTCTACCTATGTGTAATTGACTATTAAATCTATTCATATGTAGATTTAATATATTCCATATATATCTTAATTGTTTATTACTTTTCAGTTCTAGCATTTTCAGTGGCTCTTTTTAAAAAAAATGATTTTCTGTTCTCTGCTAAAAATTTCAAGGCTGAATTTCCTCTCTTTCAATAAATTAAGTATAATGTGTTTTTTTTTTTTTAAGTATGTAGAAGTTCTAATATCTGAGTCTCTGCACTCTATGGCTGTATTTTCTTGTTTTTCATTCATGTGGTTTTATATCCTTGCTTTTCTGTTTTTGTTTTGCTTTGGTTTTTTTTTTTTGTTTGTTTGTTTTTGTTTTGTTTTGCTGTGTGTATGTGTGTTCAGATGTCTTCAGTGTGAAGGAAAGGGGTTTTCAGTCTTCCCAGCTCCTTGTGGGATATCTACATCCTTGGCTGCCTCATAAGAAGACAATGTGGAAGGTAATAAATGCTTGCTGTTTTGTTTTGTTTTGTTTTGTTTTTTTATTTTTTTTAAATTTTTAAATTTTTAAATTTTTTAAAGATTTATTTATTTATTTATTTATTTGACAGAGACAGCCAGCGAGAGAGGGAACACGAGCAGGGGGAGTGGGAGAGGAAGAAGCAGGCTCCCAGCAGAGGAGCCCGATGTGGGACTCGATCCCGGAATGCCTGGATCACGCCCTGAGCCGAAGGCAGACGCTTAACCGCTGTGCCACCCAGGCGCCCCCTGTTTTGTTTTTTTAAATGCTTGCTATTTAAGCTGCTTAGTTTGGAGTCATTTGTTGCTCAGTAATAGATAGCTAACTCATATATCTGGGTTTGAATACCAGCATTACCCTTTACTAGCTTTGTATCCTTGGACACAGGACTTCACCTTTTGAAGCCTGTTTACTTTTTTTTTTTTTAATGGTAATAACATCTGCTTACAGTGCTATTGAAGCCTAGTCTCTGTTCTACAGTAAATTCTTAATAAATAACTATTTATTTTTATTACATTTATTATTAAGTAAAGTGAATGCTTCAGAACAAAGAAAGCTATAGAGCCACTATAAAAAGCAAGCACAAAACTTCAAAGAATAGCCACCTTGGGCCATTAAGTGTAGAGCCAAGAAATTTTTTTTATTTATTTTATTTTTTTTTATTTTTTAGATTTTATTTATTTATTCGACAGAGATAGAGACAGCCAGTGAGAGAGGGAACACAAGCAGGAGGAGTGGGAGAGAAAGAAGCAGGCTCCTAGCAGAGGAGCCTGATGTGGGGCTCGATCCTAGAATGCCGGGATCACGCCCTGAGCCGAAGGCAGACGCTTAACCGCTGTGCCACCCAGGCGCCCCTAGAGCCAAGAAATTTTATCTGCTTTCCTAGACCCTAAGAAGTAATTGTCAGAGTCCACATAATGAGGATCATGAATTGTCCATAAAAGGTCATAACAGAATCTATGTACTGTCATTTCCTTTTTTTTTTTTAAGGCAGGAAACACTAAAATATATAACATACATTTACTTGTCTTCTTTAACAAAGTGTTTATACTTAAGGAAGTTTCAGCAATCTAGAAAGCTCTTTTCTCTGGAGCAATGGTTCTCAAACTATCATGCACCAAAATCACCTAGAGGGCTTACGGAACATAAAATGCTGGACTCTACTCCCAGAGATTTTGACTCAGCAGGTTTGTATTGGGGCCTAAGACTTTGCATTTATAACGGATTCCTGGGTGATGCCAATGTTGTTGGTTTGTGGCCACATTTTGAGGACCTTTGCTTTGGAACATCTTTGTCTCTGATAAATGAAGCCTTATAAATGTGTTAAGGAACAAGCAGTAACATTTAGGCAAAATGTGGAGGAAAAGAAAATCCAATTGCTTTACAAGGATATACAAGGTCCTGCGTGATGTAACCCATCTATTTCACCTACTTTGTCTGGCGCTGTGTTTCTTATTTCCACACGGCCTTCGTTCTGGTCCTCAAAGACATCGAGCCCATTTCTGTCCCAAGGTTGCACTTGCAGTTTCCTCTGCCTGAGGCTCTTCTCTCCCAAATTACAGCCTCTTTCTGTGTCATCACTGAAGGCCCAGCTCCAAATATCACCTTTCCAGAGAGGCATTCTCTATCTAAAGGAACCATTCTCCATCACACTTCCCACATCCTAAAGTATTCCTTTCATGTCACTTATTGTGATCTGAAATTGCTTTTTTTTTTTTTTTTTTTGCTTATTGGAAAATTCCAATATAGCAGATACCTGGTCTCTTAAGTTCTTTGGTACCTCCCTCCTGGAATGGGCCTTTTATGTGGCAGGTGCTCACAAGATATCTGTTGGTTGGAAACATCAATGTTTGGCATAGGTTTCTTACTTTATTTATTATTTTTTAAAGATTTTATTTATTTATTCGACAGAGAGACAGCCAGCGAGAGAGGGAACACAAGCAGGGGGAGTGGGAGAGGAAGAAGCAGGCTCATAGCAGAGGAGCCTGATGTGGGGCTCGATCCCATAACGCCAGGATCACACCCTGAGCCGAAGGCAGACGCTTAACTGCTGTGCCACCCAGGTGCCCCGGGTTTCTTACTTTAGAACCTAGCTTCTGAGGGGAAGTGAAGAATGCTGGTAACCTGGGGAATATGGAATATGGTCCCTCCCTAACCTGCTTTCCTACATGTCACAGCTGCCAGGATTCTCCCCAGTTTGTAATGTGAAGGAAAGGGGTTTGTACTTTTCCCTCCCCCATGCTGTCTTCTACACTCTTGGTTGCCTCATAAGAAGACAAGATGGTGACTTGGGTGACACTTGTCACTCTCAAGTACTCCAGAGAGTTGCAAAATGGGTGACTTTTTCACCCATCCAGAACGCTCCTAACTTATACAAGTGATTCTCTTCAGAATGACTGGCATCTGCCAAGTCGCCCCCAGCTATAATGAGCGGGGGAGAGCTGCTTCCCTACCTTTGTTGGGTGCCACGTGGGCTCTGACTATAGTTGTTCCCCTCAGGTGGCTCCAACAGTTTGGGATCCCAGGTTAGAAATGACCCGATCCATCCCATTGACAAGGACATGGACCACTAAGAGGAACAAAGAAGCAATCCTGCTTACTCAGATATTTTAAACTTGTATTTATTTTCCTCCCAATGGTTTGCTCATTAAAAATTGAATGCTTGTGCCAATTCTGGCTATAGACAAGGCCTGGCCATTTTCTCTACAGACAATTGTTGGTTGAGCTGACTCACTCGCATACCCTCTC
The DNA here is from genome assembly GCF_024610735.1 of Ursus americanus. NCBI lineage: Eukaryota > Metazoa > Chordata > Mammalia > Carnivora > Ursidae > Ursus > Ursus americanus. The sequence continues at coordinate 53,030,855 of NC_142134.1, forward strand.
CTCCCCATGTCACTCCCCTGGCACCTGGTCTTGCAGTAATCTCAGGCTGCTGTCATGAACCAGGGGAAAAACAACAGCGCTTTCTCTAGGGAATTAAGGAGTGAATCTCATGATCTAGCCACTGACTTTTACTGTTATTTGCATGAGGTTTGGGGGAGGGTTTTTCCCAAATAAAAAGAATTTAGAGCTCTCTTGGTTGGGGATGTTCTGGATCCCCAAAGCACTAGAGTTAGAAATGTATGTACAGATACATTTCATATTTTATCTGTCCTTTAGATTGGCATGTGGAACATTCCAATTATACTAACTTCTCTCACTTCTGCCCTTTATCCATGCTAAGGCCAGTTAGAGACACTGATTAGTGTCCCTTGATTAGTGACTTTGGCATTGCTTGTACACCTTGCTGTGCCAGGAAAGAGCTGAAGATGAATTTGACAAGAAGCAGAGGCTGTGGGTGGGAGGCTTTGGCAACCCCTCTGTGAGCTGCCTTGAAGGTTTTGTTAGGCCAACTCCTCCTCCTCCAGAGCTTTCCTGTGTTTGTGTGGGAGTTCAGTGCGACGACAACGTTGTAAGTGCCTACTCTCTACCGTGTACTCTTCCCAAGTAGGTGCTGGGCTTCCCAAGACTAATAGAATTCTCTCCCTGCCTTCAACGAGCTCAGAATCTTATTGGGAGAGGGAACTATGGTGGTGACTTCAAGATGGCTATAAGGTCTTTTTATTCCTTTCCCTGAATTTGAGCTTGTCCTGTCACTGGCTTTGACCAGTAGACTGTGGTGGAAGACATATTGTGTAACTTCCAAAGATGGGCCTTCAAGGAGCTATACAGCTTCACGTTTGCCACTCTTCGAATGCTTCTTCTTTGCAGCCGGCCACCACGTAAGGAGTCTGTCTACCTAAGACCACCGTGCTATGAGGAAGCCCAAACTAGTCACATGGAGCAAAAGCGTGAGAGGAGCGCTAAGGCACTACCCATGTGACTAAAACCTTCATAGGCTTTCTGTTTAGCTCAGCAGCTAGTTGATTACAGCTAAGTGAACGACCTCAGCTGATGCCACATGGAGCAGAACCACCCAACCAAGCTTTGCCTAAATTCTTGACCCACAGAACTGTGAGCAAATGGCTATTATTTTAATCCATTCAATTTTGGAGTGGGTTGTTATTCCGCTATAGATAATTGAAACACACACAAATATTCTTAATGACGGAGGGATGCATAGGAGCACAGCAGAAAATACCCGAGCCAGCTTGAGATGATGAGACAGTGGTCATGGAATGCTTTCCGATGGAGGTTTGCTTGAGTAGAATCTTCTCTAATGACCTAGATGTGAGCCAGACTTATAAGAGGGTAAATGCTGTCTAGAGACGGGAGAATCGAACAAAATAGCATAGAGGTGACTCAAAGCTTGGTACATATGTGAGGGATCGTCAAGCAAGGTAAGGCAGAGAGCACTGGGTAAATTTGCAGAGGTGTTCGTAAGAACAGTGAGAGTAGTAATAGATCATCTTTATTGAACACTTACTATGGGCCAGATACTGACCTAAGGTTTTATACATATTAACTCATTAATTTTCACAACAACCCTGTATTATTGTTCCCCTTTTTACATTAGAAGAAAATGAGGCACAAAAAATAAGTAACTTGCTCAAAAGCACAAGTTGGCAAGTGCGGTGTAGAGATTTGAACCCAAGCAAGGTCTTGGAGGATTTTGTGTGCCTCTTTAAAGAGCTTGGGGTATATTCCGTGGTTGATGTGAAGTGACCCAAAGGTTTTAAGGAAGAGAGTGACATGGCCACATCAAAAGATTCTGTCGTCTTTGTTATTTGTTCTGCATTGGTCATTTTCTTTGCCTGTTGTCTATTTCTCTATAGTGACTGGCAGCGAACTCTTTATAACACGCAGGGCCTATGGGCTTAACTTTGAAAGATATAAGGAAAGAGGAAGGTATGGGGGACATGTGCTACTCCACAGCTGGTCATGGGGGTGGAGGGGAGGACGGAATGCCCAGGGAGAGAATGGGTGTGGCAGCCACCAAGAGAGGAAAGTGGGCTGCCTCCGTTATCCCACGGAAAGATGAGAACAGCAGCATATGGGAGCCAGGCTGTTCTGAGAAGATCTTTTAGGCTGAGGCACAGAGAGGCTCATGGGCTTTGCAGACAATCTGCCTCTCTCTCTTTCCTCCTCCCCATGGCCTTTCAGGTGACTAGCATCAAAATATTAAAAATAGCTGTTGGGTTTCCAACAGCAATTCACAAGGAAGAGTGCATTTCACATAAATTCAGAAATGCTCAGCTGGCTGTGGGAATTGCTTACTGAAGGGGTCCTTATGGGTAAGCCGTCAAAGAGCCTCTCCTGCATGCACCACACCCATTTCCTCTCTGTCCCTGCACTGTCACTCAAGGGCAGTAGAGCAGACTTGGTGAGAGTCTTAATCTGCGTGCGGAGTTGTCATATCCTTACTTCAACAAATTTTGTGCAAGGAAGGAAGAGACAAAAATATGAGTGTCCAAGAAGCGTATAACAAGAAAGAGGTCTGGCTTAGGTTCTAGTAGAAGCTAGGACACCTGTCCCTCAGACTTAGATTAACCAATGCTTCCTTTGTATGATACGAACAAATGTCTGAAGTTCCCAAGCTCCCAAGCTCCTCACCTGTAATATGAGGGTGTTGGGTGAAGATTGATTTCACCACAGATAATAAGAATAACCATTATCAGTGTTTCTGAGCATGTACTAAAAGCCTGACCCGGGACTAAGCACTTTGTACACTTTGTTTATTTGATCCTCACACTAACCAGAGTGCATGAAGTTCAATGAAGCCATTCCTGACCATTCTATCTAAAGCTCCCCGTATTCGTTATCTGTTGCTGTGTAACAACTTACTTCAACTTGTAGTCACTTGAAAGGACAATAAAAATTTAGTCTCATAGTTTTTGTGGGTCCGAATTCCAGAACAGCTTGACTGACTGATTATGACTTGGTGTCTTTGATGAGTTTGCTGGGTCTGCAGTCATCACTTTCAACATAGCAGGTAAGCACTGGCCAATGGCACCTCCTTGCAGTGGGACTGTCCCTGAGACTGTTTAAATGTTCTCACAACATGGCAGCTGGCTTCCCCCAGGGTGAGTGATCCAAGAGAGAGCAATGTGGAAGCTGCAATGTCTTTTATGAACTACTCTTGGAAGCCACATTCCATCATTTCTGTAGCATCCTATTTGTTACCTTGGTCAGCTCTATTCACTGTGGCAAGGACTACACAGGGCAGGAATACCAGGAAGTAAGGATCATCAGTAGCCATATTTGAGGCTGGCTATCACCTTCCTCCTAAATTTGTACCACATTACTGTGTTTTATCTTCAATAGCACTTACCTGACATTATCTTGTTTGCTTGATATCCATTTCCTCCCCACTAGAACGTAAGCCTCCTGAGAGCAGGGATTTCTATTTTTATTGCTTTATCCTCAGCACTTGAAACCATGTCAGGGACAAAGTTGATGCTCAATATTGAGCATGAGCTAGGTACTATTATATCAGTTTCAGATGCAGAAACAGAGGCTCAGAGAAGTTAACTAATTTGAAAGAGGTCACATAGATATTAAGTATTGGAGCTGGGATACCAACTTATGCAGAAAGACTGATACCAACAGTCTACATGGGTAGTGTTTGATGATTCCAGGGGTGCCATTATACAAATGGAATTACATGTGGAAGTGGAGAATAGGACAGCATGTGGGAGAAGGGCTGGGAGAATTCAATGGGTGACTGGGAGATACTAGGAGGAAGGGTGTAAGTAAATGTCTATATAAATGGAGGTGTGTGTGTATGGTTGAGATTGTTGAGAGGGAGATTGAGAGAGAGACAGGGAGGCAGAGGGAGTATGGCATGTATAGGTATGGTAGCTGGATCATTGCAGGGGAAATACCGTACTCCGAACAGCTGTAATGACATAGATCTAGAGATAACACTTTGACCTTAGTCTTATTTGCCTCAAAATTCTTCAAAAAATTGGTCTCCAAGGAACATCCTTATTAAAATGACTAAGTACATTTTCCTTTAAAAATCCCACAAGCAATTTAAGTCATTATTTGATTAGCAAGCATATTGCCAAATTACACATGAACTGCTAACTTAATTATGTTTGTGGGAATTACCCATTTTCTGGACTATATTTGCCAGAAAAAGAAAAGTACTGTCTGTTGGCCACCCACTCTCTGTTCTCCTTCCCAGCCTCCTGAGGGAGGGGTCCTGGTATTCATCAAACATACAATAGGGTCCTCTTAGAACAATGCCTCACCCACCCTCTCTCTTGGCCTGGGAGATGGAAACTTGGGGGAGGAGTGGAGGGAAATGATAATAAAAGGCGCTCACTTATTCTCCCTCCTCTGAAGCATTCTGGGTGCTGAGTTAAGGGACTAGGGGTCTTGTCTTGTTTGTGTGGAGGGGCCTTTCATCTTTGAGTGAGACCAGGGGGAGACACAGGGGAAAGGCTACAGAAGTTGGCTGCTGAGGTGGCTCAAATCTAGCCTTGAAGCAAAGATGGTGGTGGTTCCTGAGTTTCTTCAGGGCCTAGCCTTGTTCACCAGAGTAGGAAAGCAGAGAACAATTCTGTGCAGGAGGCCTCCTCAGGAAAAATGAAAGAGTTTGCGTTTATCTTGAAAATATCCTCAGGAACCTGTGGGTAGTTATGGTTAGTTGGACCCAAACCAGACCTGGCTGAAAGATTAAAATAACTTCCACCTCAAATTAGTGAGTTTGTCTTCACTAACAACATCTAGACAGAGACGGAATAGCCATGTGTCAAGGAGAATGGCATTCTCCCTGTGTTTACCACTCAGTCTTACCTCTTAGTTTATTCAAGGCAGACTCTAGGAGGGCCCCACCTTGCCTTTTTCATGACTCCCTTACGAGGGGGCCCATAACACAGTGGTTAGAGCAAAGGCCTTAGAGTTTGCTTCACTTTGTGTCCTTGGCTCTGGCACTTACTATGTGACCAAAAGCAAGTTACTTAGCTTCTTTGTGCCTCCATTGTATCAAATGTAAAATAATTGTTATTTCACAGAGTAGGTGTGAAGACAAAATTAGGATAATACATGAAGAGTTCTTAGAATAGTACGTTGCATTCAAGAATTCACTTAACAAACACATATGCAATACGTGTTGCTATGTGCCAGGTATTGGAGAAGGATGAAGGAGATCTGGCTCTGGCCCCAGTGAAACTCACATTCTAGTCCATTTGTGGGGGGCGGTAGGCAGAAAAATGCTCCCCCCCCCCCCCCCGCAAGATGTTCATGTTCTAATTCCTGGAACAGGTGAATATATTAGGTTGCATGGCAGCAGGAATTAAGTTTGCAGATAAAATTAAGGTTACTAATAAACTGGCTTTTAAATAGCAAGATTATTCTGGATTATCCAGGTGGGCCTGCTGTATCACCAGGGCCCTTAAAACACAGAAGAAGGAGGCTGAAGAGTGAACATCAGGGTGATGCCAAGTGAGAAAGACTTGACCTGCTGTTGCTAGCTTTGAAGATGGAGAGGGGACGAATGCCCTGGAGTGCAGGTGGCCCTACAGGATGAAAAAACAAGGAAATGAGTTCTCCAAAAGAAATACAGCCCTATTTATACATTGATTTTAGCCCAGCGAGACCCACTTCAGACTTCTGACCTCCGGAACTTGAAGATGATACATTCGTATTGTTCAAACCACGAAGGTCGTGGTAATTTATTACAACAGTGATTGGAAACTGATACTAATACAGATAAGAAATAAGTCAACACGTGAATATATACTATAATTTCAGGCAATACGTATAAGAAGAAAATGATGCAGGTTGAAGGGATAGAGAATTAGTGGAGGTGGGGGCTCCTTTTTAGGTGGCCAGAGAAGGCATCTCTGGTGACATGATATTTGAGGAGACGCTTGAATGAAATGAGAGGACCAACAATGGATCTGCATTCCAGGCAAAAGGAATAGAGCTGACAAAGGCCTTATGGAGGGAAAGACTTTCAGGAGTTGCAGAAGGGTCAGTGTAGCTGAGGCATGGTGAGCAAGTGGGAAAGTGGCAAGAGATGAAATCAGACAAGGGAGAGGTCAGATCCTACAAGCCCTTGGAGTTTGGTTTTAACGGCAAGAAGTTTAGATTTTATTCCCAGTGTGATAAGAAATCACTGGAGGGGAACCCCCGGAGAAGGTGAATGGATTTACATTTTACAAAGCTCACTGAGGCTGCTGTGCGGGGAATAAACTGGAAAGAGTTGAAGAGTGGAAGAAACAAACCAAATTAGGAGAATACAATGGAAAAAGATGGACCAGGCTTAGCTGGTGGTGATAGAGGTGGTGAAAAAGTTAGATTCTGGACATATCTTGGTGGTTAGAGCTGACTGGATTTGATTCTGGTCTGGAAATGGGGCAGGAGGGAAAGAAACAAATCAAGGATACCTCCTAGGTTTGGGCTGGAGCAGCTGGGTGAATGGACATGCCATTTAATTAAAGGTTGGTCGTCCCCACCACTCAGGAAGTTTCTGTTCTCTAGCTCTGCACTTGATTAGGGAATGCATGGACAATGCAATCTCCTTTCAATCCCAGGCCTAGGAACACTTTAATTAGGAAGGAAATATTGGGATCATAGATGCATACAAATATGGTTTTCTGATGCCAAAAATAAATGGTTTCAGATTGTATGTGGTTTTATACCACCCATCCTTTCTTTCTACTCACTCTCATCTCCAATAGGGACAACCTTATAACAGATCAAAAATAGGAAATGATGGTAGGATGCCAGCATTGTCTTCAATTATTCCATTTCTACAACTGCAAAAATCTCATTTGTACTATTTCATGACTTAATCTTGGCAGTACTTATGTGTATCCATTTCTAATGCCATGATTGATATGCGGTTGACCTTTGATCAACAAGGGCTTGAATTGCATGGGTTCACTTATACATGGATTTTTTTCAACAAATACTGTCCAGTACTGCAGGTGTTTTCTCTTACTTATGATTTTCTCAATAACATTTTCTTTTCTCTAGCTCACTTTATTGTAAGAACACAGCATATAGTGTACATAACATACACGATCCATATTAATCAACTGCTTATTTATCAGTAAGACTTGTGGTCAGCACTAGGCTGTTAGTAGTTAACTTTGGGGGAGTCAAAAGTTATACAGAGATTCTCGACTGCATGGGGTATCAGCACCTCTCACTCTTCACATTGTTCAAGGGTCAACTGTGTATTTAAAGATTGCTTATTAAAACATACAGTTAAGAGAATTTGTTCTTACCAACAATCCATATTTTAACTTGTATCCATATATCAGTTAACTTTGGCTACATGACAAACAATCCCACACATAGTATCTTATTAAAACAATAACTATTCATTTAATTCCTAATTCTGTAGTTTGGCAATTTGGGCTAGAAAGCTGGGAAGGTCTGGGATGGGCTGGTTTGGCTGATCTTGGCTGATCTTGGCTGAGCTCATGTATGTATCTGTGATCAACTGGTGGGTTAGTTGGGGCTGGATGGTTTCATGGCTCAGTAGAGGTGGTTGGGAATAATGTGTCACTCTCTACAGGGCTTCTCCTCTTCCATAGACTAGCCTGAGCTTCTTTATATACGATGGCAGTGGGATTCCACAAGTAGAGAAAAAAATATGCAAAGCCTCTTGAAGCCCAGGGTCTGAACTTTTCAACATTGCTTCTGCCATAATCTGTTGCCCAAAGCAAGTCACAAGCCCAGTTCAGATTTAAGGGGTGAAGAAATTGTCTCCTTCCATCAGGATTGCATTATATAGGCTATAGATATGGGGAGGGGATAAAGAATTATGGCCATTTGTGTAATCATTTAGAGTGCTTTTGGTTTAAATAACAGAAAATCCAACTCTAAGTTACTTAAGTAATAAAGACATTTATCTCACAAAATATGAAGTTTGGAGGAAAAGTGATTACAGGGTTATTTTAATGGCTTAGCAATGCCATCATGGTCCTAGATTTTCTTTTATCCAAATTTCCACTCTGTCATTTCCAGCATCTTTGTTTCTGTCCACAATTTAGCAAGATGTCTGTGACAGTCTCAGGCTTTACTTGTAAATGACAAAGGTCTACAAGAGAAAGATGAAGTGTCTCTGTCTTGTGTTTCCTTTTAGAAATGAGGAAAATCTGCCCAGAAGCCCTTTGCAGTCTTCCTATTCGGTCCCCTTATATCATATGACTGTAACTGAGGGTAAATAGATTGAGAAGCTCTGCTTGTTGACTTCCTACTGCCAGCTTTTGAGGGAGGAAGATGGGAAACAAAGGTAGTGAGTGGGGCGCCTGGGTGGCTCAGTCATTAAGCATCTGCCTTTGACTCAGGGCGTGATCCCAGGGTCCTGGGGTAGAGCCCTGCCTCGGGCTCCCTGCTCCACTGGGAGCCTGCTTCTTCCTCTCCCACTCCCCCTGCTTGTGTTCCCTCTCTCACTGGCTGTCTGTCTCTCTGTCAAATAAATAAATAAAATCTTAAAAAAAAAAATGGTGGTAAGCTATGTATACATTTCCCTCAAGAAATACAACAGCTTAGGAATGGTGAACATAGGGCAAGTAGTTCCATGCAGAAAGTGGCTTTGGGTTTATCCTTCTGGATATCCCTACCATTTGCAATGAATTATTTAATAGTAATGATAACAACAACAACAATAGATGGTAAAATGATTTCAACTGGTAGGAGGTGATGTCTTGGGCTCAAGAGATTTCAAGTAAATTAGGACAAGTAATTAAAAAAATCTCATTACATGATTCTTATTTTGACTACTTATGTCTGCTTCTTGAGCCATGTAAGAAAGTATATTTCTTTGAATCTTCCAGACCACTAATGAGGTCTGAGTTTCACAGTCTTAAACAGCAAAATAAAGAATGAAAGGATGAAAACATAGCTACCAGCTAGGAAACTTTAGAGCTTTTGTTTATGGACTACGTTTGTCCTTAATTTAATTAAGTCTCACAACATCTGTTAGTTCTCCTGTCTTTAAAATTTGACTGGAGTGACATATATGTATCTATGACATATATGCAAGTATCATTTTCTAAGAAGTCTCAAGTAAAATGTGCCTCTCCTTTAGTCTCCATAAATAAAATGTCTTGTAAAAATACCATCACCTTAGCAACTGTCAACTGAATCAGCTTTACGAAGGCAAAGTAAAACTGCAAGTAAACCTGCAGAGAGGGCTTGGGTAATTATTTTTACCATTAAAGAAAGTGAAATTAAAAAAAAAAAAGTGACTTCTGACCAGGCTTTGAGAAAGATTAAACTATGTAAATTTAAAGTAAACACAGTTTAATTTTAAGAAGTTACCCTGAAAGGCAAAATTGAAAATCACAATGTTCTACAGTTTCCTTCCATTTATGATTTGTTTGAATATCTATTTTTTTCTCCTTGTTAAACTGCTTACACTTCAAAAAGCTTTTCCTCTTTCTATAAGTATCACTGTCAAAGTAAAAGCAGCCCGTGCATTAGTGAATTCCACACTGTGGGGTTTGGGTTTTTTTTTTTGTTTTGTTTTTGGTAGTATTTTGATCCTTTGGTAGGATTTTGTCATTAGCATGCTCTTGGGTATGGGGGATTTGGGATTGCCAATCCGCTTACCTACAACAACTTAAATATCTGTGACAGGGCTTTCAAAGGCAAACCACAATGATTTTAGAAAAGAATTAACAATATGGGTCTTTGGTCAATGATCAGATGTTGGTAATAAAAATATAAACCTATGATTGACTTAAACATAGGATTGACTTAAAATATACCATTTTTTTGAGTCACGTACTACAGGGGTGATATACGTCAGATATCAGGGTATGACGCTGGTTAGGAGAAACTATGGAGTAAATTTTACCTTCAAATATTAGATATTTTCTAAGAGCAAAAAACTGCAGTAAGAAACATAAAATCATTTTTTGCATCCACCCTGAAGATATGTACGCATGGAAGAAAATCTGAAAGGACGGATCCCAAACCGTGTTAACTGTAATCATCTCTGAGTGGTTCCCATTTGGAGGCAATTCCCCATTATGTTTAGTTTTGGCAGAGTCCCTTGCCCTAGTTGCCTGTGGAAGCTGCAAGGGGAGCCCCTTTCCTGCTCACTGCGTAGCAACGAGGGTGTGGTCCTATGAGCTAGACTTGGACACTGAAGGCTTCCAGGCTTCCACCTGGAACTTCAAAACTTGGGTGTGTGACACAGAACCTAGAACCTGGAATAAGGTAAGTGAGTGAGGCATCTAGGGTGATAGGGTGTAAAATTTAAGGAGGCACTCATTCTCGGGTACCAATCTGCATTTGTATGACCTCCTTCAATTTTGTGCCGCAGCCTCCTGACTTGCCTTCTCAAGTCCCAGCTATGGTCTGACACTTGGACAGTCAGAAAGCAGATCATTATAGTGGGGGTGGAGGTGAAGACAGTGGAAGGATGATAGTGGTGGCAGAAACAGTGATGGTGGTGGCAGTGGCTATGGTGCTGTTGATGCCAATGGTGGCATCATGTAGCCTGGGATGAGCTTGGCTCCAGGTCCCCGGGAAAGACTCCTGGTTCTCTTGCCTTTGGTTTCGTCAGGCCCTTAACAATCCCTCCAATACATTCTTTTTCTACTTAAGTGAGCCAGAGCTGGTTTCTATTTCTTGCAACCAAGAACCCTGAGCAATACAGTGAAATCGTGAGCGATTTATTTTTTGTTCTTTTTTCTCCTTTTCTTTGTTTTCAGTTTTCACATATTTATAACCAGAGTACATTTTCATGGAAGGCCAAATATTTTTATAAACTTGTTCTGTCATCAAGTCGACCGAAGTGCATAGGGCGGGCTCCAGACTCAGTTAATTCAGCAATTCAGTGATGGATTCTTTCCATTTCTCCACTGTTCCATGGTTAATGTTGGCTTTATCCTCAGGTTAGTGGCAGCCTGACTGTAGCAATTCCAAGAATTATATGCAGAAATGACAACATCTAGAGGAAGAAGAGAAAGGATCTCTTCCTGTGATGCTTTTTTAAGAATGAGGAACAATTTTTCAGGAGCCCCACTACTGATTTCACTCTCATTTCATTGGCCAAAATCGAGTCACTTGCCTAAGCACAGCCTCACTCCTGACAAAGGCAGTATTTTCCTTAGACCAATCAGACCCATTCCTAGAGCTGGGGTTGCTTTCCACTGAGGCACATACCACTGCAGGGAAGAGGAGAGCAATGAATAAAATGAGAATTCTTTTAGGAAAGATGGAAAGGTTGAATGGCGGCTGCATAGTCAACCTGCAGTACCCATAACTTATTCTGGTTACTTGTTGAGTGCTTTGCTCACTCTGGGGTGTGTGCATACAGGCTGAACATTAATACACATGTATTTCCTTAAACCATGGTTAATCCTATCTTCTGCTACCAGTTTTTAAATGCTGACTAGAGCATACTAAAACTGTGCAGGCACTGTGGAAACTAGTATGGCAGTTCCTCAAAAAATGAAGTAGAATTATCATATGATCAAGTAATTCCTCCTCTAGGTATTCAAAAGAATTGAATGCAGGATCTCGGGAAGATATTTGCACACTCACGTTCGTAGCAGCGTTATTCACAATACCCAAGAGGTAGAAGCAACGTAGGTGGCCATTAACAGATGAATGGAGAAACAAAAGGTGGTTTATACGTACAGTGGAACATTATTCAGCCTTAATGAAGAAGGGCATTCTGATACTAAAGCATGGGTGAAACTTGAAGACACCTAAGTGAAATGAGACAATGACCAAAGGAAAAATTCTGTGATTCCACTCCTATGTGGTACTTAGAGTCATCAAATTCACAGAGACGCAGATCAGAATGGAGGTTGCCAGTGGCTGGAGAGAAGGGAAAATGGGGAATTACTGTTTAATGGGTCCAGAGTTTCAGTTTGGCAGGATGCAAAGAGTTCTGCACAACAACGCGATTGTACTTAACCTCACTGAACCTGTACATTTACGAATGGTTAAAATGGGAAATTCTATGTCAGGTATAGTTTACCACAGTTAAAATACACATAAATTAAAACAAAAAAGATCCCATCGTGAGGGTTAATTTTATGTGTCAATTTGGCAAGGCTCTGTATGGCACCTGCTGTACAGTCAAACACAAACCTAGATGTTGCTGTGAAGGTATTTTTCGATCTGATTAACATTTAACTCAGTAACTTTTGGTTTTGTTTCTCTGGGGAACCCTGACTAATATAGCTACTTTTTTTTCATAAACATTATATAATATTTACAGAAATTTTGTAATTAAACACCTTCCTATCTTTATGCCTAGAGGACATGAGAAACCCGAAGACCCAAAGTTGTAAATCACAGCAGCCCGGGACCAAATGTCCGTGGGATGGATGGAAGTTGTGCAGGAATAGATGAGGAAGTGCGTGGGTCGGGAAAACCCCCCAGAGCTTTCCCCTTGGCCTGGAATTCCCTTTCTTTACATAGTCCCCTATTGTATTCTTTCTGAAATCACTCAAAACAATAGCTGGTATGACTAGCACTCAAAAAATGTTAGAGGCGTTTATTACTATTTTAGGGGAAGATAGGTCTTCCCCATTCATAATATTTCCTTTTATGTGGAGGCAACTCTACTAGGGGAATCATCTGGCCTCTCCCTCCTCTCTCTACTCCCGGATGGCCGAGTTTGGAAGAAGAAGCAGAGGGTATTAGTCTCATAGGGCTGCACTAACAAATGGGCACAGACTGAACGGCTTAGAACAATAGAACTGTATTCTTTCGCAGTTCTGGAGGCCAGAAGTCTAAAGTCAAGGTGTGGACAGGATTAGTTTCTTCCTGAGGCTTTGAGGAAGTTTCTGTCCCATGCCTCTTTCCCTGCTTCCAGGGGTTGCCCATGATCTTTGGTGTTCCTTGGCTTGCAGAAGTGTCACTCCCGGCTCTGCCTCCATCTTCACATGACCTTCTCTTTGTCTTCTGTCCTCTTCTAAGGACACCTGCCATTTGATTTAGGTCCCATCCAAACCCAGGATGATCTCACCCCAAGATCCTTAACTTAGTTACACTCGCAAAGCTTTTTTTTTTTTTTTTTTTACAAATGACGTCACAGTCACAGATTCTGGGTGGGCATGTCTTCTAGGGGGCCACCGTTCAACCCCACTACATCAAGCCCATGTGTTCCAGCCTCTTCGTCCCTTTTTCTTCTTGGGGTGGGCCTGACTGCTAAAGACACAGGTTCTGCGCTGATTCTCCTGTTGTAAGTTTTAGAGGAGTCTTGCCCTCCATCAGGAAGTCTGTCTCTGCCATGCGATCCTGGGACTGCATGGATACATCTGTGTAATTCTGGGTTCAGAACTGGAAATCCACTTACCTGCAGCCATAAAGCCTTATTCTTCAATATCAACTATATCAAATAAAGGTGATAGTTTGGTTTCCCATCTGCCTAATCCCTCTGTATCATTTCTCAATTAGTTTAGAATTCAGGAAGGGAAGAAAGGTGCCCTTTTCCTGGATCCCTTGAAACTTCAATTACTATTTCTTAAGGCTCAGCTCAAGTGTCACTCACCTTCTAAATTCTTCCCTCACTCTCACAGGCAGAATTAGCCATCTCTTCTGGGCCTCCATGCTGCCTCATATTATCTCGTTAGTACTTCTTTTCCATTGGATTACAGTTGTTCACAGGCTGTCTCCCATTTTGCACCTCCTGAATCCCATTCCGTTGTGATCCACGAATAATACGTGATTGGGAAAAGCAAGGACTATATTTTGACAACCCAGACACCCTACCAAGAGTACATAACACAGGGCACATGATTAGCCATCATGCATCCTGTTATACTGTTGTACTTTTGATTTCCTCGTCGTCTTTGTTTTCTCTGCTGTTAGGCATTTGTGAATAAGAAAGAAAACCTCACTTTCTTTACTGAAAGTGGGATCCCAAGTACCTTGTATTTTTTGTCAAACCAGTTTATGGGTTTTGCATCTTAAGAAAAGGTGGTCATTTATACTGCTTTATATATCTTAAAATGGAGAATTTTTCTTTTACCTTTGAAAGGTTGAGAGATAGAAAAAAATGCATAAGAAAACAAACATAAAACTTACACATCATTTCATCATCCCAAGTCCCCGTCACCTTGTCTTTCCGGTTTATTCTCTCTCAATTTCATAGGTGAGTGTATAATTAGCTCATTAATAATACCATATAACTTGTGAGTACTGATTTTTATTTAACATTATATCAATAAGCATTTTCTTTTATCATGATATATCTTCCAAATTATGATTCTTTTGGAAGGCTGTATAATATTCCTTCTTATAAATATAATTTATTCATCTCTTTTCTTCTTATGGGATATTTAAGTTGTTTTTAATTTTTTGCTATTTAAAATAACTTTTAAAAGTCTATTTCAGGGGCACCTGGGTGGCTCAGTCAGTTTGACTCTTGGTTTCCGCTCAGGTCATGATCTCAGGATCTGAGATGGAGCCCTAAGTTGGCTCCCTAATGGATGGGGAACCTGCTTAAGATTCTCTCTTTCCCTTTCCTTCAGCCTCTCCCCACCCCACTCATCTCTCTTTCTAAAATCAATCAATCTTAAAAAAAAAGTCTATTTCAAAAATCGATAACTCTGACACCATACGTAGCAAAGCCCAACAGTTGACACAAACTTGAGTTGGCAAACAATACAGTGGAACATTGCACTGAAGAAAAGTCAACTGATAAGATTGCTAGCCTCAGCTCCAATCCTCCTGTGACGCAGGTAACCCTGAGCCTTTCCTGGCTACAGCAGATTGAACTGAACATTGAGGCCTGACCCAAAGGCAGCCATACCTGGAGTGCCCAGTAGCCAATGAAATGGGCTGATGCAAGAGCTCCACCCCATGTGTCAGTGTTTCCTGGATGATGATTGGCCAATCACACAGAACCTCTTTCAAATTCCACTTGAATTGGAAACCTATTGGGTGTGGGGGAGGAGGAAAGCTAAACCAAAAGGTTGGGGGGAAATGGGCAGACATGCTGAGCGCAGTCAGAAAGCCCTGTCCACGTGGCAGTGGGGGCCATGACAGAGCAGGAACAACGGCGTAGAGGAAAAGAAGTGCCGTGAGGATCTGGAAGCACGAGCAGAGAAAAGCAGAGGCAGAGTGTAGTTGAGTCACCACACTGGCGGAGCGTTAGAGAAGGAGCAACAGATGCCTACTGCTGAAGCAATGTCAGGAAAAACAGGTGGCTGGAGGTATACTGTGTCCTGAATGACATTCCCAGCTCCGCCAGGCAGCTGCTAAAACTGCTTCCTGCTCTTCCCCACTTCCTCCGGTATCCTTACAATGAACCACATTAACCGGAGTCACCAGAGCACGGCTGTCTTCCTGGCAACCTGAAAAAGCCAGATCGACGCCATGTAATATTCATATCTCTATTACGGCACGTATCGGGTGGCTCTATGATGATTTGTTATGCTTCTCCTTGACTACACTCCTTAAGGTCAAGGACTATGTTCAATGCCTTCTTAAAACATCCTCAGCAACCAGGCAGTACGTAAACACATAGTAGGTACTCACTACTTGTTTGCTGAGTGAATGACCAGTGAAAAGGGTGAGCGTGCATGTGGCCCAAACAGCCCTGGACACACAGAGCTCAGTCGGAGAGCAGTTCTCTAAAGGAGGTAAGTTTTTGGTTTTTGACTTCGTCTGCCCTTAATTTGGAGTACAACACTGTTTCATCTCAGGATTTTTATTTGACACAATGGCTAGACAAACCTTCCCCTTCAGCTTTGTTGTAAATAAGCCACATTAAATTTTTAAGCATTTATTTACCAAACATTTATTGAGTCCTGCCTCTTATCAGACATTGCGCTAAGCTGTTAGTATACATTATAATGTGCTGTATGAGGAGGAAGCATGTGATGAGACAGAGTCCCAGCCTCATGGAGCTTTTCAGTCTAGGAACGTAAGCATGCCATCCACACGCAGAAAAATAAAATAATGTGGAATGACTACAGTGGTGCAGAGTACTGGGGAACGTTATTACTGAAATGTGATTTTAGAAAAGACCCTGGAAAGTTTCATAGAAAGGGCGCTATTAGGAGGTAGCAGTGTCTTTTAAAACCGTGATTAATGGGGGCACCTGCGTGGCTCCATCTGTTCAGCGTCTGCCTTCGGCTGGGATCATGATCCCAGGGTCCTGGGATCGAGCCCCACGTCTGGCTCCCTGCTCAGCGGGGAGTCTGCTTCTCCCTCTCCCCCTACCCTTGCTTGTGTGCTCACTCTCTCTCTCTCAAATAAATAAATAAAATGTTGGGGGAAAAGGTGGTTAATAATATTCTCTATATTGTCAGTTTAATAAGGCATGACCATCAAACCAGGCTTTTCAAAGTTATTTGGAATGTACAAGATTGTGAGCTCCTGAATTTACTTTTTTCTGGTAATATTTACCCACTGTCTCAAAAGAAGGTGTTATTATTACTATTTCAACTGAGATGAGAAATCAGTATTTTCTCCAAAAGGAAACTTTGCAAAATAGGACTCTGGCATAAGAGTAACATCACTTGCTGATGCTTTTTTAATAAGCTGAATGTGTTCGATTTGGCAGTGTGGGGTTATATCACCATGCTTACTTGCTGATAACACTTCAGTTGAAACTTCGAATTGTGACTCAAGTAGCAAAACAGCATTTACTTTACTGTATTCGGACTTTGAACCATAGTTACTGAGATATTGGAGTTTTATAAAAAATGATATTGTTGAATTTATCATCATGTATTACAGACATATTTGAGAAGCATCTTCCAGGGAACACTGAAATCAGCAAAGGAGCCTCATCATGGTTTCTGTAATTAAACTTTGAAATAGAATTTCCTGTTACTCAACTTTTTGGTCTACTTTCAAACTTAGGCACACATTGAATTGAAGAATATCCTGGGTGTTTCAGGTATGCTGTTTAAAAAACAGTTACTCTGTTTTTTGGGGGCACCTGGGTGGCTCAGTTGGTTGGAGGTCTGACTCTTGATTTTGACTCAGGTATGATCTCAGGGTCCTGGGATCGAACCCTGCAATCGGCTCCGTGCTCAGCAGGGAGTCTGCTTGAGATTGTCTCTCTACCTCTTCCCTTTCCTCCACCTGCATGCGTGCACTCTAAATAAATAAATAAATAAAATCTTAAAAAAAGAAGGTTACTATTTGTAACCACTCCCTCTGTGAATCAGGATTTTCTCAATACTGTGCAACTAAAATACAATACAGACGCAGACTGGGTGTTGGGGCTGATAAGAGCCTGTAATTGTCATTCTTTGTCCCCAATTTAAAGTGTTCACATTGTATTTGTACAACAGAGTAAACTGTGTTGTTTTTACCTGCCCGGCATCCTTCCTTCTTCTGGTAAAAGCACCTCAGTTTCCCTCTGAGTCGCCATCTGCCTCCACACCCAGTCTGTGGAGACTCTGGATGTCCGGGGGACCCACGGTGGCCACCCAGTAGGCGCCACTGTCAGGCCACAGTGACTGGTTTCGTGGTAGGCGTGTGAGCCAGGCCTGGCCACTGAGGCTTAGTTCTGGGACTGTGTGGGGCTCTCTTGGGAAAGAGATGGCAATTGATAAAGCTGGTTATAGGCTCAGAGCCCAGGGCCAGCACCGGGAGGAAGCCCTTCTTGGGAGCAGAGCAGCCAGTGGGAGGGAAGTGGTGCTGCATTAACATGGGCGAAAAGCTTTGATCTTATTCCATTAGACTCTCCTGAATCCCAGAACCACTTCTGGATTTACAGAAGTAAATAAATCCTTCTTTTTGTTTCTTCCCTGAGTCAGTGTAGACTGGGTTTTCTGTCACTTGTGCTCGGGAAAAAATCTTGACTAACGTGCAAAAGATTATAATTCTTCCCATTGGTTAATTTAAGAAGAGGCAACTGTCATGAAGCTGAGATGATAAAAGTCAGTTTGTATTGATAAAGCATCACTTCTCTTGGTTATGTATACGTTCAAGTTTCATGCAGGAGTCACTTGACAAAAGTTCTGTCGAAATATAAAAATGTAAAAACCAATGTAAAGTACAAAAATGTAAAACGCCTACAACCCCAGCCTATAAAAATAAGGTCAAGTGCAGGCGTAGCAAGTGATCCCAGACTATCCGCGGCCTGTCCTGACCTACCTGTTCAGCCTCAGGCCTTGCACTCCCTCCTTGTCAGAATTCTAGCACTCTCTCTAGCTGCCTTTGCCCCTCAGCTCTTCAAAGTCTTGCTTAGCTTGTGTCTGCTCAGAATACCACCCTTTTCTAGCTGTTTTTTTTTTCACTCCTTCTTTATGGTTTAGCTGAAAACACCTTCTTTGTAAAGCCTTCCAGAATCTTCCCACGTAGAACGAATTTTTCGTTCTTCTCCTTGGCCACCATCACAGTCTGAGCTGTATTATTTCTGGGGATACATAAATGCCTTTGTTCTAGTCTGAAGTCTCACGGGCAGGGCCTGCTTCATCCCTGTCTACTTTCTGTTTAAACTCTGGCACCTGGTAGATGCGCAATGCATATTGATCAAATGAAATTTCTATGCTGGGGCTTGGAGAAGCTTCTACTCCGGTTCGCTGGCCTGGGTGCTACTGGTCCTTCTCTTGTAGGGTGCGGGGAGACCAGTATATACACTGCAGCAGTACCGTCAGCACCGCGCTCACCAAACACCACAGATGACCTGTGTTTCCCCCATTCAAAGAGTCCCAGTCCAAGGGTGACTTTTATTAGCTCTATTTATTGGCCCAAACATAAACGGCTTGGTTTTAATGGGGCCTTGAGCCAAATATAGTAATGCGCAGATCAAAGAACCTCCAAGGCCATTCCGTATTGTGGATGCCACCATTCTCCATCAATTTGTATTCTGGCTTAGTGGGCTAGTACTTTGTCCTTGGGAGTCTCTATTTATCACAAGAATGGGAGCTACTTATCCAAGGAGTTTACAAGTATTTCACAGCATATTCAGCTCTCAGGAGGCTTGCTTCGGACCCAGCCATGCTGGGTGTGGCATCCTCTTTGGACATCACTCATGCCTCGTCTCACCTTCATTGGGCTGCTTAATTGACTTGTGTGCTTTGGGCCATCTGAGCTGATAGTGACTTCCCATGCTGCTTTCCTGAATAACTAATGATAGGCCTTATGCCTGCAAGTATTAACCACTCCCGACTTAAGTTGGCCTGGTTGGGCAGCACTAAACATTCTGAAACTGTCCTTCTCCTTTTCCTGCTGGACTTTCTTGGGGATGAAGCGCCCCACCCCACTACCCATTGAAGAAGAATGTGATGGTGGACACTTTACCCTGTATCACGGTCAAGCCATCCTCACGCTTGGAAGGGAATGCTTGTCTAGCAGACCTCATTCTTCTAAGTGGTGAGTAATTAGTTGTGATGACCCAGTTCCCACCGAATGATTAGGAATGTCCTCTTTGTGAAAACAGCCATGCTGAGAGAAGTGACAATAGAAATGCTAGGGTTTTTGGGATGGCCCCAGGGCCAGTCCAGACGTATCAAGACAAAACTCCTACCTTTGGGGCTGAATTCTGCCAGATTGTCAGTGGGAGTAGGGAGGAGGCAAAGGAGGTGACAAGGTCCTAGTTCCTTGGGCATTCCTACTTTGTTGGACAATGCAAGCAACTATATGGGACATGGCTGACATGTTAAAAAGAGATGGCTACCCTGATTTTCCAGCAGTCAATCCATCTCAAACCATTTTATATTCAAATTGATCTTTTCTGTTGATTTGGCCATCTGTTGATAACCCTCTCTGGGTTTACCCAATTACCCCTTCCTAGCAGTTGGGGTCAGGGAAACATTACAGGAGTCATAAAATCAAAGAGGGAAAGGGGTGCTTAGAGCAGATGTGTTGCTTTTTGTAACTAAAACCTAAAAAATTCAGAAAGAAATTTTCCCTCCCATTCTCTTTAGATCTTTTGATGCTGTTTTCCTGAAAATGTACAATTACACATGTTTTAGAATGTGGAATGAAATCATTAAGAAAATATGATCATAAATGGCTGTGATCTTGGGAATCCATTCAGGTCAGTCTGTTGTTAAGAAAACGGCAGGAGTTGGGGCCACGTGGCTGGCTCAGTCCACAGAGTGTGCAACTCTTGATCTTGGGGTTGTGAGTTCAAGTCCCACATTGGGTGTAGAGCTTACTTTAAAAAAAGAAAAGAAAAAAGAGAGAGGCGCCTGGTTGGCTCAGTAGGTTAAGCGTCCGACTCTTGATTTTGGCTCATGATCTCAGGATTGTAGGATACAGCCCTTTGTTTGAGATCTAGCCCTGCATTGGGCTCCAGGCTCAGTGGGAAGAGTACTTGAGATTCTCTCTGCTTCTCCCTCTGTCCCTCCCCACTGCTCCTGCTCTTTCTCTCAAAAGAAAGAAAGAAAGAAAGAGAAGGGCGGAGTGTTGGAGTCTGCTGGACACAGGTTCAAATACTGTCACTATGAAGTTCAGAGAGAGAACATGCATCAAAGTATTCAGTTCCTAATAGTGTTGTTTATTGTACTATAAGAACATTTTAAAAAGTGAAACTAAGTAGAGAATATTATTCTTGAACCCTTGCTAAGTATATGCACTATGCAAGAGTAAACTGCTTACTCTCCCCACAGATTCTACCATTTTTGCAAGAGAAGGCAGTGGTGGACAGCCCCTCCTTTCTTTGCAGACTTCCCTTGTTACATTTTGATCTGGAGATTGGTGGGTGTCTTCCTGTATCCTCAAAGGACTTATGGTTTAGTGGACACTGAGAGTAGCATCCACTTGTTCCTGCAGAGATTTGAAACAAGGGGCTTATTGGCCATCTCACTCAAAAGGCCCTAGACAGAGAGAAGGAGAAGGAGGAAGTCAAGAGATTTGGGAGTTGGAAGGAGATGAGTACTCTCTGTATCTGCCTGGCAGAGGAAAAGCTCCTAAGTGCAGAAAACACAATGACTGCCTCTGTTTGCTGGAAGGTTGCTGGTGTCTTTGGTTTTCAAGTTTTTGCCTGCTTCGTGGAAGCAGACAGAAAGCAAGAGATGCTGGATTCCCTGGAGTCCAGCAATTTGTAATGCCATGATATTAAAAAATTATTTTTAATTTGTTGGAATGTAAATTCAAGAGGAAAATGTGGGATTGTTGCATAAATGCGTGCTATTTTAAAGCCTAATAAGTCAAAAGCATTGTAACTTTGCAAGAAAACCACACGATGTGAAACATTTTCATGCTGTTAACCTAGCAGTCGTCTTAATCATGTGATGTGCACTTAAAATATCACATTTATCTCCTCCCCCTTGGCCATCGTAAGTGGGGGAGGGTACAGAAAAGTTTTTTCCTCCTCTTCTGTGTTAAAACATTTTGGTAGGTACCTTTGTGTAACTGATTAGCATTTGGAGGTAAATGCATGGATTCTGCTTTGGTTGGGATAAAAAGCTCCACTTTTTATTGGCAAGACCCTCCCCCTTGCAGGGATGGGGTTTCTTATAAAATGGGGTTCTCATGAAGATGGAGTGAGTGGATCTGCACAGTGCTTGGCCGTGGGCGCGCTCTGTGACTGTAACCCCCTCTTCTTCGAGCCATCGGTTTATCCTCACCAGCATTTTATGAGGAAGATAACACAGGAGTCATTGACGCCCTTGCAGGGAACAGAAAGCTCGCAATGACAGAGTGCCTCTCTCGGGATCACATATTGAGTAGGTGGGATTCATATTTAAGTGGTCTGGCTTTCCACCGCATCTTATGTGATGCCAGGAAATTCTACATTTTCTGTCTTCTCCCTAATGCTCAGGGAGAGACTGGGAGCTCCCTTGTTGACTGAATAGGTCTTCTGCAACGGCATGTTTATTGATGGACCAGAACAACTGAGAAGCAGGTATTACCCACAGTAGTGTCCGTTCAACGTTCCCTGATAGGATATCACAAACCTTCAGGCATTTGATAAGAATATTTTCCCCTTTGAGAGTAGCCAAGTGTTTTATTATGATTTTTTTAGGTTAGATTAAACAAAGACAATTGGTGTTTGAACCACTATTGTTGCCAAATTCACCAACTAAGTGCAAACAGGTTCAGATGCCCCATGATAGCCCACAAAGCCACATTACAAATGGTGCAGTCATTGAAAATGAAGCATTTGCACAATCCGAAAGTATGATTAATCTTACAAGGGATCGATTTCCATATCTTTTGTCCATAACGTAGCTATCCTTACATTTCATCAAAACACTGAAGCCTGAATCACCCTCCCGGGGCCTGAAAGACAGCATCCACCACAGGAAACAAAATCGAGAAAGACATCTCTTCATTTGGTGGAAGTGTCTGCTCGGAAGCCCCAGAGCTAAGAGGAGGAGGAGGTGAGGGTGAATCTGGAGGAGAGAGAGGTGGGTGGAGCTGGCAGCAGCCTGGAAAGGCGAAGCAGAGGGACAAGAGTTGCTTAGGGCAAAGTGCTTGTCAGGCATCGATGAAGTTGCAGTAAGGACAGTTTGTTCTATTTCTTTTAAGTTTGTTTACTTACTTACTTACTTTTTTAAATTTTATTTATTTATTTATTATTTATAAGCAAGCTCCACGCCCAGTGTGGAGCCCAACGCAGGGCCTGAACTCATGACTCTGAGATCAAGACCTGAGCTGAGATCAAGAGTCGGACACTTAACTGACTGAGCCACCCAGGGGCCCCTTTTTAAGTTTTAAGAAAATATTTCTAAGTTGATTTCACATTATTTTATCACTGGGAGAAAGTTTGGAACTTATTTGCCTTTTTTGGTGGATGGAGACCCAGAAGGATCTGCAGTGACCCCAGGGTCACAGTGCTAGTTCTACATAACCAAGTCCAGACTTGCTCTTCTGACTCCCCCCCCCTTTTTTTTTTTTAAAGATTTTATTTATTTATTTGACACAGAGAGAGACAGCCAGCGAGAGAAGGAACACAAGCAGGGGGAGCGGGAGAGGAAGAAGCAGGCTCCCAGAGGAGGAGCCTGATGTGGGGCTCGATCCTGGGACTCTGGGATCACACCCTGAGCCAAAGGCAGACGCTTAACGACTGAGCCACCCAGGCGCCCCTACTGACTCCCTTTTTGACTCTCATTAGCTTACTGCTGAATCCTGCCCCTGATACATTGCTGATAGTCCACAAATATTGGAAGGAGGAAGAGAGGAAGGAAGGAAGGAAGGAGAGAGGGAGGGAAGGAAAGAAAGAAGAAGGGAAGGAAGAAAGGCTCTGTCTCCCATACTTTTCATTAGTGGACCCCATTTTTGTTCCGCACAATAAGAAAACAAGGCAGAAGAGGTGGTGGTGGGCTTTGTAGCTGGATCCAAAGATGTAGAAAGCCACGATTCTCCTGGTAAAGTTTAAGAAACATCAGCAAAATGACTCCACTTCTTTTTGCTTTTTCCCATTTCCTGAGGGCAGTCATTCAGCATTGATGTGTCTGCTCCGAGGGTCAGGTTCTGAAGCCAGCCACAAGTTGAAGGCCACAGATAATCGAAACTGCCTTTCAAACTCTCTTAGGGAGGTGCCATGCCCGAGACTGGTGGACTGCTTCTCAGTCAGTACCCGCCCCCACGCCCACCCACTCCCACCCTCTCTCTCTTTCTCATATAATCAAACTTACAAAAGTTACACGCACGTAAAATTCGACTCCACTCTTCTACCTAATAGTCCAAAGGGAAGACTGAACGAAGTACTAATGAAATATTCGAGAATTAAGATCTACATGAAGGGTATTTCTTTAATTTGGTGGGGTTTCTTAGTTAAAGAAGAGATGGAATCAGATAAATTTTATTTTTATTTTTTATTTTTTTTGCTGTGCAGGCTTCCAAAAGGGGAAGCTTTTGTATGAATATCCCTGGGAAAAGGAGAATGAATTTTATGATTACTGAATTTAGAGAAATTTAAATGCAAAAGGAAATCCGTCTCTGCTGCCCTCTCCCTCCTGTCCCCCTCCCTTAAAAAACAAAAAACCAAAATTCCTGGTTTTCTCATACTTCCTCTTGAAGACTTGATTCAGGCATCAAAGCCTTCTATGGCGACCAGTGTCCTCCACATGTTGCTCTTTCTGCCTCCCTCTCCCTCTTCCTTCCTTTTCCTCCTGCTCACCTCTACCCCTAAATCTCCATCCCAGTCTTATTTACGTTGCAACCTCATGGTGGACAGAGACCACGGTCTTACGAAGGCCTTTGTAAAAGTTTATTAAACATGAATCAACTCCTGTAGACGTTACAGAGGCTTTGGACAGAGACCTAGCTGATTTCCTGGAGAAACACCTGGGGAATAATTTTTTTGGCTCCAAAAGGATGATATTTTAAGTCGTTATATATTTGCTGATCTTGGGGAGATTGTTGGAACCATCCAGCATGCACAGGAAGCTTGAGCTCATGGCCCAGTCAGCTCAGAGTCTAAATATTTGGCGGATGAATACTTGGAAATGCATTTAAACATTTAAAGCATTTTATTTGTTTTTCCAGTAAGTCTCATTGTCAGCGTGATATAATTCTGCAGTAAGCCTCTATCTGCTGAAGGCATAGGCCTCCTGGACAAGTCCAGGCCCAGGCCCCACCTCAAGTCTTGGCTCAAAGCCAGAGGTGTACGTCTAGTGGCTAACGTCCACACCCCTGAAGTGGGTTATTATTACCGTCATTCACCATCGTTGCCCATGTTCTAAAGTCATGCTAAGGGTCTGACCCAACTCTGCCCCGAAACCAACAATGAAACTTGCACACACGTGTGCACATGCGTGCGCGCACACACACACGTGCACACGCACACCATTTTCCAAACCAGATGCTGTAGTGATTCCTTCCTTTTGTCAGTACTGGATCTTTCCTGTTATTGCCAACTTTTAGCTCTACCCTGATGATCACCTGTGGTCAGTTTTCCTCACCAGCTTACCAGGCCACATACCTTTGGGCTGGTATATACGTAGGGAATACAAATTAATATGAACGCAGTAGATTATGTAAAACATAATTAGGGAAGCAAATTTGCTATAAAAGCAGCCTGTGTGTTTATGTAAGTCTGGAGCAATTATAAGCAATTGGACGATTTTCCCTGTGTGTTAGACCCACAGATATACTCTAGAACCTAAATTATATGAATTGTTGGCCTATCCCAATCAAGTGATCTAGATAATTGCTAAATATCTACTTTGCCACGCCATAGAGTCACAGGTTCTTGTCTCAATGGAATGGGAGTGAGCATCGAGTTCATTTCTGAAATTAGAAGTAGAGAGGGGTGGGGTGGAGTGAGTACGGGTGTGCACCTGGCCTGGTAATTACCATGGTAAGGTGTCTGAGACAACATGATAATCACCTTCTTGATAGAATTGGGGATGTGATAGCAACAGTAAAAATTACATTAAACTGGGCCTGATGCCAGACTGTCGGCCTCAAATAAACAAAGGACAAGAGAAGCATTTCTAAAGAAACTAACTTGTGAATCAAGGAAGCGAAACAGGCCAGAGAGGAGCTTGCTTGAAGGGCCAATGCTTTCACCTCTTTGCAAAAGCTTTGCCTGACCTAATTAAAATGCCCAATGTAATTAAACATCTAACCCTAATCTCTCTGGAAGCCCCTTGCTCCACCCCTTTCCATTGTGAAGATGCTCAATAGGGCCCCCACAGCTGAAAACTTCTGAACCAGGGTCTACTGAGCGCACATGTAAGTCTTAGCCTATTGAATTGGAGCAAAGACGCTAGTGATTTGCTCAGTGGATGGTGGTGTCTCACTCACTATGATGTATGACATGGATTAGTCCAGAGGGGCCATCTGCTGTTGGGGAGGGCGGTGGACAGAATCTGTTCCACTGTGGTGGATGATTCCTCCGTGCTGGCCAGCTGGCTTAAAGTGGACAAAGTGGACAGGGCAAAGTGATGCCCCAGCAGCCCTCTGGGGAAATAACTCAGGGGCCTCTCCCTTACGTGCCTCCATTTCTTTCTGTCTTGACTCATACACATACACCATAGAGCTGACATGAAACAACATAATTTGGAACACGGAGAAGAGAAAAGAAGCACAAGGCCGCCAGAAGGGCTAAAATTTGCTGGTCTTGGTATGAGAGGTAACTTTGAGTTTCCTGGTAGTCTGGGCAAAAAGGGGAGAACTGATAAGCCGTATAGGTTGTGTTATTTGGGAGCAGAAGCTAATTGGTGTTTTGGAAGAAATAAAGCTTCTTGCCATGGTTGTCACATCTATTTTTTCACATTTGATTTGATAGAGAAGAGAAACTGAATTTTTTAGGGTATATATAACAAAATGTCAGACTGCTAGAATGCTTGGCCTTTTGACAGGGAAAGCACCAGAACATTGACCCCCACAGTGACTAATGAGCAGTAGACAGCACTCAGCAATTCTCTAAGACTGGCAGGTTTAACTTTGCCTCCTGGCACTTGCCTCTTCAACACTAAGTCAAAGAAATATCTGTACTCCCATGTTTATTGCAGCCTAAGTTTTGAAAATGTTTTTGTCAAAAACAAATTTAACACAGATATGAAAACCAATTCTTGAATGTCTTCGTATTTGAAACACAGGGCAGTTGCATTTCTCTGCATCGTTAGGTAAAAACATAAAAAATACAGACATTTTTCTCTACTCAGGAAGGAGGACAATCAATAGAAATATTTTCTTTTTTTTAGTAGAAATATTTTCTAATTTATTCTTCACTGAACACATACATACACTCACTTGCAAAAACTCACGTTCAACAAGAAAATGCCCCCTCTCAATAAAAACAAGAACAATAACAAAATAATAGTTCAAGTCATATCTACACTTTGTATTTAAGCAAAGATCCTGGGAGTAAGTGGAAAACGTAAAGTTAATTGAAGGACACCTGGTGGCTCAGCTCAGGCCATGATCTCCGCGTCCTGGGATTGAGCTCCGTATCGGGCTCTCTGCTCATCGGGGAGTCTTCTTCTCCCTCTGCCCTTCCCCCTCCTCGTGCTGTTTCTCTCTCTTTTCTCTCTCTCAAATAAATAAATAAATAAATAAATAAATAAATAAGATCCTTAAAACATGTAAAGTTAATTGAAAGAAAAATGGTGAACAAACAGCATTATTAATATACAAAATATTCCTATTACATAAGTATTAATAGATGATATTCTCTGCTTCTCTAGCATTTTGGAGCCATATTTAGTGGCGGCATTATGTACAATTGCTAAGACTTGGAAACAATCTAAGTGTCCATCAATGGATGAATGGATGAAGAAAATATGATAAATATACACATGGAATATTATTCAGCCAAGAGAAAGAAGGAAATCCTGCTATTTGTAACAACATGGATAGACTTGAGGGCATCATGCTAAGTGAGATAAGTCAGACAGAGAAAGACAAATACTTTATGATCTCGCTTATATGTGGAATCAAAAGAAAAGGAAGGAAGGAAGAGAGGGACAGAGATAAAGGAGAAAGAAAAAAACCCAACTCATAGAAAAAGAGATCAGGCTTGTGGCTCCTAGAAGCAGGGCTGCTGGGTGGGGAAATTGGAGGAAGGTGGTCAGAGATACAGACTTGCAGTTCTAAGTGAGTACTAGGGATATGACGTAGCACACAATGACTATGGTTCACATTGCTCTATGGTAGATAGGAAAGTTGTTAATAGAGTAAATCCTAAGAGTTGTCATCTCAAGGAAGAAAACATTTTTTTTTTTGTATCTGTGAGATGATCAATGTTAACTAACCAGATGTCTGGTTATCACTTTCACGATATACGTCAGTCAATCATACTATACACATTGACCTTACACAGTGCTGTATGTCTATTATGTACCAATAAAACTGAAAAAAACTAATAAAATCATGATTTTTACCTTCTTCTCTTTGTATATCTGTATTTTCTAGAATTTGCCTACAATGGGCATAGATGGTATTGTCATGCAAGCATGCTGGTTCTGGGCGTCTCAGACCTGAGATCCTTTCCTCGCCCTGTCTCTGCTGGCTCTGTATTCAGGTGCCTGACCCTCCAGGCTCAGGTTCTCAGGCCCCTTGTCAGCTGGCTCCTAACTGGGTCTGGCGCACGGGAGGCTCTGGTGGGAGTGTAGGCAGCAGGAGGAAGGGGAAGTCAGGGCGTTTCTCCCTCTCCCTCTGTACTGGGGTGGCACCTCTGGCGGCTGCTGCCTCCCTTCCTTGGCTGCAGCTCTCACCGGAAGCCTGCCAGGGTTCCGGCTTCCTCTGGGCCATCCCGGGCCCTGGGCTTGGGTAGCCTCACCTCCTCCCCTTGTCCCTCCAGCCTGGGAGTGGCAGCAACTTCCTGCTGTGGCTAGTCTCTGGATTGCCTCACAATCCCTTGTTTGGCTTCGACATTTCTTTCATCTCATTGCATTAAATTTCCCCTATTTTAAATATTCGGAGTGGTTTCTGTCTTCCTAGCTGGGCCCTGATACAAAGAAACAAAAATGTGCTTGAAACACAAATAAATGGGGCAAAAGAATGCTGAAGAATGTGAGTTGGAGAAGTAAGCCAAGAAGCCACAGACCACAGACAGTGGCAGCACACAGAGGAGTGCCCCATCTTGGTGTGCACCAGTTGGGAAGGACTTCTGGTCACCTAAGGACCTTCTTAGGCCCGCTGACATGCACAAACATAGCAGTTTTACATAGAGTTGTCTGTTCCTGGAGTGAAGGATAATACTATGTAAGATCCAGAAAAAAAAACCCAAACCCCAAACCAAACAAACCCAAAGGATTCAGAGTTCTAAGTCATACGTTCAAGTCCTGTGGTGAATATTGTGGTCAACTCCAGAGTATCCATTCCACCCCTCCTGCATGGCATAGCAGCCATGGGCTTTGAAGGAGACTCATCCAATCCCCAGCTTCTGGGCGGTGGCCTCGATCGACACGGTCTTTGGCTGATGCATGGCTTTGTATCCCAGTCCTGAGTCAGTCAGTACTTGGCATTCCCTTGGCTCCTGGTGTGATAAAAATGAAACCTGATTGGATGGGTGATAGGAGAAAGAAGTCCTTTCTCCTTCTTAGATAGTGTGGTGGGTCCTAAAACTGCTTCAGTAGTTGTTATGAAATGAAAAAAGAACCCGAGAATACAGCTGACACACCCAAAAAGGATAAATCCAAGATAGTAAAAATAAACAGGGCCGGATTTCTGATCAAACTGTGCCTGAAGCCCACTGCCCCACTTTTTCTGTTACAGGAGTTCCTCCATTTCCTTTACTGTTTAGTACACTTTCATTTGTTTTCTGTTACTTGCAGTCAAAAGCACACTAGTTGATATCCAGAAATGTTGTTGTATTGGCTGTGTGTCCTTGGGCCAGTCACTTGATCTCTCTGGTCTTCAGTTTTCTCATTTATAAAATGGAACTCTTAAGACAATTTACCTTAAGGAATTTTTGTGAGGCTCCAATGAGGTAATAAACGTGAAAGTGCTTTGTAAATTGTAAGCAGTTATTTGAATCCTTTTATTATCACACATATAATTTATTTCAGTTGTTCATGCCGTTTTATATTTCTCCTACAGAGACAGAACTTATTTTATCGAGCCTATAGTTCTATAATACCTGCTTTATTGCTGTGTCATGAGTGTTCATCAGGATTAATCAGCAATAACCATTATTTCACTCCGGACAGCTCTAAATAATTTACTTTTGAAGTCCCAGGTGACCTATGTAAGCTCGAAAGAGTTTACCTCCAAACTCTCAGCCGAGTGGAAATGAATTGAGTAACCCTTTGTGTGACCACTCATAACTCACTTGTAACTCGTGTTCTTTTTTTTCATTGCCATCTGGAGCAGCCTGTGAAAGCGGGCGTGTGACATTCCTCTCGCTGCGTGAAAGTTTGGGTGCGTCCAAAAAGGACCAGCTGGCCAGTTCTGCCCTCGCATTTTCTTGGAGTTGCTGCCCTGAGGTTCTTTGGGAAGTTGAAGGAGTCGGTTAGGCATGAACCTTTAAAAGAGCTATAAAGCTAAGAACCCCCAGGGAAGCAGCACAATAGTATTTAGATTTTTGTAAGAACAAAATATGAAGGGCCATTAATTTATCAGGACTAATTAGATAAGGTCTCAAACAATTAGGCAATGAAAATAGAAGTACAAAAGAAGTATGCCTTCGGCGAGTTCGTCCTGCAGTAACTGGGGTACTTTACGACAGGGTATGGCCTTGAGAACGGTGGCACGTCGGGGCAGGCAGGAAACCACTGGGACTGAGAACTTGACCGTCCCACGGGGCTGGGGCGAGCCCAGGGGACAGGAGCTGCAAGTCCAACCTTGATCCTTGTCACCTAGCGAGGTTGGTACGCCTCCCAAACAGACCTGCAGCTCCCCCTTCTCTGTCTGCTCTGCCGTCAGGCTGGCTCCGGTCCCCACGGCTCTCTCTGCCCCCGGGCTCACCCCCCATGGCCCCCAACTCACCTCTATTCATCCTCCATCCTGCTATAATGTTAAAAGTCAGTTTTTAAAATTACACTATGCTGCCGCCACCCTCTCCTTCCCTCCCTGAAAACTTCCACTGGTTCCCCATAGCTCCTCCTTTAAAGCCCAGACTCCCTAGCGTGGCAACGGTGTGGGGTGGGACTCCTTAACAACTCACCCCGTGGCTCGCCCACCACCCTTTCTCACACTCCCTGGCTTCCTTCCAAACCAAATCAGGGACCTCGGCCATAGCTCTTTAAGGCCGGTGGTTATCACAATTTTATGGTCATACCAATTACTTGAGCTTGTTTAAAATGCAGTTTCCTGGGCCACATCCTCGCAGGGATTATGATCCAGAGGACTGGGTCCAAGAATCTGAAATTTTGTAAGAACGTTGGCCAAGTCAAGTTCAGGTGGCTCGGACTGCCTTTGGAGACACACTGTATAATAACCCATATCACGCGGTAGTCCACTTCTTCCCTCTCGCATCTGCCCCCTACTAGAAGTCCCCGGAAGGAGCAAGCTTCAGGTCTTTTGCAGCCGTGTTTCCCTAGGACCTGGCGCAGTGCTCAGCATGCACCAAGCGCTTGCGTGTTAAGTGGATAAATGAATCCCAGCACAGCCAGTATCTTGAAAATAAGGCAAGGGATAGGAGTCAGGAAGCAGGGCCCTCAGCATGGGGGTCTGGAGACGTTGGAGATGTGAGGGTCATTGGAGAAGTTGTCGATAAAACCTAGGCACAGGAGGAAGGACGATCCTGCTCTGCAGTGGTGACAGGGAGGGGGGGTTCACAGCGGCACAACAAGGGAGCGGTGCTTGCGCAGGGAAGGAGACTGGGACTCTTAGCCTAAGAGAGGTCTGGGAGAACTGGGCTAGGCAATGGGCCTCAGGCTGGGAATTTCGGTTCAGAGTTCCAGGTTATTGCTCTAGAAAGCAGCCGTTGCCAATGTTGTCTGCAAATTATGTTTACCTGGAAGCAGTGTTTTTGGAAGCACATGAACAAACAAAAGTCCGATTTTCACGTTCCAACCCAGAGTCGCTGCGCGAGACTTTAGAGATAGGTGGAGGGGACAGCAAAGTCTTTACAGCAGGAGTCCGGAAACGATCTCCATGTGTCCGTGTGTAAGGTGCCCCCCCATAATCACACTGGTTGTTACCCACTGGGCCATTTCTATTTAAAGAATCATATTTGGTTTTTGTTTTAGCTCAAGGAGACATTTTCTGTTATTATTCCTTTGCTTATCTCTTCAGCTCTGTCTCTGTTCTCTTTGTAACTTCTATTAGGTGGTTGGTGGAATTTCTGGGTGTAACTTCTAAAGTCTCCTAACTTTTAGTATTTCCATCTCTTTTTTCTTTAGTATAGTGTTCTGGAATAGTTTCTCAGCCTACTCTGCGAGCAAAGGGCTGAGTTCTGCTGCGTCCGTGCTGTTATTCTGCACGTCTCTGGACCTTGATGTTTCGATGACTGTATTTACTCATTTCCAAGATCTCTAAATACTTACGGTCACAACAGACTTTTCTTGCTTAGGGAACACAATATCATCTCTTAATTCTTTTTTTTTTTTAAAGATTTTATTTATTTGAGAGAGAGAGATTGAGAGAATAAATGGGAGGAGGGGTGGAGGGAGAAGCAGACTCCCCGCTGAGCAGGGAGCCCAATGCGGAACTCGATCCCAGGACCCTGGGATCATGACCTGAGCTGCAGGCAGACACTTGACCAACTGAGCCATCCAGGTGCCCCATCTCGTGATTCTTTGGAATATTCCACGTACAGCACTTCTTTCAAGATTTTCCTCTGTTTCATTTATACTGTTTCTTCAGATATTGGTTTTTAGATTAGTTTAGTTTAGTTTTCCTTTCATAATTTGGGTCTTCCTTAAATATTTGGTGATTCTGGACTGTGCACTGATTTTTCATTTGATAATGTGTTTTCTTCTAGATCAGGGCCAGCTAACTGTGACCCGTGGGCCAACTCTGGCTGCTGCTTGTACTGAAAATGAAATTTTTTTGGAACACAGTCACACTCATTCATTTCCATATCATCTATGACTGTTTTCGTGCCAGGATGGCAGTGCTGAGTAGTCCGCAAAGCCTAGAATATTATCAGGCCCTTTACCAAAAAAGTTTGCCAATGCTGCTGGATCTAGCCATCACTTTATGGAAAATACAGCTCGAAAGAGGACCATGGAGATCAATGTCGATACATCAACCGAAGCAGACACAAGTTATTTATTTATTTATTTTTTTCCTAGGCAAAGAACTTTATTAACCTTATTTCAAACTTTATTCCCAGGCTTCTTCAGCTTAATTAGCTGCAAAGAATGAATTGTGTATAAGCAAAAACTGAAAAGAGCTGCAGTGTCCAAAGGGCTTGGGCTTAAAAATATTAGAGATCTAGATTTTATCAGATCCATGAACAAAATTTTAAAAAGCAGTCATAATATAAAATAGCAGCTCCCAGTAACTTCTTCAAGTTTTATCTTCTTCAGAAGTTGACTCAATTCAGTTTGCTTCATTCTTGGAAGCTTCATCAAAATTCTCCACAAGATCTGGAACTTCATCATCGTCATCCTCTCCGGTAGCAAGTGGTGCTTTCCCATCCACAGATTGTTTGGGCAGAGCTTCAGCCAGTCTTCTTAAACTAGTCAGACTGTCTGCACCAAGTTGGTTTAAGATACTGGGTAGCATTTCTGTCAGCTGCTTTGTCTCAGCATGGCCTGTAATGGTGAAAGTGTTCGCTGCGAGCGATGCCTGAACTTTGGGGTTATTAAAATGGATCACTGTTCCTTGGTTTGTGAACATGTTCACTTCTTCAATACCAGAGATATTGTTTACCCCTAACTTCTTTAAGGAGAACTGAAGTTTTTTATCATCTGCTGTAGCCGTTCTATGAACCACCTTCTTCTTTCGGCAAGCAGTTCCTTTCCCACCAATGCGCACTTGTGCTTGCAGTTTGGCGAGTTTCTCCTGGTTCATGATAGTTTCTTTCATCTTGTTGGAGCGGAAATGGGACCGCGCGGGGGAATAGGGTTGGCGCTCAGGGGGTCTCGGGCGGACCAGCTGAGATTAGGTGCACACACGCGGGGACGCAAGATGGCAGCTAGAGGAGACACAAGTTATTTTATAAGACAAAAGACTCAGTTTCTTCACAAATGACATAAAAATGAAAAAGAAAAAGAAGGGAAATTAATGTGGATTAAACAATATTTAATAGAAATATTAGCCAAAAGCAATGTGTGACCCTTGCTTGGATCCCTAATTGCAGTAAATGAGCCATAAAGCAAATTTGGAAACGGTGGGGGGAAAACGGAGCATGAACCAGTGTTTCTGATTTTTACTGATGTAAAGTAAATGACCTCACCACTTAGGGCTGTAAAACAACAACCGTGTTATATTCACAGGTTCTGTAGGGTCTGCAATTTGGACAGGCGACCCCTGGGTGGCTCAGTCAGTTAAGCAGCTGCCTTCAACTCAGATCATGATCCTGGGTTCCTGGGATCGAGTCTGAGTTGGGCTCCCTGCTCTGCGGGGAGCCCGCTTCTCCCTCTCCCTCTGCCCCTCCACCCCTCTACCCCATTTTGCTCTCTGTCTCTCAAATAAATAAATAAAATCTTAAAAAAAAAAGAAGGAAAAAAAATTTGGACACTTTTGGAGCCTTGACTGGGAAGCCTTGAAAGGCTGGGCTCAGCCGGAAATGTTGATTGAACCCCTACAGGTGGCCCCTTGTGTGGCTGAATTCTGAGAGGGGCCATCTTGAGAGGGAGTTTCTGAAGAGTAAACAGGGTGAGAGGGTCAGGTGGGCGTTAGAGACCTTTCTGACCCGGTCTTCAGAGTCAGGCAGCATTGCCACCCACATTCCTTTGCTGCCATGAGTGACGAAAACCCGCCCAAAATCAAGAGGAGGGGATTTTTTTTTTAAAGATTTTATTTATTTATTTGATAGAGAGCACAAGCAGGGGGAGCAGCAGAGGCAGAGGGAGAAGCAAACTCTCCACTGAACAGGGAGCCCGATGTGGGGCTCGATCCCAGCACCCTGGGATCATGATGTGAGCTGAAGGCAGACGCTTAACCGACTGAACCACCTAGGTGTCCCCAAGAGGAGGCTGTTTAGACTTCACCTCGTGATGGGGGCATGGCAAGCTCATCCTGCAGAGATGGGAGATGTTGCTGAAACCATTTTTGTGGACACTGGACAGTGCGTACGGGTTGGCTGTAAGGCTCTCTTTAACCCGTATATGTTTGAAATTTTCCTGTGTGAAAAAAAGGAGGAGAAATCTGGTTTTGCCTGTTTCTGGACGTTTTCTTTCTACCTGTAGCAGATTTGTGTGAGTCAGAGCCCCGGGACTGAGCGCGGAGCACTAGTCACTCATCCCCCAGGTCTAGGGGCTCCCTGTTCCTTCTGGGTGTTGCCACCGCCCTGAGGCATTTTCCTGCCTTTTGCTCCCCAGTGCTTACACTCACTGTTCTGGCCTGAGGCAAACAACCCAACGGGCCTACTTCTGGGCACAGTTGGTGGTGGGAGGGACCTAGCAGCCGGGTGACCTGGATTGGGTTATTAGAATGGCCCCATGGCTGCCCCAAGGCTCCCTCTTGTTCATTGTATGTGTTTCCGTGGGCAGCACAGGACGAGCGGCTCCCACAGGCACACCAGTCTCCCACCAGTACATGTGGTTTCCGCTGTAATTTGCTTTGTCAACGTAGTCGTCTCTGCTTGCCCTATTTCAAGGGTTCCTTAAAACTTCTCATTTGATGGTAGCATGCTTTTTATAGCATTATTAAGGTATGAATGGACCTCCTCCCAAACCTCCCCCCTCCAAAAAAACCCCCACTTATCTGTCATGTTTTAGAGACGTTGGTTGGAATGGAAAAATATTCATGAGCACTGAGTTGGCCATTTGGATTCAATATTTCTAAACTTTTCCAATGCATTATAACCAAACAATATATATACAATTTTGCATCTTGTGAGTTTTAAAATCCGCCATTAGAATGAAATATTTTCCATTTTATTAAAAACTACTTGCCATAATAATTATTCATAATTGTGTCATACCATATCTTCTATGTATCCTGTAATTTATAATTTCTGAACATTTACATTCAGAGTATTTTCAACTTTTTGATATTAAGTATAATGACTAGGATAAGTAAGTATCTTTGCTTCAATATTAATTTTATTTCCTCTCAATATTAATTTTATTTCCTTAGAATAAGTTCTAAAATATGAAATTACACTGAAAGAACATGATCTTTGTTAAAAAAGATTTTATTTATTTATTTGAGAGAGAGAGTGCACGAGTGGGGAGGGGTGGGCAGAGGGAGAAGCAAGGCTCCCCGCTGAGCAGGGAGCCCGTCTCAGAGTTCCATCCCAGAACCCTGAGATCATGACCTGAGCTGAAGTCAGCCACTTAACCGATTGAGCCACCCAGGCACCCCAAAAGAACATGATCTTTAAAATGACTTTTGATATCTATTGCCAAATTTATCTTCAAATTATTTCTGTCCACTTATGATTTTCCTTGCCACTCCCAGCAATGCAGGAATATCCATTTCATCTGTTATTAATCTTTAGAATTGTTTCACTCTTTGCCAACTTGATAAGCACTAAATGATATCTCATTCTTTATGCTCTTCTATTATTTTTCCAAACAAATTTCAGAATAATTTTACTGAATTAAGAGAAAAGAGGGAGAAGAAGAAGAAATAGGGGAAGGGAGGAGAAAGAAGACAAAGAAAACAAAAGAATTATTATCCCATTAGGATTTTTATCGGATTAAAAAAGCCCAAAGTGCAGGCACCTGGGTGGCTCAGTTGGTTAAGTGACTGTCTTCAGCTCAGGTCATGATCCTGGAGTCCCAGGATCGAGTCCCACATCAGGCTCCCTGCTCAGTGGGGAGTCTGCTTCTCCCTCTGACCCTTCTCCCCTCATGCTCTCTCTCATTCTCTCTCTCAAATAAATAAATGAAATCTTTAAAAAAAAAATCCCAAAGTGCTTAAAAATGACATATATGATACACGAATATATAATTATTTAGGAAATCAAATACATCACAAGTATATAGGGAGGAAAAATTTTAATTCTCTCTTTACCCTCTCACCCCCTCAATTGCCCTCCCCTCTTCAGAGATGGAATTTTTAGTGCTTTTTAAAAAATCCTTATGAACTTTTATTTATATATGTAACATATATAATTTTTTTAAAATTGATTGTTTTGTTTCTTTTTTCTATTCTTTTTTTTTAATATTATATTTTTTTATTTGAGCAGGGTGAGGGGCAGAAGGAGAAGCGGGCTCTCCGCTGAGCAGGGAGCCCGATGCAGGGCTTGATCCTAGGACTATAGGATCATGACCTGAGCAGAAGGCACATGCTTAACCTACTGAGCCACCCAGGTGCCCCTTTTTTTCTATTCTTCTTCCAGAAACTATATATACTATCTTTATGCCTCTAATAGTTATTCTTAAAAATGAAATTCTTTATTAAACATATCAATATCTAGAATTAAACCATGGTGTATCCTTTCCGAATAATAAAACAAAGCCTTAGGTAGCTTTTACTTCTCTTTTCCCTCCATTTCCAGCCATAAGAAAATCATCTGGGATTTAAAAAAAAATTGTTAATTTTAGAGAGAGAGTGCAAGTGGAGGGTAGGGGCAGAGGAAGAGGGAGAGAGAGAGAATGTCAAGTAGACTCCACACTGAATGTGGAGCCTGACACGGGGCTGAGTCTCATGACCCTAGAACTCAAGAGGTGGGTGCTTAACCAATTGAGCCATCCAGGTTCCTCTCATCTGGGATTTTAATTCAAGATTTTCATTAATTTTTTTACATTGCATATTACAATTATTTAGATTTAATTACCCATCTTTCTACATAGGGTTTTTTGTGCTCCACTTTTTTTCCTTCTTTACTAACAAGTTTTATTTTTCTGAAGTATGTTCTTTTTTTTCTTTTCTTTTCTTTTTTTTTTCTAAGATTTTATTGTTAAGTAATCTCTGCACCCAATATGGGGCTTGAACTCACAACCCTGAGATCAAAAGTCACATGCTTTACTGACTGAGCCAGCTGGGCACCTCACGAAGTATGTTCTCAAGTAATTTTCAGAAAGGAGATAATAACTTTCTGCATCCTTTCAAGAAAGTGTTTATTTTGTCCTCTCTTCTGAATGTTGGCTGATAAAATTTTAGATTCAAAATTCTTTTGTCTGAGATATTTGAAGATTTGCTCTATTATTGTCTTCTATAATCCACTGTTGTTTATAAGAACACTAATGACAAATTCCCCGGATTTTTTTGGTTGTTTGGTTGGTTTTTAAATGAGAGACTTTTTCTGTTTTATAATCTTTAATGCTTTCTTCTCATGGTGCAATGAATAATTTTCAGAATGAGTGCTTTCTTACATCTTCATCCCAGGCCCAGCCCTGCCAGACATTGTATATTCTCTAAAAACAGCAGTGAACGAGGTCAACAGGGTCTCTGCCTGAATGGAGTTTACATTTGAGGGTTAGGGTTGAGAGAGACAAGACAATAAACAAATGAGTAAACAAAAGAATTAAGGTAAAAAAGGGGGGGGGAACATGCAACTATAATAGAGAACAAGGGGATTCCATGTGGTAGTTCTTTAAGATGAGGTTAACGTTTAGGAACCCATAGAATTGTGTGCATGTGTCTTACCTTCTCTTTTCCACTTTCAACGTTTTCTTTCTCCATGCTACATTCTGGACATTTTCTTCTTATATATCTTTTGATTCACTAATTTTTTCTTCTTTGTCTAATCTGCTGTTAAGCCTGTCAGGAGTTAACCTGAGTTCTTAATTTCAATTATTGTATTGTCAGTCCTATAATTATTTATTTGATTTTCAAGTCTGAAGCATCACTTTTATAGTTTATAGGCTTTTGCCAAAATTTTAAAGCTTATATTTTATCTTCTGAACATAGTAAACATGGTTGTTTTAAGTCTGTGTAGTATCTGTTAGAATCTAGAATATCTCTGTGTCTGTTTCTGTTGTCTGTTATTTCTGTTGGTTCTTGCCCACAGTGTTTTGTCTTTTTCATGTGTCTAGTTACTTTTGATTGTGTTCTAAACATCTTTAAAAAAAAAGATTTTATTTATTTATTTATTTATTTAGAGAGCAAGCGGGAGGAGGGGCAGAGGGAGAGGGAGAGAGAATCTCATGCAGACTCTATGTAGCTTGTAGAGCCCAATGCAGGGCACGATCCCACCATGAAATCATGACCTGAGCTGAAATCAAGAGTTGGATGCTTAACCAACTGAACCACCCAGGTACCCTGTAAACATCTTATTTTTAAAACTTGTAGAAATAATTTGAGGCCTGAAATAATGTTATCTTCATCATGAGACCAGTTTTGCTTTTTTCTATATCTCATGAATGTGTTAACAATCTCTGGTCACCTTAATCAGGTATGTATTGACTAAAATTTGCTACTCCTATGGATGATAGAAAACTGGGCAGAAGTCTGTGTGAGGGCTGATTTACTCCAGTTTACCTTCACTCCCAGGGTGAAGTCCTTCAGGGTCCTAACTCAAAGTACGGGTGGAGGATATATTTTATCAGAGAACTGCAATGACCCTGTTTGATTTTTTTGTACTCCTCATCCTAGAGAGGCTGTCAATAACACACTCATCCTCTCAGTCTTTCCCCCTGCCCCCAGATTGGCCAATGTCCCCTCCACAAAACTAGTGTCAGTGCCAGGTTCACTTTTCTGGATTCATGTCTTTTTCTGGATCTTGGCACTTGAAATAGAAGTTTCTCCTTCTGGGGCACCTGGGTGGCCCAGTTGGTTAAGCATCTGACTCTTAGTTTTGGCTCAGGTCATAATCTTGGAGTGATGAAATCAAGTCCCAAATTGGGCTCTGTGCTCAGCACAGAGTCTGCTTGAGATTCTCTCCCTCTCCCTCTGCCTCTCCCTCACTCTCTCTCTCTCTCTCAAATGAATAAATACATCTTAAAAAAAAAAGAAGTTTCTCTTTCTGATAAACTCAAAACAAGCTTTACTTTGCCAAAAGAAAAATAAAACCTCCCTATGAAACCTCTTTATGAGGACTCCTTCCGCACCTTCAGCAAGGGTTTCCAAATCTAGACAATTAACAGAATCGCTTGAGGAGCCTTGAAAATAGCCCAGTCCTGGGAGGTGAGTACCTTGGTAAGTGAAGACTTTCTCATGTTCTGTGACCACAGGTGGTTTTAAGATAATCTCCAATCTCCCCAATGTCCACAGATACTTTTTCCTAAGAAACCACTTGTGCTTGGGTATTCTCTTTCACAGCGCCCTTTTCCTACTAAGAGCCACTGAAGCCAAACTAGCCAATTGAAGTACACAGTCCTCCTGGCTTGAGTGGTTTCAGTATATCAACATAACTGAATCAAGGATAATCAGAATCCTGTGTGGGATTTTTTTCAAGGGCCATCAGGAAAGATTTATACCTTCCACTATGGTTACTGAGGTGGTGAGATGTGAGTCTTGTTTTGTTGATGGCTGGCTTGTCTTCTCTACAGAAAACCAGTCTCAGAAATGAAGAAAGGAAGAGAGAAACATTTCTGACAATATGACAAAGCCTCTGAATATTGTGCTGGACACTGGTTATGCCTCTGGACTTTGTAGTTAAGTGAGCCAATACATACTCTTTTTTCTGGTTCAACTAGTTTGAGTGGAGTTTGTGTTACTTGCAAACAATGAATACTCTGTCTCTCCATTCTAGAGAGACTGATGTGACCAGGCAGGTTGTCAAGTCAAGAACTCAGGCCCAGAGGAGGAAGGAAGATGCTTGGCTATGAAACCTGGAGCATCTGGCCTCACAGGACCAGAAGCATGGTATTGGACTGGGAGCACATAAAATAGAGTCAGCACACAGGCTAACCATCTTTGTCGTGCACTCATAGACGATATCAATAATCATAGCATTATTGACTTTCTACAAAGTCAAGACAAACCATTGCAACCTTACTCTTCTTAACACACAGCTCCAGGCAACCACTACCATTGATTTGAATTTGTATGTATTTCTCATCCTGGATTTAATGCCTGAAGACTGAGATGCATTTTCTAGCAGCTAGGGGTTGAGCTTGGAGGTTAGCCTGGTTTTATTTGGGATTTCTTCCTTCTGAATACTTTGTGAAGGCTGACTGGCCTATTTATTGTTATTGAGAATACTACGAATATGCATAATGATAAATTATTACACTTTCTTTTTTATTGCATTTTCTTTTTAAACATTTAAAATATTTTACATGTGACTCTAAATGATTCTTGAATTCATAGCTTTCCATTGGTATCTTTGTTTCTCTTAGTTGTTTAAGAGTAATGATATTTTTAGTTGGTTCTGAGCATTGTCAAACACTGCTATTTTTGGAGTTTTCTCTCTGTCATTTAAGAGAAAGCCCAGGAGAACTTGGAGCTGACCTAATGGCATGTCACTGGGCAGTTACGGATTTTCCTCCGGCCGTAGAACAATGCTTCCTTTTGCTAACTGCCTTAATTTGCTGTCTGTATTAATCAAAAATCAATGATAATAGTCTATTATGTGGATTTTCATTTAACCTTTTTGTGTTTGAGTTCAACATTTCCCCACAACCAACAAACAGACGTCCTACTCAAGGGTTTCAAGTGCAATTGCTAAGAGAATTTGTAACAAAGAGTTTTATGGGCCTTAGCAATTAGTCAGGAAAGCCAAATACCATTTAAACCTTTACCTATTTCCAACTCTTCCTATAATCCATTGCATATTACAAATTGTACTATATTCAATTGTACTGTGTCAATCGTACTATTGTTGTAGAAATAGTAAGCCTTTTATCTCAGGATCTTAACTGACCCATAGATTAAATTTAAGATGTATTAGGACAAATATAAAAAATCACCCAATGCTTTTAAAAATGATGATATATCAGAAAGATCACCATAAAATGTGCAATGACAGGGTTGAAATTGCACTCACCTTGGCCAATTACATTAGTTGCTGTTACGTCATCATTGACATCAGCTCTAATAGCTAACATTTATTTAGCATTTACTTGTGTCAGACACTGGACCAAGTGCTTTTACTTGCATTATTACATTTAACCCTAGCATAAGAACCATATACTTTTACTCACCCTATTTTACAAACGAGGTATCTGAGATGTAGAGAGATTAGGTAACTTACCAAGTATTATAACAATTAATTAATTAATTAATTAATTAATTAATGTGCAGCCTTCATTCAAATCTGGATTTGTATGAGTCCAAAAGCCTATTTAGATGAAATATGACTATAAGGGCTTGCCATATACTCATTAGGACCAGATGCAAGTAGCAGAAAAACTTAAAATAATAGCAGGTTAGCTTATCCATTCCCTTAGGGGGCCTGGAGGGAGTCAGTCCAGAGCTGGTATGGCATTCCACAGTATTAGGGACTCTGGCTTCAATCATCGTGTTGCTCTGCCAATGGTGGCTTCTATTTCTAAAGTCGCCTTCTGGCTCAGGGTAGCTGCTGGAGCATCAGTCATCACATCTGCATTCCAGGAAGCAGGAATTCACATACCAGATCTATTTTATGCCTTTGGTTTGAAGTTAGTCACAAGGTCACATCGAGCTTCAAGGAAGACTAGGATAGGTGGTCTTCATTCCAGGCAGCGGTGTGCTCAGCTGAAACTCAGGGAGAGGGGAAAATAAATATGGAACGTGGTTCAACAACTGTACCTACTGATGTCATATTTTTAGCTGTTTTTCCATAATTTTTGTGACTAGAAGATTCTTATATTTTTACATTGTTTTAAAAAATCAACTCAGAAGAACATCATTAAAATGTTGCTTATTATTATACATTCAGTCATTTCACAAAATAAACTAGACACCTGAATCTAACATAAATAAAACAGAAGCTCAGCATTATCATTTATCTGCCACACAGGGGTCAGTCCGGCCTTTCATACTAACATGAAAAGAGGGTTTTGCTATCAAGGAATATTCCAACAGGCATGTTTTTATGCTGTCTTGGTAATTATGTTCTTCCTTAACTATTGACTAAAAGCCATGAGAGAGCAAGTTTCCTAGCTTCTGATTCTCTCCTTTATATTGTGCCAAAATCTAAGCTGGAATGTGCATAACCATGAACGTTCACTCCTTCAGTAAAAACTTCCAGGTACTGTTCTGGGAATCTCATTAGTAACTCTAATACTTTTATAATTCTATGCTCTTGTTTCCTTGTCAAGGGTTTTACATGCATGCCATTGCTTTGATACTCACCACTGAGAATATACAGGTACATAATCACACAAGTCCTGAGGAATGATAGGAGCATTTTTTTTTTTTCATTTGACAAGGTATTTATTAAGCTCTCACTCTATTCTAGGCACTGGTTGGACATGCAGAGAGGAGAGTCAACAAATAACACCTCTTTTCACTGCCTGATATTGGACCTTCCAGTTGGGCCATCTTCACTTCCGGTCTCAGGCAGCACTAAGGACCAGGTGGTCAACACAGGGCCCGCCCCTATACAACCTAAGAGACAGAGGAACCAGCTGATAGACTGGACTGGGACAGACTTGCTCTAGCTCCTACAGGAAGTTTGAGGTTATACCAAGGAGTGTGTCTCCTATGAAAGAGATGTCAGGGATGAATAAGAAGGTTCTCTCATTTGTCTCCGCCCCCACAGAGATCAGCCTAGAAGCACAGGGGAGGCTCCCCATGATCCACAGAGGAACTGTTTCCTGTCTCCCCTGCCTTTTGCTTCACATCCTCCAGGTCTTCTGATGAAGGGCAGAGGCTTCTAGAAGCTGAAATCCCCTCTTCTGCCTTCAGGTACATCAGATCTGTGGCTCACTCTGCTGTCAGCTGACCAATCCCTTTCCACCATCCTTCTCCAGGACCACCTTCCAGGGAGAGGTGGCCACATGGCATTTTTGGTTTTGGCTACTGAAATGTAGGTGGAAGTTCCTGGGGAGCGTGTCATTCCCAGTCTACATGGCAGAGCCTTTCTACAAGAGAAAATGTTTCTTGTCCTTTGTTCTTTTTTATCTTCCTGCTTGGAATGTGAAGATGGGGCCCAGGGGAGCAGTAGCCATCTTGCCTTGAGAAGACCACATATTCAAGGATGAAAAAGGACTGCCTGCTAAGAATGTGGAACAGAGCTGGAAAGTGCTTGGATCCCGAGCTACATTGTGGAGTGCTTTTATGGGATCAGGATCAGTTGTCTCAAAGATTTCCAAAT
Organism: Ursus americanus; assembly: GCF_024610735.1. NCBI lineage: Eukaryota > Metazoa > Chordata > Mammalia > Carnivora > Ursidae > Ursus > Ursus americanus. Next base: position 53,074,329 of record NC_142134.1, read on the forward strand.
GATGTGTGATTCTTGCTGTGTGCTATGGTCTGGTATTTGTGTCCCTAGATTCATATACTGAAATCCTAACCCCCAAGGTGATCATTTAGAGTTTGGGGCCTTTGGGAAGTGAATGGGATTAGCATCCTTATTAAAAAAAAAAAAGGCCCTAGAAAGCTCTTTTGCCCTTTCCCCTTGTGAGAACACAGTGCAACGAAAGTCATCTATGAACTAAGAGGCTCACCAGATACCGAATCTTGGACATCCCTGCCTCCAGAACTGTAAGAAATAAATTTCCATTGTTTCTAAGCTGCTTGGTCTATGGTATTTCATCATAGCTGCCCAAAGGGATGAAGGCACTGTGTATCAAAACCTCAAAATACTGAATTTTGGTTATCAGGAGCTAAACTTAATGTTTAAAATATTCTTTTAGAGACAAGAGTTTGATTTGATTTGACATGTTCTGACATCTAAGGCAAATGAATGTTTTTAGAGTTAAATACTGTTTAACTTCCTTTTTTGAAGCATTTATTAATACATATTAAAAGCTAAATGGGAATGGAGGTGCATAGGGACTGGAAGACTGAAAACACGTTGAAGAATGGACATCTGTATCCAGCACCATACTATTCCCGATTTCCAAGCTTTAAGGGAACTTGGGGAGCTTCTAGTCCAGGGGTTCCCAGACTGAGTCACCAGGACTTCCCTGGGGGTACTTCTAGAGGGATGTAGGGAAGCTGAGTAGATGGGTTCCAGCCCCATCCTGGTTTAACCAGGACACCTCCACTTTTACCTGAGCCCTTTCCTGGATTCCTTGTTACAATTAATCCATTTTGTCAAATGAAGTTTCAAACTACAGGTTTAGTCAAGATTAAGTTTAAAAACCACTTATCTTTCCCAATACACTTATTTTATTAAAAAAGGAAGGTGACACCCAGCGAAGTTCAAATGACTTGATCAAGTGGCAAGCTACAATATCTTCCCTTTCTCTTCCCAGTATATTGTTATTCCTGCATTAATGTTTGATTTCCATGGATTATTAAAGAGGGAATTTCCTCCAAATGTTCATCTCTGCAAGACTGAATTTCTTTGGCACAGCTCCTTACCCAGGAGCCTCATAATAAGAATGCCACAAGGCTGTAAACTCAAGTCACAGAGAAAAAGGACATAATGAAACTCAACATTCCAGAGGTAGGTGGAGTTTAGGTTCTATTTGATCAGGGTTTTCATGCCATAAATTCTGCTCAGGCAAACTCAGTCTGGTTCCTTACATGATAGTTGTCTGAGGGGACAGGCATGAAGATCCTGAACAATCATGAAATAATCCTGACCTTTGCAATGATCCACCCACCTATGAACCACTAACTGTAGCAAACTGTCCTCGTTTCTAAGGACAGCTGCCTTGTGTTCTTGCTGTCTGCTGAATGTTCTCTTTACCATGCCTGTGCTTATTCACGGTTTTAAAATATCTCTTTTATTTAATGATCTTGTATGATCTAGTGATGAATTTCCTTATTTTTTCCGTCCATCCTTCTGGTGGAGTGTTACCTGAGGTGTTTTCTTCCTAGTGCCTTATGATTGTGGGGTTCCACATCCTGTTTCTTTAGTGTTGGCTTCATTCTTGACATTGTCCAACCTGAAAATCTGAGTGAAAGTGCTCAGGTTTTGCACCTTTCACCATCAAAGTGATCTGGAGAGTGGTCTGCTCGTTTTCTCTAACTGACGGGGTTGAGTTGATATTCTCTGTGCAGCGTTTCTTGCCTGTGTTATGTGAGGCTAGGATCTAGGCAAAGATGGCAAGTACCATAGTGAGCTAAGTTTGCTCAGGGACACTATTGTCACCAGGTCTCTCTTGCTTCAAATGCTGTATTTGCAGCCCCTCTACTTCCCTGGCCGGGAGTGGGGAATTGGGACTGGAGCTGTGGGTTATGTCCCGGACTCAGAACTTTTGGAATATCCCTGGGCTTTCCATTTTGCCTGCCTCGATAAGCAGCAAATCCCTTAAATCAAAATGACCTGCGTCTTTGTTCCTAAGAACGATAAAAGAGAATAAAGCTAGCTTGGGGGAAAAGAGCCCCAAAACATGAGTGGGGGATGCTGGGGAAGCAGGAAAAAAAAAAAAGGACAAGAGTGAGGCCTCGCCTGAGGATTTAGGAACGGAAGGCCCAGATCCTGGACAGAGTTCTTGCTCCCAGAGGTATATAATAGGAGGATAGGGGAGGCAGTTGGGGGCTCCTTTGAGATTTTGAAGGATAACTCAGTCAAAAGACTCTCATAATTTCATTTGCAGAGGTAGATGTAATTTCATTTGCAGAAAGTTAAACAAATATATCAAAAGAAGAAAAATGCCATATGAGCAACGATTTTTATGGCAGTGTATATATAACCGTACATAATACTACATCTGCTATAATAGCAAAAATAAAAAGCATTTTAAATGTCTAAGGACAGGGAAATGATCAAATAAACCAAGATTATCAATGCAATGAAATATTATATATCCATTGTAAGAAATAGGCATGATGACTCTAGAATTGTGTTGGCCAATCCTAGAGTCACTAGCCTGAAGTGGATGTCTACATTTGCATTTAAATGGATTAAAATTAAACAAGAAATTCGGCTCCTCAGTTACTCTAGCCCCAGTTCAAGGGCTGAAGAGGCACATGTGCCTAGTGGCTACCATCAAAATGCAGGTTTTGAACATTTTCATGATCACGGAAGAGTCTATCGGGCAGTGCTGCTCTAGAATGCTGGAAAAGTGTCCACACATGACTGTGGACGTGAAACGAACGTGGCATGAGAAGCACATGCACTGATTATACCAACAGAACAATCATACACACGCATGGGTAAAGATTGGTCAAGACAAGGAAGATAAAAATTATTTCAATCAGGGAAATAAATGCACCAGTTGGATTTGAAAGTTACCTTTTAGAGTAGTCTAGAGTTCAATTACTAATGCAAGAGATTCATGAAAACCCTCTTTGGGAAGCCAGTTGTACCTGCCACTCGTGGACTAGACACAGAGACGTTGAAAAGGTGGCATCAGGAGATGGAGGAGTAAGGTTCTTAAGTTGGCTTTGTGACGGAAACAGCTCTGGGATGTCATGGAAGTCACTGCAAGTCTCTCTTTTGTCAGATAGTCTCCAAGGTCTCTTCCAGCTCAGAGGAACGGTTGTGCTTGTCTTCCGGGGGAGGGCAGGTGTTCAAGAGGCCATTGTGCTAGGCCTCCGGAGGCTGTAGGAATGGAGAGACAGGAGCAAGTTACCAGGTGGTGGGGGGGAGTTTAGCAGAGTCTAGCGATAACCATGGATCCCAGGGACAAAGGAGGGGAAGCAGAAGGGATACCTGAGGACAGAGGAGCTGGTCAGTGACAAGATGAGGGATTTGTATTCTAGACACTAAAGAGGTATAAGAAAAATTGCATCTGTTTTTATTAAATGTGAGAGATGACTTTGAACAGAACTTAAGTGAAACTGCAAACACAGCTGAGAAAATCCCAGTTCTGTCTCGTTCCTCGGAGACTCCACCCCCTCTTTTTCCGGCTGGCTCTCTAGTTACGAGTGGTTCACCAAAACCCTCCCATCGGCTCCTTAGTAACACTCCAGAGTAGGGCAATTCTTCCCTTTGTTCAACAACTTCTATGACAGATCATAAAATCATCCTTCTTGAAAATCACTTATTCTTGAACATTTCCTGTCTGAATTGATTTTACAGTCGTAGCATTTTATCTAAATCATTTCACACTTCTTTTTAGAGTTCGAAGATATGTAACATTTAATCCCATTTCCCTTCTTATGTATTTTTCTGTTAAGCATCACATGGAGAAATTCTACTAAATAATTGATATTATCATCCACCTTTATGACTTTTTGATGCATAATAACTACTCATTCATATGCCTTTGATATGTCTCATGTAGACTCTGGTGTGCTTTCCTGTTTATGCTTTTATTTTAAATTTAAACAAAGCGAACTACCTGAATCTGTACCCGTAAAACCCTTTAGTGGTGCAAAATACATGCATGAGTTGGTGTGTATCCGTGTGTGTGTGTGTGTGTGTGTTATCTGCGTATTCACTGAGAAATGAGCCACTTACTAAATGATCTCCCTATGGGAGATCAAAGTTGAAAACACATAGTTCTGTCTGCCAAGAAGCTTATAATCAAGTGGACGCATGCTTTGGTCATTTCTGGACAGCCCCCAAATTAGAAAAAATATTGGGTCCCAAAGGTATATTTTAAAGCCTGTGGCTCAGAACCCAAAAAGTTTTTTCCTTATAAAATTTGCATATGTTTAATAGTTTTCAAATTCAGTCTCCCTAAAATAACTGAATGCATAATATACCCTGGGTATCATTATACTTAGTGTAATTTCATCCAGTTTATCAATACGATTATTGCCTAGCTTGTGAGGAACTGGAATACAGAGATGAATGAGACATATTTCTTGCTCTCGAGCAGCTCATCGTCTGGCAGGGAAGGCAAACCAGTAAACATGTACCCGCCAGGATGCACAATGGGTGCCAAGCAAGTCCAGGAAGCCTTCACAGAGAGCACTGGTCACCACCCTACCGAGTATATGGGCACTTTTGCTAGGGGACGAACCAGAAGGCTTGGAACACATTTTCCACTGACAGAACTCTGGTGGTAGAAGAGGAAGGATCTGCCTCCCCTACTCTTCCGATCTGCTGATCAGGCCGTGGAGAAGCACCCACTCCAAGGTAGTAAGACTGTGGTCTGGAGCAAAGGCCGAACGACTTGTCAAGCTAGGACTTCCTGCTAATGCAACTCTGCAGGCTAGCTTCCTGTTTTCCCCTTAGTCTTCATCAGGGACCAGGAAGGAGAGCTTGTCTTTCTTCCAACGACAACATCATTGATTTCTTTCCTTTCCTGGCCCATTGTGGAGCTAAGAACAGCCTAAGACACCCATAAGAACTTCTCATTGCCTTTCAGATAACATCCAAACTCCCTTCAGGGCTGGTCCTCATCTGTCTCTGTCTTGCCCTCAGCCACACGCCACCATGTTCTCTTTGCTACGCCATGTACACTCCTTGTAGTTCCTATAGTTCCTCCTAGTTCCAGTATGTTCTCCAGTCTTTTATTTATACTCTTCCTTTGGCCGAAAGTACTTTCCTTTCTACTCTTAGACTGTCTGAACATAAGTCATTCATCCGTCCTCGGCTTACATGCCGTTTCCTTAGGGAGTTCTTCACTGGCCTGAGGTGAGTGAACTCCTAGATGACCCATTACTTCCCTTTTCTTAGTCCTCATCAAACTTCCCTTCCCTTCACTCCTTTCATTTATAAGTTTCAGAGGGAGGGCACCAGACCTCAACTCTCTGGCTCACCATTGTAGCCCAGAGCCTGGCCCATAATTTGGTGGATGCAAGGTGGTCTTCATGGGCATGCAACCTGCGTAGTTGCACAGGGCCTCATGTTCAGAAAGGTGAGTTTAGGGCGCCTGGGTGGCTCAGTCAGTGAGGCGTCTGCCTTTGGCTCAGGTCATGATCCCAGGGTCCTGGGATGGAGCCCCACATCACTCTCCCTGTTCAGAGGGGAGTCTGCTTCTTTCTCTGCCGCTCACCCCACTCTCATGCTCTCTCTCTCTCTCAAATAAATAAAATCTTTTTAAAAAAGTGAGTTAAATGCTTGGTTTAATGATTTGTATTTGTTGTTTTGAAAATTCCTAAAAACTTGGACAAGGGACACCACCTGTCCATTTTGCACATTTCACAAATTGTGAAGCTGGTCCCATGTGGATCAATAAATGAATTAATGAATATATATTAATCTTCACAACTTGTTGAGCCAAGGAAATTAAGGCTTCTGAAGTCCTAATTTCAAAAAAGAAAAAGTATTTCAGGAAGAAATTGCGATGTGTAATGCAGACATCTTCATGATCTAGTCTGCTATTTCTCACATATTGTTTATTTCTATGAGGAAAGAGAAACAATGCCTGAAAAATATGCGCTCTGTTCTGTGACATGTATTTTCATTCAAAATTACTTTTTATTCAACCACACCGTTTATGAATTAAAAAAATAAAAACGAAGTTCAGAATGATTTACTTTGTCTTGCGCCTGATTCATTATAATTGGAAATATGGGTATAACTTCTTAAAGAGGAAAGACAAAGGAGCAAGAAAAATTCTGCCAAGAGTGGGTGCTACCTAGATTTCTACCTCTTTAGGATGCATGAACATCAGCAGGAATATCTGAGTAGTAAAAGCAATACTAGAAAAGAGTGAATCTCAAAGGAAAAAGATGCAGGGTGTGACATTGCATCAGAAACTCAAGGATGATTCAAGAGAGAATGTATCTGGGCTTTGAGCTTTTAAGGCCTACAAAGGACCTCTGGTAAGCTTTGTGAGGACAGCCGGGGAGTCCTCTAGTTCTTTTATTAAGGATCCTCTGAACTGGGGCGCCTGGGTGGCACAGCGGTTAAGTGACTGCCTTCAGCTCAGGGTGTGATCCCAGCGTTATGGGCTCGAGCCCCACATCAGGCTCCTCAGCTATGAGCCTGTTTCTTCCTCTCCCACTCCCCCTGCTTGTGTTCCGTCTCTCGCTGGCTGTCTCTATCTCTGTTGAATAAATAAATAAAATCTTTAAAAAAAAAAAAATCCTCTGAACTGCCATCACCACCTCTGGCAGCCAGTGGCTGTCATCGATATCTTTGACCAATTGAGGAGAAGGCAGCTCATTGGACGGAGGGAGTGGGAATGTGGGTTCCAACAGAGCGGGGCCGGGAGCAACATACCATTTTGAGAAGCTGACCTCTCCTCACTCCTATAGGTCCAGAGGACCAGCTCCAGGTCCCATTATGCCAATCACTTGCTGTATGACCTTAATGATTTCCTGTCTCTAGATCTTGGCTTCCTTGTGTGTAAAGCCAGAGGTGGATAAAGGCTTCGCATCACCTCCCACCTACCTTTCTGGTACCCTGAGTCTCCACCCGAGGACATTCATTTCCCTGTCCCTGGGAGTTTGGAGTTGACACCCAGATCCACACACTGGGTTCATCCTCACCAGATCCCCATTTGTTACTTCCTGACCTTCTATTCTTTCTTGCACATGTTGTTGTCTTTGTCCCTGTGTCCTACTGAATACTCTCCCTTCACTGTCCATACTTTCTTGATTTACCTGCCTAATGCCTACTCACCCTTCAAGGAGTTAAATCCCATCCTGACCAAAGCTCTCTCGAGCTTTGCCCTCCGTCCACATTCGACACAGTCCTGTCCACAGCACCCATGTGGGCTCACAACCCTCTGCTTCCCGCTGTTCCATCTCTCTTCCCACTGTATCATTATTGCCTATTCCCTTCTTTGTTTCCTTCGGGAGTCCCAGAGTTCTTTGAGGGTCTGGATGTTGCCTCTTCAACATCTAGAACAACCAACATAGTAGGTGTTCAATCAATGTTTGTAGAATGAATGACTGAATGAACCAATGAAGGAATGAATGAAGACCTCACCATCCTGCTGTCTTTTAGAAAACAGTACTCTACTTACTGGGCCTCCTGGAAACACAGTGCCTTGAGGAAAGAGGGTCAAGTGGAGAGGTTGGGCTGGTGGGAAAAACGAGTCTCTTTGTGACTCAGCTGGCCCTTCTGCTTGGCCAAGGCCCCATTGGCCCAGTACACAGCATAATTGTAGGGAATAGCAACAGGAAGTATCAGGAAAGCTCCTTGGATTTTGTCGCCTTACTCACATCTGCCAGATTTTCTCACCCTGTCTTAATAGTATTGGCAGGAGGAAGTGGGGTGGAGGAAGAGTTCTCCCCCTTTATTGTAGCTCCTGCCAGGTTGGCACAATTTCTGCCTCAGAGATACCCAGGCGTGTACAGTAGAGACAGGATGCCCAGGCTTGGCTAGGAGGATGACGCAGCTGATGGAAGGCGTGTACTCAACATTCATGTGGCAGGTACTACGCTGCTGGTGCTGGCACAGGTGTGTAGAGAACCAGACACAACACTTGGCCTCAAGAAGCTAATCGTCTATTGGGGGAGCCAGACAGCAAACAGAACATTATAATGGATTAACAGGTAAATTTTTTGCCTCCCACCAGGATGTAAACAGCTAAATAAGCCCAAACCCCTGCTTTTACAGGAATGGAATTGTCAAGCTGATATTAGGAACTCTTTAATGAAGCAAGTCCTTTTATATACATCATCTTTAGCCCCCACAGAAAACTCATGAAGTAAGGCACAGTTGTCTTCTTCTCAGATAAGAAGTTAAGCAATTTGCTAGAAGTCGCCTAATTTTCGAGAGTGTCTTGGGATCAGGACCATTTAGATCATTCTCCTAACTCCACTCCTGGATCTTCCATCCTCCAAAAGCCCTGGTACTCAGAAAGTCTAGACTTGGCCTGAGTCTAAAGCCTGACAAGTTTGTGAAGTGCCTTTGAAATAATCAAGAAGATGATTAGACTCAACATATTTAAGTCATATGTGTGTTTTTCATTCTTTGAAAGTTAGACATCCGTGGAAGGCATGTAATATATAGGAGCAGGTCTGGGCACGAAGAGGAAGCTCAGCCTGGGGCAAGGGGTGTTGGTTGGCAGGGAGGTGAGACAAGATGTGAGGCTGCTCCGGATATAGGCAGTGATGTGGGGTGCTACTCTGGCTCCGGAAGCCAGGCTGGGGAAGGAGGCCAAGTGGCTCAAGGCATAGTGGTCAAAGGACAATGTGTGCTCAGGCCAAGTCTAGACCAGCTTTGGCACCAAACGGCATCGGTGAGTATAATCCAACAACCGGGAGTCGGCCAGACTGTGGCTGACCGTACACTGTGGTCCACAGCGTTGTAGCCGGTGCTGCCGAGGCCGAGGGAGGCTCTGAACACAGACCTGCCTGACCCTCCCCCCCTACAAAGGATAGGCAACAGCACTCCCAAGGGCTCCGGGAGTCCCAGGTTATGGACGATCAGTTAACTTTATGACTGAATTATGAGGTCCTACCTACCATGGCGTATCTGAGTCCACTCACCTCTTGCCCCAACCAGAAACTGAGGCATGTCTGGGCCTGCAAATGGATGGAGCCTACAGAGATCTAGCCCAGGCTAGGCAAAGGCCGGGGAAAGGAAGAAGGGCCTGATAGTAAATGTGGTAACTTGCAATTAAGTGGAAGAGAAAATTACTCAGAATACCGCATTCCTCAACCATTCTGAAATGAGTTTACTGTAATTCCAGATAAAAACAAAACTTTCAGAGCTGATACTTAGAGCCTTGAGGCAAGGTTGGTTTATTTTTTTCTACGGTTTCAATATAATTCAGCACTTTCACTTTGCGAAGATAGACCTGAACTTTATGTGGTCTGCAGAATGCTGATTCAACATCAGGGTAACCAATGGTGCAATCATGACATGAAACAAGACTAGTGGTTGTCAGGGTTTTTAAATCTCCTTACTTGGGCTAGCGCGTGATCTCGGAAAGCTCTGCCTTTATCAGAAATGAGAGCCCTTGCTGAAACAGGGGTCTGCAAATGCATGCATTCATTTGAAACTTTTTTTGAAAGTTTTTTTTCCCCTTGGTTTATAGGGGGTGGAGAGGAGCACTGATTTAGTTTAGGTCTTGCCCTGCTTTCCTCCAGGCGTACGAAGGGCAGCTGAAGGGCTGGTGAAAAAAGAAATGGGGAAGGAAGAAGGGGGAAAAGAGGAAGAGGGTAGGGGGGAAGAGGGAGGATCAACAAGGAAGGCTCACTTTTACTTCCTTGGAAATATTTGGTTCATTTCCAAATACTCCAAATCGAGGTGCTCCTGGAAAAGCAAAAGGCTTGGATTCTTCCAAACGTCTGTTTGTGTGACTTTTTTATGGTTCCTTTGCAACCAAACTGTGAATTTAATTTTCTCATGTGAAAAACAGACAAGTTCTTCCCTCTTCTCCAAAACACAATGCAGCTGCTACCCCCTTACCCCCACCACACTTCAAAGCACCAAATTGACGTTTTCAACATACTTATCGTAAATCAAATCTGCTGCGCACACCAGTAGATTGTGCTGGTAGCCAGGTGTAACCGAATCAGATTTTTCAGCCTTGACTTCCAATGGTGAGAACAAGTATGTGCTGACAGATGGGGAAAAGGATGAGGCATGCGTGCCGTGCACCTACCCTTTCAGAAAATGGAGAGCATTGCTGGAGTCTGGGGTAAGGATGAACCTGGGATCCACCTGATCCGGTGGTCTTGAGGGACAGGAAAAGCCAGATGGGGTCCTATTTTAGGATTCCACGTGGCCTCAGGGTACTCTTGCTGGCGTCTCTGCCTTTTCTCTGCAAAAGTGGTTGGAACTCTGGCACAGATGAAAGAGAAGGTGTGAGAAATGGCCTGAACCTGGTTGGTGGGACCCGAGGCCCAGCTGAATCCTCAGGCAACAACCCCTGAGCCAAGCCTTGGTCCCGGATTCTGCATGAATGTACTAGCACAAAGGACCTAGAGAAAGTGCGCCATAGCCCAGAAGCAGGTGCCAGCCTTCTGCCCAGTGTAAAATTGTCTGCAAGAACCAGCCTGTGTTCTGGAGATACGCAGAGAGACTAGAAGGGTACAGGACAGTGGGATTGTAGGTGTTTTTGATTTTTTTTTTAAAAAGATTTTATTTATTTATTTGACAGAGATAGCCAGCGAGAGAGGGAACACAAGCAGGGGGAGTGGGAGAGGAAGTAGCAGGCTCCCAGCGGAGGAGCCTGACGTGGGGCTTGATCCCAGAACGCTGGGATCACGCCCTGAGCCGAAGGCACATGCTTAACGACTGTGCCACCCAGGTGCCCCGGTGATTTTGATTTTCATAACAATTTTTAAGTTTCGACTCCCCCCCACCCCAACTACTGAATCAGAAATGTTACATTTTAAATCAAATTGTTGATCTGAGCCTTTTCTTTCAAGGGTTGGAAAATTTTATCGGAAGCATGTTTTGGGAGACCGTCCTCTTCTATAAAAGGATCCTGGGGGCTTGCACAGTACTTCAAAAATGAGGAAGGAGGCCACTTGTCCTTCTTGCTGCTGACCTTCAGCTGTCTTTGGGGCACTGCATGCCAGGTGGTCTGCCTCACTTCATAACAGCCCCCATGAATGGGATTAGTGTCCTTAGAAAAGAGACCCCACAGAGCTCCCTTGCCCCTTTCACCATGTGAAGACACACCAAGAAGTTGGCAGTGTGCAGCATAGAAGGGAGCCTCCGCCTGACCTGCTCGTACCCTGATCTTGGACTTGCAGCCTCCTGAACTGAGAAATTAAGGTTGGTTGATTATAAGCCACCGAGTCTAAGACCAAGACACCCTTTCAACCGAGCTCCTTCGGCATCAGCTTCTATTTCCTCTGCTCTGGGCAAAGGCAGCTTAGGTCCTTCTCTTCAGCCCTGTATTGGTTTTCTGGGGCTGTTACGACACAACCCCACAAGCTGGGCAGCTTAAACAACAGAAATGTAGCGTCTCACAGTTCTGGAGCCCAGTAGTCTTGAGATCAAGGTGGGGTTGGTTCCTCCCGTAGGCTGTGAGGGAGGCATCTGTTCCAGGCCTCTCTCCTTGGCTGGTAGATGGTCACCTTCATGCTGTGTCTCTTCCCTCTCTGCATATCTCTGTGTCCAAATTTCCTCTAGTTGTAAGGACACTGGTCATATTAAAATAGGGTCTACCCTAACGACCTCGCTTTAACTTGATTTCTTCTGTAAAGACCTGCTCTCCAAAGAAGGTCACAGTCTTAGTTACTGGGGCTTAGGATTTCAATAAAAAAAATTTTTAGGGGAAACAATCAAGTCATAACAGGCCTAAATATAAGATGGGGGAGAGGTGAAACTGAAAGCTCAGACTTTTTTAAAACTAAACTTTGCTTTTTAGGAACAGCTTTATATGACAGGAAAATTGAGAAGCTAGGATAGAATTTGCATGGACCCGTCACCTAGTCTCCCCTAGTTATCATTAACCGAAGTGCATAGTGCATCTGGATTCGTCTGGTTTCTACGTTATGTCCTTTTCCTGCTGCAGGATCTCACTGAGGATGTCACATTACTTTTACTTGTCATATCTACCTAGGCTCCTCTTAGCTGTGACAATATCTCAGACTTTCCTTGTTTCTGATGACTCTTGATGACAGTTTTGAGATGAACAGATTAATTATTTTGTAGGATGGCCCTCTTTCAGAATTCATGAAATGCCTGAATTTTTTTTCACAATTAGGCTGGGGTTATGGGCTTTTAAAGGAACATCATAGAGAAAAAGTGCCATTCGTGTTACATTGTATTAAGTGTACATACCATCGACATGATTTGTCACTGTTATATCGACCTTGATCACCTGGCAGAGGTAGTGTTTGTCAGTTTCATCACTGTGAAGTCATTATCTCCCCACCTTCCCCTACTCTATCTTTTGGAAAGACGTCTCTATGCACAACCCACCCTTAAGGAGTAGGGATTTACATGCTCCTTCCTTGAAAGTGGAGTACCTACATAAATTATTTGGAATTTTTCTGCAGAGGCCATTTCTCTCTTCTCCCTGTTTATCCAATCAGTATGTCAGCATGGATGCATGGATATTTATTTCATACCTTGGGTTAGAATCCAATACTACTTTATTCTGTTGCTTAACGTGTTCTGGCTTTGGCCATTGGGAGCTCTTTCAGTTGGCTTCTATGACCTTCTGATGTATCCTCATCAACGTAGGGTTGGGGGTTTTTTGTTGTTTGTTTTGCTTTGTTTTGTTTTCAGTGTTTCCTTACTTTGTGGCACAATAAGATGCCATCTTGGCCATTTATCAATCCTGACTCCAAGCCCAGTTTTTATGTGTTAACTTCTAACTGGTGCCTGATACCCATGCCCCACCTTTTGTCCTTATTCCAGAAACTCAAATCTGCCTTAGTCCTTACTTCACTCCTTGTGGGGAGTTATAGCCATCAACTGACCACTGATATCCTTCCTCGATATTGACCACAGCTACTGCTTTGAACTGTCTGCTTTGTCTCCTCCCTAGTTCCCACGTCTGCACTGTCTTCACTCTCCAGCACCTTCCACTCCCCATATCCAGCTTTGGGCCTCCCCCAGCTGAGCCTCTGAGGGGCAAGTACACCACAATCACTGCCATAGCCCCTCCATCAGTACCTCTCCCCAAAAGATTCATTTCATTTTCTCCATAAGGAACCTCTTCAGTCTCCTTCAATAGCGTTTTCCACAGTGTATTTCAATACGATCTGTGAAAATAGAACTCTCGAGTCAAATCATGTGCTCTCCATCTCTTTCAGATTCTTGACTCATAGCAACATATTATAGACATGTCGTTAGTAAAGACACTAGTTTTGCTCTGTAAATCTGCCCGTGGAGTTGGTTTTGCCATCGTTGCTGCCATTGTGCCTGATACTCTGCAATGCCCACTGGGGCAAACACGGCCTTTACTGCCGGGAGGGAGCACCGCACAGTGGCCAAGAGCTTTGAGATGGAACCACACTACCCCCTACCAGGCATGTGAACTTGGGTGAGTTACTTAATTTCATCTTCATCTGTAAAATCACGCTGATCATAATATATTGCCTTGTAAGGACAAAATAAGATAATTGAGGCAAGGGGCTTAGAATAATAACTAGACTATTATACCTACTCAATAAGTGACATTTGTCATTATTATTTTTCTTATACTCTTTCTGGCCACCTTCCGTTCTGTAGTGTATAATGTCTTCAAGGTCCTCTTTCTTGGCAATAATTAACAACCCAGGATTGACCATCCTGTGCAAACATTTTAGATAACTTCCCCACAATTTATTATAAGTATATACAAGAAGCCCCTTTGTCATATTTTTTCTCACTTCTGCTCAAGAGGTTTCCCTGCACTTTATTTAGTCACTCAAATAGTGCCTCGATTAAAACAAAAAAAAAATTCTCTGATGGTTGGGAAAAATTCAGTTTGTATCTCTCCCACAAAACAGATGGGAAATGATTCAGAACAAGACAGTCTCTAGAGGTACAAATAGTGCCCTTTCTTTTGGGAAAAAGAATGACTTCTTTTTTTGTGTCTATGCCAAAGTCTGGGATAAAATTAAATTAGTCTTTGTTTATTTCCTCTTTCCTACATTATCTTCAACTGTCTGAGGACTCTGCCCCCTGAAAGTGCAGCATCCACCTGGGGGTTGTAGCTCAAAGAAATAAAAACACTTCTTTTAGAAACCAAGGAAAAAACAAAGAAAGACGAAACCTCCAAACCAATAAATTTTAAAACCTACTTTGTTCTTAACTACAAAGTCATACAATAATTTATTCTCTTATCGATAAGGCTTAAGTCTCCATTGACTATCAACCCAATCTCAGGCCACTCTCAGTTTTCATTTATACACACACACATACATGCACATGCCATTGTCCTGTGTTTGCTTTTTTTCTTTTTTTTTTTGAGAGGGAGAAAGAGCACATGCTTGTGTGTGCACATGTGGTGGGGGAGGAGTAGAAAAAGAGGGAGAGAGAGAATCCTAAGCAGGCTCCATGCCCAGCACAGAGCCCCACATGGGGCTCAATCTCACGACCCTGGGATCATGACCTGAGCCCAAATTAAGAGGCAGACCTAACTGCCTGAGCCCCCCAGGCGCCCCATCTTGTGTTTGCTTTTATGTAAGTTGCATACCATTTTATTTTTTGACCTATCTCTGATGAAAAAATACCTTCCATATTGACTTAGTGATACACATACTAGCCTTTATCATTCACAGCTGTAACTTCTTCCAGTAAAAACACACTCCAAGTATTGATAAATAATACCATTAATATCTGTGGCAACCTTTTCTCATTAGATTGCTTAGGTCAATGGTTCTCAAACTTGCTATGTGTTAGACTCACTTGGGAAGCTTTTAAAAATCTGAATGCCCAGGCTTCACTCAGGGCCAATGAAATCAGAATCTTGGAGTTGGTGGAGTGCCGGCCTTAGTAGTTTAAAAAGATGACCAGGTAATTCCAATGTGCAGCCGAGTTTAAGAACCAGAGTTTAGGAGGGTGTCTGGATCTTGTCTCCTCAAGCCTGATTCTTTCCGACTTCTTGTTTGAATTTATGTATAGAGAAATTCTGAACTGGGTCTCCCCAAGCAGATCAGGGTGATCTGCTCTGTAACCATGGTCACCATCAAAAAGGAAAGCTGAGAAATAAATTCTTCCTTTCATTTCTTTTCCGATATGTTGGAAATATTGCAACAGTTTCCTTCTGAGCTATCGATAAAACTTTAGTGAATAATTGGGGATGCCTATGGAGGGTCTTCCAGAACCCTGGGATTAGTCCATAGAATTATCCATTTAGATGCTATGTTGGTGACAATGACAATACCAGGGATCACAAACAGCACTAAAGTATGAAATTACAGTTGCCCAGTTCATGTAGGAAATGAAGGGGTAATGACTTAAAATATTATGGGAAGCATTATAGAGAAGAACGAAAGCAAGGACATGAATTTAGACAAGCTCATGTCAGAATATGGCCCCGCCAGTTCATCTGTAACCTTGGTCCAATTACTTCATCTTTTTGAGGTTGTTTCCTCATCTGAAAAATAATATTTCATACCCCAAATATTTGTTGTGATGATTATTGAAAATTATATTAAAGAACCTGACAGTTATTGGCACATAGAGGCATTCGACAAATGCTATTTGATATTTCCACTTCAAAGACGGAAAATAATGCTTTATCCAGTTGTTGGGTGGTCTAAACATGCTTTGAATATTGATTCCTGCCCCCCACACTTGCATTCCACAATTTTAAGAGAGGTGAAGTGATCCACAGGGACAGAAAATAGATTCTTTCTAAAGAGGAACCTAGCAGCAGAGGGGAGTAGGCAGAGGTGAAGTGTTTAAGTACTGCCAGTCTTCACTTTGCCTGGTTCTAACACGCACAAATTTCAGTTTACCACAGTTTAGTTAAATAGCGCCAGACCTCAACAAAACATTTTAATTTCAGCTGCTATGATATGTTAACTGTGAGAAATTGTATAAATAAAATAAATCACAAGCTTGTTTGCTAGCCCTTCATTCCACAAGGCCCTACATAAATAATCTATACAGTATGATCGTGAATAATCAGATCACTTCTTTCGAAGTCTGCTGGTGATTGGTCACTAAGCATCTGTTGTTAAGTTTACACACAGACAGCAAAGCCTTTAGTTGTGTTTCTTCCACGTCTCTCAGTGATGAACTCCTGTGACGTTTTCCAAAAATGGATAATCAAAAGAAGGAAGTGGCCAACAAAAAAAAAAGAAAGTGAAGCAAGGAAACAAAGAGGGATACTGTTGGGAGTGACCTCTAACTGAACAATAGAAGAAATAGCTGAGTGTGAGAGGTTCTGGATATGCAGACAGAGAAACTAAGTGAAGGTGAACTTACTGACACAAAGGAGGACAGGATTGTGATGACAAAGATATCCCAGAGGAAGCACTCTGGGCAAAATACTTCACCCTAAAGGAATTCGCAGATATCTTTTACAATATTGAAAGTGCAAAGGAGAAAAAGTGGGAAACTGATCCAGACTTAGAGTGTGACAATTTTCTAAGGCATAGAAAAAAAAAATGCTTGCTCCATATCATGAGTTACATGATGAGAAGATAAGCATTGATCACACTACTCTTGATAAGTTTTTGGCCAAGCACTACAACACTTCGATTCTCAATGTTTCTAATGTTTTAAATTACCATTTACTGAACGAATATTAGTTTTACCATTTTTCATTGCCCCGTACATTTATAGCTGACAGAATTTTTAACATTTTGACAAAAAATTTCTAAATATCACAAACCAACGTAACTTTCTCATTGATTCTTAAGATTGCTTAACAGAGCTTCAGTTTGCATGGTCCTTGTTATGGTCTCATGTCATCATGCAAAGCCCGCACGTCCAAGATGTCTGCAGGAGAACTTGTAGCTGAGTAAGCGAGATTAAATGCAATGAACAGGAAACTTGGCTCCTCCCTCTGCTACTTCTGGGGAAAGCAAATATGAACACCTGTGCCCCTCCAAAAACCACATGGGAGAGGAAGCTTATTTGGGAAAAGCCCTAAATGGAAAACTATTTAGATTCTTTCTGAAGCTTAATTCTTTCCTAAGAATTTTTTTTTTTAGGTCTGTGCTGTGAACTGTCGCATCTGCTTCCACAGAACCATTAGCTTCCAGAGTTGCCGGCAGGATGGGGTAAGAGTACACACCTAAAGCCTTGTGCCTCATAAGTAGTCAGTGTTCAATAAATTATCATCATGACTACAATGAATCGTATTGTTGGACTCTAGGGTGACCAACAGGACTTGCCCAGGACTGAGGTGTTTCCTGGAATGCAGGATTTTCAGTGCTGAAACGAGGACAGACCCAGGCAACCCAAGATGGTTGGTCACTCCATTTGGCTCTCTAGGCTCTGGGCCAGACAAAATACTGAAGTTATTGCAAGAAATTCTCTTGGGATTTAGAAAGCGATTAGAAGACAGCAAATCCCTCATGCATAGTTTCTAGATTAAACTTTAGGATAGAAAAGATAGGGGGACCCATGCTTTGCTACTGCACAGGCTGCTCTATAATCCATCCCAGGCGGATTTTCTATTTTTAACTTTTATAAGAGAAGAAAATAAGTGACATATTCAATTGATAAATATCATGCACCAATCACTCTGCCAGAAGCTGAGGGAACACTAGTTAAATCAGACTCATTCCCGACTCTATCGGAACTTACATTCTAGAAAGGGAGACCACCAGTTCTATGTACCGTGAATCACCATGAAACCACCCTTCACAGAGAGCTGGCACTGTGCACGGGGCTTCAGACATGTGGTCTCATTTCGTCCTCCTGCCAACCCCAACAAGGTATTATTATTCCATTTTACAGATGAGGAAACTGACGTCCAGAGAGTTTGAGCTGTACAGTCACAAAGCTGGTAGGTATGATAATTAATCTCAGGACCAGGTATGTAGTGGCTGAGAGCCTGGGCTCTGGAGTCAGCTAAGCTGCATTGAATTCTGATTTCCACTGACTTGCTCTGTGACAAATGCCAGTGAGCTGCTGTTTCCTCCTCTGCAAATATGGAACTGATAATAATATCCACTTTTGAGAGTCATGAAGGTTCAATGAGAAGTG
Source organism: Ursus americanus (assembly GCF_024610735.1). Lineage (NCBI taxonomy): Eukaryota > Metazoa > Chordata > Mammalia > Carnivora > Ursidae > Ursus > Ursus americanus. The sequence goes on from NC_142134.1 coordinate 53,092,356, forward strand.
CCCTTAGCATGCGCTTAGCACGTCGTACATGTTCAACAAATGTCTATCATCATTGTCATTATCATCCCCAACCCCTTGTATTTCCCCTATGGCAGGGGGCTTCTTCCCTCTTTCTAGCGACATCCTTAGGGGAAGGAGAATCAATGAAACGCTTTAAGAGTTCAGGGGTGAGGAGACTGTTTCACTCCGTGATGATCAATAAAGGTCTCTGTTGGAGCTTGATCTTCATGAATGGATGGGTGTTCGATAGGTTGAGGTTGGGGCAGGGAGCATAGTCCAGGCAGAAGGAGGGATTGTAGCTGCGGCAAAGAATCGGGAAAGCACAGTGAGTTTGGGGAACCGTGTCTGCTGGGGGTTAGAGGGTGGGTTGCTTGTTAGGAGACCGGTGGAGATGCTCACAACTCAGGCGATGCTCCCAGGAAGCATTTCGTGGACCTCTCCTTCCTAAGCTGCTCTCACCGGCCCGGAGCAGGAATTGCTTCACCTGTGCTGGCTGCTTCCCCCGCCCCTGCAGACGGCTATCCCATCTTCGTCCCTCGTCTGCAACGTGCTGGAACCATGGTGCTGTGCTCTGAGTCTCCGGGGCCATTCTCAGATTCCCCTCCCAAGCCCTTGCTGACAGCCCGGGGTGGGGGTGGGGCAGAGGCTGAAAGAGAGGCCCAGGGATTCGAGTGTCTGGAGCCGGGACAGGAAAGATAGCACTTCTTTCTCAAGAACGATGAGTTTCAGGTTTCTTGGCTTTTTTCTAAAGGGTTAAATAAAATTAAAAAAAAAAACAACAACCCAGAATAGAACAGCCTGTGGCATGCATTTCTGAGAAGGTCTGTTTCTGAAAAGATGGCTCTGAGTGATCATAGGAAATTTAGAAGGATGAGCTTTTACAGAAAGGGAGGAATACATGGGGGAAATCTCTGGAAAGAATAGAGGGGAAGGAACAAATGCAGTGTGATGACCGAGAGAACAATAAGGGGCCTCTCAATAATGAGGCAGAAAGAAGCTGCTCTGCCTGGAGGGTGTTACGGGCTGAATTGTGTCTCCGTCAAATTTGTAGGTTGAAAATATGACTGTATTTGGAAAGAGGGTCTTTAAAGAGGTAATTAAGGTGACATGAGGTCATCGGGATGGGCCCTAAGCCAATGTAACTGTTATTCTTATAAAACAAGGGTGTTAGGACACATACACAGAGGAGAGACCATGTGAAGGTGAAGGGAGAAGAAAACGAACTTCCTGCCCCAAGGCGGACCCGGGGACCGCCTGTGAGCTGTGGGTGCTGTGAGCTGTGGGTGGCTCCGCCTGGGGCAGCGGCAAGCGGGGCTCAGCGGTCCAGCCTCCCCGCCACCTAAGCAAACAAACCATCCAGATTCACTGAGGGCTGGAAGGGGGGCAGGTGGGGGGGTCCCTTCACACATCAACAGTAAGCAACTTACTTGATGACCTGTTCGGATACTGTCTCTTAGGCCTCCTCACCCTGGGTCTTCCCGTCAACCCCCACCTCAGGCAGGCCCCAGATCTCCCTGTCGTGCCACGGGGTCACGTAAGCTCTGTGTGGCTCTGCCGGTTGTGGGGTCTGCCGGCGCTCGGCCCCTGGAGGCTCGGCCTGTCCACCGGCTTACCGAAGCCAGGGCTCACCCGAAGTCCACCTCCCCTAGGAGCACATTCTGCTGCTAAGGAAACTATCTTCCTGTTCTGTATGTTTACACCTCCACCTGGCACGTCTGGGCCACCTTTAACTCATCGCCCAGACTTTCCTGTGTAAGAAGTGTGGGAAGAGAAAACAAGACACAGGCCCAGCTTTAGCAGGTGGCTCCTGTAGCGGGGCTCCTGCCTGGCCGGGCTGGGGCGGAGAGGTGCTCGGACAGGAAGGGCAGCCGCCATCCTGGAATCTAAATGACTGAGTAAAGGAAGCAGGACCCCAAGCAGAGTCCATCCGGAGAAGGAGAGGGGAGGTTGGCCAGGAGTCGGAGGAGGGAAGAGCAAGCCTAAAGATGCCGAGGTGGGAACAAGCCGGCATGCTTCAGGGCAGCAAGGAGGCCAGGGAGGGAGCAATTGCTGTGTGCACGGTGGGGGAGGAGGTGAGAGAGGCAGGGGTGCGTGTGCAGCTGTCACCCCGAGAGTGTCAGAGTCTCAGAGCACTGAGGCTCACCTCATTAAACCCGCCCTGTGCCTCGGAACCACATTGCTCAGTCATGTCCCCTGGGAGCACCCCCCCCACCCCCACCCCCACTTCCTCCTCTTGAATTAACCTCACCATCAGGGAGCATCTCTCTATTTCCTGGTGAAATCTAAGTTTTTTGTTTGTACATTCATTTTTCTGTTTTGCTATAAACCCTTCCTTAGGTCTGATTCTCGAAGTTGTATTTACACGGCTAGGAGTACCTGCAGGGTCTTTGAGTGTGTGTGTGGGGGTGTCTTTGGCCCTTTTGAGGATGCACGCTCCGCAGCTCGCCACGCAGAGCCCAGCGTCTCACCACACCATCGCGCTCTGGTCTGAGGGCCAGAGGCATCCTACCACAGACAGACTCCTGTGGCTTTGAGGCCTCCTGTGATCCCTAATCCCAGACCCCTGCGAACCTGCCACTAATTTGTTGCTTCTCCATCCCTGGGGTCCGCCGGCTCTGCAGCGTGGCTGCTGCGCAGTCAGCCCCCAGGCCTCCTTCGCAGTCCTTGCCTTGTGTCCTCGCAGGGGTCAGAGCTTCGGGAAGCGCTTGCTGGCAGTTCGCACCACAGAGGGACTCCCGCCCAGGAAAACCCACAGCGGCAGGTGGGGCCGGGGCTGGGGAGTGGGATTCCTCTCTGTGGGGGTCTGCTTTCCCCTTCCAGGACAGAATCTGATTTCTCAAGGATTTAGGTGTGTCCACACATCATCCTTCCACCTGGATTTTATGAGGGAGTGTCTTGGAGAAAGTGCTGCTAAGGTCACATACACTCGCACTTGGGGATGACTTCCAAAGGCAGTCACACCCAAGCCAGGGTCACGCCGCGACTCCCCTCCGCCGGCGGGTAGATTTGAGGAAACTTTGCCATGGTGCCCATTCAGCCGCCTCTCTCTCTGGCAGTCAGGTTGAGGGTGCCCACCTGGCTCTCGTCTGCAAGAATGGTCCAATCTGGGCTGAAGCTGGTTCTGCTGCCTTAAAAATCCTGGGTGGGACTTGCAACTAGAGCCCGAGTATGGTGGACTTCTCACAGGAAGCCCTAGTTTCACCCCAAGCCAACCACATATTTTGTCAACACATTTTCATATCTCTCAAATGAAATATAGAATACTACATAAAGCATAGAGAGTAGCGTAGATTATACTGGGAATATAATGAGGAGAAGGAGAAGAGAGTTTACCTCTGGGTATAGCTCCCCGCCGCCCAAAAAGTGTTTACTTTGCAGCAAACAACGAAACTCTATTGATCATTTTGGTTTTCCCCACCTCCAGCTAATTAGTTCCCTCTTTAGCCATCATCTGCTTGGTGTCCCCACCCCTAACTCCCCAATCCTCTCTCCGAACCCTGTTTCACATGTGTATTCTGCAGTGGTTGTTGTAGTGATCTGTTAATGCCGACGAAGCCAGACTGGCAGGTAGTGCCGTTCAGATCTTCTGTCATCTTATTAGAGTCATTCTCAAGTCATCTCTTGCTCCCTCTACCCACAGTCTCTGTTTCTTCTGAGTTCTTTTTCCGTTTGTTTGTTTAGTTGGTTTTTGGTCTCTGTCTTTAATATCAGTTTTCTTCTTTTTTTTTAAATTTAATTTAATTTAATTTTTTTTTAAGATTTTATTTTTATTTATTTGAAGAGATAGAGACAGCCAGCAAGAGAGGGAACACAAGCAGGGGGAGTGGGAGAGGAAGAAGCAGTCTCCCAGTGGACAAGCCTGATGTGGGGCTCGATCCCAGGACTCTGGGATCACTCCCTGAGCCGAAGACAGTTGCTTAACGACTGAGCCACCCAGGTGCCCCAATATCAGTTTTCTTCTAATGTCTGATGATCCTTGGTTGTCCATTTAGAGTTAAGAGTGAAGCACTAAGGGGCACCCAGCTGGCTGGCTTAGTTGGTGGAGTGTGGGACTCTTGATCTGGGGGTTGTGAGTTCGAGCCCCATGGTGGGTGTGGAGATTCCTTAAAAAAAAAAAAAAGAGTGAGGCACCAAGAAGCTGATGAAAGCTCTGTGAGTCTGCACAGGACTTGTTGATTCGTAGGCTTTACCAAAAGGTGAGTAGGTGGGACCCAAGTGGGGGTACTCCTCAATATGTGTATTTCTAAGTCTTTTCTACTGAAAGTTCTATTTTTCTGGGAGTCAAGAGAGGGAAGGCAGTTATGGGTCTCACTGTTCAGTATGCACTTGACTCCCTTGACTTCAGCAAGGAGCTATCTACTTGCCCTCCTCTGTCCTCAATAGAAATTTCCCATTTGGTTTCTCTGGAGAATAAACCCAGGGGCAAAGAGAAGCTACCTGGTTCTTGAGGAAAGTAGGAAACCGGGTATTCCTACTTAATGATTACTCTTCATTAAGGTTTTGGATGAATCCTGCTATTTCCAGCCCTACGTGTCACTGCACAATTGTGACCTGGGGTTTCCATTCCATTTCCAGGCTGCTACATTATGAATGGGTGTGCTTTTTCAAGCACCATCCTCTGACTCAAGAGAGGTAGATTCAGCTTTCCTCACTTTTTCACGTTCTTCACCTTCTTCATCTTTTTTTAAATTGGATGTCTAGGAAAAATTAATTCATCAGTGGATGACGGAGAGGGGGAGAAAAGGGAGCTTTGGAAGGTTGACAAAGGAATGGGCATTTTGACCAGGTCTTAAAGAGTCAGTTGTTTTGTTTTGTTTTTTTTTGTTTCGTTTGAGCTAGAGTCAGTTGGATCTTGGCTGTTGTAAGCTTGGCTGGAGTATTAGAATGTAAGGAGAAGATTCTTGGTCAAAGAAAGCACATGAGCAAACGAGGAGCCAAGTGATTTAGGTTAAATGGCTTCTTTAAGGCAACCGTCACTTCACTCGCAGCTTTCCACAGGCAAAAATTTGGCCCACTTCTGTCTCGTCTCCTATACTTTTGTCTTTTTTCATTTTGATCTTTTAAAATCTTTTAAAATACTTTACCTGTTAACTTAATGGGGCTTAGAGGTGGAGCGGTTATAAATGCTCTTGTTTAACCCAGGGTTTTCCAACCTTGGCGCTGTTGGCATTTGGAGCCGGATGACTCTGTGTAGGATGGAGGGAAGGAGCTGCCCGTGCATTGTGGGAAGGTGAGCAGCATCCCTGGCTCCTATCCATTCGATGCCAATAGCTCCCACCCCAGCGTGACAACCAAAAATGTCTCCAGATGATGCCAAGTATCTCTTGCTAGGGGAGTGGTTTGTAAGGAGCAGGAGTTGTCCAGTTGAGAACCTCTCATTTAACCCATCGCTATTTATTAGATGTCTAGAAAAATAGATGCATCAGTGATTGATGGGCAGAGGGAAGAAAAGGGGGCTTTGGAAGGTTACAAAGGAATGGGCATTTTGACTAAGTCTTAAAAAATGAGTTGACTTTTGAAGGTGGAAGATTGGCTAGAGTGTTAGAAACATAGGAAAGGAAATTCTAGGTCAAAGAAACCACGCGAGCAAAAGGGAGCAAAGCGATTGATGCTAACTGGTTTTCTATAACCTCAGTGGGGGTGTCTATAGCAAGGGAAGACTCCGTAGAGGTAGGAGGCAGATTTCAGAGGCCTGGACTGCATAGATGTGGAACATGGACCTTTCCTGCAGTGATGTGATCGCATCTTTGAATTTAAACAATGACTTTAGAAAGTGAGACCTGAGTGCTGGCAGATCAGCGAAGTGTCCACTGCGGGTGTCAGGGATGAGGACACCTGACTGGGATGCTGGGAATTGCAGAGAGAATCTTCAAGTGTCTTCATTTCGGCGATAGTGAAAGGAACTGGAGGAGAGTCAAGAAGATGAGCAGTGGGGTTGATGGAGCTCTCTGACATAAAGCTTTGCATATTAAAAGAAAAACCTGTCTTCATTCAAGGAAAGTACCTTACCAGTGGGAATTTCAGGAGGTTGATACCCCTGCAACCACACCCATGAGACAACGTTAGTGGGGTATTGGCAGCCCAGAGTCCAATTATAGCAATTGCCGATAACAAATAGCATTGATGCTTGAGGTTAAAAAGGGAACTAATGCTTCCTAATGAAGACCGTTTAAATTTGCATTTGAAGGCAAGGTGGTCCACAGAAGAGCTGAAATGCTTTCAGAGGGAACATCGCTGCTGCCGCCCTTGACACCTCAGCTCCTAATCTTAGTAAGAGAACCGGAACTACCCTTTTATCTCAGGTCTGCTTGGAAGATCAGGCCAATTTGGCTTTTTGACAGCTACTGCTTTTTTTTTTTTAAGGTAATTGGAGAACTGCTTCCGAATTACTTTGTTTTACAAGGAGCAAATTCATTAAGAGCAAAGAAGAGAGTAAATAGAAATTGTTCAGAGATTTGGGAATTTGGGAGTTAGAGAGGCAACATTTATAGATGTAGACGCCCTAGAGGTAAACATGCAAACAACTTTTCCTCCTCCCCACTTTCAATTTCTCCTTACCACCCCTTCCTCCTCATTAGTGAAATGATGGGGGAAGTTCTCGTGAAAAGTGAATACTTCCTGATTTGAGTAAAAGAAGAAAAAAGTACAGAAAGGAGACATGGCTTCGAGAGCAAAGGGGAATTGACTAAATGTGAAATCTTTGGTGACTGTAGGAACTTGGGAGTCTCCATGCCGAGCTTCGCGCGGCTGAAGGATCTTGGAGACAAGGTGCAGAGCCGCTCCCACGTGGCGATGGAGTGAGTTGGGTTCGACTGAAGCGTCTCCATGTGACACCTTCCACTGAGATTTCATTCTCAGGCCTGGCTTCCCACTGGAAAGCATGTCGCACAAGTGACTGCCACGAGGTTAGGAACTTGTTTCATCAATGGAGAAAATGACAGTGACGTTTGAAGATTCTGGAGGCATAAATAATGCTGGCAGCGACTTGCCGCTTGAGAGGATAAAACAGTAGCTAGTGGAGAATATGCAGTCGTCGAATTTCCTATCACCTCCTCTGAATGAAACAGGATGAAAGCCGGATACAGTTTAACACATGATTCTCCATCCAAGCCTCGATCCAAATACCCAAGGCAATTGTAAAAAAAAAAAAAAAAAAGTAATTTTCTACAATTTTTTAGTCTTAGTCTGAAGAGCTCCTCTTTTCTTTCAACTCAGTTTTTATTTGGGCACACTGAGCCGCAGCAACGGTACGTGCCCGGCCACTTGCAGGTGGGTGGAGACACAACAGTGTGCATCTCAAAATTGCCCAATGCAAATCGATGGTCGGCGTGATAAGGGATTATGCCCATCGCCATGCCTGTGGGCAGTAATAGTTTGCCTATCAGGTAGGGAGCTGTTTTCTGAAAGCTATTAATAAATAAGTAAACCGGACACAGATTTGACTTGGGAAGAAAAGAACAAACATTGGTCAACTATGTCACAATCAAGAAACGCTATTTTAATGTTCTTCCCTTTGCCCATGAAGGAGGGTACTCATCGTTAATTAAAAGCCATAGGGTAGGGGTGTCTGAGTGGCTCAGCCGTTAAGCGTCTGCCTTTGGCTCAGGTCATGATCCCAGGGTCCTGGGATTGAGTCCTGCATCGGGCTCCCTGCTTGGCGGAAAGCCTGCTTCTCCCTCTCACACTCCCTTTGCTTGTGTTCCCTCGCTCGTTGTCTCTCTCTGTCAAATAAATAAATAAAAATCTTAAAAAAAAAAAAAGCCATAGGGTAAAAACCCAAATTTCCACATGCACTCAATCTGTGATTTGCTAATCAACACTAGGCTTTAGCTGGGTCGAGGACCATGCCTTTGATAGGTACATTGAGAACAGTGGTGTCGCTAGGTGGTCAATTTCTTTTTGTTTTTTGGGGGGCTTTTTTTGAGATGATTTTTTTTTAAGTGTATTTTGTTTTTTAAAGTAATCTCTACATCCAACATGGGGCTTGAACTCATGACCCCAAGATCAAGAGTCGCACGCTTTTCCGACTGAGACAGCCGGGCGCCCTTCTTTTTATTCTTTTAAAATTCTCTACATGACAATTATTCACTAAAATCAGTAAAATCTTTTGAACTGTTTTCTTGTTCCTATGGTATAATGGGGTGCCTTGAGGGGACTAGATCTTGACTTCTTGCAACCAGGATAACTATCATTTGGAAGATTAAAAGCACTTTATGCCTGTTGGATGGAGCCTGCCATCTGTCTTTGGTACAGGTTGGTTTGGAGGACGCTGCGCTGTGGTCCAGGTCGGCAGGCCCAGATACCAACAATAACGATGCCTGGCACTTACACAGTGCTCACCACGTACCAGGCGCCCTTCTAAGTGCCTTCCATGTGTTAATACTTTTAATCCTCAAATGGCCCTGTGTTGTGGTATCCCCATCTTCCAGATGAGGAGAATGAGGCGCAGGGATATTAAAGATGTTGACTGGCAGTACACCGTAGAGCTGGGGTTCAAAGCCAGACCAATGCCAATGTCTGCACTCCTAATGGCATGCCTCCTTTTAAGATAATGATGTCAGGGGAGACAAGGATGTTGCCAATCACAGGGATATGCACCAACCAGGACTAGCTTGTGGAATATGGTCTTGCAGGGAGTCTCAGAAGTAAGTGGGCAAGGGTGAAGCATGGGGAAGAGAATCTGAGCTCTGTGTTTAAGTAAGATGGTGATTCAGACAACCATGGGAGCATTAAAGACTGGAGACGTTGAGGATATCTGAGTTACATATGTTTTTATAGTCTAAAATCTGAACCATACTACTTCTTTCTAAGCTGTGATCACAGGAGGTGATCGGTGTAGGAAAAGAATACAACTTATTTAATTTATCTGCTTATTCAGTCAATATTTATTGAGCATCTACTGTCCTATCTGCACCAGATAGCCACATGAAGCAGAAGACCCTAGAACATGCCTCTGAAGGGACAGGCATCCCAAGTCTCGCGCTCTGGTTTCCCATGGCCGTCTTAGCGAGTGCCAGCAGCTCAAGGCTGGCCGGCCTTTCTCTCTCCTCCGTGCTGGGACTTGTGTCCAGAGCATTCTCGGGAGTTCTAGGCATGGCCTCCCAAACAGTGAGTGGTAGGCCCTGGCAGACCTGGGAGAGGCTGAGGGAACCCACAAAGCTGAGGGGACCCTGTCCATGGAGCGCAAGGGGGAGGGAGAGACTCAGGAAGCACTTACCAAAAAACCTCCCCTTCCCCAGTGCAGGTCTCAACACCTGATCTATACCTCTGTGGATTCGGGGGCCTCCTCTTTATTTGGCAATAGTATCTGTCTTAATAAGGGGCTGTTTCCTCTTATGCCACACAGTGCTAATGTTCCTATGTTTTACTACAGAAATATCAATGTGTTTGATTGTGTGGGGGCCACCGATCCCACCAGGTGTGAAAAAGTATGATCTGTGCACTAGAAAACTGCCGGACGTCTCTTGTTTGCCCAGACCCACTCTCTGCCCTTTTTTTGCCTGGCTCTGGCCCTGGGAGACCAGCCACGTGGGTCCTTCCGTAAGCGCCTCTTGCCCTCCAGCTTCTGGTTGGGATGAGCCAATGGGAGGCAGCCACTGAGGTCAGAGACAGCAGGAGAGGGACGTGGGGATATTTATTCCCCTGGCTGCCCTGCTGCGGGGCCATGTGGTGGCAGTGGCTCAGTTCCTTTAGGAAAGGCCACAGCATTTTGTCAGACAGTCTCTCCTGGGCCGCAGTTACAGTCCTGTCTGGATTCCAGTAAGCATCACCTCCCCTATCCCCTCAGGCCCATGAATGACCAGTGCGATGCAACGCTTAAAATGTAAGATACAATTACCCGACAGAAGGCATCATCTAAAAATTCTCTAGGTTGTCAAGAATGGTGGCATATGAGGAATTACGGCTTAGAATGTGGAGATAGTAATTTATTGTGTTCAGAAGAAAAAAGGAAGAAGGGAGATCCAATTAAGTTCAGAGAATAATCATTTATTGAGCATCTATGATGAGCCCAGTTCACTCACATGAATCATCTTGCTCATTTCACCCAACAGCCCTGCAAACTCTGTTATTATTCCAAGTAGAGGTTAGGGACTTGGCTGTGCTCTAACAGCCAGGAGCCATTGCTAGTTAAGTGGCGGAGCCTGCACTTCACTGTGCACCTCAGGAAGGGATGACAATTACTGCTTCTGCCCTGGGCACCTCCCAGGACGAGGATGCCCCTGCTCCCCCAGCACTGTTGGGCTAGAGGAAGCAGGCCCCGGGAAAAGGAGGCTGGGGTGTCACAGACAATGATGGAGTCCAGATACTGGATCCTTTCCTATTCTGGCAGAGGGCAGCGGAAACGGCCCAAGGTACCAGGACTAGGGGAGAAATCACCTCTGGGAGGGGTGAAGACGTGCAGAGAGCGAGCAGGCACTGAAAGCTAACCTCAAGTACGTCTATGAAGTCTTCTGTAGGTTCCCCCTGCTTCCTTTCAACTGTATCAGACAAATAAGAGAGAAGGTCTTTATTTTGGTCCTTTGTTTAATGGAAACCATGAACGTGGGTACCAGCAGCCCTATACCTGGGAATGCCGTGCTAACTTTATTTTATAGAAGCCGCATACTGAGAGGCTCTTAAATGGACACCATTATCCTTTAGAATCAACTGCCAAAGGGTGGTCTTATGTTTTCAAGAAGGCATGAGCAGGCACTTCTTCCATTAAGAATTCACACTGTTCTGATGATAGTGCCTGATAGAATTTAACTGTGTGGGGTAGATAAGAGCACAGGTTTACAATCAGGCAGAACTGGGTTCAGATGCTAGCTCAGCTCTGAAGTGAGGGAATAGGTTGGGTACGTTCAAGAAATGCAAAATAATAGAGGTTTCCACAAGAAAGAAGTCACTTAATTTTTTCCTTACTTAATAGCCTGAGGTGGGCGGCCTAGAACGGTTTAGCTGGAGGGTCCCACCAGGACGCTGTAGGGAGCCAGATTCTCCAACTTGCCGCCCCACCATCCATACGATGCTGTCGTCAGCTGTAAGGCACAAGACGTCTCACGGCTTCATCGTGGTCTCCGCCAGCAGCGTGGTGGAAGAGGGGACGGGTGGCGACGCTCCTTCCCTTTAAGGGCCAGTCCAGGAAGTTACCCATAGTGTTCCACTTTCCTTCCTGCCCCGTTGGCCAGATCTCAGTCCCGTGTCTACCCAGCTTCAAGGGAGGCTGGGAAGTGAAGTCTCTATTCTAAAAGGCAATGTGCCCAGAAAATCAGAGGTCCTGTCACTGTGGGACCAGCTGTGTGACTTCAGGCCAGTTAATGAACTTTTGTGTCTCAGTTTCTGCATCTGTAAAATGGGAATAATAAAAGTCGGTTTTGTCGCGTGGATGTGATGATGAAAGAGGAACAAGCTAGAGCGCTCAGTAAAGATAGCTATAATTATTAGTGGTTTGCTGAGGCTGGGAGCACTTTTGGCGCCACCAACCTAGCTCGCCAGGATCCAGGTCTTGCCACTCCTTTTCAGCGGAAACCCATGTTTGAATCCTTTAAAGACCTTTCTGGTTAGGGTTTAGCGACCAAAAAGTTACCTGCCAACAAAGTGTCTTCCACATTATTCCTAGGAGGGAAGGAGCTGGCAGTGGCTTTGATTTCTTCCCCCTTCACTAGCTCATGGAACAAAGATCAGGGGTGGGAGACGGGGGAGAGAAGCAGAGTGTGGCTCCATCTTCTGCTGCCCAGTCATGCCCAAAGCTTACCTTTCATCTCCGAAACCCAGCGATCCACTTTCAAACAGAAGTATGCCAACTCCCCACGCAGAGCTCTTGCTTCCATTCCCCGCAGCCTGGCCCCTGTCCAGCCCACCACAGAGCCTGCCACGTGTAGCTGGAAGTTAGAAATGGATTATGATTAGAAAATAATTTTTACAATCGCTCAGTTTGCCTTTTTCTGGCTTTGTTTCTCGAGGCTGGGCGAGAAGGCAGGCGCTACATCAGACGGAAGGGAGAAGCTTCTTCCTTCCCGAGGTGCAGCTGAGAACCTCGTTTGAGACTGCGTTTGCACTACGATGTGCCCGATCCATTTTAAAAGACCCTATAAAATATCTAGAGTTCAGAGAAGCTACCTGAACATCTCTGAGGGGTAATTAGTGCCGGGGCTTGTAAAATAGCAGCCCTTCATACCTGTGGCCTAAAAGGCACTCTTGTTTTCAGGGAGCCACAGTTACCCTGATCGTCCTCAACTCGAAGTCAGGGCAGCATGTGTGGCAGCCCTACTGTGTGCCCAGCTCGCCCGCAGCCCTCGGGTCGCCCACCTTCCTGCCGTGGCATCGTCGGTCTGCTTTGGTCGATGCACGACCTGAACACTTAGCTCCGCTCGACCTCCGAGTTCGGCTGGCAATTCTTACCGCATTTCAGGACATGGTTTTCTTGCCCCATTCCTCCTCATGGAAAGAATGATCTCCCTAACTTCATCACTACATCTAGCAGCAAAGGCTGAGAGCCCAGGGCAGTTAAAAACATGCATATATTTTAAATCGACTGGGGTTCCAAGTTCTTCTTGGCTGTAAATCATCAGAGAATGTCTCAGCTGGAAGGGTTCCATTCTTAACACACAAGGATGCTAATGAAAGATGTTATAAGTCAATAGCTTTTCTTCCTTCCCTCTCTCCTCCCTCTCTCCCCATTCCCTCCCGCCCGGCCACCCTCCCTTCCTCCCTTCCTTCATTTCCCACTCTTCCTTTGCTTTCCTTCTTTCTTTGGGCACACATCAATCACTGTGATTGCAATAAACAGCCCAAAGGTTTTGGGGTTTTCGTGAACTAAGGTTTACCGATCCTAGCTAATCACTGGGTTGTCCTCACTACAGTAAACTTACTTGTTGCCCTCTGCACAGTTAAGCGAACCCACATGAATTCAACTCCGCACCCTGGTTACCCACAACGAGGACCTATCCCTCGACGGGCATCACTTACACCACAAACTTTGGTTTTCCAAATGGATTCAATGTCTCTCGATTCCATCTGGATAATTGACATTGTAATGTCAAACAAAGGCAACTCTGGTTTCTGCGTGGAGTAAAGGCCATGTGCAGAATTGAAATCATTCCTTTTCATTTTTTTATAATAATTTTTTATTATATTATGTTGGTCACCATACAGTACATCCCTAGTTTCTGATGTAAAGTTCCATGATTCATTACTTGCGTATAACACCCAGTGCACCGTGCAATACGTGCCCCCCTTAATACCCATCACCGGGCTAGCCCATTCCCCCACCCCCCTCCCCTCTGAAGCCCTCAGTTTGTTTCCCAGAGTCCACAGTCTCTCATGGGTATGGTTTCACTCATTTATGGAAACCGTTCCTTTTCAACGTAGTTTATTTTCCGGCAACAGTTTTGGGCATCTCCATTTGTGGTACAAGGAAAGCCAGCACAAGGCAGCAAAGATTTCCTCCCCCAAATCCTTTAATCTTTTTATGTTGATTCTTTGCCACCGAAACCTAAGGAAATAACTCGGCTTAAATATAATTGCCATGCATTACCATAACCTGTTGCGAGGTGTGGTTTCAAAACAGTTTTTATTTCCTATGTATGTCCTTCGATAATAAAAAAACATGACCCTTCTAGTAATTAGTAATGCTTTTCAACAATCACTCTTGGAAGGAATTGGCATAACCTTGCAAGTCTAGTTATGTTTCGAATAAGTGTTTGTTCGTAGATACAGGAAAGGTATTACAGACGTGCAGCAATATTGCACTCCCCAGCACAGAAACCAATAAAAGCCCAATTGGAAAGCTTCTCATTCTGCTGTTAGAGTCAAAAGCAAAAGCCTAGAAAAGAGCAATCTGTATTTTTAATGATTTGCGTATTAAGGAAAAATGTCTTATTTCTTCAAAGAAACATTAAACAGAACGTGAGGATTCTGGGTAACATGAAAGGACTGCAAGGAGGCTCTTCTAAACTCACAGAAATTGGCTTCAACTATTTTCTTTTTTACTCTAGAAAAAAAGACCTTTTTCTAAGATGTGGTAAAATAGCTCATAAGGCATTATTCAAGGAATGGGGAGAAACATTTCATTTTCAGTGATTTTAATATTAAAAAGTTTGCAGGAAATGCTCATAATTTAAATTGAAGTGAAAGAAAGCAAAATGCAAAATATCATGAGCGCTTGTCTGTAAAAACTGGAAAAATTGATATTAAAAAATTGAAAAAATACCTACTAAAATGTTAGCATTTGTTTCTCTGCATGTTGAGATCATTTATTGGCGATGTTTACTTTCTTTATTCTTTTGTGCCACTTTCCATTTCCACAGCAATTAGATTCCATTTTTTAAGAGAAAATTTTGATTTTTAAGAAAACAGATTACAATAATGCAAGGCCTTCTCTCCCAACAGAAATAAAATAGGAAAAAAAATAGAAAAACGTGTTGCTTTGGGAGAGTGAAACTTCGAATATATTTTTCCTTCTTCTTTATTCTAAGAGATAGCAAACTTTTCCGTAAAGGGCCAGAAAGTAAATATTGTATGCTTTGTGGGCCGTATCTGCCCTGCCATTCTGATACAAAGTAGACGTACACAATACATAAATGAATGAGCACAGCCGGTTCCGATACAACTTCGATCATTGACAATGAAACTTGAATTTCATAGATTGTAAACCATTACTCTTCTTTTGATTTTTTTTCTCTATCATTTAAAAATGCAAAAACCTTTCGTAGCTTGTGGGTCATACAGAAACACCTTCAGTCCATCCGTTGCCTACCATTGCTCTCTTTCATTATTTTATATTTTCCCCCTCAAAATGTAGACTAGATGCCTTAATTTTCCCCCAGTTTTCCTACTTTAAGAATTTTAATAACACCAAAAAATTTAAAAATAAATGCATGTACTCAGATCGCTCATACGACAACAGTTTGTTCCCGTGGGGGGGGAACCAAGTTGGCTCTGCCCATCCAAGTGAAATCTGAGGTCTGTACGGTCAAGGTCAACAGGAGGTTAGAACCGAAGTCACAGCTGGGGCGGCTTCACTGTGCTGATGAAAGGGAAAAGGGTCTTACCCCAACAAACCTGGCCACGTCAGAGCCATCAGAAGCCACTCTGCTCAAGGTATCTGGCAACGGTTTCAGTGACATTTCCTGAAGCTTCATCAGGACCTCAGCGTGGAGGAAACAATAATTCTCCTGTGGTCGCCCCAAGGGCTGAACCAGGGGCACTTTCCCCACTCGCATGAGTCAGAAGTAAGCCCACAATGGTACCTCACTGGTTCAAAGAGGATGTTATTTACAGGAGAGGGGCTAGATGAAGCCAGAGGCCAGCGGGGTGGTTCAACGTTAGCAATTCTGTGGTCCTTCTAAGTGACTGCTGTTGTAGGCTGTGGTGATTTGGGGGTGGGAGGGAGTAGAGTTAGACTGGCTTGTTTGTTTTTCAAGTGTTAACAGACTGTTTTGTTGAAGGCTTGCTTATTCCTGGAGGCTTTTGTTATTGTTGCTTTTGTTGTATTTAAAAAAATAAAAGACTCCCCCCTTCCCCTTAACTGCTTCATTACTTAATTCAGTAGAAAACAGACCATCTTGCAAGATCACGGTAGCTGAGGAGACGGGGCAGTGGGTATCTTGGGCAGCAGCACCATCGTGAGAGATTGTGAATGCTGTAAAGCCCTCAGAGAGGATGTCTCAGGGAAGGCAGAGCATGTCCGTCAAATCACGGATCAATACATCAAGCACAAAGCACTCACTAAATACTTATTGAGCTCTAGATCTCTAAGGCCCTGGGTACATTCTAGTTGCTGTCTGTACATATGATCAGACAGTCACAATATGCTTCCAGGGCTGACGGGAGGTCAGTGGAAAAGTACAGGGAACTTTTTTAAAAATTTTAATGCAATTTTACAACATATTGAAGCCTCAAAATTTTGCTTATCCAAAGGGGGCTTTATCAGGTGACATTATAGAACTAGTTAGTATCCCTTATTTGTGTAATGAATTATTTCTTACTAGTCCTGGTTAAAAGAACAGAAGCCTGTCTATAGGTTTCCTATTTTACTTGGTGGAGAAAGGATTCCGCCCCCGCCCCAGACAATGGCACACCTTTTAGGGATTTGAACAGAAGGATGAGTCTGATTCATTTGCTGTGGGAGGAGTCCGGATTTTGAAATTCCTGAGGTCCTAGAAGTGATCTGTATTAAAGCTTCTCTGCAGTTGGTCTCCTGACAGTCTGCCCATCCCGGAAGGCCATCAAAATACCCCCTGGCAGGAGACCTGGGCTGGAGTGTGACCCCAGTGGGCTGGAGAACTGGAAGCATCATAAACATCTTCCAGGTTTGACAGATCTGCTCTTTTATTCCGTATTAAGCCAGCAACAGCTGTCGGTAATCACGGCAGAGCAAGCAGTGGGTTTAAGTGATCAGCCCCCCCCCCCCAGGTTGTGGGCGTGGGTGGGGTGGACGGGTGGGCACTAGGGTGCTAAGGGTGCTTCAAACTTTGTCCTCTTGCAGGCTGAGCAGAGTGGCTTGCTGGCTGACAGAGGACAGCACTTCTCAGGGATAAAGGACATTTCAGCTTGGAACTACATATTTTTTCTTGAGGTCAAAACGCTTTATAAGCACATGTCCCTGAAATCACAAATTGGAAAATTTGACTTGTTTTTCAGAAATTAATTTTACAGTTTTTTTCAGGGCGACTTTATGTCCTTAGAATGTAAGGTTCACTGTGCTTTCCAAGGTATTTCCAACTTATCATGATGCCTAGCCCACAGTTTGTACTTAATAAATATTTGCTAAAACAAGAGTAAGTTTCTTATAAAATTGAACATACTCTTACCGTGTGATCCAGCAATTGCATTCCTTGGTATTTAACCAAAGGGGTTGAAAACTTCTGTCCAAACAAAAACCTGCACTTGAATATTTATAGAAGCGTTATTCATCATTGGCTAAACTTGGAAGCAGCCAAGATGTCCTTCAGTAGGTGAGTGGATAGATGAACTGTGATAGATTCAGAAATGGAATATTATTCAGCACTAAAAAGAAACGAGCTATCAAGCCATGAAAAAATGAAGAGGAGCCGTAAATGCATATTCCTTGAAAAGGCTTCATGCTGTATAAGTTCCCCTATATGACACTCTGGGAAAGGGTAAACTGTGGAGAGAGTAGAAAGATCCGTGGTTGCAGGGCTGGGAGGGGAGGGATGAAAGGGTGAAGCACGGGGGATCTTTAGGGCAGTGACACCGTAGTGATGGACACGTGTCAGTCTACATTTGTCCAAACCCTTGAATGACAACGCCAGGAGGGATCCTAACGCCGACGATGAACTTCGGGTGATGACGGACGATGTGTCAGGTGTAACAAAGTGGGGGCTTTGCTGGTGGGGGCTGTTGATAACAGGGAGATGAACCCTGTGCGGAGGCAGGGGCCGTTTGGGAAATCTCTTCCCCTCCATTTTGCTGTGAACCTCAGACTTCTCTAAACAAAGGTCTTCTTTTAAACAAAATAAGCAAGTACATAAATATACAAGTGAGACTATCAAAAAAACGTATTTACCTGTGGGGTTGATGGAACCATCGTCTATGAAATGACAGTTTTTCAATGGTCCCCATGAGTAGGGGGTGACTCAGAAACCTTAAGAGAATTTTCCCTGAAGATCAAATATTCTGTCACACGAATCAGTCACTTCTTTATAACCCCCAAAACAATCTTGCTGAAGCCTTAGGCGAAGAATAGCCCCAGAAGCAGCCTCCCGCTCAGATGTTACCTACAATTTCCTATTTGTCATTGTCGCAGCTCCCAGCCCTCCTTGCTCCATTCTGTCTGATCAGAGCTCCTCGAGACAGCCTGACTTCTTCGGTGACCGGGTGACCGTCCCGTTTACACTACAGCAGCAGGCACTTCCTGGCTGGCTCCTTCCAGACAAGGAGCCTCTGTTCGCCTCGGGACCAGGGAGGAAACAGCCTCTGACTGTCCCAGCTGGTGAGCAACCAGCCCCAGCCCCGGGACAGCAGACTTGCCACACAGATTTCTGAGCCCCGGACGGGAAGCAAACCAAGAGGTTATGATATTGCCAGCCTTTTCAAAAGCGGCACTTAGCAATAGTGTTTACAGGCTAGCGTTTAAGAAAATAAAAATGCCTATCTTCCAAGAATTCCTTTTAAGTGCTTTGCAAAGATGTGTCGTTACTAAATAAAGAGCTTTGGACAGGAGCTCATGCTAAGTAATGGTAGAGTATTGTTACGGTCCTATTTGACTTTGGAGCTCATGTTTAGGTCCTGCTTCAAGCCTTAAAAAATACTATATATACATTTGGGATTCTACACGTTAACTAGGCTCCTATTTTAAAAAAAAAAAGGTAAGAAAGAAAAAGGCCAAGAGAGTATTCGTGCCTGCCTTAGAGGCGGCGGGTTGTGGTCGCTGGTTTGCTCAGCTTACACTGATTCAAATCCTGCTTTGAATCAGCTTTGGCCTGCCGTGGGGGTCAAACTGGAGCCTTTTGTTAGGGACCATCCTGAATGGCAGGAGGGCCAGGGAGGTGGAGGTGACGAGTGTTCTAGGACTGTAGGTTGCTATTGTCTCGCACACACGCTCCAATAACCCAACTGGTTTCTTCTCTGGCGGGGAAGCAGGATCAAGAGGGAAGTCGGGCTCTGGGGGACCGGGAAGAAGGGAGGACTGGGGACAAGAGGCAGGAGGGGCCGGGGCGGCCAGTTAGGCCTGCCTGGGCCTCACTGCCCCCAGCTCCCACCCCACTCTCCCAGCGCCTTCTTGCTGACCCGGAGAGGGACGAGAAATGACATGCTTCGGGGCAGGAACAGGAACCCGCAGTGGCCCGCGGTGGCCCAGGCCATTTTCTAGGCACCTCGCTAATGAGACCTGACTGAGGCTCTGGAGAGAATACAGTCCAGCCTTGGTTCCGCCCTCCATGCTAATGAGAAGGCAGTGAGGTGGTAATTAAGGGCAGTGATGCGAGTAATTCCACACTGATAATCCAAAGGTAATGAAATGCATTATGAGTTTTGGGGACAGCAGATTTGCTTTACCAGCCAAGGCTGTTTCATGATAGAATGAGCTTTGCCTTTTCTCAGCACAGACCAGCTGACTCTGGGAGGAGCCGGATGGGGACGACCGGGGCTTGGAGGGGGAGCCACCCTGGGATTAAGGATTCCTGCGGCCATTAAAAACAACCACGTGTGGGAAGCCTGCAGCCCCGCACAGGGAGACGCCCGCCCTAGGGTTTAAAGGGGAAAAAAAGAAAGAAGCAGGCATGGTGAATAGTTTGACCAACCACAGCAATGTATAAAACAAACAAAAGGAACACCAAACAAACCCAACACGTAGAAGAAAGACTGTAAGGAAATACACAGGAATGTTTTTCTGCTTGGTAGTTATCTGAGAAGTGGAATGTAGGTGATTTCTTTCATTCTTCTCTGCTGTTCTCTCAATTTTCTTATATTAACTTGGATCATTTTCATAATGAAAAAGGCGAACACACACACACACACACACACACACGCAGGAATTTGACTTGGCAGCATTCTTCCCATAATGCCAACTTTTGGGCTCATGGGGATGGGCAGGGACTCGGCAGGCTCCATTGTACTTGCAGAAGCCGTGGAGGTCCCAGCAGCCCTCTTCTGGGTAGAAAGATCTTCTCTGTCAAATTCAGACTGTATGTGAATCTCCCGGCTCTGCTTTGCTGAGAGCAAAAGACGCAGCAGCAACTTCTGGTTACGTGTTCTCCTTAGGATATAACCAATTCCTACCATATGTAGTAGTTTTCTGGAAACTTCTCCGGGGTATGTTTCTACCCCGCGTCTTCTAGTTTTCAAACTAGTTATGAAAATAACACTGGCAAATTAAATGGATTCTTGATTTCACGAAGTCAAGGGGCTGGCCAATCTGTGGGGATTCCAGTAGATATCTGGGAGGAGATGACTGATTGTTTCTCACTCTTACTAAGAAGACAAATTGTGGGAGACTTGGTAGCAAATTCTTTATTTTATAAAGATTTTTAGTTAATGAAGGTGATCTGTCACCTAGAAATAAAATCCATACTTCCTTCTACAAGTGTTTGGGTTTGAAAACATTCCAAAAATCCTTAGGAACTCTTTGAATACTTGTTAGCACCATGTCACTTTTGGTACGAGATCTGCCAGATGTTTATGCTGCTGTTGGCCGTGACCTTGTCTAGGGTAGGGTGGGTGTTTAACTGTGCATTACTGGGGAGAGGGTCCCTCGGTCTTACTGAGGGGAGTTGATTGAAATACTTACAGCAATCTTAATTATATCATCCAGATTTTCAAGTTTTGTCCTAATAACAGATATATTTACACTAACGTGTAATCGTTTCACACTTCTATACACTATAACCTAAAAATGATGACATCGATACCTCAAAAATGATTGAGAGAATTAAGTGAAATGTGTGCTGTGATTAGTACAGCAGGTAAGTTCTGTACTGGGTCAGCCAGGCAGGTGCATCGAGCTACAGTGCTCCCTCGGCAGAAGCCGGGCATGCCTGTGCTTCGGACAGCCCCCTCTGGGCACTTCCTCACCCAGTGCCTTATGACGTTAAGTGACTTGTAATGCGCTGAGATATAACCCAGGGTTTTGTTTTGCTTTGTTTTTTTATTTTTTGAGGAATGACAGTCCAAAAAACTACTTTATTGGGAAGAAGTATAAAAAGCTGGGTCTGCAGGACCCAAAGCTGCCAAGGAACAAGCTGAGATAGAAACTTCAAAAGCCTTTATTGTTACTTCTCTTGAAACCTGTGACTTGATCATGTGTGTTTGGTGGGAATTCTGTCATCAGAGCGCCCCCACATTTCCCCGGGGCAGAGTGTGGAGCACGGTGAGAGCAAGGCTCCAGTTTTTCCAAATGCCTTTTTTTTTTTTAACACTTCTTTTGTAATGTAGTGATGTATTCTTAGTTAAAGGACTTGACTGATAGTTGCTTTTAAGCAAAAAAAAAATTTTTTGAGCATCGAAATCTTTTATTCTAGTGTCTCCAGAATTGATTATGGAGGGAACAAATTTCTACATTTAAAAAGTTTATACAAATTACACGAATTGTACTTTTCGTAAAAGTCAAAATGAGGTGTTCTGCAGAGAACTAAAGATGTGCCCAGCAACGGATCATATTTGCACAAGACCAGGGCATGCCATGAAGAGCAGTAGGAGGTGAAAACTTTTGTCCATGGCAGACTAGCAAAGATTTCAGGGTGGTATCCTATAAGCCCAAGACTGTAAACTACTCTGAACTATACGGAAGCTCTAATGACATACAGAGTTCTGTGGAGGAACTCTCGCACCTCTGGTTGGCCTATCTTCTACTTTTTCATATGTGAAATAATACAGACACTTGGGAGAGGTTGTGAAAGACTATCATATTTACGAGAAAGGCACCAAAGCGAATTCAACAACGCACACACACACTTCGACCACGTCTTCAACAGCACAAGGTGTCCTAACGCTGCAGAGCTGAGTAAGACTAGCTCCAAAGGCAGCTGTTAAGCGCCAGAGGCTCATACACCACGCCAGAATGGGCAAACAGGGCCAAGGAAAATTCTATCCTTAAAGCTGCAACGATGACAAGGTGACCACATCTGCATTCCGAGCTGTGTCCCCTTGGCCACTGCCAATTGGATTGGAAGAGGGCGCTGGACCCTAGGACCGTCATTTTTCAGGCTGATTAATAGCTTATGAGGTTTTGCTCTCTGACTGCCCATCAGGATACTGCAGGTCCCCTTTCCCAATCGGCTGTCTGCTGAGCTGGAACTCTGGACGTGCTTGGAGAGTCAGCAGTAGCAGAGGAAGCTGAGTCACTGAAGGGGCCATCGCTTTTTTCTGCCCAGCCTCTTTTCTTCTACTTTTTTTTTCTTCTGGCCATAGCTACCCAAGCCAGGTCAGAGGCCTTCCTCAGCTTTTTCTGATTAGGTTCCCTTTCTTCTCTGGGAAAGAGACTCTATGACGCCTGGTGCCACGAGCCCATGCCTGCAGGGGCTGGACAGCAGGAAGTGACCAGATGGAAAAAAAATGGAGCTAGGAAGGGCCTGTGACCAAGGAGAAGGCATGTCCGCCAAAGGCAATCATATTAGAGAACTGACACCTATCTTGGCTAGTAAAACAAGCAAGGTCTGAATGTGGCCCTCATGGGGGTTTGCCGCCTGAGATGGTATCAGCTCAGAAGCCTGGGCTTCGTTCACTCACCCTAGAGATGAACTTTCTTCAAAAAGAGGATTGTGGCCATAGGCATTTTATACGGAGGGTGTTGTAGGATGAATATTTGTGTCCCCCTCAGATTCATATGTTGAAATCCTAACCCCCAAGGTGATAGTATTTGGAGGTGGGGGCCTTTGGGACGTGATTAAGCCATAGGGTGGAGCCCTCATGAATGGGATTAGTACTGTTATAAAAGAAACCGGGGTGCCTGGGTGGCCTAGTCAGTTAAACGTCCTACTCTTGATCTCAGCTCAAATCTTGATCTCAGGGTTGCGAGTTCAAGCTTGTGTTGGGCTCCATGCTGGGTGTGAGCCAAAAGAAAGAAAGAAAGAAAGAAAGAAAGAAAGAAAGAAAGAAAGAAAGAAAGAAAGAAAGAAAGAAAGAAAGAAAGAAAGAAGGAAGAAAGAAAGGAAGGAAGGAAGGAAGGAAAGAAAAAAAAAGAAAGAAACCCAGAAGAACTCCCTCACCCCTTCCACTGTGTGCAAACACAGTGAAAAGACATTATCAGTGAACGAGGAAGCGGGTCCTCACCAGACACCAAATCTACCAGCATCTTGAATTTGGACTTGCTAGCATCCAGGACCATGAGAAATAAATTTCTGCTGCTTCTAAGCCACTCAATTTATGATAGTTTATTATAACAGCCCAAAGACAGAGGGCTTACTCTGCGCTTAGCGACGGACCATTTAAGTGGTATCAAAGACGGAAACCCTAGAGGAAAAAATTGAAATATTTGACTGAATAACAAAAGTAAAAATAAGTTAAAAAGTAAATTACAAGGCAAATGATAAATTATAACAGTACTTCCAACAGACCTTTTTGACGCTGCCAGCTACAGCTGAGTGTTAAGGCTATGCGCCATTTTTCTTTCTTTGTCAGTTATATATCTTATCCGGGCTGGCAAATACAGACAGCTTTCTCTGTGAGGTGACAGAATATCAGTTAACCTGTGGGTCTTATGTTCTACTCCATTGGAGCAACTGATTCCCCAAATTAGTCTGGTGGGAGATTGGAGGTGGGGAAGGAGTTAAGTATTTGATTTTTGAAATTTTATTGTCATTTCTATATGTTATCCCCACCCTGAACTCTCAGATAATGTATATTGAAAGGAACTTTGAATATGTAAATTTGTCTTATATGATTTGCTCTTCTTGGGTTATAACAACAAAATGCCACTGCCCAAGGGGGAATGATGACTTCATTGCCACTGTGTCCCTGGGTCCCAGTCATATAGGATTGGAAAGATGATTATACGTCTTTGCAAAAATGAATGATTCCATGCAACTATGTAGTTTAAATGAGCTCACTTTAGAGAAGGCTCCCAAATTCCCTGCTCTTACTGGTGGTATCTTAAAACTATGAGAATTGATGAAAACACCTGGGTCTTAAACTGGCAACATTATTTCCCAGCTGCGATTTCCTTTGTGACCCAGGAAAGCCCCTAACTTAGAGATTAACCTCATAGAATTAAACATCCTAATTATTAGTACTGAGTAACTCAAACCTATTGTTTTACTTTGGAATATGCTAGATCTTGTAACTTCATCTGCAATACCACAGAACTTGAACAGCTTTGGAAAATAAGCAATGAACTGAACAACAGGAACTCTGTTTTAAGGGAACATGGCTGTGCAATATATACTCACAGGGGAATTCTTGCTGATGGGGATTTCCTGTTGAGATATTCTTGAAAAAAAGATTTTTTAAAATACATAAAGCAAGAAAACTGGAGGGCAAGCAGAGGAAATCATCACCTCTTGTTCATAGGTAAGGTAGGGCTAATTCATGTCATGGAACCCTTCAGATGATCACCTTGGGTTGTGGGGTCCTTAGTTAGTGCCAGCATCCAGGAAGTTTGGGGGGGGATGAGGGGAGCAAATCACAAAGGTGAAAAAAAAAAAGCCCTTGTCATTCTGGTCATCTTGTTGTATCATAAGTCACGCAGAAATTTAATGGCGTAACACAACAATTCACTATCGTCTCTCGTGATGCTCTGGATTGGCATAGCTGTCGAGCTCGGGGCAATACAGCATCACTGTCCATGTGACCTCGCCGCATGACAGCTTGGGCTTCCTTACAGCATGGTGATCTTAGGCCAGCCTGATTTATTTATTTTTTCTATGGTGGCCAGCTTTTGCCAGAGCAAGTGAGCTAAGAAGTCAGGATGGAAGTTGCCAGTCCTGTTGAAGGTTAGGCCCAAACTGGCATAGCATTACTTCGGCATTCTGTGTTGGCCACTGGCTGGTCACAGGCCAGCCCAGATTTAAGAGGAGGGAAACTAATCACACCTCAATGGGAAGAGTGTCCAAGAATTTGCCGCCATCTTTAATCCATCACCATCACTAAGGTGATCTTGAACAGGGAAAGAAGAACCAAATAAAAACCCAAAGAAACTAAGTAGCAAAAGGATGGCTTTTCCTTTTCACTGTGCTCAGCTTCAAGGTGTGTCATTTTTGCTTCAGTACTTGGAGAAGGAGATGAGGAATTTGGACATGTTTCAGACAGAAGAGGACCCTACGGAGATGATTGAAAAGTTGGGAAGGGAGACCTGTAAAGAGGAATGAAAAATAGGATGAATTTGGCCGGAAGCAGGGAAGGCAGAGGAGTAGCTGAATAATCATTTGCAAATACGTGAGTGTTCTTATGAAAAAGACACATGACCATTGAAAGTCGAGCATGAAGGTACTGGGGCTGGAAACACTAGAGAATTTCCCACCAAGAAATGGGCATCTCTGGGACCCTTTTCTGAAGCTGTTTGAAAGAGAACCCATTTTATAAGCCTGCAAAGGACTTAGGATTGGTTTTACTGAAAATAGAAATGTTAGACCAGATCGTCTCTTTTTTTGGTAACAGTCTCGTTTTTTTTGACTAAAACCTTATATAAAACAGATGAAGAGTGGTGTGTTGAAGTGAGCACGTGCCAAAGCCACACTTGCTCTTCTCCCATCCCTTATCTCCCCAGGTGGCCCCCAAAGTCACTGAATGAGACACAAGAATCCTGCTAAAGATAGTTTGAAAAATAATTAAAACCGATAAAGTGTTCCCTAACTGTTCTGTGAAAGCCATGGGTGCCTGGAAATTTTTTTCAAATACAAGTGAGGCCTTGAGGGTTTTGTGAAATTGCTGAAATCTCTTCATGGCTCAAATTCATGCGACGTTGTTATTCCTGAACTTGGCTTCTGTTGTTTTGTGTATTGTCAAATGGCACTTGTATAGTCGCTCTTTGGTAGCACGTGTGTGACAAAGTATAAGGAAAGTGATGGCTGAAATTTTTCACCTTTCGGTAAATTAACAGTTTGATTTCATGAATGGCTTCATTTCACTAACAGTCAATGACACTCTGGGTTTACTTTATTAACTCTTACATGAAAGCTTTGCTAAAAAAGAGAAAATCTTAGTACAACCACCAAGGCTGTCATCTCAATATTACTATCCAGATAGCTTTATGAAGAATCCATTTGCTTTGGAATTCTTCCTACACAAAAGCATAAAATATATTCTAGCACCATTTTATTTATTTATTTTTAATTTTTATTTTTTTTAAGATTTTATTTATTTATTTGACAGGGAGAAAGACAGCCAGCGAGAGAGGGAACACAAGCAGGGGGAGTGGGAGTGGGAGTGGGAGTGGGAGAGGAAGAAGCAGGCTCCCAGCAGAGGAGCCTGATGTGGGCCTTGATCCCAGACCATCGGGATCACGCCCTGAGCCGAAGGCAGATGCTTAACCACTGAGTCACCCAGGCGCCCCTAGTACCATTTTTATGCACACATATTGTTATAAGTTTCAATACTTGATAAAGTCCACATTAAAAATTTAAATACATACAGATTTCATAATTGATACAACTTCTAGTTTCCAGGTAAAATGAGCACCTGCTGTATTTATTGCTTTCATACCAAGGCCATATATTTGTTGGTGGAAATATATTGGAAAAAACAACACACAACTTCATTGAAAGCCAGGCATAGTGAAACTGGATTTTTAAAAAATCCAACTATGTTTTTTATAATAAATACAAAGCGAGATGGCATAGAAAAGTTGAAATACGGGGATGGAAAAAACTTACTAAGCAAATGAGAACAAAAAGAGTCTACAGCATTATTAATATCAGACAAAAAAGAATTCAAGGATTAAAAGGATATTCCATATTGACAAAAGTAACAAATCACTAAAAACTCTATGGCTTCATGAGTTTTCGTGCACCTGACAATGTAGCTTGGACAAACAGACATATATTGTAGCATTGTCTAGGATTTCAAACTTAAACTAAAACAAAATTGAAAAGAACCTAGAAGCCCATCAGCCGGTGACTGGCTAATAAGTAACACTTTGAAATGCTTTGTAACAGTTACAAAGCATGAGGTCAAACTATAGACTAACATAGTTAGCTCTTTCAAATACACTGTTGACTAAAAAAACAACTTGCAGAAAGGTGTGTACAATATATAACCATTTATGTTAACACACGTACACTACTGTGTATTTTCTTTGGATACAGAAGTCTTTATATAAATAAATTTTAAAAATTAGGAAACAACACATGCCAATCTAATTGTGGTTACATCGGGGGAGTGGGGGAGAAGGTGGGTTGGAGTCAAAAGGTGCTGAATTAGAAAGGACCTTAAACTTTATCTGAAATGTTTGCATTTTTTAATAAGGAAAGTCCATTTTACTACTCACGTTATTAAATTAAAAAAAAAAAAAAGGATTCCATGACTTTGAAAAGTTCTGAAAGCCCTGTGCTAGTTGATAATGTCAACTTGGATGCCTTTGGATGCAAATAGGAAAACCTAACCTGAACAGTAAGGGAGTTTATTATTCTGTATAACAGGATGTTAGCAGAGTAGAGGGTTGGTGAGTTACAAAGTTCAACCATGTCGCTGAGGACCCAGGTTCTTTCCATTTCTTTGCTTCGGTGAATTTTGAAGAAATTTACTTGACATTCTCTTTGCATTCCTGGAGTTAGGTGAATCCTCAGACGCATAGAGAGATGGTGCCAGCAGTTTCAAGCAAACAATATCCAGAACAAAATAATAATAAAAAACAGTGATACAGTGCTTACTATGTGCCAGCATTTTACATACATTATCTCATTTTTTCTTCTCATAACTGCTTTTGCAGATGAGAAAACAGAGGCCCCGAAAGGCTCTGTAATTTGTTGAAAACTACATAATTAGTAAGTGGTGGATTCAAATCCAATTAGCGTGGCCTGAGAATATATTTAATCTCAGGGCTCTACGCTGTATCTGCTTTTCCTTGAGACTTTTTTCTTTCTTTTCTTCTCTTGTCGTTCTAAGGAGTAAGGAAACTTTTTCCAGAAGCTTTCCCGCAGACAACTCTTCACATCTCATTGGCACATGCCCATTCCTGAACTGATTAAATTACCCTTCGCCCAGACCACCCCCGGAGTTGAGAGTGGAGTCAGCTTCCCCCGGGGATATTACTGTGTGGGAAAGTGTAGTCACATGAACCAAATCTGGGTTCTCTTTAGAAGGAAAAGGGGGTGGCAGGGAATTAACACTGAGAAGATAAGCAACAATCTCCAGTAAAGGTAATTTTTATTGGTCCTTTGCAGCTCAGTGATTCATTCACTTGAATGCCTGTTATGTTGGGCACACAAGTGAAAACATCCAGGAACCTTACATGGTTCAAATCTTGAGGAGAAGAATCTGGGCTGGAGAGACAGATCTAAGCATCATTAACACAGAGATTCTAATTGTTTTAAGTTATGGGGTTGGAGAGAATTCCCACCGGAGAAAGGATAGAGGTTTGAGGGAAGGTGGGCTACAATAAGATTTAGTGTTTCCATCTTCCATGTAATTAGATAAAAAGTTCCCTCATGATTTTTTAAAAACTGTAACTGGTATATTTAACTGTCATTAATAAAATAATTACACATTCACTCATTCAATTTGTTTGTTTATTAGCTTGTTAATTTATTTATTCTAAACGCCACGGAGAATCTTGTTCTACAGTCTAAGATGTTGAAGGGTCCAATAAGCAAAGCTTTGCAACAATAACCTAAAATTGTCCCCAACTAAACCTTAGAGTTGGAGCGATCTTGTCCCTGTGATGGTAACAGAAATGCGCCCTAGTACACGTAGACTATCGACTTTGCTTTGAATGGATCTTGAACTCAGCAATCCGAAGAGATGACTCCTTAGAATGTTAGCAGGGCTGATCTAACAAGCCCTATAGCTCGGTGGCTTAATCCACGGAGGTTTATTTCTTGTGTACGTGATCATCCAACTTGGGTTGGCAGGCACTGTTGCCTTTCCTTGAGCAGCTCTGCCATGCCCTTGAGCTCCGAAGACCCCACTGGATCCTCAGCATTTGTCTAGCAGGTGAGGGAAGAGAGAATGAGCATGGAGGATTGCATGGGATGGGCCAAGCCTTGGGGGGTGAACATTGCTTTGCACTCATATTCCACTGACCAGAGCTCAGTCACATGGTCACAGCTAACTGTAAGGAAGTCTGGGAAATGTAGTCTAGCTATGTGTCCAGGAAAAACAGGATGGGTTTAGTGGGCATCTGGCTAGTCTCCCACAGACAATGGATGGAGTGAACATTTCTACCATGTTAAAATTTAATGGTTTTATTTGAAATGTTTACTGTCTCTCTGATATCTTGTTTCCATTTGGAAGAAATCTTTCTTACATTATGTTTTTCCTCACTGACTACAGCTTGGGCATTAGTAGTATTTCATGTGTCAAGTTCTTCCGAACCCTCTCAAGTTTGTTCTTGTTATTTCCAGTTATTCCATTCTTTCTTCAAAGTTCTCTGCCTTCCATTTTGCAGACTTCATTGCAGTTAGAATGCATTTGATCTCTCCTCTGATGTTTCAGGAGAATTTTTTTCCATTTTTCAGACTTTTGACTTATGGATCAGCTATTTGTATGCATTTTAAAACTTAAACTCCGCAGTAAATGGACACACCTTCAAATAATACTAAATTATTCAATTAATTAAAATCTCAGAAAGGCACACACCTCTGAGAAACTCTCTCATGTACCACTATAGAAAATGCAAAGCAGGTAACCTGTATTTAACACTATGAGTAATAGAAATTATAAGCTTAATTCTAAAAAGGTTGAGTAAATAAATGCCCAGAAAAACAATAATTCCTGAGAAACAATCATGCACCCATCAACTGTCATTGTTAATGTTTAAAAATTAACCAGCATGGCTTTCATGGGAACCCAGATTGATTAGGTAGGAACCACACCCAGCAGAACCTCAGGGGGAAACATCCTTGACCTTTTAGATATACTGATATTTTTTTTTCCTTGTTGCCATTACCATCAAGATCAACAAAGTGCTTAGGGACACATTAAGCTGCAGCTGTTGCAATTAATTGTACCCTTAGAGCCTCAAGAGACAAGCCCTAGCAGCAGTGGCCAGCTTAGTCCCAGGGAGTGACTGGTTCTAACAGGGACTCCCTGGCAGAGTGCTTTGTAGGTCCCTCCCTGGAAACAATCAGTGGCTTGATGAGGCGGGGCAGGGGCCAAGCCTGGCCTGAGGCAGGGCTGGGGCAGGGCTGGGGCAGGGCTGGGCTGGGGCTGGGCCTGTGTGGTGGCAGTCTCTTAAGCGCAAGGCTTTCATTGGCTTGGCTGTGCCCCACTCAATTACTCTGGCTAGGTGACTCAACGTCAAGCACGTGAAGCAGTCTGGGAACAACAAACAGGGCATCTGACAATTAGCTGCCATTTTGTAAGAGTGGGGCTTAGGGTCATCGGTTAGCATTTTCCAGGATGGGGCCTACTGGCTCGCTATCTGGGTGACGGCTGCAGCTCTTCCATGGCAAAGCAATGCTATAATATCTGATTTTGCTGAAAATTGTGAGCCTTAGTCAGCCCAAAATTTGATCAACGTTTTGCTTCTTACATGGTGCCACGCAAATGTTGTGTAATATCTTAGTTTTTTTTTAAATAGTTTAAATGACTTGTTTTATGGCTTGCTCTAAAACCAGAATTAGACTCTTAATTGTCGTATGAAAAGAATTCTAGGCAGAATTAAATTAAATTAAATTCGGCTATTTGATTATCTGCTGGATCTCAGTGCATCTTCCTGATACTGTTCTCTCCCCGGTGGGATAATTAATTAGTAATTCCACTAGGTGTTTGTGGAAAAACAACGTTTGGGGCGATCTCATGCCAAGCAAATGCCCAGAATGAAAAAGAGGAGTTCATCATTTTATAACCTGTCTCTTGGTAAATGTAAACCTTGGTTTAAGGGAGCCAAGGACCTGGGGCAAAGTAGGCTATCAGGGGAATCAGATGGAGATGTCAGCAAACAGTTTAACAATGTGTGCCAAGCCCTGGGGGAGACGAGAGTGGGCAGGGGAGTACCCTTACGTGCAAGAAGGTTGGTCTTAAACAGGGTTTCTTTGTGCCTTTTTTTTTTTCTGGATGGAGTCTGTCTGTTCTGTCTCTTGATTATATGACACAGTCATTCAGCTCCCATTAAACAGGTCACTGGTAAAAATGAGCAAAACTAGAAATCCCTCTAAGTTGAAGAGGGAGAGAGAAATAGGAAAATATGGGTTGGTCTCATGGAACTTCAACCACTCCCCATGTTCTCCACACCAACTGAGAAAGTGTCTTTAAGCAAAACACCACGAATGTGGGGCAAGTCAAGAATGGCCACAGCATCACGCATCCGGCTCCAAAGGTACGCCATCTACACGGTCCAGCCAGGTGGAAGAGCCTGCAGAGAAGGAGACGTACCGAAAGGTCAGGCGACTGAGTGGGATTCGGAGTAGCTAGGGTTGGCTGCTCAGGGCAATTCTGAGTTTCCCCTTCTAGGGGCTGTGGGGTGGGGTTGGGGGGTGGTGTCATGAATCAGGATTTGGCTGGGCAGGCTCTGACTCACGTATCTTCTACAGATAAGGCCCTGGGTGCCCGGGGACAGGGAAGCCACATCACCAAAATCTCCAGCTGTCAGCATCAGGGTGTTACCTGGTTGTTTTTCCTTTTCCACCACTCAAATGTTCACTCGGATGCTTTCCATCTGGGAACCTTCGAAAGCTCTCCTGTTTTAGCTTCATCAAGGTAGCATTCAGCAGTTCAGCTGCTATAACAAACTGGCTGGATTTATGTTTCAAAAGCTTTACAGTGCCTTTCAAAATGTTCTCACCGAATCACTCAAGATTGTATCAGCACGAAGCATGTCATCCACGCGAATCTCCTTAGAGTCTCATTATGAATAATGTGACTAAGAAGCCTAATGTGTGGCCACCTGGCACCCTGGGAGCTTCATCAGTCTGACTCTTCAGGTAACTTCCTGGCAAACGTCCTCCAAGATGGTCTCTGCCTCGCCTAAGGATTTTCACGGACAAAGAGATGAGACCTAATATCCTACTATGAGGGAGAATTGAAGTACTTTACATTTTATTTTGCCTGGTTGTGTGTGTGTGTGTGTGTGTGTGTGTGTGTGTGTGTGTGTGCTGTAAAGGACTGAGGTAGATTTATCCCTTGAGAGATGACCTTGAGAGGTGAGGAAATCAGTCTTCCCGGCTAGCTTATCCTTCTCTCTCTCTCCCTCCAGTTAAGAGGAGGAGGCGGTGGGGGGTCAGGAGTCACAATAACTGCCACCATTTTCTCTAACCTCTGGGCTCACTCTGACCTCCTAGCCATACGTGTCCAAGAGAAGGCAAATCCCTATTCCTGTAAAAATCTATCCAAAGAGACTCTACTAAGCAAATAAACACTCCCCAGCTTTCTAGAACAGAAAGAAAAGTGAACTGTAAGGATGGACATATTTACAGGGGCCGGGGCCAGGTCCCATATGCTAACACAAATATGTCTAGACACAGCTCAGCTCACCTGGCCCCATTTATAGAGCCCTTCTCACAACCCCACCTCTTCCCATTCCCTTTTTCTGTGGAACTCTGCCCACTTTAATGTCAGATCAAAAGTTCAGTCTATTTCTGCAAATTTACAATAAAAAGAACAATAACGACAACAATTTAAACCAGCAGTAACAATATGAGGTAATAAGAGGAAGGTCACTCCTCACACAGATCCCTCCCTGGGACACGGAAGTCAAAGTCACCAGCATTTGCTTTATAATCTGACACAAACTTGCCGCTCTGCATGTAATGGGCTAATGCGTAACCTTAAGTATTTAAAGTCCACATTCACCAAGCACTCACCACATGCAGGGACTGTGCTGGACACTCTATATTCATTTTATCGCTTGATTTTTCCGTCCCTCTGCTGCTATGGTAAGGAGCATGGGATTGGTTTTGTCATTTTGCAGGTAAGCGGAGACATTGAGAGGTTGGGGGATTCGTCCAGAGTGACCATGGCTGATCCTTTGTAGAGTTAGCTTTTGTTTGTTTGTTCGTTTTTAAAGATTTTATTTATTTATTTAACAGAGAGGACAGCCAGCAAGAGAGGGAACACAGGCAGGGGGAGTGGGAGAGGAAGAAGCAGGCTCCCAGTGGAGGAGCCTGATGTGGGGCTCGATCCCAGGATCGCGCCCTGAGCCGAAGGCAGACGCTTAACTACTGAGCCACCCAGGCGCCCCTAGAGTTAGGTTTTGAACCAGATCTTTGTGGCTCCAGGTCTATCTAAGTTCACCCTCTGTGTTACTAGGAGATGACACGATGGCGATACTAACGAGGAGATACTATCCATTGAGGGTCACACATTTCAAGTTGAGAACCCTGAAAATAGAGGAGATGGAGAAATGACTCTTGAGGCTGATTTTTGTCTCTTTGTTCTTCTTCCTTTCCAACTCAGGTGTCTTAAGGAGACCAGCTACGTAATTTGCAGGGCTCGGTGCCAAATGAGAATTCCCGTCTCTCTGTTGAGAAATTCCTTAAAATTTCAAAATGGTGACCATGACACCAGCCCTGCATCAAGGCCTGATTTAAATTGGTTAGTCTGTTCTTCCAGCCATTCTGTCTCTAGAACTCTCTAAGCCGCATCTAGGAGGCTGCCCAGAAGAGTGGCTCCAGGAAGTGGACATCTAGGTGGGGACTAGATACTGCTGAGTTCCCATTGGTTGTACTGTCTTGTGGCCCGGGTTAAGAAAGTATGATCGCAGTGGCAACAAAGTCACGTTACATATATTTAAACTTAAACAGTTTTTATAGTTGTTATTTGTTGTAAGTAAATCGTTGCAAACACCTAGCTCAATAGATTCTAGAGATGAAATGACCCAACTTGATGTCTCCCCAAGTAGCTAAAAAATACAAACCCATTTATTTTATTTAGTTCGCGCAAAACAGCTTGGTATACACGAAGAAGGAATACACTTGAGGCAGCATCCTGCTCTGACTTCTCCTGCGGGGTCCAGAGAGGGGTTTACGGCGCGGAGAAGTATTTTCACAGGCAAAGCCCTAAGCAAGAACCCAGTTTGCCCAACGAATGACTTCTTTTGCCAAGACGAAACCTGGGAAGGCCGTAGCCCCCACCAAGCAGGCTGTGTGTAGGACAGTGTCAGGCCCGCTGGGCCAGAATTCCCAGTGCAGGGCAAGCTGGTCGGGGAAGTTGCAGAAGGTCTGATGAGACATGTGTGAAGGTAGACACCATATATTGTCGGGGTGGAGACCCCTAGGGGTTCCAGAGAAGCAGGGCAGCACCTGGGTAGGGCCAAGCCTGCACGTCAAGATCTGTGGTCTTATGGCTCGTGGTAATATTGGACACTGACGAAGCAGTTGGTAGGTACTAAGTGCCCCCGAGCACTTACGCGTTAACTCGTGCAATGGTTCTCCAGCGGAGCACCGATCAGAATCATGGCTGTTAGAATGTGGATTGCCGGCTCCACTCCCAGAGCTTTGGATTCAGGAACACTCCCTTTCTCTCCTTTTCTTCCTAAAGCCTCTCCCTCGTCCCGTGTCCTGTTTGGGTCCCCCTCTCCCCGGGACTTCTTCTCTGTCCGTGCCAACTGCATTATTTCCCCTCTGCACTCTTGTACCTCCAAGTGTATTGGTTAAGGGCACCTACCAGATCTGGGTCTGAACCCCGCAGACTGGCTAACTAGCTCTGTGACCATGAACAAATTATTTTGTAATTTTGTGCCTTCGTTTTTTTTCAAATGTAAAATGAGACCTATAATACATTATTTACTTCATAGAACTGTTGAGAGGATTAAATAAATATATATATATAGTGTAAGAAATGTTACATATACTTATATATACATACACAGTATATATTATGTATATCATTTTTAAAACAGTGTAAGAAATTATGTTTTACTTCCTATTTAGTTGTGATAAATTATTCCCTTTCTTTTGGTTAAAATTATAACTGTAATTTAAAATAAAAATTGACGTGTCTTTATCATTAGGTCTCGTGGTGACAGGATCTGAGAAGATCCTCATTGGGAAGCCGGCATAACAGGTGACAGCAGGAAGCCGGAGAAGTGGGTGGAGCTGCCGGAAAACCGTGGCTTTGGGTTGAAGGGATGTCATTCATTGCAGGCTCTCAATCATCTCTGCTCTGCAGACAGGCTACTCACCAAAGGCTTCTCTCAGAAAAGCCAGGGAGTGAAGGGAGCAGATCTTAGACAGGAGACTTTGAAAATGAAGAGATTAAAAAGTCCTTGAGCAGACACAGGGGATGGTGTGTTGAAATCAGGTTCTATAATATAGATGGCAACCAAAGCAAGACCTGGGTGGCCCCTTGAATGACCAAACCAAGAGACCGACTTAGAATAATATGGGAAGAAGCTGCCTCCCTCTGAGTTATGATTTCTGGCCAGGAAATTTACTTCTGGCAAATGTGGTTGGCCATAGAAAACAAGTCAGGGCACAAGGTCAATGCCGAGGGCAAGTTAAGAGCCATAGGGTCCAGAGGTGAGATGGAGTCCTGGAATCTACTGCAAGATCACTTAAGACTCGCCTGAAGCCCGAGAGGGAAGATGCTTGGGGAGCAAGACAGGGCAGTATCTTTTGCATCCCCAGGATCAAGCAACATGCCAGGAAGGGTATTTGCAAACAGGACCAGTTACATAATTTTCAGGGCCCAGGGCAACATGAAAATGCAAAACTCCTTGTTCAAAGAGCAGGAAAAAAATATTTTAGAGGTATTAAAATATAAGCTGTTTTCGTTCTGGGGTCTGTCTCTTAGCCTGCCATGGTGCGTTTTGTTTTAATTTATTATTCGATGTGCTGGAGCGCGGGAACGTTTGTAGGGCAAGCAGAGACCCCTTTATGGGTGTTGCCCTCAACTCGGTGCTCATGCGCACACGGTCCATCGGCTCCTAGGTCCTCCCTCCCAGCAGCCACCAGACCAACAAAAGGTCTCTGGCCAGGGGCAATGGGTCGAGGCTGGCATCCCCGCTTCCTACAGGCCTACCTCTCCAACTTTCAGTAGATAGGGGGCCCCTAAGGGTTCTGCAACCTCTGCATGAAACACTATAAAGTATGTGGATCAGGGCTGAGCAAGAGGCTCTTCTGCCCAGTGTCCACGCGTCTACACCGTGGTATAGACCAGGGTGGGGGTGGCTGCCACTACGTCCAGCCCCAAGACTCTGCAGGATGTGCGAACCTGACCCTACTGTCCCTGTGTCTATGCCCAGATCCCTGGTGGGGTTAACAGTGGTCACCGGGTGAGGGTTGCAATGGTGAGGCCAGGTGGCGCCCGGGGTTTTGGGGGAGGGGAAGTAGGTGGCTGAGAACCCACCCCGGGAGTGGTCAGCAAGAGGGGCTGGACTTTTGCTCATGAGCAAACTGCTTCTCCTCCCTCCACCCCCACATTCTTCTTTGGACTTGACTTCAAATACAAATTCAAAGATCAAATTATTAAGAATTTCAAGGCAGCAACTGCAGAGTGTTAAACCCCAAGGGAGAGGCCCTTCTAAGCAGGAGGTTCTGTGCACCTCCCCTGGTCAGACGCCCAGGACACGGCCCTCGGTTGCAGAGGCGAGAGTTTATCTACAGTGCAGAGCCAGGGAAGAGAGTCTGGGCTGAGCAAGGCGACCAGGAAGCAGGTTCTAAAGATTAGGGCTCTCACCAGATTGGGAAGACCTGTCAACCCAAATCTACTTTGGAGAAAAACCGAATATTTTATTTTTGCAACCAGCCCCAATAGGCAGAAAAAAGCAACAAAGTTGGAGAGTTGAACTTGTACTCAGTTCAGGTACATATAGTTTAGCAAATATACTCAATTTTAGTCTTCTGGGAAACTATTTTTATGTTTCCTTTCTTAGTTTCATGAGTAAAAATTTCTTGAGAAGATTGCCAATCCTGATTTGGCTGGACAAAGAGGACAGGGAAGTTTTCCACATTGGGCTGGCAGACAGGGCGTCAGTGTCTCTCTGGAGGCCAAGTGCAGGGGAAGGCTGGCACTGACTCCACCCTTGGGGGCGGGGATCAGCATGGATGGATGCGCGGCGTGGGCGCCCCAGAGGCCTGGGCCACTCTCAGCTGTGGAAGCTGCTACTTCTGGTCTGGACTGCTTGCTCCCACTTGCAACTCATTATACACAAGAGACAATGACATGGAATGAGAATGACTTTCAACCTTCCCAAGCAGACTACAGGAGGGTAGGCATTTCCCTTCCCAGAGTCATTTTGAGGACTGTGCACCCATTTTGATGGTCCTAAGTCCAGTGTGCTAGAGGAGAAAGAGTTTGGACATTTAAAGGAGTCGGTTCTGGAATAGGATCGTGGCTTTGCCATGTTTACAATTCTCCCCTTCCTTCTACTTTATGCTGATCTGTGCCAGGTGCTGGGGATACAGTGGGAAACAAGGCAGACACATCCCTTCTCGGACAGCACCTGCAGTGGGGAAAGCGTTGACGGATTATGACCCGGGGCTGAGGGAGGAAATAGCAAGGGGAATCAACCTGGATGAGGGATCATTGACAAGGCACTCACTTCTTTATTGTTCTCCATTCTAAACTGTGACAATTGGAGGTCATGTGCGTCAAGGGTCCGGCACTCTGTTTGGTCTATGATGACACCATGACAACTCAAACCAGCTTCGGGATTCTTCTTGAGGAGCCGTCACAGAGTCAGTTTCAAGCCCCGCTGATGGTCCTGCTTTCGTGTCAGACCTCCCCTTTGCTCGTATTAATTATCTTTTCACTCCGTGGACATTGCTGCCTCTCTGAGACCGGGCTTCCCGGAAGGTAGGAGCAGGTGTTAGCTTTTTGAATCTCCAGAGCACCTACAACAAAGCCCAGCACACAGTTACTGCTCAATAAATGTTGTTAAATGAAAATGAGTTGAACAATGGAAATGAAAAAGAGTCCCAGCGAAAACACACCAAGCAATCCGAAGAATGAGAAAGTGTGATAGGGAGAAACTGGAGCCTCTTCTGCTGTTCTGATAATATCTTTGTGACTTATTGGGAGAATAAAACCTCACATACGTTATATTCCATGTCTATCTTTTCCTCTGATAGAAGGCAGAGAGGATTAATGGCAGAAAGAATATTTAGTTGGGGTTTTACTCCAAGGGATCCTTCTTGATTAAGTAGTGAGGCATTAATTAAAAATCTAATTAATCATACTAAGCTGTTGCTGTTGTGCTCGGCAGTTAGGGGCATGCGGGCTTTCTGAGAACATGAGCTCTGAGCTTCAGGTAAAGGAAATATTCCCCAACCCTCCAAACAGACGGTGAAGCCCTGAGCAGGGAATCCTCCTGGGGGGTCAGTTTGGGATTACCTCTCCCAGGCTAATACACAGAGATGGATTTACCATGGAGCTGGTGATAAGGTTTGGACCCCTCCCTTCACGGCAATCACAAGATGAAGGCCAGACTGAGACGTGGACTGGAGAGGGCACCCCAGACAGTTCGCCATTCCTGGGGTCAGGGAGTGGTGTTGGATCGGAACCAGATCTGTCGCCAGAAACCAGGTGCCTATCTGCAGTTTCCACCTACACACCCACAGGAGCCAGGTGCAGCCACTTCCCTGTCTGCACCTGCAAGGCCTAGCAGCTGGCTGGGCCCAGAGTCTGGTCCCACCCCAGTTGGAAGGATGTGAGGAGCTTCCTGCCTAGGGCACACATTTGGCTCCAAATCACATCCTCCTCTCTATTTTCCCCTTGCCTTTGCCTGTCCAGCACGGCTAGTTCTTTGTCCCCTCCCCGCTCCCAACCCTTGGTCATAGAGTTCCACAACCCAACCTGAGCCCTAACGTTTTGCTCTTCTAGTCCCAGTCCCTTGCACTCTTCCTACGATCCCTCAATCCCACCCTAGCACCTACCCCAGCAAAGAAAGCCAGCCCCCAGGGCTTGCACCCAGGGTAAGGGCTGGGGATACCCGAGGAGAAGGAAGGGGGAAGAGCTGTGACTGAGGGGATGTTAGAAAGAGAAATCCAAAAAGCCCAAGAGGCGAAGGGCCTGGAAGGAGTAGGCATTTTGTCCCCCTTGGACCCTGAGCCAAGAATAAGGAATAGTCAGAAATTCTCGCTAACCACGTTCTAGAGCACCTATCACAAGAGCCTATCTACCCAGATCGCATATGTTTCTGCAGTGAGAGTTATACACTAAACCAAGGAGAGTCTATTCTCTTTCTCCAGCTTGAGGGATATGTGCTAAATCCGGGCAAGGGTTAACCATTTCAGGAGATTATATCAAGCTTGGGTTTAACTTTTAAGCTAGATGCTAGAGGGCATGTCTTAACTGTCATGTTGGATTGTGAATTTAGAGTTTGGGTGTGGAAGCTCGGCCTCCTTTCTTTATAATCTACACAGGTGTGCAGAGGACTTCAAAGCTCATTCTAGAAGGAGGCTATTGTGAATTAGCTCTGGGGAAAGAGAAAGAGAGAAATCCCGCAGAACAGGGGCTGAGAGAAGTCAACTAAACCCTCCTGGAGCTGTTACCTGTGCATTCATTTTAAGATTTCAAAATCTTTCTCTTGCACTCTCGCTCAAGAATGCGGACTTTCCCATTCCAAAGAATGATTTCAGATTTGAGAACCTCTATCCTTTTCTGAAAGAGATTCGAATAGGAAGTTTACCCAGGGAAATGTTGGCACCACATGAGACTGTCGAGTAGGACCTGTAGTCGCTCTGTCCTCCAGCCTACCACACGACACGTTCTCAGACACTGCTCCCTGCCAGGGTACTGTGCATCAATTGGAATTTCCTAATGGGGAATGTAAAAGTGGTCACTTTAACATCTGCTTCTCTTCTGTAAAAGCAATTAAATTAATGAGCATAGTATCCTTTTTTTATGAGATGATGCCGCTGCCTAATTGACTAATATTCAATAGGGTCTCGACTTGGAGTTGTATTTTTTTAACAGTGATACTGGGGCTTGATTGCTGTTACCATATGGAGAAAAAAAATTCCTCCTTTTAACTGTCAATATTTGAGTCCTACTACAAGCCAAGGGGGATTTATGCATTTAGCCTAAAGTATATTTTACCTCTTGGCATTTTCAATGATTTGTGGCCAATGAATCATGAAAATGAAATCTTAAATTCCCAAGAAACCACCAGAAACCAAGCCAGGCATTTAGCATATTTCACAGTAATTATTCCCACCCCACTCCAAAATGAAAATGTTTGTTTTCCCCAATTTGTTTGCTTTTTTCATTTATTGACATTTTGGGAATTTCCAGATTCAATTGCCTGTTCTGCTGAGGGTAGGGTAACGGCGATTGGAGTTTGGAAAGTCCTGTGTATTTAGTCAGTGTCCCCCTTCTTCAGAGAACAGGAAAGATCGGACCTTTTCTCATTTCATAGATGTTTCTCACTTTTTTTTTCTAGGAAAGATGATTTCTACTAGATTGTTTCATACCTATAATACGTAGGACTTAAAAAGTTTAAAACTTCTAACAACGTTCTGGTGAAAGTATCTACCGAGTTTAGTCACCCATTTTCCAGGAAACAACTACAACAATGCAATTTGTTTAGCCACCTGTCATGTTATCCTCCAGCCTGTCACAGCGCGGAGCTACAGACACCCTGTTTCTACTCTCCTTCATTTCATCTTAGCAACTCGTACTGATTCTTGCTAGTTATTTCTAATTTCTTTTAGTCTGGGGGACTTTTAGTTTTGCCTATCATCTCACAAAGGAGACTCTTGGTATTCCTTCTGTGTTCATTCTCCCCTGGTCCACTCAGAGTGTGTTAGCAAAGTACGGTGTTCTGCTCTGTTCCCCTCATCCTCAAAGTAGAATTTCTATTTCCCAGTTTCCCTTGCAGACTGTTGTGACCACGTGACGAAGTTCTCACTGACAGAATGGAACAGAAATGCTGAGCACAACTCGTGTTCACTTCTGTGTCAGAACATTGCTCACCCTCCACTTCCTCTCCTTCTCTCTAGGCTGGAACTTGTCTGGGGCATTGAAGAACCAGCAGTCATCATATAAAAGAGGGCAACATCCTAGGAGACAGGAGGAGCATTAAAGTGAAAAATCCCTCAGTGCCTGGACAAACCACACTCTTGTCCTGGACCACTTACCCATCTCTAGACTGTGACCTGAGGGAAAAATAGATTCCTCTCCTACTTGAACCATTTTAGTGTGAAGTCTTTTTTGTTACAGCAGCATAACTGATACTGTGGCCCTGAGTAATACATTTCTTAAGCGAAAGAGAGGATGCTACTACTGCCCTCCGCTCTAGTTGGATCCACTTAGAGTGTCAATTTGCTTGCCGTCAATCACATGTTAAAAGACATAAAGGCAAAGCAGAGGTTTCCAGGTGAGAACAACAAGAGGGGTGAGGGATTCAAAGTTGAAAAAGTATTCTCAGAGTAGAAGTGCTGTTTTCAAGTGTCTGAAGACCTGGTATGTGGAAGAATGATTCACCTCATTCTATGTGGTTTTAGTAGACAGAAGCAGGACTCAAGGTGAAAACAGATTTTGCTTAAGACAAGGAATATTTCTGGCTGTCAGATTTGTATAGAAATGGAAAGGGCTACTCTGGGAGTGTTGAGTTTCTTGCTCATGGACACATCTTAACAGAGCCTGGATAACAGGGCTGGATCTCATAATGACTATGTGTCATGTGTGTAGACTACATAAATTGTCTCGAATTCTTAGAACTACAGTAAAAAGTACATATTTTTATCTCCATTTGATAGAAAGAGAATCTAAGTCTCAACCAAGTTAAAACTTGCCAAAGGCCACAGAGCTAGTTAGTAGCAGAGTCCATGTTCTTTCTATCAGCCACCCTTAAAGTTGATTTACAAAATGGCTTAAAAATTTCTTTCAGATTGGAAATTCCACTGTCTTTCCTGAATCTTGGGTGGAAGTCTGAGGTATCAGAGCTGGAGACATCTCCAAAAGGTTGGTGTGCCTTATCTTCTAAATTTTAACTCAGCAGCAAACTTACTCTGAGCCTCCTTTATATGTCAGAAATTGCCAGCAAATCACCAATCCATTTTCTCTTTTTACTTGGCATGCAATGAGAATACAATTTCAGCTTCTCTTGCAGTGAAATGTGAGCAAAAATAATGTGGACCCCTCCTAGATCTGGCCAGTAGAAACCTCCCATATACGTTCTTATGCTGCCGCTGAATATTGGCACATGGAGTGACCTTGAAAGTTGAGTGTTGAAAGTGGCAGAACTTTTCAACCTTGATCCCCAAACTATATGTTGAGCCAAGCCTGGCAACCCAGAACTGCTCTGGACTGTGTAAGCAAGGGAGGCATAAACCTTTACTATGTTTCAGCCACTTGATATTTTAGGATCTATTGCTAACAGCAATGAGCCTGCTCCATCTAACACTTCTTACCCTTAGCCACTAAATATCCAGGATTGTCTAACTTGGTCATAAGACTCTGTGAAGGATCACCATATTTACTGACAACTCTACTGGGCTGAACCTTTTGAGGCTGCAGTTATTCAACCCTTTTGGACTAAAAAAGCAGAACTTTAATGCAATTCAACCTAAAATAATGGAAGACAATCTGATTCTGTCACCTCTCACACCTTTGACCCCTATACAACTCTGCCCAACTGATAAAGGGGGATCAACCTCTTTGTACAACAATGTCAGTTGTTTTCAAATACAGGCTCCCCTTGATAGAGATCTGCCAAAAGTTTGCCAAATGGTGACATATGGTACAGTCCTCCACTGATTTATGCTGTTAGATTTTTTAGTATTTTCTCTCTCTCTCTCTCTCTTTTTTCTTTTACTTATGGAAGAAAAGCTAGATTTCCAGATTATTTAAAAATTGGAAGATTTAAGGGCCCCTGGGTGGCTCAATCAGTTAAGTGTCTGCCTTTGGCTCAGGTCATGATCCCAGGGTCCTGGGATCAAATCCTACATCAGGCTCCTTGCTCAGTGGGGAGCCTGCTTCTCCCTCTCCCTCCACCTGCCATTCCCCCTGCTTGTGCTCTCTCTGTCCCTCTCTGTCAAATAAATACATGGAATCTTTCATTTAAAAAAATTAGAGGATTTAGCCACACTCACATGGCAATCAGCTGGTGTTGAGGGGATCTTCTTTAGACAAGTCATACCTTCTCCAGTTCTCCATAGACCCGACACTCCTTTCATCTCAACACTGACATGTCAGATGCTGCATATCCTTGTGAATCACATCTTTAAACACCTGGCCCTAGAGGCCATTTGTACTTCTCTCACCGTTTTAACACTGCAGTAGAGTCAACGATTAACAAAGAACTACTACCCTGAGAACTGCTTCTAAAGGAGATAGAATTCCTTTAGAAGACAGTGAATGCTTCACGCACCTTGGCAGAAGGGTCAGGAAAAGTCTCTCCATTATTATTGGTACAGAGCCTCCTTGTGGGAGCATAGACCCAGGATATCAAAATTACTCTTTTTAGTCCCCAACTTGCTTTCAGCAACACAAAGTGTGAGATACAAAGTACAGCTTTGTAAGAGAGAATAGAATTCAGTTGTTCCATTTTTAATTGAAAGCCCAAAAAGTGAATATTGATTGGTTTGACTCCATCTAGAGAGTTAAGCAATTTTCTTCCTCATCCCCAAATCCCCAACTGTGTTGGGCTACAGTTGTCACCATTAGCCTCTTGGATGTTGGGCAGGTTCAGATAACATACCCACAAGATCAGAGAAACCGGGAGCTGGAGAAGAATCCAGGACAGAGGACCTTCACCTTTTCAACTCAGAGGTGATCATTCGTGCAGGGATGGACATCTGTGCAGGTGTTTTGGGTTTCTGACTCAGTCATGGGACAACACTTCTACAGGTGTAGTGCTTGTTTTCAAAGTTCTAGAATATGCCAAAGGTTAGATGTGTGCATGAGTTTCATATGAAGTGGTTTCCTTTTTCAACAGTCTGAAAAACAGTAAGTACAAAGTGGATCACTGATCTCCCAGGGAGTTTTCTATGCTTATGGTATAAATTGGGGGAGGAAGGTGGGTGAGGTAGGGCATTCAAGGCAAATACTTGAAGCTCATTTTGCCCAACCTGTTGTATGGGTGCTACTGAAGTAAACATGACCATTTGAGGTGGGATACAAATGTACATTTAAAAAATATTAATAGTGTGACATTGACTTTAACATGAATTAGAATAAAAATAACACAATGTTTCAGATCTGTGATTACGTCAATATAAATACTAAGGGTGAATAAAGGGAAAGTTAGGCTGTTTAAAGGGAGATATCAGGTTTAAATAAGAATATAGGGACTTCCACTTTCAGTCAAAATAGGATAACAAGGACCAAATTTATCCTCCCACCTGATACAGCTGGAAACAAAAATATGCACGTGAAGCGGTAGTACTCAAGATACTAGACA
The DNA here is from genome assembly GCF_024610735.1 of Ursus americanus. NCBI lineage: Eukaryota > Metazoa > Chordata > Mammalia > Carnivora > Ursidae > Ursus > Ursus americanus. Next base: position 53,136,172 of record NC_142134.1, read on the forward strand.
TCAGGCAATGATGGCGGTTGAACAAATGAGGTGAGCCCTATAACTGCCTGAGCTCTTATTACCTGGAGAAAGTTTCCAGGTCATGGCATAGGAATGGGGAACCCAATCAAAGCTGGGGAGTAGTTTTCCTGACTCACAGAGACAGCTGAGAGTTTAGGGGAGCCAGCTATCTGTAAGCAAAAATAAATAACTCTCTGATCCTGATTGCATATTAGATACAAAAATTAACTCAAAATGGATCATAGACCTAAGGGCGCCTGGGTGGCTCAGTTGGTTAGACGTCTGCCTTTGGCTCAGGTCATGACCCCATGGTCCTGGGATTGAGCCCATAATGGGCTCCCTATTCAGCAGGGCCCTCTGCCCCTCCTCCCTGCTCGAGCTCTCTCTCTCTGTCAAGTAAATAAATAAAATCTTTAAAAAGAACGGATCATAAACTTAAATGTAAAACAGAGCTATAAAATGTCTAGAAAAAAATACAGGAGAAAGTCCTTATGACATTGGGTTAAGCAAAGATCCCTTAGATGAAACACAAAAAGCATAATCCATAGAAGAAAAACAATCGATAAATTGAGCTTTATCAAAATGAAGAACTTCTACTGTTAGGAAAATACTGGTAATAGAATGAAAAGACAAGTCATAAGCTAGGAGAAAATATTTGAAAATCTCATATCTGGTTCGGGATTTGCATTCATTGAGAATACATGAAATATTCTCAAAAACTCAGTAAGAGGGACACCTGGGTGGCTCAGTGGTTGAGTGTCTGCCTTCCGCTCAGGTCATGGTCCCAGATTCCTGGGATCGAGTCCTGCATCAGGCTCCTTGCTCTGCGGGGAGCCTGCTTCTCCCTCTGCCTGCTGTTCGCCCTGCTTGTGCTCTTTCTCTGATGAGTAAATAAAATCTTAAAAAAAAAAAAAAAGAAATTTTAATAGGATTGTTAGAAAACCAACAACCCTATTAAAATTGGACAAAAGATCTGAACAGACATTTGATCAAAAAAGGATATATAGATGGTAGGTAACTTCACGAATAGATGCAAACATTGTTAGTCATTAAGTAAATGGAAATTGGAGCCATAATGAAATACCACTGCACGCCTACTTAAATGGCTAAAATTAAAAGGATTGAGGGGCACCCGGGTCGCTCAGTCAGTTAAGCGTTAGACTCTTGGTTCCGGCTCAGGTCATGATCTCAGGGGTTGTAAGATCCAACCCCGAGTTGGGCTCCATGCTGGGTGCGGAGCCTGCTCAAGATTCTCTCTCCCTTCTCTCCCTGCCCCTCCCCCATGCCACTCATGCATGCATGTGAGCTCTCTCTCCCTAAAAAAATAAAAAAATAAAAGGCTCAGCCATACAAAGAGTTGACCAGTATGTGGAGCAACAGGAGATCTCCTACACTGCTGGTGAGAAGGAATTATGGTGCAACCAAGGAAAAACAATTTGGCAGTTTCTTAAGAAGTTAAATAAACATCTACCCTGTGATTCAGCCATTTCACTGCTACATAAACAAACAAAAAAAGAGAGAGAGAGAGAGCATATGTCCATACAAACACTTGTACAAAGACATTCATAGTAGCTTTATGTGTAATAGTCAAATATTGAAAAGAACTCATATGTCCATCAACAGGGGAACAGAAAAACAAAGTTCCTATACCCATACAATGGCAAACTCCTCAGTCACAAAAAGAAGTGCATTACTGATACACAAACAATGTGGATGGATTTTGAAATAATTACACTGAGTTAAATAAAGACAGGCAAAACGTGCATACATATTGAATGATTCCATCTATATAAAGTTCTAGAAAGTTCTTGCTAAGCCATAGTGATAGAAAGCACATCAGTGGTTGCCTGTGGATAGAGGTCAGAGAGAGCTGGTAAGGAGAGATTACAAAGTCATACGAAGAAGCTTTTTGCGGGGGCACCTGGGTGGCTTAGTCGGTTAAGCGACTGTCTTCGGCTCAGGTCATGATCCCAGGGTCCTGGAATCGAGCCACACATTGGGCTCCCTGCTCAGTGGGTTCTCCCTCTTCCTGGTATTCCCCCTGCTTGTGTTCTCTCTCTCTCTGTCAAATAAATAAATAAAATCTTAAAAAAAGAGAAGTTTTTTGGGGGATTAACATATTCTGAATCTCAATTGTGGTGATGGTCATGTCATGTCCAAACTCGTCAAATCATGCACTTGAAATGTGTGCAGTTTATTGTATGTCAATTATACCTCAATGAAGCTGTTAAGAAAATATGAATATAACTGAAAATGAATATATGAATATGAAAATATGAATATACCTGAAAATACCAAAAAACTTAAAGGTTGAACAACTAAATTTTGGCAACGCAGCTTGAAATTACCCTATTTTTCTCATACCCACCCCTCCTCTTATTTTCTTGTTCTTGCCCTTCTTTCTTTTTCTTCTCCCCATGTGAGAATAGGTGATAACAGTTTGGGACCACCACATAGAAGACGCTCCTGGCCTCAAAGTAAGAAAGGGCTTTCTGACAATTTCTGCTCTTTAGAGAGGCGATTGAATAAGTTGTTTGCTAAAATAGGGAGCTCTCCATCTCCGGAGTCCTCCAGCACAGACAAAATGAACATTTAACAGGGATATGGTAGCATCAGATGGGGTGAGAGGCCAAATCAGTGGCTTTCGAGCATTTTTTTCCCTCTTCTTAAGTCATAAAAGTCTTTCTACAAATGCATGAAATCTTAGGTGGAAGTCAAATATTTAGAGAAGACAAAAGAGACATTTCTTTGAAAAAAGTTGGGGGCTCAGAATCCTGCCTACTTGGTGTCATCTTTTAGCTACTGTGGTGGCCCTTGCACATCTCCTTGGGTAGGTCACTCTCCTTCATTCCAAGTCTGAAGGTCTATAAACGTTTAGTTGCAGTGGGCACAGATGAGGGTTGTTTTTTTCTTTTTTCCCCAAACCACCCCAGTTAGAGCAGGAGTTTGAGGTGAAGGGCTGACCACATCTTAGTCATCTGAGAAAAAGTCGACCCATTTGCAATAGAAGAGGCAGTTCTTTTCTTTGCAAACAAATCCAGTAATTATAACATTGATTGTCTTTTTCCCAGAGGGAGTATAATACAGCTACTATTTATCCAGATGTCCCAGCTCTTTTTCCTCTTCACTTTCTGAGAAAGAAAGGGTTTCAAATAATGGTTTAGTTTAATAACAGTTTGGTCAGTTCTGCTTCTCTTTAGACCACGCATTTTTTTTCTCCCTTTAACCCTGAATATGCCAGTTGCGTTTGACCACACTTCAGTCAATAAGAGAAAGGATGCTGTTTTCATATTAGTCAGAATGATGAAAGTAATCATTGTGAGCATTTACGGAGTGCTTACTCAGTGCCAAACACTGCATGAGGGTTAATTTTTATGTGTCCACTTGGCCAAGGAGCCAGATGTTTTGTCAAACATTATTCTGGATGTTTCCATGAGTATGTTTTTGGATGAGGTTTACGTTTGAATCGGTCGTACACTGAGTAAAGCAGATTGCTCTCCTTGACATGATTGGGCCTTGTCCAATCAGCTGAGGGTGAAGTAGACCAAAAGGCAGACCTCGTCCCAGCAGGGTCAGTGTTGGGGCGGGGGGGGGTTCCCCAGCAGACAGCCTGTGGATTTCATCTACATCATTAGCTCTATATGACACAGCTTTTGCACTCGAACTGCAACTCTCCTGAATGCTAGCTTGTCAGCCTTCCCTATCAGATTTTGAACTCCACAATCAAGTGAGCCAATTCCTTAAAATAAACCTCGCTTTGTATAATACATATCCCATTGGTCCTGTTTCTCTGGAGGACCCTGACTAATACACATTGCAATAAGTATTCTAAATCTATTAATCCATCTGACTTTCAGAGCCATCCTATGAAATTTGAACACAATACTTGAAGAAGCGTTGCTCTTTCACAGGTAAGGGAATGCGGTGTAGTGAGATAAAGTGATTTGCCCAAATCTCCCAGTTAGTAGGTGGCAGAGCCATGATTGTAACCCTAAGTTTGTGGACTGAGCCAGTTTGCTTTCCCACACTAGCCAGCTCTTGACATATTTTGGCCGAACGGGCCTCAGCATCTGGAACCTGACTTTGACCTACCCTATCTTTCCCGTCAGGGGCTCCTGGGAGGCTGCTTGGCGTCTGCCCTGGAGCCTGACGCATCTGATCCTCTTTAGTGAACTCAGGCATGATTCTTCGCATGCTAATCCTCAGCTTCCTAACCTACAGAAGGAGAGTAAATCACCCCGCCAGCTTGTCATGAGGGTTAGATGTGAGTGTCAAGAGCACCCATCCCATGGCCCACACCCACAGGCGCTCACGCTCTCACAGGGACCGAAACGATGCCAGTGCACTAGAGCTGAGTCCTGGGTCCTCCTGGCTCCTTAGAGAGCGAGTTCTTCTGTGTGCTGTTTGTATTAGACTGCTGGGGCTGCCATAACAGAATTCCACGGGCTGGGAGGCTTCAACACCTGAAATGTATTTCTCACAGTTCTGGAGGCTGGAAGTCCAAGACCAAGGAGGTGGCGGGTTGGTTTCTGGGAAAACCTCTGCTTTGGGCTCGCTGATGGCCACTTTCTCCCTGTGTTCTCATATGGTCTTTCTTCTGTGTGTGTTCAAATTTCATATCCTTATAAAGACACCAGTCAGATTGGATTGGGGCCCACCCTAATGACCTCATTTTAATTTAGTCATCTCTTGAAAAGGCTCGATCTCCGGAAGTAGTCACAGTCTGAGAAACTGGGGGTTAGAGCTTCAACAAATGGATTTTGGGAAGACACAATTCAGCCTGTAATACGATCCTCCCCAACAGAGGCCAAGGACCTGTGGCTCAGGACTACCCTTCATACCTCTCACTACTGAGGGGATGCACTGGACCTTTTCTGCCTGGCTGTTCCTTCAAACCTTCTGCTAGTTGGCACTATCTCTTCAGGATTATGCTAAGAGACCAGCTAAGCTGCTCAGAAATTAAAGGCCAATAGCTCACTCAAGTTCTATAAACTTATCTTTGTCCAATGGTTATGGAAAGGCAACTAGAAAACTACCAAGGATGTAGAAATTGCTTCATACTTTTAATCTATAAACTACACCTCCCAGCACTTCCACACACACACACACGCACACACGCACACACACACATGCACACACGCACACGCACGCACACACACACACACACACGCACACACGCATTGCCCAGCAGGAACAGAAAGGTATTTTGAAGTACACTTCAAACAACAATTATATGTATATGTATATGCACATATGGTGTGATGACACCCGCGGTTCATGACTCCAGTGACTTTCGCATTCTTTAAATTGGCTCCTGTTTGTTTCAGTTACCCTCTTACAGGACTACACTTGTTCACACTATGGGTCCTATTAATTCCATCCCTGTTTACTATGACTCAGGGGTTTTTTTCCCCCTAACATCAAAGGTCTCCAAGAGAGAGTCTCTAGTTGGGCTGTTCACCACCCAATATGGTCCACCCCTACTGGTAATAAAGCCAGAGCATCTTCATAGGCCACCGTCTTCCTGATGTCAAGTCTACTTCTAGTTGCCCTTGGCTAAGGCACCAATACTGGGTCCAATCTTGGATGCTTAGGGAAGTAGGGCTTATGGTACAAACACAGTGACTTGATTAGAAGAACCTAAATGACCAGTGTCCTAGGAAGAGGGTGTGAAAAGGTAGGTGCTAGGCTCTGTGGGTCTCTCTGGAGCCCGCAGAGACCCATTGTGAGGACTCACATCATGTCAGGAGAGCAGCCACCATATTGGCAAAGCTCACTTCCTTTTGCTGATAGTCTGCTCCAAAACACCATCCATTTTAGAGAACAAATGGATTTTTCAAGTCTCAAAATTAAATTTTACAAAACTGGATTAAACACAGACCTCTTTTTATGTCATTTGAAATCATTTAATTAAGACATAAAACCAAATTACAAAAGAGTAAGCCATGTGCAAAAACTATAATTTTATGTTCTGGAAGAAAGAGAAATACCTATAGGGAAAAGAAAGTCAGTCTGGGAAGTTGTTGTCACCCTCTTTTTTTTTTTTTTTTTGTCTTTTAAACAACATTTTGAGTAGAGTGTGATCTTCTACAGTTGAACCTAGACAAAGAGTAAAGGGAACAGGAAATCAATGGGAATCATATCTTAATGAAAGCGCTTCTCAAATAGTCCAAGAATCCATAAGAGACTTATTCTATATTGGATTTCTGGAAGTCGGCCGAAGGACCCGAGCTTGTAACCCAGTGATTGATGCCTGCCATCAGCAGCACATTCACTCCTTTCCTCCCTCGAAGCTTAGACAAATTTTGCCTCATTCCACAAGCTCTCAATCATATTCATGGAGTCAAGACTTCAAATGGGGCATGATTATAACTTTAATAGCTATTCCAGGTAGAACTGATTCGCATGATGTGGGATCTTGGCAGCAGTTTAATTACTTTAGGGTAATGATGTGAATCGCAGTCAGGGGCCAATTTTGGCATCACCGGTTATCACGTGCAATAATTAATATGATTAAGTGTGCTGCTTTAGAAACTCTTTTACTCCCCTCTCTTTGCTAGTGTTTGGAACTTGTCTTCGGAAACTATTGTATAGACAAGGTTTTCTTCCCCTCATTTTCCTCTGTAGGTCAGGATATATTCCTGAGAGCACAGGTATCTTTATTTACTGATTAAAAAAAACACATTTTCTGGAAAATTTTTGCAGAGATAAAGCAGAGGAGGGACTTCTTTGCTTTCTTCATTGCCCTTCTCTTGTCTCCTTCTTTCCTTATTTATTGTTTGCTTGGTCACCTCTCCCACTTTATATAATTTCATGGTTCTTCCAAATGAATTCAAGTTTCCAAGCACCGATGCAAAGACCTTAGCCAATAATAACAACTTCTGTTTGTTGATTGCTTACTGAGTGCCAGCAATCGCTGCAATCGCTTTCCTTGTCTTTTTTAATCTCATCAAAATAACTGCATGCCTTCCGCGATGCGGGTAAAAATAGGAACGCTTATACACGTGAGGCATCTTACCCACGCTGGAAGAGCTGGTAAGTGACGGCTCAGGGACTGAAATCTAAGGGTTCTGTGACCCACAGTACGAGCTTCTCCATACTAACTTCTACCAAAATCTGGTAATCGTAAAAATAACTTTTCTCTCTCAAAGTAACGGTCATTCCTGCAAGGACTGTCCTGCAACATACATATGTGGAGGGGTTGTCGTATGCCAGGACCGTGTCGGAGGCTCAGGGCACGAGACACAGCCCCTGCCCTCAAGTCCCTGAGTCCTTCGGGAGGTAATTACAGTAGCATGAGGTAATGGCTATGATGGGAAATCACAGAAAATATCGTTTAAAATAATGTTAGTGTGGCCAGTCAGAAGGGTATAATGTGTGTCTGAAAAATCCCAGTTAGCTCCAGCCAGAGAATGACTTCCTGCAAAACTATGAAGAAAAGCCAAGGAGTATTACATAGATGATACTATCATCAAATGTTAGCCATCACTGATTATCTCCTGTGGTCAAAAAAAAAGGCGATGGTTCTAGAATTACATTGACCTGGCTTCAAGCTTTTGCTCGATTTCTTATTAAGTGTGTGTCCTTAGCAATTTACTCAACCTGTCTGAACTTCTGTTTCCTCACCTATAAAAACAGATGATAACAAATCTTACCTCCTCTGGTTGTTTGAACCAGGGGTCAGCAAACTTTTTCTTAAAGACACAGAGAGTACTTATTTTGGTTTTTGCTGGCCGTGCAATCTCTGTTACAAGTGCTCGGCTACGCTGTTGTGGGGCAAAAGGAGCCACAGATAATATGCAGGTGAACAAGTGTGCCTCTGTCCTCCTAATAACACTTTATTTATAAAAACCGATGTGCTGGATTTGGCACATGGGCTAGAGCTTGTCAACCCCTGGTTTAAAGGAGGAAAGGGGGGGAAGCGGGGGAAAAATAAACCCAACATATAAAAGTTTCCAGTACACCGTAGGTGCTCAAAAATTGTTCCTTTCCCTTCCTTCGTGCCATTCATTCCACTAGGCATCACAAAGATGCACGTAATCACTGCGTCTCCCTTTTGAGACCCTCACAGTCCAGTTAGGGTGACAGACATGGAAAATATAGACAACAATACAATTTTGCAAGTACCAGTTGTGAGGGAAACAGAGCAAATCGGAAGTTATAGGAGTTGAGTGAAGGAACAGTGGAAGAAAGAACTTCCAGGTAGGGAATCTAAAGAAGGAGGGATGCCCTAAGTGTTGTCAGAGGACGCTGAGTGGACACCGAGTTTAGGTGGGGAAGTGGGGGCTGACTTTCAGGTTCAGGAGTTTACACCTTTTCGTAGATCTCAACCAATGTACCGTTGAGGGTTTTTGAAGAGAACATAGGAAGCACTCAACAGATTATTTGTTGAAGGAATCAGTTCCTCTGAGATGACTGGTGTGATGGTTGGGCACAGAATGGCTGCCAAACGATCAGGTGGGGAGGACTCCGTCCTGGGTGACAGCAGTTAGAACCGGCAGAAAGGACATATCAAAAAGACACTGAGAAGGAGTAAAGGACTTGAGCTGGTGAGTGAACATGGGCAAGACTGCTGGTCAGGGAGGTGGCTGAGGTAGCAGTCTGGTGGCCGGCAGACCAGCAGAACAGTGTTGCCGGCGCAGAACAGAGGATGTCAGGGAGGCTGCTTTTTGGAGGAAACGTCATGAATTCAGAGTCCCTGAAGAACATCCAAGTGGAAGTGTTTAGTGAAATAAGATGGGCTCAAGAAAGAGATTGACTCCGGAAGCAGAGATTTAGACTTCTCATGAGAATGGATGACGTATTGATTCTTGATGAGACCTGAAGATCGAAATAAGCAGTTGGTGTTGGGACAAAGTCAGAGACAACGGCTCTCCTTAGAAATCCAGAAGCATCTCTCTATTTCTTCCTGAATGTAATGGCAATAGAAGCTCTGAGAGACTGGCAAGGTCTCACGGTACTTTTTTTTTTTTTTAACTATAAAAAAAAACAAAGATCAGGAAAAGAATTAGATAAACCCTGGGGAATTCTGATGTCTAGAAACTTCTCTCATACAATCCCGAGAAAAAAACCCCGAGTGTGAACTCCTGAACTATGTAAATTCTGATATGCAGACCTAATACAGAGTAATCCCACTGAATCCCACATCAGCAGAAGACGTGGAAATGTGTCAGCAATGAGAATGATAAAACAACTCTGAGAGAGGGGCGCGTGGGTGGCTCAGTGGGTTAAGCGTCTGAGCCAAAGGCAGATGGATATCCCAGGGTCCTGGGATAGAGTCTGCATCAGGCTCCTTGCTCAGCAGGGGATCTGCTTCTTTCTGTCCCTCTGCCCTTCCCCACTGCTGGTTCTCTCTCTCTCTCTCTCTCTCTCAAATAAATAGATAAAATCTTTAAAAAAACCAAAACCCAAAAAACAACTGTAAGACATTCTCAGCATCTTTTCAAATGCGTGTAGTCAATCATGATTTAGCAAAGCTACGTTCAGATATGGATGCTAATTTGTTGCCCTGTTAAATAAACACAATCTTGTGCCCAGTCTTATGCCAAATTCTCAGTAGATCTCAGGTTGATCTGCTTTTCTTGTGTTACAACTTTTCTTGCTACTACCGTGAGGAACGGAATTCCCTTTGACGAGGAAAAGTGTTCTGTGCGGCCAGAGCAAGAAAAAGGGGTCTTTCTAGAGTACAGTTGTCCTACATTTTCTTTAAGTAACATCAGAAAAGTGTTACTCGGAGGCATTACATCGGGCCCCGTTAGACGCCGACTTCCTATTAAGTCGGTGAGTTGTGGAGAGAGGTGTTACCATCTGAAACAGTTTGGGAAGGGGTTTCATTTTCCACTTTCCATTTACCTATTTCTTGAAGCCAGTGAAACACATTGTATTATGTCATTTGCAGGGTCAAACAAAACAGCCTTTTTCAGAAATACAGAAGAGTGAAGGAATCATAGGATTTAAAACTCGAGCTCCAGGACTTGCCAAGCTTAAACTTCTCGTTTTTTAAAGAGAGAGAACTCAGACCGGAGGGGCTGAATGACTGACTAAACATGGGTCAGCGAATACGCAGCAGAAGCAGGTTTGAACTCAAGAGTCCTCCTTCCCGTTACTTCAAGTGCATCTTGGTCAGAGGTTCGTTTTGGCCGTGGGTGGATTCTCATTCCGTTATGGGGATTTGTAAGAGAAAACTTAAGCCGCAAGCACACTAAAAATGGAGGATTTACATTGAGGACACACCCATCACGCTCCTTTCTTAACACTTCTGAAGGACTGGGACAGCGTCAGAGAGTCCTGTTGACGAGACCTGGTCATTTCTGGGAAAAGCAGAAATCCTTAGAGGAGCAGGCGTAATCCCTTTGACTGAGAACACCAAGGGGACCAGAGAGCCAGCCCTGAAACCTTGATATTTAAAGCAGTTGTCCACAGACATAATGCCTTTAGTTTGATCAAAGAGCCGGGCCACACAATCCCCAAGAACAGGAAGGCTGACGAGAAGGGGGGAAGGGTCCTTTGTCCTCGAGGCCGGCAGGCCTGGAATCCGGATGCTGGCAGGCAGGGCTGCTGGCCTTGCAGGGAGGGCTGAGGCCCGGCCTGTCCCCGGAATCCCTCCCCCTGTCCTCCTTGGGTCCCCACATCAAGAAATCGGCCAGATCCTCGTCCACCCCCCACCCTCAGTCTCTGTCCATTTTCTTCAGCACAGCCATAAAAACAATTTCCTCAGCCCCACGGAATCCACGTTGTTGGATTCCACAATCAGAAAAGGTAAGTGTCCCAATTTAACTCTTGGAGTCTTTCTCCCAGTGTGTGGTTTCCTAAACAAATATTTCATGTATCGTTCAGGTCACATTCTTGACCTTGTTGTTTCAGGTGCCTGATAATTCTGGGCTGATGACAGCCCAGCGAGCACACTGGTCACCCCCATCCCCTCTGCTCCCTTTTCCTCCTGTCCCCTGGCAGCTTTCCCTGGGCCCGTTTTGTCCCAGCCTCTCCCCTATTAATTGCTTTCCCCTGCAGCCTTTTCTCTATCAAAGTGCTTGCCCCTGAAGCCTTACACTTCAGATTCCTGCCCCTGGTGCCCTTGGCTCGTTCGTTATTTAATTTTTCTTTCAGTCCCCTGCCTGTCAGGCAATGTCTGCACACGGGGATTGTTTTCATTTTTGAAAGTCTCCAAACACAGCTCGCAGCCTTGGAGATAAGCTTTAAAAAAATTATAACACTCTTTGGTGCATGTGCCCCTGTGCGCACCCACACATAAATGAGTGAGGGGGGGGCTTTGGATCCACCCACGTTCTCAGAAGCAGAATTTTCACGATGAAAGGGCTTTCTGCACTGCCCTTTGGCCCTGACAGCAACACGACCGCTAATGCCCGCTCTCCTGCTTAGCAAGTAGCTGGGAAGGGAATTTCTTTTCCGAATGGATATATACAGAAAGCGTCTTCCAGAGGCTTTGCAGCCTTGCGCTAAGCTGGCTGAAGTCACTTCAGAGATCCAGTCTAGTGGAGGGGACGGCATGACCACAGAATGAGGAGACACATCTTATAGTAGTTGATGGAAGTCTAGTCATGCAGGAAAGCATTCAGAATAGTCAGGAAAGAGGAGAACAGAGTGGACCTCTGGGGAAGAGCGACTTTTGGATTCAGGAAAGTTCTTTCTCTGATTTTTTTTTGACTTCTTCTTCTTTTTTTTTTTTAATCCCTAAACTTTAGATATGTTCGACATTGCCATGAGCCAAGCTGTGTTCCCACAAAACTCCTATGTCAAAGTCCTAACCCCCAGGATCTCCAAATGTGACTGTATTTGGAGGCAGGGTCTTTAAAGAGGTAATTGAGTTAAAAATAAGGTCATTAGTGGGGGCCTCAATCCACTATGACTGGTTTCCTTATAAGAAGAGGAAATTAGGGCGCCCAGATGGCTCAGGCAATTGAGCATCCAACTCTAGGTTTCGGCTCAGGTCATGATCTTGTGGTCAGGAGATCGAGCCCTGAGGCAGGCGCTGTGCTCAGCAGGGAGTCCGCTTGAGGTTCTCTCTCCTCTGCCCCTCCCTCCACTCGTGTGTGCTCTCTCAAATAAATAAAGGAAATATTTTTTTAAAAAAGTAAAAGAGGAAATTTAGACACGACGTGTACAGAGGGAAGATCTTATGAGGGAGAAGACGGCCATCTGCAAGCCAAGGAGAGGTTCAGATGAAAACAACTCTGCCAACACCCTGATCGAAGCCTTCTGGCCTCCAGGACTGTGAGGAAATACATTTCCGTTGTTTACGCCCCCCGGTCTGTGGCACTTGGTGATGGCAACCCTACAAACCAATACAAACATCGGTGTTTCAAGATGGTGTTTGTTCGAGTGGACAATGGACTTAATCAGAAAGTACGGTCTGGCCAAGAAGTGGCTCTTCTGCCCCTACGTGGGCTTGCAGGCGCTTGTCTAGATTCCAGATGAGATTTCTGACCTCAACTTGGAGCGGATCGATGTTGATGAGGGGTCTCCAAGGCAATCTCCTCTCTAGGTCCTAATAGCTATATGGTGATAAGACTTCCCTTCCTTCTCGTCTCTTACTAGACTGATTCCTAAAGTATTAGGTGGGAACGAAATGAAATTGCCTTTTTATGTGGGTCAGAAAAGTTGAGCTAAATACATGTGGTATCCTGAAACAGAATGACATTGTGGAAAAACTGGTGGAAGCCAAACGAAGCAGTTCAGGGAATAGCAATGTACCAATATTAATTTCTTAGGTTGCCAAAGGCATCATGGTTACATACCATGTTAACATTAAGGGGAATTGAGTGAAAATATACAGAAATGCTTTATACAATCTTTGCAACATTTCTATAAAACTTAAAATTATTCCTGGGGTGCCTCAGTGGCTCAGTTGCCTAAGCATTCAACTCTTTCCTTTTTTTTAAAGATTTTTTCATTTATTTATTCAACAGAGATAGAGACAGCCAGCAAGAGAGGGAACACAAGAAGGGGGAGTGGGAGAGGAAGAAGCAGGCTCCTAGCGGAGGAGCCTGACGTGGGGCTCGATCCCATAACACCGGGATCACGCCCTGAGCTGAAGGCAGACGCTTAACCACTGTGCCACCCAGGCACCCCTAAGCATTCAACTCTTGATTTCAGCTCGGGTCATGATCTCAGGGTCATGAGATTGAGCCCCGCCTTGGGCTTTGCCCTGAGCATAGAACCTTCTTAGGAAGGCCCTCTGCCACTCCCCTCCTGCTCTCTCTCTCTCTCAAAACAAAACAAAATCCAAAAAACAAAAAACCTAAAATTAATCCAAAATAATTTTTTTTCCCAAAAATATTTGAATATTGGCAATTGTACATGGTTTAAACTAATACATCAAGCCCAGGGGCTTGGATATAAAGCCTGCTAATTCAACCTTTTCATTTTCTAGTTGTAGGATCTATAGATGGTTTTTAAAGGCTATTCGTACCTTGGCAGCTCACACCCTGGATGCCTGGCCAGCCTGAGTAAGAGTAAGAAGTAACTGAGTGAACCTTCAAAGAGGACCCGATGGCCATTACCGGGGGACAGCCTTGAGCCAAGACATGTGGATGGGGCTTCCCTTCTCCTCTGATTCGACAAGGAGAAACCTGATTTCTTAAGGACTCTAGGCTGTTGCAATGGATGACTACCTCTACCTTTCTCGACAGCCAGTGGGCACCCAACATAGCCTCATTCCAGGAGAAACGGTCTCTTTCAACTCCCTTCCTCGGTTAGAGAGCCTTCCTTTCTTCCCCACCGGGTCCTGAGAAGACAGAGGATTGTGATACCTCAGTCTGGGGGGAGTCCAGAGTCTCATTTTAAAGGAAAAGAACCTGCTTGCAGTTCTACCTCTGAAACTAGAAAGTTAATCCTCGTCAGACCAAGACCACATGAGAGACTTGTTTTGTTTGGCTGCCAAGCATTTACCATTTTAAAGAATTATCTGTCACACTTTAAAACTGCAAAGCTTCACAAAACCATCTACGTGTTTGGCTTCTCTTGAACAATCAGAAGTTCTAGCAACAGAGACCTATATTCCTGTGTGGAAGAGACTGGGTGGAGCCGAGTAGCCAGTAGGCTCTCTCAAGGGGCCCCGTGTTCACCATTTCGTGTAGTCCCACACAGCCCTCTCTACCCATTCATCCTACCTGCTGGACCACTTCAAACACCTGAGTTTGAAACCCCTGGTATAGATCAGTGTTTGTCGTACTACAGGTCATGGTCCACATGTGAGTCATGAAATCAGTGTAGTGGATAGCCTACACTGGAAAAAGAAAAAAGGTGGGGGGAGAAAAAGAGAAGGAAATAGAAACTACCAGAATATATCACCTGTAGTAAGGGTACGGGCTAGTTCGTGAAACCTTTGTGTCAGTCGTGTAGGTGAGGGCTTGCACTAGGTGACCGTATAAAATATCTTTCTTCCTGTGAGTTGCAATAAAAACGTTTGAAAGCCAAGACTAATGAAAATTTAAATAATCCCACCTTTTTATTCAACATTTAGTTTGCCATATTTGCTTAATGTTTTTGTTTTGTTTTCCCGTAAATAACCCAAGAGGTGGGAGGGGTATTTGTTATATAAACACAATCACAGAATTCGTGCAAACATGATAACGCGGATCCCTGGGGACACCAGTAGAAGATCTGTAATAAAGGATTAAAGCATCTAATTGAAATGAAAGAAGAGCTAAATCTCCTTGGTGTTCCTAAAACCTACGGTCCACCAGATTGCATAGTTGTATGGTTTTAAGTTAGATCATATGAAATAATAATTGGATTAGTTATATATAGGCTTATATATATATATATTTATATTATTTATATACATATTACTTATATAGGTCATCTGGGGCAACCAATACTCTAGATGAGCACTGTTCAATAGAACTTTCTCTGATGATGGAAAAATTCTATCTCTGCTCTGTTCAATATGGTAACCATTAGCCACATGTGCCCCTTTGGTGTTTGAAATGTAGCCAGTGTGACTGATTGTCTGGATTTTTCATTTTAATTAATTTAAACTTAAAAATTAAATGTATTAATTAACACATTTAAATTTAATTAGCTCAAACATATGGGTAGTGACTGCCATATTAGACAGCAGAGCTCTAGACTCTAGAACGAGTATCTTGAAAGAAGGAGGGCTCTGTTTCTTTCCTGTTTTCTGCCCTAGAATGCCCATTGCTCTGGTGGAATCATCGTGTTCAGGCGCCGCACACCGAAGAGCGAGGAGGGCTAAGAGTACAGTTTATGTTCTTTAGTTCAGCTTATTGCTACAGACAAGGGATCCAGCGTCCAAATGCGGACTGTCTAAATTCTTATCCTCCCTGATTTCTGTGGGTTTTTTTTCCAAATTAAAAATTGTTTAAGGAAGATTATGTGATTTTGAAGTGTATAGTTAAAAACTATAATAACTGTTAATAATTGCAATTGTAATAATAAATGTAATAAGAATAGTAACAAAACGAGGAGTCATGTTTCAACTGCTTACCACGTACTTGGTGCCGTGATAAGCACTTTGTATGCCTTATGCCGCTTGTTCTGCTCATCCTCTGAGATCGGAGGTATTAACCCAAATGACGAAACTGATGTTTGTGAAGGTTAAGTAACTGGCAAGGTCGCTCAGGTAGCGAGTGAAGGAGCTGGAACGTGAATCCGGTTCTGTCTGGCTACAAACCCCTTCCTATATCATTATGCTGTCCTAGCCGGTGCTAATCAGTTGTTTTTTCCATCAGCTCATTACTTCCTTGATAAAAACTTGGCTGAGATGAATTATTAATGGCAGTGCTAGGACTAGGGCCTCATTCTTAGGATTCTGAGCTGCATCCTCTCTACCCCCTTATCATAGATACTGCTTTGGCCACATTGCAGGAATGTGCCTGTGGGCTTCCCTGGAGCCTAAGCATTGTTCACTTTGGGGCCCCTTTCCTCCGTAACAATAAAAGTTGTATCTTGTTCCTTTGGTCTAAAGACAAACATATTAATATTCTCTATTAAGCCATTTTCTTTTACCTAAACATCCCCCCCCTTCTGGTTTTAAGAGAAATTGGAAATTGGAACATTATCCTGAGCCCTATGCTAGGTAGAATAATGGCCCCTCAAAGATATCCACATCTTCATCTCCAGGACCTTGAAAATGCCACTTTATATGGCCACATGAACCTTGCAGATATGATTACACTCAGAAACTTGAGATGAGAAGAGTGTCCTGGACTATTCGAGTGAGCCCAGGAGAATCCCAAGGGTCCTCAAAGGAGAATCAGAGAAGGAGATGTGATGGCAGAAGCCAAATGAGCAATCCTCAAGCGGCCTGGAGGAGGAGGACGGTCACGGCTAAGGGGTGCAGGCAGCCTAGGGTGGAGTGCCCGGCACC
The DNA here is from genome assembly GCF_024610735.1 of Ursus americanus. Classification (NCBI taxonomy): domain Eukaryota; kingdom Metazoa; phylum Chordata; class Mammalia; order Carnivora; family Ursidae; genus Ursus; species Ursus americanus. Next base: position 53,152,523 of record NC_142134.1, read on the forward strand.
ATCCGTGTGTGATGAAGGAAAGGCAGAAATCGGGAGAATTCTTTTCACACCTCCAAGGAATCATAGGATTAAAAGTGGTTATGAAAGACACTGCCGGCTCAACTACTGAGTGGCCCTTCTCCTGAAGAATCTGCCATCAGCGTCTACCCGTGTTTTCCTCAGAAGGCTCAGTGCCGGTGAAACTGCTGGCTGGAACTGTTTGCTTTCGCCAGGGCGTGCGATTCAGATGCTCTGCAGAGCCCACGCCTGGAAGAGGGTGAGCAGCCTCGGGGGAGGTGCTGAAGCAGAGAACCCAGGGCCGAGAGGGGAGACGAATGGAAAGGGGACAAGTCATGAACAGACCCGAAAATGCCAAGGAAAAGGGGAATCAAAAAAAGGGAGACTGTAAAAATGAAAAAAGATGTTCACAAGCACAGGAAACAACAGACGTTGGTGGGGTACAGAGAAAGGGGAACCCTCTTACACGGCCGGTGGGAATGCACACTGGAAAACCACCACTCTGCAAAACAGTATGCAGGTGCCCCAGAAAGTTAGACATAGAGCTACCCTACAACCCAGCAATTACACTACGAGGTATTTACCCAAAGGATAGAGAAATACAGATCGAAGGCACATGCACCCCAATGTTTATAGCAGCAATGTCCACAATAGCTAAACTGTGGAAAGAGCCCAATGTCCACTGACAGATGAATGGATAAAGGAGATGTAACATATATATTACTAGATATAGATACAGATATCCCCACACAATGGAATATTACTCAGCCATCAAAAAGAATGCAATCTCTCCACTTGCAATGCCATGGATGGGGCTGGAGAGTATAATGCTAAGTGAAACAAGTCAGAGAAAGACAAATACTGCATGATTTCACTCATATGTGGAATTTAAGAAACAAAGCAGATGAACATAGAAGAAAGGAAAGAAAAATAAAATAAGATAATAAGAGAGACTCTTGACTATAGAGAACAAATTGAAGGTTGCTGGAGGAGAGGTGGCTGGGGGGATGGGCTAGATGGGGGATGGGCATTAAGGAGGGCACTGGTGATGAGCACTGGGTGTTGTAGGTAAGTGATGAATCACTAAATTCTACACCTGAAATGAATACTACACTATATGTTAACTAACTTGAATTTAAAATTTTGGAAGAAAAATAATAATAAAGATGAGAAACTGGAAAAAAAAAGAAAAAAGATGTTCACAGAAGAACAAAGAAAAGAAAAAGAAAAGAAGAGAAGAAAGAAAAGAAAAGAAAAAAAGAAAAGAAAAGAAGGAAAGAAGGGAGGAAGGGAGGGAGCGAGGGAGGGAGGGAGGAAGGAAGGAAGGAAGGAAGGAGGGAAGGAAGGAAAGAATCTGGGATTTGAAAGGACCCAGGAGGAAAGGTAAGGAAAAAAGATAAAAAGCAAAACCAGTCATGGGCTTAAGAGTAACCTTCCTTTCTTTCCTGATGCTGAGTGCAGAGCTGAACTTTGCAGGCTGGAAGCCATCTGCGGCCATCAATCCGAGCCCCATGCTGTGGCCACGGTCAGTGGGATTTGCACAGGTGGGACAGTGGCAGAATGCAACCTGAGACATGAAAGGGCTCCCATTCAGTCAGAGGCTGCGTTTTCTCTGCTCTCCTTACACAAAGCTGCTATTGACATCACAGTGGCTCCCTATGACTCGTGCTGTTCACTGCCCAAGCTCAGAGGCTCCCGTCTCGACCTCTAAGGGAGTAGGCTCTATGCTCAAATTTGTACATAATGTCCATGTTCTCTGTGTGTGGGGGGGTCATCATTCAGCTTAATGCCTATAGCAGTTGGTTCCAGGCAACCTTTCATCCCTTCATGTCTCTTCATAAAGAACTTGAAAAAAAAAAAGGAGATATTTCTTTTAAAAAACAATGTTCAGTATGTATGTATATATTGACTATTGATATACCGAATACGGGAGCATTCTATGGGTATACGCATGCCCACATACGTCTGCATGCACGTATGTAACCATGTCATGCTTCAGTTTCTAGGAAACCGAGAACAAAGCATGATAAAGTAGCTTCCTATAATCCAGAGTTTCTCTTTGGTTTCTATTTTTACATTTTAAAAGAGCACATCTCACAAGGAGATGCCTTCCTTAGCCCTCGAGATTATTAAGTGAGACCGCTCTCAGATGGGCCTTTCTTGTGGTTTTTCCTTTTACCCATTTCAGTTGACTTTTGCACATATAATCACTCATTTTTATAAGATTTACCCAGAGAATTTTTTAAACAGATGTTGTCCATGCAGTTTGTAATTGTCCTCCTCAAATTGTGCTCGGTGCGTTGGCACTCCCCAGGGTTTGGGGTATTTCACTTAGTAGTTCTTCCTTCCTTGCCTAACCCTGGGAGGTCTCGCAGCCACGTCTGGTCTGCAGGAATCACGGACAGCTCTGTTTTCTGTTTTTCACACAGTTCACTTTTCCGTCCTGGCTTAGGGACTGAGACCTTATTCCTTGTTTTTCTTCTTCTTCTTTTTTTTTGAAATGGCTCCTATGTTTTCACAGAGGACGGCATTTCAGCTTTGTCAACTTGGGTATCAAACCTGTGCACCAACGAGCAAACAGGACAGCAGCTACATGACTTCAACCTTATTTTTTAAATTTGCTTCCATTTCTCCTGCCCTGAAGAGTTGATATGTTTTAGTCTTCTTTTAGACAAGGTGTTCAACTGCGCTCTATGGTACTTATCATATCCAAGGCATCAGTGCTCGGTGCTTTCCAAATAGTCAGTAATTCAATCCGCAGGGCAACCTTGGGAGAATGGTGCAGGATTCTTTGTATTTTGTGGTTGAGGAAATGGTGGGACAGAGAGGTGAGTCACTTGCACAAAGTCACACTTCTGGTAAGGAGTGTTGAGATTCAAACCCAGACCCTCGGGGCCCGACTTCAAGCTGTTAACCACTACACCAGAAGAAAACAGAGCATGGAGATGTCTTGCTTTCAGACTTCTCCGATGAGTTGGTTCAGTGTTTCCAGGGCTAACACCAATTTTGTCTCTGTTTACAGTAGACTCAAGTGCTTTTTTTTCCCCCCCAAGTATTTTATAAAAAGTATTACAACTCCCAGCAAACGCAGAGTCCTATGATCCTGCTCAGGCATTTTATTGACATTTTTCCCTTTTTTAGGCAAAGTCAGGTGGGCTGAGTTTCTCACTCGGGGAAGTCTGATGGCACGTGGGCCCCTTCTCATCATTCACTGCCTTCACCCCCTTCTGGAAATTTTTCATGAGTTTTTCCATCAACATGCAATGCCTGATTTATGTTTTGAGAGCCACACCCGTTTCAACAACACACACAGATGCCATACATAAAGGAAAGGTGACCTTTACCCATGAAAAGAATTTTGATGAATTGCAGGAAGTAATACACTGTGCAGGAAAAATAGTCTTCTGATCTTTGTTGTTGTTGTTGTCCAATATAAACCACTTCCCATGAAGAGCAATCTACATCTAATGAGGTTCATTAACTGTAGACTACAAAGACCCCCAGCATGAGAGAATAATTCCACTTGTGCTGGTCTCTGATTTACTCCTACTGGGGGGGGGGGTGCATACTGGGGAGACAGGAGGAGGCTGAAGGCTCTTGGAAGGAATGACTAAAGGTATTTAGACTAGTCGATGACTATTTCTCAGTTATAGAACATGAGCTTGGAGCCTCTATAGCAATGTTTTCAAACTATGGATCGGGACATCTTAGTGGACTCTGAGATCAATATTGAAAGACATAGAAAAATAAAAAGGTGAAGGAGAAGAGAAAACATCAGAACGCGTGACACGGAGTGAAGACAGACAGTGTTTTGTGAATCTTCCCTCACTGTTAGGCATACTAAGTTGCAATGTAAAACGATATCTCTTACTATGTATTCCATTCAACAAAAAGCTTGTAAAACACTGCTCTGTAGAATAAAAGCAACCGCAGGCATTTTGTCCACCTTCTGAGAACTTAAACTGCAAGCCAAAAATGACAGCTCTTAAGGTTCTAAAAATATGAGGGGAATTTATACCAGCGATTCTGTAGGGAGTACTAAGAGGGATCCGTTGAAACAGGGGTAAGTGACTCTACTCTTCTTGCCAGTGAGAGTGCATTTCTGAGGTGAGGTCAAGAATTCTGAAGAGAGAGGTCAGAGTCTAAGGAGATGTGAGGCCATTCGGTTGTTCCAACATCGCGGGCTGGGAGAGGATCCATGAGGCAATGGGGTTGATGAAGATAAATCGTGAAAATGTCCTCCTGGTAAGAGTGAAGGAACAGAGATACAGAAGAGAGCAGGAGAAGGAACTAGATGTAGCAAACTAGATGCCTGTTGGCCAAAACTGAACCGTGGCTGTGTAGCTTTTGACAGGTCTGGTATATACAAAATTAAGACATTCCCACAAAAGTTGGGATTTTCATTTTCTCTAGATGAGTCAGAAAACATGGCCCCTCTGAGATGCAGTCATGCATGGCAATAATTGTCTGGAGCCAACAAGCACTGGCTCCCTCCTGGGACAGCCACGAGTACCTTTGGCTCTTTAAATTGAAATTAAATGAGCAGCTCAGTCCCTCAGTTACAGTGGCCGCATTTCAAATGTTCAATAGCTATGTGTAGCTAGTGTCCACCATATTGGCCAGTACAGGCAAAGACCATTTTCATCATCAGAAAGGTCCAGTGGATAGCAATGAGTTTAGAGCCTCTGTCTCACTCTCTGTTCCCTTGCCCGGGGCCAGCCCCAACCCTTTTCATTACCTGTCTCACTCTTTAGGCATTTCTCTTTGCAACTCCCATAATAAAATGTTTATGTTAGGTTGGCCGAAAAGCTCTGTGACTTAATCTTGGGAATCAAAACCTATCTCGATTGACCACAGACTCACTGAAGTATCTTGAATTGAGTGTGTGCGTGTGTGTTCTTTGCAAAGTAAGGAGTGACATGAGAATCACAGAGACTGTATATGTGTAAATGGTGTCTTACAAAGTTACCAGAATAGAAGAATTATGGATTTCAGTTTGAGTTCTTCACTACAGGGGAAAGCTAGAGAGAAAGACACCTCGTTTCCTGTTCTCAACAACTACGGATATCCACTGGGGTGAACAGGACAGAACCAACAGGACCAAATCTGATGAGAAAAGCTAACAGTAAAACAATGGATAACTTTCCAGATAAAAGTTAATATTCTGTTCGGATATATATATGGTTAGGTAACTTCTGGCTCTGCCCATATATCACAGAACATACAGAAGAACTAATAGTGATTCGGTGTATTTGATCAATGTGGGAAGCCATCTGAGACAGATCAGATTGGAGAGAATCATTCGGCTTGAGTTGTCTGACACTTCTAAATTATTCAGATAAGCGTAAATATCATCTGTGCAGGCACGGTTGTTCAATATTCATCTCTGAGCTCAGTAAAACATCTGACGTGTGCATGCACGTGTGCACACACACCCCCCTTTAATTCCCAAGAGCGCATTACTGTTCCTATGAACCTAAGAGGGAAGCAGAGTGCTCTTAGGGTTATTACATGTTAACAAATTTAGGATCCTGTTGTGTTTTAGTGAATTTTATGTGTTGTTTCTCCTGTCTTGGTTCGCTTGCCTTGCCATAAACTCCCCTGCTGTAGAAATATGTGGAAAATATGAAAGGATCCCGAAAGAATTCTTTTGGCAGCAAGAAAATTTTGTTTTTCAACCTGCATTTGTTCACTATCGTCACTACCTACATGTTTCCAGGTTCACATATGAAAATAATTATTCCTCACTTCAGGAAGTCTGTTTTTAAAAAGTGAGTTTGGCTTCAGAGGGTCTAGCCCCCTTAGCAGGGGCAGTCCAGCCCAGGACAGGAGCCCTGGCCTGGGGGCAATCTGAACTTTCCTGGGCTGTTACCTCTTGGCACTTGCGCTGGATTCCTGGGAATAGGGGCTGGGTCCCACCTGACAGGGAACCCATACACGTCTGTCCCTAAGAGCCGAGAATAGGCTCACAGCGGAGGAGCAAAGTCCCTGGGGACAGCTCTCTCCCAATTTCCCAGGGTCAAGGCCAGATGCTCCAACCCCAGGGCTTTTCCAGGCACAGGAGAAAGGGCCCAGCCCAGAGTCAAGGCAGCTGTCCTCTGGCCCCTGATGTGTGACCTTAGGCAAGTCTTTGACCAGCTATGAGGGTCTGTTTGCTTAGGTGAATGAAGGATTTCAAATGGATCAGCCTTCCTTTTGATAATTATAAAAACCCCATGTCCTCCTTGGGTCTACATTAGTCACTGCAAAATCGACCTCTATCCGAAGCATCGATGGAATCAAGATCAATGTCACGCCTCCCGAATAAAACAGAAAACATTCACATTTGTACACTTGTGGGAGTGAAGCCTACTAAAGAGCCCCACAGCAGCGCTTCTCAAATTGTGGTGTCAACTGGCCGGTGAGGGAGGGAGAGGGACAAACAGACTCCAAGCTGAGCTCGGAGCCTGACGCGGGGCTCCATCTCACGACCCTGAGATCATGACCTGAGCTGAATCCAAGAGTCAGGCGCTCAACCGACTGAGCCACCCAGGTACCCCAAGCCGTGTCTGCTCTATGCTCTATCCAGAATCTTAAAAAAATGCTTGTAGGTGCTCAATACATGTTTCTTGAGTGAACGAATGAATGAATGAATGAATGAAAGAAAAAGTACACCAATAACTTCCTTTGGCTATTCTTGTAGGCCCCACTCCAGGTAGAAAGTCTGGCTCGCTTCAGTCCCCTCACCGCCTACCTAACTCTCACAGCCCGGAGGAGACTCCCAGACCAGGTCAGAGTGACAGGTCTGATTGGTTATTTCCTGGAGACACCTGCCAGTTGACAAAAATAAAGTGATTACTGGTTGACACAGGGACTTAAGAAATGACACTGTAACCCTATATAGATGGAGATGATTTTATCTCGATAATTCATTTTTTAATAAATCATATTAATGGCCCTCGTTTTCGAGCATTTACTCTGTGTCAAGTACATAATGATGGCCAGCCTTTATGAAGCCTATGTGCCAAGCATTTTAAATGTATTACTTCGTTTAAGCCTGACTAAGCCCAAGATAAACCCATTATCTTCACATGACAGCTAAAACTGAGCAGGGGTAAGTTGAGTCTTTTGCCCGAGGTCATACAAGTAGTAAGTTGTCAAGTGGGATCACCTTTTTCTGTCTGACCCCCAAATCCATGATCCATTCCCTTCTATCCAGTCTTAAATCTGCTCTGAGGAGGAGCAAGGGTACATTCTGCCCCAGATGGAAATGATGAGCAGTGGAGGTGAGGGAGGGACAGGGTAAGCAAAGAAATATAGGGGAGCTCCCACCTTGTGTCAGGCATATGTGACCCTCATAGGCAGGAATTATAATCTCCCTTTTATAAGGGAAGGAAGAAAGCTGCAGACAGAGACTTAGCTCAGTGCGCCAGGGACCTAGGAGAAATTCAAAGGAGCAGATCCAGGCCTTTCTGGGCTCTGCTTTCACATTCGGGTCTACCCAAACATGAAGCCCTCTGCCTTACTCAGGTCTGAGGCACTTTAGGGACAACTCTGGGCCTAAATCTTCTCATCCCTTCGACCCTTGTCTTGACAGGAGCACCCTGCAGTACTGTCGCTGGGTTATCAACTCTGCTCAGCAGAGGGACAGAAAACACTACAATTCTGAATTTGTCTGTATTCTAGAGTAAATCCTTTATTGCGTCTCAAGGAAAGTTGCTGTTATCCAAACATGTTCCAGAACATAGAGCCTCAGTGATGCTTTCATTCATCAGAAACCATGGCGGTGGGACATCTGCTGTTAGTTCCAGGGGACAAATGATACTTGATTTGCTGCTCTATCTTAAGTGTTAAAGTATGGGCATTTTACATCGTTTCTCCCTCCCTTCTTCCTTCCCTCCCTCCTTCCTTCCCTTCCTCACCCCCATTCTTCTTCCCTTCCTTCAAAAAAAAAAAAAAAAAAGATAACATTAAAAGGTACAATTTGCAGAATATTTTAACTTGGAACTCTCTTGACTTGTTGAAAGTAGTCGTTATGAAATTATTGATTCAACTTTTGCATTGATAGAACTTTCGACAAGGGCTTCTGTTGAGCATAATTCTGAATACATTTATTTCTTACGAAGTGATCTGGCCCAGTGTCTTAGGTAGAGTTCTGGATGTGTCCCAGAGCTGTTCCCAAAAGTTCTGTCTTAGTCATTTGGGCTGCTATAACAGGATACCACAGACTGAGTGGCCTATAAACAATAAACATTTATTTCTCACAGCTCTGGAGGCTGGAAATCCTAGCTCAAGGACCTGGCCAATTCAGTGTCTAGTGAGGGTCACAGACAGCCACCTTCTTGCTGTGACCTCACCTGACAGAAAGGGCAAGACACCTCCCTGGGGTCTCTTTCATAAGGGCACTGATCCCATTCATGAGGGCTCTACCCATGGGACCTAATCCCCTCCAAAATACCCCCACCAAAATACCATGATATGGAAGATTCGGTTTCAACACATGAATTTTGGGAGGGTACGACCTTCAGTGTACATAGAAAGTTCCTTCTCAATAAGGTAACTTTTCAATGTTTCCTCAGGAAGTCCAATTTTCAGGTTGCGTATCTGATCCTCCTGCTCAAACATTTCTTTGTGAGCTCAGAGGGAACTCAGAGCGTGCCACAGAAACAGAAGGAGAAGCAGACCACCCAGCTCTGCTGTCCCTGCGCCCCTCACCCCAGCCACACCCCCAAGCACAGCTCCTCCACGGCCATGGCACCTAAAGGACACAGAATCTGCTGGCAAGTTTTCTCAGAGGTTTAGGCTGGGAGCTAGGGACCACCTGACTTTCATTAGCAGCTAGGAAGGGAGATCAAAAAGGGAAATAAATATTAATAATGTCTATTTTACAAAACATTCACACCCAGTTCACATGAACACCAATCAAAGCATGCCAAAGATCATAGCACATCATGTCTGAGGAAAATATGTGTTAGAATAGACCCGATTTCCATAATTCTAACATGCTTTAGTTTCCATCAGATGAAATGCAGCTATGAAATTGAAAATGCCACTTTCTGTGTGAAAGTTCTAACGCTGGCCTGAAGTTTTGAAAAGAGGGAAGAAATATGGTGGAAACAGGAAAATTCTCTTGACAGTTATTAACAAGCTGGGACATACAGTGAGACAAGCCGTCAAAACTTAGCATGATCGCTGAGAAAAAAAAAAAGTCTTTAAAGACAGTATCATATCCCCAGCCCCTAGAACAGTGCCCACCACACAGGAGGGCCTGAATATATAGTTACTGAATGATTTTTTTTTAGCCCAACTTGGGGGTGAAGGCAGGAGGGAAAGGGCAGAGCTGTCTGAGGACCAGATTTCAGGAGAACCAAGAAGGAAGGTCACTCAGGGTTGCTGAAGAGGATACGACAGTGGGACCTCAAAGCTAAGGTGGCTCTAGCAGTTTCCTAGGGCCCATCACAAAGTACCACAGGGTGGGTGACTTAAAAAACCAGAAATTTCTTACCTCATAGATGCAGAGGTGAGAAGTCCAGAATCAAGGTGGCAGCAGGGCCTCGCTTCCTCTGAAACCTAGGGTGAAATCCTTCCTTGCTTCTTTCTAGCTCCTGGTGGTTTTGCTGGAAATCCTTGGCATTCCTCGTTTGCCAACCTCTGCTGGGTAACGCCAAACTCTACCTCTGTTGTCACACAGCACTCCCCGTTTGTCTCTGTGTCTTCACGTGGCTGTCTTATCCACAAGAGCCAAAGGGCGAAGCTCCCCAAATGTCCGTGTCCATTGATGGATGAACGTCAAAACCAAATGTGGTAAGGCATACAAGGTAATACGATCCAGCCTTAAAAAGGAAGAACATTTTGAAACATTTTACAATAACGGTGAGCCTAGAAGACATGTTGCTAAGGAAAATAAGTCCCTCGCAAAAGCCCAAAGACTGCATGATTCCACCTGCATGAGGTCTCCACAGCTGTCAGACCAGCAGGGACTGAAAGTATAACAGTGGTTGCCAGGGCCCGAGGGGAGGAGGAAGGGCGAGTCAATGTTTAGTGGGTGCAGAGCTTCAGTTGGGGAAGACGAGAACGTTCTCAAGATGGCTGGTGGTGATGGCGGCGCCACAGTGTGAAATGTACTTACAACACTGGACCCTACGCTTAAAAATGGTAAGCTTTAAGTTACCTACTTTTCAGCCCAATAAAAAAAGAATCGAAATGAGTGTTCAGGAAAGGGGGAGCTGAGGGCAAAGAATAGGGGATTCGAAGAGACCCATGAAAGCGCTCTTAAGAGGTAAGGAAACGCATAGCCAACTGGGAGGGCTACAGAGGAGCACGTGATCTCAGCTGGGCCATGAGGCGCTCGGAGGCCTTTCCTACACACCCACCCGCGTAGGGTTCCCACAGCTCGTCATTACCGCCAGAATAGGAAATAGTCTTTAGAAAGTGTGGGTTTCACACTACATTATGCACGTAGGCAGGTCCTACGCTCTCTCATTGGAAGTTGAACCACATGACTTTAAAGGTCCCTCGGATTCTGAGAGATTTTATCAGATTAGGTAACTTTCTAAGGGAATAGATATTGGGCAAAAACTGGCAGTGAGTGGAAAGATCCCAGGACTTGTATCAAAGTCCTGGTTTGGGTCTGGACAGTGGTTTTCTCTGCCTTTAATAAGCTCAAGTTTCTCTTCTGTAAAAGTGGGTTAACAATTCTCAACTCCCTGGTGGTTATAGGAATGGAATGAAATATTATATATATAAAAGCAACACTTAACAGTTTAAGATGCAATTTATTAGACCTTATTTGAGACTATTCATAACGCACTTTAAAGGGTCAGGATATCTCATAATAATTAGTAAGGACACTAACTTTACTGAGTGCTTGTAAGAGTAAAAAAATATATATATATATGTATATATGTATGTATATATGTATATATATATGTATATATATGTCTGTGTATGTATACATATATATGTGTATGTATAAATGTATATATGTATATATATGTATATATATGTCTGTGTATGTATACATATATATGTGTATGTATAAATGTATATATGTATATATATGTATATATATGTCTGTGTATGTATACATATATATGTGTATGTATAAATGTATATATGTATATATATGTATATATGTCTGTGTATGTATACATATATATGTGTATGTATAAATGTATATATGTATATATATGTATATATATGTCTGTGTATGTATACATATATATGTGTATGTATAAATGTATATATGTATATATATGTCTGTGTATGTATACATATATATGTGTATGTATAAATGTATATATGTATATATATGTATATATATGTCTGTGTATGTATACATATATATGTGTATGTATAAATGTATATATGTATATACACATACATAAGGTATATGGGAATATAGGGAATGCCTAGCTCTCCACCCAGAACCCAAATCTCAGTTAGGATGTTTAGATATTCTCACAATTTTCTGGCTTTATCCTTCTTGTATGCCATAGATCTACAATAGCTTTTTACACTCTATGGCCCAGTAATATGTTCTTGTTTTGCAAAAACAGCACAAAGAACTTTTTTCCAGAACCATTTGAGAGTGACCTGCCAACATCATGTCCCATCACCTTTGATATTTTAATGTGATTTTCCTCTGCAAAAGGACATGCTCCTACATAATGACAAGACAACCATAAATATCAGAAAATTAACCTTGACGTATCACTACCGTCTGATCTTCAGACCCACTCTGGTTTCACCAATTATCTCCATAATGTCTTTTATCGCAGAAGGATCCAATCCGTGATCACATGTTACATTGCATTGTCATGTCTCTATAGTCATCTTCAATTTAAAACAAGTCCTTAATCTTTCCTTCACTTTCATGACCTTAATACTTTTCAACAATGGCTCATGTGCCAACCCCTGGCTGGTCACTCATTTTTGGAAATAAAATTTTATCAGAACATAATCACATACACTCATTGTCTATGGCTGTTTTTTGTACTATAACAGCAGAGTTGAGTAGTTGTGACAGAGACCATATGACCTGCAAAATCTAAAATATTTATTACCAGGCTTGTTACGAAAAATCTTTTTCAACCCCTGTGCTCAACTAGAAGGCAAGAAAAAGAAATGAAAGGAATACGTGTCGAAAAAGAAGAGACCGGTTTTAACGTATCTTATTGCTTACATAGAAAGTCCTAAGGAATTTGTAAAGTAATTACTAGAATTAATAAGCAAATTTAGCAAAGTTGCAGAATATAAGGCCAGTATAATAAAATCAGTTTTGTACTATATATTAGCAACAGACAATAGGAAATGATACTTTGAAAATATCATTAAAGTAGTATCAGAAAACATAAAATACTGGGGGGTGCCTGAGTGGCTCGGTTGGTTAGGTGTCTGACTTCATCTCAGATCGTGAACTCAGGGTCCTGGGATGGGGCCCCACATTGGGCTCCACATTCAGCAGGGTGTCTGCTTTTCCCTCTCCCTCTGTCCCTCCCTCTGCACATGCTCTCTCTCTCTTTCATATAAATAAAATCTTAAAAAAAAAAAAAAAGAAAATATAAAATACTTAGAGGGCACCTGGGTGGTCCTCAGTTGGTTAAGTGTCTGACTCTTGATTTCAGCTCAGGTCATGATCTCAGGGTTGTGAGATCAAGCCCTGTGTTGGGCTCCGTGCTCATTGGTGAGTCTGTTTGAGATTCTCTCTCTCCCTTTCCCTCTACCCTTCACCCCTCTCTCAAATAAATAAATAAATCTTTAAAAAAATTTTTGCTGAGAGAAATTAAAGAAGATAAAATAAATAGAAATTTCATGTTGTTGTTCACATACTGGAAGACTCAAAATTGATAAAATGTTAACACTTCCCAAATTGATTTTACACTTAATGCCATCCTAGTGAATATTCTAGGAAGATACTTTTTAGAAATCAACAAACTTATTTTAAAATTCATATGAAAATGCAAAGGGTCTAGAGTAGCCAAAACTATCTTGAAAAAGAAAACCCAAGTGAGATGACTTATATCACATGATTTCAAGATTGTAACTACCTTACAAGATGGCACCCAATGATCCCCACTTCCTGGTATTAGTTCCTTGTGTAGTCCCTTCCCGTGGGCGCTGTCAGGGTTGGTCTTTGTGGCCAAAAGAATATGGGAAAAGTGATGACATTTTGCTTCCCAGATTAAGTTATAAAAACATTGTAAAACCTCTCTCTCTCTTTCATTCTCTCTCCTTGGTCACTTGTTCTGAGGAAAGTGAGTCCCTCTGTCATGAACAATCCGATGGAGAGTCCCGTATAGTGAGGAACTGAAACCCATGGCCAACAATTAGCAAGGAACGGAGGTCTCTCCTCAATAGTCAACAGCTGCATAAGTGATCCTGGAGGCAAACCGTCCAGCCCTAATCTAGCCTTCCGTTGACTTCAAGCCTGGCCAATAGCTTGACTGCAAGCTTATGACAGGCCCTGAAGCAGAACTACCAGCTTAGCTGCTCTCAGATCCCCAATTCTCAGAAACCGTATGAAATAATGTTTGTTGTTTTATGCTGCCAAATTTGGGGGTATTTTGCTATGCAGAAATAGCTAATGAATATGGGGTGCCTGGGTGGCTCAGTTGGTTAAGCACCCAACTCTTGATAACAGCTTAGGTCATGATCTCAGGGTCATGAGATCAAACCCCGTGTTGGGCTCCATGCTGGGCATGGAGCCTGTTTAAGTTTCTCTCTCTCCTTCTCCCTCTGCCCCTCCCCCTGCCCCCCTTAAAAAAAAAAAGAAGTAGCTAATGAATATAAAAACTTACATTTAGCTTATGGTACTCAAGACAGTGTCGTGTTGAAGTAAAGATGAACAAATAGATCAATGGAACACAATCGAACCCAGAAATAGAGTCACACCTGTAGTCAACTGATATTTGATAAAGGCACCAATAGAATTCAAAGAAGATAGTCATTCCAAAAAGTGATAGAAGGTCCCTTGCCATACCAAACTCCAAAAGTAATTCAAAAAAGAACAGAGATAACATGTTGGGGTAGGCAAAGATTTCTTAGGATGATGGATGAATGGATAAAGAGTATGTGGTATATACATCACGATGGAATATTATTTGGCCATGAGAAAGACGGACATTCTGTTATTTGAGACAATATGAATGGATCTTGAGGGCATTGGTGAAATCAGTGAAATAAGACAAAGACACGTACCATATGATCTCATGTATATGTGGGATTTAAAAAAGTTGAATTTATAGAAACAGAGAGTAAAAGGATGATTACCAGGAACTGGGGAGTGAGGGAAAATGAAGAAATGTTGGTCAAAGGGTACAAACTTCCAGCTATAAGGTGAACAACTTCTGGGGATCCAATGCATAGCATGGCGATTAGAGTTAACAACACCGTGTTACATACTTGAAAATTGCCAAAAGAGTGGATCTTAAATGTTCTCACCACACACAAAGAAAAAAGAAAGAAAGAAAAAAGAAAAAGTAATTATGTGAGGTGAGGGAGGTGTGAATAACCCTGCAGTGGTAATTATTTTGAAATATATAAGTGTATCCAATCATCACATTGTACACCCTAAACTTCCAAATATTATGTCAATTATATTTCAATAAAGCTGGAAAAAGCTCCACATACGTCCACAAAAAGATCTGTACAAGAATATTCATAATTTTATCATAATGGCAAAAACCTGGAAACAAGCCAAATGTCCCTGAAAATTGCTGTGGATAACAGCATATTCATACAAAGGAATACTACTCAGCAATAAAAACAAATGCATTACTGATCTACCGAACAAAACGCATGAATCTCAAAAACGTTATGTTGCATCAGAGAAGCTAGACACAAGAGCACCTAGTGGAATTCCATTTATATGAAGATCGACAGGAAAACTGCGCTCCGGTGATGGAAATCAGAGCAGCAATCGCCTCTAGATGAGGGGTAATTGATGGAAAGGGACTGCAGAAAAATTCCTGGGGGAATAAAAGTGTTCTATATATTCATAACGGTGCTTACATTTGTCAAAAACTCATTTAACTGTACCCTTGGAACCTGAGTATTTTATTGCACGTAAATAACCATATAAAAAATAAACGTGAAGCTTTCTACAGAGCCTGCACCTTCTAGGTCCTGGCTATTTATACTGTAGCAAATAGGTTAGTTGGTTTACCCAGCTCCTGAGAGAGACCTAGAAATCTGGGAGTGGGCATGGAAGGCACTCACAGAGTTTGGAAGGAGACCGTGGCAAAGGGAGGCCCTCACGTGGAAGAGAAACACAAATGAAAGGAGAAGTTGAATATTCACTTGGCATCGGGTCTTAGGCTACCTTGGACTATTTTCCCTTTCCCATATGTCTTCTCTTTAAGGTGAGATTTCAAACTCTTCAAGGGCATTGATGTGTTTTATAAGCCTTTGCCCTTCTCAAAGCTCCTAGCAGACAGAGTTATATGCAGACAGAATTTGGTAAATAATCATAGAAAGAGAAAGAGAGAGTCCTGTGATTTAGAATATTTTCCAATGGGTTTGACATGACTTTCCTGGAATGGCTGCAAATGACATGAAAACCAAGACTGTTCTCTATTTCCCAGAGTCTAGCACAGTGTCTGGCCCACGGCATAATGTATTTTCATCGATTCACTGATGAGTACGCTAGAGAGAAAAATAAATAATTTCCTCTCAAAGCTTTATTGTCTGGCCCCATCTCCCCAATCTCCCAGCTGTGGAAATCTTTAAATATGCTTTTTGTTGTTTTACACCGTTTGCATTTGAATTGGGCGTGTCGCTATCACATTTTATTAGCTATTCCTCATACCAGCCCGGTGAGGTTAGCGCTGTTATCTGCGCTTTCCAGGCGAGGGCACGGAGAGGTGAAGGAAGCAATTTGCCCGGGTTGGATCGCACAGGGAGCCTCGGGAAGAAGAGGGATTTGCGTGCCCAGGCGCCGCCGTCCAGCCTGCTTAGCGAGTCCGCAGAGCCCTTTGGCTTTGAACCTGATAATGAAATGTGGATTTTCGGTACTGCACTTTGAAAATCATGTTAAAGGCATTAATTCCTAAAGAAAGAGTTAGGATTTTAATTCTTCGGCCTGATTATTTTTCCTGAGGAGATTTTTTTGGATACTTGACTGGGCTGCCTAGACCCAAGGTCTTAGAAATGACTCACTCTACCCAGAGATTCACCCCATTATTTCCTGCTCAAGTACTGCCGGGCTCAGATGTCCCTCTCCCTCCCGTGGAGCCCACCCATAGAGCATAACCTTTAAACAATCGTTTAATTGGAGTAAAATAATGTTATCAAGTTGGAAGGGGATTTAGGGTTTATCTCATTAAGAAAAATTTAATGTGGTCCATGAATTTCCCTAAATGTAAAATGTATGTAAAGTCACGCATCAGGATGGATATGCCTTTTTTTCTTTCCTTTTTTTTTTTTCCTGAGAAGGTCAAGCTTTCAGATAGTTCTCCTTAAAAGTGGGTATGTCCCTAACAGCTCGGGAAATGGAAGCTCAGCGCATTCTAGGGACTTGCCTTCCGTGTCACAGAGCCAGGCGACAGCAGTGCTGTAAACCAGAATTTCAGTCCTCCATTAAAACAGCAGGACTGTTATCTTGGTTCCTGGAACATACATTTAGTTTGAAGAATTACACCCACAGGCTCTTTAATGCATATACTTTGTTCTAGAGAATTGGTTTTCCCAAAATGGTATCCCTGATCAAGATAAAAGCGCTGGTCTGCTTTTCCTTCATCTGCATAGATTGACAGCCCCCCCCCCCCCAGGACCCGGGGTTGAGGGTGCTCACACTTGCTGTGTCCTTTCCCTCAATGGCAGGAGGGGATGTCCGCATTCCCAGAATTCCCAGTTCTGATAACTCGGCCAATGTGATTAACAATACCATTATTGCATCACCCACCAACTCCCTGCGTGATAGCGGATGATTCAATTAAGACAAGTGGTTTTCGACCTTGGCTGCGCTTTACCTTCACCCAGGGGGAGCTTTTAAAAATCCCCATGCCGAAGTCCAGGCCACACCCTGGACCAATTACGTCCAAATCTCCGGAGGAAGGGCTGAGTCAAGAATATTTTTTAGAATTCTTCAAGTGGTTGCCATGTGCAGCCAAAGTTGAAAACCACTAATAGAAGCAAGAGGGGGGAAAATCCTATTGATCAGGCCCCTATTGTGTACTGAGTGTTTTCCGGATGCTAGCCTGTTTCTTCCTCCCGGACTCAGATAGGCTGTACAACTTTCCTAAAAATCACACCGCTGGAAAGTGGCAAAGCCCAGCTTCTGTCCCAGGCACAGATGGTTTTCTGAAAGCTACTTATAAATCATAGATTTAGTGATGATTAAATGAGGGGACATCCTTCTGGTGCCTGGCACATAGTAGGTGCGCCTGAATAATCTCCATTTCTCAGTCTATTCGTTTATCTGGAACGTTCCTCCTGACCCATGCTATGACCTGACACCAAGACCTTAGGTCCGGGAACTTGGTGTTAGTGTCTGCAGCTCTGCAGTTATATGCCCTATGCATGAACCGTGTTGTACTGTTGTATAATAGAGATGTTAGGTTTCAGGGAACTAAAACTGATGGAATATATAACTGAAACTATGTCCTACCTATTACATGCATTTTATGGATGCTCTTGGTTTTATATATTTTAATATTCTGTAACCATGACTTCTCTCTCTTGTCGTTATGGAATGGGATGATTCCCCTTTTAACTGATGGGAAATTGGTCCTGCCATGCTGTTGAAACCTGAGGTAACTCGGTCATCTATCCCTCCAGCACTGTTTTCATCACACTAGAGCAGGGGCCTGCGCCCTAGTCATTCTAAAGGTTTTCCCTTTCTTCTAGTCTATTTGTGAGGCTCACAAATCATTGAAATTTTTTCTGAGTTGGTGACATTCAGTCAAATAGGGTAATGGGTGGGAGCAGGGGCTTCAAGACAGGATGCCTCCTTCGGGGAGGACTGCTGTTGGCATCTTCCAAGGAGGGGAGGTAATGACCATGTCCAGAATACCTCTATATGCAGACAGGTACTGAAGGGTTTGACTGAAGCCATAACAGTACTAACAGCTAACGTTGATAGCAGCCACTTATGCCAGGCGTTGTCCTGGGGGCTCTGTGGGAGTGAGATGGCCGGCGTTCAAACCCAGGCACTCTGAATCCAGAGTCTGGTTTCTAATACGATGCTATATTCTGGACCACCAGGGGGAAAGGCGGTGTGGGATACGCTCACTGAGGGAGTGGATGTCTGTGTCACCCTCAGAGGAGGAGGGAAAGAGACATGTGGCTGGCCATTCGCATGCCCTTATTCTTCCTTGTCTCCCTGTTCCTCCAAATCTCCACCCACCAACCCCCTCCTGAGATAGAAGGAAGCTCGGGAGCCAGAGAGACCCCTGGTTGAAGGGAAAAGAGGGGAGGGATGGAATGGCTATCTCTTCTTCTCACTCCGGTCTCTTATTCATCAAGCCTGCATTGAGTGCTTCCTGTGTTTCTGACACGGGTTTTCAGCTCTTTGTATATATTAACTGAGAGAGGTCGGGTCCTTTGCCAAGGTCCACTGCTCCAAAGGAGTGGGGACTGGATACGAACCCAAATCTTATACAACTGATGACATGTGGTGCCAGCCTTGCACTGTTGGTAATTTCCACTCATTTTAAGAAATTTTTGACAGAGATTCTTGGTAGAGCATAATAATTCAAGTAAACCCAAATTAAGTTCTCCTGAAGGAAAGGAAGATTGGGGGGGTCACAGGACTGGAGGGCTGCTTCCTGACGAGCCTCACTATGCATTTATTTGTTGCCACTCATGCTGTCTGGGTCCTTTTCTGAATGTTGCTCTAATACTGTATTTGGTCTTTGTCTTAATGATGGAACCACTAGACACTATCGCAAATCAGTAGCTAAACACGCTCAGCATTTCTTTTGCATTTCCATAAAAAGCTAAGTACTTCCAAGTCAGGAGCAATTGGATGGTGTAGGGGCTCTGCTCAAACGCAGACTGACAGGTGCTCTGTCTCTAGAAACAGGAATTCTGAGGAAATCCTGTTCGTGGGCGCTGAGCTGGCAAAGGAAGAGACGGCATGAAGACTGAACGCACGTGAGGGGTTTTTACGGGCCAGGCCTGGAAGTCACGCTTATCACCTCTGCTCACGTTCCATTAGCTGGAACTCAGTCCTATCCCCCTACCTTCGTGCCAGGGAGTTTGGGAAACGTACCCAGCTGTGTACCCAAGAACAAATTGGTTTTTCTCCTTTCCTTTGCTTTCTTCCGCTTTTTTGGTTTTGTTTTTGTAGTTTGTCCTTGTTATTTTATGGACGGTGGTTTGAGTTAGCAATGCAAAAACAGAGCACGAAGAAGAATCTTTTGGAGTGATTCGTGTCCAGGGCTAATTCTAAGTGTGAAAACAATAATAACTCATTTT
This sequence comes from Ursus americanus, assembly GCF_024610735.1. Lineage (NCBI taxonomy): Eukaryota > Metazoa > Chordata > Mammalia > Carnivora > Ursidae > Ursus > Ursus americanus. The sequence continues at coordinate 53,171,918 of NC_142134.1, forward strand.
TATTATTTACTATGTACCAAACTGTACTACACGGTTGCCTTTAATCCCATAGCAGCCTCAAACATGGGTTTTAAAGTGTAGCCATAGCTAGTTGCAGGATGATACAGTTCTGCTCCTCTAATGGAATCAAGAGCAAATGTGTCCCTGTAGGGCCATTTGCCATCCTTCTTTTCCTTATTGTGTGTCCCAGAGGTTGTTTTCCATGGATGATACATCCAGGTTTTCTTGTCTTCTGGTTTCCATTTGGATTTGGCCAATGGCTGTCGCCAGCAGGAGGCCAGACTTGGCTGTGTCATTGTGTCCTGTCTTCTCTTTGGCAGTGGTTGTGCTTCTCTGTGGATGGCCGCAGCTTCGGCCAGGCAGCCACTCCCCTATAGATACCACCAGACTCCCATAAGAGGTCTCTCTTTCTGTCCTTCGGGCCTGGGGTGACCAGGGCTGCGATTGATGGTCCCTTGGTGCTTCATTAACCCTTGGCTGTTCCCTTAGACCTCCCCACCCTGCTGTAGATAGTCCCTTCCATGAACTCTTTCCAGTTATCCCTTGGAGGGTGCCATCTCTTTCCTCCCAATTCCTGGCCCATTCAACTAGGACTTAAGAACTTGCACAGTTCCCCACCCCACCACCTTTAAAAAAAAAACTTTATTACAGTGACCGCTTTGGAGCCCGGAAGACCTAGGTATGAAGCCCAGTTTGATCACCTACTAGGTGTGTGATCTTGAGCAAGTTACTTAACCTCTCTGAGCTGTTGTTTACTCACCCATAGAGCAAAAGATAATGGACTTGTGAGGATTAAAAGAAATACCATATGTAAATGACCTAGCCCCATGTTTGGCACATAACAAATAATTAATACAACTAGAAATGGTAAATGATGTCATGGGAATATGTCAAACTCAAAATTGAATAAGTAATCTATATACTGCCTATTAAACTGACAGACATTTTTAAAAAGACGATCGCTCCCCGTGTGGACAACGATGTGGGGGGGGGAGGTACACACTTCAAGTGAAAGTATAAAATTTGGTAAAACCTTTCTGAAGGGCATTTTATCTTAGGATATAAAGCCTACAAAATGGGCGTTTTCTTTGAGCCAGCAATTCACAGCACTGTTAGGAATTCATCCTAAGGAAATAATCCCAAGGAATGAATCAGAGACGCATCTACAAACACATTCACACTATCATTGTTTATAACGGGAAAGTTGGAAATAACACGTGTTCAGCAATAGGGAATTGGGTAAATAAACTTTGGAACATTGATACAGTGACATGTAGATTACCATGATTAGTATAGAAAGATGGCCCTGGCACATTGGTAAATAAAAGATTCCATTACAAAAGAATGCTTATAAAGCACGAGTCCATATTTTTGTAAATCTACAAAAAGAGGAAAAATTGAAGAAATATATATTTAAATAATATTTTAGTTATTTCTGGACAATAGGGTATTGGTAATCTTCCCCCCCTTTTAATTTTTTTTTTCTGTATTTTCTCACTTTTCTCCTATGAACATTGCACAGAACACTGAGCAGATAGGATTGTCTTGGCTGCTGGTGACAGAAATCCGAATACAGTGTCTCAGCAGCTCAAGGAGGCCTCGTCTGAAATTGGCATGGCTTTTCCTTTGTGGCCTTTAAGTGGCCACCGTCCCTCCAGTCATCACGTGAGCCTTCTGAGAAGAAAGGGGGACCAGAAGCACCAGAGCCTGTTTCAGGAAAACAGATTTCCCAGGAACTCCATGACAGATCTAGGCAGCAATGGCCGGATTCGCATCCTATGATCATCCCTAGCTGGAAAATGGAAGGGAGAAGGGGCTGGGAAATAGGGTTGAGTCCGCGCCTTTACAATGTCTGCTACAAACCCATATTGCATGTGTAATAAAAGAAAAAAAAGGTGAAATTTTAAAATGAGTTATAGTTGACTCTTGAACCTCATGGGTTTGAACTGCACGGGTCCACTCATATGCAAATATTTTTGGATAAATATGATACAATACTGCAAATGGATTTTCTCTTATGATTTTCCTAATATTTTCCTTTCTCTAGCTTACTTTACTGTAAGAGTACAGTACAACAAACACACAAATCTGTGTCAATCAACTGTTTATGTTCTCAATAAGGCTTCCAGTCAACAGTAAGTCCTTAGTAGTTAAGTTTTTGGAGAGTTGAGTTATACACGGATTTTCGATTGCAGAGGGTCGGCGCCCCTAACCCCTGCATTGTTCAAGGATCAACCGGATTTCTTATTTTTCTTGATGACTCTAATGGGTCCCCTCTTCTGCCACCTGCCTCAGGGTGCAACAGCCAGCAAATGCTTGTTCCCTGGTCTGGGGAGGAGGAAGAGCACAGAAGTCCGACGTGAGGCGGCACCCCTGGAGGCAGTGGGAGCGGAGCGGTGGCCAGAGCGCCAGGGCCTGGGAAACCTACGAGTTCCCGTTCAGCTCGCCTCATCTAGGTCTCTCTGGTCTGGTCTCTGTGGCTACGCAAAGCTTATGCATGGAGGCTTTTGCAACTTCCAGACTTCTGGTCCCACCGTTCTTTTCCTCAGTGTGCAGAGATGGCCCCGTACCCCATCCGGCTTGCTTTGGTCTCGGCAGGGCTTCCGCAGGAAAGAACCTGCCCATGATACACACTGGGGGAACGGAGCGGATTACTCGTCCTTGGATCCTGGCTGTGCCACCTACCTGTTACTCGAACTTGGGTCGGTGACTTCAGCTCGCTCTGTTCCTGCTTCCGTAACTGTAGAATGGGAACGATAATGGTATACATTTCATAGGCTTGTTATGAAAGATGAGACGAGTCAGTATTTGTCAAGTGCTTGGAATGTGCCTACCTTATGGTAAGTGCTCTATGAGAGCACTTTAAAAATTTAAAAATAAATAAATATGAGAAAGGCAGAAACAGCCATAGCTGTTTAGCCCCAGCTAAACCCTATTGTTTTGAGGTCACATCTTCCTTGACATAAATCTGAGACATCTAGGGGCACCTAGGTGGCTCAGTCTGTTGTCTGCCTTCGGCTCAGGTCATGATCCCAGGGTCCTGGGATGGAGCCCCCACATTGGGCTCCTTGCTCAGCGGGGAGCCTGCTTCTCCCTCTCTCTCTGCCCCTCCCCCTGCTTGTGCTCTTTCGCTCACTCTCTCTCTCTCTCAAAAAAAATAAATAAAATCTTAAAAAAAAAAAATCTGAGACATCTAAAGCTACAAAGAAGGACCGAATTTTCTTTTGTTCCCTGTTGGCTGCCCCATGTGGTCTCCGAGCTGGAAAAGAAGGAGAACCCACAGGAAGCTAAGAGCCGTGAACACCTACTGCAGTGGTGGCAGGGATGCCCCAGGCGCTTTATGTGTCTCAAGCAGCTCTTTAAAATCTTATAAGGCAGGGACTATACTGCCTCATCTTACAGATGGGGAAATTGAGGCTCAGAGGGCTGAAGTGACTGGGCCGCAGTCCCAATTCTACAGTTGCGGAGCTGGGATTCGACCATAGGTACGTGTAAGTCAGCATACTCCATCCCAGGAACGGTGTTGACACAGGGAACTTCCCTGTACCTGATTCCATCAATCCCTGGCTTAAAGATACTCAAGCAGGTTTCATTTACAAGGCCCTATAACAAATACTTCTGTAAAATGCTTTATTTCTCTATACCCAATTTGGCAAGTTGGAATCTTCACATATTGTGTTTTCTTACAATATGTAACACATCTCTTTTGTTCAAAAAATACATTTCAGGCCTGAAACTTAGCTAAAATTCTTTGGGGGGGGAGAATGTTGGGGTTTTTTTTTTCCTTTATCTTTTTTTTTTTTTGCAAGGGTGGAATACAGGATCTAAATACAGGATGTGTCTTTCTAAAATAGCCGGAGCTCAGGAGCCCTTACTAGCACTAACTGACCGTTGTGTTGCCAAGTCTGGGCATATTGTCTTAAAGCTCAAAGCCTCGTTCAAACCAGCTGAAATCATCAATAATTAACATCATGAGTCTCTCTCAGGTCCAAATTCCTCTGTGAGTAGCCCAGAATTCCTCTCTGCCTTCTGATCTGTTGATGCCACCTTTGCAAAAGCCACTTCCAAAGAGATACAACCAGACATCGCTCAGCGGTTTTCTTCTTGACTGCAATCAAGTCCAAGCAGAGTGTAAATGTTCAGACACTTTCCTATTCTTTCCCTTTAAGAAAAAAAAAAATCACTAAGCCCCACCCAACCCCACCCTTAGCTTCTAAAGTTCTGGAGTCAGAGGTGCAAGAGATAGAGCCAAGATAAAGAGAATTAAAAACAAAACGGCTTTTTTTTTCTTTTCTTTCTTTCTTTTTTTTTTTTCTTCCACCGCCCCACCCCACCCAGGGTGCTCTCCTTGGCCCTGGGCCAATTCCATGCCTGCCGTGCTGGCAGAAGTCTGTCCAGGGTCAGCCCCCACCGCCCTCAGAAGGGAATTAACCCTTTCAGAAGAAGACCTGTGCCAACCTCCAAGAGCCCCACCTCCCTACTGCAGGAGCTAATCTTGAACCCTTTTAGGCTTTTGGCTTCAGAATGGTTGTTGTGCTTCTGCCCGGGGCTCAGAGGGTGCGAACAGTCCCGGAGCGGCCACAAGGAAGCTCTGAAGGGCTGTCTTGCAGGTAGGGCCACTGGCCAGAGAGGCAGGAGGGGGAGACAGGGAGAGAGATTAGGTGAAACATTAGCTTCGGCCTTCTGGATTCAGTCCAGTGACTTACAATTATTTCTCTATGTCCTTTTGGTCCTGGGCTTATTTGGCATGGGACAGGCACCCATTAGAAGATTTCACAATGACTTGCCATGTTACAGTTCGAAACAGATGTGAACTCGTCACCAGAGGAAATTTATGTTTTACCATCCTTCCCCCCACCTCTCCCTGGGGGGCTGCAGGGAAAAGCACTCCAAGCGAATTAATCAAAATGACTAGGTAATGTTCTAAAAATAATAAACGTTGTTGTAGTCTGGATCTCTTTCAGGTTTGAGCTCATTTTGTGAGCTTCAAGATCCATACGTCAAATCACATGTATGTATTTTTTATTCCAGGGAAATGGGTTATCGCATAGGGACAGATAAGTTATTAAGACACATAAATGCAATTACTCTCATAACACTAGACTGCATTTTAGCGAAGTTCGTTAAGCAACTTGGTCAAGGAAGGGACAAGGGGGGTGCCTTAATGATTCCTTAGCTTGCCTGCTTAAGCCAGCTATGCAAATTAGGACAGGCTACAGGTTTGGGGCTCTGAAATCAAGGCTGGACAGAAATCGAGGAGCGGAGTTAGAACAAAAAAGGAAAATACATGTCGTGTCTCCTTGGGCTTCTCTCACGTACTAACAAAAGATGTATTGTTGCTAGACACGGCAGAAGGCCTGGAAGTCTTTGAAAACTGCTTCAAAAGTTGGTGGATAATAATGAAAAACCAAAAAAAAGTTAGCAATTAGGATCATATTTTCAAAATACCTTCCCAGAGATCAGCTCTTTGAAGAGACACTTGGAGCTGGGTCCTGGGTTCCCCGGGCCTTCTTCCATGATTGGAATGAGATTAGATAAACCTCAGGGTGAGGAAGAAAAAGGAAATCCCGGAAAAAAGGAAAGTGTTGTTGATCAGGGTAGATTCTTTTCTTATTTTAACTCATTCTGTTCTCTGATTTTCAGTTGGTCTCTTTCCCCAGTATATGTCCCACATACCCAAGAGCAAGGTGTTCTTTAAAGATCTGGAACCAGATCCCCCACAGCCCTTGATGATAATTTATCCACATCAGGCAGGGCTGCCAGGCCAGCATAATTGTGGGGAAAATAGGAGCAGGGGCTGTGGTAGCCTATGCCCTTTGTCTCCAAATCTGAGCCCTGCTGTCATTAGCCTAAATTACAAGGATATTTCCAACCTAAGAAATCTTATCCAGCCTCAGAATGCTTCTTAGCTAATTCCCACATCTTCATTCTCTAGGAAGGGTTGATCGCACTGTTACTAATCCCAGCCCACTTTAACCAGCCTCCATTAATCACGGCTGGCAGGAGAGACTAGAGGGTCATGGGTAATTGAATTCCAGCCAACCTTCAAACCTAATTTAAGTCAATCCTTTGACCTCTTTCCTAACCAAATCTGTGGCTACAGCTAGTAAATAAATATTGTTTTTAAATTAGAAGAAGCCTTTTTGGAATGCCTACTACGTGTTAGCTGTGTGAGAGATGCCTGCATTATTTCACTTCATTCATTCCTTTTGTCAACGCTTCCATCGGAACCCAGACACAAGGAATTAGCAGAGAGTGGAGAGGAGTGGAAAGGTCATCTTGGGGTCAGTCCAGTGGGGGAAATGTGCGCTCTGCAGACACCCTGACTTCCTATCTTTGAAAGAAGATAAATCTTGGGCACTGACGGGAAGCCTGAAGCCCCTTACACACAGGAAAATGGAATGAGAAGCACTTCCCTTCTCTCAAAGAGAAGCCACGTAGGATTTTCAGAATCTACAGTCCAAAGACTTTCATTTGAGTCCTTCTTCCGCCATATTTGACGTGCAACATCAGGTATGCTATTGAACTCTCTGGGCCTCTGGGCTCTTATCTGTGAGAAGGAGCAGGGTGTGTGCCTGGGGTGGGGGGGATGAGGGGAGCGAGTAAGGACACTAACCTGGCTAGGCTATCTGGAGGATTTGGGGATTAAGTGATACAACATGGAGGGACACACCTTATAAACTGTAAGGCTCCTCCCACTTAGAACAGGACTGCTAGTTACCCTGACACACTCCCTGTGAACGCCGCCCTCCTGCCGTGCGACAGTAACACGCGGGGCTTCAGATCAAAGGCTTAGGTGGACAGTATAACACTCTTATTTTAAATAGTGGAAGTTTAGGTAGAATTTATCATGACATTTGCTTCTTTTTTTTTCTCTGGTGAATCTCTGGGTCACCATCATGTCTGCTAAGCATAGGAAGGCTCTGGATTTTGTTGCCAAAACGCTTTCCGGGCATTTCAGAGTCTCCAGAGCCCACCCACATCTCCCCCACCTATTTCTCATTCTCGAACAGAGAAACACCAGCTTGCCAGTGACTCGTAGTGTTTTACTATCACCAACCTTTGAATCCACGTACAGCTAGCACTGAATGCGACAGACAGTATTCTTGGCAACAATACTTATTTAGGAACGATGAGTCAAGGATGTGCCGAGGTTTGTTGAGGGAAAAAAAAAAAAAAAAAAACAATGTGCTTGAATAATTTACTTTCTCTTTTTAAGTCCAAAATGATAGGAGGCCCCTAAGATTTCACAAGCAACAGGGGACCCTGAATAGCCTGGAGAGGCCGGGGTTTAAGTGGCGATATTAATAGAATTATGCGTTGATGCTGGATAATGACCCAGGCAAAGAGGAGGTATCGTTGAAGATAAATAAACCCTGAAGCAGAGACCTCAATGTTTATTTTCCAGGCTGCAACATAATCTCTTCCACCACGTAACTTCATCAGCATCACTGCTAACCCCGGGCTGCGTAATTTCACTTTTAAAAGAAAGAAATTAAATAACCTGAACGTACATGCAACAGCAAGCAAAGTTGCAGGAGATGTGGGTTGGAATGCTTTGGCCCCTGCAGTCAGTGGCAAACAAAGATTCTCTTTAACCTCACCCTTCTCCCTGGGGTGTGATCAAACAGAGCGACCTTGGTCCAGTGGCTCACTGTGAGACTTATCCGGGCTTAGGCGTTTTATAGACGAGGTTCTATTTCATCTTCATGCCCGATTCCATGAGTGAAGTGCTAGCAGAGGAAACGGGGGTGTCAGAGAAGTTAAGCAACCTGTCCAAGGTCACACCACCAGTGAGCAGTGGAGGGAGGGTTTCAACCCTGGCAGACCAGCTCCAGCCATTCCCAGAAAAGCCCCGGAACTTGCATTCTCCCCCAACTCGAGTCTGGACTTTTGACTTTCCAGATGAGTTCAGGCAGTTTTATTACCTCCACAGCTGCCCCTGTTATCTTTATTGGAGAGGCTGCCAAATCTCCCATCCGGTCCTCGGTCCAGTTCTGCATTTATTGAGAAGGTACTTGCCTTCAACCCCCTGTGGTCAAGCCCGAGCTTTGCAACTACTCATCCCCGAAGGCCTTGACGTTGGCCAAGTTCCCTGCCTTCTTCGGCCAATCTGGAAGCAAGCACCGCTCCTCCCTCTAGGTTCTTTCCCTCGAAACTCATTATTATGGAACTAAGATACAGGAAACCTGAAAGAATATTTCAGTGCACATCTGCCTAGCCTCCACCAAATTCAACAACTGTTAATATTTTGCCATCTTTGATTTACTCATCCTCAACCTTTCTATCTACTTTTCTTTCTAAACCATCGGAAGGTAGTTTCATGACACTTCAGCCCTAAATCAGTCATTCAGCATGCACCTCTTAAAAATATGGAGCATTCCTACATAACCACATCACCATGGTCAGACCTTAGAAAATGAACGATAAGCTCTTAACATCATCTATGATCTAGTCCAATGATGACATTTCTTAACCATCATAGCTGGGTTTTTTTTTTTTTAAGTCAAGTTTCATGCATTGTATTGATGGTGTTATCTCTTTAGTCACTTGTAATCTAGAACAGCTCCCCTCCCCATTTTTTCCCCTGCTACCACATTTAGTTTTTGAAGAATCTCTCTAATTTCTCGACAGTTGCAGTGCTTCCTCTTCTTAGCGGTCTTCACGGGTCTCTACCTTCAACTCTTAGCCGGCTGTTTGTAAGATGGGAGCCCTAGGATTTCCACGTGGTGGGGCTTGAGATGGAGTGCCATCTGGTTAGAGGTGGGGGGTGGGGGGTGGTGGCAAGAGGACTTTTGTGGAACAAAAACACTTAGAAGAAAACCAACTTAAATTGTTGATTTATACTGTGGTACCTGGGTGGCTCAGTTGGTTAATCATCTGACTCTTGATTTTTGGCTCAGGTCAGGATCTCAGGGTCCTAGGATCGAGCCCCATGTTGGGCTCCTTGCTCAGTGGAGAGTGTGCTTAAGGTGGTCTCTCTCCCTCTCCCTCAGCCCCCCCCCCCGCATGCTTGCACACGCTTTCTTTCTCTCTCTCTCAAGTAAAGAAATAAACTTTTTTTAAAAAATTGCTGATTTATTTGCCATGGTGGCTGTCCTCACATAGAGGTTGTCCGTGTTGCAGGAGAGGTGATAAATGGTAATGGGGAGTGATACAGACTCCGAGCAAACTGCCTAGATTCACACCTTGGCTTTGCTACCTACAAGCTGTTTGACTTTGAAAAAGTTACTTCCCCTCTCTGCTATTCAGTTTTATTATTCATAGGATGATGGTGGTAATAATAACAGAATCCAATTCACAGAGTTGTGCTGAAAGGAATCGATAAGCACAAAGCAGTAAGAATCCAGCCTGGAATAGAACATTATCCGTAAATGGTCGCTACTATCCTCATTGGTATTCTTCTCCCACCTTCTCTCAATGTCCTTCTCCGGGCACTTCCTGGACCTGGGACAGCCAGCATTTCCAGCTGCCTGAGAGTTTTGCCCCTTGCCTTTTACTCTATGTTCAATGTATTGCGTTGACCTGGGAAGCTTCTAGTTTGCCTTCAACCTTATCTTCTTTCCTCTCTCCCTAATCCCCCATTGGGTTTATTTTCTGCAGTCACATTTTTTAAGAGATATCCATTTGAGTCTTTTTTTTCCTTCTATTATCTTATGCGTCTGGAATAACTTCCTTCCTTTTTGCTCTAAGGCATAGCTCATTTTTGGGTTTAAGATGCGATTCCAACTGTTGTTTCTAGTCCAGGGACACTTTTTTGCTTAAGTGAACATCAAAGCTTCTTGGTTGTCATTCATTCATTTGTTCAGCCAGTCATTCAACGCGCTGGGCCCTGGCTAGACCCTGGGGGGACAGCAGTCAACTAGACAGGGTCCTGGCATGGAAAAATAACCAGCCAATTACTCAAAGTGAGTATGAACTGCAGTTAAAGATGGGTTGAACCAGGTCATCCTGGAACCTCCCCGCACCCTGACCACGTACGAGAATTCTGGGAGAATGACTGAAAGGAGGTTAATGGATCCCTTTTTCTAATGGATCCTGAAATTCCCAAGACAGTCCCACTAGAGTAGCTCCAGTTGCTTCCTGTTTTTCTACAAGTGCTTTAAACATTTCTGGAATCATTTAAAGTTGTGGCCGTCACTGCCTATTCCCGCAAAAGTGCATGAAATTTATTAGAGTAACTGTCCTGGCACATGTTCCTCAACTGAGAATGGGGACAATAATAACACCTACTTTAGACGACTGGGGTAAACATTATATGAGGTAATATTAGTAAAACACTTACAATGCAGCATGGATTTGTATGTTCAATAAATCAACAAAAATACCGTTGAGAGATCCCGATGGAGTCAAAACAGGTTACAACTCCGAGCAGGTAAGCTTTGAAAGTGGTAAGGAAGGAAAGGTAGGACAAGGCCTGACTCTAAAAGCAAATAAGGCAGGGAAATCTTGAAGAAATTGTGGAGGGACGCCTGGGTGGCTCAGTCAGTTAAGTGTCTGACTCGATTTCAGCTCAGGTCCTGATCTTTGGGTCGTGGGATTGAGCCCTGCGTTGGGCTCTGCACTGGGCATGGAGCCTGCTTAAGATTCTCTCTCTCTCCCTGTCCTTCTGTTTCTCCCCCTCCGCCCACCCCCCCAGGACAGTGGATATGGGCTGCCAACGTCCCCATTTGCTGTCTTTGTTCTTTTATCCTTGTGCCCTAGTTCTTCTCTGTATTGTCTAGTCTTCTCTAAGCCCCCTTCATTGATGGAGAGACTATCTCAGGACCTGATTCAGCAACTGGCACATGGTAGGCACTCAATAATTATACATTCCCAGACTCTTTTACTCCACCTTCTCTTTTGATATAATCCTAACCCTTCCCCCCTATACTCTCTGCATCCCTTTTTCACTTTTAAAGTGCATGTAAGAAGAATCTAGAAGAAGACAACAAAAGCAAAAGCTAAAATCCATTTACTACAACATAATTTTATTTTCTGTACAAACAATGAAACTAAATAATGTGTGCTTTTTTGTCAATGGTGTTATGGATGACAACAATAATCTAATAAGTGTTTGTGGCACAAGTAATTGTTTCCACAGCCTTCTACTCGGTGAACATTCAAACTCTTACAAAGCAATCTCTGCCACCAACACTCAGCACAGAATTAGTTTTGGGTGATGAAAGTTGGATCTGTTATATAGCATTTGGGCAACTGCTACACATTGCTATAGTAAAATATTTCTTTTTCAGGTAGTATTGTTGAAGTATGAGTCAGTTGAGTGAGTTTGGGCAGATACTGGGTGAGAGCTGGATACCCATGTATGTGGCATATTCTCTGGGGGACGGATACAGACCTAGCCTGTAGAGACCATGTTCTTAATGTCCTGCAGCAAGGTCTGGGTCTCTGGACCATCAACAAGACCCAGCCCATGGAGAGATCAGGAGTTAGAAAGTGGCAGCGTCATTTAAGAAACAAAAAATAAACCAAAAGCCACAGTATAATTCTTTTTAAATTGCACATATTCTGTGTGAACATTCTAGAAACATTAGAAAATATAGTCAGGAAATTAATAAAAAAAAACTATTCATGATTTCACTGCCCAGATCTAATCACTGTTAATATATTGGTGTATATCTAGTTTTATTTTCAATGTGTAGGCATATTTAACACACACAAATACATCCACACACAAATGGGAACATATTGCAAATTCTCCTGTATATTCTTTTAAATTTTTGCTTACACTGTCCTATGAACAAAAATTATATACCCACGGCAAAATTTTAAATGCCTACATGGTATTCCATGAACTAACCTACTACCTATTTTATCAGTTCGGTTGTTTTCAAATTTTCGCTATTATAAATAATGCTGTAATAAACATCCTTAAACATATGCCTTTGAACATTTGTCTGATTTGAGATAACTTTCTAAAAAGGAAATTTCTAGGTCAAGCAGTATGCATATATTCAGAGTTTAGATACATATTCAACCATAGCCTCCAGAAAGTTTCAATCAATTTATAGTCAACCAGCAGTCAGATAGGTTTTTTAAAATTAAATTTAGTTAATTAATGAGTTAGTTTGTTTTATTTTTAAGTAACCTCTATGCCTCTATGGAGGGACTCAAATTCACAACCCTGAGACCAACAGTCACATGCTCTATTGTCTCAGCCAGCCAGGTGACCCCAGTTTGGATTTTTGAACAAAGTTTTTAGGCCAAACTCAAGTCTAAGAAGAAGTTTGAGAATCACTGGCTGCTACAAATCACAAGATGGCTTGATATACATGCAAAGTTGAAAATACTCCTGTTCATACAAGGATCTTTGATGCTAGGACCTAGGTCAGTTCTACCATAAAGAAAAAGAGTATCCTTGTATATGTGAACATAATATATATTGATGATAAAAGCCAAAACTCAATGGTTTTCGAACTCTTCGAAAGAAAAACATGGTACAAGACCAGAAAAATAAGCTATCAAAGATAAGTGTATTCATTGTATTTTCTTGTGGGAGTGTATTCATTTTTTATTGCTGTGTAACAAATTACCATGAACTTAGTGAATTCCAACAACACGTATTTGTTATCTCAAGGTCAACGTAGGTCATGAGTCTGGGCACAGCTTAGTTGGGTCTTCTAAGAAGCTGCAATCAAGATATCGGCCAGGGCTGGTTTCCCATCTGGGGACTCAATTAAGGAAAGGTGCTTCCATGCTCAGTCCACTTGTTGGCATTATTTCTTTTCTTGTAGCTGTCAGACTCATAGAAGCTTAATTCTTCAAAGCCAGCAAGAGGAGCAAGACTCTGGAGTATCCGCTAGCAGGACAGTCTTTCATAATGTGACGTAACGGTGGGAGTGATATTCCATCAACTTGGCCACATAACATAATGTAATTATTAGAGCGGCATTCCACCACTTGTCATGTTCTATTGGTTAGAAGCAAGTCACAGGTCCTTACCACCTCCTCCTTGAAGACGTTGACGTTCCTCCTTCCAGGGGAGGGGATTATACAAGGGCCCCTGAACACCAGGAGCCAGGGATCATGGGGGCCACCTTAGAGTCTCTTCATGATAGTAAACAACTCTGAAATCTCCATCCTTACACTGCTTTTCACATAAATAATCAAGGGAGCCGAAGACTTGGGAAAATGTAAAATATGAAATGTATTGACCTAAAAATATTCTTCTCGTTTCAGCCGGAGGTGAATAACACAGCATTGTGTAAACAATGGTTGGCCTGAGATAGATGTGGCATCTTCAGAGGTGTGCTCTGGAACATGTGTTTTACGTTTTCCTGGGAATTCGGTTCTACTTCCCTATGACTAAGTTATTTCCCTTCAATTTTGTCTTGTGGAATGAGGTGGCTTATTCCCAAACCCATGTCATGATGACCACAGTTGAGACATTTTCCATGTGAAATTATGCTAGCTATTCTTATGTCTCTAATTACTATGTCTCCCCCAAGACCTAGCCATGAGTCTCCACAACACTTTAAAAATTTTTTTAAATACAAAAGGAGGTAGACTATTCAACATGTTCTTTGAAATAATAATATGAATTATGTTATTAAAAATCAGCATGAAAGGAGTTCCCTATTTATGTCTATATTTTTATCTTCGGTTTTTAAACTCCAAAGATAGTTTAGGTTCTGTTTCATACCTTCTTTTTACTCTAATTATTGCCTTACTTGAAAAGCAGCCATAATACATTTTCGTCAGACAACATTGCACATTTAATGTATCTTCTTATCACTACTCAGAATTAACTTTTGCGATTGCATCAAAACCTGGGGCAAGAGGGGAAGGAAGGGAAGAAGATTCCTCTTGAAGTCCTTAATTCTTAGGCTCCTTGTCTTCCTGATACTAGTTCCCTCCCTAGGCCTACCTTTAGAGAAAGACAAAGCCTGATGGTCCATGGGTGAGAGCCATAAATGACTGGAGAGGAGTGGGAGCTTCAGTCACTCAATTGCATACTGGAGGAATTTCTAGAAGGTTTCATTAATCAAAGTATTCCTTCAAAGGGACCAAAAGTGAAACATCGTACGCTCAGTGAAGATGGTGATGGTGGAAGAACCCAGTTCAGTATATAGTGTTCCGAGCCTGTCCTCTCCTTCCCTGCTTGGCTTCTTGCCCCGCCCCATCCTCTAAGGAAGGGAAAAACTGATGCAGTCAGATTTGCCAAAGAAAAACTGATAAGAAAGTCGAAGTACATTCCCAGGAGGCTGGGGGCAGGAGAATAGCTCCACGGCTCCCCCCGGAACAGTGTTTTGGGAATTGATCTCTTCGTTGATTAGCAAGATGAGAAAAGAACTAAGGAGGGAAACAGAGTGCCTTTGGATAAAGGAGTTTGGGGGGCTGGGAATTGGGTGGGGGGAAGCTAGAGAATAGGGCAGGGCAGGAGGTTTTAGGAACAGCTGCTCGAAACCTTGTATTGGACCCCCTTGAGTGTTGGAGGGAATTGTTCATGAAGATCAGTGTTGCTGTGGAGGCTGGGCTACCTGTGACATCATTCTGGTCCCTGCCCACCCCCCACCCCTGCTCATAGTGTGTGTTAGTACATGTAAGCGTGTATCATAGTGATCCATCCTAGCATGAATTTCCTAAGGCTGCCGTAACAAAGTACCACAAACTGGGTGGCTTGAAACCACAGAAGTGTCTTCTCTCACAGTTCTGGAGGCCGGAAGTCCAAAAGCAAAATGGCCATGTTTCCTGTGAAACCCATAAGAGAATACTTCCTTGCCTTTTCCTAGCTTCTGGTTATTGCCAGAAATCCTTGGCATTCCTTGGCTTACAGACACATCATTCCATTCTCCTCCTCTGTCATCATATGTGTTCTGTGTGTGTGTGTGTGTGTGTGTGGTGTTCTGTGTGTCATCTCCTCTTATTATAAAAACACCAGTCATATTAGTTTAGGGGGTACTAACCCAGTATGACGTCATATTAACTAATTACATCTGCAAAGACCCTATTGCCAAATGCCAGCACATTCTGAGGTTCTGGGTGAATGCGAATTTTGGAGGGCCACTATTCAACTCAGGACAAAACAGAACATAGAGTAATACACACCCATACAATTGAAACTATTAGCCAATTAAATTTGGTCTTTATGCTCTATTAAGTTAGACTTAGAAACAAAGGCAATGAAATTCTGCTTGGAAAAGGAATTAGTCTGAAAACTTCAACTTCTCGAGTCCTTTTTTAGCCAGCAGACCTCACCTCAAGCAACATGATGTACCCTTCTGCTGCCCCTGTTCTCAAATCACCCCTTTCCTATACGTCCTGCACACATACACACACACACACACGCGCGCGCGCGTGCACACACACACACACACACACACACACACACACACGTGGGCCCACACCCCTCTGCTAGCGGGAGAAGGGGATCTGGATGGTTGTCTGCCCACACTTGCCCCCTCCAGCCCCGGAAGACAAAGCACTTTGCTTCCTGCTGTCGACGTTCAGCAGCACACAGAGGTAGGGTCCCTGAAATGTACGCATCTCAGGGTTGGTAGGAACTGGGAGGACTGGAAGACCAGGGGCTACTGGGCTCTATTGCTGTGGGGGCACAGGACGGTGGAAAGGGTACAGTGACATCGGAAGGCTGCTCCAGGAGACGAACCCTCATCGCCGTGGCTGAGGAGGCCTCACAAGGACATCCGCTCACGGCCAGAAGATGTCTTAGGCCAAAGTCTGCCCAAGCAGGGGTCTGTGTGGTTCAGGACAGATAGAGTCCAATCTCAGACACTCACACCAGGCTTAGATGTGCAGAGAGGACCATAACTGACCCAATTGTCCTAAAGTGTCCCCTAATCCCCACACCACTGACTAATGAGGGGTGTGGGTAGAACCAAATTTTAGTCCAATCTGCTAGACTCGGGCTATTCCAAGAAGCAATCTCTTTTCAGTGAGTCAGTTTTTTCCAATTTACATCACTCCCACTGTTTCTCAAGATGGTATCTGGGCATGTGGGAAGCTCAAAGACTTTGGGCCACTGGTGGAGAGGGAGGCCCCTGGAGTTGTGCGACTCCACAGCTACAAGCCAGCTGGGGTCTGCAGGAGTGCTTGGTCTATGAGTCCAGACGTTTCGGAGGACGTTCGCTGCTGAAGTGTGCAGCTGGGGCCCATGTAGTCTTGCTCTCCTGGCTTGGTCAGGGCTCAAGGCCCTCGCTGCTGACTCAGCCCCACCGCAGCCCTCCCTGGCACTCTAGCTGGGACTCCTCTCAGGCTTCAGCTTGGTGGAGGGGCCCACCCATGTCCCAGCATGGCCACTATCTGCTCTGGAGGCAGGGCTCAGGTACTGGGGGGACCTCAGGAAGACACGGCCTCCTGTTTCCCCTTGTCCCATTCTGAGCAATTCCTCCTGTCTTTAATCATTCTTGGTGGGGCACCTGGTGGCTCAGTCGGTTAAGCATCTGCTTTCGGCTCAGGTCATGATCCCAGGGTCCTGGGATGGAGCCCCGCATCGGTCTCTCTGCTCAGTGGGGAGCCTGCTTCTCCCTCCCCCTCTTTATTTAAATAAATAAAATCTTTTAAAAAATTATTATTCTTAGTTATATCATCTGTTCAGGATCAGGGCAGGAGCCTGAGAATGACGTGAAGGAAGTACATTCATTCCCTCTTATCCACGGTTTTGCTTTCTAAGGTTTCCGTTACCCACCTGCCACCGTGGCCTCGAAGCAGATGACCCGCCTTCTGAGGAGGACTGTCAGGAGGTCAGTAGTAACCCATTGCTACACCATTCACCTCCCTTCATCTGCTCAGGTAGGCATTTTATCTCACATCGTCACCAGGAGGGCGAGCACAGAACAATGGGATAGTTAGAGAAAGAAGCCACACTCCCATGACTTTAATTGCAGCATATTGTTATAATTGTTCTATTTGGTTATTAGTTATTGCTGTTAGTCTCTTACTGGGCCTAATTTCTAAATTAAACTTTATCATAGGTATGTATGTATAGAAAAAAATACAGTGTATTTAGGGCTCAGTACTATCGGCAGTTTCAGGCATCCGCTGGGAGTCTTGGAAGGTATCCCCCGTGGGCAATGCACTGTCTCTCTGCCCTGGCTGGCTCAACTCTCTGAACTGCCAGGGATGGTAGACACTGGTGATAAAGGAAAGGCTTAAATATAAACAGAAAAACAGAAAGAATCAAGCCAATCCCAATGTTCCTGTTTGAAAATTCTGTCCAAAATATTGGAGGTGGGGTGACGGCAAATGTGGCAGTGCAGAGACAAATCCAGAGTGAGGTATTAAGATCTAGACCAGGGCTGTCCGATAGAACTTTCTGCAATGATGGCCATGTTCTGTACCGTCCACTACGGTAGCCGCTAGTGGCATGTGGCTACTGAGCGCTTGAAATGTGGCTAATGCTACTAAGGATCTGAGTGTTTAAGTTAATTTAATTTTAATTAACTTAAAATTAAACTTAAATAACCACATGCGGCGGGTGACTACCATACCGGACTGTCCAGCGCCATACCTTAAACTTTATGTGTCTCGAACCCCTTTAGTTTTCTGGGGAAGCCCACGGACTCCTTCTCAGACTAATGTATAAAATACGTCAGATTAGAAGAAAAACTAATTAATTTCATATCTATACTGTTTCTTAATTTTATTTAAAAATTTTAAATTACGTAATGTTTTAAAAATTTGGGGATACAGTACTCTATGTACTTCTTTATTAAGGCAATAAAGTCCCTCCAACCAAAATAGCTCCTTCACTGACCTGGTAAACTGCCTATAGGTTAAAAGGATGACCTCACCACGGCTTCTGATAAAATACAAATGCAAGTAGCCTGTTTGCAAGGACCCCTGACCACGTATTTCTATAACATCGCAAGGATGCTTCGCCGGGGACCTTGCCATTCACTCTCAGAGTCTAGCAGCTTTGAATCCCCTTCCTACATGGGAAGAATTCCCACGTTATGGGTCCCCTCTTCCTCTATAGATTTCCCAGTGCAGGCAGGTGATGTGGTTTCTGCCAGTCAGATATGCCCACTCCAGGGGCACCTGGGTAGCGCAGTCATTAAAGCGTCTGCCTTCGGCTCAGGGCGTGATCCTGGCGATCCGGGATCAAGTCCCACATCAGGCTCTTCCGCTGTGAGCCTGCTTCTTCCTCTCCCACTCCCCCTGCTGTGTTCCCTCTCTCGCTGGCTGTCTCTCTGTCACATAAATAAATAAAATCTTTAAAAAAAAAAAAAAAGATACGCCCACTCCAGACTTTGAACAGGAAGCTAGAGAGGCAAGTGGCAGATGCTGAACCCAGTCCATTCTGGAAAAGATCATTGCAGCCACATTCACGCCCGAGTCAGGAGAGGGCCTGACGGTTGTGTCCAGTGCCCTAGCGGTGTCAGTGGTGCAAACCCGAGTGTCTTCACACAGCAGGGAGCAGGCGCGTTTCCTCTGGAGCTCTCTATGGAGTCATGGAACATTCTTTCTTAGAACACATTCTCCATGCCTGGCTTGCTGGCCCTCCTGCAGATTCTGTCTTTAATACATTCCTCTTTTCTAAGCCAGTGTTGATGTTTGGGTTTCCTGGGAAACCGAGAGGGTTGTGTGCGGGAGGTTTTTGGGTGGAGTGGCCTCAGAGCCAACATCTGTGAAGGGTGAGGGATGCAGGGTTGGGCGGTGGAAGAAAGGAAGCGTGTGCTGTCACAGGGGAACCCTCATCTGATCCTGAGGGGGCGCTCGAGCTGGGGAGTCTTTCAGGGTTGTCTTGAATTGAGCCAAAGGGGCAGGACTTTATTTATTTATTTATGTGTTTATTTATTTATTTATTTATTTATTTATTTATTTATTTATTTATAACCCTTCCTTTCCCATTGCCCAGTTAGACACAGGCTGCCCCAGGGAGGGGTACGTCCTTGGGCAAGCTGAATCTCCGATTGACAGCCCTCCTGGCAAGCGAGGCAGCAGAAACCCGTCAGCCTCCCTCACTCCCAGTCTCCACAACCGACTTCACAGTTTGCAAATCTCTTCTTGCCCTGAGGTCCCATAATCATCTGCTTATTTTCTTCCTAATTCAAATGAGAACATGAGGCTCAGAAATATCAAAGGAATTGGTACCAAACGTTGGAGGTGACATTCAACTCTTAGTCTGACAATTCCAAATCTTGTTTCTTCTCCTGGCACCCTATGGAACATCACAGAGGACAGGCAACCCCTCGGGAATAGGAAGACTGTTCTAGAGCCCGAGGACAGCCTGGGCAGTTTCAAGATTTTGAGGCACATCACTTCTGGAGCTTTCCTCAGGCACGCTCAGATCCCGTGAGGATTTGAGACAGTGGAGTCCAGTTGAAAGCACTATTTGTGAAGGAGTCTTACCCGAGATCCCTGCGCAAAAAGCCACTAAACAGCAACCTGAGCGCCCTGACGGGTATTACTTGTTGACATGAGGACTCTGTTCTTCCCTTCGCGTATGTTCCCTCCTGGGATCTGAGAAGCAGCTGGGGTTCTGGGGGAGATTAAGTTCTGTGAGTGAAATGCACTTTCATGATATCTAGAGCACAGAAGAGAGATGGAGATGGTCTTCCTACAACGGGACGGTGGACAACAAATACTAGCAAAAGTAGAGAGAGGTGGGCACACTCCACAGCCCCTGGCAAGTCACCAAGGGCAGAAACAAAGATGGCAGGAGCAGCAGCAGCTTCCTGACTTCCTCCTGGTAGCCACAGCGGTTGGTCCTAAGACCAAAAAGTCCCCCGGTTTCTACTCCATCCCTTCCAAAAATTTTGTAAGCACTGAATTTCCAATTAGGTATTCAGCCAATCTCTTTCTGCTTGAAGTGCTTACACTGGTTTTCTTTTTCCAGTGCAGCACCTGATACAGCGCCCCAAGAGTGAGGCCAGCCTCCCTGACTCTGTTCTCCACACCCATACACATGACGCAACTGGAGAAAAATGTTCTTTACCTAGAGAGCAACACAGAGAGTAGCATAGAGGAACCAAATCCCTAAGCAGGAGATAACTGCTGCAGGGAAACCAGGGAAACCAGGGGCCAACTGGAAGTTGCTTCTTGGAGCAGATGGGCTTCGAGCCTCGTCTTGCTGTCTGGATTATAATACTTAACCTTTACAACCGTGACGCGGGCCACCAGCATAGAACTATCGGACACCCAAGGGAAGTGAGGCATGACATCCCGCCAGGTGGGCAGGACACTTCCTGGCGCACCGTGTTGACAAATGCTTCGCTAATTGAGAAGATGTGCAGGAGCCCATGACGGTTGGCAATTAGCCAAGTGGCAGCTCCAGTCGAAGGCCCCAAAGGCAGAGTGAACGACAACAACAAACAAAGAGCACTTTATGGGCCCCAAGATTCCCACCCCCCAAGGAATTAAGAAGAGCAGTGGACTTTTTGGATATTAAGAGTCAGGTGGATTTGTAGGCATTGAAAGCAGAGACTCTTTTCAAACAAAATGCCATTTTTTGAAGATGACAGAGCCAAAGCTGCAAAGTCTTTGGCCCCACAAACTCAAGTGTGGAACAGGTATTTAGGGACAGCCTGCCCGTAAGTGCAGAGCCTGGGGCACAGAAGATGCTGTGAAGCCATAGTGGAAGGGGGATTAAGGTAACGTGCTGGTACCTTCAATTTTTAACAAGAATCACTAAAATATCCAGTTTCTACTTCATAAGGCTATTTCCATGTTTTGGACAACAGCTGGTCCCTCTTTACTGCTGTGGGTACAGTGAGTTCTAGTAAATCCTGTGTAATAGGTGTATTCATATGCTCTGTCCTTTTAACAATCTTCTTAATTAGGGTGCTGTCCTTTTAAGCAAAGCATTTATATAGTGACTTTATTGCATTTGAATATAGTGTTCGCTTCAGTAGACAATATAATTTTATGAGTTTTTTTTTAATTGCTTTACAATGAAGGGAATTTATTTTATCATCAGTATGGAGTGATTCCCATGGGTATTTAAGAGTCGTTGCTACAGACGTTTATAAATCTGTCTTGAGAAGGAAAGACCCTAAAGAATGTAGTAGATGGTGGTGGTTTGACTTATTCACTTCTGTGAATCTCAAAGTTTTTATCTATGAAATGGGATCAATATCTTTCTTGCCTACCTCATGAAATGATTGTGAACACCAAATAAAATACTATACACAAAAGGGCTTTATAATGCACCCCGAGTTACGAGCATTTCAAGCACTAGCATCCTTCCCATGGCAGCTCCTGACCTCACGCCTCATGCGGAGATGGGGCTGGTGGTTGATGTAGAACCATTGGGGTACACTCAGACTCTCAGGATACGTGGGCCCTGGAGAGCAGGGAGAGCCTGGATTGTTTGGAAAAGATGATGGAGGATAAGCAGCGCTGAGAGCCTGAGGCATTTGGGGAGTTCTTAAAACCAGAGCACAGATGTGGGGTTAATTAGGTGTTAGCTAGGAGTACCCACTGACCGTCTGATACCTAAGCCTGTGCCTCCTCTCCGGTACGCCATGTTGTTTTCCAGGCCCCACACATCCAGCCTCACCCCAGATAGTCTTACTCACGTCAGAGTGCAAACAAACAACTCTTCATTTAAGCAAGTGAATGTTCTGGAAAAATCCTCTCCGTACCCTAGAGCACAAGGATTCCATTTATTGGGATCAGATGTCCTAATTCCCCTTTAAATGTAGATAAAATGGAACTTGACTGACATTAGGTATCAGCCACCCCGGCCCAAACAGAGATATCCTCCACAGCATAATTTTCAAATTTGAAAGATAAAAATTTATGAAGTAGGCCCTACCGTCTTTCGAATCATCCTACATTGCCAGTACTCCAGCATCAACCTGCCTCATTTTCTTTACCGTTATGCATCACAGAACCAAAGGAATATTAGGCACCTTTCAAATCACAGAGTGAAATCCATTGTGTTGTCCATGATACAGTCAATGAGAAAATTTAATTCGTTCAAGCCCAGCTGTTTTATCGACTTCTCTTAAACATATCAAAGTTTCCGTGTATCCTCAAGCATATAGACATGGAGGCAGTGGGAATAGAGGAAAAGGATCACTGGGCATGGAGTCAGAAAACATAGGTTTGAATCGGATTCTAGCATTTAACAGCTGGGCAAGTTCGAGCAAGTTACCCTATACCTCTGGGCCTCAGTTTGCCAAGTTCTTAAAACCAACTTCACAGGGCAAGGATCAAATGAGATTATGTGGATGCAAGAGCTTTGAAAAACATTATATGTTGGCTGGTTATATTTTGTGACAATAGACAAATATTCTCATTTATTGGTATCTCATTGATACCGGAAAATCTCATATATAGTCTCACCTCAAACACTGACTTCTACACTTCTTTGCTGCATGTCAAGTTTGGGAGCGATCCTTTCCTTCTTGGCTTCCCTCTCCTCCTCTCTAGCTTTAATATTTTATTTAACTGTGGCCATGCCCTTCTTGGCTGACCTCTCAATTCACGATCAAAGCACAGAGTCTCACTGCCAGTTTCAAGTCCATCTAACTACTATCTAGAGATAGAGGATTTTATATCCTCCAAAATGATTCTGAAGATCTAAGTCACAGAAAGAAGAAAGGGAAATGTGGAACAGTCTTAGAGCTCTCAATGAATGGAGGCTGCCAGGGCTAGAACAAAATGTGAAGGCCAAATGATTTTCCATATCACAGTCTTACTGATTCGGAGGGTCTGTTGGCCTAGGTAAGTCTAAAATTGAATACCAGGCTATTTCTTTTAAGCAATCCAGTGGAGAGTGAAGGAAAAGTTAATCTATTGATAAATCCGGAAAGGTAAGTAGGAAACTATGTGAAAACATATTTTCAATCAGATGAAACCTACCACTGGTGAAGTATCTGTCAGGGTTTGTAGGGAATCCGTAATTAACCTCAATTTTTCTTGCCCTTATTCTGAACCAACTGAGAAATAAAACAAGAGGTCAGGGCAGGTAGAGAACCAAAACGTCACCTTTATTACTGACAATGTGAATATTAAGAATGTGGCTAAAAACTATAAATAAGTGAACTTCCAAATACTTTGTAATATTTAAGAGCATGCCTTGTATCTACAAGCGAACGGGCTTCCTCCCCTTCAGGCTTACTGCTTGTCTGAGAGCAGTGGTGACTTAGGCTCTCGGCAAGTGGGCTCCCTCCCAAGAGAAAGAGAAAAAGAAGGAGTTCAGGAATGAATTTCCAGTACCTCCTTTCAAACTCAGCGTGAGGAAAAACGAGGAATGGGGAGCAGAGAAAACCCAAGAATGTTATGCCGGTGGAAGTCCCCCCATATGGACAGAAGTATCAACTCTCGAAAGGAAGCATTCCTCTATAACAGAGCAACCACTCTTTCAGCCTGAAAGTAAATTTCTCTGAGAAGAGTTAACTCTGAAATCCACAATATCACGTAATTGTGCTTCTTGAAGATGATGACGCGGCTGAAACATCCATATTTAAAGAATACTTATATGTTGCAAAATATTTGGCTGCCACATGTTTCATCTGCCTTCTTACAGTGCAGTCTCCTCTAGGCTATCTACCCTGCTAATTATAAAATCATCCGTCAACCCAAGTCTAGTAAGGCAATTGTTGAAGAGCAGTTGGAAATTGAGGGATTGAACAATGGCTGGTTTCCAGATCACAAAGTCGACGCTATGAAACACTTTGCAAGATGGCATATTTTTTTTCCCTCCCTCAGCCTGGATTACTTCTTAGTGTTCCTGATTCTGCTGGCAGGAGTCCTGTTGAATTCAGGAAAACCATATGAAACCCATCCCGGGTGTTGCCAAAATAAATTGTTCATCATATCAGATGCAGCACCAAAGAGTGTTCCATCATAGTCAATTTTCTGTTTGTAACTGTTCCCCTTGGCTTCATTCAGGATCTGCCAAGAGGAAAGGAAGCCCATATTGTACATGCCACATCTTGTTATCTGCTGAAGAGAGGACAATAGGGAGTGCTCATGGGGTCAGAGTAAGGGTACCCCTAATAGTAATGAGAGATGTTTATTACAACCCGATTTCAAATATCCCTTTGGGAATGTAAAGAGTTTGGGATCTTCTACTATGTCCATTACAGCTTGGGAGTATGAGAATCTCAGGAAGGTTCAATTTTCACAGAATGGGGATAATCAACAGGATTTGTGCATGCATGTTTCAAACATGGCTTCCTAACATGCAAAAGTCGTAGAAGGTAACTACAATTGCTTCCCCTATCTAGTTCAATTAAGTAGAACCAGGCTACCTGGACACTTCATTATCTGGACTGCTGTTCATTTCTCAGTTATAGGAGAAAGAAAGAAGCAAATGATAACCAGGAGAGCAAGATCCAGATTTTTTTTTTTTTAAATAGAGCAAAAGCAGAATAGTTCAGCAACAACCAGAATCTGTCCTAGGTTAGGTCACACTGACACATGTAGCGTAATCATGATAAAGCCTTGGAAAACAGAATGAATTCCTTTGAACTCAATCTGCACCCACTCCACATTTATAGGATGCTACAGGTGTTAGCATTCATGTGCGAGAGGTCTATGCAGTTCTTGAACACTAACTATGGCAAAGGATCTTTGTACAGTGTGCCTGGAGCAACAAGGGGTTAGGGGCGCTGACTCCCTGCACAGTCAAAAATCCACGTATAATTTTGACTCCCCGAAAACTTAATTGGTAATAGCTTGTTGACCGGAAGCCTTACAAATAACATCAACAGTCAATTAACACATGTTTTGTATGTTATATGTATTCTATCCCATATTTTTACAATAAAGTAAGATCTTTTTTTTTCTAAAGATTTTATTTACTTATTTGACAGAGAGACAGAGAGAGAGCGCAAGCAGGGGGAGCAGCAAGCAGAGGGAGAAGCAGCCTCCCCACTGAGCAGAGAGCCCAGGATCCTGGGATCATGTTCTGAGCCAGAGGCAGATGTTTAACCGACTAAGCCATCCAGGCGTCCCGCTGTAAAGTCTTCTACGATGGCTAACATTAAGGCTTTCCTTTGGTGCTGAGCTTCCTAGCAGCCGGAGCTAATAGGCAAGAGGAAGCGAACACAGTACACCAGCCTATGACTAACGTAATGCAAAGTGACAGAGGCAGAAGGAGCACTGGCTAGACGCATTCAGGAAGCCATGTTCCTTGAGGCCCTAGGAGTCATCATTTGTGATCATAGCTAAGGGTAATTAAATGTTAATTAATAAATAATTATTACACAATGGGATAAATGTTGCTGGTGGTTCATACAGAGTGGTCTGCTCTCCACGGGAGTGTGCTAACCTGACGGTAGGAGTGAGAAGAAGCAGAGAAGGGCGTACGAAAGAAGGGAATCCCACATTAGACTCTGCGGAGGTGCGGAGGGATAAAAAGGCATGTGAGATTGAAAACACGAGCGCTTCAGCATGACTGGAAGGAAGCACATGATTCAGGGTGCAGCCCCCAGCGTTTGAATGGCAGCAGCATAGGCACATTGTGGCCCTCAGGCCAAATCTGGCTCCTGGACTGTCTTTGTTAATAAAGTTTTATTGGAACACGGCCATGGCCATTCTCTTACACATTGTTGCAGGCTGCTTTCTCGTTCAGTACTACCGCAAGGTTGAGTAGTGGAGACAGCCCACATGGCCAACCTACAATATTTACCATCTGGCCCAAAAGTCTGCCAACCTCTGATTCGAACTTACCAAGGAGTTTGAGTTTTATCCTGTAGTTTAATGGGAAAGAGTGAAAGGTTTTTCAAAGTTAAGAGAACTAGTAGGGTGCCCTTGGCAAGTTTAACCCACAAATACTAGTCTCAGTTGTTTCAAGGGAAAGACGATTTAATGTGCCACTGAACCCACACACCTCAGGGAAAACAATTTCACAGCAGAGGACATCCAAGAGTCTCAGGCATTACCTGTGTACTGATCCGCTTTAGGTAATGAAATACTGAACCCGACTTACCAAGCAGGACGGATGGGGGATGTTCCAGGATTCTAATCAAGAGCAAGTGGGCCAGCAGACCTGGCAGAGACACGCTGCGGGCCGCGGTGAAAGGATGGGTCAGGAGTAAGGGGAGTAGCGGAGACACGTTATTTGCTTAAAAGAGTCATTTTGTGCGGCACCCCCACGTTCACGAGGCATAGAGCAGAGTGGCTAGAAGTCCGGGCAATTGACTAGTCTGGGTCAAAGGCTGGCTACGGCCACCTATCATCCATGTGCCTTTGGAGGCAAGGCTCAGTCTCCCCATCTGTCAAATGGAGATATAAACGGACCAACCCTATAATAAGGTTATTGTGAAAGTTAATGAATTATACAGTTCCTGTCACAGAGTAAACAATCAATAACTGTTCATCATTCCCATCACAAGAACTATTTAGATGGATTTAATCCTGACTTTAAACATGACATTATATATGTGTATATAATATATTACGTTATTTTACAACCCAGCTCACCATCTCACCAAGACCCAGCTTCCAGCGTTTGTTAGTTATCATATTAGTATCTTATGGCTGCCATAGAAATGACCACAAACTGGGTGGCTTAAAATGAAATTTATTATCCTGCAGTTCGAGAGGCTAGAAGTGTAAAATCAAGGTGTTGCCTGGGGCCTACATTCTCCGAAGTCTCCTGGGAAGGATCCTTCCTGAATGGCTCCCAGCAATCTGTGATCTCCATTGCCTTGAAGCTGGTCTCTCCAGTCTCCGCCGTGGTGGTCATGTGGCCTTCTTCCCTGTGTGTGCATCCCTGTCTTCCCGTGACCTTCTGAGAACCCCAGCCATTAGATTTAGGGCCCACCCTAATCCACTATGACCTCATTTTAACTTAATAAATGACATACGCAAAGTCCCTGCTTCCCGATAGGGTCCCATTCTGAGGTTCTGGGTGGACAGGAATTTTAGAAGATACAATG
This sequence comes from Ursus americanus, assembly GCF_024610735.1. Lineage (NCBI taxonomy): Eukaryota > Metazoa > Chordata > Mammalia > Carnivora > Ursidae > Ursus > Ursus americanus. The sequence continues at coordinate 53,198,716 of NC_142134.1, forward strand.
TAACCCAGTGTAGCTATTTATAGTCACAGTTTCCCAACTGCAACTTCAGGTCATCACTATCTTTACATACTCGTCCTCTGACACTGGCGCTCTCTCGTCCCCCTCACTCTTAGCTGCATGTCGAAGCATATTCACCCCTGCAAAAGAAAGCTTCTTCAGAAGTCCGCCCCTTCATTGTTTTACCTATTCCTCGGCAAAGCAGAGCTCGAGTGGATAATTCTTTGCCTTGGGGCTATGCTTTGCCATTTGGAACACTTCCTATTGAAAAATGCAGGCTTTTCTCTTAGAAAATACATTTCAAGTTGCAAACAATCAATTTACAAACTATTTTTAGGAACGCCGCCAAGCTTAATGTTGGGGAACGCCAGCATTGTTAATGAGACACCAGGCAGGGTTTTGGACTGTCATCAAAGCCACTGTAGGAGTCCAGCTTTAGTGTAATCCCCGCAAAGAATGATGTCCATTTGATTTTTAAGAAATGAGTATTATTATCAAATATAAACATTTTATTTGGGGCAGGCTCATATAAAATATAGTCATTAGACAAGAGTCTAACGAACATGCAAAGAATTTAAATATTAGATTTCTTGGTAGGGATTCTTCTAAAATCAGAGCCAGGGACCAGGTCTTGGGTCCAGGTAGTTTGTTTGAGAGGTGATCCTGGAAAGTAGGCGTGAGGGAGCACGGACTGTGAAGGAGACAGAAGGAAAAGCCAAAATGAAATGCACAGTGGAGGTCACTGCTGCTGCGTGCACTGGAGCTTTGGTCCTCAAGGACTTTGGAGAGTTGCAGAGAACACCTTCCCGATGAATCATCCTCTTGAGAGACCAAGCTGGATCATCTTCTAGCATTCTCACCATCAAATGAAGATTGCCTCTGGGCGTTAACTCTTCCACACTTCTCAGTACCTACTTGGGAGAAGGTGCTGGGGCAGAATGTGCTTAAAACAGGTGCCATCAGTGCATGATGGGATGTAACTCCCATGGAACTGTCCACCGCAGCTGTGGCTTCAATCAGAGGTGGGCCAAGGGAAGGTGGCTCAGGCTCCAGAAAGAGCTGCCATAGTGGAATTCCTTCTTTTCATCATGGATATGATCTTCCTGTGCTCATCAACTGAAAGTTAACTGCCGTATGGATCAGGAATGGCCTATTACATCTTCCTTTTACAAGTGAAATATAATTAAGGTATTGTAATCCGAACACAATCAGTGTAATGTTGTATCGCTAAGATGCTTTTGGCTGCAAACACAAGAAGACCCAAGTCAAGATCATGGAAGAGAAGGATGGAGTCTGGTACCGCATCCCATGCTGTGAGATATTAATCCTTCTAGCCTCAGGCAGCTAGCTGGGATCCTTCTGAAGGTTGAACGCTGTGATGAATCATTCGTCTGTATCTCAGTTTTTCAGGCAGTCAGATGTTCGAGTTCCCAAATTGTCAGGCTATAGATCACATATACGCTTCATTTAAGTACTCAAAATTATAAACTGCTTAGGAAAGAGGCTCTATCTTATTCCTCTTCATGTCTGTCTACCTCCCACAATGCCCTGCAAACACAAGGTGCCTAGGAAATGTTGGCAGATTATTTGATGATATATAAATACAATTTAATGTTCTGAGCAGTTTGTGTCTTTATAAATTGTCAGTAGACAAAGGAGACTGACTAGGAAGTAGGTTCCTCCAGGCTATGGAAGCAGAAGGAGGGGCCCCACTTGAGGCCACTGACACACGGACGTGGGTTCAACACTCCAGAGGTGACAAGTAAAGCTACATTTCTTACCATCTCCCCAACCTCCTAACATTGCCCTTGGAACACTGATTTTTAACTCTTCACTGATTTTCCCAGATCCTTTTCCTTTCTCTCCACCCATATTCCAGGAGCAGCCCAGCCTCCATCCGAGTTAGACTCAGTGCAAAACTACATGGATGAAATTCTGGAAGAGGCTCTTCATCACCATTGTTGATATGGCTGGAATTTTTCTTAAGAGAATCAGACCCATGAGAAGACATGATGATGCCGTGATGTCTCTTTGATGGTCTCCCCCAGCACGAAGAAGGGACAAATGTTAAAAAACCACAAAAGCCCTGCTTAACATTCTGCACTGGGTGGTCCTTTCAAATGCAGTTAGTTTCACAGGGTATTCATCTGTTCTTGCATTTGCTAAAGGGCAAGGTAGCCCGTTAGTTCATTGTGTCTCTCCTCTGCCTTTCAAACTACATTGAGTGTTTTAGCAGGAAAAGAGCTGAACCTCACTCCCTCCTATAAATTGTATAATTGGAAAGCAATCAATTGAAAGATCTAAAAGGGACATAATAAAGAAAGTGTCAAACAATAACTTACTCTAATTAATAACCATTTATGTCTCCCATTTGGTAAAGTGCTTTGCAAATGTAATCACCTTTTAAAGTACTATATTCACTTTGTGAGTAGACTATGATTTCATTTGTGAGAATGAGAATTAAATACGGCTTTTAATCAACCCAGAGCCACTTAGTACTAAGAGCTATTTAGCAGAAGTTCTACAAATTATAGCAGTCTCGTGAAGAGTTAATTTGCTACGGTAGTTTAAAAATCTAATATCGCCATAGTAGCTACCTTTTTACTTATTTCCGATCAGTAGAAAATTAAACTTGAAGGACAAAAGCATATATATACATACACAGTATTAAAACTGCTACAGTGTTTAAAGATCTCAAATGTTAACACTATTTTTGAAAAAAAGTCAAGTCTTTAGTTGTGACTTGATTTTTCATGATTTATTATTTTAAGTAACATGCTGCTCTAATTAGAACCAGCATCCAATTATTGAGTTCCAACTGTAAAAAATTTCTAAAGAGACTGTGAATACTAATAACTTCACATTAATTGCACTAAATGTTTAGTATCTGTCTTACAAGGGACAAATGACATTTTCTGGAAAGCTTAGTAGTTTTTTTTCCCCTAACTTCCAACTCGCTTGTAGAAATCTTTGAAATCTGTTTTTAAGAGATGTGTGCTATGTAGGAGTCCGAAGACGTTATAGTCTACGTGCTGAAGCAATGATACACGGAAAGCCTTTGCAAGTTTTGACTGGATGTTCACCACTACTGCGATCCAGATGGAAGGAAGGAGAATGGTGGCCTTTTCCCCTCCAACACTTCACTATGAAAATTTTCAAATAGAGAAAATGGAAAAGGTCTTTATAGTCAATACCTGTATACCTACTTCTAGAGGCAACAATTAGTATTTTGCTGTATTTTATTTATCACATAGTTAGTTATCCATCTATTTTTTTCCTCTATTTATCCACCAATCCAATGTATTTTGTAATAAAAAATCAAAGTAAGTTGCAAATATCAGTACATTTCCTTCTCAATACTTTAGCATGCATATAATTACCTAGAGTTCTATATTTATTTACAGTTCTTTATGAGGTTTTTATTTTGGTAAAAATTTATGTATTTTGAAACAAATAAATCTTAAGGGTCTCATGTGATGAGTTTTGGCAAGTGCCTGTACCTGGATAGTTATCATAACATAGAATGTTACCCTCACTCCAGAGAGTTCCCTCTTGTCCCTTTCCAGTCAATTCCTGCACCAGGCAATCACTGTTTGTGTTTTTTTCACCATGAATTGTTTTCTCTTTTCTAGAACTTTATATAAATAGAATCATCTAGTACATACTTCTCTGTGTAAGGGCTTCTTTCACTCACAAATTTTTTTTTTAAGATTTTATTTATTTATTTGACAGAGAGAGACAGCCAGCGAGAGAGGGAACACAAGCAGGGGGAGTGGGAGAGGAAGAAGCAGGCTCCCAGTGGAGGAGCCTGATGTGGGGCTCAATCCCAGAATGCTGGGATCATGCCCTGAGCCGAAGGCAGATGCTTAACGACTGCCTCACCCAGGCGCCCCACACAAAATGTTTTTGAGATGTATCCATATCATTGCCAATCGAGTGGCTTGTTTTCTTTTTTATTATGTTGTGGTAGTTCTTTGTATGAATATAAAACTTTATTTAACTGTTCCTCTATTGATGAATGTTTAGATTATTTCCAGTTTGGGACTATCATGAATAAAGCTGCTTGTGCATGGTTTTTGTGTTGTTGTTGTAGACATGTGCTTTCATTTCTCTTGGACCACTAAAGCTTCCAGAAAGGAATATATCTTTGATTTTTAGTAATCTTAACTTTAGCCAATGAGACCTAGAGAACTGCAAAATAACAAATCTGTATGGCGTTAAGCCACAGCGTTTGAGGTGATCTGTTGCAGGAGCAGTGAAACACTCACACAGAACTTGGTACTACAAAGTGGGGGTGTTGCTGTAATCAATACCTGAAAATATGGACGTGGCTTTGGAACTGGGCAACAGACAGAGGCTGGAAGTATTTTTGATAGAAAAGCCTCGATTACTTCGAACAGGTTCTTAGTAGAAATCGGGATTTTAAAGACTCTGCCAGTGAGGCCTCGGAGGAAGTGAGGACTACGGTAGAGAAAACGTAAATTGCCCTGAGAATACCTAAATTGTGGGGAACAGACTGTTGGCGGAAATATGACTTCCAAGGCGCTGCTGAGGAGGGCTTTGGAGGAATTTGCTATTGAAAGCTAGAGAGAAGGGGAGCTTTATTTTATAGGGCAGAAATTATGTCCTACAGTTAAGTGGAAAGTGGAACTTACAATTGATGAAATCATATTTCACTTGAGGAAATTTCCCAGCAGAGTGTGGAAGGTGCGATTTGGTTTCTTCTTGATGTTATTAGGAAAATATGAGAGGAAAGAGATAAACGGAGGGCAAAACTGGTAACACAGAAAATTAAAAGGAACCAGGATGTGGTGATTTGGGAAATTCTCAGTGTACCCAGACTGCAAAAGATGCTGAAGATGAGATTCACTATCAGGAAAGCACGCCATAGAAATAAAATGGAGGATACAGCAAGACAGCTTTTGCTAATACCTCAGAAGAAGCAAAAGGTCTGAGGATTTAATTACAGAAATGCTTTTTGGAGAGAGTAACTGTGGGACTCATAAATCTCCTCAGCCATCAGAAGCAAAAGCAGATATGAGTCATCTAGAAAAGATCTGTGGAAGAAGGTCTTGTCTAATGGACTTAATCTCTGCGACACACACAAGAGACCCATGGCATTTTTGAGAAAGTTATACGAGCAGACACATTGTCCGTTTGGACTGAAAGAGGCAGAGAAAATATGGAATGACACAGTTGTGAGAAGGACTCCCTGTATCTATACTAGCTCGAAGGAGAAGGAATGGGACCACAAGACAAAGAATGCAGATGGATTTTAGAAGCTGAAAAAGGCAAGGAAATGTATTTTCCCTTAGAGCCTCCAAAAAGAAATGTATCCAGAGTAACATTGATTTTAACTTAGTGAGACTTACGTCAGACTTCTGATCTCTAATACTGTAAGATAATGCATTTATGTTGTTTTTAGCCACTGAACTTGAGGGAATTTGCTATGGTGGTCATAGAAAAGTAATACACTTGGGCGAATACTTATGAATGGAATTGTTCATAGAGTAAGAATTTGCCTGCTTTCATAAGAAAATGCCACACTTTTCCCAAAGCGGTTGTAGAGTTTTACTCTCCCACCAACAATGCGTAAGTTGCTATACATCCCTGTCACTGCCCTGCAATATCAATCCTTTCAATTTAAGCCATTCTGGTCATTTGTAGTAGTATCTCATTATGCTTTTCATTTGAATTTTTCTGGTGACAAATCACAATGAACACTTTCTCATGTATTTCTTTATTTCCCTTTGCTAAAGTTCTGGTCAATTTTTTGTCCACGTTTAATTAGATTGTTCATCTCATTTTTGAGTTGAAAGAGTTCCTTATATATTTTAGATACAAACCCCTTTTCAGATATATATCATGAATATTTTCTTGGGGTCTGTGCCATTTCTATTGATTTTTGAATGATGCCTTTGGTGAGCAGGAATTTAAAATTTTTCCAACATGAATATTCTTAATTTAGTTTACTAAAAATATTTTTACTTCCTCATTGGGTTGTTTTGGCATTGCTTTCAAAAATCAAATGACCATATGTGTTGGTCCATTTCTGGGACCTCAATTTCTGAGACCTCAATTATTCTCCATTGATTTATTTGTCCCAGTATCACCCTGTCTTGATTACTAAAGCTTTAAAGATTATCTTAAAGTCAGGTAATTAAACTTTCTAACTTTGCTCTTCTTTTTCAAAATTGCTTTGAATAATTTAGGTCTACCATTTCTGTGTAAATTTTAGAAATAGTTTGTCATTTTTGCAAAACTCCGGGTGGGTTTATGATTGGGATTGAGTTGTATCTATGGATCAATTTGGGGAAAATTAGTGTGTTAACGATATTCAATTTTCTGGTCCATGAACATGGTATATAGTTCTGTTTACTTAGATCTTCTTGAATTAGCCTCAGCAATGTTTTTTAGTTTTTCAGTGCAGATCTTACACCTCTTTTGCCAAATTTATCCTTAAGAATACTTTTTGAAACTATTAGAAATGGAATTTTAAATTTTTTTATTTTCACTTGTGTGCTTTTGAATATATAAAATCAAATTAGTTTTTATATATTGGTACAAATCCCTGTAACTTCACTAAGTTCAACTGTTAGTTTTTTTATACATTCTTAAAGATTTGATTTGAACATTCAGGTCATCTGCAAATATAACCAGCTATACTGCTTCTTTTCTGATCCTTATGCATCTTTTTTTTTTTTTTTCATTGCATTACTGCACTGGATTCAACCTCCAGTTGATTCAAAATTGTAAGACCAAGAATTCTTGCCTTCTTGCTGATCTTAGGGGAAATTTTTTATACTTAAACAGCAGGTACAAAACTACTTATAGGCTCTTTTGTAGATGCCCTTTACCTGATTGAAGAAGTCTCCTTCTATCCCTAATTTTCTGAGACTTTTTATCATAAATCAGTGTGACTTTTGTCAAATGGTTTTTCTGCATCTGTTGATTTTTTTTCTCCTTTAGTCTGTTAATATGGTGAATTACCTTGATTTAAACAAATCTGGCATTCTTGGGATAAACTCAACTTGATTTGTGATGGTTAATTTTATGTATCAACTTAACTGGACTAAGGGATGCCAGAGACCTGGTAAAACATTATTTGTGTGTGTGTCTATGAGGGTGTTTCTGGGAGGGATTAGCATTTGAACCGATGAAAGCAGATAGCCCTTCCCAATAGGACTGAGTGCACATCATCCAATTCATTGAGCCACTGAATAGAACAAAAAGGAAGACATTTGTCCTCCTGGTTCTCAAGCTTTTGGACTCAGATGGGGACTTACACCATCAGCCTCCCTAATTCTCAGGCCTTCATACTCAGATTATACCACAGCTCTCCTGGTTCTCCAGCTTGCAGAGGACAGAGTGTGGGCCTTCTCAGCCTCCATAACCACATGAGCTAATTCCTGTTAAATATATATATATATATAATTTAGTTCTGTTCCTCTGGAGAACCTTGACTCTTAAACATAGTCATAATGTTGTATTATATTATATTATATTATATTATATTATATTATATTATATTAAATATATATTGCTGAATTAACTTTGTCAACATTCTGCTAAGAAAGTTCATGAAGGATATTGGTCAGTAATTTCATTTCTAATGTTTTTATCAGGTTTTGGTGTCATGGTATACTGGTCTCATTAAACAAGTTTTTGAAAAGAGCTTATCTAAGATTGATGTTCCTCAATCCTATGTTAAGATTCCTTAGCTATTTGATAGAACTCATAAGCAAAATTATGTGGTTCTAGAGTTTTCTTTGTACAGGGATTTCAGATAAAATTTTAGCTTCTCTAATAGACTTAGGGCTATTCAGGTTTTCTATTTTATCTTAAGTCAGTTTGGGAAAGATGTTTCTCTTAAGTTTTTTAAAATTGTCAAATTTATTGCCAATTTTTCTTTGAAATATTCTTTTTATTCTTTTTATGTTTGTAGGCTCTGTACTGGTTATTCCCTCTTTAGTTCCTGAAATTCATAATTTATGTTCCTTCTCATTTATTCCTGATCAATTTGTCAATGATTTTACCAATGATGGGAGGCTGAGAAAATAGAGATGATGCATAATTCAGAATGCTTAGGCTTACTGGTGGGCTGAGAACTGACATAGATTTCTTCCCAAAGCATTTTTCCTGGAGTGTCATATAATGAAACATTTATTATATGTAAAATCATACAACTATTTCACTATTTCATGACACTTTTTCATTTACCAATCCGTATGTAATAATACATGAGCACACAAGGTACGTGGGGGGAAAAAAGAGTTAACCAAAAAATATCATTATAGCATAAAAGTTAGGCAATATATCCTAGTGGGTAAGAGCTAAGCCTCTGGAAACCGGACAGACTAGTGTCCATATTCTGGCTTCAGTGCCTGCTAGCTGGGGACTTATTTTTCCAAGCATCTAATGTTGTTGGGATTAAATAAGATAATATGTGTAAAGTATTACTTGCAATTATTGAGCCGCTGTGTTAAAAAAATTTTAGCTATCATTTCTATCATTACTACTGCTATTACTAACCTGGTCAGATTTAATCTTAGATAACAGAGTTTGGTTTATTTGTGTGTGTGTGTTTCTCCTGTTGCATTGTCTCAAGATTTTTACTTCTTGTCCTAAACTTTGTGAAATGCTGCTTAGCATTATTTTACCAGTATCGTGGCCATAATTTATCTCCGGAGAAAGTTTTGACATCAGATGGAGTGTTGTCCTTGATTGATTGATTTCTGTCCCATTTTCATTTGCATAGTTCTTTGGGGGATAAAAAGGTATTGGCCAAGATTTTTCCATGTGTTTTTGAAAATTATCTAACTAAGTCCAAAAAAGACATTAAAACATAACCCCAAGCAAACAGGAAACTGACTTTTTCTTTTGGGAACTTAGTCAAAAGCCAACTTTTTGTGGTTTATGAGAAGGTTCCTCCCACAAAGTTCAGAAATTCATCTTACATTTTCAGTCTCTTATTTTCCTCTTTTTCTAGGCTACCTGCAGAGATACCACTCCTTCTTTTACCTTACAGAGGCTAACTACAGAGAAGCCTGTGCAGATTTTTTTTCTTTTTAGTGCTTTTTCCTTCTTACAAAACAAAGCTTTTTTTTTTTTTTTTTCCTTTTGCTTCTGAGATGAAGAGAACCCCATAGAAATACCAGACGGCCACACTGGCTTCAGGCAACTATAAATAATTTCCCTGTCCACAACCAAATACAAGTACCTAGCACGCTGTTTATATAGACGATTAATCATTACTTAGTCAAGGGAAACGTGTTGCAATGGGCAAGCCTGGGCAGAAGACGTATCTTTCGTAGAGACTCTTTTGGCTCATTATATAACTGCCTATATTTTATAGCCATCGTGTTTTAGGATAAGACTGTTGAGGTATCCTTTGAGCTCATGGCGATTTCTTTGCTTCACAAAAGTGACACAGATGGGCAATTTTATTTGGAGGAAAAAGAGAACTCGATGAGTGGGTACGTCGACTTGCTTTCCTCATTGCAAGTCCTCTTCCCATCTTTAAATATTTATATTCGTACGTTTTCATGTGACAGTAACCTGAGTGTATATATTGTTTTGTGTTCTGTTTTCCATTTGCTACTACTTTCTTAACGCATTTCCATGTAATGATGCGCATTGTGTATTTGCCATCATTGACCAAGGGGGTCACTCTATCATGACAAGATAATTTAGTATGCTTAGCTATTCTGTGATTGACAGTTTGGATTGTTTCTAATTTGCTAGCTCCTCTAATAAATATTGGACACTAAGGGTTTCACTGTCCTCCCTCCTTTTGGGGGTCATTTCCATGTATATTATGAACGGTTCTGCATATCATATGAAGGCTTTCTTTTGGCGGTGGGAGGGAGATCAGAAGGAAAGCTTTATTCTGAGTTAATTCTTACTAATATATTTTACTCCAAATATTCCAGCAACTGTACTTTTTATAACCACATTCCATATTTTTTCTACCCATGAGGCATTTTAGAATCCTAAAGTCAAAACAAGAAAAAACTTATTCAACGAATATTTATTGTGTACCTCTTATACACTCAGTATTCTGCCAACCTAAGCCCCTCCCTTTTATAAATGAGGAAAGGGAGACCGGAAACTCTGAGATTGAAATACTAGTTACTTTGGTGTTATATTTGAATATGACTTGTTGCCTTTCAAAAGTTTCACCTTTAATTATTATCTATAATTATCCCGTCATATTGTACTAGTGGTCCCCTAAGGTGAAAGAGGACACATTCACTGTCTTTTGTTTTATTTTGCTTTATATTACAGATGAGATTCGAAAAACTTACAGAACTAATCCAGAGTCACACGGTTACTTCTTGGTCAAGCACAGATACATTTTAGTGACTTCTTTTCCATGATTCTGTCCTCAAGACTACGAATATCTTCCAAAATTAAAGAGGCAAGCCAATTCAGATATGTAGAAACGTAACTTGCATGCTACTTTTTATAACTGGATTACAAACTCTTAGTCTTCCCAGGATGGGATCCAATCATTTTCAAATATCAGATCATTAAACACATTATTTCCTAATAGATAAATGGCCGAAGGATATCATTTAAAAATTGATTTTGAAAAGTATTTATTGGATGACTTTTATATGTGAGGCGCTCTTCTTAGTGCTAAGGATTCAGCAGTGAGCAAAATAGACACAGTCCCTGTCTCATGGCCAATATATATTGAATTAACATATTCAACCTTATTAATGTTCAAAAGTCTACATAAAGAAAAGCAGTAATTGTGTAGTTTTCTTACTATTGTATCGAATCAGTTCTTTAAAACCAAAAGAGAAAATGCTCGAGACCCGCAAGTTTGTATGAAATTGATGCTGTCATACAAGTTCCTACAAGAGGAACTGTGATATTAGAATCCCTCTCTGGGAAAGACATTTTGCAATATATAGAGAGCCTTTGAAATTATACTTTTTGGTTCAAAAGTCTTACTTCTGGAAATCTTTCCATGCACAAAGATGTTCATTTCAGAGTTCTTTATAACAGTTTCTTTTTAAGGGAAGTGTAACAATGAAAACAATGAAGAAAAATATATGTGATGATATAAAACACAGGCTTGCAAATACGATATTTATAAATAGTGTGTGTAGGAAAAAAAAAGACTATATAAAGTGGTATATTTAGTATGATCTAGAAAAAGAAATATCAAAATGATAACAAAATTATGGATGGTTTACTTTTCTCCTGTTACATGTGTTGGTACTTTCTAGATTTCTACAGCAAGATTTTATTAGTTTTATAATCAGAAGAAAACTTCAGCTCTCCTGCCCCCCAAGTAATATGTTGGCTACAGATATATTTGTCTTTGTGGATACACAAGGCTGAAAATGCCCATGGGAGGGGACAAATACCAGAGGACGAATGAGGGATGTGTTTGATTTTTCTCAATTGTCATCTTGCTTTATATTTAACCCTGAATAGCTCCTTTCATCTTCTTTGTCCTGGACTTACATACCACAGGGTTTCCAAAAGAATAGAATTTAAAAATTAATGTTCGATTAAAATTTCATCCTCGTGCCTCAGAGACTAGATGAGAGCCCACATTTGTTATATATTTGGGGTCTCAAATGCAAGTGTCTTTGGGCAACTAGAATCATTCTCTTGTTCAGTAAGCTTCCTGGGTCTGTGATCCCACATGGTCTCAGAACCATACCCATCCAGAGAGGGTGGAACTAAATTCTGGCAAAGGGCTCAAGAAAACTTGCTGGAAGCATAGGAGGAAATTTCTCCTTCAGCCTCATCTTACCACAGCTTTTCCAAGAACTGCTTGTGGGTTTATCTGCACAGAATGCTCAGTGCTCACAAAGACAAGGTCAACTCAAGAGTTAAGTTTGGCTGAGCCAGGAGAGTGCTGGGGAGGGACCTAAGAAGCTGGGAGAGGGGGGGAGGAGGGCGGGAAATAAGCAGTGAGGGGACTGTGATGCTGACCAGCTGTTCTCAGGGCCTTGAGAGACTTCCGATGACCTGACCCTCCTCTCCTCCAGTCGCTTCTGCTTGTCCTGATGCCAGCTGCCATGTGGCTGTTAGGATCACTCATTTAATGGAATGAAACAGTGGGACAAATCTTGGCTACCACAGAACTCTCATCAAGTATCAATTTGTTACCGATCCACGCTAAATCCTTAAAGAAAAATCCTCTGTAAGCCACTGTATGTAAACTAAATTGCCATTTGGTTGGAAATATTGCTGGGAAAGACTAGTTCGGAAGGATTTAGATTATATATGTTTATTTCTTCTATTAGTAATACATGTTTATATATGTGTATGTGTGCGTTATGTAACAATTATATTTAGAACAAAATATTATACTATACTATATCATGTGTTGCGTTATGTTATACTAAATAAAACCTTCAAGGTGAAACTAATTCAGAATGCCCAAGGACCTTCCAAAAGAAAAGATTTAATTCAATTCAACTCAGGACCCCGACGATGCACAAAAGCTCTATGCCTTGCATCAAGTAAATTCTACTGAAATGTTTGCATTCAATTGAAAATGTGCTGGAAAGAAAGGCAGGGAGCCATAGGGCACTGTGCAAGAACTCTGCAAAAACTCTGGATGGGCTCACCCACTGCAAGAGTTTGAGGAAGACCGTTACTCTCCACCTCTGAGTCTCAGTTTCTGTATCTGCAAGATGAGGACATTGAATGAGGAGCCCTCAAAGTCCCCTTTCCAGCAACCTGACCCACAGCTGATGTGCTGAGCTCCTAGGAATCCGGCCTTATCCCTCTCTGGGACCCAGACTTCACTCCACCTCCATTCCAGGCTCCTAAGCACGTCCTGTGATCACGGAAGTGTGTGTGTCCATGACTTCAGGCAAAGGCACATGTTCCCAGGGCTAAGAATAGCAAGACACAAGGAAGGGACAGGAACCAGAGAGAACAAGATGGTGCTGGTGTCAGAGGCAGGGCTGAACATCCTGGAAGAGAAACACAGCCCTGAAGAAGCATCCTGAGCATGGCTACCCCCTCGGGGAGCCAGAGCCAGAAGACCCTGCCCCCAACTCTGTCATCCCCTAGCAAGGACCTGCTGTCCCTTACAGTAACCAATCCCTTTTATCCTCCACAACTCTGAAGCTGGGTCAGGGTAAGACCAGCCTGTGGGGTTTAGAACTGGCCCTGCAAACTCCAGCGACAAAATCCACGTAGCCTTACAAGGGTTCGCACAATAGAGTTACTCCTTTGCTTAACCAGTCCTTGTTGGGCATCTTTCTAGTGCCAGCGAGATGTTGGGGATGAAAGCATGAAGAAGCCAAAGTCCCTGCCCCCGAGGACATCCACACCCAGCAGCAAGAGCCTTACACAGAACCATTGACTGGCTTCTCAATTCCATGAAATTCACAACATGCAGAGTCATCAGAGACATGACCATATAGTATCTACAAGGATGTTTTCGTAGGTCCCTAGCTTGCCTCCTGGTACTTGCCTTTCAACTTGAAGCCCACCCTTCTCTTCGCTGGGTCCCTGCAAACCCCATCTCTGCTCAGTTAGCCGGCCCCACGGGAGGTCCTGCCAACAGGAGGGCTGGGTGGGGGGCGCCACAAGATGGAAGGAGGAGGAGAGTTGCTCTTTCCTGTCTGCTCCCTGGTCTGGGTGTGTCACCCCAGCGGACGCGGTTCCCTCCTATCACAGAAGCTGATCCCAGTTTGCACTTTCCAAACACTTAGAACCCACTTTGTGGTATCATCCTCAAAGACAGCACCCCCGGCTTCTCAAAGTGTGGGCCCCCGACTCCTTTGAGCTCAGGGCTGCCAGCACCAGCAAGTAGCTTCCTAACCTTCAGAGGCCCAGGTCTCAGTTCCATGGGGCCTATTCTCTCCATTCTAAGATTTGCCAATCACGACAAACCTCTTTCCTTTGTTTCCTCGCCCTGGGGTAGGAGCTGCTTCCCATAGACGCTGCCTTCCTGCTACCTTAAGAGATCCCTCTTTACCCTTCTGGTTGGTGAACAGCTTCTGAGAAGGGGTCTGGTGTCTGTCTCCTGATAGGACCCTGACCAAGGAGGCTCCCTGGCTACACGGAGAGATACTGTAGACTAGTGGAAAATGGCGGGAGCTTTGGGGTCAGCCAGCCCTGGATTTGAAATCTGGCTCCTGTAATCAGTAGCTGTTTGACCTGGAGCTGTTGCCTAATTTCTTCCAATCTTGTTTGCTGGTAGGAAAGATGGGGTTTCCAGCTGTGGTGAGGGCAGCTTCCGCGCTTGGCACAGATGCCCGGCTCTGTGGCGAGCAGCCAATATGATGACAAGATCGTTCGCTTCGGAGGCCGAGGTCTGGGTCTTGTGTATCTTGCCATTCCCAGCAGGGTGTGTCTTAAATCTATGTCTATGATCTGTGCTTAATTAGACTCTGTTGCGGGGCAGGGACATGTGCTGAAGATCATTATGGCTCAGTGGGGTCATTAACTTTTACCTTTTCCAACATGAAAGCCGTTGTGGCGGTCAGATTCTGCCTTGACGTTATGGGGAAAACATTTTTTAAGCTATTATTTTAAAATGAGCACCAATGAGTTTACCTGGAGGATGAAATAAGAAAACCCACGGCATTCCTTCTACCGGCCTGGCGAACGTTCTCAGAGATTGGATGGTAGGATGTGGGAGCGCACTGTGTCTTCAGAAAGAAGCCAAGTTTGGTAGGTGTGTGACACATTGGTGGCTCTTTCCAGCTCTTCCACAGACATGAGCTTTATTTTTTGTTTCGTGGCACACTTCATAGAGAAAAGATTGCCACTGTTCTTACCCACTGGGGGACATCTCTTCCGAGGGTTGAATTCAGGACTCTAATGTAAACTGTGAAAATCAGCGAGGTCCCAAGTGTCCCGGGCCTTCCCAAGCCCATGTGGATAAAAGTCATTGAACACAGAGGGGAGAACAAAGCTTCTGTTCTTGTGAGCACAGTAGAGAGGCAGGCGTGCAATCTGGGTACCGGCTGGGTACACAGGAGGAGGAGGAAGTCGGCAGGGTTCTCTGGTTTCATAATCAGGGTTCTGTAGGGCTAGGCCTGATAAAGGTATTTGTGTCTGAGTCTGGAAGGTGTACAGGCCAGCCCCAAACTTCCCCAGTCCGAAAGACCTGAATGGGCACGTGGAAGAACTCAGTTCATTCCGGAACATTTCCTCCCCACAGAAGCCTAAAACTTCTACAAAGAGGAAAACAGTCCCATGAGATCTTAAGCCATTCATTTCTTCAACGAACCATGAATCTTCCAGCTCACCAGGGAGACAGTTGGAGAGAGCCAGAGCGCCTGTCATCTCGAGATGGCTTTCCTAGCCTCGAAGGAGCTGTTTGTGTCTTTGTGGAAGGGCGGTGACTTCTAGACACAGGAAAAGAGACCAGCCCTTTGCAGGTGGAACCAGAGAACGAATCATTCTGTTTTCAGAAGACTTTCTTGTCTCCATACCTGCTTGTTTTGGGGCCCCCGTGCCACGTCCTCCCTGCAGCCTTTTTCTGAACACCCTCCCTTGAACCCCATTCTGGGCTGGGTGCGGGCACTACGTCTGCTCTCCTACAGAGACACACACATATCACATGGAGGGGGCAGAAAGGAAGAGGAGAAGGAAGAGAGAAGGAAAGAGAGGGAGGGTGGAAAGGCGGAAAGGGAGGGGAGAGGAAAAAGAGAAAGAGAGGTGGGGTGGGGGCTAAATCATTCAGAAACAAAAGCGCTAGGAGGCTATGGGAGAGCCCGCCTTTTGTAGAGATCATTGCTGCCACAGAGACTAAGATTATCTTTTCTCTGGTTAATCATCCCCAGATTGACGGTGAAATACGGGCATTATCTGCAGAAAGCACCTGGGGGAAGAAATCTTGGTAAACGAGAGGAGAAAAGGCTTTGAATATCTGGAACCGCCTTTAGGCTGGGTGTGGCGGTCCCCTTTGCTATGCTAATTAGGTGCCAGCTAGAGGTTTCCTCCCCTGGCCAACTCATGGTAGAGGCGGCCTCCTTCAGGGAGCCAGGAGCAGAGGGTGAGGCGGCACTGGGGGGAGGCCAGATACCAGCCTGGATGCAAGCCCTGTATCTGCGAGCGAGGGGGAACCAAAGCGAACGTCTAGCAGCTGAATATGCCTCAGGGAAGTTCAGGGACAACTGGTGGGAGGCTGGGCAAGGCGAGATTCCCCTGCGCCCTTATATTGAGCCCACACGTCCACCTCTGCGCTGTCCCCGCGCAGGCAGTCCCTCGCTGCCCGTTAGTTGTCTCAGGACACTCAGTCTGCACCTTAGGCCCAGCCTTTCGTTTCCTTGTGGTTTCTTTTCCTCCTTGGTTTCTTAGCCACACTTCTTTTGAGAAAATGTTAACCCTTTCTCATCTGAATTAAGGTGTGAAGGGTATGCCAACATCTTAATCAGGAAAAAGAAAAAGGAAGAAAGCATTTATGATCTAGGCATGATGAATGTATAATCCAGTTTCTTTATTCTCTGTCGGGGGCGGGGAGATCCTACAGCCTTAGGAGCCAGCTAGCTGTTGGGTCCCAACTTCTTCGTTCGCTAATAGCTGTGTGGCCTTAGACAGGTGAACCTCTCTGAGCCTCAGTTTCCTCCTCTATCAAATGAGAATATCCGTTACATCCAACTCACGGGATTGTATGATAATAAGGCCCCCATAAGTGAGGAGGACAGACACTGCTCCACGTCTACCTAAATACCTATTTCCTCTTCCTTCTCTAGAAATGCATTTTTCCCCGGGGACATGGAGCCTGAAATAAAGACTGCATCTCTGAGTATCACTGGAGCTAGTTGTTCCATTTGACTGAGTTCTTGCCAATGAGTTACACATGGAAATCTGGTGATCGACTTCTAGCGAAGGTCCATAAATTGGAAAAGAAATGCCTTCTCGCCCTCTTCTTTTTCTTGCTGATTAGAATGTGGAAGTGATGGCTAGAGCTGAAGCAGCCCTCTTGGCACGAGGAGGCAGCACACTAAAGATGGTGGAAAAGCAAAAGCAGAAAGACCTGGACTTCCGTGAAGTTTGAGGGAAACACTATATGGTCCTTAAATTGCCTACCTCTGGATCTGTTACAGGAGAGAGGAATGAACTGACTTTTGAACAAAATCCATTTTGAGGGAGTTTTCAGTTACTCATTGTCGAATTTAAATCTAAGTCTGTACAACACACAGGGTGTTTAGCACGGTGTAAGTGACATCTTCTCATTTTTCTGCTCTTAAGGAAATATGTATCAAAGATCTCAAAAGCACAGACATAAAGCAGAAGGACCAAGAGGACCAAGGAGAGAATATTAGCCCATCCCTTCCTGGCCTTGGTGCCACTCTGGGGTTCTGTGAGTGGGACAAGAATACAGCATTCTTCAGGCAGAGGCTATGGGCCACCAGGGCAAGAGGAGTCACCTAGCCTCCTGGCCTCAATTTATTCTCCCTGCTAAGCTTCTCCTGCAAGCTGCGGTAGGATCTGAAGAAGAGGAAACAGGGACAAAAGAGCCCCCAAGAAACACACACATTTTGAAAGTCAGTAGACCTAGGTTTTCCTGCTGGCTTCTCCTCTGCGAGCTGTGTGACTTTGGGGTAGTTATGGGCTCTCTGAGCCCCAGTGTCCTCATGTTAAAATGGGACCTGGGATAACCCTGGCCCCGCCATGCTGTTGTAAGACTCAGACAAGAAAATGTCAGTCAAGGTCCGAACGCGGTGCCTGACGAACTGTAAATATTTGGTAAATGCTAAGAAATGACACCTGCACTCATCTTTTCCCATTTCCAACCCTAGCCCCAGGTTTCCTCCAGACCCATTTACTGAGTGTCCCCAGCAGGGACAGTTTTTCCCCAGTGCTGTGCCTTTGCTCGCTCGGTCTCTAAGTAGAGGCCCATCCCTTCCATCTGTCTCTCCTTATCTTTGGCAACTTTTCAGGGCAGCTCTAGGCCCTCCATGACTTCCAGCCTTGGGTGATGGCTCTGCCTCTCCCCACACTTGAACTTGATGTCCAACTCTTAATTAACACTTACTGGCTCGTATTCGTGTTTCATCTCGAAGTGCTTGTTTCATCTTGTTAGCCTGACCGCAGGCTCTCCGAGGGTGTGGTTCATGCCTTTTCCACCATATCCCCTCAGCCCTTAGGTCTGCTAGGCTATGTTCAGACCTCAGTGAATACTTGCTGAACAAGGAAAACCAATCCAATTATTCAGAACCCTCTAACTAATTTGTTTTTCAGAATACTTTTTGAACCTCTGTGCCTACTGCTTGCTGTATTCCTTGGAGTTCAAAGCACTGGGACGGCAGCGCCTTCCTGTAGCATTATCAGGGGTCAGTTAACTCTGCACGCCATCAGACTTCGGTCCAGCCCCACAGATGGCTTTGCTGACCTTGGTCAGTCATCGGGCATAAAGGGAAGAGGTGAGAGAGGACTCCATTTAGAAGAAATCCACGACTCCAACCAAAATAAACAATCAAAAATGTTTTACGGGTGGTGAGTCAATACCACTATTTGGAATTTGGGAGCACATTTAATTTGTCTTTTGAAAGAGGAATATTATAATGTAACCCAACACTATCATTTTGAATATGAGAATGCATTTCTCTCTCTCTCTCTCTCTCTCTCTCTCTCTTCTTTAAGAATGAAGAATCTCTCTTTGTTCTTTATTTTTAAGTAAACTCTATGTCCAACGTGGGGCTCGAACTCATGACCCTGCAATCAAGAGTCACCTGCTCTACCGACTAGCCAGCCAAGCACCCCATATTTGTCTTTTTAAACAGATATGTTTGACTTGTTTTATGTGCTTGTGCTTAATTTGCAAGCTCCCCCCCACCCCAGTGCCTCAAGGAAATGAACAGAAGAGCAGTAGCGCTGATTTCGCTGATTTCGGTAGCCTCTAGAGTGGGTGTTCTCCCCAGGGGAGGGTGCCCTGCCTTCCTCCAAGCGAGCTAGAAAAGCCCACAGGGCTGAGGTCATTCTAGCTGCACAGTGTGTCAGAAATACCAGAAAAGAAAATTCTAGAGCCATCACTGTTGTTTTTCAGTAGATAATTTGAGTAGATATATTCAGTAGATAATCTCAAATTATTAAATGATGCTTATTAAAAATATCAGTTCCCTGGTTTCTAACCCCACTCCCCACTCCGAGCAATTCAGTAGGTGTATGGTAGGACCCAGGAACCTGCATTTTTACCCAAACCTCAAGCGATTTTGACGTAGAAAGTGGTACACAGACCACACCTAAGAAATGCGGCTTTAAAGGAAAGACGTGTCATTCTTACAGGATCCGCTGTTACCTTCCCTCTTGCGATCTTTCCGCTTTAGATGTGGCAGTCATAAAGGAGAGGGGTTAATACTCTGCGTTAAGATGTAGACAGAGCAATAATGTGAGAGCACTTCTGGAGTGGAGCTCCTCCGAGCCCCGAGATGTGGGTGGCCGGCTCTTCTAAGACAGCTCGCACTAAAGGGTAGGTCAAAGTGCTCTTTTTTGGGGGTAGGGGAAGGTCCTGGAAGTGCTCCCACACTGTGGAAGAGAGAAGGACAGTGGTCACCAGCTGCTCTGGGAGAGTGAGTCATCCGCCTATGTGGCAGGAACCACGGCTGGTGGAATGACTCCCTTGGCCGTGGGGGGCCAGGGGGGAGGTGATGTCTGTGGTTGGAGAGCGCAGTGCATTCCAGAGGGGAGCCAGACCTCCTGCACAGATGCCAATCTGCGCTGTCAGTCACCTTGGCAGCGACGGAGGAGGGAGAGGGAGGCGCGCGAATGGTCTCAGCAAGACCACAGAGGCACTATTTAGTCACCGGTATTAAAAGCCCTGTGTTCGCCGTCCCTGGACTCACCCTTGCCTCCCGCTTTTCCTCGCTCCTAAATCCAATGACTAAACCTGGTCTGCTCCGCGTCGTATGTCCTCTAGGGAGTCCCTCTTTGGTCACCTTGGTCCTGCCGTCACATAGCCTTTCTGCAGATTCCCACCGCTGTGACCTGAGCTCTAGCGCCTCATCCCTTCTCCCTCGGACCCCCTGTCCTGCCTCCTGTCCCCTATCTCGGATCCATCCCCCAGATAGCCACCACTGCGTTTTCTCCAAAAACAGAAATCCAAGCATATCATCCCCTTAACTTCAAATCCACAGCGGGGTGGTGCCTGGGTGGCTCAGTTGGTTAAGTGTCTGCCTTCAACTCGAGTCATGATTCCAGGGTCCTGGGATCGAGCCCCGTGTTTGGGGTCATCCAGCCCTGGTTAGGGCTCCCTGCTCAGTGGGGGGAGTCTGCTTCTCCCTCTGCCTCTCCTCCCACTTGTTCTCTGTCACTCTCTCTCAAATAAATAAAATCTTAAAAAAAAAAAAAATCCACACCTTACCACGCAGCTCAGTGGTTCTTAGATTCCAGTGCACATCAGAACCACCTGGGGGGCTTGTGAGAGCACCAGGAGGGGCCCCTTCTGGAATGCTCTTCACCCTCCACATTCCGCTCCTTTCCCGACTGAAATTCCTGACCCCGCAGTTCTCACCAAAGCCACCTGCATCCCCCCTCCCTTGTCCTGACCCCACCTCCACCACCACGTCCTCCTTAGTCCTCCTTCGTCCTCCTTATCATCCGCAAGGCACAGGGTGCTTACTGTGGTACAGCTCATTGACTCCTCACAGAAGAACGACAACAAACCCATGACATGGGAACCAGTATTCTTCCCACATTACAAAGATACTGAAACTGCGGCTCAGATAGGTTCAGAAACTTGCCCCAGTCACACAGCTAGCAAATGGCAGAGCCAGGACTCCAGCCCTCGCAGCCTGAGCCCTCACCCCTGCGAGTACTGATGCATGCAGGGGGAGTTACACCGTCTTCGCTGCATTCTCTCAGAATATTCTTCCGGTCACTTACAGGTGTGAACACATGTGCAGGGGAACATGAGGCCTCTCACGGGACTGTGAATTATTCAAGGAAGGATCTTCACCTTTGTTTCCTAGGCCTAGCACAGTGGGTTTCCAATCAAGGGTAATTAAATAAATGAATTACTTGAACTAGGGTGTTCGCAAATATAAATTGCCTGATTGGCCAAGAGAAGGGGGAAACATTCCAGAAGATTACCTAAATTCCTTATAGTATACCAACTCAACGCATAGGAATCATTTTGTACTGGGGGATACATAAGTATCGCTATGATGAGAAGTACACATGAGGCACAGGTATCACTTCATATTAGGGGAAACCGGGACGAGGATGGAGATGCAAAGCCCATTAGTATCATCTATTCTTAGTGGGTCGCCATTTTGTCCATTTTCATTTTGGTCGCCCTAATTACGTCTTTTTTAACTTATTCACAGTGAAGGGGGCTTTGACCCTCAGCACGGCATGAAGGCAGAGATGCCTACACAGGAGTTTTATAGGAAATTTTGGTTAACATCTTTTCTACTGCTCTAGAAAAATACCCTAGGAAGTCAGCATCTGAAACAAACCAAAAAAAAAAAAAAAAAAAAAAGGAAAGAAAGAGACAGAGAGAAAGAAAGAAAGAAAGAAAAAGAAAATACAGGAGCAAGTGCATTAAGTACAAATTTCATGTGTTTTGGGAACCAAGACCAAAACAATGTTTTCTGCAAATAACCCCCATTAACAACAGAAGATTGATTATTTTCTACATACAAATCCAGTGTAGGCCAACATCAACTTTTGCTTCTTCTCTTTGGCTGGAAAGGAAATTGTTGCTACCCTCAGGGTATCTCCCTCTTGCAGCTTTTCTTTCCCAGGTTAAGAAATTACAGTTTGGGTCCAGAAAGGGAAAAAGAGAGAACGCTACACCGCGGATTCCAAGTGGCCTGTCAGCACTCCAAGCTATTCCAGAACTAGCACATGCCTCAGAAGCTTCTCCCCAGCCTCACTCCGGGCTTAGGGTCATGCAATGCCAGACGTGTTTGTTTCTTTTCCATCTGACTTCAAGGCCCTTGTCAGAATGCAGCCTAAGTTAACAGGCTCCGTCAAAGTGAGCGCCTCATAAAGGCACCTGAGAGCCAAGCCAGCCACTCACACTGTTCTGGAAAGCAGAAATATAGTAAAAAAAAAAAAAAAAAAAAAAAAAAGCCACACAGCTGTCCTCTCCTGCAGTGTACCTTCTAATTCTCTTGCTACTAACGGTACAAATTCCTGTCCTCTCAGGACCCAGGACAACCCATTGTCTGGGCCTCTGTGTCTTCTCCGCCCACACCCAGACAAGCTTCAAGGGCCTTCTCTGACTTGCAGAGGCCCAGAGCGAGGAGGGGCTGAGCTGTTGGACCCAGTAGGCCAAGAGGTGACTTCTTCCTACAACCCCCCTGAGGCTGATTTTTCCCACCCTACAAATCAGGAAGCACAAATCTTTGCAGAGAAGGCTGGAGTTCCAAGCACTCAGTCAAGGGAAGAAAAAAAAAAACCAAAACACCAACAACTTTTCCAACCCGGCCTGTTAAGGACACTTGATCTCAGACATTTCCTGCCTGAGCCCGAGTGGTTTCCCTCCTCTTACACACATGCTCCCCCTAATGCCGGCTACTGACAACGCACCCCCGGCTACAGGGGGGCAGGAACACCGCAGCCTGGCCCTGGAAGTAGCCGTGCTGTTAGGACTGCAGAACAGCTGCCAAAACAAGGAACCAGCAGAGCCTGAAGAATTGTTCCATTGCTCCGGGGCAGGGCCCGCGCGAAGTCTTTTCTTTACGTTTCAGAAATAAAAACTCTGTAATTAAAATTGAACAAATACATCCTTCTAGATAGAATTTGGCCAAATAAA
Source organism: Ursus americanus (assembly GCF_024610735.1). NCBI lineage: Eukaryota > Metazoa > Chordata > Mammalia > Carnivora > Ursidae > Ursus > Ursus americanus. The sequence continues at coordinate 53,221,415 of NC_142134.1, forward strand.
TGAAATTTCGGCTCCCTCCCCTTAAGAGTTAAACGAAAGGAACTTTAGATTTGGCTTCGGAATCAGGGAGTGGGACTCAGGTTTTACTCCTTTCTTTGGCGAGTGACCTTGAGCGCTAACCTTTTCAAGCCTCCGTTTATCTCCAGTTTGGGGGGAATGATATTGCTTACCCCTCGTGCTGGCTGTGGAAAGTAAATTAAAGAATGTGAACGTATGAGAAACAGTGTTTTATAACAGAGAAATGCGAGTTATTATTTCTTTCCCTTCCAATCTAACACGCGGGCACACGCAGACACAAGCGCGCGCACACACCCCGTTTCCATACATCTAAGTGGAAATGATAGTACAGGCAACAAACCCCCAAAAAAGGAAGTAGGGCAAGGAAGGCTCAGTCACAAACAGGAAGTAACAGAAATGCCACCAGAAAAATTGGCTCCGGCAAAAGAAACAAAACAAAACAAAACAGTCCTAGGTTTAAAGTTTTAAAGATCAAGTTAGTTGTAGTTAATGATTTGGGGTGTTGCCAGCCTGGCTCAACCCCTTCAAAGAGGGGGTTTTCAGAAATGATTGGGTAATCCTCTTGACCTCGATTTGACCTCACAAGTAGGAATTCGCACTGGGCATTTTAGGATTTCTGCAGTTGGTAGGTTCCTGCCTTTTTAAATGTAGGTCTCTCCTCCTTTTCCCCTGTGGCCATAGGAGGGGCGCCACTTGAGGCCGGGTGGAGCTGGGGCTCCGCCTTTGCCTGCCCCGCGCCCAGGGGAGCCGCCCTGCAGCTCCGCTCAGATTACTGCCTCCCTTCCTGGCTTCCAGAACTTGCCACATTGTAGGTTGGCTTCTTGAGGGAATGTAAGAAAAGCATTCCCGGGACGGCCGCACAAAGAGGTTTTACAGTTCTAGGGATTATGTCAGACTTTCCTTCCAAAGTTTTGTTAAGAGAAGACAAAATCCTGGATATCTTTCTAGGGGGAAGAAAAATCTAAAGGGAAGCACATCGACGTGTCAGGACACACTGTGCTCTTTATTTTCTTGTTTTTCCTGTCTCTTTCTGGAAACTTCTTCCAGGTTTCTTGCCTCTTCCTTAATTTTGTGTGTTTTTAGGGGAGGGAAGCGAGAGGATTAGAAGCCTAAACATTTTAAGCCACCACCAAGCATTCTTACGACTTGTCAGTTGGTTGCAGGACCAGAGTTCCTTCCCTGGCCCAGATGAAGAGACGACTTGATGCCTCCCTTTGCCTCCACCCTTTTTTTGTTTAACAACCCCTCCAACTCTTAGCAAATTGCTCCGTGTGAGTGAGAGTTGGAAAAACCCCACGTTCATCCTTTGAGTGACTCCAGTCCCTGGGCAGTGCCATAGAGACACACGCAAATATTCTAAAGATCGGACCAGGTCTCATTTTACAGGTTCATTGGAAACAGTACTGTCAAAATGATGGGGATGGTGCTTTTGAAGTATTTTCACATGGGAGCCACACAACAAATCTGAGAGCACAGTGAAGGGGTGGAATTGAGCTGGGGTTGCAGACGAAGAGGTGAGGAACAGAAAGGTGAAGTGATTAGTCCAAGGCCACTCAGCTGGTTTCCTGTGAAGCCCAAACTATGAGGTCAAAGTCTTCCAAAATCCTACTCTAGCATTTAATGCCCTTTCAGGCATTATCACGAACACGTTCCACAGGTTCTCATTTATGCCAAACAAACAGTCGCCATTTTTAAACATAGGGTATCGTAAGCATTTAAAGGAAGATCGTTCTTAACAAATTACATAGGGTGTGTTTCGTAAACAAAAAAATGAGATTCTGAGGCCCTTTTCAATAGATGGTGCATTTTTTTAAATTAAAAATTGATTTTCAATGGGTCATTCCTTATATGACTCAAAAGTCAGAATTCTTGAATCATTATATTGTACAGCTGAAACTAATATAACACTGTATGTTAATTGTATTTCAATTAAAAAACATTAAAAAAAAAAAAGAACAAAAGTCAGAATTCTAAAGCGCAGTACACCTGAGAAGTCTGGTCGCCACCTCCTGCCCCTTCATCCCAGTTCTCCCGTTCCTTCTCTCCTCTGTTGGTAATCATTCTTATTTTGCCTTCTTACCTAGTGTTTCCTTATGAAAATACAGATAAATACAAATGTGTGTTCACGTTATATATTTGTAGGTTTGTAGTGCGTTTTGAATTGGTTTTCTGGAAGTGGAGGTGGACTTGAGAAAACATCCCCCCTTGCCTGGGAACCTCAGAGATCATAGGCATTAATCGGCAAATGGTGAGAGTGTGACCGAGAATCCAAGAGTTAAAGCAATAGAGGCTTCAGTTGGATAGGCTTGCTCGTCAACCCGGGTCCCTCGGGAAAACAGAACTGGCCACGATGGCTGCAAGTCATGCCTGGGATTCTATGCCAATCACGATGGGGGGCAACTAGCCATCCCATCTAGATTTCCGGTAAAGCCAAGTGATACAGTAGGACAAATGTTTAAGCCGTAATTGACTGTCACTGTTGCTCAGGGGATGGATAGTGACCATTCCCGGGAAGTATCATAGTGTTACAGACAGACGGGTCACCTTCAATGCAATCTCCAGGTAAGATTCTTCTCCCAAAGGAACCACTCCCAGGTGGTCACCATGCACTGAAAGAACAGAGAAGATCAAAGGAGCTCAAACTTAGGTTGCTCCAAGGAGAGCAGGACCAGGGGCTACCTGTGAGTAGAAACACTGGGAAATGGAAGGTCCAGCGTAGGTCAGACCACCTGAGCCACAGCTGCTCTAGACCGAGGGAGGGACTCAGGTCAGACCAACAGATGCAGGCTGTCTCCCCAGCCCCCTTGCTCATGGGTTTACAATGGGTCCTCATGAGGAGAGACTGGAGACAGAGCGGGACCCCCCAAATTCTCCACACTACTGATCAGGCAGGCCCTGAGGAGACAGCAGAGGGGTGCATCACAGAATCACCCATTGTCCCTTGTATTGGTTTGCTCGGGCTGCCATAAGGGAGTACCACAGACTGGGCGGCTTCAACAACAGAAATGTATGGTCTCATAGTCTTAGAGGCCAGAAGTCTGGGACCAAGGTGACTGCAGCATTGATTCCTTCCGCAGGCTGTGAGGGAAGAAGCTGTTCTAGGCCCCTCTCTTCTTGGCTTGTGGGTGGCCATCTTCTCCCTGTGTCTTTTCATGTTGTCTTTCCTCTACGTCCATCTGTGTCCAAATTTCACTTTCCGTGAGGACACCAGTCATTCCTGGATTAGGGCCCAGCCTAACAACCTCACTGAAACTTGATTACCTTTGTAAAGACCCCATCTGCAAATGAGGTCACATTCTGAGCAACTGGGGATTAGGGCCCCAATTTATCTTCTTTTTAATGTTTAAAGAATTTATTTGAATTAAAACTTGCCCCTTACAGTCAGTGTTAATAGTAACATAGTTTCTTCTGCCCTTGAAGTGAAAATTTCGAAAGCCGAGATTTTATTGATTTATTTATTTTGCATAGTACCACTTACTGTTTATTAATAAAGCTTTCTGATGTTGAACATGAGCGACTTCAAAAGGCCTACTCTACATTTTTTATTCTCCTAATATTTACCTGGGACCATAAAATTTTAGAGAAGATTTTTCTCTCCCCCCCAAGTATTTTGATCGTAGTAAAATACAAATACTGTTAAAGTTACCATCTTAACCATTTTTAAGCATCAGTTCCGTGGTTTTAAACACATTCCTCTTACTGTACAGCCATCACCACTCTGCATTTCCAGAGCTCTTTCCATTTTGTAGAACTGAAACTCTACACCCATTAAACCCCCATTCCACCCTTCCCCCAGCCCTGGCAACCACCATTCTACTACTACTCTAAGTACCTCACATAAGTGGAATCATACAGTGCTTATCTTTTTGTGACAGGCTTGTTTCACTTAGCATAATGTCCTAAAATTTCATCCATATTGTAGCATGTTGCTGAATATGTTGAATAATATTTTTTAAGGCTGAATAATATTCTACTGTGTGTGTGGGGGGGGTGAGTGTGCACTGCATTTTTCTTATCCTTTTTTCTGCGGATGGACTCTTGGGTTGCTCCATGTTTTAAACTTTGTAAATAAGGTGGCAATGAACACAGGTGTACAAATATCTCTTCAAGACCCCGCTTTCAATTCTTTTTGGTATATTCCCAGTAGTGAGATTGCTGCATCACACAGTAATTCTATTTTTAATTTTTTGAAGACTCACCATACTATTTTCACAGCAGCTGTACCAGTTTGCATTCCCACCAACAGTGCAAAAGAGCTCCAATTTTTTCCACGTCCACACCAACACTAGTTATTTTCTGTTCTTTGATAGTAGCCACCTTGATGGGTGTGAGGTGGTATCTCATTGAGTTTTGATTTGAATTTCCTGATGGTAGCGATGAGCATATTTTCATATGCTTACTGTCCAATCGTATTTCTTCTTTGGAGAAATGTCTATTCAAGTCTTTTGCCCATTTTTGAATTGGGTTGTTTGTTTTTGTTGTTGTTGTTGAGTTTTAGGAGTTTGCTCTATATTCGGGATATAAATCCCTTGTCAGATTCTAACTTATCTTTTTTGCAGGGACACAATTCAGGGCAGAGCATTTCTTTTCAGATGCACAGGTGTCCTCTCCATTTCCGGAAGTGCTGGGGCCTCCCATTCCCATTCCACTACTGAGAACTAAGCCATACAGAGGAGGTGTTGTATTGTTTGGGCATATTATGGAAAGTGGGAGGCAGTTTGAAACGCCCTCCTTCAAAATCTGTTGCATATGTACTTGATGTATATATACTAAGCCTAACATGGCTCTCATTATGGAGAGTGGGCCCTGTCATTTTCAACAAATCCTTTCTTTGTCATTGTAAAGCCCGAGGCAGAAAAAAAATTCCTCCGACTACTATGCTACAGACCAAACTCCCTTGCCCCCTCTCCCACCCTCCCCCCACTCATGCACACACCTGACCACTGACATTGAGATCCTGAGACCCAAATTACACAAAATCACATGGACTTTTTACTCAGGAGTAAGATTTTTCTTTACCTACACTTTGGAAGATAGACTAAAGTAAAAGGCGTACCACTATCGCTGTTGTGGTTGTTAATCATTTCAGCGTTGTTTCAGTTAAATCTGGCCTGACATACTTGCTGAGACACTGTGACAAACACTTTGGACCAAGGACTTGGCACGACCGGGTGTGGCTTGGCCCACCCCTTGTCAGGCAGGTGAAAACAGCCAAGCTCAGTTCAAACATGCTCCAGGGATTCAGCACCTGGAAATCCCCACAAAGCTAATTCTATTCCAGATCTTTCTCAACACCCAGAGGAGGGAGCACAAGGGCTATTTGTCTTTACAAGTTTCCCAGCCTGAAGTTCTAGAGTTGGGGAGGTTGGAGTGGGGTACAGGAGGGGAGGAAAAGGGTGGGTAGGAAGGCATATTTATTAGTGTGGGGTCTCGAGTCAGGAAGTAGAGCTGATGCCTTAGAGGAGCCCAGTGACCAAATGTCAAGCTCTGTAATTCTGAGAGATGATATTTAGAACTGGGTGACCCCCCAGCTCCAGGGTGCCTATAGCAAACTCCTCCACCATGCTTGGACCAAGGGCCTATTTTCCACAGGCCTATTGCATTCACGATTCTGTTCTCTCTTTGCTTCTTCTCGTCATTCTTATTTTCCACATTTCTTGAGTTCCATCCTTGTTTTGCATGTTTATTGGGTTCCATCCAATGCTGAGTAACGATTCAGAGCCAAAAGCTTGGAGGTGTTAAGCTGCCACTCCAAAGAGAAGAGTAACAAAGAGCTCCAGGCACCAAATGATGGGCCCCTACTGGACCCACAGGCTCCCGGCTCAAGGCGCCTCTAGGGAGGGGTTGGGCGTAGCCTGGGTGGAGCAATTTGTTTTCTTTGGCAGGACTAGGCAGAAGCCAGGATATTCCGAGCTGAACCTCCGTCACTGGTCTTTCTGGGCAAGTTTCTCATACTGCACACAAAAATTGGACTCTCCAATGCTTCCTTTCTTCTCCCCTGTCCCACCACGTCCCAGGTTCCCTTCTGGAAGTATTTTAGCCCCAGACTGCCTTGGAGTGAAGGACAGATCTGAAATCAGGAAGGGCGTAACACAGGGTTTCCTCTCGTGTGACCCTGGTCGGTGGCCCGCCCACTGGACGCAGGGCTGGCCTGAACGCCTGAGGGAGGACCCCAGGGCTGGGGTGGGACTTCAGCAGGTCTGAAAGCAGGCCTGAGGTGAGGGATCAGGCACAAGAGTGAGCTTTGCCTTGTGCAGAGTGATGGCAATGATGAAGACGGCAACAACATGGGCTGAGTGCTACGTGCCACGTGTCGTTCAATTTTGTCCTGACAGCAATCCTATGACGTAGGTACCATTACTGTTCCCATTTTACCAGCAAGGAAACCGTGCCACAGAGAGGTCCAAGATCAGACAGGTAAAACAAAGCAGAGCCAGCCGGGACTCTGACCCCACGAGTCCAGCCCTGGAGTTAGCACTCTTGATTACCACTCTGTATTAAGAAACACGTGAGTACTATTGTCCTCACGTTACGCTTGAGAAGACTGAGGTGCAGTGTAGACAAGCGACTTGCCCACACTGCCAGGGAGACACAGAGCCCAGAGGAGATGGGCACCTCCCTTTCGGACCCCTCACTTCTCCCTCCCTGACCAGGGGTCTGGAGCTTGAGAAGTTGAGAAGGAGTCAGGGAGTGAGGCTGTAACTACAGCCTCACTCACCCTTCTCCATCCCGAGTGTTTACTTTCCCCCTGAAGCTTCGAGCTCTCTTTTCTGGTGACAGGAAGCTACTAGAAGAAGAGCCACATAGTGAGTGAGCAGGGGGGGAAATCAGAAACCCGCACCTGCCAATCCAGAAATCCATCCAACACACCTTATGGAACTGACACCTGGCCACCCAGGTCAAGTGTCCAGATGCCTCAGGCAAAGGGAAGTGCACGTATGAGGAAGTTAGAGTTTCTGGAGAGGTGAACGTGGGCTAAGGTATGATAGGAACAGGCTGGAATCAGATACTCTTTCAACGGGAAAGAACCATAGAGATGCATTAGTGCCAACCCTTATTTTCTTAATAATGAGAGCCAACATGGAAAGGGCACTTATTATGTGCCAGGCACTGTACCGAGTGCTTTCCTTGTGCCTACAACCATCCTATGAGACAGGTACTATTTTTGTCTTCATGGAGAAACTAAGTCAAAGGTTAACTGGCCCAGTAAGAGGCAGATCCAGGCAACCGTCCCTGTCCAGAACCCACCTTCTCTTATACTCTTTAACTTTGCATGGTGAGCCATTCCAAGCATACACAAAATTAGAATATTATCGCAAACCCCCATAAATCCATTGACCATTTGCAATAATTACCAACACAACAGAGATCTTGTTTCGTCATCCATCCCCCATCCACTCTTCCTCTACTAGGTTATTTTGAAGTATGTCATATGTATTGTTTCTGTATATACCATCCTTCCATTATCTGTGCATACTTTAATACGTACTTCCAGGAAAAAAGGAGTTTCTTAACACAATTATAGTGACAGTGTTATATTTAAAGAAAATAACAATAATTTCTTAATATCAAATATCCAAACACTGTTCAAGTGTATCCCCAATTGTCTCATAAATGTATTCTTACAGCTGGTTTATTTGTATTGGAACCAAAAATAGTCTGCACGTCGCATTTGGTTAATACATCTCTTGAATCACTAACATTTAAGGTCCCTTCTCCCCCTGTCATTCTTTTGTTGAAGAAATAAAGTCATTTGCACTGTGAAACTTCTCACAGGTTGGCTTTCACTGGAGTGTCATTTAATACGTTCCTCCATCCCCTGTATTTCCTGTAAACTGCTAATTAGATCTAGTTGTTTGGCTCAATTCATATTTAATTGTTTGGCAAAGATACTTCACAGGCAGTTCAGAGTCGAGGCCCCTCTGCTTAAATCTACTTTTTTCCAGAAGACTAAGAGTCAAGCCCAGCTCGCAAAGCTAAGGACTGAACTAGGGCAGGAACCTGCGTGGTCTTCTGACTCTAGGCCTCTGCCCCGTAACTCTACTCCCGAACTTGAATCTGGACTTTTCTCCTTGGAATGGAAGGATGGCTTGGCTCTCAAGTCATCTTCCTCCTCTTCGACCTCCATCTGTGACAGAAGCCAAGAGGAGCAGTGGGGAAGTTCAAACCTTTCTTCTGCATATGGCAATATTTTAATTTTAAACAGATGGTGGAGGGAGGGGGCTTCCCAAGGCTGGGTGGGGCTCCGCACCTTCTGCTCTTGCCAGAGGACTAGAGGCACTTAAGCCAGGACTGGCACGGAACATTCTTCTTATTCCCTCTCTCTCCTTTCAAATATTGAGAACCAATTTACCGGAGTGCATGCTGACGGGAACGCCCCCCCCCCCCGACTTACTCATGTGAGTTGGAGGGAAAGAGGTGCGTGCACTCTGGCAGCCGGGCGTGCCCGAGGGAAGCATGGGATTCCACTTGGGGGACGGGGAAAGGGCTGGCTCATGAAGGTGGCCACTGTTCCTGCATCTCCGAAGTGGGGGGGGGGGGCATTCCCGCTCCACTGGCATGCAAGTGCCAGAACCAAGACTCTGTAAGCGGAGAAACAAAACTATTCCCATCCCAAAGGCAGAAGCCCAGCCCATACCGGAAACTGGGCCGGAGCAGGCAGGGAGGGGGAGAAAAGGGACTCAAATGCACAGGACGGGGCCAAGCACAGGTTCACTGAGCACTTAGAGCATGCCAGGCCCACTGCATGCAGCATCTCATTGAACCCGCACACCCACCCTGCAGGGCAGAAGGTCGGAGCCCGTATTGCCCGGCTCTGAGCTGAGGAGGGACGTGAGACCACGCAGATGTTATTAGTGAGGGCAGGATTCAGCTCCATGCTTTTCTGACTTCCTCGCAGGGGCTTAGCCATCAGGCTACCAGGTCGGCTACTTTAAGGGAGGGAGGGCATAGCAATTTGGAAGGGAGCTTGAGTAGGGTTTAGGAGTGGCTCAGGTAAGGCACACTGGGGTCCCCAGCCTTTGGGGAACAGTCATCTCCCATTTTAACACAGGCATCCCAACTCCATGCAGCCAGTTTCACAGAGGCAGGGATGGAAGGTTCCACCAGGAGCCCATTGGAGAAGCAAAGGCCAAGCACTCTCCCGCTCCCTCTCTTGTCCAGTTGAAGGCTCCTGACCAGGAAGGATTATCAGGGTCACATCTGGCGCACACAAAGCCTTCTTGTGAATCTGAAAGTGACACCTCCTGTGGGTGTGGACATTGCATGAGCGCGCTCCTCTGGGAGCCCCCCTCCCCCTGTGAGGGTGACATCTGCAAAGGGGCTCCCTGCTGGGCCAGCGGTGTCCCTTTGCAGCCACGCACGCCTCCCTGGGGCAGCCGGGCTGGAGTGCCGCCAGCGGGCCCCGCAAGGGTTAAACGCGTTTGCCCGCCCAGCACGCTTTACACTTGTCAAGCCCGAGTCACACTTGCTGAGCTGTTAACCACCTTTTCGTGGTTGTGTCACATGACCGTGGGCTCAAGTCAGCTCAGAAGAGGGCAGAACCCAATTACGAGATCACTCAAAGTGCTGGGTGGGGTTTTTTTTTTTTTTTCTTCTTCTTCTTTTTTCCCACCACAGTCAAGGCGGTGGCAGTCAGATTTCCCCCAAACCTCACTGGTTTGACTCACACGGCCAGACTGACACTCCCGTATGTGGGCAGCTCAGAGATGGCACCATATTCTTCTGTCTCTTATCAATAGAACTGATCGATAGAAATGGCTTATGTTTGCCCCTGGATTTTGTAAGAGAACATGAAAAATAATTGGCAGTCTAAAAACATTTTTTAAACTGTGCTAAACTCCCAAGGTAAAGATGAATCAGTACAGACCGCTGGGAAGTAAGTTTGGTCACAACTTAGAAAAGTCATTCCACTTTTGTAAATTTGTAGTAAAGAAGTGCTAAACGCAAAGGAAGACAGAAACTTCTATTTATAGAGATTTTCACTGCTCTATTTATAATAAGGAAAAAAATGGAAATCACCTTTATTGGCAAGCATGTAAGTTGGTAAATTAGGGTACATACCACATCAGAGTTTTACACGGTTTTTAGAGCTTGGGTTTGTTAAATGATATGAAATGCCTATGTTCTTATGTTATGGGAAAAATAAAAGGCAACAAATCAATCTAAAGTATGATCACAAGCATGTCAGACATACTTTAAAACATTCAGAGGAGAATACACTAAAAGCAGTCTTATTAGACCTACTGGTAATTACTAACATATGTTGGGTTTTTACTACGCGCCAGATACTGCTCTAAGTGATTTACATATATTGACTCAGTTTCTCCTTGTAGCAACACATGAGGTAAGTACAATTATTATGACCCCCATTTTACAGATGCAGGAACTGAGGCAAAGCAAAGTTAATTAAGCAAGTTGCCCAAGTCACGTAGCAAACGAGGTAAAAGCTGGAAGCCGAATCCGGGAAGACGTAACGCTCATGTCTTCTGGCTGTGGATCAGCTAATTGAAAAAGACTAACACGGAGAGATATCGTTAGGTATTACATACAACAGAATGAGCCTGGAACATTCTGTCATCATGGAGAGCAAGGAAGCTCGCGAAGACTGGAAGGTCGTGTCAAAAGGACCAAGAGCGAAATGGAAGAGGTTTCCCTCGGCTACAGAAAAGTAAATCTGAGAATCAGTAACTGCGCTGGGCGGAAACACATCAGTATCTCAAACCTTGAGGTTTAAAATGACTCGGAAAAAAGAACCTCCCTGATTACCTTTGGAGGAGCTAGAAAGTAAGTCATTTTTTCGAAAACTGCACAGGAAGATGGAAAGAATCAAGCGTCGATCCTGCTTCTCCTGTACACACTTAGGGTAACTAAATCGTTGCTAAAGTCGAATGTGTTCTTGTGGAAACATTCCAGATAAGAATTAAAGTAGGAATAACAGAACAGTGCCGTTTTTAACCCCTGGTAAGTTAATGCATCAGGCAACGGACGCGGGCGTTAGCGGATCAGACACAGCAGGAGAGGACGTGCTTCCGGCCAGAATTCGCCCGTCCAAGCATGCGCACCAAAAAAGTAAGACCTGAATCAGATCGCACTTCTAGATACGACTCCCGATTTATAGGACATCGGGAAAACAGGGACCTGTCTTCAATGACATTTCGTGGGGGGAGCAAAATTCAGACTATGGGAAACTATAGGACCTAGGATGTGTGATGATGGGATTCTAGTTTCACTTTTAAAAAGAAGTCCTTGTCTTTTAGGGATGTACTTGGAAATACAAAAGTATGATTATTTCTAGGATTCACTTTAATATATTCCAAGAGCAGGGGGAAAGTGGGTGTGGGGGGGTAGGGCCCCCCCCCACTACAGATGGGCCGTGATATGAACAATGTTGAACCTGAGTGATGGGTACATAGGACTCATCATACTCTTCTGTCCACTTTTATACAGGCTCTCATATTTCCATAATAAAGAAGTTTTAATGGTTCAAACGTATCTTAATTTTGTTCTTATTTAAAATATTGAAATCTTTTGCTGTAGAATTGAGGACTAGTGGAAGACAATGGCTATTGGCGTGGACGAAGGACCAGACTGCCTGCATTTGAATGCCTGCGATTCTCTTACTGGCTGGGTTAGCTAGAGTAAGGAACTTCGTGTTGCCCTATCTCAGGAAGAGGGGATAACAAAACCACCCCCTTACTCCTTCATTGAGTGACTGTGACAATGAAATGAGTAAAATGTTTCCAGTGTCTAAACACTCCATGGCATATATTAAGCATTATATGGATTTACTATATTTTTTAAAGATTTTACTTATTTATATATTTATTTGAGAATGGGGGGGAAGGAGGGGGAGAGGGAGAGGGAGAGGGACAAGCAAACTCCAAGCTGAGCCTGAAGCCTGACGGGCTCAATCCCATAACCCCGAGATCATGACCTGAGCTGAAACCAAGAGTCAGCTGCTCAACCAACTGAGCCACCTAGGCACCCCCAGATTTACTATTTTTACGGGGCTTCTTTTTTGTGTGTCTTTGGGCATAAGTTTCCTGATAAGAGTGTCTCTACTCATTTTGCGTTTTATACCCACGATCCTGACTTTCACCCCACTTCAGATCACCAGCTCTAGTTCTAACACCAACTGACAATTCTGGTACGGATTCTGACACGTGGGCTTTCCCCTACACATCCAGGCAGTTCTCTCACACCAGCTGGTGTCCTGCAATTCAGCTCAATTCTGACACTCTCCCTGGAGGTGGTGTCCGATTCCTGCAAGACTGCCGCCCACCCCCACCCCACCCCCTCAGATGCCGATCCCAAGTCCAGGTGGTCACTTGTGCTTCTGACCCCCGGCTATGGATCAGAGGTCCCCATGACCTCGGTTAACTTGCTAGAGCGCCTCGTAGAACTCGAGAAACCAGTTTACTTACTACATTATTGGCTTATTATACAAGGATATAATCTAGGAACAGGCGGATGGAAAAGATGCATAGGGCAAGGTACTGGAAAGGGCAGGAGATTTCACGCTCCCTGGAAGCACCACTTTCCCGGAACGTCCGTGCTTTCACCAACCCATAAGCTCTTGAACCCTCTCCTCTTGGGTTTTTATGAAGGCTTCATTCCTTAGGTAGGATGGATTGAATCATTGGCCATTGGTGACTGAACCCAATCTTGGGCTCCTCTCCCTCCCAGGAGGCTGTGGGACTAAGCACTGGGTTGGTGTCTCAGTCAGCCCCCATCCTTCGGTGCTTTCCCAAAGTCAGCTCATTAACATAACAAAAGTCACTTTAGCGTGCTCCTGTCTTAGAAAATTCTAAGAGTTCTAGGAGAGCTGTTGCAGAAATAGACGAAGACTAAATATATATTTCTTATTATAAATCACAATATCACAATACCCACCTACTCAGTCTCTCACCCTTCATGCATCAGCTGCAACATTCCAGTTTCTTTCAAGTGGAGCAAAAACTTGAAGACATTTGCAAAGCAATCTGAGGGCAGTCCTGCTAGATTTCAGTGATTAACTTTCAGTCTTTTCTAGTTGATTGTCCACACCTAATCTGAGAGTTCTTTCGTTTTTGTTTTCTGTTTTTCTGGTGTGCCTCACCTTTATCAGGTTTTTCCAAAGCAACCTGATTTTCTTAAGAATGTGCTTTCTGGGGGTGCCTGGGTGGCACAGCGGTTAAGCGTCTGCCTTTGGCTCAGGGCGTGATCGCGTCTGCCTTTGGCTCAGGGCGTGATCCCGGCGTTCTGGGATCGAGCCCCACATCAGGCTCCTCCGCTAGGAGTCTGCTTCTTCCTCTCCCACTCCCCCTGCTTGTGTTCCCTCTCTCGCTGGCTGTCTCTATCTCTGTCAAATAAATAAATAAATAAAATCTTTAAAAAAAAAAAAAAGAATGTGCTTTCTGCATTCTTTTTTCATCACGTACATAATTCCTAATTACATTCTAAATTTTCGGTTGCAACCTTTTGAAATATGTCTGGGAGCAAACAAACTGACTTTTGGCGGGCAGACATCACAAATGGTGGAAGAAGGGCCCAGATGCATGCTGTGAATGCCAGTGGTGTGCGTCCGGCTCCCTGAAGGCATGCTTTACACGTACGGTGGCGGCTTCGTCAGTTAGTCCAGTGGGCGGCTTACATGGAGACTAGTTAGGGGAACCTGGTGTATTCAGGTCAACCGGGGCTGCCTTTTGGGTAGCACTTTGTTCTAACGATGAGCCTGTATTGTCACTCTTGTCCACCAAAGGAAAAAACCAACACATCCTATCTTTGATACTACCTTTTTAGGTAAATCCATTCACAGAGGACTAGAACGCCAACACAAAGAAAATGTACCATGATGACTGTTAATTCACACACCCTTGTGTGCAAACAGTGGGTGCTGGGTTCTATAGAACACGAGGGTCTGAGCATGAGTGGTCGTCGTCGTCGTCACTTGTTGCAGGGACAATGTCTATATTGAGTGCTTCTATTACACAGCGCATTTCCTAAATGCCACAGCAACCAGGCTTCATGCTAAGAAGGTTCACACACTAATATTCACATCCTACTTTCACTTTGACTATAAAGTTACACAGAAACCAAATGATCAAATCTGCATTTCCTTCTCAATCTATATGCAAATAGTAAGGCAGGGATTCCCCTTATCATTGGCATTCCTTAACAAAAAGGATTCTGGACAAAGTCAGGCTCTGAAAATGGGAACCGACTTAACACCGGTCCGATCTAGCTGGATGGGGCCCTGGCTGTGTGTTGCCGGATTTCAGGGATCTCACTGCTAGTTTGCTCTTCTGTGACATCCCATTGTCACTCTGCTTTCTGATCAACTGTGAATTCTCACAGTCCTCCCTCCACAGGAGAGAGGAAGTGAGAGAGGTGTGTAGCTACTGCATTGATTCTCAGCACTTGACAGATGGGGAAGCCAGAGTTACAAGGCAGAGCTGTTTTTGTCACACTGGGGCATTCCACAGCTCCTCGACTTGGAGAACTGATGGTAGGGGCACTCCATGGGGTGTAGTCGCAAGAAAACAATCTGGAGTACGCTCATCTCGTTACAGTACCAACTTCGAACATAGGCACAAAGTTGTAGCTATGACGCTCCTTCTGTGCCTGTCCCTTGGCACTTTTCACATGCTTCTGGAAGTCTGGGCCTTGAGTCCTTTCAGAAGAGTCCCACCACTTACTAACTGTGCAGACCAAACTGAAAGACTCTTGCCCCAGACTCCTTAAATGTCATGATGTCACTCACAGATAATACAATCAAGATGATCACATTCGCATTGAATCAGGGAATGTGCTTCCTAGTTGTGTCAAAGTCACGCACGGCAGCAAGGTCAAACAAACATACACAGCAGCTCCCCTGAAGAGTCTTCCTCAACCCAACAGTTCCCTCATCCTATTACTGCCCCCACCTCATTCTATTATCCTCTTGATTGCTAGCAGGTCACTCTTCGATAAACTGAAAACCTGCTCATATTATTCAAAATAACTCCAAACCACAAATATTTACCTAGTATTAGATTCATTTATTCACTTCACAGTTATTGAAAGATCATCAACAATTTAAGCAAGATGCATGAGAGGTACCTTGGAAAAGAAAGATTACCATGGGGGTGCCATTTCTGAAGTTAAGGAAAAATAGGATCTCATTGATTATGCAATCAGATACTCTTGAAAGTAAATTATTGTTAGTATTGTAAGACTCTACAGCTATGATCATAGTAAGTGTGTGTGTGTGTGTGTGTGTGTGAATTTCGGCAATACAGAAATCTAATTAAAGGCAGTCTAAAGTTACAAGACCATGGAATATCACTGGTTTCTTTGGACTCTAGAGGCAAGAAAGAATCCAACAGAATCCCAAATATGTGAGTTGCTTTAAGCCAAAGCCTGAAAAAAGGTGGTACATTTGTTACAAATATATCGCTACCTAAGGACTCACTTTTCTCTGATGTCCAATGACATTTTCCTTTAAGCTCACACCAGCAGCCTCCTCAAAGGTCATCGGGCTTCTGCTAACAATGTCTTCAAAATCCTTTAGATCTCCACTGAACAGTCTCCTCAATATCCTTCTGACTTCTACCCACTGTTCAGACCCAAAGCTCCTCCCCCAGTTTTAGATTTTTGTTATAAGAACACCTTGTTACTTCCAGGTACAAAAACCTGTATTGGTTATTACTTCTTCATAACAAATTACCTTGAGATGAATGGCTTAAAGCAACACTAAATATTCATCTTTTAAAAAAATCTCACATAAAAAATGAATAAAAAGTAAAAAATTTAAAAATCTCACATCGTCTGTGGGCCAGGAATTTGGAAAGAGCTTAGCTGAGTAGTTCTGGCTTAGGAGCTCTGGGAGGTTGTAGTCAAGAGGTTGGCCAGAGCCGCAGGCATGGGAAGGCTGAACTGGGGCTAGAAAATCCACTCCCAAGACGATTCGTCACATGGCTAGCAAAATGGTGTTGGTGGTTGGTTGGAGATCTCCGTTATCTGCCATGCAACCCACTTCATGGGGCAGTTCACACTGCCCCTGGGTTCCCCCAGGGTCAATGATCCAAGATAGCAAGGTGGAAACTATACTAGCTTTTATAATCTAGGCCCAGAGGCCACACACCATCGCATGTTCTATTGATCACCCAGACTAACCCTGAGGTGTGTGGGAGGGAGACCCTACAAGGGCATGACTAGGAGGAGATAAAGATCACTGGGACACGTCTAGGAGACTGGCTACCACAGCACGTAAATGTCATTCATGTGCTTATGTCTTTTAATTGTGACATTCTGCTACGTGTTTCAACAAAGAGTTATTGAGGATCTATTATGCTGTTTTTGGTGTTAAAAAAAGTAATTTCCAAAGCCTGCAAAAATCCCTACTCTCATGAATCTCAAGTCCTAATGTGAGGAGTTAAGCAACTATCAAATAAATAAACTGAATGTCAGTTGATGATGAGTGCTGTGAAGGGAAATCAAAGCAGGGCAAGAGGTTTGAGACTGCAAGGGGTGGAATGGAGGACTGTGCTTTAAATAGGACAGTCAGGGAAGTTTCATCGAGAAGGTCACATTTCATCAAAAATGTGAAGGCAGCAAGGGAGTGGTACCTGGAGGAAGAGCTTTCCAGGACAAGGAGACAGAATGTGCAAAGACATTGGGGTGGCAGCACCTTTGGGGTGTTACAGGAACAGCAGAGGGGTCTGTGGGCTTGGAGCAGAGTGAGCAAGTGTGGGAGTGGTAGTGATGAGCTCAGAGATGGTGGAGGAGGATAAGGCTTTATCGGCGATTGAAGGGACTTTGGCTTTTATGCTGAGTAACCTGGGAAACCATTGGAGAGTTTTGAGCAAAATAGTGACATGATTGGAATCAAGCATGAACAAGATCACTCTGGTTGCTGTGCTGAGAAGAGACTAAGGAGGGACAAGAGACAGGGAGTTCAGTAATTAGGCCATGACAATTATAAAGTGGAGAAGTCATGGAGGCTTGGACCAGGAAGGTGATGGAGGTTGTGAGGTTGGCAGATTGTATTTTAGGCCTTTGCCAATGACACTTGCTGATGGATTCCATATGGAGCATGAGAAAAGAAGAGCAGTCAGTTATGAGCTTGAGGTTTTGGCCTGAGGAAGAAGAATAGTGGGGGTTCAAGATGGGAGAAACAATAGGAGGAGTAGATTGGAAGAGGGGGCTGTAAATAATGAGTTCGGTTTAGACAGACTCAGTGTGAGATGTCTGTTAGCCGTCCAAGTGGAAGAGTTGACTAAGCAATGGATATACAAGTTTGCAACTGGAGGGAACAAGTGTAGCTAGAGGTAAGGTCCCAAGATTAAATCCTAATCACTAATTATGCTACAAGGTTGGGCAGAAGAGGAATAAGTCACTCACAGATGCAGCCGGGGGGGGGGGGGGTTGGGGGGACACCAACCTGCCGTGATGCTCGGGAAGCAAAATGGGGAAAAGGATCCTGTTTCATCACGTGATACACTGATAAGCCACATAAGATGAGCACTGAGAACTGACCACTCTTTTTACCCCCCAAGTTGGAGTGTAAATAGACAATTTTTAAAATGGTGTAAAGCTGTGCATCACCATGTGTATGAATATTTTCATATCCAATTTAAATCCTATGATGGCTCAAAATAAGTGTAACTACATACAGACACACATACCCAGACATACAATTATTTCTAAATATTTCCTCAGCATGTTCGGTGGACCTACATCCTATGCTTCTTACTGTAAGCTGAAGTGGTCTTTCTCATCTGCATTATACCCCAGCCCACACCATCCACACCCAACCCTAAGCAAACTGTGCAGCTTCTAACATTCTTCGAAAGAATGAAACAATCAACCTGAGTGCCCCATCAGGAAATGAATCAGCAGAATACCAGCTGTAGGAACTAAGCTAAGGATGTGGCCACGAAGGTTAAAGGTATCTTTTTGCTGGAGCCTTTGGGGTCTTAAATCACCAAGCTTATGCGTGGTTTGGAAGGTAATGCCTGTATCAATAAGCACAACAGCATGGACATTTTTGTGCATCCGGCCCATCATGAGTTAATGGCTGGAATAAATGTGATAAAACAAATATTAACCTGGCTGAGTGCAGCCCTTCATTTAGAATGTGTGCCAAATAACTTTCTATGACTTTCAACATGTGGCTATTAATTCACAAGACTGGATTTTTTTTTTTTTTTAGGATTTTATTTATTTATTCGACAGAGATAGAGACAGCCAGCGAGAGAGGGAACACAAGCGGGGGGAGTGGGAGAGGAAGAAGCAGGCTCCTAGCGGAGGAGCCTGATGTGGGGCTCGATCCCAGATCGCGGGGATCACGACCTGAGCCGAAGGCAGACGCTCAACCGCTCTGCCACCCAGGCGCCCCACAAAACTGGATTTTTAAAAAAAGATTTTATTTATTTATTTGAGAGAGAGAGTGTGAGGGAGAGAGAGAGCACAAGTTGTGGGAAGGAGCACAGAGAGAGGGAGAAGCAGACTCCCCACTGAGCAGGGAGCTCAACATGGGGCTCGATCCCAGGACCCTGAGATCACGACCTGAGCCGAAGGCAGATGCTTAACCGACTGAGCCACCCAGGTGCCCCACAAGATTGGATTTTTGAGACAGTCTCAGTTTTGTCCTTCAAAAGAAAAATTACATACTGATTCCACTGGTGCAAATATGGAACAACTGATACCAACTAATCAAAAGAGACACTCAACCAATAAAAATGGTTTCCCAACCAATCAGAATATCAGGCGGTTGTAAGCAGCCCATGTATCCATTTTGGGGCAGCTTGGCTGTGATATCCACCAACACTCCAGAGAATGTTTTGGAAACTCTCCATCTTGCGGCTTAGACGCATTGATGACTCAAGCCAGAATGTCAGCCATGATATGTGTTCTAGTTAGGCATAGCTTTTGACTCTGAGCAGTAATTCCCCACTTGATCATAAACTCAATTCACCAGAACTGGCCCTGAATGGTCTGGGATCTTTCCAAATCCCTTCGAAAGAATGTTCACAGGCAAAGCAAGTGAGCCTAGAAGAGGTTCCAATGGTGTGCAGATTCTGGTCGGGGGAGGGGGGGGTCTGCTCTTTCCCAGGCTCCCTTCTTTCTCCCTGCCAGAGACAAGGAGAGGGGAGGCAAATCTTGGAAGTCAGGTTGAGTGGAGAGGGTCATCGATCAAGATGTTCCCCCATGAATGAATCACCCAAATGGGGAGATAAAGCCCATAATTCAGAGAGACAGGACATGCTCCCTCCAAGGGACCTAGTGAGGAAAATGAGGGCAGATCAGTTTCTCAAAAGCATTCCTGGGATGCTTACAACAGAAATTACTGCAGTGTGTCTTTAAAATGCAGATTTCTGCCCCCCCCCCCCCCCCCCGACCTCATGAATCCAAATCTCTAGGAGCAAGACTGGGTTCTGAGTTTTACACCTGTTGTCCATGCGATCTTTTGCAGGCTGAATTTGGAGAAGCATTGAGTCCATGCAGTAAAACTTGGAAGAGAAACGACACAAGGGGAGAGGCACTGGCTAAGTCGGGTGGAGCTGGCCACTTGGCCCCCATAACAGGCCCTGTGTGGGACTTGGGAGTTTCCTTAAGAATAATATGCATCTTCCTTTTAGTTCTCAGATGCTGCATAGAGCCTGCGGTTTTCATTTTAAGCGTCCCACGATCCAGCATTGCTTTCCACATAGCTTCTGAAGCAGAGGCAGGAACCAAAAGACGTTTTACAGCAACTTCTCAAGGGAGGATAAAAGTGTATTTAACACCACCCTTTCTTTGCTCCTACTTTAATTTTTTTTTACCTGCAACGTAACATTTAAAAATCATAGTGCATGGGAATGAGCTGGAAGGCATGTTACTGAGCCGTCTCAGTAGATCACTGTGCATAATATAGAGAATGAAAACATAAACTCTCCTAAAAGTTTATCAAGAGCAGCAGCCGGGTAGCCTGTGTCTACTAGGAGATGGAGAGCAATGTTCTGGGCTCCATATGATAACCCTGTAGATGTGTGACGCAGAATGCCCTGTGCTATCGACCTAATGCTTACGACTCCCCCCAAACTGCACGTTAAATACTAATGCCCAATGTGATGGTATTTGGAGGTGTGGCCTTGGGGAAGTGATTGGGTCATAAGGATGGAATCCTCATGAATGGCATTAGAGCCTTTATAAAAGAGGCTCCAGAGAGCTACCTTGCCCCCTTGACCTTGTGAGATTCCCGTGAAAAGAGCCATCTATGAAGCAGGAAGTGGGCTCTCGCCAGACACCAAATCTGATGGACCTTGGAGTTCCCGGCCTCCAGAACTGTAAGAAATAAATGTGTGTTGCTTATAAAGCTTATAAACGTTGACCTGCCCTCATTTTCCTCATTTTCTCATAGCAGCCCGAATAGGCTAAGACATGCTGCTTTTCAGAAAACTAGAACCCCTCTGTGTAAACCTAAATTCTCCGTGACAGTGATAGTCTACAAAGAAAGGGTGCGGAGCAGCGGATAAGACCGCTAAGAGGTTTTCAGAGACCTGGGCCACTTCCATTTCTGGAGATTTCAGAATATCAAAAGAATAAACGATAAAAAAAAATTAATGCCAAAGCAAGGTTATTGAAACTTTGGTGTTCTAAATATACATATGTGACAAATTAACTTTCAACAGAAAAAAAAAGTAAATGACATAATGTAATTGTTCATACCATCTCAGAATTTATTTTAAAACTGTTCATTTATAATGCACCAAAAGTACACATTCATGTATAATGCATCAAAAATACCGTGGTCTTGGGGCGTCTGGGTGGCTCAGTGGGTTAAACAGCTGCCTTTGGCTCAGGTCATGGTCCCAGGGTCCTGTGATCGAGCTGGGCATCAGGCTCCCTGCTCAGTGGGGAGTCTGCTTCTCCCTCTGCCTCTGCTGCTCCCCCTGCTTGTGCTCTCTCCCTCCCTCTCTCTCTCTCAAATAAATAAATAAAATCTTAAAAAAAAAATACAGACGAACATAGATTTAAAGTTATATGAAGACCAATTCTATAGCTGTCAGGGTGTTGCTTTGACTGTGTATGTTATAACCTCACTTGAGGGTAAAATACAAACACCGGAAGAGATGCGCCTCGCGAACGGTGGGTCCAAGTCAAACGCCCCAACACTGGCCTTTCAACAGAGCCTGGTAGTGATGAGTTCTCTGGGCTGAACCGATTCTTGGGACACCAACTAGAAATGTGACCCTGGGCAGTTCAGTGATGCCCTGTTACATGCGTTCCCCAATCTGGAAAACGAGGGAAGATGATTTCCTTCCAGCTCTATGCATCCATTATGGTTTCATCTATTCTAGTCTGTTCACTACGCATTTCTACAGTCCTTCTCCTCTGGTACCAGAGGGTAAGTTGCTAGAATTTCCTTGGTGCCAGTCAACTGTGTAAAAAGCTTACTCGTTCCTTTCTTTATGCTTCAATTCAGTCTCTTGCTTGGAGTTCTTTTCTTTACCAGTGGGCCAGCTCTTTAATAAACATTTCACGAGCTGTCTCCATAATTAACAACTAATTAACAAGAAGGCTTTACTGCTAAGGGTTGGTGCTTTCAAAAAGAAATGAGCAGGAAAGTTGCTTTGCTTTCTGTATTCACAAGGTCCTGCCATTGTCATTGTAATATGCTGGAGCCGCTGGTTCCTAAAATAGTGTGAACAATCTCCTTAAAGATCTCTGCTGGAACAATCAATTCACTGTCAGAGGACCCTATCGATCCTCAGGAACTGTCATTGAGTTGCAGGATGCTTGTAGGAAATGGACAACCCCAAGTGTGCTTCAGTTGGGCTATTTATTTCTCCGAGAAACACGGTATAATCGTGGGGACTCTAAGTGGCTCCCTCTGTTGCTCTTGCAGGCTGAAAACACTGACAAGGAGTTTTCCGACAAAAGTTTTAGCAGGATATCCTTTCCCGACACACCAGATAGGCAGGCAGAGTGCCTGCCAGCTACTCTGTCCCCTTCTGAGGGGCCTCTGCATGTCCCCCGTGTCCCCCTCTTGAAATTCCTTCATTTGCAAGCCTTATATCATGTGGTCATGCTTCCCTGGCCCCAGCGCACAGGACCAGGCGTGAGCGCCTGACCCGAAGGAGCTCATCTATCCGGGGACTGATGAGACAGCCTGGCCCGGGAGCTTTGCCTGGTGCAAGTGCCGACTACGTGCTCCGTGGGAGGGTGGTTTGGACAAAAGAGAGAATAGGACATGGCTGCTAGAGGTAGGGGCAATGGAAGCAGAGAAGAAAGCATGGAGTCACCCCAGCGGTGACCCTCTGGACTGGGAAGCAACACACACATGACAAGAGAGCCGGCCACTGTTTCTGAACTAGAAGCCAGGGCTCCATGGAAGCCCACTGCGCAGGGAATGGGAGCCAGCCTTTCAAGTCTTCGTCACGACGATAGCAACCTAAGCGGACTGCCACAGGGCACACCAGGGCCACAGGGAGAACCCAGGGCCAGGACCGCTCCGCCCAGTCGAACACCACTCTCCCACAGTTATTAAGATGAAGCACTGTGAGTTTCAACTTGACTCTCTGAAATAATGAAGCTAAAAAATGCCCACACCCATACAGGTTGATGAATACGTTGGATTTGTCTTAGTCTGCTGATACTGTGGTACTTTTTTGAGAGAGAGAAAAACAAGTTGAAGACTATGGCATTTCAGTGGAGCTGGCTGACTGGTAAAAATGAAGAAGAATGACTCAAGGAAACCAGCCACTGGAAATGGGGAGTCCTGATAGTGTGTTGCTTCCCATGCCTACAGTTAGTCAAAGGGCAGCTATGGAATGTCACCACTTTCCGTAGTAGGTTCTCCTAAAGCATACGCGTTGGCAATGCTTGAAATGCTGTACCATGAGAGGTCAAGAAGGATGTTGTCTGTGGCACTGTTCATAAAAGCAAAGAGTTATAAAACAATCTAACTGTATATCATGAAAATGATTGAATAAACGGTAGTCTGTCCATATTATGGATTTCTACACAACCATTGTTCAGTCAGGTTGACCTCTAGGTGTGAATATGGAATGATTTACAACTACATTGTTAAGCAAAAGAAGACTATATCATAAAGTCCGTACCATAAACATGTCCGTACCTTCACATGTATATGTGTATGAACATATGGAAAATGGCCTGAAAGGATATACCCTAAACTTAATGATGAGCATATCTGGAGAAGAAAGAGGGATGGTAGTATGGGGCATAACCAACATAGTGGTTTTTTGTTTTTTGTTTTTTTTACTGTATACCTTGTATTATTGAATATAACAAGAATGTATTTTATGTTTCTTTATTTTTTTAATTTAATTTAATTTAATTTTTTTAAGATTTTATTTATTTGAGAGAGAGAGAGAGAGAGAAAGCACGAGCAGGGGCAGAGGGAGAGAGACAAGTAGATTCCTTGCTGAGCAGGGAGCCTGACACAGGGTTCAATCCCAGGACCCTGAGATCATGACCTGAGCAGAAGTCAGACGCTTAACTGACTGAGTCACCCAGGTGCCCCTATATTTCTTTAATACAACAGTTTTTTAATAATACTTTTTAAAGAAATTTTATTAATGTATGATCTCTCTCCCAATTCTGCCACAGGCATCTATTTGTCTCAAGAAGGTTTAGGATTATTGTAGTGTGTATTCAAGAAAGAAAATGCAGCTTTTGACATTCAAAAGAAGTGTGATGGCCAAGACAATACTCTTTAAAGCCAGTCTGAAATCCTTTCATTCCCAATACCTACAGGTTGAAGGTTAGAAGACTCTAATCTCTAGTTTCTTCCCATTGCAGAGGAAATGCTTCTTCCCCTTATGAATCAAGATGGGGAGAAAAATAGGAGAGGGTCAAAGAGCAAGTGTGGGATGCTTTAGAAATATTCAGACCATCTTGGGGATATTGTAGGAAAGGGTGGATGACAACTTCTCTAGGCCTAATGCAAGGAGGTTGTACAGGCTTTTAGGGTGGGGACATGTTTAACATGATCCAGGGACAGTGATATGGTGGTGACAGAAGGCAGTTCATCACCATGAATCCAAGACCTTGTTTCTGGTTCCTCACAACAGAGGAGCCCTTGTGCCCTTGAGAGAGGCCCCAAAGTCTCCGAGTAGATGAGGGGGCAGCAATGCCATGGGATTGGAAGAGAGGTTGCAGTGTTCAGTGACAAATGATCAAGATAAAGTCTCCAGCAGAGGGGTCAGCATGGCAGGATCAAGAAGCCAGACAGAATCCCACTCACCAGTCACCAGTCCAGGGAGCTGGTCTATCCAAAGATAGAAATAGGCCCCTACCATCCCCCATGCTGGGGAAGGGACAGGAAAGGGCACACTCTGAAAGGTGATTTATCCCAAGGGACAGGTGTATCCTGAAGAGGCTTTTTATGCCACTCCAGATGATACCCAACTGAACTTGGAATAGACTGTTCCAATGCAGAGGAGACTGTTTAAACCAGAAGAGGTTGGAATATTGTTTATTGGCAAGTCTGAATTTTCCTAGATATTCTGAGGGGTGAGATTTATGAAGAACTATGAGCAGTGTTGAAGAAAAAAGAAGCACATTTTCCTTGCACCTCTCAGTTGTGGTGAGAAAATTTTGTGACTGCTCTATTTATATATTTTTTGACTTAAATTTAGAGCCACTCTTTAAAGGCTATTCTAATAGGTAGCCTACCTTTTCTTTCCTTCTTCCTTCCTTTCCTTCTTCCTCCCTTCTTTCCTTCTTCCTTCCTTCCTTCCTTCCTTCCTTCCTTCCTTCCTTCCTTCCTCCCTTCTTTCCTTCCTTCCTTCCTCCCTTCCTTCCTTCCTTCCTTCCTTCCTTCCTTCCTTCCTTCCTTCCTCCCTTCTTTCCTTCCTTCCTTCCTTTCCTTCCTTCCTCCCTTCTTTCCTTCCTTCCTTCCTTCCTTCCTTCTCTTTCTTTCTTTCTTTCTTTCTTTCTCTCTTTGTCTTTCTTTTCTATCTTTCTTTAAAATCTTTTTTTTAATTTTATGAATCTCTATCCCAACATTTTAAAGTAAGTCAACCTGTTTATAACTCTTCTTTTTTCAATTGTCTGTGGTTTTTTTTCTCCTCTCTGTTCATTTCTATTGTTCTTAGAAGATGTCAGTTATCTCTACTGGAAAACTCCTTCTGATCCGAGAAGTAATACGAGTCCCAAATAGCATAGAAATTAAATTCCATCACAACAAATTCAAAAACATTGTCCAAGTTCATTTGGGATTTTAGGTTGAATATATTTCTTTTTCTTTTCAATGGGCTATTAAATAGTTTCTAAAGGAAAAAAATGTACACACACACACACACACACACACATACATACACACAGATTTCTGGTAACCTTGTCACCACAGAATTTGATCTGTAATAATATAAATGAATATGATTGTGTTGAGGCTTAAGATATTTCTTTGAGAGAAGTATGTCTTCTATAAGGAAATAAAAAGTTAAGAGCAGAATTGAATATGCATCAAGTATTCGGAAATAAATTAGAATCATTATTTTATGTCTGGCAACATTAAGTGGTAAAAAGACTCTGGTTCTAGAATCATGAGATGTGTTCAAATCTTTTCCTATCCACCAATTAGAAGTGTGCATATGGACTAGTCATTTGACCTCCCTGAGTTTCAATGTCATCACCAGAAAGTAGAGAAAAATACCGTGTAACCCACCATCCCACAGAGGCGCTATGACTGAGCCTGAAATGAGGCAGTGCACATGTAGGAACTCTGAAACATGGTGGTCTGATGATGCTGGTGACCACTGTCATCACCTGAGCCATTCGCTGAAGACAGTGTAAGAAGTGTGTTGGAGGTGGAGGGGTGGAGCCACGTCTATGCCTTCAGAGCAATTTCCCCATTTTTTCTCCTTCAAAATTCCATGACAATTCTGTAACACTTAAGCTGTCCCTGAACAATTTTGGAATGCTGGTAAGATGATGACAATATAGTCAGTGAATAAATTACCGGGCTAAGTGAAGTCAGGTCACCAACTTCTACTCTTATATTTCACCAAATTGACTCATCACCTTGTTTTCACAGAACAACAAGGAAGAGCCAGAAGAAAGGAGTTAACATTTATCGAGGGCTTGCTGGGTGCCAGGCATTTTCCGTACATCATTTCAGTTAATATTCACAATGAGATGGGCATTATTGTACAGATGAGGAAACTGAGGCTCAGAGAGACTTGGTCAAGATCACAGAGGAAGTAGCGAGTTGAGGTGCCAACTTCCACACCTGGAACTGACCGTGACCCCTGTGCTTTTCTCCCGCTCCAATACCGTCTGCCCAAATACCCAGCAGCTGACACATGGACAAACCCTAATTGTCAACTGCAACAGAGGACAGAGACAACACGGGTGACTAAAACCTCAAATGTGTACCGGTTAGCATTTTCACCCTCTCTTCTCAACCTTAATTAATTACAAGTATTAAATTTAACTGATCGATTTTCTCTTTCTATCCTCTGCTGTTCAAAATCCTCTTGAATTTGGGTGAGAGGAGCCAACAAGATGTGGAATGAACGGATGAAAGCAAGAGAAAGCTGAGAACTTTCCTGGATTTGAACGGCAGTCTCCAAGCAACCCAGGGTTGATTATATAACTGGGGTAAAAAGTCAATCAGTGCAGAATTGGTAAATACTCAAAACCTTCCATGGCTGACACTTAGGCTAGTTGTTTCCTTCCTGGGGTCTCAAGACAACTGGGTTTCCACAAGGGAATAAGGCAAGGAGCAGTCATACGTTACTTTCAGTATTTTAACAAGTCCATCTAATTCACTTATCTTAAGGAAAGAGGAGCAGGCCAACACAAATGTCCACGGATCTCTGCTTTGGGCTAGAGGTCAGGACAAACCCCTATGAAGTACTACCACTACCTTCAGCTGGAGAAGAACAACAGCAACAGCGAGTATTTCCTGAGCACTTTCTCTGTGCTGGGCACTTTGTCATTGTCTCTTCTGATACGCAGCACAACCCAGGGAGGGAGAGACCACTGTTCTGCTCTCACAGATGAGGAACCAGGCACAGAGAGGTTAGGTGCCTTGCCTAGGGCGACACAGCTAACAAGTGTAAGAGCCGAGGTTCACTGGTCATGCTGAGTTGTGGCCTGGTGAGCAGAAGCAAGGTTTGCCAGAGGTATGTATCTTTGGTGGTAAAACATGGGAGGGAAGGAGAATATTGGCTTCTACTTAGTCAAGGACAAGGAATAATGACAAGCAGTTCTTCATGGCAAAAGGTTCGGGAAGAACCGAGTTATACCATCTGGAAATGAGAGTCACTCTGTGAGGCGCATAGAACCAGTAGTTTGTCTTATGCAACTAGAAATTTGGCTCCATTGGTTTTGGAGGAGATCACCAAACAACTTAACCTTGAAATGAGTAGGATGTCCAGAAAGGAGACACACACACACACACACACACACACACACACACCCCTAAACTGGTTTCACTGCAAAGATGAAAGCAAGGTGTGTTGCCCCGGTCATGAAGCTATTCTGTTGCTGCTGTAATTATTCAGCCCTCTTTTCACACCTCTGTGCGAGAGACGTCACAGACACCACAACCGCTCGGCGGCAGCTTTGGATCCTGTTCAGTGAGAAACAGTATACTCATAGGCGTTCAGTCTTGGGAGCCAGACGGCTTGGGTTCAAATCCGGACTCCTTGCTAGCCATGTGACCTTGGACCAGTTGCTCAACCATCTTGCCTCAGTTTCCTCACCTGTACCACTGGGGTCACAATCATAACACCTGTCTGCTAAGGTCATTGTAGGAATGAAAAGAGTTGGTATTTGTCAACTGTTTGCAGCACCTGCCGCACCGGAAGGGCTGCGAAGGTGGTAGACAGCAGAACATGAAGAAGTCCATGGAAATGATACAGAAATCAATGTCTGGTTTTCAATAAAGTAAAAATGATTTTCTTGAAAAGTCAGGCTAGTGGTTACCACTAGGGGGATGGAAGAGCTTGCTGTTGGAAAGGACACCTGGGAAGTTTCTGGAGCTGATACCATTTTGTTTCTTGACCTGGGTGGTGATTATACGACTATTCACTTTATGAACATTTATTAACTTTTTTTGAGTTTTGAGCACTTTTCTGCATGTTTTTTTAAATGTCACATTAGAAAAAGTTCGACAGGAGGAAGAAAAAGGAAGGAGGAGTAACAGTGGGAGGGAGAGAGGGGAGGAAGGGGAAGAGGAGGAAGGACAAGGGGGAAGTTCCATGCAGTGTGACTTCCCCGTTACAAAGCACTTTTGCAGCAAATGGCCATATCACAGAAAATCGAAGGCAAGGTCTGTTTTTTAATTCCAGTTTTCCAGGTGAGAAAACCCTGGCATGGAGAGTGGTTAAGTAACATCTCGTTCAAAGTAAAGGAATAGCTGAGCTGAAATGCAATTGCTGAGAGACTAACCCCCAGTCATCTGCGTGCTGCCAGATCTATAGAAAGCAGGTGAGGTTCGGGTGGGGACCAGCCGCAGGGTGCCCCGAGCCCAGCTCTAAAACTAGACAGTGGGTGCACGCCATCCCTGATTCCCTGCCGCCCCTCCGGAAGACGCGGGGTCTAGAAGAGATCTAGACACACAGCTTTTGAGAGGAGGTTGTAGAGGGTCCTTTTGTGAAGCATCAAAGAAGAGTCATGCATCTGAGGGGGCTGAGTGGCCAACTTGTAGGTGAAGAGGACTCACGCCTCAGCAGGCCTGGAAAATTACCTGGACAGCGTGTCCATCCACGGAACTGCCAGTGGCAAAGCTCCCGGGGTTGGCAGGACCTCCCTGGACTTCCCTGCGGAGGGAAGGGTAGGGAGAGGTGACCCTTCATGCCTATTATCACCCCCGATCCAGAAAAGAAGCTCCTGGAAAGGTCCCACGGTCCATCACCCCCTGGCAGAGACCCTGCAGAGGGGCTAGGTGTGGCCGCAGAGAGATGCCGTTTTAGAGCTGGCAGAATCCTACAGACCAACTCCTTTTACAAGAAGGATGGTCAGCGGCTAGCGAAGCAAGGCACTTACTCAAGATAACGAATTAGAGGCAGAGCCCAAAGCAGAATACAAATTCCCTGCTCTGGGGAAAACACTTTAAAAAGACAGTGGCTACTTTTAATGAAGGAGACTGACTCAAGAACTTGAAAGAAGAGTGTTAAAAATACGGGGACAGGCTACATTAGGCCATAAATCTCCAAAGTAAAACTCGTCTCCCCTAAAATAAAAACATCAAAAGCACAAGGGTGGCAGGTCTAAGAGCGCGCTCGGGATTCATTGCCCCACCTCCACCACCCAATCCTGAATTTAAGGGTGCCATCGTGTGTCAGCCACAGAATAGGCTTCTGGAGATAAGCCGTGAGCTAGATACAGGAAGCCCTGCCCTCGATGAGCTCACTGATGGGTGGCAGGAGGGAGGGAGCAAAGGAAGGAAGGAGGGAGGGGAAGAGAGAGCAAGATTAAACTAATAATCATATAAAATGAAGTGTTTTGAAGAGAAAGCCCAGGCTGCTTGGAGAGTAAGTGCCAGGTGGATTACTCTGGAGGATGAAGAAGTTGGCTCTTGGCTTCCTTCCCATCCCCAGATCTCAAGTATAGAACATTCACTTATCATACCACACCCTAAAAGCTAGAGACTGACCCAAGCCGCAGGGTATTACAGCCTCTAGGACCCTAAGATAGAGTCCCTGAGCCCTTAGGGAACACTGACTGTCTTTCAGAGACAGGGGCCACAGCTCCCAGACAACCCTAAACCCGTAGCTCCCCTTCAAGGAAACAGTTTCTAGTATCTAGCAAAATGTTGCTTCCTGGGAACATGTCCCTCTCTGTTCATTTAACACCAGTGTAAAGATGTTCTTTGGATTGTAAGCCTCATGAGGCTGGGCTTCTCGGTGTCCCTCACCGCTCTGTCCTCGGCATGGTGCCTGGGAGACATCTGGCACACGGGAGGAGCTCAGGCCCTTCTTTACCGAATGAATCAGCAAGCCATCAGGAAGAAATCCCCTGCTCTGATCAGATAATTTCAGAAAACCTAAAGGCAAGAACGAAAGCACTCACTATGTGCCAGGAAGCCGCCGAAAGAAACCAGCGGGAGTCAAATGGAAATCGGGCCGTGAAGACTAATTTATCAAATAGCCACTTGGAAACTACCCGGCAGCTGTTTTATTCTTAACCACCCAGGCCAGGCTGTAAGCTATCTGGCTAGTCAGTCTGTCAGAAGCCCTATCGCCAGGGACTCCCCTTGCCTGTGGAAAGGAACCATGAGTAGGACCTGGAAATTTCCAAGCTCAGGGACGAAGACACTTGAGCAAAGGATGATGGGTGCAGGGAGGAAATGCCCCTACCAGGTTGCAGGCACTGGCTGACACCACGGAGGGGGGACCCCTGTGGAGCCTATGGGGGAGACTGATATTACGCAAAGAATCAGATAATGACGACCGTGATCAGTGCCATGGGGAAAAGCTATAGGGGTGGGGGTCTCACAGGGGTCCTCTCCTGTGTGTTTGTGGGGGACGATGAGGGGAGGCTTGCATGCGGAAGTGATATTTAAGCTGAGAGCCGAAGGTGAGTAGAAATTAGGTTAGTAGGCAGGCCAAGTGCTGGGAGCAGCTTGGCCGTGTCCTGAACCAAGGAGGCCTTGGGTGTGTTTGAAGGACAGTGAAAAGGCGGGATAGTCAGAGCCCAGTGAGCTGGGGGGAGAGAGAGTCAGAAGCCAGATGCACAGGGACGTTCAGCTTATGGTAAGGAGCAATGGGAAGGCACGGACGGGTTCAAGGAGAGGGTATGGGTAGAGCTCACCTATCAGATTTTTCCTTCGAAATGATCACCCTGCCTACGCCCGGCTTGGGACTAAGGATTAGAGATGCAAAGATGAACAGGAGAGCCTATCAGCCCCCAGCAGCTCACAGACCACTGTAGAATGCAGAGGAAACACAATATAGCATGATACGTGAACGAATTCCATCCTTCCCACACTTGAGCGTGCGTCAGAATCCCGAGGAGGGCTCGTTAAGCAGAGACGCCTGGGTCCTGCCCCTAGAGTTCTGATTTCATACTTTGGGGGTCAGCCTTGAGAATTTGCATCGATAACAAATTTCCGGGTTGACACGGATGCTTCCTGTCTCTAGACCACACTTT
Organism: Ursus americanus; assembly: GCF_024610735.1. Taxonomy (NCBI): domain Eukaryota; kingdom Metazoa; phylum Chordata; class Mammalia; order Carnivora; family Ursidae; genus Ursus; species Ursus americanus. The sequence goes on from NC_142134.1 coordinate 53,252,510, forward strand.
GGAGTCCCAAATGAACGGAATCATATTCATGGAAGTCACGCTGACCCATGGAGAGGAAGGCTTTTTGGAAGAATCAAAGCCTGAGCAGAGTTTTCAGGGATGTCGTTAGGCAGACAAGGCAAAAGAAAGGCTACCCTGGGAATGGGGGAGTAAATCCGAACAAAGAGGCCAGAAATAGTTTCATTGGGTCTGAGACAGCACAGGTCAGAAAGAAGGCTGGCGAGTCCCTGAGCAAACATAGAGACAGGCTGCCAGGGGAGGACACCGCTGCTGTCCCCGAGGGACATTTCTCTGACTATACCAACCCTACTTCAAAGGTGTCCCTCCGTCGGGAGGACAGAACATTTCCAGAACCCCAGTCCCCAGCAGAGACAGAGGCTGGCTGTGGGAAGGCTGGGCCTCTCTTCCATTTCTTCTCAAGCCTGAGCAGTAGGCCCAGGGCTAATGGCAGCTGCGCACCATGTTTTTCTCTGTCTCTCTCTCAGAAAAAGTCTTTTTTTTGCAGGTGGCTTAGCCGAGGCCTCATAGGTTTCTCTATTGACTGGGGCGCTTGACTCTGCCAGCCTGGGAGAAATTAGGTCAGTTTAATCACCGCTGATGTCATAAAGGCAGCTTTCTTAATGGGAGCCCTGCTGGAGGGTGTGGTCGGGAGGGGAGCTGAGGTCACCACAGGCTGCTAACGAAGGCTCCAGGAGGCAGGTGGGTCCGTGGGCAGTGCCTGCCCAGCGCCTTTGAAGTTCCATTGGCAGTGTTTTATGGCCACATGCGGGGAGTAAATTGTACCTGCGGGCTGCTGCACTTTGCCCTCCCTGGCAAGGGGTGGTGGAATCCACACTAATAATATCCTCCAGGAGATAAGAGCCCAGGCTCAGAGCGCAAGGAGGGGATGAGGTTGGCCTGGCCCTGACCTGCCATGGGGAGCTCTGCGGCCTTCTGCGAAGTTCTTCAGAGCCCTCTGCTGCCTTGGCGCGTGTTCCACCGCAGCTAAGACGCCCTCTCAGGGCCGTTCGGTCAGGCCTTTGGAGGGCCTGTCGTCTTAACCAAGATGAGGAGGAAAGCACTTGACATCCCCAACAAGGTGCTGCGTCCGCGCAGTCAGGAGGCGGAGCTGATTAGGTGAGGAGGTGTTTGCTTTTGTGGTTTCCAGCGGTCGTTTCCAAACACCTGTGCATGGACCAGCTGCCTCCGCGCCGAGGCACCTGATCAACGTGTGGGTTCCTGACGCTGCGCGCCCGGGTGGAGTCCACCCTTTGTGCAGAGACACCCATGTGCGATTTCGAAAGCCTGTGCCTGGAGGTGTAAATGCGCAAGAGATCTGGAAGGAGGTGGTGGTCTCTGAGGAGTGGGTGTCCGCAGCTTGCGCTTGAGGGCCCCTCCCTGACCACTAACAGCATCACCTGGGGGAGCTCACTAGAAATGCAGAGACCAGGGCTTCTGAAGCAGTCTGCGCCCTCAGCAGGTTCCCAGGAGAGGCGGATGCGCGTCAGAGCTTGAGAAGGGCAGGCCTCTACCCCACATCGTTCAGATGGCCTCTACCCTCGGTAGACTTACCTGCTGGAGAAGACAGGTTCACGCAGTGGTGGCCGGGCTTTGCACCGGCTGGCTGATCGCAGCGGCCTGGAGGCCGGGCTGCCGGGAGCCGGGCTGCTCTGGGCATCGGCTTCTGCAGCTTGAGGTTGGACCTTTGCAGAGACCAAAACAGACGAACTATCCCCCGGAGAGGACTTTTTCCAACAAGGGTCCTGACCCCGTGGCAGTGTTCCAGGCACTTTGAACAGGCGTAAATTTCTCAAACGGGGGGATATTCTGAAACAGAACATTGTAGGATGAAGCGTGCCACGGTGCACGCTGGTCAAACACAGACTGATGTCGTAGGTCTGGGATGGGGCTTCAGACACCACACCTCTAACAAGGGTCTGGTAATGCTGTCGCCACGGGCCATGGACCACACTTCGAGTGGCAAGGCCCTAGGAGCCCTGGGGCATGGATCTGGCTTTGGGCTGTCAGTTGGGTCTGTGACCTCGGGGTTAATCCCTCAGAGCGTAACTTTCCTCACATCAAAAGAGACCCCTTACTAGCTAGTAGGGCTGTTAGGAGCACTGTGTTGGTCTCCTCTTGCTGCTGTAAGAAATCACACGAACACAGTGACCTAAAACAACACGTATTTATTATCTGCTAGCCCCGAAGGTCCCAGGTCCAAAATGGGTCTCCCTGGGATAAAATCAAGACGTCAGCCAGACTGTGCCCCTCCTGGAGGCCTACAACTTCTGTAGGTCACCTGCCTCCCTGCGCTTGTGACCCCCTCCTCCATCTTCAAAACCCAACAGTGTATCACCACCCTATCTCCTTCTCTGACTCCGGCCCTCCTGCCTCTCTCTTCTAAGGACCCTTGTGACTACAGTGAGCCCACCTGGGTAAATCCAAGGTAGTCTCTCCATCTCAATATCCTTAACTGAATCACATCGGCCAAGTGCCTTTTGCTCCATATGGTAATATAGTCACAGGCTCTAGAGATGAGGACACAAACATCTTGGGGGGGGGCATTAATCTGCCTACTGTGATCATACAAAGCAATTTAAATGGAGGCGATCAGCCACATGTCTGGCACATAAGTGCTTAATAAGTGTCAGCCTGCCTGCTTTCTTGCTCAGCCCAGTGCAGAGTTCTAGAACTTTCGCAGTATCACAGTCCCCTCGACTACTGTGGCAGAGTTTCTGACTTAGTGGGTCTGGGGTGGGGACTGCCAGTTTGCATGTCTAACAAGTACCCGGTAAGACTGATGCTGTGGGTTCCAGCATCATTGTTTGCAAACTGTCAGCTTAGTGGGAAGGAGGTGGGGGCTTCAGAATCTGGCCAACCGGGATTTGAAACCAGCTCTACCACTTGAGAAGTTACTTAAGCACTCTGGGACTCCCTTTCTCATTTGCAAAGGGCTCTAGAAGGTTTAGATATTTCTGAATTCACCATGGAGGTTTGTGTGGAGACGTGTAATGAATTATTGAGCTACTCATTCTGGATTATTCTCTGTTCATTGTAGTCATTGGACTTTCACGGTATCATGTGGCTTAGGCAAGTAGGGGACAGAAGGAGCCCCTGTAATTAGTTGAATGGTGTCCCCTAGAATTCCTAGGTTGAAGTCCTAACCCCCAGTACCTCAGAATGTAGCTTTTCTGGAAATTGAGTCATTGCCTATGTCATTAACTGAGGTTAGGTTATTAGTGTGTGTCTGATCCAAGCTAATGGTGTCCATGTAAAAAGGGGAAATCTGGACGAAGTCACGCACACAGAGAAGATGATGTGAAGACCCAGGGAGCACACCAACTACAAGCCAAGAAACCACCAGAAGCTAACAGAAGACCTGGAACCGGTCCTTCCCTAGTGCTTTTGGAGGGAGCAGGGCCCTGCCAACACCTTGATTCTGGACTTCCAGCCTCCAGACCTACGAGACAATACATGTCTGTTATTTAAGCCGCTCAGTGTGTGGTGTTTTGTCACAGAAGCCCTAGAAAACTGACGCTGCCCCCTTCAAAGTCATTTCTTTGTGTCTTCATTACTTATTAATTAGAATACTCTAGAGAAATGAATTCTAGAGGGATCGAGAGCAGAGAGGAGCTGCCTGTGGAATCTGAAAATGCCCAGTGCGTACTGGCCCAGCACGGCTGCTGTGGAGATGCTGGTTTCCCTGACGGTGCTGCTGTGGGCCCGTGGGACCCAGGCCTGGGGGCCCGCAACTGTGAGGCTGGGCCCTGGGACCTGGACACGCACATCCACATGAGAACCCGCCGGCAGATGCGTATGTCACCTTTATTCCTAATTGGCAAAGCTTGAAAACTAAGTAGGTAAGCTTGAGACTTCAATAGGTAAATGGATATGTAAATTGTGCTACACCCAGACAATGGAATACTATTCAGCACAAAGAAGAAATGAGCAATCAAGCTTGCTCCAGACTTCATGAGGCTCCCCCAGGCAGCCAACATGCACCCCATGCAAACGGCCATCCACGGAGGTTCAAACATAATTCCAGAAGAAATCAGGTATCGGACTGGACAGACACAGGGATGTTGGATGGGATCCAGCAGCTCCTTCCGACCTGTAAGCAAGAACTCCTGGCCTGAAGGACAAATGGTGAAAGTGGGCCTTCAGGGTGCAGAGAAAAATCGGGGTCCCGGGCTCCCAGTCGGCAGCCAGTTGGGCGCAGCAGCCCTTACGCAAATCCCTGGGTGGCCACAGCCAAGTGAGTCAGGAACGGGTTAACAGCCAAACCCAAAACTGCAGTTTTAGCTCCAGTGCACCTTTAGAATAACAACCCGGGTCTGGATTAACATTCGAGAAAATAACCCCTCAGGAAAGTGTTCCTCTAATAAAAGGATCTTATTTCTACTCCACCCTCCACCTTTTTTTCCCTGAAGTCTGAAACAAGCGCAGAAGGCTGTCGAGCTGAGTGAGTGATGAGTCAGACGTGGAGCCAAACAAGGCTGCGCTCCTGGAGCTGGGCACCTGCGGGCTGGGGCTCAGGGGGAGGGCGGGGCGCGCGGGTAGGCGGCGGCGCGGGCCGACGGGTCGGAGCACACACCCAGACAGACGGAGTTCGTCCCCATCAGGGAGGCAGCGGAGCCACCCGCAGCTTTGGCACTGGCACGGGCAACATGTGCTTCAACGCTTTGACCTGAACTGTGCAATTGTCGGCCTCCCCCCTTAAAGTAACTACTTACACCTGGCCACAAGCCAGGTGCTTAGACAAAGGAACGCCCTGGCCCCGCTGCCTTGAGCGGCGTGAGGTGTCTGTGGGCTAATGACGGATTTATTCTGCCTTCCCCACCTCTTCTGTCAGCTCCGAGCAGTCCTCGAGTGGTAAGGCTAGGGGTAAAGACATTACGTTTCCTACATTATATTAAGCCCTATCACATTGAATCCTCACCTTGACTCTAGGAGGTGGGGGATTCTTGTCCCCATTTTGCAGATGGTAAAACTGAGGCTTAGGGAGAGAATGATTGTCCAGTGACCCAGAGCTAGTAAACAGCAGAGACAGGACTAGAAGCCCTCTCTCCTGTCTTCTGGGGCACTGCTCCCTCACTGCACCAGCTGGGAAGTACCTTCAACTCTGACCTGGGGCAGCCCATGAGAATCCGGAAGTCTCTAGGGAAGTTGGAGGGGCCATGGATGCTTGGTTATATCCTGAAGCAGCTCCAGAGTAATTGTGGGGCTTCGAATCAAATCCAAATCTTGACACCACCCTCCCATAAATCTAGTCTGCTGAGTTGGGCCATAAGCCAAATGGAATTCTCAGACTCATGTGTGGTTATCAGGTTGAATTTGTTGGGATATGGACTGCGGAGATTCATCCACAGATACTACAGTCAATGAGGCTTTAAATGCATACTTCCTATCACTTTACTCATGATTACTCCTAGAGATTGATGCCTGGATAAAAATAAAATATAGCCTATCTACACTGAAGGAACTCATCTGGGAGAAAATAGAACATATGACTGCAGTCATATGGGGGAAAATAGAATAAAACAATGAGGCTCTCCAGCATACACTAGAGGCTTTTAAAGGTCCATATGCTTTGACCCAAAGTTGTAGATTGCTTGCAAACATGGCCCCAGTTCTCTGCCCCTCCTCGTATCCATGTCCTTTGCAATGTGACTTTACAGCTTCTCCCGTCTGAGGGTGGAGTCTGCTTCCCCAGTCCTTGAATCTGGGCTGGCCTTGTGACTTTCTTTAGCCAATAGAATGTACCAGAAATCATGGCGTGGTGACTGCAAGTCTTGCACACTCTGCTTGCTCCGCCCAGTCATCATGTGACAAGCTGGGGCCGTCCTTCTAGGGATGAGAGCACGTGAAGTGCGAGCTGTCCTAGCTGATTCCATCTCAAATAAGCTGACCTCCACCCGATATAGCAGATAACTGCAGGTGTCTGATTCAGGTCAGGCTAGATAGTAAGAACTGCCTAGATGAAGCCGAATTGCTGACGCCAGAATTATGAGCTCAAGAAATGATGGTTCTTTTTTGTTTTTTGGATTTTTTTTAAAGATTTTATTTATTTATTTGACAGAGAGAGAGAGGGAGAGAGAGAGAGAACAAGCGGGGGGGGGGGGGTGCGGCAGGCAGAGGGAGAGGGAGAAGCAGACTCCCCGCTGAACAGGGAGCCTGATGCAGGGTTGGATCCCAGGACCCTGGGATCATGATCTGAGCCATTACCGACTGAGCCACCCAGGCGCCCCATGATGGTTGTTTTAAGTCACGAAGCTTTGGGCTAATTTGTTTTTGCAATAGCTATATGATACATTCAATAACTTTTTTTGATAGGAATCCCTCCTAGTAACAGTCAGAAATTCCAACAAAATACGTACACACGTGGAAAAGCTCATCTCAGTGTTAATTATAATGACAAAACAATGGACACAAAGACTTGTCAAAAATGGAAAAAGTTGAGCATGAAAAAGGGCTTTTACTGCAATGGATTAAATTCATGAGTTCAGAATGGTAACGATTTTTGAAAATGCATTGTTCCTCTTATCAGGTACTAGGAAACTGATTTACTTAAAAATAATTAGTAAATAAAGAATCAAGCATTTATCTTGTCCTTTCCTTACAAAATGTCCTTCAGGGACTAATAGAATTAGTCCAGCTAGTCTATGAAAAGAAAAAAGGAATTTAAATATCATTATTTAGCAACTCCTAGCAAAGTCATGGATCTAGGCATTTGTGAGGTTGATGCCACGAAAAGGGGACGAGCAGACCCCTTCTGCAAGTTCACAACACCGTCTAGAAAGTATGCCTACCACAAGAATTGAATAGAAATCTGATAGGGGCGCCTGGGTAGCGCAGTCGTTAAGCGGCTGCCTTCGGCTCAGGGCGTGATCCCGGCGTTCCGGGATCGAGTCCCACATCGGGCTCCTCCGCTGGGAGCCTGCTTCTTCCTCTCCCACTCCCCTGCTGTGTTCCCTCTCTCGCTGGCTGTCTGTCACATAAATAAATAAAATCTTAAAAAAAAAAAAAAAGAAATCTGACAGACTCTCTAGTTCTAATTGCCAATGTACAGAAAATAGAGGGGACACGGGAACATGCCAAATGACACTATAGAAATGCAATCGGCAAAAACAGACTGAGAGACTTTCTTTTTTTCAGGACAGATGAGGCTGTTTCTTCAAAAAATAAGGGGCAAAGAAAACCTAGAGAAAGAAGATGGAGAGGTATTTTGTAGATTAAAAGAGGCTTTGAAGATTGATCAACCGATTTCAGTAACATTAATAACTATGAAGCAGCTGGGAAGTTTGGACCCTGGATGATAAGAACTATTATCGAGTTACTATTACCATGTGAAGAAAGGAGTCACAGCAGTTGCTGCTTGCTGGGAATCCGCCGTGTGCTCGGGATCCTGCAACGCACCAGACTTCCAGTAGCCCGTTGACATCTCACAGCCGCTCCAGGGAGAGCAGCTCTCAGTCTCATTTTTCAGTGAGGCCCCAGAGGCATGAAGGACTTTTCTGAAGGCCATTCCATGGCTCAGCCATCGAAACCGGGGCCCACCGAGGGTACACAGTCGTTTAGCTGGCTTGCTGTGATCGCAAAGCATGGGCTTCGGCCAAGAGGCCTAACAGCGTGGAAACATTTGGTATATTATGGCAGATTCTCTCGGGGAAGGACTGAGGCGTGTCTTAAGATGATAATTATAAAGACTTGGTAGCAACTTGGAAGTATGTTTATGATTAAGCAATCACAAAGTTCTACATGGGTTCCAATTCTAACTACATTTTTAAAAAATCCATCGGGCCAACTATTGAAAGGGAACGGGGTCAAATGGCAGACATATTGCCTGAGGCTGATAAGATTCGAGTACATTTTATTTTGACTTGGCAATTTGTTCTCCAACACTGTTTATGTCTTTACAATATGCAAACATCCAGAAAATGTTTTCTGACCCAGGTTTTATTTCTTTAGGATTCCATTTTCTTTCGAGGTAGTATATTCGTTTCCTGCTGTCCCCGTGACAAATGGCCACCCATGTAGTGGCTTAAAACGGCACGTATTCGTTATCTTACAGTTCTGGAGGTCAAAGTCCAAAGTGCCTTTCACGGGGCTAATATCAAGGGATCAGCAGGCCTGTGCTCCTCCTGAAAGCTCTAGGGGACACTTTGTTTCTTGCCTTTTCCGGCTTCTAGGGCAGCTGCTCACGTTCCTTGGCTTGCAGCTCCTGCCCACACGTGATGCTCTAATGGCCCATCTCCTTTGGCTCTGACCTCCTGCCTCCTCCTGTAAAGACCCTCATGATTATGATGAGCCCACCTGAATAATCCAGATCATCTCCCCATCTCAAGGTCCTTAACTTAATCCCATCTGCAAAGGCCCTTTGGCTACACAGTGTAACATAGTAGCAGGTTCCAGGGATGAGGCCATGGGCAGCTTTGGGATTCCATTTTTCACCTTCCAGGGGTAGATCATTTCACCATCTGCTCTGGGCTCACATTGGGCAGGGTACCGTGTTCCTGCATGATGCCAACAAGGTCTTCACGGAACAGGGAACTGAAGAGAGGGAAAAGTAGAGCTGTAACCGTCCCAAGGACAGGTGAGTGGTCAGTGGGCATCCCCAGAGCAATGCAGAATCCTGGGGTCACAACCAGTGCACGGAGTCCATGCTTCCTGAGAAGCAACAGGAATCGGGCCACCGATAGGTTTGGTATTTGCGCAGGAGGAGGCCAACTGCCGTCAGGTGTTTGGAGCCCTGCTCAGGTCTGCTGAGACTGAGCAGTTAGAGATAAACCAACCCCCAAACCCATAGCTTTCTGTAACTGCAGGTGTCATAGGATAAAGGACTCTTGGAGTCAGGAGTGTGAGGCAGGAACTAGGGGTTCTCGCAGTCACCCACTGGCTGATGGGAATATGAAGAGAGACCCCTTGAGAGCTTGAAGCTTAGAAAGTGGGGGCCCGGGATCCAGGAGTTCTTCCGGGATACGCACCCTGCTGTGATGGGGACAACCCGGAGAGAGATACAGCAATAGCCCAAATGTCAAAGTATTGGGCTGTTTGGGGGCCAACTTTGTTCAACTCCGCCCCACAGTCAGTGGTAGCACTTGTGTCTCCAAATCCTCTGGGGATTCCTGGGGTTCGAAAAGCGTTCTCTGGGTCTTCTCTTCTTCCCCATCACTTCCATCTCTGAGCTCACTTCCCCTGAATCAGTCCAGCGAATAAGTGCCTTGCTGTTGTCCACGGGCTGCCCACGCGGGGCTCACAGCTTCTCTCCCTCAGTTTCTCCAAGAGCACCACCCGCACAAATTTGAGGCTCAGAAAAGAATTATGGCACCGAAACTCTAAACAGCTTCAAGCTGGACGATGGACCTTCCTATCCTTACAAATCAATCTGTCTCATTACTGCGTGTCTTTGTGCCCTCAATCTTGCTTTAGACTTCCTTATCCTCTGTCCTCCCACCACCACCTTTTGGCTTCCTCTCACCTTTGAACTCAATTCTCTGCACTTTTTAATGTGGATGGATTCATCTCTACCTCCCCCCTCCGCTGCGTCACTGAGGGTTCATTGCTGTGCCCTACCAAGCCCTGGCCGGTCTACTGCGGCGGCAACAAACTAGACGTAGGCTTTGAAAGGGGATTTTCCTTCCTGTCTCCTGTCTCCGTGAGAGGAAGGGAGCAGTATAGAGGTCGACACTCTGTCTGAATGTATGTAGTAGCCCATAGGTGCCTGGGTTTTAAATAGCAATTCTCCTCCTCACGTTATTTAGACAACAAGGTAAGGAAAGCAGAAATTTAGGGACCAAAATACCTAGTTTCCAGTCCCATCCTTGCCAAGCAACCTTGAATAAGTCATTTCACTTCCTTGAGACTTGGTTTCCCCACTGGTAAAGAGCTGCACGTATGTCCCGCAAACTGTCGTGATGCAGAAATAAGAAAACATGTGGGAAACCCTTGAAGAGCGGCAAAAGACTATAGCTGAATGCAGGATTGTTAGGACCTTTAGCAAGGAAACTACTATTATGCAGTTGGTGATCAATCAACAAGGTAAGTGGTTGGTTGGTTAGTAGGTTGGTTTTCCCACACTGTGCCTCAGGGAGCTGAGTGACAAGAAAAACCAAAACGAGTTGAGTAAATGGCCAGTGCGGCCCACGCTGGTTTGAGAGTGAGGCTGTCCTGCCGTGAGGTACAGACAGGCCACCCACATGTACAGGCTCTTGGGGCAACTGTGGGTGGTCTCGAGAGGCTACTGGCATTTTCCAGTTTCAGAGAAAAAGAAGAGGGTGACAGTGTCACCAGCTGGACCCACGTGGAGGCTGAGGTCATGGGACTTGGCCAGGCCTTCTTTACGCTCTTTCATGTCAAAGCCAAACCCAGACTTGTAAAATACAAGGTGATGTTCTTTTGGGGTTTTGGGTCACTGTTCCCTGACAGCTAAAAATGATCGTGTTGCCCGTAACTTAGCAGCACCCACCCCCAAGATTTCCTGATTTCTTTATTATTGTTTCAATCTGTTTGTTTGTTTTTGCTTTTAATCAATAGGTCTTTAACTAAAGCAAGTTCTTGATGAGCAAGAGCTAGGAGACGCTTCTTAAAATAAAGGATCATGGTCTTGGCCAACTAATTTTGGGAAATAGACTGTTTCCATTAACCATACTGGGCATTTGCATTTTAGAGTTCCAAAGAAGTCCATAGTAGAGCGGTCACTGTTTCGCAAACTTATCCTCTCATTCGACTCTCTTATTTCTAAAGAACACTTCTTAGCATCCAGTGGAGATAGTTTCCAAACAGAATGATTTGAGGAATGCTGCTGTGGCTGGACATTTCCATGTGCCCACAGGTCTGTCCTCATCCTTCTTCTTGCTGCCCTGTGCTTCGAGAGGCTGACTTATCCAAACTGCATCAGGAGTCTCTTGCCTATTGACTTTTAGTTGGGTCCAACCAGTGGGAGGAGACATGAGGGCAGGCAGAGAGTGAGGTCAAGGTATTGATTCTCCCAGTCCATTCCTTTCAAGGATGCTGCCTGTTACTACTTGAAGGTCACGTGGCCCTCTGTTCACAGTTATCCCCTTCAGGTTCTAGTAAGCAATTCTTCTTGCTCCTTCAGGCCAAGAGTTGTCCCTGCTCCCCTATGTTGCTAATCCCAGGTCCCTGTTCCATCCCTGGTCAGTTTCCCTTAACTCTGTCCATACCTTGGTAAATTGTCCCTTAAAAACACTTCCTAAATTATTTCATTTGCATATACCCCCTTTTCCTGCCAGGACCCTGACTAACATACTGCTTTAAATCCATAGGGGGCTAACAAAAAGCCTAACATGGTAACATAAGAGAAATGTTTTAAAAGCTAGTTAATAGCCAATTACAGTTAGAATCCTGTAAGATATGCAAAACAGAGCATAGGCTGCCAGTGTATTTAGATCCCTGAAATGGCTCAGCCTGATGTCACTGGGCCATTAGCTCCTGTCCTGACTCATCGTGCATTACAACTCATAGCCTTGAAAGGGCTTTGAGAGCCAAGGCCAGGTCCACCAGTGCCCAGCCATATTCTTAGCTATTGACAAAGACTTCCAGTTCCTTTTAGGACAGTCAGATTTCTAAGTTGGAACATCAGGTGGGAAACTTAATTTTTTAAAAAGCAGTTTTGATGGCAGACTGATGAAAGGCATTTGCAGTGGATTCTCCTTTATAAATGGGACACATCATGTGCTTCCTTGCCAGGATTTTTTGAAGATTAGTGAGAAAGCAAGTTCAATAGCTAGACCTCTTGTCTTCTGTTGGTTATCAAATAGGTACTAATATCTACTGAGTGCCAGCACTGTCTGTGCTAGAGCCAGGGGGCCAGGTGGGAGGAGGAATAGAAACAAATGAAAATGTTGGGCTCTTCCCTTGAGGAATTTGCAGTATCATTAAAAGAAAATTTATGTTCTCAACATTTGAGCCCAATCATATACATTTAAGAAATGGTTATTACAAACAGCATAGATATCTAATGTAGGTACAAATAAAAATATCATATTTTACTGAATGTTGAGGCTTAATTTTGTGTCTGTCTGCATGTCTGTTTATGTGCGTGCAAGAAAGAATGAGGAAGTTTAGAAGCAGGACAGAATAAGGAAAGGAGTATGAGTTTTAGAGTTAATTATTTGGGTTAATTTGCATGACCATAGATAAACGATCTAATCCCCTCTAAAACTGCCTCCTTTGAGAAAGAAATAAAGTAAATGAAATGTACCAAATGCATAGTAGACAGGCACAGCTGTCAAGAAGATTCGATGAAGTCAGATAAACAAAAGAGTCTGGGCTGAGCTTTGGAGGCCCTCATGAAATATCAATTCCTCTCTTCCTTCAGAAAAAAATAGACTTTGAAGTCTATTCCCACTTTTAGAGGTGGGGAGGGACAGAGAGAGGGAGGGAGAGAGAAAGAATCTTAAGCTGTCTCCATGCCCAGTGTGGATCCCAATGTGGGGCTTGATCTCACAACCCCGAGATCATGACCTGAGCTGAAATCAAGGGTCAGCTGCTTAACCAACTGAGCCCCCCGGGAGCCCTGATGTCTTTCTCTCATTTGTCTAGAAAGATTTTGTGGAGAAGGTGAGACTTTGAATGGATTTTGAGTATACAAAGGAGGAGCCAACAGAAATCATGACCCCTTCAGGTACCGTCAGAAGGGGTATCAGAGCACTGGGGAGAAAGTGTCTACCTAAAGCCATCCATACTGTTGCTGCTACAGAGAATTAAACTTAAGCTGGTCCAGAGAATACTTTTTCTAGAGTAATTTCTGAAAGAGTAGTCCCATAACCTACCTAGGTAATATCTTCAAGAACCCCTCAAATTTTATCTGTAAACTTGTACATTCAAGCACTTCTCTCTACTTTCTTTCTCTTTTTTTGGAAGATTTTATTTATTTATTTATTTATTTGAGAGAGAGAGAGAGCACACACAAGCAGGGGCAGCTGCAGGCAGAGGGAGAAGCAGACTCCCCACTGAGCAAGGAGCCCAACGCGGGACTTGATCCCAGGACCCTAGGACCATGACCTGAGCTGAAGGCAGATATTTACCGACTGAGCCACCCAGACGCCCCTTCCTCTTCTCTCTACTTTCAACACAGCTTTCTTACCTGCAGTTTAGCTCCACTGCTCCACCCCGATCCTAGGTCCCCTGGGACAGTGTAATTCACTCACGCACCATACGTGGTGTTCTGCATTTCCTTTTACACCGTTGTCTGAAACTCTTTTTTCCAGTCTTTGAGAAAATATTATGTAAGTGCCAGACTAACCTAGGAAGGAGACTTTGGGGAAAAAAATCCAGCTGAGGTCCGGAGGCACCTTAATCTTAGGGAAACTTTAAAAGTCAGCTGGAGAACTGACCACTTTGTTTAGAAGAGCTGGAAAGCCTCCAAAGCCAATTCACACATCTTCCAGTGTGCGTGTGTGTGTGTGTGCGTGTGCATGTGTGTGTGTGTGCAAGACATTTGCAAACTGCTTGCTTCCTCAAGGACCATACCCCCTGAAACAGCCTGTGAATTAGCCAACTGGTGAGTGACCTCTGATGACTGCAAATACTGTTATACCCAGAGCTTCAAACATCATTTTAAAATAGGCAACAATTCATACTCAAACCACAACATAGTTTATTTAGCAGGAAGAGACGGGGCCACTCTGTAAATTGGCAACAGACTGAGGAAGAGCTGGCAGAAAAGGGCTTCCTTGTTTGTTTCCTGGGGCTGTGCCCTGCAGCCCATGGTAATTAGGGGACGGGGTGGGGCTCTCTGGCCTGAAAATGATAGGAAAGGTGCTGCCCTAATTACTGGATTTTATTGGGATGATACTTGAGGTGTGGTTATTACCAACTATTGAAGTTCATTAACTAGACCTCATAAATGGCAGGCTAGGGCTCTAAAGGGAAATGGGAGCATTACAGGCTGCCCTGAAGCTTTTAAGTGACGACCAGGTCCAAAAGGCCATCTTAAATACAGACATATACTTAGTGTTTCTGCAGTGAAACCATTTTGGGAAAGAAGATATCCCCGTATGCATGTCTCTCATTTGTATATCCAGTGAGCCTTGAGCACCAGGACATAGGCCCAGAGGATCCTGGCCCTCCCTGAGCTTCTTGTAATTACCCGTTGAATTGCCTATCCGCACTGTTTGGCTATAAAATGTGGTGGTTTCTATGACTTAGAAAGTGCAGGGTACCCTGAAGTCACATGGTAAGGACAACTAATAGAACGAGGAAGGTCATGGGAAGTTCCCCTGAAGGAGATGGCATCTCAATCAAGACCCAAGGTGGGGCAGTGTATCCAAACCAAAAGATGAGGGTGGCCATCCCGACTCCAGCATGATTCATCGCGATGGTGCTTCTCAAACTTTGGTGACTCTGCAAATCTCCAGGAGATCTTACTGAAATGTAGATTCTGATTCTGTCGGTCTTGGGGGCCCTGAGATTCTGTATTTATAAAAAGCTTCCAGGGGATGCTACTGGTACAAGAATTACTCTCTGAGTAGCAATGCGCTAGATGACCTTCTGAAGTATTCAGCTTCTCTATGCCTTAGTTTTCTACTCTACAAAACGGGCCTCCAGGGGTCAGAGACACCTGGATATGGGTCCATCTGTAGCATATTTTGACACTATCATACTGCTGACCAAACACCTGCTGATCGAATAATAGTGTGTGTGCCTGTGCATGTGTGCGTGCGTGCACGTCTGTTTAAAGATCCCTGGGAGACTTGCCAAACTGCTTTTTCTTACATCTCGTCAGTATTTTCTTCACCTAGTTAAGAACAATTTTTTAAATTCTTTTCCTATTTCAGGTTTTGTACTATTATTAGCCAGAATCCGTTCCTAAAGTAGAATATCTCACACAAAGAAAGAAACGGAATTATTTAAAATGTTGAAGTTCTTCAAATAAAAATTTGAAAGCTGTTGGTATCTTGTAATTTTGGAGGTTAACTGATGTACTGATACGTGTAATAATCCATGAGCAAAGGCAGGGCCTATATGCTGATTTCATAACTAAGTGACAAGCATTTGCTCTCATACAGCCTTCTTGCTATAATTAGCTTTCAGGTTAAAAGGCGTATCATTCATCTCAAAATTGCAAAATTTATACTCGCAATCAAACAGATGTTAAATTCAGGGCCTTCATGACTAACCATGAAATTCACCAGTTATACCTTGATGTCTTGGTTTTCCGCAGCATCTCGCTGGGAGCCTGAGTCAGGGTGTGAAGGGAATTTTTGAGAAAGCATCCATGACTCAGGCGAACCAAAATGTGGGCTGGGTTCCTCTCAGATACGAAAGTGATAACAAAACATAAGCAAATGCAGGCCAAACAGACTTAGTCATTTTTTGAAGGCAAAGTATATATTCCATTGATGGGCTCACTAGAACTGGTTTCTTTGAGAATGTCTTGTGAGCATCATTCTTTTCCTACCTTTAGGATCTTTTTAAAAACTCCCGGTTTCGAATTTCTGTCTAATTGCTCCTTCCATCGCATTCCTACTCGGAATTATTTCTTAATAATGGTATCGCAGGAGGATGAGAACATGTTGTATGTTGGTGAGAAGACACCATCCCTCCTTACTAATTCGCCTTCTATGTGCTGGATGCCCTTACAGGCCCTAAGCAACCAGTGGTGAGTAGAACGGATGTGTGTGCTGCCTTCTCGGACTTTTAATCTAGTTGCGGAAGGCAGAAACCATGCAAGTAAACAAACACCTAACTCGAACAATGTGCTCTGAAGGAAACAGCAGAGAGGGATCTGATTTATTAGGATGGGCAGGAAGGATCTTGCTCCAGAGGTAGCATCTAAATCTAAACGGAAGAATGAATGGAAGCCATGATGCAAAGGTCAGGGGATGGGTTCTTGACAAGGGAACAGCATGTGCAAAGGCCCAGAGTGTTCAAGAAATGGGTTAGTATATGCTTCTTCATATCCAAGACCAGCTTCCTGAGAAGCTTCATGGTCTCTGTAGGAAAACCATCGAACACAGTACGGAGAGATGGTAGACAGAGGGAGTCATGAGATGGTATGACTAACAGTATAAACCCTGAAGACATACTGAGTCCTGGCTCTGCTGTTCACTAGCTGTGCATTCTTGCACAAATCCTTAAATCTCGGGGCGCCTGGGTGGCACAGCGGTTAAGCGTCTGCCTTCGGCTCAGGGCGTGATCCCGGCGTTATGGGATCGAGCCCCACATCAGGCTCCTCCGCTATGAGCCTGCTTCTTCCTCTCCCACTCCCCCTGCTTGTGTTCCCTCTCTCGTTGGCTGTCTCTATCTCTGTCGAATAAATAAATAAAATCTTTAAAAAAAAATCCTTAAATCTCCCCACACCTCAGTTTCCTCATCTGTAATACAGAGACTCGTAATAGCCTCTCCCCACCTGCCATGGGGCTGTCGTGGGAACAAAATGGTGAACAAGCTAATACTTTTCTGGCACATAGTAAGTGCTTTGTAAGTGTTGTTAAAGATTTTATGCATTTATCCGAGAAAGAGAGATAGCAAGAGAGAGCACAAGTGGGGGGGGGGGGCAGAGGGAGAGGGACAAGCAGACTCTGTGCGGAGTGGGGAGCCCGATGCAGGGCTCGATCCCAGGACCCTGAGATCATGATCTGAGCCAAAGGTAGACGCTTAACCGACTGAACCACCCAGGCATCCCTTAAATGAGGTTTTTAAAATTCACGTTCATAGCAGAGAAAATTATGGTTGAGATAGCTTTTGAACTGTATTTGGAAGGATGGAAAGAATTTCACTCTCTAGAGGGGTTGGAAGCAGACCTGGCCACCTGCGGACCTTTTCTAGCTCCTCTTCCCTCATCTTTCACGTCCAATTGCCCAAGTCCTTTCTCCAATCATCCCCCCGGGCCTTTTGCAAGCTCTTCGTGAGTCCTGATGTCTGGACCCTAGCAAGGGCAGTTACCTCGTCACCGGGCTCCCCCATACTCGTGCACGCCCCTGTGGTGCGCTTAGTAGGACAGTGTATGGCAACTGTCCGTCTGGCTGCCTGTCTTCCCTTGGAGGCTGGGCCTGCCCCCTAAGTTTTTCATGAACACCTGTTGATCTGAATTGCTACCTGCTCTTGCTCCCCTCTTAGTCCATCAGAATCCAATCAAGATAACAGAAGCCCTTCTAGGTGTTTCGAAAAGTGGGAATTGAACACAAGGAATGGGTTTGCAGTTGATAGAAGAGCTGGGAGGCCCACAGGAGGTTGGAGGCAATCAGACATGAGCATCGGCAGGAAGTCGCTATGGCTCCCAGAGCAGGGAGGAGATGAGGTGGCCAGGGCCCAGAGGTGGGGGCTGCGTGACTGGTGCTGGAACTCAGCAGGACCTGGGGTGGTTGCAGAAACGCAGTGTCTAAAGGAGATGCTGCCAGAGAGGGAAGGAGCGAAAGTATCCTGGCTTCTCCCTCACTTGCTCCCCACCAGGCTCCTGCCAGGGCCTTCCAAGGGCACCATCTATCTGGGAGTCCAATGGCAAGGGAGCCCGGGAAACATTGTTGCCTGTGATACAGTGCAGAGCCAGGAGGGTGGGGAGCGGACCGGAGGCAGACAGGCAACCTGCGGGCACCCCCCTGATTCCTCCCCTGCCTGCCGCCCCCGTGTTCTTTCCAAAATGCAGACCTGACTTCATTGCCCCAGCTCCCCTGCACGTAATCAGAACAGCTCCTTGCAATCTCCAGGATAAAGACCAGTCTCTGTAGGGATAAAACTAATGAAAGAAGTGTATCTGAGAGGCTGGTCCGAGAGGATCTCGCTGAGAACACCACCTCGGCACCCCCGGGTTAGGCCCAAGGCCCAGCAAGGGAAGGGGTGATCTCACTCATTCCTGTCTCTGGGAGTGGAACTGAGAGTGCTTGAGCCCTTGAAGCTGGTCCTGTCGGGAATATTCTCCAGCGTTATCGCAACAAAAAACACTAAATATTCATAGGCACGGTCGAATCATACTTGGTGCTTTTCAGATGCTTTCAGAAGCAATGTCTTCTTTTGGCCTCACAACATCAGGTAAGAGGGACATTATTAGACTTCACTAAAGCAATTTATTTCGGCACCGAGGCTACTGGATGGTGCCTGGATGGGTGTGGAGCTCAAAACTGAGCGGTGGCAGGGTGCTCCCTAGAACGGGGGGCCCCTTATTCTTGGTTTCCACCAGACCCGTAGGCCCAAACCTGGGGTCTCAAACCTCTGAAAGTCCTTGAAACCAGCGCAGGGCTCTGCAAAGGGTTTGCAGTGACAGGACATTGATCAGAAATCACACATCACGTAGGTTTTATACTAAATTAAATGTGAAGTTGATTTTTTTTTCCATTGAACTTCAGTCCCCTTAGCTTGGTAACTAAAATTATTCTGTGAGAAAAATGAATTATTGGGGCGCCTGGGTGGTTAAGCATCTGCCTTCTATCAGGTCATGATCTTCAGGTCCTGGGATCGAGTCCCACGTCAGGCTCCCTGCTCAGCGGAGAATCTGCTTCTCCCTCTCCCTCCACTCGTGTTCTCTCTTACTCTCTCTCAAATAAGGTTTAAAAAATCTTTAAAAAAAGAAAAATGAATTATTAACTAATATATTAAGCTTATTTAAGTGGGGGGAGAAAAGCTCCAATCCATGGGAAGTGAGGACGGCAGGAGAAGAGACAGAGGGATACGACAGGTCCTTTCCCAGGATCCCCTTCCTCTATCTGTACATCGGAAGTCCTCCGATGCACAGTCTCTGGGCTGGAACTTTTCTATTAAGAGGGGGCAGGATGAATTTAAAAGGAAGGTTGTGAAATGGGGATAAAAGAAAGAGAGCCTAAAAATAGGCTTATGGAAACTGGTGCAAACTCTCTGCAGAACGATTTGATAACACTTATATAAATATCCCTAAAAATGTGCCTTTCCTTTGAACCAGCAATGTCATTCCTAGGAATTTATCCTAAAGAAATAAATCATGGTTATCCACAAATATGCATATAAGAATGCTTAGTCAGCACCACTTATGAAAGTGAAAAATTATAAATAACCTAAATTCCCAATAATAGAGAATTTGTGAAATCATCTGGGATATGTTTATACAATGGAATATCCTGTGGCCATGGGAAATGATGGTGTAGGAGAAAATGGTCATGCAAAGATAGTAAGAAATCAAAGTGAGCTATAAAACTTTATGTAAAAAATCTATGTACCTCGTGTTAACGTGGACCTTCTGCAGGAGCTATAATTATAGGTGATTAATTCTTTTTCCTTGCTTATTTACTTTCCCGAACATTTTATACCCAATTTGGTTTGGGGTGTGGCTACCTTTTTCTTTTAATTTTAACTGCATCTATTTTTTTTTTTTGTAAGATTTATTTATTTGAGAGAGAGCATGCATGAGCAGGGGCAGGGGGCAGAGGGAAAGGGACAGAATCTCAAGCAGACTCCCCACTGAAAGCAGAGCCCTACCCAGGGCTCGATCCCATGACCCTGAAATCACAACCTGAGCCAAAATCAAGAGTAGGAACCACCAAGGCGTCCCTTAACTGCATCTATTCATGTTATGGTAAAGGTGGATAATTCCTTTAAATCTGGTTTAATGAGATATGTTTTAGATATATAGAAAAAAATTATATTTGAGTGCATAATCCTATAACTTTTGACAAACACATACAATACGATCAAGATAGAAGGCTCCCATCACCCCAAATAAGTTCCCTTGAGTCTCTCTGTCATCAATCCCTTCACGCCCCTCGATCTCTGACCTATCTCTCTCACAGCAATGGAATCACATCGTGTGTAACATTTTGGGCCTGGCTTCTTTAACTTAGCATCAAACTCTTTAAAATGAATTCACGCTCTTGCACAAATCAGCCGTTCCTACCGAGGATACACCAGTTTGTACGTCCATTCATCAGCTGGTGCACATTCACGTTGTTTTTAGTTTTTGGCCATCGTGAATAAAGCTGCTGTAGATATTCTTATTCGGGACTCAGTGTGGACAAATGTTTTCCTAGGTATTTTATAAATACTTAGAAGTGGGATTGCTGGGTCAAGTGAAATGTTTACCTTTAGCCAAACTGTTTTCCAAACTGGCTGCACCATCCCCAGCCTTGCAGGCACTTGGTTTTGCCAGATTTGTGTGTCTATTTTTCAAAAACCATTCTGGTAAGAATGTAGGAGTATCTTATGCTTTTAATTTGCATTTCCTTCATGACTAATGCTCTTGGGTGTCCTTTCACATGCTTATTTGCATCTGTACCTCTCTGTGGTGAAGTTTATTCAAATCTTCCACTCATTTTTGGAGGGATTGTTTTCTTATTACTGAGTTACAAGAGTCCTTTATTTGTTCTAGACACAAATCTCTTATCAATATGTGATTAGTAAATATTTTCTCGTGGTTCGTGGCTCATCTCGTAACAGTATTTTTCAAATAACAGAAGTTCTCCATTTTGATGAAGCCCAATTTATTAATTCTTTATGAATTGTGCCTTTCTATGGTATCTAAGAAATCTTTCCCATCCCAAGGTCACAAAGATGTTCTCCTGTGTTTTCTTCTAGAGCTTTCTTATTCGGGTCTCTGATTGCATACACATTGCAAATATTTTCTCTCAATTTGTGCCCTATTTTTCCTTGTTCATCCTATCTTTTGATGAAAAGAAGTATTTAGTTTTGATGAAGTGAAATTAACCAATTTTTATGATTTGTGTGAATGTCCTTACTTTTATATTTACAAAAAATAAAACATTTCTTTCTCTCTTCCCTTCCCTCTCTGTCCCCTTCCTTTCCTTTTTCCTCCTTTCCTTTCCCCCTCCCTTCTTTCTCCTTCCTTCCTCCCTCCTTCCTTCCTTCTCCAGCCACGAAAGGCCTGAGACATGTACAGTGTAAGACGATGGTGAGTGAATGCCCAGCCCCTCTTGAGGGCTTCCGCGCACTGGGATTCAGACATAGATCAAAAGCATACGAAAGGCAGATGAGCAAACCTGGTGGGTAGAATCACAGAAAGATGCATCGGCAGCCTTGTGGTCAAGGGATTGTTAAACTCACGTCATAGCCACCTCTCAAAAGTGAGATGGGCCAATCAGGAAAAGCTGTGAACAGCACCTGAGAGCTTTGGAGTTTTTCTGAGACATGGAGCAGTAACACAGCACCAGCTTATTAAAATACATTTTAAGCCTTTAAACAAAAAAGTGAGACGGGCACCCGTTTATCCTCTTATATCTTAAAATTTAAATAAAACGGGGACTGCTCTGTAGAAATAAGGGACACAAAGAAACTTGTGATTACTTGGTTTCGAAGGGCATATTTCATCACTTTCAATCTGCAAACTTGACTGTGGGTGTTAACTGAAGCCCCAGGCGGTATAACCCGGTTTCCAGGGTAATGGAGTGTTCGGACAGGTATCTTATTTCACGGATCAAATAAGACCAGAGCCACACTGCAAGTGTTTTTAACCTGCAGGGATTCAAGTTCCGAAACTGACCTGCATTTCACATCGTGTGTCCTAGGAGTTATGGGCCGATGGATACATACTTACATATATGTACGTGTATATATATAAACATCATGAAAAGTCTAACGTGTCTGAGCCAGAATACTTAAAATCAATAATGAAATGGCTGAGAGAAAAATCAGAATGGAAAAAAATCCATTTTGTCTAGGATATCATTCAAAGAGAAAAACTCAAGGTCGAACATAACTTTTCATAGCACTCATGTTTCTGGAATCACAGCATCCCCCACCCCGCATCCCGTCCTCAGACTTGAGATTGGCAAAAACAATAGGGCCTTGAAAGGAAATTAACTTCCAGTTCCCTCTCTATTGTAAACAGAAATTTCCATGTGTAAACAGAAACTACTTTAGTCCCTCGGACAAACAAACAAGATGAAGACACCGAAGTGTAAGGAGGCAAACGGTTTTGTGAGCCTTGGTGTGAAGACTTTGAACAAACGCCTACCTCTGTTGGGCGGCCCTCTCTAATACCCAGACACAGGGAGTGGAGGAGAGAGGAAGGAAGGGTCCGTGGCGTTGGATAGGGTCACCAAACCAAAAAGTGTGATACAGTCTGCTCCTTGCTTCTCTAGGAACCTTTTGGAGTTCTAGAAAGGGATGTAATGTGGTGACAATCCAACTTTCTTCTGAATGTCTGAAACAAATCTTCAGACAGGACATGACCAAATAGAGACGTATGGGGAAGCATCCGGGCCTTAGGATGACTAGTCTTTATAGACCCTTTAACGGCAGAACTCTAAGTAGGGCAAAGGCATGGACCAGGTCTTCCTTGAAATTCCATTGTCCTCACAGCTGCCATTTGGCACTCGGCATTTTCGGCCTTGAGTTACAGTTAGTTGTCCTCGTGGAAATACCTTTTTCCTCCTGGCTAGGTCTTAAGTTCCCCAAGGACAGGAACCCCCACGGTACAGCATGTAAAGTCTTGTATACAACAGGAATGCGATAAATATTTGCTGACTGATATTCATTGATATAAATGCAAAGGGTATATACAGATTTTTTAAATGACTGAAATATTTTCAAACAACTCCTTGAATAACAACACAAAATACTTGGGCTCCTTCCATGATGGATTTGTTTTTCACATAGAACTTAAAATTTTGAGTGCCTCTTGCAACATTATCACATATACAACTTTCAGTATCCTTTACAACCCTTTAAATCTAGGTGCCTGGGTGGCTCAGTCAGTTAAATGTCTGCCTTCAGTTCAGGTCATGGTCCCAGGGTGCTGGGATTGAGTCCCGCATCGGACTCCCTGCTCAGAGGGGAGTCTGCTTCTCCCTCCGACCCTCCCCCCTGCTCCTGCTTGCTCTCTCTCTTGCAAAAAAATAAACAAAATATTAAAAAAAGAACAAAACAAAACCAGGTTGAACTTTTACATCTCCACCCACCCTTAAGCCCATATAAAAGGCATTATTAAACCTGATGTGCCCATATATGCAAAATGATCAGAACAGTGCCTCGTGTATGGGTGTGTGTTCACAATTATTACTGAAGGCATCGTGTCAGATTGGATTACTGGCTCTTCACTCTCTCCCTGCAATGGAATTATATGTCCACTTCTGCATATGGCTTTGCTGTACCTCCCAGAGTACCCAAGAGGACAATGTAAAGTAAGTGTGTGTGTGTGTGTGTGTGTGTGTGTGTGTGTGTGTGTTTAAAATCTCCCTGGAGGGGCGCCTGGGTAGTGCAGTCGTTAAAGCCTCTGCCTTCGGCTCAGGGCGTGATCCTGGCGTTCCAGGATCGAGTCCCACATCAGGCCTCTGCTGGGAGCCTGCTTCTTCCTCTCCCCCTGCTGTGTTCCCTCTCTTGCTGGCAGTCTCTGTCAAATAAATAAATAAAATCTTAAAAAAAAAAAAAATCTCCCTGGCTAATTTTAGGCTTTATGACTTGAACCAGTGAAATGTTAGAACATGTGATATAAGCAGAGGCTTTAAATGTACTTTTGTGGTTTGGTTTGGCCTCTTAAGTTTCTGCATCCAACCTGAGAAATGTATGTCTCCGGTAGCTGCTGGTCTCACAATGCCAGATTCGGGGAACACACTTAAGCCCCAAATAAGATAGAGCCACCCAGTCAACCCACAGACCCATGACCCAAAGATCACTGCAAAAAACAAACAGTTGATGTTGTAAGCCACCTAGGTTTTTTGAGTTCTTTGTTATACACTATTATCATAGCAAAGCTGACTAATGCATGTCTTTCAAAGAAAAGGACATGGTCACAGTATTGATACAGGCAGGACATAGAGGGAACATCCTCTTTTGTTCTCAAGTTTAGGCATTTATTCATTCAGTGAATTCTTAATGAGCACTTACTGTGTTCCAGACATGGCAATAGAGGTTTACAGTGAACACTGCGGGGCGCCTGCGGGGCTCAGTCGGCTAATCATCCTACCCTTGATTTCCACTCAAGTTATGCTCTCAGGGTCCTGGGATCCAGCCCTGTGTCAGGCTCTGTGCTCAGCACAAAGGGCGCAGAGGGAGCTTGTCCCTCTCCCCCTGTCCCTCCTTCCCCTCTCCCCTCTCTCTAATAAATAAATAAAACCTTTAAATTAAAAAAAGAAAGAAAGAAAGAAAAGAGGGGCACCTGGGTGGCTCAGTTGATTAAGCATCTGCCTTCAACTTAGGTCATGATCCCAGAGTCCCGGGATCCCTGCTGGGCAGGGTGTCTGCTCCTCCCTCTGCCCCTTCCCCCAGCTCATGCGCTTGTGCATGCTCTCTCTCTCTTTCTCTGAAATAAATAAATCAAATCTTAAAAAAAAAAAAAAACAAAATACATAGAGCAAATATTACTAAAACAGAAAGGAGAAATAGACAAATCGTCAATAACAGTTGGAGATTTCAACACTCCTCTCCCAGTAATCCATAGAATAAGCAGCCAGAAAATCAGTAAGGCTAGAAGAGACCCAATAACACTATCAACCAACTTGACCTAATTGACATTTATGGAAGACTCCAAAATGTCAGCCTATGCTTTCTTTCCAAGTACACATAGAACATTCACCAAGGTAAACTATGTCTTGGGCCAAAAATATACTTAAACAATTTTTTAAAGTTAAATCATGCAAATAATTTCTAAGACCATGATGGAATTAGGGACGTCTGGGAGGCCCAGTTGGTGAAATGTCTGCCTTCGGCTCAGGTCATGATCCCACGGTCCTGGGATCAAGCCCCACATTGGGCTCCTTGCTCAGTGGAGAGCCTGCTTCTCCCTCTGCCTACTGCTCCCCCTGCTTGTGCTCTCTCTCTCTCTCTGACAAATAAATAAATAAAATCTTTTTAAAAAGACCACAATGGAATTAAATTAAAAATCATCAAAAATATATCAGGAAAACCCCTAAATACTTGGAAGTTAAACAACATATTTCTAAATAACTCATCGATCAGAGAGTATTTCACAAGAGGCATTAGAAAATATTTTGAGCTGACTAAAAATAATAAAGTTTATAAAAATTTGGTGGATCCAAGTAAAGCAGAGTATAGAGGGAAATTCATAAGATTAAATGTTTATATTAAAAATTAAAGAAAAGATACAAATCACTTATCTAAGTTTTTGCTTTAAGAAACTATAAAAAAGGAGAGCAAATTAAACCCAAAGAAAGCAAAAGGAAGGAAATAATAAAGATAAAATCAGAAATCAATGAAATTGAAAACAGAAAAAGCAAAAAAAAAAAAAAAAGTCAATGAAACCAAAAGCTGGCTCTTCATCAACATCAATGAAATTAGTAAGCATTTAGCTGGACTGATGAGGAAAAAAGAGACAAGATACAAATTACCAATACCAGGAACAAGAGAGGCAATATCATTATGGATTCTATAGACATGAAAAGGAAAAAAAGGGAATCTTATGAAAAACTCCATGTCAATAAATTTGATAAGTTATATAAGATTGATTCATTTCCTTAAAAGAGATAAATTACCAAAACTCTGCAAATATAACATCAATAACCCCATACCTATTAAAGAAGCTGAAATTTCGGTTTAAAAACCTTCGCACAAGGAAAACCCCAGGTCCATATGGCTTCATGGGAATTCTACCAAACATTTAAGGAAGAAAAATGCCAATTCCACAGACTCCTGCAGGAAATTGAAGAAGAGGAAATTTTTCCAAACTCGGTCTATAAGGCCAGCATTATTGGTCTGCCAAAACCAGACCAATAATATTTTTAAGAGAAGACAACTACAGACCACTATCCCTCGTGAAGACTGATATAAAAATTCTAAGCAAACTTTTAACAAATCAAATCCAATAATATAAAAATTGGACAAACTCAGTGGGGTTTATCACAGGAAAGCAAAATTGACTTAATCACCCTGTTAACAGAAAAAAAGAAAGAAAAATTATACAAGCATTTCAATAGACTCAAGAAAAGCATTTTATTAATTCCAAGATCCATTCCTGACAAAAACTCAGAGAGACAAGAAACCTCGTTAATCTGATGAAAACAACTACGAAAACCTACGGCCAGCATCACACATGATGATGAACTCTGACATGTTTTCTCCCTGAGACTAGGAACAAGACACGGATGTCCACTCTTACTATTTCTACTTGACATTCTACTGAAGGTTTTAACCAGTGAAATGAGGCAAGAAAAAGAAATAAAAGGCATCGAGTTATGGAAGGAAGAAGCATTTAATCCTGAATGACACGACCGTCTATGTAGAAAATCTGAGGGCATCTGTTACAAACTGTTAGAACTAATATGTGAGCTAGGAAGATCACAGTACACAAGATCTATATACAGAAAGCAGCGCTATGCCCATATACAGGCAATAAATAACGCAAAATTGAATTTTTAAAAATATTATTTACAATGGCACCAAAATATGAAATACTTAAGGATAAATCTGCTAACTTCCATATACTGCTGAAGCTAATTCAAGAACACCTAAGTAAGAGGGTGCACGACACTGTGTTCAAGGGTCAAAGGACTCAAGGCCGTTAAGAAGTCAATTCTGCTCAAATTGATCTATGGATTCGACATGATTCCAATCAAAATGCCAGCAGGGTGCCTTTTCTTTTTTTGGTAGAAATTGACAAACTGATCCTAAAATTTACAGTAAGGTGCAGAGAATGTGGACGAGCCAAAGCAACTTCTAAAAAGAACAAAGTTGAAGGGGCGCCTGGGTGGCACAGCGGTTAAGCGTCTGCCTTCGGCTCAGGGCGTGATCCCGGCGTTATGGGATCGAGCCCCACATCAGGCTCCTCCGCTAGGAGCCTGCTTCTTCCTCTCCCACTCCCCCTGCTTGTGTTCCCTCTCTCGCTGGCTGTCTCTATCTCTGTTGAATAAATAAATAAATAAAATCTTAAAAAATAAATAAATAAAAATAAAAAAAATAAAAAGAACAAAGTTGAAGAGCTAACATTTCTTGATTTCATGACATTGTAAAGCGATACTGAGACCGTGCGGTATTAGAATCACAGGAGATAAACAGATCCGTATAACAGTAACAGAATGTCCAGAAATAGACACACATAGAGGGATAACTGATTTTGGCAAATGTGCAAAAGTCATTCAGTTGAGCAAAGATATTGTTTTCAACACATGCAAATTTTCTTTATGCAAAAAAAGCAACTTCAGTACATACCTTGCACCCATACAAAAATTAACTCAAAATTGATCTTAGACATAAATGTAAAACCTGAAGCCATGAAAATATGAGAGAAATATTTCCATAACTTTAGAAATCTTAGGCAAAGATTTTGTAGATACAACACCAAAAGCAGAAGCTATAAAAACACTGATAAATTGGATTTCATCAAAATATAAAGTTTCTGCTCTTCAAAAGCCAAGTCACAGACTGGGACAAGAATATTTGCCAATTAAAGGAATTATATCCAATAAATCTAAATAATTCTCAAAACTCAAGATTAAGAAAACAAAAGTTCAATTTTAGAAAGTGAACAAATGATTTAAACTGACACTACTTACCAAGGAGGCCATGAAAATGGCACAAAAGCACATGAAAAGATGCTCAGCGTCATCAGTAATCAGGGAAATAAAACTTAAAATCACTTCACACCTGAGATACCACTTCACACCTCTTAGAGTGGAAAGAATAAGATGACTGTCTCCATCAGGAGCTGCTGGAATTCAGAGTAGTAGAGCTCTCAGGTGTTGCTGGCAAGGATGCAAAACTTTGGGGGAAAAGTTTGGCAGTTTCTTCTAAGTTATTTACCATATACTTGCTCAATGACTGAGGATTTCACTCTTAGGTATTTTCCCAGAGCTGGGGGGGGGGGAAGCCTGAGTATGTAACTATTCATAGCCCCCTTATTTTAATAGTCAGAGACTTGAAATCGCCCACATGTACATTAGTTGGTGTGGTTAAACAATTTGTGATGTTTCCATGCAAGAACCATTCGCTGATGTAAAGAGCCCATCACTGATGCATGCAACAGTACCGATCAAACTCTAATGCCTTATGCCAAGCGACGAACGCCAGATTCAAAAGGCTGCACACTATATTTTCCACGTCTAGGATGCCATAGACTGAAAGTTTGTGTCCGCAAAGTTTGTGTGTGTCAAATCAGAACTCCCGGTGTGATGGAATTTGGAGGTGGAGCCTTGAGGAAGTGATTAGGTCATGAGGGTGGCACTCTCATGAAGTGGATTAGTGTCCTTTTAAAAGAGGCCCCAGAGAGCTCCCTTGTCCCTTCTTTCACGTGAGGACATGGCGAGAAGCACCAGGAAGGAGGCTTTCCCCAGAGGCTGAATCTGCCAGTGCCTCCATCTTGGACTTCCGGGTCTCTTGAACTGTGCGAAACAAATCTCTGTTCTTTTTAAGCTACTCAGTTTACGGTATAGTTGTTTTAACAGCCCTGAATATGGACTAAGACAGGATGATCTGAAAAGAAGGAAAAATGATATAGGGACAAAAAGCAGAGTGATGGCCGCTGGAGTGGGGTGGGAGAGGGGCTGGCGGCAAAGGGGCCTGAAGGAATTCTCGTGGAGTGACGGAAGGGCTCTGTACCTCAGTCGTGGGGCCTACCTGAGCCTGTGCACCTGTCAGTGCTAACAGGATGGTAACCCTTGAGAACTGCCCGTGGCAAGTCTGTCACGGGGACCGTCCCCTCACCAGTACTCCCTGGGTGCCCTTCCACATGGTCTAGTGAAAGGAGCATGTGTGGGCACCCCGGGGGTCTGCTCTGGGTGGCCACGGCCAAGCCACCTCCTCTTTCTAGTCCTGTTTTCTCGTGTGAAAAAAGCCTCACTTGGACTATAAATGTCAAGTTCAGTCCAGCTCTAAATTTCCATGATTTTTCCCCAAGGCCCTTTCCTTGGGTTGAAAGAATAGCCTCTGCAATTCGACACCCACCTGTCTAGCTCTGGAGTTTTCCATGCTTTCATAGACACCAGCTCACAAAATCCTGTGGAGTGGTTCATTATCCCTAGTTTATTGCTTACAAACCGAAACCCAGAAAGCGGAGTATCCCCAGTCACAAAGTCCTCACGGTCTTCTCATCTCCTTTTGAGTGGCCTCGTCCCGACTGTAGGTAGGCTAACTCTTAGGCTCCAAATGTTTCGAGGCGTCTCTCTGTTCTCCATTAGGTTTAGGGATCTCGTGAAAATCGTGTATGCAGTCCAGCCATTTTCAAGTCAGAGAAGCAAAAAACTGACTAAACAGAAAACAGCATTTATATACCGTGAGAAAGACGGGTCCGTGGGCCCAAAGGAGGACCTGCTGCGGTCGCCACCTGCCTGCTCGTGGGAAATCCTGCAATACTGCGAATGCTCAGTAATATTGAACGTTCACTGTGTTCTAAATGTTCTGTGTATATGATCACACCTAATCTTCCCAACCACCCATAGGTTCACCACAGTTAACCCTATTCTATATGTGGGGAGCTGAGCTCAGAGAGGCCTCACCCCGCGCTCCACGGCCCATTCCCTTCCTACCGTCCACCAGCTACATGTTCCTTTCTTAAAATCACAAAAAGATCTACTCTACTGGAAAAATAAACAAAGGACGGGAAGGCGTGGAAAAGGGAGGGAGGGAGCAAGAAAGAGCAGGAAGGCCAGCGGGCAGAGGGCAGAGACGGATTGAAATCAAGTGAGACGCAGGTGAACACGGGCACGTCTACGGAGCCAGATGGTGGCTGCCTAGGGACTCACGAGGGGCCCGGGAGACAGAACAGAGGAGAGGAGGCAGAGGGCTATGGGGGCCCCGGCACCCCATCCCCATACATGTACACACACGCATCCACACACATTTACACACACGTCCACGCACTCACACATTCATATACACACATACACATTTACACACAAATCCACACACATTCATACACACACACACGCACACACACACACATGCACACACACACGCACACACATATCCACACAATTCATACACATGCTCATGGGCACACACATTTACACGCACATTCTCGCGCATGCACACCCACACATGTGTACATTTGCACACACATCCACACACACATTCGTATACATGCACACACACACAAACACACACACAAACACACACACACATGCACACACACACTGGCTAAGACCCTGGCCTCCCTGACCTTCCTGCCTGCATCCTTCACATCGGACTGCCCTGGCTTGTCTCACTTGTGTGTTTATTTAACTTAAGTCCTGCTTTAAAGGGCTCTCCAAGAAAGGCAGAGGGGGAGCAGTGGGGGAAACAACCCTTAAAGAGAACTTAGTGGTCAGAAAGGAGCCAAGATTAACAGCTCAGAGGGATACAGCAGCCTGGGAAGCCAGCAAAACCCTGCAGGTGGCCTCCCTTCATTTCTACCCTGCCCCCCACCGCCACTGTGGAACCCCCCACTTCTTCCTGTCCTCTCTCTGCAGTGGGTGGTGGTCCCCCCTCACGCCCCAGGCTTTTCCTGTCATACTTGACTTTGTGTTGAGTGAGAAAGTCTTTTTAAGACAGTATCTGAGGCAAACTCAAAGCACAAGTCATTATAAAGGGGTGTCTGACGGCAGGGAGCGTGGCCTCCCTCCCTCTGCGCCAGGTCGTGGGGCGCTGAGCCAGTGTTAGGCACTTAGAGCGAGGTTACCTGAATGTCGAGAAGAGTACATTCTGATCGGGAGACCTGGTGTAGGGGAGGAAAACTTCTTTTCTTCCCTTCTAGGTTCTTTGACTGGTCTAATAATTAAGCTGACACAAAACAGATTAGCAGAAGGGGAAAAAAGCAAATTTCGATTTTGTATGTACAGAGCTCAGAAATATGAGACTCAAAGAAGTGACCAAAGCAGGCAGTTTCATACCTTTTAGACAAAGAAACAGTGAATTTGTGACAAGACAAAGAACTGACAAGACAAAGAAGTTTGGGGTAGTGAATTAGTAAAGTAAGAGAGTAGGTTTCTATCACTTTCTCGGCCCTGAATTTCCATCCCTGGTGATAAGGCTGGCTCTTTACCTCCGTGACAGGGAGGGTAGCTTTCACATGGGAGACCGATTCCCTGCTTTCAGGGGAACAAAGGAGGGTCAGAGTGTCTTTCTTGCACTGTCTGATTCTTGACTAACTTTAATTCAAAATCATCAATATGCCAAAGCTGGGGCGCCTGGGTGGCTCAGTCGTTGGGCGTCTGCCTTCGGCTCAGGGCGTGATCCCAGGGTCCTGGGATTGAGCCCCACATTGGGCTCCCTGCTCTACTGGGAAGCCTGCTTCTTCCTCTCCCCCTCCCCCTGCTTGTGTTCCCTCTCTCACTGGCTCTCTCTCTCTCTGTCAAATAAATAAATAAAATCTTTAAAAAAAAATCATATTCCAAAGTGACATATTTGGGGGCCATCCACCCTGAAGACCATCAGTTCCTTCCTCTGAAACTTCCCTGGAAGTTTTCTCTATTAAAACCTGAGCTAATGTCTGTGGAGAGCAGAACCAGGTTAGTGGCTTACTAGTAGATGGTTCCATCTCTCACTGAACCAGCCTCAGTCCTGAGAACAGTTGTGACTCATTTCAGGAGGCAGTGAGGCAGGTGGCTTCCCAAGGTTAAGCCTGTGCTGTACAGACAGTGAGGTATTTAAAAGAAGTAGTCCTATGGAAACAAAAGAAAAATAATCGTTCACTATTAGAGCAAAATATAAGCCTGTTTCTAAATTCTGAGGGTGTCTAGTGGAGAAGATTTCTAAATGTGAGGCTGGAAGCATCTTTAGATAGACTGAGGGCAGACAGTGGCCATCTGACAGATTTTCCTCGTTGGCAGTCTGAATATTTCTGGTGACCTTTCCGAGTGGCCCACATGGCAACAGGCATGAAGATGGCCTCTCTAGATACAAGCTGTTGCAGTAATTTCTCTGAAGTTTATATCAAGTTGCATAAGTTAGCTTGCATGATGGCTTTGGAAAAAAGGCAGGGGGAGGGGCAGAAGGAGAGGGAGAGAAAATCTCAAGCAAACTCCACAGTGAGCACAGAACCCTGGACTCAGGGCTCAATCCCAGGACCCTGAGATCATGACCTGAGCCAAAATCAAAAGTCAGACACTTAACCAACTGAGCTACCCAGGCACCCCTCAGATTGGACTTTTAAAAGCTTCTCGAGACTAGGAAACCAAGCCAAAGACTTGCCATCAGACTTTGCCTACAATCACTATAGATTTGGGTTAATTTCTCTCTTTTCAAGGTCCCCAAAATATTCTGAGGTTCTTGCATCCTCCAGGAAGTGACCTTCCTTGCTCACCTAGTAAGGCTGCTGGTAACCCTGTAAGCAAGGCACGAGGCTGATTTTTCTAAGGAGATTTATTGGCTTAATTTATAAAGTCGGTCTTCGTTCCTTCAACCTATCTGGTCATACGTGAGTCTTTGTAGCTCTTCCTCAAATATGACATTCCAGTCAAAGCCTTGGTAATATAACCACTGTTCCCAGTTGTGTCCTGTGACAAGAACAATAGTTGTATGTAAATAACTATAGTGCCATGAAAGTAAGATTACTCCCTGAGAGTTTCTGAATTCTTGGAGGGGGAGTGGATCAGGTAGGAAGAAAAAGATAAATGTTTTGTCTTTGTTCACAAAGGGATATTTTACCAAATTGCTCTAAGTCATAGGTAACTTCAGAGAAAAGAGAAAAAGTGTTTTTTGAATTGGAAAAACAGAATATTTAAAATATCAGCTATGTTTTAAGCAAAAAAGGTCACAAAAATTATCAATATCCTCTTCAGTTTATTCAGTCCTTTGTAATTAATATTTGTTTTGCTTGAATCCAGCTTTTCCCCTAGTTCTGCAAAGTCTTACCAGGTTCAGGGTTTTTTGAGGGTTTTATTATTATTATTTTTTAAAGATTTTATTTATTTATTTGACAGAGGGAGACAGCCAGCAAGAGAGGAAACACAGGTAGGGGGAGTGGGAGAGGAAGAAGCAGGCTCCCAGCGGAGGAACTTGATGCGGGGCTCGATCCCAGAACGCCGGGATCATGCCCTGAGCTGAAGGCAGATGCTTAACTGCTGTGCCACCCAGGAGCTCCTTTTTATTATTATTTTTAAAAGATTTTATTTATTTATTTGACAGAGAGAGACAGCCAGCGAGAGAGGGAACACAAGCAGGGGGAGGGAGAGAGGAAGAAGCAGGCTCCCAGCGGAGAAGCCTGATGTGGGGCTCGATCCCAGGACCCCGGGATCACGCCCTGAGCCAAAGACAGACGCTCAAAACTGCACCACCCAGGCGCCCCCAGGTTCAGGGTTTTTTAAATATATAGTAAAGATATCAGAAACCTGTGTTCTAGAGTACTTTCCATGAGTCTACTTGAGGATGAAGCCTTTTGCAAACACATTTGCAAAAGCATCAGAGTGAAACAATAACTGTATGTAAATGACAAAGGACCTAAAAATGGCCATAATTAAACATCTGTCGAGAGTTCATTACAAGCAATTGACAAGGAAATTTGCTTATGTGTGTGACACATAACATTTTGAGATAAAACTGGAATCATGACTGCTAACATAACACCAGGACACACTGGATTTCTAGGAATTTCATACAATTTGTAGAATCCCCATACCGTACAACGTGACGAAGACTTCGTATTACTTTTTTATTTGGCAATGCTTCCCACGAATTTAACATACCAAATAAGCCTAATTAGTTTAACATCTCCCTTTTTATAAGAAGAGAAAACAAAGTTTTTGAGATGTTCTAGGTACCCTCAGAAATATCACGATGTTAGTTCAAGGTCAAAAAGATTTAATGTAGGGTCACCTGGGTGGCACAGCGGATGGGCATCTGCCTTCCGCTCAGGGCGTGATCCCGGCGTTATGGGATCGAGCCCCACATCAGGCTCCTCCGCTATGAGCCTGCTTCTTCCTCTCCCACTCCCCCTGCTTGTGTTCCCTCTCTCACTGGCTGTCTCTATCTCTGTCAAATAAATAAATAAAATCTTTTAAAAAAAACAAAACAAAACAAAAAGATTTAATGTGGTGTTTGATTTGGGGGAAGTTTGCCAAAAATATCAAAGAGGTTTTAAAACATTCGGTCAAATAGGAACGTAGGTCACTGTGGAACAATACTTAGTTACCCATCTAACCGTAGTGACAAGTAAAGACTTCACAGGCAAATGCAGAAAGCTAAATAGTTATAAAAAGCAAACAAACAAAAACCTTAGGTCTTTTAATAGGGAAGTCTCGGCTGTCTTACAAAACTAAAGGCTCTCCCTGCTGAAGACACAGGAAATTATTCTGACAAGATACAAATTTTTTGTTTTCTAGGCAAATTACTTTTAAAAGTAAAGGAATGTTTCAGGAATGGCACTAGGATGCGCGAATGAGTACAGTGTGCGTCACCGAATGAATATTTTTACCCAAAAGTGCTTAATTGCATATACTCTAAAAACACACGCAAAACCTTTGTTTCTAAGAATGTCGGTTGAATATGAGAATAGGTACAGTACTATTTCGTTGAAAACTATATCTTTACCACACTGAGGTACACAGAACATTCTCTGTGGATCACATGAATAAAATGTGTTTTTAAGGGTTCTAAATAAATAAATAAGGTAAAAAACCTTTTATAATATCTTGTAAATAGCAGACCAGTAGTTCAAGAAAACTCTGTCCTTTTAACAGAGCGAAAACCAAATTCTAATTTTGTACCAACTTATTTTTGATATTAAAATTTCTTTAACTTAATTAAATTTGTTCTAATCTTAGCCAGCTTGACTACACATTAAAATTCCTTTCCAGAGATTTCTTTTTCCATAAACTTTCTACAACTTTCTTTATACATTCAGATTTTGTCCTATGTTTTTCCTCTTTCCCATTTTGAAATAATTAGTCTCTCTTTAGGACAGAATTATTTAATTCCCCTCAGCAAAATACATGTCCATTCCTCATACCTTTTTTTTTTTTTTTTAACTGGAAACACACACCCTGCTTTCTTGGCATTTAAAGATGTTTCCCTTATTATTTTCAGTGGCTTTAATTACATATATTAGCATTTTTAACCCTTAAAAACCTTAACTTTTTAGTGAAAGTAAAGAAGTAAACAATTATTAACTGTCTTTTATATTAGCGTTCTGTGACTTGGCAAATTTACAAATGCTTTTTACGGTTTCTAGAAATATGTTTTCTCATAGTAAATTTTTCAGTATGGCTCAGGATGTATTTACAATTGGACCCAACTATCTTTAGTTTGTCTGGAAAAGGAAGTCTGGGCTTATCAATTAATGTCTTAGTATTTTATCTTATTTGGAAATGATCTAGATAATAAAATTCCATCATTTAATTTAACTTAGCAAAACTTTTTTTTTTTTAAAGATTTTATTTATGTATTTGACAGAGAGAGACAGCCAGCGAGAGAGGGAACACAAGCAGGGGGCATGGGAGAGGAAGAAGCAGGCTCCCAGCAGAGAAAGGAGCCTGATGTGGGGCTCGATCCCAGGACCCTGGGATCAGGCCCTGAGCCGAAGGCAGACACTTAACGACTGAGCCACCCAGGCACCCCTAACTTAGCAAAACTCTTAACAGTGGAAGTTACCAAAGAGATTGGTAACTATTTTTAGGTAGACATGCCATAAAACAATTATTGTAAAAATTTCACTTAAAAACTATTACTTCCCTTATACCTATTTAATTCATTTGTTCTTAACAACCATAGATTACTCATGCAAATTTAATGAAATATTAAAGTGGTTAGCCATCATCTTAAGTTTTCTTACTTTTATTGATTTATTTATTTTTTTGCTGACCGATTTTGTAACAGAGACAGCACCAGCTTATTTGACGTTTAGTAAACCTACGTAGAATAAAAGCATTATACTTAATGCTGGTAAGTTTAAAGTCATGCTTATATTAATTAAACCAAGAAACTTAAACTAACTTTTGTTTACCAAAACTTATCCTAGACCATATGAACTTGAAAAACATTTGGGTTAGTTTCTATTATATTCCTAAAATTTAAAAATACTAAATTCATACACACTTATTTTCAAGCCAATTAAATTGAAATCTTTACAGATTAATTTTCACAATACCACGCAGAGGTTGAAAAATATGACACCTGTAATGCACATACCTAAACATACATAAACATACAGACAGACACAAACAGATCTCCTAGCTTTAATCCCATAACTTTAGCCATGAATCAGGTATAAGGTCAAACTCACTTGTTTAAAAAGAACTGTGTCTCTGGCAGACAGAACAAATTAAGGCTATCCACTGAAAGGGTTTGGGGGTGGGATTTGTTGTTTGCTAATATCTGTGGAGAAGACTTTTAAGATTTGAATTTGTCTTTGACAAGTAATCTTAAGGAGGCTGTGGGCAGGAGAGCAGTTCGTAATTTTATTTTTTCTTAAGTTTATGTTTTAATTCCGGTTGATTAACATACAGGGTTATATTAGTTTCAGGTGTACAATATAGTGATTCAACAGTTCCCTCCATCACCCTGCGCTTATCATGGTAAGTACATGCCTTAATCCCCACCCCCCACCTCACCCATCCCCCACTCCCTCCCTCTGATAACCATCAGTGTTGTCTATAATTGAGAGTCTGTTTCTTGCTTTGTCACTCTCTCTCTCTCTCTTTTCCCTTTCCTTGTTTGTTTTGTTTCTTAAATTCCACATGTGAGTGAAATCATATGGTAATGCAATCCCTATCAAAATACCAACAGCATTTTTCACAGAACTAGAACAAACAATCCTAAAATTTGTATGGAACCACAGAAGACCCCAAACAGCCTCAGCAATCTTGAAAGAAAAAAAAAAAAAAGGCAAAACCGGAGGCATCACAATTCCGGACTTCAAGTTGTATTACAAAGCTGTAGTGATCAAAACAGTATGGTACTGGCACAAAAACAGACCCATAGGTCCATGGAACAGAATAGAAAACCCAGAAATAAACCCACAACTATATGGTCAATTAACCTTCAACAAAGCAGGAAAGAATAGGCAATGGGAAAAAGACGGTCTCTTCAGCAAATGGTGTGGGGGAAACGGGACAGCCACATGCAGAAGAATGAAACTGGGCCACTTTCTTACACCACCCACAAAAAAAAATTCAAAATGGATGAAAGATCTAAATGTGAAACCTGAAACCATAAAAATCTTAGAACACAGGCAGTAACTTCTTTGACATTGGCCGCGGCAATTTCTTTCTAGACATGTCTCCTGAGGCAAGGGAAACAAAATCAAAAATGAACTATTGGGACCACATCAAAATAACAAGCTTCTGCACAGACAAGGAAACAATGAACAAAACTAAAGGCAACATACGGAATGGGAGAAGATATTTGCAAATCACATATCTGATAAAGGGTTAGTATCCAAAATCTATAAAGAACTTATAAAACTCAGCATCCAAAAAAAAAAAAAAGCAATTTTTATTTTTAAAAGGCTTTTTTCCCTCTTACTTTTTTCCTCCATTCTCAGGTGAGTTTTCCTTACCTCCTGGGGTATTTACATTCTAAAGATCTGGTAAGATTTACATCTTTAAGGGACAGAGAAAGCATGCAAACCCTGGGCTTGAAGATTAGGCTGGAGTGCTCTATTTAAGTCTTGTGAAGAAAGAAAAGCTAGGGGCGCCTGGGTGGCACAGCGGTTAAGCGTCTGCCTTCGGCTCAGGGCGTGATCCCGGCGTTATGGGATCGAGCCCCACATCAGGCTCCTCC
Source organism: Ursus americanus (assembly GCF_024610735.1). Lineage (NCBI taxonomy): Eukaryota > Metazoa > Chordata > Mammalia > Carnivora > Ursidae > Ursus > Ursus americanus. The sequence continues at coordinate 53,290,013 of NC_142134.1, forward strand.
GCTATGAGCCTGCTTCTTCCTCTCCCACTCCCCTTACTTGTGTTCCCTCTCTCGCTGGCTGTCTCTATATCTGTCGAATAAATAAATAAAATCTTTAAAAAAAAAAAAAAAAAAAGAAAGAAAAGCTAAAACAGGCAGCTGGGCGTTTAAGGGATTTTCTAGGGAAGGTGGAGGAGTTTGGGAGCTCAGGGAATTTGCTGAGATGAGACCAAATTTAAGAAAGGGAATTCATGTCGAATGTGGCCTTTAGTTTTAAGTTTAATTTCCGTTCTTTCATTCTGTTAAGAGGATCCCTGAGGCTAGCTGTTTTACTTCTTTGTATTCACTTTTTAATTTGCACTTTCCATACGTACCAAGAAGACAATTGTTTAGGATGAGAACTCTCTAAATAAAATATTTCAAATGAGAAATTTTTCCAATTCAAAAGATCCATCATCTGCCCATTTCAATAGTGACTCAAACCAATATGGCTTCTTATAGTTCAACGGAGGATGTGAAAGGCATCCCAAAGGAGGGTGCAAAAGATGCAGCCCCCACAAGATCCAGAACTTTCACACCAGGGTTGGTTAGCCTACTAAAGCAAAGGTGTGTGTAGTGAAACAGTGTCTTCAGTCTCTTGCGAGAACATAAAATGTCTCCAGTCACAGACCACTACTCTGTGACATCAGGCAGGCACTTTCCCAGGGACAGGACTTTTTCAGCCCTAACAAGACAATGAAGGTTGAGATGACAAAGGCCCCTTATGGACTGGGACCCCTCATGACAAAGTCCCCTGAGAGCCGGCACAGTCGGACAGAGAGAGCGCTGCCTGGGACTCACGTCTCAGAACCCCAGTCTGTTCGCCACCGGATGCACACCAGTTCACGCACCTTCCAGACGGTGGAGGCTGGAGAGAATATTCTCATTGGCCACAAAGCCAAGCTCTCAAGCCACAGAACAAAACACAAGGGAAACCTCATCCAGTTTCCTCCATAGGGAGCCCCCAGCAAAGTTCGTCGGAGCAGACCCCAGCCTGGTGAGAACTGGGAGTTCACGGGTCTGCAAGTCTGGCTCCAACAGGCTGATAGGGCCTATGCTTCCCTTCTGCCCTATGGGTTTCCTCCTTAGGACAAATGACACAGAAGACAGAGACAAGAGAAAATAACGACCATCTCCGGGAGGAACGAGACCGAGAGAAATCAAATCTTCACCAGATTCACTATACCCAAAGAACTAGCTCACACAAAATCTCCCAGTAATTCTGGTAAACTTAAAAAAAAAAAAAAAGAAGACTCCTGCCAGCAATTGTTATGTACGCCAGACTTTGCCGGCAGAAACCCAGAGGCTGATGTGGTAAGAAGGTCATTCTTACCTTCGGCCAGCTCTCATCCGAGGTCCTGGCATCTCTCAGCTGCCACAGCAGAGCGAGTAGTGTCCAGCCAGTGACGCGCCCCCCACTGGGCACCAAAACTGGAGGGGAGGGAAACTTTTCCTTTGTTCCCTTCTAGGTTCTTCACTTGGTCTGATGAAATAGACACTAGGGAGATAACAAAAGAGAAAACATGTTAATTCCGTACGTATGGGAGCTCACAAAAATATGAAACTCAAAGAAGTGACCAAAGCAGATGGCTTTTATGCCTTTTAGACCAAGAAATAATACATTTGTGAGGAAATGATAAGACAAAGAAGTTTGGGCTTGGGGTACTAAATTAGTAAAGAAGTAACAGAGTTTGTTTATCTGCCTTCTTGGCCCTGAATTCCCCGTCTCTGGGGATAAGGATGTCTCTTCGCCTCCTACTTTACGTAAGGCATCTTACATGTGAGAGATTAATTTTTTGCTTTCAGGGGGACAAAGGAGGGTCAGAGTGTCCTTTCCTGCATTGGTTGTTTCTGAAGTAACTTTAATTCGAAATAATCAAGATGCCAAGCCCTGAAGGCAGCCAGCCCTGAATCCCATCACGGGGTTCCAGCCCCAGCTTTGTCACTGTCTAGCGATGTGACCATGCCACTCAGGCTCTAGGGACTCGTACTCCTTATCCGTCTGAGAGTGATATGTGTCCTGCCCACCTCACAGGGTGGTTAAGGGAAAGAATGAGATAAGGCATAGGAAAGTGCCTTCCACAAATGAGCCAACGAGAGGTACCCAGCAAAGCTTTTGCTGATTGACTGACCGCCTGAGTGATTGATAATGCCTTGGGGGACAAGGCCTCCTTGCTTTTTTTAAAACACTTTTCACCAGAAGCTGAGGGATAATGGATATAGTCTTCAGGGGGAAAGACATTATTACAAGCATCAAACTGGTTTGATTATGTTTTGGCCAAGGAGTTTCCTACTTACTCCCTGCTCCTGTGGAATTCCTGACCCATTTAATGTGACATGTCTGTGACGGAGTCTCTAATTAAAGACTTGCAGGAAAGATAAAAAGTCATTATGTCTCATTTTAGGAAGCACTCACATTACTTAGGGTTTTCAGTGAGAAGCCCCAGGGAGCGTCTGTCTTCCGAGACTTGGCAAACCTACCAGCTTTCCTAGACTTTTCTGTACTTGGTCACCAAGATGCAGACAGTATGAGGTTCTAAGGGCCCCACCAGCCACCCTGTTGGGTACAGTGAGCCTAACCCCAGGCTTCAGGAGGAGCTAAGAGAGAAGAATCAAGACCCACCAATGTTCTAGGCCATGCGGAAAGAGCAGGCATGTCACTCCTGAGGAAGGTGAATCAAGACCCTGCAATAATATAGAAAAGGAGAGAGAAGAGGAGCCCTCGGGACCATGTTTGACCTGTGTCTTCAAAGGATAACATGGCAGTTGTATGGAGATGAGAACTGGGAGTGGGGCTGAGGAAGGGAGATGCAGTGGGGGCAGGGAGACGAGTCAGGAAGCCACGGGGAGGGTTCTGTGGAGAGATGATAATCGTGCACTGAAGTGCACAGTGAAGAAGTGAGCAGTGGCCGGGTTGGTGTCCATCTCAAAGATCATCTGGAGCCCTGGGCGCCATGGCACTTCAGTGTGCCAGGCACTCTGCTAAATGTTCCTGATCTTTGAAGACCAAGAAGAAGACAAGGTATATTCACTTTTACCACTTATTCAACATTGTACTGGAGATCTTAGCCAGGGTAAAAAGGCAAAAAGAAAAAGAGAGCAACAGGAAGGAAGGAAATATATTAAGAATGGAAAGGAAGAAATAAAATTGTCTTTATTTGAAGACAACACGATTCTGTATGTAAAAAAAAAAATCCTAAGGAATCTGTTTTTTAAAAAATATTTTATATTTACTTTAGAGATAGAGAGATTAGGGGAAGGAGCAGAAGGAGAGGGACAAGCCAACTCCATGGTGAGCACAGAGCCCAACTCGGGGCTCGATCTCAAGACCCTGAGATCACAACCTGAGGGGAAACCGAGAGCCGGATGCTCAGATGACTGAGCCACCCAGGTGCCCCCTAGGGATTCTATTTTTTAAAAAATGACCAGAAGTAATAAATGAGTTTAACAAGGCCGCAGGATAGAAAATCCGTATAAAAATGTTTCTATGTACTGACAAAAAATAATTGGCAATTGAGGTAAATCAATTTACAATAACATCAAAAAATAATATGAGATCATTTTAACAAGATATGTGTAAGACTTGTACAGTGAGAATTACAAAGCCCTTGCTGAGAAAAATCAAAGCGAAACTAAAGAAACACAGGCCTATGCTATATTTATGGATTAGAAGACGCAACGGTATTGTCATTTCCCTCTAAGCTGATCTATGGATTCCACAATATGCCAATCAATATCTTAACAGCCATTTTTTATAGGAATTAACAAGCTAATTCTAAAATTTATATGTAAGTACAGAAGGTCTAGAATAGCCAAGATGACTTTTAAAAGAACAAAGAGGCACCACAAGATTCGAACACTTACTATAAAGCTACGATAAGCAAAAGAGCCTGGTTTTGGCATAAGAATAGGTGGGTAGATCAAAGCAGCAGAATGGGGTCCGTAAATACACCTACACAGATACGGCCGATTGCTTTTCAACAATGATTTCCTACGGTGGAAAGAACAGTGTTTTATTTTTATTTATTTATTTATTTATTTATTTTTATTTTTTTTTAAAGATTTTATTTATTTATTCAACAGAGATAGGGACAGCCAGCGAGAGAGGGAACACAAGCAGGGGGAGTGGGAGAGGAAGCAGCAGGCTCACAGCGGAAGAGCCTGATGTGGGGCTCGATCCCGTAACGCCGGGATCACGCCCTGAGCCGAAGGCAGACGCCTAACTGCTGTGCCACCCAGGCGCCCCAAGAACAGTGTTTTAAACACATAATGTTGGAAAAGCTGAATAGTCATACAGGAAAAATGAACCTTGACCTGTAATTACACCATACTCCCAAATTAACTGGAAATGCTGGTAGATGCTAAAAGTATAAAAATACCTCGAGAAGAAAACACAGAGAACATCTTTGTAATTCCAGTGTAGGCAATGGTCTCCTAGGTAGGACACAAACACACGAATCACAGAAGGAAAAAAACGATAAACTGGACTTCATCAAGATTAAAAACGTTTGCTCCCCAAATACAACATTAATGAAAAGGCACGTCAGAGATCCAGAGAAAGTATTTACAATACTTATTTCCAACGAAGGACTTGACTCCAGAATATAAAGAATTTTAAAACTAAATAGTAATAGAATAAACAACCCAATAAAAATGGGCGAAAGATTTGACACTTTCCTGAGGAAGATATACCAAAAAATGCCATGCTGTTTGAATCCCGCCAATGAGTGTGCTGTCCTCCAGGTGAGTGCGCGTGCATGTAAACACACACACACACACACACACACACACACGCCTCTTCCTTGACTGCTGAAAGTTCACTTGTCCTTCAAGGCCCAGGTTCAATGTCCCCTCTCTTAAGTCATACTCAAGGTCCTTCTTTTCCGTGCTGTTCCATAGTCCTTTGTATGCGCTTTTATCGTAGAACTTGCCTTGCTCTGTTATGATCGTCTGTTTCAGGCTCTGTTCCCTCTACTTGAATGTAAAGCCCTTAAAGGGAGAAGCTTAGGTCTTCTTCCTCTTGTTACCTCCCCCACCTAGCACAAGGCTTGGCATAGAGCAGGTGCTCAATAAATGTTTATAAATGGAGAGGAAAAAACATTTCTTCCTTATTTCTCGGAATGCAAATTACATCCTGGTCCTTTCATGTCTCTTAAATTAGGCTCAACCAGGGCAATCGGCCATCTTAGAGCCGTAAAATCATAGCACTTTAGAGCTCAGAGGACCTCAGATGTTCACAAATTGTGTTCTGCAAACCTGAGGAGTTTCCTCAGAAGCCACCTGCAAGGACTAAGGGATATCTCTCTGTAACTTCACTTTAAAATCCCCTTCTATCAGAAAGTCAGATGTTTGTCAAGGTTCTGCTTTCATATCTGATACTTGTGTGGGCCTCTGGAATGTCTGACTAATGAGGTCTATGGTCCTTTTCAGTCCTGACCATCTGGCAATAGACAGACCCCAACTCCATCCCCCTCCTGCAGTTGACTTTGGTATGATTTTTGTTCAAAGCCAAGTAATAAAGACTGCATGAGCCAAATGATAGTTCTCCTTGACGTTCACTAATCCATGATCTTCTATTGGTCTCAGACACACTCCTCAATGTCACCATAAAATACATGATGACCTCGTTTGTGCTTCCAGGGGCCCCCCCTCAGTCCTTCGCCCAACCTCCTGTACACACCTCTGCACATCTGTCCCTATCCCCCCTTACTGATTTGGTAAAATACCAGAGAGCCGAGAGGCAAGAAAGTCCTGTGGGTTTAAAAAAAATAATTTGTTTTCATACCATAAAGTAATGAACATCCACTGTAAAAATTTAGGTAGTTTGGATAAGAAAAAAGAAAAAATAGTGAAATTATTCTTAATACCATCTTTTTTAGAGTCAATCACTTCTAATCACTTTACAGCGATCTCTGCAATCTTCTGTGTGTGTGTGTCTAGGACCAAAATGAGATCAAAGTGTTCTAGAGCCTGGCTTTTCCTCTCTAAACCACATACTGAACATACTCCAACGTCATTAACATTTTTCTATAAAATTTTTTTTTCAACCATCCCCTACCATTGGACACATAGGTTATTTCTAATTTGGCGCCATTATAACAAATTCTACAGTGAACATCCTTGTACCAATTGTGCTAAGAATCAGCCTGATTATTTCTTTAGGATAAATTCCTTCAAGTAGAATTCTGGGTCAACGGGTATGTAAAAAATTGGAAGCTACTCTTTTATTCTTATTCCAGGAGAGACAATCTTTTAATTTAGACTTTGTGAGAGGCCTTCATTAGGACACACAACTCCTGAGCTTAGCTCTGTGCGAGTTCCTGGTTAAATGATCTCCGTGGTTGAACTCATGATCGCCAAGCTGCAAATATGTAGATGTCATACACGAATCACCCAGCACTGATTTTCCCTTCTCCCAGCCGTCCCCAGCAGGCGGACATCTCCTGCAGCCTGTTTCCCTAGTCCTCCTGGTTGCTCACAGCCTGGCCTCCCTGTGTTCTGCCTCCTAGGGGATGTGTGTGCTTTGAGTCATGCCGGTCCCCGGATCTCTAAATCTCATTGGGCCATATTCTGTCTTTTAAGGCCAGGGGCATTTTCCACTGGTAGGTCTGTCATTAGTTTCTCGCTGCCAGAGTTTGTAACACCTTATAATTTGGTCACCTTGGCCAATTTCATCAAGGTGTTTCTACCTTATGGATCATTAGTAAAGATTGAATGGGCAACACCTAAGCTGACGTCCCCAGCCCCACCCAGGGCCCCACCCTGCGTCAGTTTCAGCTTGGACTTCATGGGTCTCCTGTGCTTTCTAATTTCGATCCCCAGTGATCACGTGATCCATTGACTGAAGAAGAGAGACTCCAAGGTCAGCCCACAGAGTGCCTTAAGTGGTGACCACACCTAGGAACTTGAAGACTCCACCTGACATTTTATTTTCCCCAGGCTCTTAAAATGACCCCCTGAGCTGCAAACTTTTCATGCACTTTTCCACCTGCATGCTCTACTTTTCTCCCTCTTGCTCTATACCATCCATTCACTGAGCTGTCTCCCTTGGAGTTGTTGCCAAGTCCTTCCACCAAAGGTCGCTGCCTTGTCAGGGAGCCCTCTTCTCGCAGCGCTCTCTCTAGGTTTCCCCACCCACACCCTCTCCTTGCCCTTTCAGTCCCGGGGGGGGTACAAGCCCTGTCGTACCATCTTCAGGCTTCAATTCACCCCTGTGGCTCCCCTACACATTGCCCGTCCCTTGTAAATAGTCTCTTTATTAAACTCTCCTCAAGCTACCCACTATGAGAGTGCCACCTGTTTTTTAGGAGGACCCTGACTGATAAAATAGGGCTGGGATAATGCTGCTAGGGGGCTGGGCTGGACGTGGCTGAGGCCTGTCAGACAGACTGCAGTGACCCAGATCCCTTCTGGAAGTGAGCCCCGCAGCCTTCTCTCAGATCCGTCAATGTTTAGCACTTTTGGAGTTCTCATGTTTTTTAAATATAAAAGAACTTTGACATTCTCTTAACGAGAGCTATTGCAGGTGTTCGAGCATATTCCATGTATTCATTTAACAAATATTTATTGAGCGCCTCCTACAACGTGCCAGACGCTGAGCTAGACAGCACGCACACATCTGTGAGCAAGCGGACACGCTGCATGCTGGCACCGTGAAACCAGTCACCCTGAATGTTCTGCAGAGAAATTGCTTCCTGCAAAGAGAGGCGCCTTGTGTTCGATGTCCTCCGACCTGCTGAAGCCGAGCGCCTTTTGCTTCTGAGAGTTTATAGTCAACATCTCATGATATCCGAAAAGAACTTTGGAAAATAGGTAATGCAACTGAACAAAAGGAAAATTATGGAAGGGAGGAGAGCCTTGGTGTCCTTGTAATCCAGGTTTGCCCGGAGCACCCGCGAGGCTGATCAGTCTTGGCACGGCTGTGCCACCGTTGTCACCTTTGTGCTATCAGCCTTGCTTCTGCTCTTCCCATGCGCTCCTCATTCTTCCTGACCCGCCCAGCCTGTTAGGCAAGGTATGCATGCCCCAAAATGATGGCATCGATAGCCCCTGACCCCTCTTTCTTCTTCCTGATACAGTCTCCCTCCCAGCCTGTGTCTTTGAGAGACTGAATCTTGCACATGGACGCCTTTACCACCATCACCTTGGTCTTGGGAAGTTGGTGTCTCTTCCCAACCATCTGTTCCTCCTGGTCCCCTGAGGCTCAGCCCCCAGCATGAGCTCCGGACCACCTTCCTCCTCGAGAAGCCCCAAACCCAAGAGCTCTTCGTCCAGTCAATCCCCTATTAATTTCTTGTCTTCGAATGCCTCAAAGAAAACCACAAAAAGCCAGCCCACCTTCTTTTCTTTCTTCTCTGCTTCTCCCTCTGTGCCTTCTCTCTTCTCCTGTCCGTATTTTTCTCCGTTCACTACATTTTGCCTCACTCTTCCTAAGAAGAGCTGTAGAAGTTCCTTGCTTTGAAGAACAAAGATTCTCCTGGAGATTAAAAGTAAGCAAAGCTGATGGACGCCTGGGTGGCTCAGTTGGTTAAGCGACTGCCTTCGGCTCAGGTCGTGATCCCATGGTCCTGGGATTGAGTCCCGCATCGGGCTCCCCCTGCTGTGCGGGGAGCCTGCTTCTCCCTCTTCCTCTGCCTGTTGCTCTCCCTGCTTGTGCTCGCCCTCTCCCTCCTCTCTGTCAAATAAATAAAGTCTTTTAAATCAAAAAAGTAAGCAAAGTTGAAAACATTGGAGATCTGGTCAACATGTTTAAAATAACGGCGGTGATGTTGATAATAATAGTAACGATAACAGCTTTCAATTACTATGTTTTCTCCGTCCTAGGCACTGTCCTGAGAACTTTATACACATCAGCTTATTGAACCCTTCCGGGAGCCCTGGAAGTGAGTACGATCATTCTGCCCAGGTGACAGTCAAAGAAACTGAGGCCAAGAGAGGGGCTGTGACTTGCCCAAGGTCACACAGCGAGTGTTAGGTCTGGGTCTCCAACACAGGCCTGCTTGATTCCAAATTCCAAATTCCCACCTCCTTGCCTTCACCGCTGCACGAAACGGATCCTGTTCTAACTTCTCTTGGAAGGAGCCAGCTTCTGCCACAGAAATAGTCCCTCTCCAGCTTCCCACTTTGTAAGTGTAAACTTTTATATAATAATGAGCTTCCCTCAGCAAGGCACACCCATCCTCCTTACTGGGTGGGGGAAGCTGCACAGGTGAACACTCCTATTGCTGGCCCCGCGCTGGGTGGGGCAGTGGTGGGGAGCCACCCAAACCACCTCCTTACATCTGCTCGCCCACAAGGAGTATCCAGGATGACTCTGGCTGCAGACTCTGCCCTTCTGGCAGCGCCCCCACACGGGACAGCAGTGCACACTCACCTTTGACTAGGATGAGAGCTTCCAACAACATGTAACCTCCATACAGTCTGTGTTTCTAAAAGAAACAACTTTCTCCACGATGCAAACAGAGAAAAGCCATACACCTAGTTAAACTGAGCCATGACAGTTTAATCGTTCACCCAACAAACATGTGCAGGGTGTCCATCACGTGCTGGGCCACGCACAAGGAATGGGGCTCTCTCTTGCGGGAGTTTATGCTTCCATCCGTAGAAGGGATAAATACTCTAAGTGCCCCTGTGGTAGACTGAATTATAATTTAGCAAATATTCCCTCTCCCCTCTTACTCGCCCATTCTCTGCCCCACTGAATTGGGACTTGGCTAGGTAAAATACTTTGGCCAATGCAGTGTGGACAGAAGGGAGAACAGGCCAGTTTCAAGTGAAACCTTAAAGAGGCGTTGCAATTATCTGTCGGAGGTCTCGAACACCTGCCTTCCAACATGGGAACGCTGCTGGCCAGTGGGGGGCTGTGTGCTTTCAGCCTGGGTCTCAGAAGATGACATATGGGAGTAGCCCTGAGCCATAGCGCCAGCTTACGGCCACTGATGAATTACACGAACAAATAATACATGTGTGTTCCTGAAGGCAGTTGAAACTTTGAGGTTGTTCGTCCCACAGTATTATCACAACAAAAACTGAGTCATCCGGGCCCATACAGAGCTATACTCCGCACCTATCTTCTGGCCTTTTTCTTGCTTTTGGAGTTGAAACCTACATCATCCTATAGTGGTGAGTTTCCTTCCTCCACCCAAGTACTTTCAGAGCTACTAGTCAGGTGGGGGAAGCTGTCTGAACAAAACTTACTGACCTTCATGTCATATTAAAGACCTGCAGAAACCCCATAGAACCAAGGGCAGCCCTTAGACGGACTATTGTTAATCACTGCTACCCACAGACACTTTGTTTTCTGTTGTTCATTATCAATTTCTAAAGTTAACATTAACCACATCAAGGGCAAGCACTTGTTTAAATACTCTGAAGGCCCCAAATGAGTTTAATGTTTATAACCCAAGACCAGGGCAATTCAGGAAGACAGAAGAACTGGCATTCTGGCTTTAGAGCCTTCTCCAGTCACCATCTGGCGCACTCTAGGTGTTTAATCATGTGCTTTTAATATCCTTTAGCTCAACAAATATTTATGGAGTACATCCTCCGTGTAAGGCGCCGGAATACAGAGGGGAGAAGGCTCCTCGCTTGCCATCTCATGGAAAGAATGAGTACTTACATAACTAGAATTAAAGACAATACCACATAAAGTATTTTGAGAGAAATGCCAAAAAAGGATTGTATCCGATCAGAGGGGGTCGAGAAAAGAGAGCGTTTCATGCCGAAGGAACAGAGATGCAGAGGCTGCATGGAACAGACTATGAAAGATGGAGAGCTATAATGGGAAGATTAATAAAGTCCAATTATGGACAGCTTCCCATGCCAGGCTGGTGAGTTTGTTGTCAAACCCAAGAATGACTGAACACTTAATTAAATCCATCACATCCGTGTTGACCACACCCTTCACTGGGCCCCGAATTTGGATTTTCTGAGAATGTCAAGTTGCTAACAGCTTGAACCTCCACAAAAACAACTTGAGGTAAAAGATGCTGCCCAAAAGTGAATATAACAACAAGACGGTTTCCATGACTACGGCCAAGCAGAAGTACTATAAACAGGCTGTGTGTTGGGGGAAAGAGGAGAAAGAACTTCTCAGCAATGGGTACGTTTGCAAGTATTTTCACAATCTAGACTACTGCCTGTACTGGCTGGGTAAAGAGAGATTGAGTAGTGCAATGGGCCGTCTTGAACTCACTGCTGATGTTGACCACGGGTTCTCGCCTCTCCAGCAAGTAGCTCCCCTGTAGACCGCTCAGGGCACTGCCGAGCCTCTCCACCACACCCTCCCCCACACCCACACATTTTCCCCAGCCTGCGCCTGGCCTCTGGTCTCACCTGCCCCACCTAATTACACCCATGACTCCAACTGGCCAGAAAACACATGACTAGCCGGCGATTACAAAACAAAAACGAAGATATTCAGGTAGTACCAGGTTCTAGGCTGGCCTCAGCTGAGCTGCTCTCGCACCATCTGTGTGCTGCGAGCATTCTGCTCCCGCACTCTGCTGAAATGACCTGTTCATGGGCCAACTTCCCCGGGCGCCATAAACTGCAGACGGATAGGACCGTGTCTTTTTCCCTTATGCCCAATGGCTTGTCCATAGGCGACACATGTGAAATAGTACAACCTCTTTCCCATGTATTAGATGCTGTCTCTTGACCTGCCCTTGATAGATTATCTCACTGAGTCCTTCCAATGATCCAACCTTACAGGGTAGGCATTATCATTGACATTTTACAAACAAGGAGCTTGAAACTCAGAAAGGTTAAGTAATTTTTCCAAGATCGTACAGCTGGGAAGTGGAGCAACAACATCTGAGTGTAAGGACCCCTTTTTTTTTCTTTAGCTACTAAGACAGCAGAAGAGATGATTTACTGTACGGGTTACGTTGAGCCACAGATGAAAACAGAATCAGCCCCAAAAGTCACAGGTCCAGGGCAAAGAACCAAAAAGACTACTTCAGGATGAGCAAGACTGGTCTCCCCAAGGTGGTCCTTGCGATCGGACGGTGGTGGAAGTTCTAAGTCCATGGAAGCAAGCTCTAGAAAATAGGCATGCTGTCCAACAATCGGAACCAGCATCCCTGGCCGCTGGCTTTCCTTATTTCTGCCCCTATGGCCTCTGCGGGTGCACAAGCCACCGATCTACTTGGACCTCTGCCTCATCTTTGTTAGGCTTCAGCCTGTGCCTTCACTTCTTTCTCTCATGGTGTGGTGGTTTCCAAGATGGCGCCAAGGCCAAGAGCGCGTGCAAGGCCCTTGTACTAGAAGAAGGTTTATATGCATTAAACCGAACTCATAGCCAGGTTTCCGGAATAGTAAGGCTTAGAGTGTCCCTACTAGATCAACCTTTTTAGAGAAAGCTTCCTTCGAGGGCTGATCCTCGGGAAGCTCACCCCAGGCTGACGTTTAGCAGAGACATACAGGACCTTTGTTTATTGTCTTCTAACTCATTTAAAACTGAATGTGAATCCGTAGGCTGGGTTATAGGGAACGTACAAGGGTTGCTCTGTTATTCTTTTCATGAGGGTTACACATGCCAGGCCAGGTGAGAACTTCCCTCAAGAAAGCCAAGAGCAGGGGTCTGGACAAGTGACAGAGACTTGCAGACACACAGACAGGCCTCAAACACCTGCTGGATGCCCAGACGTGGTCTCAGCCAGGCGCCCAAGGTCACAGGACAGCACTGGTGGGGGAAGGGCAGGAGCACGGGCTGGAGGTTCATGGGAGCTAGAGTCAAGAATATTGGCTTACTCAAGCTCACATGAATATTCAAAAGGTCATTTGTCTCAGGGAAGTCTTTTTTACTCCATGAAGAAATGAAGCCACAACCCTTCCAGATTTTTCCAAGAAAGAAAATTGGGCTTCCATCCTTGCCAGATGATGACCAACATCTGTTTTTTCAGAACCACGTTCCACAGTCCAGTGTCCAGATGCATCACAAGGCGTGTCTGAAACAGCCGGGTTTACTGGCACGCTGACCCCGGGGTCAGGAGCCATAGATAAAGAGTGTGACTCCAGGCTCTTACCTTGAGCTTGGGTAAGAGCGAGCAGGGCTCCGCCCTGCTGACACCAGGCCTGACCATCTGGTTCATCAGGATGAAATTATTTTTGTTTGCAGCCGCACCCACGGCTCCACCTCAAAAAATAACAGGTAGCAGCCCCAAATCTGGTTTGAACCCTGCCCAAAGGCACCCACCCAGAGTGCCGGTCTGCAGCCAGACCCCAGAGAGCACAACTTCTCTGGGCGTCCAGCGGGTAACCGGGAACACCTGGGACAAAGGGAGGACTAGCAGGCTGTGAAGCATTTCCTTCTCTCCCGACAAGGGAGACCAGTTCGGGAGCTAGTGAATGATTTACAACTCGACTCTTTATAAAAAGGAGCACATTAACTTTCTGGATCATTCATCCACAATCAATTAAGAAAACTTAGTTGAAATGCAAGCTTCCGGAAGGCTTAACCTCTATAGCAGGTAGTGGGTTAATAACTGCAGCATTTTTTAACCTTTGCCTAAATTCAGACCCAGACTCAAGAAATTAGCCCGGTTAAAGGTTGGTATCTTCTCAGACAAGCCAGAAGCGCATTAAAATCAGAAGAGCTGTTCAGAGTAAGGACTCAGCTAACCAGAAAGGGAAGATCGAGGTGCCTTGTTATCCCAGAATTCTAGATCCTCCTGTCTCTCCTCTTGCTCCCCCATCCTGAAAAGCAATGGAAAGTTGCAAGTCAGGTCACCCATTTGCAAATGATTTTGTTTTAAGAATGCAGGATAAATGTTAAAATGATTAATTTAGCAAACACATTGGAAAGAACTTTGTGAATTTTGCTGAGTTTAACTGTTTTCAATTAACATCACTTTTCAAGTACAGTGATTAGGGACAAGCTTGGAGTATTTATCTTTCTTTTCCCAGCAGGAGTTGCTTCTTGTGTTTATTTCATTAACAATTATGAATCCAAAATCAATTGACTAATAGGAAATGTCAGGGGGAAAATTGGGACCAGCAGGATGATCTTGCTGTGGAATGTGTTCCTAATCTTAGAATAACCCATTACAGAAGACATCATTCTGGAGAGATCCTCTGCTCTACCTGTAAGGCATTCAAGTCAAATCAAAAGTGAGGACAGAACACCCAAGACTAGAACACACATTCAGCTCGGTTGCCCTGATATGGCCAGGCTATGGCCTACGGCTGTGCAGTGCACAGCTCACACAACCATACCATGCAGACTCACCAGTTGTTTCTGTCTGGCATCTTTCTGATTGTCCAGTGCCCTTGCTGGTTGTTAAACATTATGACTATCACTCTGACAAGGCCCAAGACCCTGCTGGTTACAGAGGCTCGGTCACGGAGGTCTAATTTTTGTTCATTCTCCCTTTACAACTTGGGCCTTACTTTAAGTATCTTCTGCCAGTTTGGGCGGGGATCTGTACCGTCAGTGTTCAATCTACATACAATCACTTAATCCCCCTATTTTGGCCGAGTTTGCCCATCCACCTGGTATCTGTCAACCAGGGAGGGACTTCCAGAAGATAAACTTCCAAACATCCTTCAGGTATGTGTAACGCTCAGAGGCATGGACTGGGGAAGGTGATCTAGAGATCCAGTAACTTCTCAAATAGGTTCGCCCTACTCTCTACATGAGCTCCCCTTTCATGCACAGTTCTAGAAGTATCTATGCCTTTTGTACAGGTTGGTTTCCTCACTTTCTTCACTGCCATTTTGGGCTATGGCTTTTTCCAATCTGTTAAGTCAGTTTTTACATGTCCATCTGTTGTCCAACTTCCAAAATTGTGTTGCTGCTGTCTCCTCTCCTGTTCTCCCTGTCCTTGGGGGTTTTGTGGTTTTTGTTTTTGTTTTTTTTTTTTAATTTCAGCTTGGTTTGGGGAGAAAGCTAACTTAGATAAGTATGTTGAGCCCACCATCTGAACACAAAGCCAGAATCCTTTCAGTTTTTAGGCCTAGCTACACATCCAAGATTTCCCAATAAGGTAGTTAGTAATTGGTTCTCTGAAATAATCTTTTAGGTTTTTAAAATTATTATTATTATTATTACTGTTACTGTTGTTGCTTAAAGAACAAGAAGATCCAAAACACTTGTACTGCAAATCAGTTCCTAGTCCATGGGCCAAAACGGTTTAAAACTTCATGAGAACATTAGATCTTCTTGGTGGTGTCCAGAATAGACTGTTAGTCTCTTGGCAGGAGAATCCAGATCCTATTATGAGTGTAGCCAGCAGTGAGGGTGTTTGACCAAGATCAAATACAGAACAGTTAATCATTCTGACATAGTTGGAAGCAATTGGGAAAGGTGGTTGGGGTGTCACACACGCTGATGTGTCCCTGGCATGTATTATTAACTACCACGAGAAAAGACCAACATGAGTAGCCATCAATGTTGTCTCATTGTCTTGAGAAAATAATACAAAAGACCTAAGCCATTCATTGTAGGAAACAGAAGAACTCATCTCAGAGCTGGGTTTGCTCTTCCCTGTGCTCCTTGGCCTTTTAACTCATTTCTTAGACCCTAGTAGCTGCCGCGGGAGACAGCGTCCTATAATAGGCATCCAGAGTGTTCCTTCCTGGACCGCGTTCAGCCAAGATTTAATGAGTCCCTGCCAGGTGCTAGGCACAGAGCTAGGTCAAGCAAACAAAAGAAACTCCCTGCTTTCATAGAGCTTTTCTTCACATGGGTGGTGAAATAATGCCCCCGACAAACGCGTATGTAGTAAAGGGGAAGGACTAGAAGGAAATTTAGGAAGAGCAGGGAACAGACAGTGAGGAGACAGTCGGCGGTTTGGGAGAGAGGGCACAGGGATGTCCTCTCTGATGACGTGATTCGAACAGCTGTAGGAAGAACATTCTAAGTAGGAAGTGGGACCCGAGGCAGGCGCACAGCACGTTTCAGAAACAGCAAGGTCTGTGTGGAGGTGAGAGTGACAGGGGACGGAATCAAGAAGGGGGAGGGGGAGAACACGTCAGATTTTAAAGGCAATGGGAGGAGCTTCTCATTTCATCCCAAGAGATTTAGGAAACCCCTGGAAGGTACTGAGCAGGGAACGCGGGGATTTGGCCCTTGTTCTGCCTGCTGAGAAGGCTCATGAAGGCGGGACAAGGACAGATGCAGGGGAATCAGTTAGACGCCATTGCAAGGTGCCAACAAAAGATGGCGGTGGCCTGAAGCCACCGTGGTGGGGAGAGGTGGCTGGTGGATCTAGGATATCTTCCGGCGGGACAGCTGATGCCCTGGATGTGGAGCTGGAAAGCAAGAGAGGCAGCCACGGGACTGCGAGGGAACCGACCTGAACAGCTGAGGGCTGGATCGGACGGCTGTGGAAACGGGACCCCTAGGAGACAGGCAGGTGTGCACTGCACAGGGTCAAGAGTTGGTTTCGGACATACCAGACACCCACCAGAAAACATGAAATAGGTGATTGGAAATAGGAATCTGGCATTCCTGTGAGAGTTACAGAATGGACCCAGAAAATGCCCCCTTTGCCCCTGACCCCAGCTACAGAGGTCTGAGCTAAAGGACGAAGGAAATATTCAGGAAGCAGCAGGACACAGCCCACAGAAGGGTCCAGAAGCTTCTTCCAAGGTAGGTTTTCCAAAGAAAGTGTAGGTAAATTAAAACTTCAGTCAGGATCAACAAACAGGAAATCTGGCTTAGAGGACCCCCGAATAAATGGAGCAAGAAGAGTGAATGGACTGGCCATTGAGAGCCCCAGGGGCAGAGGAAGCCCGCGCCCCTCCCAGCCCCTGCTACCCGGGACCCGCTGTGTGTTCCTCTCACTTCCTCCTCCTGGGTCAGCGCATTCCTAGCTTCGCTGTGGCCCCAGGGTGTGGCTCTGCGGCAGTACCCGAGACTCTTCTAAGATTTCCGTCCTTTCCCATACAGTCATCTACTACACGACCTTTTTCTTTTCTTTTTCTCAGAATTTCCAGGTCATCCTTTTGTTTACACAGTAACTGTTTTTTGAATATATACCTTCGGCTGCATACTCACTCGTGTGCACCCCTGTGTTGGGCACGGCAGTAATACAAAAACAGACAGACTTCAGAGATGTCCCAGCAATCGAGAACAGTTTCAGAGACGCTTTGAACAAAGTGCAGGAGAATTTTTAGAAGAGGAAAGATTCCTGGCTGCGATGGTCAGGGCAGACTTCTGAGAGGGAGTGCCCAGTGAGCGGGGCTTTAAGAAGTGAGTGCATTTCCCTTCAGAGAAGACGGAGGGAGAGGAGAGCCATCTAGGTGAGATCAGAGTGTGTGCAGGAGACTTCATACTTACGTTCCCCAGCCTTTTATTTATTTTTTTTTAAAGATTTTTTTTTTTTTATTCGACAGAGAGAGAGACAGCCAGCGAGAGAGGGAACACAAGCAGGGGGAGCGGGAGAGGAAGAAGCAGGCTCACAGCGGAGGAGCCCGATGTGGGGCTCGATCCCATCACGCCGGGATCACGCCCTGAGCCGAAGGCAGACGCTTAACCGCTGTGCCACCCCGGCGCCCCTCCCCAGCCTTTTAAACTCATGCTTTCTTGGCTGCATGTGCTTCATTATGTAGGGTACGAACTTACAGCTAGTAGGTAAATCCATTCCGGAGACCCCGTGCACAGGACAGTGAATCTAGACAATATTGTTTTATGGTCATATAACCAGCTGAGAGAGTAGATCTTAATTATCCCCACCACACAAAAAAGAGCTGGTAATTATGTGACGTGACAGAGCTGTTAACTACGGCTGCAATGGCGATCGTACTGCACTACACAAATGTGTCGGATCGGCATGTCATACACCTCAGAGCTACACAATGGCACATGTCAAACAGACTCCAGTGTTCATTCATTAATTCGTTCGTTCGTTCATTCATTCATTCATGTTTCTTCAATAAACATAAGAAAGCCACACCCTCATTTAATATTATTTGAATCTCAAAATAAATTAAATATTGGGGTGCCTGGGTTGGGCGTCCTGCTCTTGATTTCAGCTCAGGTCAGGATCTCAGTGTCGTGAGATTGAGCCCCATGTGGGGTTCCATGCTCAATAGGGAATCTGCTTGGGATTCTCTCTCTCCCTCTGCCCTTCCCTAGCTCGTTTTCTCTCTCTCTCTCTCTAATAAATAGTCTTTAAAAAATAAATTAATTCAACATCAACACTTAAAACAAATTGAAGTAATTAAATAAAACAAAGTCCTTCAACTAAGGTCTGCCTTAGTTTAGGTAGTTAGGACTAAAGTCCTACCCCCTCCAACACTCTCTGTCTCTGTCTCTGTCTCTCTCTCTCTCTCCCCACCATATACCCACACAATTCTTATTAAAGGAACAAATCATGTGAAGGCGATCCTTTCCAAAGCCAGAAAACTATGAACCAAACAGCTCCCATCCCTCCTCCCTACCTCCCCATGGCATCACAAGCCCTTAAAAAACAAAAAAACCAAAAACCACACACATACACAATGTTGGGCAATGCACTGAAAGCAACGGGGGGGGGGGGAGGGGGGAGCAGAGCTCAACAGGATTTCTGGCAGGAGGACGGGCTCCACAGAAACTGAAAATCAGACTTTTCATTTTCTTGCTCAAATTGAAGCTGACTTTACCTGAAACTAATCACTTGGCAAGAGTACCTGTCCGGACCGCCTCTTTTCCCATTAAGTACAGCAAGAGTTTGAAGAATAAAAATGATAAAGTTGCTGTAAGAAAAGCAGACGTTTTTAAAGAAAGAGGCCTGATTCATTCAAGCGCACAATGGCCTATGCTGGTTCTAGCTTTGGTTGGCGATGCATCATCAAAGGGACTTTTATATGAAACACTGAAAGGTCCCCTGTGACAAGCCTCAGTCACGGAGCAAACAGAGGCCAACAGAACTTCTTCCTCCAGAGGGACAGAAGGCAGGACCCCCATTCCTGCTCCCCGGGAAAAGGCCTTCCCATCACAGAGTCCTCTCACTATAAATTGAAACAACGGGCCCTAGGATTCTACCATCCAAATAAATCCAGGACTCATTTCTGTGTCTAATGGTTAACATGAGGTGCAAATGCCATGGGTCACATGGGTTAATTCAGAAAGAAAACACAAGCCATCGTGCCATTAATCATTGACTTGAAATCTTAACTCCCACGATAGCGCAATTCTTAGACTTTCTTCCAAAGAACAGTAATAAAGGAGAGGGGGGCCAGATTAGCTCCAAGCAGCTTTTCAATCAGAAAAGATTGCCGGAGCCATGCGTCTAACATTGGTAATTAAGCTTCATGAGCTAAGTAAACGCCCCGGCCTGGTCTATTTCCCTCAGACCCTATACTCAATAATGCCATCCGTTGGGATTGCATTGAACCAAAGCAGCTGATTCTGTTGCAAAGAAAGTTCACAGAAGTTCCCACTGAACTTGGCAGGCCAAGGCAGGGCACTTCGGCAGTTCCCCAGATTTGGATTTCAGTCCCTAAATCTGCCCTCAGGATTCCATTCTCCAGAGGAGGGGTTGGCTGCAGGAAGGCCTCTCTGTGACTGAGTCATGAGCTCCTACGCCTTCTTTACAATCTTGCAGGCTATTGTTCCAAGGAAGAAAAGACCGTTCCATGGAAGTAAATCAGGTCTCATGTGGTTCGACATCTTCTGCTAACCTTATAAGCCTCTTCCCCTAAGCCCATTATTTTTTGGAGCCTGTATGAAGAAACTCAGAAAGGAGCTGGTTTGGAGGATGTGACTGGATGAGACATAATTTTGGGTTCCCCCTCCTGCCCCCTGAAAGCTCAAATCACCTTTGTCCCCTAGGTCTTCAAACACAGGGGCAGGACAGCCTTTAAGACAAAAAGAAGGGCGGGGTAGGGGTATAGCTTCAGGGAAGGGTGCAATCCGTTTCTCTAAATAGACGCGAAGTAAATATTTGAGTCTACAACCCCAAGGTCTGGTCATTTCTTCCATGACCTGAGGGCACCTTCTAATCATCAGATCAAAACCATGGGTAGCTCTGTTTCCAGCAGAGTAAAAGCTAAGATTTTCCACTCTTTGATTCTTATGTAGCTTTCTAGTCTTATCTCTCACTCCATCTTCCTCCCCCAATTTTGTCATCACGACCCGCCCCGCCCCGCCCATACCCACAGTCACCTCCAGCCCTTCCCCTCCTGCCCACCCACGAACGCTCTCCCGACACGCACCCGTGAGTGCCCATGTGCGCACACACACACACACACACACACACACTTCATTTCAAGCATTTACCGAGAGCCTCTGATGTGCCAAATACTGCGCTAAAATCCTCCCAAAAAACCTATGAGGCAGGTACTTTTTAATGTCCCCACAGCACAGATGAAGAAACCTAATCAGAGAGATGAAGTGACTGGGGTGAGGTCGCACAACTGGTAAGGACGTTAGACGTGGGGGCCAGAGCCCAGGTCTCTGAACTCCTGAATAAAAACATTACCTGTGTCTCCTCCCCACGCCTCCCACAAATCTGTCTGTTCAAATAGAGTGTCTGGGTTTGTCTTAGGACATCATGCTAGAATGACTTTCCCATAACTCCCACTGAAACTCACCTTTCTCCTACATTCCCTGTGTCTTGGGACTTGACCCCCACTAGAACACCTCGCTCTGTCCATTGTCTCACAGTGGATATGAATCTGCCTCCCTAAGGATACTGGGCACAGACCGAAGCTAACGTATGTGGAGTCTCCTGCAATGCCTGGCGTTGTGCTCTGGACCCAGATGCTGGAAAATACTTGTTGACTCTAGTAGAAGAAACGGCTTCCCATACCCCTTCCGCAAAGTGAGCGTGACAACGGAGAGTGGGAAAACTTCGGCCGTCACTATTTCATATTTTAGCTTTTTCTCCTTACTCTTGAGCAAGACCCAGCACAGCGAATGACCAGCACCCTGATCCACTCCGCAGAATCTGGGATAAACCAGGAGGGTCTGGGAGATCCTCGGGGCCCCAGCAAATCCCGGGCGGAGATGGAAGGCAAGCTCCCTGTGTCTCCGCGGTCTCTCCTCTCCAACCCGTCCTCTTTGTCTGGTTTGTCTTTGTAATCTAGACCGTCAGCAAATACATTTCATGAGGTCGATTATCCCATCAATGACGGAGGCCTGGCCACAGGACAATCCCCCAACGAACTTCACTCAACTGAACTCGCTGGAGCGGCAGAGAAACAACCTTAGAAATGACACACTGGAAAACAGACAAGCAAACATAACCAATATATACACTAATCTATTTTATAAAGGGTAGAAAGCAAACGAGAGGAAGAGAGGCCGGGAACTGCCGTTGAAGGGCTGCGTAGCCTAAGCTTAGTGGTATAGGCTTTTGGAGTCACACTGAGTTAGAATCGAAGCCCTACCAATTTTTAACCACGTAACCTTGGATGAAGTATTTAATTTTCTCTATGCCTCAGTTCTCTCCTCGAGAAAATACTAGCTCCCCTCTCCTAGATTTTTATGAGGGCGAAATATGACAGTCCATGCTAAGTGCTCAGAACAGTGCCTGGCACACAGTCAGCTTTCAACGACGCTCTGTGGTGATGACCGAAATTCTACCAAGAGTGGAGTGTATGGAATCTGGGAAAAGCACAGGGCTTTGAGTTAGAAGACCAGACTTATATTCCAACTCTGCCACTGAACAAGCTGTGTGACCCTGGGCCAATCCTAGCCCTCTCTGAGCTTCACTTCCTCACCTGCACTTGGACTTCTCATCTCTCGAGTCCTACGCTGTTTGTGGGGAAAGGGAAGGCACTTCCTTGTCAGTCTTCTCTTCTCTCCTCCAGTTCTCACCCGGGGCTCCAGGTCACTCTGTAGTGACATGAGCTGTCCTCCCTGGATATGGTGCGGGTCCCAGGTGTAATATCATCCCACTGCTTAATTCTGCCTCGATGGTCCATTCGTCTGAAGCAGCTTCTCTAGCCATGGTCGGAACTGAGTGTACCCAATCATAAGCAAAACTTCTTCACTTCGTTATCCATTGTCCGGGTTGGGGGACCTTGGGGTAAGCACCTCTCACCTGATGGCCCTGGGGCCTCTTTGCTCCGACCTATAATCCTAAGGTTCACAAATACCTTTCAAACTGATACTGGAAACCAGGACATTGAAAACAAAAGATAAACACATTTAACTGTGTAAACATCCTTATATACTTGTGTGCCAAAAAAAAAAAAAAAGATGCCACCAATAAAATTAGGAAAATAGTAGATTTGGGATACAATATAAGACACATGACAGACCAAAGATTAACATCTATAAGACAAAAACACATTGACAAATTGGCCCCCCCCAAAAAAGACAACTCAGAAAAATACACAAAACAACAGTAAAGAGACAATTCAAAAAAGAGCTAATCCACATAGCAAAATTATTTAAATTAATTATGGTTGGGAAATGCAAATTTACGCAACAATGAGATATCACTTTACTCCCATTATATGCAAAAGGTTTTTAAATTGCGAGCATGAGTGACTACAGATGGAGTAAAAACTAGGGGATGCAGTGCAGAGGGTACTCTCCCGCACTGCAGATAGAGATGTAAATTGTCTTTTGGAAACAATCTGACAAGGTCTATTAAAATGTAATAAATATCACATACCCTTCCACCCTTCAATTTCGCTCCTGGGAATCTATCCCATAAACATAAAACTATTGGTACAAAGGACATGTTTACAAGAATATTTATTGTAGCCTTGTCTGTAGTGACAAACCTGGAAATAATGTCCATCAGTAGGGGAATGACCCAATAAATTATGCATATTCACACAAAAGGAGATTTTTATAACCGTTAGGAGAATGAATTAGAGCTGTATCAGTTGGTTTTGAGGGATTTCCATGAGGCATTATCGAATGAAAAACACAAACGAAAAATCTAGAAGAATACATCCTGGGCTGTAACAAGTTTTATTTGGTGGAGGCTGAGGTCCAAGGCTGATGAATAAGGAGGAGCCCAGGAGAGGAAAATCGAGAATGAGGAAAATGACAAGAACAAAAGAAGACTACAGGATATGTTCACGTTTATGAAAAATCCTGTTTGTGTATGTATAAAGAAACAAATTGTTTATTACCTAAAAGTCTAATTGAAAAAAAGATGAACAGCCTTTGATCATGTTTGCTTCATCTTCAGGGAGAAGTCTGCCCTGTGCAGCTGGTCTAGAACGGGTCTCTCCACCGTGTGTGGAGTAGCATCCAGAACGTCTCAGAGCTCTGGGGACTGGCCGTGAGCGAGGATCTGCTCTACACCTGCCTCTCCTCCTATTCTGCCTCTCTCCCCAGCTCCACTCCCCGGCCTTTCCAGAGTAAAGAAACTGAAGGCACGCCTGGGGGGCTCAGTGGGTAAGCATCTGCCTTCAGCTCAGGTCATGATCCCGGGGTCCTGGGATCAAGCCGGCATCCGGCTTCCTGCTCAGCAGGGAGTCTGCTTCTCCCTCTCCCTCTGCCTGCTGCTCACCCTGCTTGTGCTCTCTCTCTGTCTCAAATAAATAAATAAAAATCTTAAAAAAAAAAAAGTTCTCACAAAATAAATGTATCATTCCAGTCTCGGATAAATTCTTCCACAAAATAGGAATCAGCATTGCTCAGGGCACCTGGGTGGCACAGTCAGTTAAGCACCTGCCTCTTAGTTTTCAGCTCAAGTTATGATCTCAGGGTCGTGGGATCGAGCCCCATGTCTGGCTCTGCACTCAGCCTGGAGTCAGCTTGAGATTCTCTCTCTCCCTCTCCTGCTCATGCTCTCTCACTCTCTAAAATAAATAAATAAATCTTAAAAAAAAAAAAAAGAGGGGCACCTGGGTAGCACAGTCGTTAGGCGCCTGCCTTCAGCTCAGGGTGTGATCCCAGAGTCCTGGGATGGAGCCCCACATCAGGCTCTTCCACTGGGAGCCTGCTTCTCCCTCTCCCACTCCCCCTGCTTGTGTTCCCTCTCTCGCTGGCTGTCTCTCTCTGTCAAATAAATAAATAAATAAATAATCTTTAAAAAAGAAAGAAAGAAAGAAAAATGCATGACTCTTTTCACTTTATGAAGCTGGCATAACCCGTACCAACAACCAAGGTCAGTGTGGAAAAGGAAAACTACAAGATAATTCTACTCATGAACGTGACACAAAATCATAAACACCAGCAAACTGAATCCACTTATACATAATGAAAAAGACAATACAACAGGATGAATTGACTGCATAACAGAGCAAAAGAAAAACAACTCGTGACCATCTTAATAGATGAAGAAAAGCGATCAATAAAATTCAGCATCTACCATGATAAACAATAGTCAACTAGAAAAAGAAGAAAATACTGTTTTTAAAACCTACCCCACAGGTAATAAGAAAGGGTGAGTGCACCAAACTGGGTGGGCCCAGAGCAGTGCCTTGAAGATCAGGGACATGACCTACGACCTACGACCACTTCTCAGCAGCTCCCTGGAGACCCTGGCCTGCACAGGAAGGCGAGGACGGAACCACAGAAGAGAGTCTCCCGAGGCCCCACCCAAGGCTGACTTTGTGTGAAAAACAGGTTAGGGGAGCGGGGAAAGTTTTAAGATAGTTTCCGCACGCTATATAAATTCAAGTTCTGCTAATCGTAAAACTTTTGCACACAGCGTGGCATTTTCAGAGGGACACGTATGCGAGGCCCACTGCCTGGGCCACGTTGTAAGTCAACTAAAAAGTAATTTTGGGAGAAGCAAAGGGCTACCAGAGACTGTTGAAACATCATAGCGTATCCAGCCTTAGTGAGTCACAGCGCGCAGTAGGCCCGGGTCAGCTCTGGGAGTGCAGAGACCACAAAGCTCAGAGGCTCCACTACCCACCCTCGGGGGAGCGGGGGCCTCTCCTGCCTCCCAGGCCCTTCAGAGCTCAGTAAAGACCCAAACTAACAGAGGTGGAAGATTCCCGTCCTGGAGGAACTAATTTCTACAAACACGTGCTAGAAACAAACAAACCAAAAAAACAAAACAAAACAAAAAAACAAACAAAACCACCCTTGTGAGAAAGAAAGCCACTTTGCCAACAAGGTCATCTGTTCTCATGGATATTTGGTCTGAGACATTGCCAGCAGCTTCCTGGCATTTAAGCACCTCTCCGAGATCACAGGACGCCATCAGGGGGGCAAAAAGGAGAACAGACCCCTTTGGCCATAAAACAATTCGAAGCTTTTCGTAACACGTAAGATAATGCAAATCAAGTTTCTTTTTCAGCTTTGAAGCAGGGTGCCTGTATCACTGTGATTTTAGGACAGTGTTTATTCCAGACCAGTGTCCACTCCAAAAATAGAACTTCCCCTTTCCCCATCCAAGTGTGTTTTTATCTTTCATCTACAAAAAAAAATATTTGCAATTTCTAAAGTTTCTCAATGTTGACAGTCCCCAGACTCCGATCGAAGCAAGGCTTTCTGTAATAATCATGTTTCCCAGTCTGGGGGGATTTTGGTGTTTCTGACAGCTCCGACTCTGGGGCAGCTTGAATTTCCTTCCTCTTTCTCTTCCACATTTTTGCTTCCTTGATCTTTGTGATTGGGGAAATTTTTTCCTCTCCGAGTCACAGTCTCTTACTGTTAAAAAAAAAAAAAAATCTTATCACCGTCACCTTCACATTCCCTTTCTGGTTCCTATTGCCCGGAGTCCTTGTAGCATTCGGAAGATAACGATGGACAGCGCACTAGACTGGCATCCGGAGAGCATGGCTTCCCAACGCTTTCTCTTCCGGGTGTGGAGAAAAAAGACTGGGTGGGCAGGAAAAGCCCTGGGTTCAAGTCCTCATTCACCTCATCTTGGGCAAGACGGATCCCCTCTGTGGGCCTTTGTTTCCTCCTCGGTAAAGGAAACGTCGGTCTACAGCAGGGATTCCAGAGGCAGGCAGCAAATGTAAAGGAAGGGTGCACAATGAGCCTAAGGAAAATCCCAGTGCCCAGCAGGCAATAGGGGGTGGTGGGGACTGCAGAGATCCCGCGCCGGTGCCTCCTGAGCTGAGAACTTCTCAACCACAGCAACTCAATTCATACCAATTCAACTACCTCTGCGCTGCCAGGCGTCTGATTGTCGTCTGATTTCTCAAAAGAGCCCTGGAACATGGATTTTTATTTGAATTCTGATTTTTTTTTTTAATTCCTTAATTCTTTTTTGAGTAAACCCCTAGGTCTCTCTTAGGTCGGATGTCATATGATCCTAAGATACGCCTGGTGGTTCTGCCACCATGGAACTTTCAGAGAACCTTGCACACGCCTCCCTCCAGTTTTTGTGAATGTTCCCGGAGCTTTGTCTGAGGGTACCTGAGTCTATAAGGCTCTGTTGCGGATTGGGGAATGACTACCTCATCCTCAGGGAAGAAACATTTTGGAGCTAGGGTTTCCTCAGAGACAGGATTCTCCAAAGTCTGACTTCTCGGCCTAGAGTAAGCAAAGGGTGAGCTCGCACTGAAGGTCCTGCCTCGAGACCAGTCTCTCCCCTGGGAACAGGCCAGCACCATTGCATTCGCCTGCTCCAGTGTTGGGATTCGTGGTCCTTTCCCTGCTGCATTTTCTCACCTGTCACTAACCCTTCCCAAACTACTCTACACTGTCCAGCTCACCACCAGGAAACCAACCAGCAACGTCTGGTAGGTCTGACAAGGCCCAGTGCCTCAGGTCCCTCTCCTACTTGGTTCCTGAGACCACCCCTCCTCCGGCCAACATGTCTTAGCTACTTCTGCTCTGCCTATCCTTAGAGTCCGCTCATATGCAAACACTGACTGACTTTCCGACCTACGCTCTCCAGCACCCCTGCAGGAAAGGAGAGAATGAGACAAAATGGCTAAGAGCCCATGCTTTAAATACAGAAACACGGGGGTTTGAAGCAATAAGGACAGAAAAGCCTAAAGCTGCTACTCCCTGGCTTTGCGATCTCAGTTACATTGCTTAGTGTCTAAACCCCGATTGCTTCACCTGTAAAATGTGTACAGTAATACACACCTGTGCTGGTGAACTTATACGTGAGCTTGGCTGGCCCGTGGTGCCCACGCAGGTAGTCAAACACTATTCTGGATGTGTCTACGATGAGGTTAGCAGTTTGGGTTGAGGTTAACAGTTAAGTCATTAGAGTTTGAGATTGCCCTCCATAATGTGGGTGGGCCTCACGCAATCAGGTAAAAGACCGCACACAGCAAAAGACTGACCTCCCCGAGCTAGAGCTATTTCCGCCGGGAGACTGCCTTCAGGCTTCACCTGCAGCGTCAGCCCTCCCCAAGTCAACCTGCGGCCCGCTCTACAGAGCTGGGGCTTACCAGCCGCATAGCCACATGAACCCATCCCTTCAAATCACCTCCTCTCCACGCTCCTGGGTGGCTCAGTCGGTTGAGCATCCAATTCTTGGTTTCAGCTCAGGTCAGGATCTCAGGGTCACAGGATCAAGCCCCATGTCAGGCTCCGCACTCATTGGAGAGTCTGCTTGAAGATTCTCTCCGTCTCTACCCCCGCTTGCACGTGCTATACTCTCTCTCTAAAATAAATAAATAAATAAAAATTAGTAAATAATTTTAAAAAATCTTTCTCTCATATATAGAAAATTATATAAACACATATAATCTGAATACATATGCTATAGCTGTTTGGGAGAGTATAGATCTGCATATAGGAGACACAGATACAGCACACGTGCTGTGGATAGAGACACGTATCTATACCGTATCTATATCTGTACACAGACAGTTCTATTGGTTCTGTTTCTCTGGAGACCCCCGATATATGGGCTCTTGTAAGGATTACATGGGAGAAGGTTGGTAAAAGATGAATTACATTGTGCCTGGGGTGTACAGATCTCTCGATAAGTGGTAAAAAGGGACCAATGCTTCTAGCTGGCTCCATTTCGTCCCTCTTTCTCTCCATAGAGCCCAGGGCCCCAGGCGCGGGCGGCCTCGCCCCAGCGCTGCTGTGTCTTTGGCTCAGGTGGCTGCAAGACTCAGGTTTAGGCTGGAGGAGGATGGAAGAACAGGCCGCCCTTGCCATGAGATTCTGGGCGCCATGGGTTCAGGTGTTGCTGGGGGATACCTGCAGGTGCGGGGACTAGGATGGCCACATCTGATACCTTCTGAAATTAGAAAAGGCCCCCGTCAGCCTCCTCAAAGACCACCAGGCGTTAGGCCAGCCTAGCACGATGTAACACTAACAAGAGCTCTCCAGATACTCAGACGCCCCGAGCAGGCTACCATCAGGCCGAAAGGAGAAACTATCCCAGTATGAGCTAAGCCAACAAACCGTAAAGGAAACAAGGAAGACAGAAATACTTTCTGAAAGGTGAGCCCTTACACATTCCTACTGCCCTTTATTTACTCAGGGTCTAGGCACCTGGCCCTAGCGGAGATCAGCCAGACCAAAGAGCCTCCCTGCTCCCAGCAGCACTGCTGTCTCCCTGTAGACCCCGCCCGAGGGGAAGGGTCTCTGGAAACTGCCCTTCTCCTGGCGAGCTGCTTCCTGGGAGCAGCAGCTATAGATTTCTGCCCCAGTTGTTTTTGGCTTGGACAACCTAGCTTTGAGGTCCTGCTGACCGCTCTGAAGTCACCCTGTCCTGGATCTCCATCCCAGGCCACGGTATTGTTTGCACTTCCTGTGCTCCTTCACTTCCTTACCTTAATAGGGTCGCACCTTCCCGGCGCCCCTGGGCTACTGTTAGGACGACACAGCATCGTGCAGTTGTTTCGTACAATTTCGAATTGCGGTCCCTTAAGGTGCCTGCAGGGGCTGCAAGACTGAATGGCACAGGAATGACGGGCCTGACTTCAGACGCGGTCTGTATCTCCAGGACCGGCTGCCTGATATTGGAATTGGGTGGGGAGGAATCCCAGGTGCCCGGCAAGGAATCCCGAAGCGGGATGTGCGCCGCACAACAAGGTTTAAATGGAGTCCTGAGGCTCCGTTTCACCTGGGTCTCCTAAGTCAGGTGAGCTACCAGACCCCAAGAGCAGATGGCCACAGGCCCGACCCCTGCTCCAAGAGTCCCTCCCGTTCATGGACAAGCTGCCCCCCTCCGGCCTCTTCCACAACAGTGACCTGGAAACCCTGCCCCCCGTTGCATTAGGGTCTTGCGCTCACTGTGGCGCTCAGTAGTCGGCGCCAAACAGGTGGAATCAATCGTCCTCATCCTAGCTCAGACCTCCCTGATGAGAAGGTTCCAGAGACTTTAAAATGGGGGAGGGGGAATCGGGCTAATGGTGATTCTAAAACATTATTCATTGAAAGGCATGTTCTTATTTCAGAAATGTTTAAAGATGGAGAGGAGGGGGTTCTAAAATGGATAAAACCCAATATTAAAGACCTGGGAGTACTTTTTAGCAGGTAAGTGATTTGTTTGGGGTGCAAGGTGTATCTATTCCATCACCTATATCATTGATAATTAGTGGGTGACTACGAAAATCATGGTAATATATGACATTTTCATTGTGTTTCCCACTTTAGAGCATGTGAAAGACTTCATCGTTCTTCATGCATCTAAGAGAAATCCTAAAGTTGCCAATCTGATTTTCCTCCTCTATCCAGAAAGAATTCTTTCTTACTGGGAGAGAAGCTAAGTTCATCCACAGAAGGAAAGAACAGATGGTGTGGACAGAAGAGAAAAATAACAGCACACGCAGAGGAGGGGAAGGGTTTGGGGGGGTCGGGGGAACTTGAGCCAAGGGTGTGAAGTATGTGTGTGTGAGGAAGGGATTGTCTGTGTATTGTGTGCTTCGATCAGCTTTACTGTCCAGGAGATATGAGGAAGGAGTGGAATTCCTTTGTAATTACTTTTGGCTATTGTATTGTACTTCTTAAGTATGATAGCTTTTTTTTTTTTTTTTTTAGAGAAAAAGGAGGGGGAGAGGGAGGGGCAGAGAGAGAAGGAGAACTTCAAACAGACTCCAGACTCAGTGTGGAGCCCAACACAGGGCTTGATCTCACGACCCTGATACCGTGACCTGAGCCAAAATCAAGAGTCTGAGGCTTAACTGACTGAGCCACCCAGGCGCCCCAGTACGACACCATTTTGAGACTGAACCACGTAGGTCCAGGCTTTTAAGGGGAACATGAATTTTAATGCTGTAATATAGCAGGGCAAACATCATTCAGTGGAGTATTTAAAGTAATTAAAGCATAGTTTTAACAATGCTAATATTAATCAATTTTCACTGAGTAAATACATAAATCCTTCATATATTCAAAATGGTAGAAGGGGCAATGTCGGTTCACAGATCTGTAAAACATCCTGTTTCAGTGAAGGTATGACAGCTAAATTGAGTAAGTGTTTGAATGTTTGCACCAAATGATCAACTGGCTTTGCCAATTGTTTCAAAATTTAGTAGATCTGTATGTTGCCCATGATGACACTGTTAATTACTATTAAAAAGACTTGTGCCTGGGGTGCCCGGGTGCCTCAGTTGGTTGGGCATCAGGCTCTTGGTTTCGGCTCAGGTCATGATCTCAGGGTCCCAGGATTGAGCCCTGTGTCGTCGGGTCTCCACGCTCAGCCGGGAGTCTGCTTCTCCTCTCTCTCTCTCTCCATCTGCCCCTGTCCCCTCCTCGTGCACTCTCTCTCTAAAAGGAATAAATATATCTTAAAAAAAAAAAGACTTGCTCCCATCAATTCCACACCTCAGAATTACCCAAGAGATTAACGAGGAAGTGCGGAGACATGAGTGAAGCTGGCGTGTGTGTACGGGAGGGCTTGTTGGCTGTAGGAGCGTCTGAAGGACAAACGGCGAAGACTGAACTCAGGACAAATGTGCCAGGGCTCTGCAGTTGATGATAATAGGAAGGAGGGACAGTGATTAACAGAGAGGCAACATTTTGAGTGTGAGGCTAGAGGACCAACTTCAAGGTTTGATGCCTATGAATGTAAATTTCGGAGATTGGGGGTTTGCACAGAGGCCACTGTCAGAAACTGGACCTGTAGGTAAGATGAGGGCACATGGCCTCTGGCCATCAGGTCTTGCTGGCCTCACCGCAGCATGGTGGGGAACGTCCCTATCCTAGGAAGCTTTTGGTAAATTATTATCTACACTTGTACAAAACCAATCAATCAACTTTACAATCTATTGTTCCAGGAGAGTTCAGTTATTGCCCTAGGTAAGAGCTTGGTATTTGGACATAGTTTAAAATATATTGCTTTGAAAATACTGAATTTGTTTCTACTTTTATGATATATAAAACCGTGTGTCTTGTTTAAAGTACTTTTATGGTGCCAAATGAGTACACTTCCATGGATGAAAACTTCAAAAACCAAAAGACACACCTGGTCCTGGTAAGGATTAAAACAAACAGAAGGAAGTATTAAATTCTAGGCAAACAGTAGCTTCCTTGTATCACCCAGACGACAGAGGGACTCAGAAAGGCAAAATGCAGCACCCAGAAAGAAGTTCACAAAGGTTCCTGCTCCCACCATTTCTGTACCTTCCTCCACCTCCCCTTCTTTCTGTCTCCTCTCCTACCAAACTGCCCAGGAAGTAAAGGAAAGGAGATGAGTTCCTGAATCTGCCCGCCTATCTGGATGACTCTGGAGAGCCCCCTTCTGCAATCTGAGAAGGTCCGCAAGAGGTACACCAGAATAAACACAGGGCTAAGTGGCTATGGGCATTCTCCAGAGGAATCAAAATCCCCTCAAGTCTCCTGGATTACTGAAGCCAATTCTTAGGTCCAGAAAGGGTGAGAGTCTGGTGCCAGTGACTGGCAAGCCCCTTAAGCTCGTGCCTTTCCACCATGCTACAGGTACCCCTGAATGAGACTGGGAGGTGGTAGATTTATGAGGGTGGGGACCAAGTTCGCATTCCTGCTCATGTCCAGCAGGATGAACTTACCAGTTGCCTGGAGGAGGCCAGGCTGGGGATGAGAAGGTCAGCTCTGTCAAAGAGCGAGGCAGTGGGCTATGGCACAGATCTGGGGACCCGGGAGTGATGCTGGGAGGCATTCCCATGGCAGCTGGCACACCAGGTCTCTCTCCCAATCTGTGCTTGTGTATTTCTAAAAATATGTCTCTCTTCATTTTCTCTTGTTTGTTTTAGCCCATTTTAAAGAATATAGAATTTGAAATCAGAAAAACCAGGACATAAACCTGGGTGCTTTATAGTATAACGCTGAATGATCTTGGGGAAATTTGTATAAGTCCCGAGTCCCATCTAAAATGAGGATAATTGGTCATACCTACCACATAGAGCTGTTTAGAGACTTAAATAAGATCATTCTTTAAAGAAGGGCTTTGTAAGGTTCTGTATATGTTAATTATTATTTTAAAAACCCTGGCCCTGGCTTTTTTGTGTGTGTTCGCTACCCCCCTTTGTTTTTTACCACCCACCAATTTTAAAAACCAGCCTCCTGTACCTTCATCCAAGTTGTTCAAAGAGAGACAAAGGAGGGTGGGGGGAGGGGGGAGCAAGGGTAGGGGAGGACCCGGACAGGATCTGGCTGAGGACAGAGTTCCATTGTTCTATGCCAGCAGTCTCCCTCAAGCTGTCACTAATCAGCACATCTGATTAATGACAGCAACATTTTTTAACCAGCCAAGAACTAATCTATTTGTCCGAAATCAGCCTGTGTTTCCCAATCTCCTAAAAGAGATCATGAAAGGATTTGTCAAACCCCTTAAAATCCAGGACGTTACCCTCATGACCCTCCCTTGATCTGGCAGTCCCGTTTTTTCACAAAGGGAATCAGATTTGCTAGACCACGTTCATCCTTACTGAACTCAGGCTACCTTCATGAATTACCTTTAGAAATCCCCACAGACCACTTGTCCTCAATTTGTTCTAGAATGTTCCAGGGAGGTATCTCTCCTTGGGGGGTGATAGGACTTGGGCGAATCCTGATGGCTGCCAGGTTAGTAAGGAGAGAAGGGGGGCAAGTGCCAAGCTGTGTCTGGGAGTTATATGCAAGGCAGGGAGGGTAAGCAGCAGGAACGTAAACGGGCATTCACGCAAGGAGCCCTCAAACCGCCCCCCAAGGGAACCGAATCAAAGGCCCAGGGAATACGTAAATTGAGAATTAAGGTTGTCAGGCGTTAAAGAGCAGCACCTGACCACAAGAGTAGAAAACCAATAGTGGGAGCAGAAGAGATTGGCTGAACCGTTACCCACCTAAGCTGAGGCGTTAGCCTGAGGAAGCTCAGATGAATTCACTGTCTCCTACCAGCATCTGGCCCGATTTGTTAGCCCAGGCACAGGAGTGACGGCTTTTTCCCTAGAGTATTTCATAAGACATCCATCCATGACACAGAAAGAAACTCAAGCTCATATACAGATTCAGGAACCCACTTTCTCCCACCTCTTGAAAATTCATCCATTTGGGTGCATCTAGTCTTCTGGCCCCTTCTTCGTCAGCCACATGGTTTTGAAAACTTTCTGGCAGCTCCTCTTCCACCATAGCTGCTGGTTGTTTCCATAGAGTTGAGTCGGGGCTAAGAATATGGGCTTTGGTGCCAAAGAGACCTGGGTGTATGTCCCTGGTAGGTCATTGACTTCAGTGAGAACTCGAGAGGCTACCCAATTTGAGCCTAAATTTTCTTGTTGAAAAATAAGGATAAAGGTAATCCTACCAAATGGGATCTTTGAGGGACTTCCATGAAATCGTGTATTTAAAGATGTATTTATTTATTTTAGAGAGAGTGAGAGAGAGCGCGCACAGGGAGGGGGGTGGGCGGCAGCGGGGGAGGGAGAGGGAATCTCAAGCTGACTTCCCACAGAGCGTGGAGCCTGACTTGGGGCTCAATCTCACGACCCCAAGATCATGACCTGAACCAAAATCAAGTCAGATGCTTAACTGACTGAGCCACCCAGGCGCCCCTAAATCATGTATTTAAAGCCCATGGCACAGTCCCTGCTAGCCATGTATGTCCCACACTCTTCCTATGGTCAATCGCACCATTACGCCCCATCGTTCAGGCCTCCCAGGATCAATACCCTTTCCCACGTGACTCTGCAGTTCTCACACTAGAGATGGTACGTATCTCCCCTCTCACTGGTGTTGAGCTTGGCTGCATGTGACTTGCTTTGGCCTCTGGAATGTCGGCAGAAGGAACAACATGCCCCATCTCAGTCTACGCCCCGTGTATCACAAATTTCTCATTCTATTTGTGCTCTGCCACCACCAAGGGAAGGACAGGCCCCAGGAGGCCCACTGGTCCCAGCATAAAGCAAGACTCATGGAGCAAACCTGGGCCCAATCCATAGCGGGGAGCCATGCCCAGCAGAGCTCTGCCTAGACCAGCCAAACCCCAGCCGGCCCACAAACACGCCACCAAGAAATAAGCGCCCGTCATCCACCACAGGGTTTTGGAATGGTTTTTTAAGCGGCATTGTTGTGGCAATAATTTATACTTACCTTGTCCAGGGCTTGGAGATGTACGCTTATTTAAAGCAGTTAAAGGGTTCATTTCTCTTTAATTCCAGTTCCTGCCAAGCCTCAATACAATACAATAGAAAGAGCGTGGGTTCTGGAACCAGAGAGACTCAATTCACATCTAGCTTCCTGAGTAGCTTTGGGCAGGTCACTTAACTTCCCTGAACCTCGATTCTTCATCTGTTAAATGGAATAAGAAGACCACCCCTATTAGTGGGAGATCTCAGGGGCATCATTGATGTCACATGTGAAGACCCAGTGTGGGCTCTCAAGGAAGGCGACTAACTCTCCTCTTTTCTTAAAAGCTTATTGTCTTTTGGAGAGCCTCATGTCCAGCTCTGGAGAGAGCAGACAGAAGTGTATAGAGTTTGGATACCTCCCCCAAAGCACGGGGGTTGAGGCATTCGGCTTCGTCGCAAACTTTGGTTCATTCATTCACATGTGTGCGGCACCTGTCGCGGGCCAGGCACTGGGAATCTGGTGGCCAATCAGGAAAATGAAGTCACCGTTCTCATGGAGCTTACATCTTAGAAGACGTCAAAGTAGATAATGAATGAGAAAACAAGAAATAGACTACCTAATTCCAAGCAGCAATAAATGCCATGAAGGATGTGGTAGAGACAGAGTAGGGGGTGGGGGCAGCAGTCAGGCGGACCTTGTTGAGCCGGTGACACCCTCTGCTTTCCAAATAGCAGAAATGTTCCTCTCTAGCCCTCTGTGCTCCACACTTACCCAGAGAAGCTCTTGTCATCAACACTTTAACAACTTACATTTTCTCTCTTGCCTCAGCCACCTGCCGCTCTTGGTACGGATCCAAGTGAGTCTTCTAAACTCGTGCTCGGTCGTGTGCTCTTCCTTCCTCCTTCTGTGCATGTCTGCATTCCATAAGTTACCTTGGGCAGCCACACCCGCCTTTTCAGACACCCTCCTTTTCCTCCTCGGCTGCCATGGTGTTTGGTTTCATACATAGTGGAGGTTCTGTTTTTAAAGGCTCTCACCTTGTCGTCCATCTTCCCTTAAAGAACCTTGCATCATGCTCATCTCTGAAATCCGCTCCTCTGTCGCCTACGGTTTTGACTGTCCCCCAAACCCCCATCTCGGCTCTCAGGAACTCCAGGTTAAATGAGAAGATCACCTTCATTGTCCCAGCTCATGTCAGCTTCAGCCTTCTTTGCGGCCAGAGGAGAGCTCGCACAAGCAGTTTCCCTCCCTCCTGGTAGACGAACTTGTTGGGAACACATGCCAATAATTGACTAGATGTTTCCTCTGCCTTTAGCAAAATGAATTTCCAGCAGTCCTCTTGAGTAGACTGGTGACTCTGAAAATGTATTGGCCGTACAAATGACCCGAGTGGTTCGGCAAAAATACGGATTCTGATTCAGTAGGTCCGATGCCAGGCCCAAGACTGCATTGCAAACACGCTCCCAGGTGCTGCTGGTGCTGCTAATGGGCAGAGCTCACTTTGAACAGACGGTTTCCACCTGCCATCACGACCGCCGCAGAGCCTGAGGCTGGATTTGCAATCCTAGTGAAGAAATCATCTCTCCCTCTAGGTGCCTCTACCTAGAGAGCAGTCTGGGCCACATGTCCACGGCAGTATTTCTTCTCTCTCATGTTCTGCCTCAATCCCAGGGCCTCACTCCCCAATGTCCTCCCTTCTATATATTGTTCTCTGTAGTCCTGTTGATTTTCCCAGTTGGCTGTCAAGAAAAGGGGCACATCTTACTAGGGCAGGGAAGAACAAGACAGATCTGCCCACAAGGGTCAGAGAACATAAAATGACCCCTGAACCTTAAAGGGGGAAAATGTACACCGAAAACCCCAAAACCACATTCAAGGGAAAAAATCGTTCATTTATATAACCAGAAGAATAGCAGTGAGAAAGTACCCAAGGATTTTTAAGGATTTAAAAAAAAAAAAGATGAGAAAAAGATTATGAAAAATACTCATTAAATCATTCATTCATTCATTCAATTCAGTTAATACTCGAGCATCTATTAGAGCCTGTGCCAGGCTCTTTCAGGCGCCGGGTACCTGTGCTGAAAACGACAGAATCCACCCCTTTCCTCATAGAGCTGACATCCTCCGGGGGGGGAAAAAGGCACTAAGCAAGGCAGCAAAGAGATACTTAATTACAAATAGTGATTGACTACAAAGGAAACAAGGTGTAGCGATAAAGAATGAAGTGTCAGCGACCCGCTGTGCAGAAAGTGGTAAGAGGCCCCTCTCAGGACATGGTGTTCAAGCTGAGAGTCCAAAGGCCAGAAGCAGCAGGACCTGGGAAGAGTCAGATCGGAGGCGGAGGGAGGAAAGCTCACTTCGAGGGGAAGCAATGGTATCTGCAAAGGCCCTGGGGTGGGAAAGAATCCAGTGGGTCTGAAGAACTGAAATGCATCTGCCTGGCTGGAGCCTAGCACAGTGGGTGGGGCCGCAGAGGAAGCTGGAAGGGGGCTTATAGTCTCTGATCGTGGCAATTAAGCAAAATGAACTTGAAAGCTTAGTGCAAGAGGGTAAATCTATAATTTGGTGGGATGGAATTTGTTTAAACAAGTATTTCCAGAGTGTCTACTTGCTCCAGGATTGGTATATGGAAATAGATGGTAGATTAAACAGAAGAAAAGGATTTGATTGAAAGGAAATGGCAAGACCCTCAGTCACTGTTGAGAAAGCTGTTGATTTACTTGGATAGATGGGAACCCAAGAAAGGAATGTGGTAGAGAGTGTTGGGGGTTTGGGGGTGGTAGACACTAGTGTAGCCCTGCATTGGGATGGCCTTGGATCACGGAAGCAAGAAGAGGCTAAACATACTGCACGTGTGTGTGTGTGTGTGTGTGTGTGTGTGTGTGTGAGAGAGAGAGAGAGAGAGAGAGAGAGAGAGACAGAGATTAGAAATATATATCAATGATATTAAAGAAAACTTTGAAAAAGCAAACCCTCCATAACCTCACCAAGCTCACCTAACCTCTTTCATTTTGGTCACATCTTTCTAGCACCTGGTTGCACGTGTAAGTGGCCCACTTGCTGCAACCATCACAGAGGTACTGTGTTGTCCCGAATTGTCACCGCAGCACACACTGCTATGCAAATGCAGCACTGCCTAGACTGTGTTTCCGTGGTCTCCACGGTTACATTTTAGGGGATACCCCACATTTTTTTCACGAAAAAGTAATTCTCTTCTCCTTTGGTGGTCGTGAGGCCAAGTTTTGGAGCCAGACAGGCCTGGAGTCAAACCCTCAGTTTGACACTTACTGTCTGGGCAACTTGGGCGAAACTGGCCTCTTGGAATGGCAGTTTCCTTGCTCATAAAGAAGGAACGGTCACCCTTCCCTCCCAGGGTAGCTATGAGAACTACGATATTGGATAGAAACTGAACATGGAGATGGGTCCATAGTGATAAGTGGAAGCTCTTTTATCAATGGTACCATTTTTAGTATTCTCTTTTGGCAATTTCAAACAGGATGTAGCACAGCAGGAGGAACTCCGAGGAGTGTAAGTTTCGTCTAAGTTTCACAGCAACAGACAAGACCAATTGTCCTTTTCAGGGTATAGGGGAAGGTCTTCTGCCCAGATCGGGCCAGAACAGTGCCCAGGCACTCACACCACACAATTCTCTCCCACCCCATCTCTCTGCACCTGGTTTCCCTCCCAAACAGGGAGTTACTTGACCTAATTCCACTGCGTTCCCTCAGGGTCCAGGTATCACTACCTTTCGTAAAACCACATTAATACTTCAGGGACACCAAAGCATTCATCAGTCCCCTGAAGCAAAAACATTTACCAAAGCTTGCCTGGCCAGGCTAAAAGAACTGATGCAGCTTAGAAAAGCAGATCCTTTGCAGACAGAAAACCTCTCTGCCCCTGCCCCCCACCCACCCTGTGGGTGTGCCCTGCTTAGTTCTGTTTTCTTCCTAAAGGCCGCTGAAGCCGATCAACCCTTCGGCTGAATTTAAGGGTGAACGCTCTTCGCAAAGTGTCCAAGGTATTTGATACCTGACATAAAGACAGCAGACTCTGTGTGTATAAAATAGTCAGGAAGGAAGAATGACTCCGCATAATTCTCTTCAGCAGATCAATTATCAAGCACTCATTCATTTGACCAATTTTTATTGAACACCTATTATGTGTTAGATGCTGAAAAGGATACAAATACTAATCAGGCATAAAAGCCACTTCTGAATGCTGACAGCCTAGGAAGAGAGCCAACCTAGGCATAACACACATATGTGTGTATGTGTGTGTGTATGTGTGTGTGCGTGTGTGTAAATACCTAAGTACAAAGTATAAGCAAGAATGTCAGAGGAGAGGTTCAGATAAAGTACAGGTGGGGACCCATTCATTCCAGCTGAGGCCTGCCCTGACCACCTGATTTAAGATCACGATTGTTCCCAACTCCCATTTCGCTTTCCCAAGGCACTTACCACCACATACGTTACTTACTTATTGTTTTTGATCCACTACCCCCACTGGAATGTCATTTCCCTCCGTAAGGGCAGAGATGTTTGTGTTCTGATGCGTCCTGAGTACCTGAAATGGAGCCTGGTACATAGTAAGCACTTGACAGATGTCCCTGAAAGCCCGGTGAGCAGGACAGGTGAGGTCCGAGATGACCGTCTCTCCGTCCCGCCATTCAATAAGCATCTGTTGAGCATCCTGTCCATGCCAAGCATTAGCTTTGGCCCTGGAGATGCAAAAAGAAGAAACTTTCTGCCCCCTCTAAGGGCTGGCAACCCAGACAGAGGACAAGGGTGTCCTGCTGAGACAAACAGTGCGAGCAGAGGCTCGAGAGACACAGCCATGGGCCATTTCAAGAGAAGGGGCAACATGGCTATGAGGGGGACATGGAGGAATAAAGCCGAAGGGGCACCATGGGCACCGAGCTCGGAGAGCACAGAGCCCCTGGCTGAGCTGTCCATGCTGACAGCTGAACCCTTACACGGCTCCGAGATAGAAGCTTCATTTTGAACCAACTCCCTCAGTGACAGACAGAAGACTCCATCACAGCCAAATAAATCAGACTTAAGCCGAGAGGTGGAAAGTCAGACCGCGGTAATGCTCTCCTCCTTGCAGCCCATAGATTTTTCATGCTTCACGCTTTGCCTGTTTTCAAGCCACAGAGGAATGGGGGTCACACACGCAGACACGAACAGAATGCACTCGGGCTGTTTCCAACATCGCACGGATTTTCCCAGCCACGACGGGAGAAGGCCAGGTGGGGTGAACCCACCTGCCTTGCCCTTTGATTGCCGGGCCACCTTGAGAGGAAGAAAGATTGTTTCTTCAAGCAGCACATTCCTGGAAAGACCAGGTCGGGGCTGCAGCTCTGAGACACCCATAGGACTCCCCTCGCTCAGGCCTGCATATAACCAGCAGTCAGGATCACTCGCGGGGCCTTGCTGAGTGCTGAGCTCGGTGCCAGGCGCTGGGAAAAGTCATAAACGTGGTAGAAGACTCAGGAAGAGCTCATGTCTGACCCCCCAGGAGGGAGAGAGGAGACGCTATAAAAATAAATGCTTACACGCAGCAGTAGATTGGATGGCTGTTCTGAGCTCTGGAAAAAAAATAGCATACAAAAATAATTCTGTTATAAACTGACTCTTTCCTATATATAGCCAATACAAATAATCATCCACTTCCCTAGTTCATCTGTTTTGTGAGTTCCTGTTTTTAAATGTTGGTTAAAAACTCACCCACAAGCAGAAGTCTAGTGGCAGCCACAGAGGAATGTCCAGCCATCAAGGTGACCTGGAGGTTCCTGCAGGGGGCTGAAGGTGGGGGAGGGGCTATGGCAGGAACCCGGTGATTCATCCACAGGGAAAAATCAGGCCACTTGTGCAAAATCAAAAGCACGCGTTCCAGCTTGCTGCCGCTGCTGGGCTTCCGGTCCTACTCCCTGGCAGACTGGAGAATTCTGCAAGGGAGCGGACCCCAAAGCACTCTGCAAACGCTCCTACCCCTCCCCCTTTGCCCCTGCTCTGGAGTTTCTTTTTTTTTTTTTTTTTTTAAGATTTTTAAATTTATTTATTCGACAGAGAGAGAAAACAGCAGGAGAGTGGGAGAGGAAGAAGCAGGCTCATAGCAGAGGAGCCTGATGTGGGGCTTGATCCCATAACGCCGGGATCACACCCGGAGCTGAAGGCAGACGCTTAACCGCTGTGCCACCCAGGCACCCCTGCTCTGGAGTTTCTTAACAGCCTCACTCTAAAACGCCCGGGATCAACAGTAGGGGGAAAGCACCTACACGCTGTGGGTATAAACGCATATGAAGAAGACACATCGCCAGGGGATTATATGTCCCAGGTCTGACGTGTGGCTGTCCAGGGTGCCTTTCCCTAGGAGCACAAGTGTGAGTGATAAAACCTAGCTCCCCTTAGCTGCCCGGCCAAGGAAACAAGCCCCCTGTCCGACATCCAGGCTGATGACGTTCTGGCTGCAAGGAATGCGTGCTGGGAGGGGTCAGGCAGATGGGAGGGCTCACTCTTCCAACTTGCTAAGAGAATTCCAAGCTGAGTCTTGTCAGGAAATGCTACCTGGTGTTAAGCCTTGTAACTCTACCCGAGAAGCCTCCATTTCTTTTTAATTGTTTCCTCCCTCTGACCAAGGGAGCAATTTAAGTCACTCTGATTCCTCACCAACAGCCTATTGGGTGACAACAGACCAGAAAAGGGAAGACATTCCAGAAATAGGAAACCACTGTGAAAAATACCTGCTCTGAGCTGCATTA
This sequence comes from Ursus americanus, assembly GCF_024610735.1. Taxonomy (NCBI): domain Eukaryota; kingdom Metazoa; phylum Chordata; class Mammalia; order Carnivora; family Ursidae; genus Ursus; species Ursus americanus. The sequence goes on from NC_142134.1 coordinate 53,331,031, forward strand.
AAGCCTTAAGAAATAGGCCCACTCCCTGGTAATGCAATTGTTCAGACTGTCAGGGGATCCGCACCAGCAGTGCGAGCTATTTTGGGTGGTCTTCTGGCTGCTCCGGACAGGGAGCGTGGGTCCTGTCATCCGCTCAGCAGGCCTCCACTGAGTGTCTGTACCGTGCTAGGCACTGACCATAGCTAATAGCTGACATCCAGCGAACACTTCCAGGCCAGGTCCTGAGTTAGTCCTTCCTCAGGATAGATGATCTAACTCAACCCCCCCAAATACCTAGGAGCATCTTGCCATCGTGACTCCCAATGTACGATCAAGCAATGAAGGCGCCGAGAGGTTCAGAAATTTCCCTGGGATCACAGAGCTGAGTCACAGAAAGCCAGGGTTGTACCTAGTTTAGGCTCCAGCCTGAACGGCTGTATTTCTCAGCCTCTACGAGAGATGTCCAGAAGAGATGGTGCAACTTGCCCTGACAGTCTGCTCCAGGCTTTGCCCTCAGAAAGTCCCTTCAAGGGAATGTGAATGTCTCCCCTTCCATCACAGTGCATTTCCTCTCGCTCAGCTCCAAGGGGAGCTGGAGAATTAGGCATAGTGGCCTCTGAGAAGGGGAAGGGGAAGACAAAGGGGAAGGGGTGGGGCGGCGCCTAGAGCCGGCACTGAGGGGACAGAGGCGTTCATTACCCCTGGAACTGGAACCCTTCCAGCGGAGGTCGCCTGCAGCCACTGGGAGCCCACTTGCCGTGTGGTGGAAGCCTGTGCTCCTCCCCCCCCCCCCCCGGAGAGCAAAGGTTCATCCGCCTGCCGAGAAGTCAGAATTCTGCCTCTGATGCAACACGTCTGGCATGCTGTCCAGTGTACAGTGCTCGGGGAAAAGGGCAAAGAGGGCTTTTGTCTCCATTCTGAGAAGAGGCCTTTCGATAACTGTGTTTCCCGGGCCTCGGAACCCCTACACACCTGGGGACTCAGTCCCAGTCATCACAGGTTAAGGGTGGGACAAGCAACAACCCTGGAGCACAGACCCTGCAGCCCCGGACCAGAGCACGCCCAGAGGGCTCGTTCTAACACCAGGGGTTGTGTTTCCAGCACCATCCCACGGGTTCTGTGGGGCTGGGAGAGAGCCCCAGAGTCCGCATTTCTGACAAGTTCCCAGGTGATGCTGTTGGTCTAGGGACCCTGCTGTGTGTCTCCAGAGATCGCTCTGTAGAATTCTGGGTGCTGCGTTAGCCCCAGCAGAGGCATTCCTGCAAATCACAGCTGACAACACAATTCCAGCACAATATCCCAGAAGCACACGCGTGTGAGAGGTGAAGAGGTAGAGCAGGCGAAGAAGGGGGGACAGGTGGAGCCCAAGCAGAATGACGCTTAAGAAGAAACCTGTCAGAAGTGGGGGACTGAGGAGAGAGGAAGCCGGAAGAACTCACAGAGAAAGGCTTGTTTACCAGCCGGCTTTCCATCTCATCCCTAACTGTCCCGGAGTTGGGCTGGGCAGGGCAGGGCCTGCCCGAGGTGTTCTTGCCTTCCTCTGGAGGCTACATTTTCCTCCCAGCCACAGATGCCTGCATTTGCATTCTCTTCCCTTGGGAAAGGCTGGGACAGGTGTCCGCCCTGCGCTCCCAGTTCATTACCATAGCCTTCATTGAGGCCCTGCTGCATCGAAGATTTCAACACAAACAGCCAAAAGGGAGGCGTCCTGCCCTACATGTGCAATCATTTACGCTTCTAGAAAGCCTGGAAGTCTAGACCTAGAAAACAGGGTAGGGATCTGACGTGGTCCACTGAGGGACGCAACCTTACTATTCCCTCTGAGTGGAAATCCCTTCCTCCTTGGCCTCGTGGGGAGCTCCTCACCTTCCTTCCACACTCATCTCAGGCTTTCTGGCTTTGGGAGGTGATCCCTCAGCACCCCAGGGAGGGCCGCCATTCCTTTCTCTCTGCTCGCGCCCTGTACCGTTTCCCTAGTTCCATACTGCTCATGTGTCTGAGTGACAGGAAAGAGATGATGAGCCTCGAAGGATTCCCAGCCTGCCTTCCCCTGCCTCACCCGCTGAAAGGGCTCTTCCCACTTCATTGCTCCATTCTATCACTCTCGAGGAATAGAGATCGCCAGAATTTTTCTTTTCTGTGATAGAGGATCAAAGGCTGGGAGAGAAAAATGAAAAGACGGAAGGAAGGTTTTGAAGAGATGAGAGGCATGTAGAATAGGGCCAGAAGGATGTCTTCTCCAGAACAGAAAAGGAAAACTGGCATGGATCGGGGCAGTTTTCTGGGGGTTTTGAAGAAAGAGTCCCAGGGGAGGCCCAGGCTGCAAGGACAGAGCAGGGGAGAGGTTGTATTCAGGGCGGCTCAGGACCAGTCATGTGGATTCCATTTACGGAGCTTCACCGTACAAGTAAAGGACTTAAATTACTCAGAAGTATCTTTTGGTCACCGGGACCCTTTTTCTTGGACACCACTCTGGGACTGCCCAGCATGGACTACCCTTCCACTGGGTTCCATCCTGCGCTTCTCGGATCTTCCGCTTTGCCGTTCCTAGTGTGTGGCCCAGAGCCTGTGCAGGAGAGATGTGCGGAAAAAGTTAGCTTTTCTCCTCCCTTCTTCCCATCAGGCTGAAATGATGGCAGAATGCAGGATGGGCTGACAGCACAACTTGGGGGAACGAGGCAAATAAAACATCCCACCAAGTCTGCCTGGACGGAGGACCAGCAGCACAGTGCTGATCTTGGCTGGGAGCCCACCATTTACCAGCCCCCCCCGGGCCTCTGGGGTATGGCTAATTAAAGGCATGGTTACTCATCTCATTCCCAAGTCGCTATTTAAGGAAGTAGAATCATGCCATTCCTATAAGGCCTCTGACCCTACGCTAGAGGCAAACAATGCCAGGGCTTGTCCAAGGGGCTGTTAAGTACAGAGCTGTTCAAAGAGCCTGGGAGGAGGGAGCAGACGGCAGGCCTTACAGCTGGCCCAGCTGCTGGACTGCCCCTCCTTCCACGTCCTCCTCTCCCTCCCACGAAGGGGCCGGGATCTGGTGGCAACCCCTCCCTGAGCCCCCTCCCGGGGCAACTCCTCTGTTTTCTGGACACACTAAGAGTCACGCAGCTGACTCAGAAAAAAACACTAACAATCTTTTGGATTTTAAGTAGCAGCGACTTGGAGCATTTGGGATTCTTCAGCTGTTTTTTAAGAAGGAAAAAAAAAATAACATTAATTTTCATCAACCACCTCCTTATGCTAAGACCTGCTCTATTTCAGGCCCAGGGCAAAGCACATGGAAAAGGAGTGAATAAAAGTCATTCCTGCCCTCAATGGGTATCCAGTCGGGGAAGAAACAGATGCATAAACAAGTAAATGGAATAAACACGAAAGCAGACTTACAGACTCTGCGCGGTACAGAGAAGGTGGTGAGAACCTCTAAGGGGTGGGGGGGGGGAGGTGTGCCAGAGGGCAGGAGACCTGGGGTGGGTTTTGAGGCTAAAGTAGTTCAGGGGCGCCTGGGCGGCTCAGCCATTAAGTGTCTGCCTTCAACTCAGGTCATGATCGTAGGGTCCTGGGATCGAGCCCTGCATCGGGCTCCCTGCTTGGCGGGAAGCCTGCTTCTCTCTCTCCCACTCCCCCTGCTTGTGTTCCCTCTTTCGCTGTCTCTCACTGTCAAATAAATAAATAAAATCTTTTAAAATAAATAAATAAATGAATAAATAAATAATAAAGTAGGAGTTCATCAGGTACCTAGTAAGGAAAGAGCATCCCTAGCAGGGGGAAAGCATATTAAAAGTCGTTTAAATCATAGAAAACCAGGCTGAACACACTTGTTTCAATGGGTCTCAAACTTTTCTTCCTTTTCTTTTTTTTTGTTTTTTAAGATTTCATTTATTTATGTGACAGAGAGACAGCCAGCGAGAGAGGGAACACAGCAGGGGGAGTGGGAGAGGAAGAAGCAGGCTTCCAGCGGAGGAGCCCGATGTGGGGCTCGATCCCACAACGCCGGGATCACGCCCTGAGCCGAAGGCAGACGCTTAACGACTGCGCCACCCAAGCGCCCCCAAACTTTTCTTTTTTTTTTTTTTAAAGATTTTATTTATTTATTCGACAGAGATAGAGACAGCCAGCGAGAGAGGGAACACAAGCAGGGGGAGTGGGAGAGGAAGAAGCAGGCTTCCAGCGGAGGAGCCTGATGTGGGGCTCGATCCCACAACTCCGGGATCACGCCCTGAGCCGAAGGCAGACGCTTAACCGCTGTGCCACCCAGGCGCCCCCCCACTTTTTTTTTAAGATTTTATTTCCCCCAAACTTTTCTAACAAATAATTCATAACAGCAGTAATCACTGGTGGGCCTGTCTGAAGCATCCAGCGCAAACATGAGGTTTCTTTTTTTATGATTTTTTAATCAAAATATAATTGGCCTATAACATTAGTTTCAGGTAGCATGAAATTTCTCAGACATTTATTTTCATTTTTTAAAACTGCGTGAATCGTGCATTATAGTTTAAACAGTCTCCTATGTTTGGGCATTAAAATAATGTTTTCGGTTTCTAGTCAGCACCATTATCTGACTTTCCAAACATACCTTGTCAGATAAAATTTGTCCTCCACGGAGGAAGAAGCTTCCTGTTGACCCTTTGGGTGAGAAAAAGGCAAATTTTCCCAGTCTGAAAACTAGAAGGCCTTTAAAAGATGGTCAGAAACCAGAGCTTTGTCTCTGAGTATATGAATGATTTTTCACCCTCACATTTAGGCCTTTGACTGAGTTTGACCACAGTGACAGCGTCTTCCAAACATTCTTCTTTAAGTAAGTTTGTCCTGGTTCCCTTGAGCCCTCATTGGCCGACACGTTGGTTGATTTGAGGAAAATACCAGCAGAGGGGAGGCCACTGGGAGCCAGCCAACAATGGCAGAGTGGAAAACGTGGGAGCTCTCCCCCAAAACCAGCATCGAGAGCAAATCCAAGCCGAGTTTGCAATGATCGCCAGTGAGGAATAAGCTGCCCTCTGAGGTTCGACCTCAGGTGAAAGGTGGCGATTCCCTCATCCCTACGCCAGGCTAACACTCCAGGCCAATGAAGGCAGAAACGCGGGGAGCGGCGGCCAGGCGTTCGAATTTAGTACCCCTCTCGGGTGATTCCGGTGCGCGGCCAGTTGGCGCATCAGTGGGCCGGGTCACCGTGGTTCTCAGCCTTGGCCGCACCGCAGAAACCCCCGGGGGGTTTCATCCACGTGGTGGGGGAGCCCGGCCGCCCGCCCAGTAGATCAGAATCAGAATCTCTGGGGCTCGGGTGTGGCATCGTGGCCCTTAGACCTGGAAGGGAGCCGGTACCCCCAGCTCCGCACGCGGGGGGGACTTCCTGGCAATTTTCCAAGTCCTGTGTGGGTGCCTGGCCCCACAGGAGCCGTCGGGGTCGTCCCCGGGGACCAGCAGGCAGATGCCGTCAGAGCTCCATGTCTCATGATTTTGAGGTCGCCAGGTCGCCTGTGGCCTGGGCGGTCGCAGGAGGGCGGCCTGGGTCACTCCTGCCGCCTGCTTCGCTGTTTCTTATCGGAGGGATCAGCCTGCCGGCGGTGCTAATGGATGACACACAGGGGGCACGTTTGGGGCTCTGGCTTACCCACTGCCCACCCTGCTGGAGTTGCACATGTGGACCCTATGTGGTTCTCGCCCCTCCCGGTTCAGACCGTTGGGTCCACAGCACTGTGGGGAAGGGCAGCAACCCTGACCCTGGGAGCCGCACCGCACCCCCCCCCCCCCCCCCAGCTAACCCATAGGAGGACCAGCCCCCTGCAAGGCAGGCTCTGCAGTCTTCCCGGGTGGCTTTCCAGGCTGTTCCTCCTCGATGTCAAAGGATGCTGCTGGTCGGTGTCCTCTCTTATCTTCCACTGGTCTTGACCTCATGCTGTCCCCGTCTTCAGCTGCGCCCCATGAGGGTGGATGTGTTTTATGGGACTCGGCCTGTTCTTCTCAGTCTTGCTGCATGCCATCACCCTCCGGGCCGGTGGCCCCGTGTGGCAGGGGTGTGGTCCCCACAGGAAGACATCCCATTCTAGGAAGGCGATGATTGCCGCCCCAGGAGTTCGGAACACAGTGGAAGATAAGTTTACAGTTGTGCTAGAAAATTTCAAAGAGCAAATTTAATGTCACCAAAAAGGAATTTTAGCCTTCACGCTTTTTTGCCTACTGGGGAACACCTGCATTTCGTGCTCATCATCCAGAGAGAAGCAGAGTACGACTTTGAGGGAGCCGAGGGGAGCCAATCTTAGCCTGGGATGCAGGGATGAGACAGCGGACCGGTGACAAGGTAACAATCTTAAGTGAACGGTGTTAAGTCACGCTGAAGAGAGAAGATCCCTTCCCTTTCAATACAGACTGGTTTTGAGGAGCCTGGTGCTGTCATGACAATGTCGCTCCCTTCCAGTCAGGAATGGTGCCTTGGACAACGAAGAACAAGAAAAAAAGGGTGTGCGGACCCTACAAAGAATTCCCATGTGCAATGACTGGACAATAAATTAATTCATAAAGTAGCTCTTCCACCCATAATTCTCATTTTTCTTCATTAAATCACTCCACCTCATGTGGGCCCATGAATTTTGTAATATATTTCATAATCAACTTGTTTCGTACTCAACAAGAAGTATATAAATAGCTTTTCTCTACCTATTATTCTAATATTTCTTCAATAAATCACTCATATGGGTCCATGAATCTTGCAATATGTTTTGTAATCAACTTGATTCATAGACAGAGCCCCACCAAACACTATTTGCTCGGGCTCTTCCCATGTTAGGGGCAATCCTGTTGCGTATCCTGTTTTGCTGTGTGTGTGCTCTTCCAAAGCCTCCCTGGGTGATTGCAGTTTGCATCCAGGGCTGCGAGGTCCTGCACCAGTAGCAAGTAGGTGAAGGAATTTTCCCATCTCTGGTTTCAGCGAGCACTGGGGAGGTTTCTTGGGTGGAGCTGGTTGTTGAACTGAGCCCCCCCCCCACCCCACCCCCGCCAACTCCCGTGTGGAAGTCCTAACCCCTGGTACTTCAAAATGTGGCCTTATTTGGAAATAAGGTCATTGCGGATGTCATTAGCTAAGATGAGGTCATACCATAGGAGGGTGGGCCCCTAATGCAGTATGACTGGTGCCCTTATAAAAAGGGGAAATTTGGACACCGTCGCACACACAGGGAGAGGCCCATGTGCACGTGAGGGCCGAGATCAGGGTGATGCATCTACAACCAGGGACTGCCAAGCATGGCCAGCAAAGCGCCAGAGGCCTGGGGAGAAGCCTGGAACACATCCTTCCCTCAGCACCCATCCCGGGAGCCGACCCTTCTGACGCCTTGATCTCAGACTTGCAGCGTCCAGAACTATGAGAATATTCGTCCCTGTTGCTCACGCCCCCTCCAGCTCCCCAGTCTGGGGTACCTTGTTACAGAAGTTCACTACGCAAATGCTCCAAATGGATTTAAAAGCAAAAACAAACAAAAACCCAGGATCTCTCTATGTAGTGAAATCATTGGAAACTTGGAAACGCAGAGAAATCATCTTGTTTTGTTTTGTTTTTTGGTTTTGTTTAACACACTTCGCACTGCGGCAGGAAGCATCATAGACCTCAACGAACATTCCTGATCTGCTGAGAGCTAGTGAGAAAGTCACTGGTTGTGTGTCCATTCCTACACTTTCTCTCCCTTGCTCACCCCAGCCTGTCGGGAGCAGGACAGGTAATTGCATTAAATTACCGGGCAACTCAGATGCTCTCCTTTTTAGCATCAGAGGAGCCTTTCTCTTTAATCAATTAAAACTCTGAGGTCTCCCTGGCAAGGAGAAAAGTCTTAGAATTAGAAGTTGGCCAGGAGCTGGATTCAAAGGGACAAGTTTCTGGATACAAAAAAGGTTTCAGGGGTGCCTGGGTGGCTCAGTGAGTTGAACGTCTGCCCTTGGCTCAGGTCATGATCCCAGGGTCCTGAGATCGAGCCCCGCATCAGGGTCCCTGCTCAGCAGGAAGCCTGCTTCTGCCTCTACTTCCACTTACTGCTCCCCCTGCTTGAACACTCTCTCTTTCTTTCTGTCAAATAAATAAATAAAATCTTAAAAAAAAAAAAACCCATAAAACAAAAACAAAAGGAAGTTTCAGGTGGACCTTCATCAGGTCCCCAGCAGAGGACCCCACAGGGTGGCGCAGGGGGTCCTGGACAAAAGAGGCTTGTACTCCTCCTACCAGATACTGAGTCCCTTGAGGGAGAGGACTCTGTCCCCCACACCTCACCACAGGCCCTATCTTCATGGCTGTTCCATTGAATTCTCCTACTTACCTCTTGGGCACAGAGACTTCTTCCTTACCTGATTCCTGTGCGGGGACCGGGATCAGCAGAGCTCACAGATTGTGGGACGCGGAGAGAGGGCAGCACGTGAGCGTCTCAACAAGGCACTCGTGAGTTTTCGGGGTCACACAAGCCAGAGAAAAAGATGATAAGTGCAAGTTTAATTAGGGTCCGTGAAAGAAGAATGGGTGTTGAACTTAGCAATGAATTTTGCTTTTTGAAGATATAAATAGAACCCCAGAGTCCTTTGGCTCTTTTGACCTATGGAGATGGTTTTCTAATGGAGGACGTGAGACTCACTCACTTTCCTGTATAAGATGGAAGCAGATCTAGGGAGCTTTAGATAAGGCTCTTCAAAAAAAAAAAAAAGGCAAAAGAAAGACATTCATAGCTTCCATCCTGACATTCTTTTCAGGTCCCTTCCTGCCCTAGGACTTCTCAGTGGGTAGATTTGGAGGAAAAGAAAATTCGAATATGAAATTATTTGGTGTCAAGTCCACTTCACTTCCTAGCTATCTGGTGGGTGGCCCACGGAATCAACCATTTGTCCCTCGTGCCCTAGAAATGCCCTCGTTCAAAAGGCCACCAACACCTGGTTACCATGCTAAGCTGAGCCCTTGCTCCCGCGTGGATCCCTGCGGAGGGAGGAGGCTTGGCCTCGAGTGAGCAGTTTCCATTCTCAAGTCGCAGATTCGAATCCCAGGTCCTTCCCCTGCCAGTGAGTTGACTCTAAGAATGGAGAGGAAAGGCGCGATGAGAGTGTCTTCCTATCCTCCTTGTGAGCCGCGGAGGGAAGAGTGATACGTAAAGCTCTGTTGTGCTGATGGGGGGGGGGGATCATACATAAACAAAGCCCTGAAGCCCCGTCACAGGGGCTCAGGAGAAGGGCCCCCACGCCACGCTGTCTGGCTCCCGGCACACGAGAAGGAGAGGGGCCAGGCGCTGTTCTCTCCTGGACGTGGCTGCGGGGCGGAGCGCCTGTGCCCTGCCTTCCACGGAACGGAAGAGCCAGTGCTGACAGGTGACTGGCCCTTTCCGTCTCAGGGACTCAAATAAAGGCGAATCCAGGCGCCGGACCTGAATTCCAATCAGTGAGCCTGTGTTGAGCCCAGACTGACGCCGCCCCTGTGCTAGGGACCAGGAATGACACTTGGCCCCTTCCTCCCAGCCTCCATACATCTCGGGGCGCGGCTGTTAAAGGGTGCAGAACGGCTTTCAACGCCCCGACTTCCCTAAGAAATTGTAGTGATTTTGTACGTTATTATACTCCTGGGGCTTGTTTTCATTTTAATAAAAAAATTTACGTGCAAAAGACACATTATTTTTTCCTCTCTCTTAATCCATAAACCTCATTGACATTTAGGACTGACTTACTTTCTAATAATATAAACAGGAAGTGACTGTTTTTTTCAAGGTTGCTAAATAAATAATCCAACCATATTTTCATGGAAATATCTGACAAGGCAGCTCTGAAGTCCTAGAAAAGAATTCATTCTCTAATTGTCTAATTAAAACCCATTTAATGTAATAAAGTCGAATCTCTAAGGGCCTCCTCTACTAGAGAAAACTTTATTAATCTGAGATGAGTTACAATATGAATTTAGAGGAAATAAACTGCATTTTTTGGAGAGAAAAACAAACATGCTACTAGGGAACTCTCATTTATCCACACTGGCCCCCCATCTGACTCCACGTCATTTGACTGGTGGCTGTCTTCTCCAGTTAGGAACTGCAGACCAAGTTCCCTCCATGACGGCTGGGGGTATTTTTCCTTCTGGAAGACAGACTTGTTCTTCTGCTCCTTCTTGCGGCCAGGTCAAACTGAGCTTCCTGTTCTGACACTTCCTCTCTTGTCCAACAGCTTCCCATTGAAAAGTGAGACCATTCTGGTCAACAAGGTTTGTCTCTGTGGCTGCAAAGGGAGTTCAGTGCTGAATGGAGAATAGCCTTGTCTGGTTGTCCTCCCGAGTGAGAGGGTAGGGCACGAAGTTCTCTCTCCAGGAGCTCCTGGGAATGTGGCTGACGCAGAACAGATCATAATCTAATACGTGGCCTCTGAGTAAGGACAGGCTCTCAGAAGGTCACGTACGCGTGTTATGGATGCACGTGTCTGCAAACTACAGCCATGAATACATCTCTACATTGTCAAAAGAGAAGCCTGAATTGGGACCAACAAAGATTTCCCCAGAGCCTAGAGGTTTCTAAGGAACTTGTCTTAATTAGTAGATCCGTGTAGTTTGTATTTAACATGTCAAATAGATAATAGACTGATAGATGATAGATAGGTAGATAGATTGATAGATGATTGATTGACTCGGAAGTCAGACCGAAGTTTATAACATTAACTGGCAGAAGGATAAGGTATTAAGTTTCCCTCAACCTGCATTTCCTCGTCTGTAAAATGGGCTCAATTACCTCTTCAGGTGGTATTACGGCATCAGTGAAACAGTGTGTGGGAGGCAGGGGAGATGGTTCTGGAAACTCCTGAAATTTCGTGCAAAATGATGTCCATTTTCCGGGGAGATGGTATATCACTTTCTTTCCATTCTCCGAGCACCTGACATAAAGTAAGCCTCAATAAACAGAAACCATTACTACTACTATTCTTCTGGAAGAACAGTTAATTTAGGGGCGTCTTTGTGAGTTCAGGACTTCTGAGCGGTAAGGAGACAGCCTGGGTTAATGGGAGGGTGACAATGGGCGCACCTGTAAACGGATACTTTGCTCAACAATGCGCAGCTTAAGTGGGGCCAGTCACCTGGTGGTCAGATGTTTCCCCCGGTCACCAAGGGGGAGACGGTTTTGCCCGGGAACCCAGCTTGATTTCCTGGTTCAAAAATCACACCTGTGAAACTCGATCCAGGTGGGAAATTCTTCTGGTTGACTCTGCTAATGCCATGGTTCATTATCAAGTTATTTCTCTGGGTCACTCTGAGGTCATCTCTTAATTAGTGACAGCCCCCCCGGGGGGGGGCACAAAATCTAGCTTCTCAGCCCCTGCCCGTAAGCCCATCAGAGCACCTCTCTTCTGTTGAGCACTTCCTGGGTGCCAGGCCGCAGGCAAATAGCCTTCTGCACAGCAGTGCACTTAATCCTCTGATGACCCCCCCGGGGGGGGGCGGCTATAAGGGTCCCCATGTCGAGATGAAGACTCTCAGGCCTGCGAAGTCCAGGTATTTGTCCAAGATCACAGCTAGTGGGTGCTGGAGGCGGCCCTGCAGGCAAGGGCCAGAGCTCTTCCCACCAGCCTCTGCCTCACGGAAAACCACTAATCCCCCCCTTTCTCTCCCATGTCACGTGTGTTTATACTGCAAACGAGAACAAAAGATGGCTTAAAATTCTCATTTTTCTCACCTGCTAAAGAGCAGGACGGCCTCTTGTTGCTGATCAGACTGTACCTGGCTCGGGCTCTCCAGACGATTCCTCCGAGGCTCTTCATGTGGCGTCTCTGCTTGCCCTCATCCCTGCCCCGGATTCTTTCTGGCCTTTCAGAAAACAACCAGCAACAATTTAGCAACTAGTTTAAATCCCTTCAGTTGGCCGAAGAGTCCCCCTTACAGGGGCCCCTGGTTGGAGCAAAGCAAGAGTGCCACCTGGTGGGATATTTGGGTCACTGCCAACAATGTTCCCTGGGCAAAGGTGGGCGGGCCAGGCGGCTGAAGCTACAGCAAGGGCGGACCTTGTCCACACTGCCTGGGACCCTTCCTAGACAGCTACACGAACTAACTCGGCACGGTCCAGGCACTAACTTCATGAAGCTCAAAGTCTTACTCCAATGCAAGTTTGGGACTTTAAAGTCATGCCTTTTGGGCTCCAAAGCCTAGTGAGATTAGGGTGAGGTGAAAGGCAGGCCATCCATGCAGGGGCAGGACGGCGTCTCATCTTTAAAATGTTGAAATTCTTTTCATCGCGAAGCTTTTGCATTAATTTTGACTTTTTATGATTGCACCAAAATATTAGTGATCTTAATTACTGAGTTTGGGGCACCCCTCCCTCACATTTTAACGTGCAGGACAGGAGCGACACATGGCTCCCACAGTTCCTCGCACACCTGCCTTTGCTCTGTCACCGCTGAGAATGGTCTCGGGGTCACCATGCTCCTTCCTGCGTCTCCAGAGTCAGCAGCTAACTTGCCTCTGTTTCTGCCAGGTTCCAGAGCCCCGGGCCACGAGGCCAAGCCAAGAGCGCTTGTAGGCCAGGCCCGGCTGAGGGTCTGCTTTGGGGCTTGACTTTCTCAACAGTGTCCAAGCTGAAGGCCCACATCAGGCCGTATCACCACCAAACTCTGTGTCTACACTGAGTCATGCTAGGCCTCTGATCCACACCTGAGGTTATGTGGGGAGTTCTTTATCTGGAACTTGATGAGTGGGTTGGGAGGCAGGGGGGATGGTTCTGGAAACCCCTGAAATTTCATGCAAGATGATGTCAATTTCCTGGGGAGATGGTGTATCACTTTCTTTCCATTCTCCAAGGAGCCCTTGACCCCCTAGAGAGTAAGAATCGCAACAGTCTTTAGAAAGTCTTCAGGCTTTATCAAGGGTCTGTGGGAGAAAGGGCAACAAGAAATCTCTTCCCATGCCTGGCCACGGAAAACAAGTATCATGGCCTGATGTGTGGTATATCAACAGTTGGGCCATCCTGATGAAAGTCCATACGTTTTTCAAAAATCAAAGGAAGAAAAAATTCCTCTCTCTCAATAAGCTGGAATCTCAGCTGGATCCTGAGAACTGGAGGGTCCCTGCAGCCTTCTTTGTCCTTCCCTCTGTGATTAAAATCTCTTTCCGCCTTGCTATTGTTCTCCGGGAAAGTTCTTTTCCAAGATGGAGACTTGCCTCTGGAATACCTTCCACTCTTTGGGCCTCCTTGACTCATCCTTCCAGATCAGCTTTCTCCACATTTCCCAGCAGGGCTGGGTACTTCATACCCTCCTGTTATCACGCAGTTGACTTTTCTAGACTGATTTGCATATTTCTGTCTCCTGCGCACAAGACTGTGATCCCAGGAGGGCAGGAGCCCACTCTTACTCATTTCTTATCCCCAGCACCTAGCACAGAGTCAATGTGTGTGTGTGGGGGGGGGGGGCGGGGGTGTCGATGGATGAATAAATAAATAGATCCGTGAGTGAACAATTCCCCCCTCCCCCGGGCACACACACTCCTCCATGCCTTCATTTCCTCCATGAGGAGGGTGAATCTCAGGGGGGCCATTAGTATGCCATGAGACCAAGCCACACGGTGTGGGGCGGGGGTGGGGGGGAGGAGGAGCCACACCCACACCAGCTGCAGGCCTCCGGGCAGCTGTGTGCTGAGGTCACGCAGTCAGCACCCCGCACCACCCTACAGTGGCCACACGGCACGCCACTTGCCTCGCCTTCTGTTTGCTGCTCCTGGGTTCAGAGCACACAGTAGGGAGACGCTGACCGAAGGGAAGTCAGGGGCAAGAAAGCGGGTCACCGGCAGATGCCAACTACCCCCCCACCTTGGCAGGGTCCGGGAACCCCGAATCCTCTCTGGGATTCTCTGTCATGGCCATAGGGAGGACCAAAATGAGAAACTGTCGGGCTCTTTCAAACATACTTCAACAGCAGGACAAAGAGCTGAACTTCATGCCCAGAAATGCATTGTCCGTGAACCCAAACGGCCAGTTTTACTTGGCTTCCTCCCCCCGGAATCAGCTTCGTGAGAAGTCTGATAAAATCTGGGGCGGCCGCTCTCGGAGCTCCGCTCGTCCGGAGCACTTTGCAGAAGCTGGAAAGAGAGCCGGGCGGAGGGCGGCCCCACCAGCTGGTTTTGTTCCTGCTCAGAAGGGGGGGAAGCCTCGGAGGAGAGGCGCAGGCCCCAGCACAGCTGTGGTCGTTACTGAATCATTAGATTGGCCACAAACAAGATAAAAATTTCAAACAACAAAGAGGACTTTTCCGTGGTCTGCCGAATGGGGTTTCTCATTGTGTTTTGGTTCCTTCTGGTGGCGGGGGCTGGCGGGCCGGGCTTCCTCACACCTCCCTGCCTTTGCCAGAAAGCCGCAGGAGCCCCCCACCTCTCCCACCAATGCTCCCGCTCTCCTGAACCGGGGCAAAGGGTTTGTTTTTTTAAGTGTAGGTAAATCCGGAAAAGACTCAGGGTTTGGAGTCATTGTTTCGTGAGCAACAGCCTGACCTCCTCTTGTCCGCTTCTCAGAAGTACAGGTCTCTTCTCTGAGGAACACAAAAGCCCACACAGGAAAAGAGAAGAATATCCCAAATTCATGGTTGCGAAAAGGGAAGTCACTTTACTGTTTGTCCTCAAACGTGCACGGCGTTCAAATTCTCCGCCTCTTCCAGATGTCTGCTAGAAATCAGCCTCTTGTCCCTGATCCTGCAGTTTTCTATGCTGTTCCTGTCATCCATCACCCTAGACCTCAGACCTCTTTCTGTTCCCTTTTATACCTAAGTGTGTAATAAATATTATTGACTGATAGAAAGCCTAGAGCCAAATTAACATCCAGAGCATTTTTATAAAAATACAAGTCATTTAGAAAGTGTCACTACAGCCAGGACCCTTATATCATGTTTCATCCTCACTGCAATCCTGTAGGGGTGGGTGGGGTTTTTTGGGTTTTTTGTTTTTGCCTTTTTACAGATGAGAAAACTGAGGCTCAGAAGGATTCTGGGAGTGCAAATTGCTTCTCAATGGTGTGGGTAGAATTCCAGGATGGTCTCACTTGCAAAGCTGAGCTCATCATCTCTTTGGATTTCCCAGGTTTCAGCAGATGACCCAGGGAAGCTTCCAGTGACCAGGACCTAAGGGATCAGCACACTGTCTAAAACACATCAGGGCTCAAAGCAGAGAAAGGCTCACTAGCATGCTGAAGTCGTTCATGCTTTTCCTGCCACAGGGGCATGGACTGCCCAGGTCAAGCCCCCATTCCCCAAATCCTGCCCTTGCCTCCTAACCATGGCCAGCTCTCCACTCCTGCCCACCCTGGGTAAGTATCAGGCCAAAGTGTCCTTTGTCTGCTCCCCTAACTAGCCCTGAGCTCGGAGGGTGGGACAGTATGGTGGTTCTGAGGATGTGTGTGACTGCTGACACTTGCCCCAATCATGCTCATAGCCGATATCCCTGAATTGATCCCAATACTCTTTGCTAGAGAAGCTAGACCAGACTCCAGAACCCTTCTCAATACAGCATTCCAGGCAGACGCCACCAACCCATCAGCAACGTCCTGAGATGAAGCCTGTCGTTACTGGCGTAGCAAATGATCGGTGGAATTTAATTTCCGTTCCCTTCTATCCTTCCTGCCTGCCTTCCCCAGTGTTTCTGGGATGGGTAGAGGGGTGGATGGATGGATGGATGGACAGGTGGGTGGATGGATGGTCGGACAGATGGACAGGTGGATGAATACGGTGGATGGATGGATGGATGGATGGATGGATGGATGGATGGATGGATGAAGGGAACTTGAGCTTTCACCTTACAGAGGAGCCCTGGTTGGCACCACTCCTAATTCTGCTGATTTCACCCAGTGCTGATGCTTCTTCGACAAAACATGCTCTTAGCATGTGGCGTGTGTTATAGGAACTGGTGAGATTCCTGGGTCATCCTGAGGCCACGGAGGATCCTCAGCGTCAGCACTTTGTTTCTCACTCAGTCTCATTTCCTCCCCCTCGAACATATGCCTGAGCTTAAAAACATCCACTCACCCCATACTTCCTTCTTCTTTTTAAGGCTCAAGCTGACAAGAGAAATTTCTTCTCCCACTCACCTTTTTTTTTTTTTTTTCTATACAGAGAAGAAAAAACACTTACAATTCCACTGCGGGGTGCATAGGAATGGCCAACGATTAAAAACTCTTCCGTGTCTTTGGAGCCATAAGCATCCTTAACCTGTGCCATCGGCCGCCTAGAGCTTCTGAATCATCCTATGATTAAGCTATGGATGGGGAAGCATGTTTTTCCAGGGCCTTTTAAGAAGCCCTGGCTTTTGTTTTTGAACCAATCAAGTTATGGTGTTATCAGAATATTCAATCCCTAGCAAAATACCACTTAGTGTTCAAGAGAAAGAAAATGTTAAGAAATTTTTATTCAAGTCAGCTTGAAGAGGAATAAAATAGCTCTTATAAAGCAACACTTTTGAGATTTGAGTACAAGGAAATCAGAAGCATATGGATTGTGTGCTGTTAAAACATGTTTTTGTTTCCCCAGGAAGGAAAAAATACTTGGGAAAAATATATTCTATAAAATGGCATATATTGGAAAATAGCTGGGGATTTTTAAGAAAACCAAAATGTAGCAGGGATTGTCCAACTTTAGTTATTAATATTCTGGAACCAGCTACAGAGTAAAATTAGGTGGTAAAATTATTGTACCATTTCTCATTCCAAGCTGGAAATGACATATTTCTCAGATATTTCTTAAAAAAGAAAAATTATGTACTGAGATCTATGAGATGAGGTTTTGTTTTATTGCCTTTGTTTTGATATTCTTTTTTTCTTTTTTTTTTTAAGATTTTATTTATTCATTCGACAGAGATAGAGACAGCCAGAGAGAGAGGGAACACAAGCAGGGGGAGTGGGAGAGGAAGAAGCAGGCTCATAGCAGAGGAGCCCGATGTGGGGCTCGATCCCATAACGCCAGGATCACGCCCTGAGCCAAAGGCAGACGCTTAACCGCTGTGCCACCCAGGTGCCCCTGTTTTGATATTCTGATAATAATTCTTTTCATTGGACTCACAGTCTGGGAAAGTAAGAGTGTGGAAGTAAAGATGGGGTCCTAGAGTCAGACTACTGATTTGAATCACACCTCTGCCCCTTTAGCCATGGGATCTCCACAAGACATTCACCTCTCCCTGTGCCCTAGGTTCCTCATCTGGGAAGTGAGAAGAAAAAGAAGATGAATTACTACACTTACCACCTGGGTAAAGCACTTGAAATAAATGCCTGATGCAAAGCAAGTTCTCGGTAAACGTTAGCTGGTATTATTTGTCATCTTACCTAAAATGCTAGCCACTAGACAACACCGTGGCTCAGTTACGCACTTCAAAACTTGACAAACCTTCAGGTAGGCTGACAAAGAAAAAATGAAATAAAATGAAATGCAAGTGGGGACATTACAACCAACTGTAAAGAAATAAAAAGTATTAGGAGAGAATACTATGAAAAACTGTACACCAACAAATTTGATAATTTATAAAAAATAGCAAATTCTTAGAAACACACAAATTACCTAAACTGACTCAAGAAGAAATAGAAACCACAACAGACCTATACCAAGTAAAGAGAGTGAATCACTCATCAAACTTCCCTACGAAAAAAGGTCCAGGACCAGATGTCTTCACAGGTGAATTCTACTAAATATTTAAAGAAAAATTAACATCAATCCTTCTCAAGCTCTTCCAGTACTCAGTTCTTTCAGGACTCTGCCCTCCCTGACCCTTCTCTATTTCTATAGTATCCCCTCCCCACACACAAATTTGCATTCCCTCACCTCAACTTATTTTTCATCTTAGCACTGTCACCACCCAATATATTATATACTCATTTTCTTATTTACTCATTGACTCTCTTCTCCTTCTAGAATGTGGGAGCTCTATCAGAGCAGGGAATTTTTTTTCTACTGTTGAATTCTCCATGCCTAAGATAGTGCCTACCACATAGTGGTGCCTATAAAAATTTGTTGAAAAAATATACTGTCTAATCATTCTTTTAGTGAAAGAGAATAAAGAAAAATCTAGAGAGGACCTGGGTATTGCAGAACTCTAAGATCTAGCTGACTAGAAGAACATGAATCTTCAGAAGCAGATAATCAAGAAAGTGTTGTGTCAGGAAAACAAAGGGAAATGAGATTTCTGCAGAGCAGGGACTGGTCAGCAGTGTCAAATAACGCTGAGAAATCAAGTACAGCAAGAACCAAAATGGCCACTGGATTGAGCTACAAAAGATGAGTGACCAACTTAGCGAGAAGCATTTGGGGGTATCATAAAGCTAGAAGCCAGAAGCCAGGCTGCTTTCAGGGGTACATGAAGAAGACAGCATATTCTGACAACATTTCAAAGAAGTTTCTTTATTTAAAAAATAAAGAAGAAGAAGAAGAAGATTCAGAGATAAGGAAGTTGCTAGAAAGGGTAGGGGTCAAGTGAGGATATTGTTTTTAAGTGGGCAAGATCTGTAAATGTCTAAAAGCCTATGGAAGGAATGCAGCGGGGGTGAAAAGAAGCTGAAAATACAGCGGAAGGCAAGGTTCGCAGAAGGAGAAGTATGGGAGCCAGACCATAGGACTGAATTTAGCAAGGAACAACCTCTCCTACACCCTCAGACTGGAGGAAAACAAGACCCAGAGAGCCCACATGACTTACCCACCAGCCCAACCAGGACCTAGGTCTCCAGTGTTCTTTTTCCTATGCAGTTTTTTTTTTCTCTTGCTCAAATTAGAATGTTCAAGGGGCAGTGACAGGGAGAGAGGGGTAGAAACCAAAACTAGTAAGTAAAAACTGCTGACTGCAATAGATTTTTTCACTGAAGACTTTCACAGGGAAGGTACTTCTTCCCACTTAGGAGCTCCCTTCCCCGCAGTGGGAGCCCCATTAGCACAGCATCTCCCTGAAGCCCTCACTCACCCCTTCCCAGGACAGTAGAGGCACTTACCTAATTGGGGAATCTGTGAGAAGAAACAGAGCATGCACAGCCCAACCCCTTCCTGTGTCTTCTTTTTAGGAAATACCAGAGAAAACATGATCTAGGTGGCTCTCAAACCATGGCAAGCAGAGCAATAAAGTTCTCCACGCCTACCCTGTGTGGAGGCTAGCAGTGGTCTGACTCTGTCTGTGGCCAGATGGGTAGGTCCGGCCAATATGTGGGCTCAGGATTAGGAAGTCCATTTGCCCACAGATATGTTCCACTTTCTCTAATGTCGGCCTTATCAATAGGAAAGATGTTATTCTGGTGTTTCTCAGCCTCCCTCCTTTGTCTTTTTGCTCTTCCAGTGGATTCAGAAAAAGATGAGGAAGAAGGGAGCTAATTACTCCAACAGAAGTTATACCATTAAAATTGGCATGTGAAACTTGATTCTCAAAATCATTCTTCTTAAGGTATAAAGACCAAAGAAACATATTTTCTAATATAACTTTAAAAATGCAAGTGCATTCTTTTCAGAGAACACTCAGAGGGGAGAATAGGAGAGCCTGATTGCTTTCATGTATGTGTAAAACCCAAGGCACGTGCTTTCTTCATTCAGTTGCGTCAAAGTACAAAATCACAATTGATCGTTTCTTCAGCTCTTTCCAGGATTCCACTGTTTTCTGTCTGGAAACAGCCATGGCCACATCCACAATTCCAAACTTGAGAAAATGACCCAGAATCATCACATGTGAAGAGGCTGCGTGGCAATGACCATTCACTGAGGGTGGGAGAGAAACCTGCCAAAGTACATTCCTTGTTGATGAGAAAAATGCATCAACAATTGTAAAATTAGGTGTTTGGCACCATGTTGAGCAGTGGATCCAGTTTTCAACTTACTTCTTTCCAACTTTTTCAGTGCCAAAGAGTCGATCCTAATAATCATTTCAGAAATAGTCACTGTCACCTTCTCCCATTTCTTCAGTCTCCATATTTCAAATTGAATAATATTGGCCTTGACCTACAACTTCTCTCTGCTGCTCCCAAGTTGCTATTTGGAAATTTACCAAATAATCGTTAGGTCTATCAGGGAAGACAAAGATTAGCAGCAAAATCCCTCTTGCAATGTTGCTTGAAAGCTATTTTAAGAAGCAAAGGGGCTGGGGATTATTCAAAGACTTTATGGCACATCGGACTCCGTGGGAGGTTGGAAGTCGAGGGTGGGAATGTGGGCAGGGACTAAAGCAGCTGGTAAAGGCGAGGCCAAAGGAGACTCGGAGCAGAGGCGTGTGGTCTGTGCTCTACCCTGGTCCCGCAGTGAATGGCCTCCAACCATCCCACATTCTTGCAATGGTTGTGCAAATTCAAAGCTCCCAGAGAGAGGATCTGGCCCCTTTGGTTTCTAAGAGCAGGCACTTCCCTCTACCACCTGCCCTCCAAAAACACCAGCCTATGGCGGGGATCTCCCTGAAAGAAAGAGGGAGCGTTATCGGAGAGGTGGGGTTGGGTGCTGGGGGCAAAGGTGGACGAGTGACCCCCATACCTGGGCCCCGTGGGGGGAGTCCTGTGAGCATCAGCTCAGTGGCTTGATTTATCCATGATGGTTTATTGCACGGTGATCCTGAGAGCTCTCATTCCTCCAAACCTCCTCCCTCCATAGTGATTAAGTCCTTCTGAGTAGAGATGCATCAGTGAACAGAGCAGACAGAGTCCCTGCCTTTCTACAGTTCCACAGCTTCCTCAGATCATCCACCTCGACTTAGGGGCCGCTGAGTTCACCCTTGCTGTTATGAGCCCTCAGTTGCTGTAAAACAGTCCCATTCAAACATCAGCCCTCGTCCGATAGAAAGTCTGGGAAGGAAGGACACCGCTGGCACAGACTTGAAATATGAAGGACTGAGATCTCTGAGTTCAACTCATCTGCAAATGTTAAAGTGAGCTCGAGCTCAGGGTGGACACAAGGAAATGCAGAATGTGATCATGTCACAGGGGACTGATCACCAGCCAGTGACCCTGAGGGGTCAGCAGACGACAGCACAGCTTGCCGGAAACTTTGTACCTACTGATATTGGCACATATTAGTGCAAACACACATTTCCGTTTCGGTAGATTCTTTTATAAAACTAATAATTTCACATTCAAAGAATGAGCTGAGCTACCTAAAGTGTGTAGTGTGTGTGTGTGTGTGTTTTCACCAGCAAGTACGAACAAGAGTTAACTTTCCTCCCTTGTTTTTCACGGTGACATCTGGGCATCTGTGATGGTCAATATCATGGGAAAATCACAAGCCTTGGGAGCTTCCAGGTCGAACACTCTCAGTTGTTTATCTATGTCCACGGCCTTGGCGAAGTTTCCTAACTTAGTCGAGGTTTGTTTCCTTACTTATAATTTTTTACTTACACTGATTTTGCAAATGAAGAATCTGACCTAGCTCAGCTAAGTAATTTGCCTAAACCTGGAGCCCCTGTTCTCCAACACCTCATTCTACTACCTTCTTACAGGGTGGTTCTGGTAGGACAGGTTCAGCTGCAAGTGACAAAAACCCTCAACATTCTCCTTCACAGTCATCAGGGGCTGCAGCTCCTTCTTGTTGCTTTACCATTTCCAGTAAGTGACTTCCACCTCGTGGTCCAAGATGGCTGTTCTCATCCAGCCATCATGTCCACATTCCAGTTGGCATAGAAAAGAAGAGACAAAAAGAGGCATGTTTCTTCCTGCTTAGGACCCTTCCTAAGAATTGCATGCAACACTTCTGCTTACAACACAGTGACCGCACAGGCACGTGTAGCTATAAGGGAGGCTGGGCTCTGTGGTCTTCTCACAGGAATTCATGTGCCTAGTTAAGAAATGTGACATTATATTATTAAGGAAGAAGGGAGAGGTGATGCTGGGGGACAATCTCTGGTGTGTGGGGTAATGGAAACTATGAAAAGAGGGGCACCTGGGCGGCTGAGTTTGTTAAGCATCTGCCTTTGGCTCAGGTCATGATCCCAGAGTCCTGGGATTGAGCCCCATGCTGGGCTCCTTGCTCAGCGGGGAGTCTGCTTCGCCTTTTGCCTGCTGCCCCCCCCCACTCATGCTCTCTCTCTCTCTCTGACAAATAAATAAATAAAATCTTGGAAGGAAGGAAGGAAGGAAGGAAGGATGGAAGGAAGGAAGGAAGGAAGGAAGGAAGGAAAGAAGGAAGGAAGGAAAGAAGGAAGGAAGGAAAGAAGGAAGGAAAGAAAGAAGGAAAGAAGGAAAGAAGGAAGGAAAGAAAGAAGGAAAGAAGGCAGGAAGGAACTACGAGGGAGAAGGTAAAGGAAGCACCAGGTCCCCTGCCTGGCTCAGAGTAGGTCTCTGGAACATAACACTGTCATTTATTAGGATTGACCTCTATCAGTCATCCTGTAGAACACACGCAGAAAACCACAAATTCAAATCAGTGAAGGGAAGGTCACAGAAAAAGGAGAAAGAAACATTTTTTAAATCCCCATGATATTATGTATTGGGCCTCTTTTTCCACACAAAAGCACCGCCTTTGCTCATCTGCAGCCTCCTGAGGACTGTGTGGAAGGTGATAATGAGAACGGGCTTCCGCAACCATCCTCCCCGCAGCATCGGGGCGCCCCACGTGACCCATGGGATGATGCTATCACAGGTGACCGCTGGTAAGTAATTTCTACCGCAGCAGTTAATGGAAATGCAGTTTTCATTTACAGTAAGAAAATTGAAATCTCAGCCAGCCTCTGCGGGTTCCATCTGACCCATTCCTCATTTCTCATAAGACTGTGTGTTGTTTTCATTCCCCTCGTGATTAACCTTTATCATGAAAGGGTAGGGGGAGCCAAGTAATTGAAATCCCCAGGAAATCTCCACATCACACTGCCATTCAGCAATCGTCCTCAACCATCCTGATACCAGGGCTCCCATCAAGTAGGAAAGGGCCATTTCTAATTTGAGGTTGGGATATTATCTAGGAGGGAAAGTTCCAGATGGTTGGACTGAATTGAAGCGACAGACAAGCAACCAGTATGGAAGGGGGGAGAGGAAAGGGAGAGCGGAGGAGGGAGGAGAAAGTGGCGGCAGAGGGACCCAAGTCATTGACAAACCCTCAAGGGTAGCGGACGGCTCCCCTTGGGTGGGTGGTATGTGGGGCATCCATACATGAATGCCTTCCACGCAAAATATATTTTCAACTCACTTTGGCTCTGGCTCTTTGAATTGCCGGTGATCTGTGGCTCCACAGAATTTCTCCTTTGTTAGAAAGAAGTTAGCTAAACATGACGCAGACTTGCTCCTTCAGACGCCCCTTTCCTCTGAATTCACGGTCCTTGTCCCTCCGCTCCTGACCTCTCAAGAGCCCCATGTCCTTTCCTGTCACAGCCAGCTCCTCCCTTGTACGACCCACTCAACAGAATGAGCGAGGAGCTAACAGATTTGCAGCAAAGCGAACATCTGCTTGGCCACGTGAGTTGAGGCGCTCAGTTTCGTAATTTTGTTGAGAAAGCAAAAGAGCACTAGATACCCTCCCTTTCGCAGAGGCTCACCCTGTTTAAGGTTTTATCTCTTCCCTGTTTTTTCCTGTCACTGCTCATCACATGACCAAATGGGGCCCGACTGCCATTTTCGTAGCCCGGAACTGATACTTTATCAACCATGTGCAAGTAATTTCCAGAAGGGGGACTCTGGTAAAATCAGGAAGGAGCCATTTTAGCAGCCAGTTGGACTCAAAGGTTTCCCAAAACCTACACGTGTTCCAGCCATGACCAATTCAATATGAAGTAGTGATGGGGGGGATCGACCTACTCCATCCTGAAGAGCTGAAAGCCTTTCCTGTTTGATTGCTCAAAGATGTTCACAGAGGGAAAATTGTCTTTTCCCTTATTCATTCACACATCCTCAAATTCTTCTTCCTGCCCAGTCTCTCTCTTTTAGGAGATACTCATTTTGCCTTGATTGGCAGGACTTCATAGGCACTGGCGCCACATTCATCCATTAGTCTCTTGGAGGGCATGCTCTCCAACTTGCAAGCCAACTAGGGTGGCAGGCTGGGGAGCATTTCACTGGTCGGTTAGGTTCAGGTTCAAGCCTGGAAGCTTCCTTGTCCCCACTCTTACTCTTGAATCCTGTTTCATTTGCATCTGTGTACGCGGGAGACACTGGAGCCTGATGATGGCAGGACTGCTAGGAAACCTACCGAGTCTGACTCATCCTCATCTTCTCCTTCTGCATCCCTAAATCCAGGGAAACCACGTGGTGTCCCCTCCAAAACCCCAAATATGGAGCTGATCCCTGCTCCTTGGCCTTCTGCAAAAAGGCAGGCCAACAGTGCCCGTGGACGGAGAGTGGACCAAGGCAGGAAAGACTCACAGGGTATTGATTTCAGAGTACTGGAACCTTAGGGATCATCCATCTTTGTCACTTTACAGAGAAGAGTGCCATAGTCAAGTTTGCACGCCAACCCGTGGCAGAGCCAGGCCAAGAGACAGAACCTTGGACTCCCAGTTCAAGGCTCTCTTCACTGTGCCCAGGGTGCCCAATGGAATGCTGATGATTTGTACCAAATGGCACTCCCCAAACGCTAGAGCTCCCGACACCATAGGAAGATACCGAAGGGACATAAAAGGTAGAACCATTGGCAGAGAGAGTGGGGCAGAAACTTCTTTTTCTTTATGGCCATCTGGTGTTCTATTGGCCTCTTCACAATGGGAGAATTGAATGATCTGAAGGTCAGGAGGACAGCAAAAGAAATGAAGTAAGGGGGGCGCCTGGGTGGCACAGCGGTTAAGCGTCTGCCTTCGGCTCAGGGCGTGATCCCGGCGTTATGGGATCGAGCCCCACATCAGGCTCCTCTGCTGTGAGCCTGCTTCTTCCTCCCCCACTCCCCCTGCTTGTGTTCCCTCTCTCGCTGGCTGTCTCTATCTCTGTCAAATAAATAAATAAAATCTTAAAAAAAAAAAAAAAAAAGAAATGAAGTAAGGGGTGCCTGGGTGGCTCATGTGGTTAAGAGTCTCACTTCCACTCAGTTCATACTCTCAGGGTCCTGGGATCAAGCCCCATGGTGGGCTCCACGCTCAGTGGGGAGTCTGCTTCTCCCTCTTCCTCTACCCCTCCCCCTGCTCATGCTCTCTATCTCTCAAATAAATAAATAAAATCTTTTTTAAAAAAATGAAGCAAGAGGGTCAGAAGAACGTACATGGTGGCTGGGAGAGTAAGTGGTGCAACCAGCCGGCATGGGTCTAAATCCCACTCTCTCCCTTACTAGCTTTCTGCACCTCAGTTCACTCAGCTATAAAATGGAGATGATCTATGTGCTCCAAAGGTTAGGATGAAATGAGCCATTTCATGGAAAGTACTTAGGACAGTACCGGGCACATAGCTAGCCATTGTTCTATTACCAGGAAAGGAAGCACGAGGACAGCCCCGAGAAAGCCACAGGACCTCTCTCAGGCTGACTGTAAGTAAATCCCCCTTCCTGTTTCTGGCCGTGTTGCTAGGACAAAGTACACGGTGAGGGAAAGGGCCTGGATTTTACACCCGTATTAGTTACTGTGGGGCTAAGTTGCTGTGACAGAGAGGCCTCAAAACGCCATGACTTGGGGCGTCTGGGTGGCTCAGTGGGTTGCACTCCCGACTCTTGGTTTCGGCTCAGGTCATGATCTTGTGCTGGCGGGATCGAGCCCCATGTAGGGCTCCCGCTCAGCGCACAGGCTGCTTCAGATTCTTTCTCCCTCCCCCCCACCCCTCCCTGCTCGCGCACATGCATGCACACGCTCTCTCTCAAATAAATAAATTAAATTTAAAAAACACACCATGATTTACAGGACAAAGAAGATTATTTCTCTGTCACATCGCAATCCTGACGTAAACTGTGCTGCTCAGTGAAGGAGCTCTGTTTCTTTAGGACTATTTGGGAAGCCTGGTCCTTTCCAAGTCGTTGCTCTGCCAACGCCCTTTGGATCTTGTCAAACCGAATCCCCCCCACGTCTGGATTTGAGCCAGCAGGTGGAAGGGAGGCGTGAGGAGGAGGCATACCCGTGGACCTAAGGCTCAAGCCGGAAAGCGGCACCATGATCTCTGCTCACACTTAACTTGCAAGAATTGTGTCACACGGTCACAGAACCCCTGACTGCAGGGGAGGCTGGGGATGGGGTCCAGCTGCGCAGCCACGAACCCAGTGAGGAGGGGAGAGAGACCCACCTCAAATCCAGTTCTTTTGTTTACCGATGGTGTCTAGGGGCAAGTTATGGAAACTCTTTCTGCCTCCTCTGGCTCATTCACTGAACCGGCTCGGTATCGTCAGTCGCTCTTCCATTCTGCAAGTATTTCTTGAGCACCTACTATGGGCCGGACTCTGTTCTAGGTCCAGGGGACGCAGCTTTGAACAAGACAGACCACGCCCCTTCTGCTCTGGAGCGGATTCCCTGTAAGGCTAATGAGGAGCCTTCTGAGGACTTTTTCTTTTCATCCCAAATAGATATTCATTTTCATGCTGAATTTTACATTCTTTTTTTTAATTGTTTTTCTAAACAAGGACCTCAGATTTATATGCTCTGCAGCCTCACGAAATTTGCATCTGCCCCTGTTGTTCTCAGGGAGCTAACAGCTGAGCTGGAAGGAAGAAAGTGCACAGTAAACAAATAAACATATACAACACGAGATGATGGTGACCGTTACGCACAGTACGGTCCCAGGGAGGAGAGAGGGCCCTGCGGTATTCAATGCAGCTTGAGACCTTTCTGGAGGGGTGTCACGTGAGCAGCAACTGAACAGGGGGAGTTGTTGCTACTTTTTCCTAAAGCCTGGTGTCATTCACAGATCTCTGTGTGTGCTGCTGATTGTTCTTTAGAATTTATTTCTGGCAGTGGAGTTAATGAGTCAGAGGGAAAAATGTTCTTCACGTTCTTGAAGTCATGGGCTGAAACCTCTCTTTTGATGGAGACTTCTCATTAGGATTATAAAAGAAACGATGAGGGGCGCCTGGGTGGCTCAGTCGGTGAAGTGTCTGCCTTGGGCCCAGGTCATGATCTCAGGGTCCTGGGATCGCCTCCCGCATCAGGCTCCTTACTCAGCGGGGAGCCTGCTTCTCCTTCTGCCTGCCGTCCCCCTGCTTGTGCTCTCTCTCTCTCAGAAATAAATAAATAAAATTTAAAAAGAAACAACAACAACGATAAAGACCTAGATTTTAGAGATGTTTAAACATCAGTTTTTCAGAGCTTAGATACACTCTAGACTTTTAAGGGTTACTCCTATCTGTACTGTCTGGGCTTTTCCACATCTGAGGTCCTAACTAGCCTTTTCCACCTCCCACAAGAACCCCCGACATCCAATTCCTTATTCCAGAGTTCTTTCTTAAGTCCCTTCTTAAGGTGGGAAGGAAACTGGGTGTTGACGAGCCCACTCCAGAGAGACTGCGGACTCGCCCTAAGACTCGTAGCGAGGGCATGGTCAAGCTAAGCTGGGGCCTCCATCTTGCAAGTCCTCTGTCTGTAATCAAAACCAGCGACAGATGAAATGTGCCCGCAGCGTTCTGGGAGCATGGAACTTAAGGCAGAAGTGTTTAAATAAACACTCATGGATACGGCCTGCCAGTTACCTGCTTCGCAGGTGGTTATGAGCATTGACTGCGCTCACAAATGTCCAGTCCACAGCACAGTGCTGGAACAGCGGAAGACACGTTTCAACGTTAGCAGTCCATATGACTTTGGTGGCAGAGCCAGGGGAATGTCCCAAGACCAGATGTGGGCCCCGTGGGAAAGGGAGCAGGTGTGGGGCACTGTGGGGTGGTCTTGGGGCCTGTAGGCACGAACAGAAGACCTCGGCAGAACAGGGCTGGCTGTTATACCCCTGGAATCCCAGGAGCTGGGGAAGGAGTCACATGAGACCACCCAGAGGGAGAGAGAACTTCAGCCTGGGTCAAGGGAACCACAGGAGATGGGGGGCCCAGCTGGAGGCCGCTGCAGGGCCCGTGACAGGGCCAGCTTTAATCATCTGCCAGGCCACCCCACAGAGGCCAGCTGCCGGCCCAAAGGGCTTAGGCCACCCAGCCACGTGAGAACGATCTTATTCCCTTACCTCTCCCCTTTCTGGGCTTCTTTCCAAGCATGGAGGGAAACAGCAGCTAGCAAGGGGAGGAGGTGAGTAGAGGGAGAGGCGAGGAAAAGGACCATGCCCCCTTTCCCAGGGCAGGCTTCCAGGATGAGTAAGGTCTGAGCCAAGGGAGAAGAAAAGACTTCAGGCTAAATCAGTTTCAGGGTTTTAACTATTACCTGGGACTTGGAATGTTAAGGTCTGAAATGAGGCTATTTTTTCTTGCAACTCAAGGGATTTTTGTATTGTCTGAACATGACAGTAAGTTCATTGGCTTGTCCGAGTCAGCTTTGGAGGAAGAGGGATTCTGCTGCCATCAAACAAAATTTAAGAAGACCATGGGGGGGGGGCACAAAACGTGGATCGGCCCCTACTGCTCTCAGGGGCAGAGAGATGACAGACGGACACAGAGAGAGAGAGAGAGAGAGTTGCATTTTGTTCACAAACCCTGTATCATGTTTTTCCAGTGAGCCAGTTATACATGATTTTAATTTGATAGTCATTCTGGCTGTGTCACACACGTGTAATGTTATTTCCTAAATCATCGCTTTCTGCCAACAAGACCCACTTGTATTCCACTCTAGTACACTCACTCCTGAGTTAAAAGTAATGTTTGGACTCCCTTTTAAACTTCATCTTCCAGATTACACACGTGAGTTTTATCTTCCGTAAGCCTTTCACTTACCGAAGCCTCGGGGCTGTATCCTGTATGAGCCGATGTGACTCTGGACGCTGCCTGAGCTCAAAATCACAGCCGCCGACTCCTAATATCTCCAAGCCACGGAGTCGTACACAGTGTTTTCATGTTCCTTAAGGCCTTCCCCATCGCTTGCTGCTGACAGATTACATGTAGTCAGTTCATTCATTCATTCATCATTTATTGGATTGGGTACCCCCTTTATGCCCATCACCCTGTGGGGTGCTGGAGGTACAA
Organism: Ursus americanus; assembly: GCF_024610735.1. Classification (NCBI taxonomy): domain Eukaryota; kingdom Metazoa; phylum Chordata; class Mammalia; order Carnivora; family Ursidae; genus Ursus; species Ursus americanus. The sequence goes on from NC_142134.1 coordinate 53,359,915, forward strand.
ACATGATAGCTAAAAACACACGCTCCCTGCCCCCCAAGGCACGTGCCTTCTACTATTTCATGATTCAGTGGATACTAAATTATTGTCATAACAGGTGATAAGGACAATGTTGGCATGATCTACCAGGTGCAGTGGGAGCACAGGAGGGAGTCATTAACTCTACTTGGCAATGGGTCAGATCAGTTTCACAGACGAGGAGACCATGGAGCTGGAAGGATCAGTTAAGACGTTGCCAGGCAGCTGAACCGGGGTGGGCAGGCAGAGGGAAGAACTTGGACGGAGGCACTGCATGAGTCAGGATGGCCTAAGTTATGCTAAGGTAACAAAATGACCTTGAAGTCTTGGCAGCTAAATATAACTGAGATCTATTTGTCATGAACCCCATGTCCAGTGAGGGTCAGCGGCTTGGGGGGTGGGTAGGAGGAGCAACGGGCAAGGCTCTGCTCTACACCATCCCTTCAGGACCAAAGCTAGCAGCGTCCACACACTCTTAGAGCTGGACCACCCAGAGTGTGTGGCTTCCAAGTTTGCTCTAAAGGACACAAGAAGCTGGTAGGTAACACACTGAAGGTAAATTCCTCAGCACAGAGGTGATATATATAATTTCCACTCCCACTGCATTGGCTAGAACTCATCCCATAGTTCACCAGATGGTGAAATGTACAGGAACACGTGGCTAGTCCATGAATATAGTCAATGTCTCTGATACAAGCACAAAGGCACGAAACCATTTCCTAGGTTTAGGAAATGGAAGAGTTCAAAGTGATTAGAGAAGAGAGTGCAGAGAGGCAGTAGCAAAAATTAAGAAAGGTAGGGATACGACGGTGGAATCTTGGGTGCCATGCATAGGAGTCTGGACAGCTGTATGTGCAAAGCAAAGTTTTCGAAGAGTTTTAAACATAGTATTGTGGTCGTATTTGTGTTTTTTTTAAAGATTTTATTTATTTGACATAGAAAGAGAGAGAGAGAGAACGAGTGGGGGCCAGAGGGAGAGGGAGAAGCAGGCTCCGCGCTGATCAGGGAGACTGACCCGGAGCTCGATCCCAGGACCCTGGGATCATGACTTGAGCCAAAGGCAGACGCTTAACCAACAGAGCCACCCTGGGGCCCCATATTTGTGTTTTAAGTGCATTCCTCATGCAGCAACACAAGGGATGAATTAGAAAAGGATTGAAATAGGAGATGGAAAGGCCGATTTGAATCCTACAATTGTCCAGGTTAAAGATGATGGAGGAACTAAAATAGGGTCATTGGGGATGAATACAAGAAAGGTTAAAGAGACAGCAGAACTTCATGCCTAATTATGTACGGAAGAAGGAGGAAAATAGGATGACTTTCTAGTCTGCTCTAGATGCCACTAGCTAAGTAGCACCAGTCAAGACAGGGAATACAAGAGGATGAGTGGGCTTGGGGAAAAGACTCTGAGGGCAACTCGGGACCTGGGCGTGAGCTACCTAATGCGCTTGTGAGGAGTTGGGTTGTATCCCTCAAAAAGATAGGTTCAAGTGAAAACCCCTAAGAGCTCAGAATGTGACCTTATTTAGAAATAAGGTAGCTGCAGAGCTGATTAGTTAAGATTAGGATGAGGTCGTCTGGAGTAGAGTGGACCCTTAATCTACTGTGACTGGTGTCCTTGTAAGAAGACAGCTATGTGACAACGGAGGCAGAGGTTGGAGTGATGCACCTACAAGCCAAGAAATACCAAACATCAGGATCTAGAAGGGGCAAGGAAGGATTCTCCTCTGGATGTTTTGGAAGGAGCAGGGCCCTGCCAACACTGTGATTTTTGACTACTGGCCTCCAGAGCTATGAGAAAATAAACTTCTGTTGTTTTAAGCAGTTTGTGGCCCTTGGTTACAGCAGCCCTACGAAACGGATGCCGGCATCCAGGTGGAGCTGCCCAGTTGACAGTGTAGGTGAGGTCAGATCAGTCTTCCTCTACAAGCCCAGGGCGCATCAGTAAGGAGCACAGAGCCGGCTGGGGCTCATGCTGGAAGAGCTTTATTTTGCCCCGGGTGGAGGGGAGGAAAGGAGAACAGACAGGGAACATCATAACAAAGAGGACATTTGAAGAGGCCTTTGGAGAGTAAGTTGGGATCTTTTTCTGTCCTAGCTGAAGACAAACTGCCGGGAGCCAAGCCTACATATCTGGCAAGTATCTGACAACGTTCATCGGGTACTTGGGTGTTGGGCTCTGTGCTAGGCACTGAGAATGTGACAGAGAGCCAGCAGGCACAGTCCCGATTCTGAGGCAATTATAATCCCCTGGGGACACAGACGAATGCCAATCAGTAGCAAGTAACCACCCAGAAACACATACAGGAACTCACTCTGGTAAGTGAAGGGCCATTATCAAGTGTTAAGAGAACGTATTTCAAGGAAGTTGATCAACCCTGGAGGCTGTGACAGACTTTTTCAGGAAGTGAGGTTTGAGCTGAGATCTGAAGTAAAGGAGTTAATTTTAGGTGAAGAGGGAAAGGGAGGGGAGAGTCTAGGCAAAGGCTCTGGAGCAGGAGGGGAGGCTTGTGCTGATTTGAGGATCTGAAAGACAGCCAGGGTCACTGCAGCTCAGAAAGGAGGAGGAGCTGACCCTGGGAGCAGGCGGTAGCCCCGGTTTGCAGCATCTCAAATGGTTTAGTCCTCCTCCACGAGCAATGGCTAGAAGGCAAAAAGCTAGTCAATGACTTTCAGCAGGGATCCAGAGGGGCAAGATTGAAGTTGTATTTATTTTATTTTTTTAAAGATTTAATTCAGAGAGAGAGAGAGCACATGCACATATCGGGGGAGGGGCAGAGGAAAAGAATCTCAAGCAGATTCCCTCAAAGCTCAGAGCCCAACCCCGGGGGCTTGACCTCACGACCCTGAGATCAGGATGTGAGCTGGAATCATGAGTTGGATGCTTAACCAACTGAGCCACCCGGATGCCTTCTTTTTAAAAAAATTTTTTACAGATTTATTTATTTATTTGAGAGAGAGAGAGAGAGAGAGCATGAAGCCAACTCTGCACTGATCACAGAACCCAACGAGGGGCTCGATCTCATGACCACGGGATCACCACCATGAGATCACGACCTGAGCAGAAACCAAGAATACGATGCTTAACCAACTGAGCCTCCCACGTGCCCTCACCTTTTTTTATTTTAGATCACTTTGATGACAATGGTTGGATAAAATCAAGAATGGAAGCAAAGAGGGGTGCCTGGCTGGCTCAGTCAGAAGAGCATGTAACTCCTGATCTCAGGGTCATGAGTTCGAGCCCCATGTTGGGTGTAAAGATTATTTAAAAATAAATAGATTAATAAACTTTTAAAAATATTTAAAAAAAAAGAATGGAAGCAAATAGAACTATTAAACTATCACACTGGTCCAGCTCAGAGAGCATATTGGCTTGGACAAGGTGGTAGCCATGGAAACGGTGGATTTCAGAAGGATTCCCCTAGGCACTCAGTGAAGGGAAAAGGAATTCATGAATGAAATCAACTCTATCTGCAGCTACTCCGTGCTCTTCTCTGTCTTCAGGTTATAAAATACTGTCTCTCTGGAAAGTGACATTGATGCCTGAGTACAAAACATCTTGACATCTGATAATAAAGACTCTGTCTCTGAAGAAGAGGAAGTTAAATGGTGTTCTGAGGAGATGATGATACTCTTTCTAGTTGGGGAAGGGAGGCCCATAGAAGAGAGAACAAGAGGTTTGACCCCCAAAGGCTTTCACACATCATAGAGGTCCCAAGACAAGGACCTAGCTGAAGGACCAGCAGCACCTATCAGCCACAAAACTTTCTCTCACTTGATATTCCCTAAGGAGCATGACTCATGGGCACCATGTGCAGAAGGAACATTCTGTACAGTGGCGCTCTCCCAAGGCACCGTGCAAGACGGCATTATCACCCAGAAAGGACTGACGCTTCTGGAGGTAGACTTTCCTCCTCTGTGGCACCCACCCTTTAGATACGGGGATGAAAATGAAGTCTGGACTGTGGCCTTTGCGTTACACAGAAGGGCCTGGCACGCACCTGATGTTCTCCTGAGTGTTGGATTTCTAGCTCCTGAAGGAGGCAAAGCTGTAGTCCCAGGTGCCTAGAGACTTGGCCCACTCTTGCCACTTAATATGGTGAAGTTCAGATTGTTCGTTCAGTTGGGTACCTACTTAGATGTAAGATGCTGCACTAGGTGGGTGTTGAGTTCCTTTTCCTTCTACGTCATGCCAAGGAAGGATGGAGTTCGGAAGAATGGAAGGCAGCCAACCATCTTTGAATACCTGTCATGTCTCATAGCTGATAGAATCTTAAGAATATTGGGGAACTGCTTTGAATCTTATCTTCTTTTTTTTTTTTTTTTAAAGATTTTATTTATTTATTTGACAGAGAGAGAGACAGCCAGCGAGAGAGCGAACACGAGCAGGGGGAGTAGGAGAGGAAGAAGCAGGCTCCCAGTGGAGGAGCCTCATGTGGTGCTCGATCCCAGGACTCTGGGATCACGCCCTGAGCCAAAGGCAGACGCTTAACGACTGAGCCACCCAGGTGCCCCTGAATCTTATCTTCTTACTCTTGTTCAATAGATGCTGGAATTGACCCTGTGAAAACAAACAAACAAACCAACAAACAAAAACCGGACTCTTCACTATAGAGAACCAACTGGTGGTTGCCGGAGGGGAGGCGGGTGAGGGGATGGATGAAATAGGTGAAGGGGATTAAAGAATACACTTCTCATAATGAGCCCTGAGTAAGGTATAGAATTGTTGAATTAATATTGTACACCTGAAACTAATATAACACTGTAAGCTAATTATACTTGAATAACAAAATAATCAAATCAATAATACGTTTTCATCCCAATTTGCCATGGCAGAGCTACTTCTGAAGTGATACAAATGATTCAATATTATTTAATGATGACATCATATTCACATTTACGCCCAAATTCCAATGACTCTGCGCGCCCCTTGCCAAACGGAAGGACCTGAGCTTCCCTTTGAAATCTTCCCGTTATTTCCAGGCACTTGGGAAGAGCTCTCCATTGGCTTTTCTGACAGTAAGTCATCATTGCTGGAGTCCACCAAACAGACCCTTAAAGAAACCTCCCACTGCTGACGGTGCCAAGACTGTCCCCCCAACTCTGTGTCACAGCTTGTCATATGGCGGCTGAGGCCTAGGCCCAAAGTCCCACAAAGTCTTTCATGAAGGTATTTCCTGTGGACGATGGTCCTCACCCATCTCCGTGGAGAAAACTCAAACCTGGTTCCTAGGAGGGTGGAGGACAAAGGCCATAACAGTCCTTCCTTGTCTTTATCCCTTTTCTGCCTGTGGGGCCCCCTGCACGCCCCAGGTCCGTCTCTCCCCCTTCAGTCACACAAGCCCCAGGCACACGCACAGACACCCAAAGAACTCCCTTCACTAACCACATCAAAGCCTCAGCCCGCGCCTGCCCAGATGCATGCACGCACGCACATTAATGCGTGTATGGAAAAGGAACCAAAAGGTCACCCGTCAAGGAGTTTTAGTAATGACAGTGATCTCCGGAGGGTGAGTGTTTGGGTGTTTCTCATTTTTGTCTGCTGACATACCCACTTGCTTTGCTTTCTTGTCATTGTTTTATCTTGTAATGCTTTTTTAAAATTACGTATTAATATACATTTTACATTTTATTATCTAATGCCTTCATTTTAAAAAATCACTTACGATATTAACATTTGGCCGATAACTGGAAACCCTCCAGTTTTTTCTTGGTCTTCCTATAAGTTGCTTTCGAGCCTTCAGGAACTGTTCTTTGAGCATTATCTGGCTCTGTCTCAACCTAATACGGAAGCTGGTGAGAGCATCCGGGAGCCCTCACCGTGTGCCAGGCTCCGTGCCCAGCGCTTTCCATGCATTGATCCAGGCCACCCTCCCAGGACCTCTGGGCGGGCCCTGGAGTCCCCATCGCACTGAGGAGGACACCGCCCTTGAGAGCCGGTACAAACTACAGGGCAGTACAGGATGGATGCGAGATGCACGGCGCAGAGACCCACATTCTCCAGGAGACACGAGGCCTAGAACCTCCCAGGCGTATCGGTTCAGGGTCCCAGTTTGGGGGCTTCCCTCTCCCTCTCTCAGGGAAACCTTCCTCTTACCCCCCATTCCTGCACCCTGGGAGAAACCGAGAAGGGCTGGGTCCTCCGTGGAACCTCGCCCAGCCGCACCCACAGGCTCTCGCAGAAAGTCAGCGCAACTGCGCCAGCCCACTTCAGAGCCCCGCGGCCCGACCCCGCCCGCCCCACCCAACCTCGCGTTAGAGCCCAAGCCCACAGGCCAGGGAACCCGCCGGCTGCCTTGGGATGGGCAGAGGAAAAACCCGCCGCGGCCTCCTCACTGGCGTTCGAAACAGGGAGAGGCTTCCAAGGGCAGAAATGAATTAAATAAGCCTTTTTCCCCTGCAGGGTGGAGTACCAGCTCCAGGTCTCCACCCAAGTCACACCCTAGCTGCGGCTATTTATAAGATCAAAATGCCAGCTGGAACCTGCCAGGGGGAAACTGAAAACAGAAGGCTGGAGCAAAGGCAGAGGCCCCACGAGCCCCCTCCGCCCTCTGCAGGGAGCAGAGCCCAGCGGAGCAGCTGGGGAAAGGCAGGGGGAGCCGGGGCCTCCGTGGACCCTCTCACCCCACCCAAGCGGCAGGGCCCCAGCCAGCAGGGGACTTGGAGTGTGGGCTGTTGGATGCTTTGCCTGCATTCCACAGCCTGGGGCACAGGGCTAGGTGTTGGGCAGAGACTCCGGGCTGTACCTGTCGGGTCAGGAGCCACCCGCAGAGCCCAGGAAAGCTGGCCTGGGCCGGCAGCCAGCGGCAGGGTGGGCCGGCAGGCCGCTGGGGTGGGGCCCAGGTCCCCGCAGAGGCTGGAGCTAGGTAGGGCATGGTGGGGGCTCAGAGGGCAGAAGCAGGGACGTGGGGGGCAAGGCCTGGGTTCTTCTTCTCTTACCTGGTGTAACCTCACGGCTGTTATTAACCTTGTTTGTGAAACGCAGGTGGTAATTAAACCAACTGCATAGGCTTTTGAGAACACTGCGCAGACAGTACGGGCTTAGGAGAGTTGCTCAGCACTGAAACAGCAGCTGTTCCTCTGGGACTTTTTGCCCAGGTGCAAAAATGCCTCTGTGCCGGCCACGGTCTGGACCAGAGACTTGCAGGGCAAACGCAGGTCTCTCTCATCCCGGAGGGCTGAAGGGCTTGGAGTCAGCTCACATCGCGGCGTCCCAGGTCCCTGGGCCACCGCACACAGAAAGGAGGCCTGAGCTCCGAGCCCTCTGACACACGCACCTGACAAAATCCAAGTGGTGCCCTGCGGTCCCAGCCCGACTGCTGTGCTGGGGAGCTAAAACGGCTTCCCCACCCAAAAAAGCCCTCCTCTCCTTCTCTGGTGAAATCTTCTCCTCCACTCTTCCCTTCAGGAACTTTCCTGACCCTGAGAGCCCACTGGAGCACCTTCCCGAGTTTCTAGAGGAGCCTCGCCCTGTGTAATGCAGACCATGCAGGTCATTTTCAGTTTCCTAGTAGCCACACGAATCAGAGTAAAAAGAAACAAACGGTGAAGTTAATTTGAATATATTTTATTTAACCCAATGTATCAAAAATAGTATCATTTCAAAATGTAATCAACAGAAATATTATTAACGAGACACTGCCGAGTATCCCAAATCTGCTGGGAATTTAAACTTCTAGAATCTCCATTCCCCCTAGCTACATTTCAAGTGCTCGGTCTGTGCAGGGGACTGGTGGCGCCTGGATTGGCCAGCATGGTCCTAGAGCATTGGCTGGATTTGCCACGGAACGGTCTGGGGGTGGTCTCCAGCCGAATCTTCCATGGTGTCGGGAGAGGAGCAGGTGCTACTGCTACTGTGGGGCTGGAGCTGGGGACAGGACGTCCAGACTCCAAGCATCACACTTCTCTTCTGTATTCTCTTCCCGGGGCCCCTGACGATGTGGGGGTTCGTGTCAGGGTATGGATGGGTCATGGGCACTATGAACAGAACATAAAAAGTCAATGGCCCCCCAGAGATTTGGAGGCCGCTGGGTCACTGAGACTTCTGCTATCAGAGGACACGGTTTCTACACGTCTCTCCAAGTTCACAGCTGGAGTGAGGGCTTTCAGTGGAGACCAGGCTATCACGGTTGGGTAATAAAGGGATCTGATGGCGGAAGAAGCTGAAAGAAAAGAGAATGAAGGGGGAGAATCCTCGAACCACCGGCTGTCAGAACATTGGCAGCCTTTTCACACAGCCTCGGAAACTGGAGAAGTTTCTTTGGTTTCCAAAGTGTCTGCAACATTGTTAGGTTTGTGGCCTTCGAAGGAAGTCTCGGTGTGTCTCTGCATAGGAGAAACAGTTTCCAAACACATCACATGAAAAATACTTTCTTTCGGGGCTCTGAGGGCCTGAGCTCACTGAGGGCTGATCCCACCAGTGAACATGGAGGGAGGCTTTCCCTGACTGGGAAGCTGCCGCCGCAACAGCCACACTCACCCCCACTGAACCACAGGATTATGATCCCTGCCTTGTGCAGAAAATGCTAGGACTTTTAGAAGACTCTGGAAGGGGCCAAGATGGGATTTTGTGGCTGGTGCCTGCTAGTCCTGAAGCCACAGAGGTGATGACCCACAGGCTCACACAGTTCCCTACCTGCCACAGGCCTTCCCAAACCTTGGGTTGGCCTGGCCTTCTGACGCATTTGCTCCTATCTCTTGACTGTCCGTCATGCAGACTGCCAAGCTAGTTACTGAGAGGATCTGGGGTCTGGGGAGTAAGAAAAATCACCACCTACGCTCCAAGGAAAGTTATGGGGGCAGTCTGAACCCAATGACCTCTTCTGGCCAACCTGGCTTCCGTGTAGCCCAGCCCTTACAGAGGCACGGTTACCCCAGAACTGAGCCAGTGGGCAAAGGCGGGGGGTGTTGCTCCCTTGATTTTGTCTGGGATACTCCTCTGCCCATCCAAAAAAAACCCCACATGGACACCTTGTCCCAGAAAATATAACTTCCCAGAGAAATTGCTACAGCAGACTCCCTTGAAAAATAATTTGCTTGCTTCTTATCACCATAAAATCTCAAAAATTAACATGCTGAGGAAACGGGGTTCTTCCGATAACTGGCCTCTTCTGATTAACAGGAAACTTCTTTTATTTTAACCAGTGATGCTGAAAATCTGTCTCATGGACCAGTGCCTGGTCTGTTTTTAATCACACAGGACTCTGCTGGGCTGCGGGGCACTGGGAATCCAGATGGCATGGGCCGTCGATGCGGAGCACATAAGCCACCGAGTCAAAGCTGGTTCCAGGCCTGCTGCTGGCGTTTTGTTTCTGTTTGGTTTTAACCAGACCCTTTCGATGAACTCATTTTGTTGCCGTGGGTCCCCTTTCCCTAAGCCCAAAGCATAAGAATTCCATCTGAGGGCTCGAGTGAACTGGACTCCGCTTGAGAAGGGGCTCTCGGTGGAGCGAGATGTCTGGCTCCCATCTAGTGCCTGACCATATTTTGACTATGGGATGACTTTAGCATTCACTTGGCAAGGGCACTTCCATTTGGCTCCTCATGAAGTCACAGAAATTCTAGTTATTTCTGTAGTTGTGCTATTGCCTGGTTTATTTATAAGAACCATCCATCGGGGCTGAGCTGTTCTGTGTCTGGAGGCGCTTATATTATCACAGTTATGAAATGTTTATTTTCTTAGATCAGCTTAAGCTGATACAGCACTTTTGAGCCATTAAGAATCTTGTAAATCAAGATAGTTTAGATAGGGGATGATTTTTCCGATGGGGGCTACATCAGCTGGATCAATGCCTTTCCCTTGATTGGGCTTTTACATTAAATGGGTGTGACTCTCACATGTTCCTTTGAGAAACAGTGTTGCCTAGTTAGGAAGATCTGCTGCCAGCCCACTTTGTTTCTTCTGGCTCACACCCCAGCTGGGAAGCGTAGCTTCCAGGACCTGGGGAGCTGAGGCCGCCCCAGCGAGGCAGAAGAACCCGTGATGAATATTTCAGGGCCACTATTTGCAAAAACATCGAGGACAAGAAGCCCAAAGGAAATATTCCAAATTAATGAGGGTTGCATGGGCTCGTGAATTTAAAACCGAAACACAAATCTATTTGAAGAGCAATCTGGCCGTGCCTAACAAACATGGAAGATTTCACTTGTGCAGCAAAGATTGGAGAGTCTCTTCTGGGCGAGGAGCCGTTCCAGAATTTAACAGTGAAGAAGACCGGCCTTGCCCTCGCAGACCTTGCTTTCCTGTGTCAGGGGCAAATGGAGATACGCAGCACGCTGTTGACAGTACTGAGTGACACGGGCAGGGGAAGGAGAGGGGACAGGGGAAGCAGAGGAAGGGGAGAAGGACCACAGGGGCGGATGGGGTGGGGTGGGGGCTCCCTGCTGGGGTGGTCGGGTCAGCCACTCTGAGGAGGAACATTCAAGCTGAGAGCAGAATGAAGTGAGCCCAAGCCAAGTGCCTGGGCGAGGAGCTTCCAAAGCAGAGGGAATAGCACACGCAGATGCCCGGGAGTGTGCTGGCAGCAGCGAGCCGGGCGTGTCTAAGGAACAGCAAGTGAGGGGGAGAGGTGGGAAGGGAGATGCGACGGAGCAGGGGTGGTGGGCAGATCGCCGCAGAGCGCCTTTCGGCAAACTGTCCTCAGCAGCCATCCTCTCTCCTTCCTTTTAGTAGTAAAATCCCCTGCTGTCTCTTTGGGGACCACGGTGCTAGAAATCACATCTTCCAGCCGCTGGTGCAGCTGGGTGTGGCTCCCCTGTCGGGTTCTTGCCAACCGCCATGAGTGGAAACGATTTCTGCTACTTCTGCTACTTCTTGGTTCGGTGCTCACAGGGTGGGCAGTGTTGGCTCTCGTCACTGCCTTCTGGTGCTACTCAAGAGCGGCGCCAGGGAGCCCACCTGGTCCACGAGGACAAGGGGAAGTCCCCTCTCCCCCGCCCAGGGAAGGTCCCAGGCAGAGGTTCGGGAAGCGTGGTCCTGGACCCGCAACATCAGCATCACCTGGAAACTTGTAGAAATGCAAATTGTGGGGCCCCACTCCAGACCTACTGAATTAGAAACTTCGGGGGTGGGGCCCAGCAATCTGTGTTCTAATAAACCTCCAGGGGATTCTGGTGCAGCCAGGTTTCAAAACCACTCTAGGATAAGAGCAGCGTTTCTCGGCACCAGCCGTGTTGGCTCCGGGTCCAGAACTCTTTTGGGGCGGCTGTTTTCAGCAGCGTCTCTGCCCTCTACCCACTGGAAGACAGGGGCACACACCCCGCCTGTCCCCCAGTTTTTTATAACCTAAAAGGCTTACACACACACACACACACACACACACACACAGATGTTTCCTGTGAGATGCATATCCATTTTTGGAAGAAGAGCTGATAAACTAGTGAGAGTGATTACCTTTGGGTTGTAGCACGTGGGTAGAGGGGGCTTTGGAGAACGCAGCTTTTACTTTGCATGTTTGTGCAGTGTGTTTTTACCACGTGTGTGTAACACAACAATCATGTGGGAAAATGTCTTAGAAAGACCCCATATTGGAAAAGTGGACACTAGGTCTCTAGTATAGTTCCAGGGTGGGAGGTTTTTCTACTTCACCACCAACTCGCAGACAACACCTGGGGGCCTGCAATTCAACTCAATTTGTTCATGTCTACCTGGAGACAGTGTCAGATCCCACAGGTGATGGGCTCAGACAAGACTGTCCCCCACCTGCTACATCCCACTTCAGATGCTAGTCACAAGTCCAGGTTGTCACCGTGCTTCTGACTAACCGGCTACAGATCAAAGTCCTCATGACCCCTTCCTTGGAGTCCGTTAATTTTGCTAGAGCCATTCACAGAACCCAGGAAACCAGTTTAAGTCTGCTTACTACTGGTTTATTATAAAAGGCTATATATAACCCAGGATCAGTGAGGTGGAGAGATGGATAAGGTAGGGGAGAAGGTGTGGCGTTCCCATGCTCTCTCTAGGCATGGACTCTTCCAGAATCTCCACATGTTCGTCAACCCAGGAGCTCTCTGAAGCCTGTCCTTTTGGTTTTTTTACAGAGGCTTCCTTTCATAGACATGACTGATGAAATCATTGGCCATTGGTGACTGATTCAACGTGGGGAGGAGGCTTCTTCCGTCCTAGGAGGCCAGGGGGTAGGACCTAAAGTTCTAGCCCTCTAATCATGTGGTTGGCTCCACGGGCAACCAGCCTCCAGTTCGATGCGCTTTCAAAAAGTCACCTCCTCAGCCTCACAAATGATACCTTTATTGCTCCCATCGCAGGGACTTACAATGGTTTTAGGAGCTCTGGGCCAGGAACCAGGATAAAAACCCATATGTGTGTTTCTTATTATAAATCACAATATCACATCTACTACAGGACTTAACACATGCTAATGTGTGTTTAATCTCCAAGAGGAGCAACATCCAAAATGGTGTGCCCCCAGAACATTCTGGGACGCTGCTTCCTGGAGCCCTCCAAGTCCAGGACACAGTGATAAGTGGCGAAGTCTGGCCACAGCCACAGAAAAATCTGTTCTGGGCATTTTGTTGGAATGAGACTTGTCCTCCCCCATTCAGTTGAGAAATGTGCCTTGAGATAGACGGTTCTTTCAGGCAACTTTTGACTGGCTCCAAACAATTCCCTCTCCAGAGAAAAGCACCACGGGTAGTCTGCGCCCCCAGGCCTGCACCTGCCCTTGTGGATGAGCTACCTGCAAGGTCCCCAGGAGCTGGAGGAGGGGAAGTTTCTGGGCTCCACTGCCCAGGGCGTATGTTCACCCTCTGCACCCCCATTCCCACATGGCCTGGATAGCGGTGTGTCGGCCAGTGTTCCCTGCAACAGGGCCAGCTGTCTGCTTTGCAGGGTCCCTCCCGCTTTTTTTTTTTTTTTTTTTTTTTTGCCTTCTTCTGTTTCCTCCAATGTGTTGAGGCAGATTTTTCTTGTCCCCCTCACCTGCCCCTTTCCAGAGAATGGGAAGGAATGAGGGAGGGGGGTTTAAAATTTAAATCCTGGTGATCATTCATTCTTAATCTTCTTTACTATTTATCCAAAAGCTCCTCAGGCACACCGCACACCTAGCGACCTACCGAAAATACTGGGAGTTAACCAAGCCCACCCTCCAACCCTTGCTACGCAACCACAACGGCCATCACTCCACCGCTGGATCAAATCCCGACTTGTCTTTCCCCATCAAGAGTTCCGCCTCCTCTACCGGGCTCATCACAGTGTCTGGCGTCCAGCGACTGCTGTTCTTTTAGTGATTATATCATCATATCCTACAGTCAACATTTCTCACTATTTAATAGTCTCCGGAATTAGATTTTTGATGAACAGATTTACACCGTGAATGAGGTCCAAAGAGGGAAGCCAGGGGCACAGCCCACAAAGTATGAAAGGTCTTCATAGCAACAGGAGAGTGAGAATGAAAAATCATTAATAAAAAGATAAAGATAAAAGGTCACCAATAAAAGAGACTCTCTCCATAGTGTTGTTGCTAACACAGGTGTCTCCCACTCGGTATTTGGCCTTCGGGATTTCTCACCCCGACCCCCGACCCCCCATCCCGCACAACACAAGTGGTTCTCAAACTTCAGCAGGCACCAGAATTCCCCAGGAGACTTTTAAAGAAGATTGCCAACTCCACCCTCTACAGTTTCTGAATCAGTAGATTGGAGTACAGCCAGCAAATTCACATTTTTAACAAGTTCTCAGATGACGCTGATGCTATTGGTCTGGGGATTATACCCTGGGACTCACTGTCTGACACATGAATTTGAGCCCAACATTTGAAAGTGCATTTTGCTCACATCAGGTCATGGGTCCGGCTTGTCAACATCAATCACAGTCTGTCACACCATTCATTTCATTTGCTCTGTGGTCTCCATGCATCTGAGGGGTGCACACCCTAGGTCCTTCTGCAGGTCACTGATACAAATGCAGAAGGGGCTGGCTGAGGACAAAGTCCAGGTCAGATGATTAAACCCCTAGCTTGTAGGCTCCCTTCAAGCCATATCATTATAGCAGGGGTTCTCAGTTTGGGCCAAACTTTAAAATCAGAGGGGAGCTGAAAAAAACAAAAACTCAGCAAAACACACGCCCAGGCCCCACCCCAGGGAGCCTGAGTTTATCAGCCCAGACTACCCACAGGCACCGGTACTTGAAAACAAAGATCTCTCTAGGTGATTCCAAAGCATTACTGGGTGAGAACTACCATCTCAAGGTCTTCCTGGTTTCATCTGTTGAATCAGCCCCACTGAACTGTCCTCTGTCCATTAACTTTAACTTATTTAAACTTTAATAAATTAAATAAGCTTTAACTTACTTAAATTATTGATCTATGTGATTATAAGCGTTGCTGATATCAAGGTATGTGTTCCTATAGCTGTCCATCTTTTTGGTCATCCCACTTTCAAAAACGTAAAATTATATTGGCCTAGTAGGACATGGTCTTAGGGAATCATACTAGTTTGAGAGATCATCTTTTACCTCTGATTACAATCTGCTGAGGAGTTTTGCCTGGGGCCAATGTCAAGCCCACAGAATTGGATAATTCTTCCTTTAGACCATCATAATGTAATGATAGCTAACATTTACTGCTTACTGTTGTCTCAGTGATGGTGCTCAGTGCTCTTTATAAATATTCAAATAATCCTACGGAACGGCTATTCCAATTTCTGTTTTACGGACAGGGAGCCATGGCTGGATCCAGCTGACCCCAGCGCCCATGCTCTTCCCCACTAGATGTTGCTTCTATTTATATCTGCCGGGCTCCATCTTGTTCCTCAAATGCTTTACGGCGACTTTCAAAGATATTAAAAATACGAGAAAGCATGAAATCACTGTAGTAAGTAAGACCAGCAAGGGTCAAAATGAGTCATGGGTCAGAACAAAATGCTTGCGCATTTGCTAACTGAAGAGTCACCGATTTGGCTTTGAGTGTTCTAGAAATGTCAGTGCGATGTTCAATTGCACCGCTGACACTGGATTAATTAAACACAAACATTGTTCAAGAGAAGTACCCGAGAAGCCCTGGGGCTTCTTCAGGAAGACACCTGAAGAAGATTCCAGCAATGTCTGCAAGAATATTCTCATGATCCACGCAGACAGGAGCCTCGCAGGTCTCAATGACCCATCGTTTACACCATCCACTTCCTCCCTTATTTAATTAAAAAAAATTGGGAATTTTGGCTAGCTTTATAACTCTTCAAAGATTTCTATATTCCCGTTTCCAGGACCTCTTCCACCATTCTCAGCTCATTCCAAGAGAATATTCACAGCAATTGAGCGATTCTTTGCTCACGTTTCCTCAGTACCCCAGAATGGGATGTGAGCGGTCGGGATTTACTTGCTGAGAGTTTCACAGTCTGTTGACTCAGTTTCCCTGTTGGACTCAGACCATGAAGTCACACCTCACCTAAGGAACATCTCCTCCCTGCTAGTTTCCCCCTCCTGATTGTCCCAGTATGGAATTGATAGGGCCGGGTGCACAGTCTGAGAGCTGCAGTGAGACCAGCACAGACCGAAACAACCACGTCACTCCCTGTCCACTGCCCATCACGATGTCATTTCACCTAATCATTCCTCCCTGTAGCTCGACGAAAAGTCGAGAACAGCAGATTCCATTGGGTCAGTTGAAATAGTCAGTGGATGAGACAAATATTTTATCATTTACAGGACTATACAGTAATAGGAGTTTTATCTTGAAAAATATTGGCCTTTCCTTGCCATCTGAAAAAGACATAGTGTTAAAAGTGCATTGGGATTTTTTTTTTAAGATTTTATTTATTTATTTGAGAGAGAGCACGAGCAGGGGGAGGGGCAGAGGGAGAGGAACAAGCAGACTCCCCACTCAGTGGGGCTCGATCCCAGGACCCTGGGATCAAGATCTGAGCTGAAGTGAGACACTTAACCAACTAAGCCACCTAGGCGCCCCTGCATTGGGAGTTTTATTTTATTTTTTTTAAAGATTTTATTTATTTGACAGAGATAGAGACAGCCAGCGAGAGAGGGAACACAAGCAGGGGGAGTGGGAGAGGAAGAAGCAGGCTCACAGCGGAGGAGCCTGATGTGGGGCTCGATCCCATAACGCCAGGATCACGCCCTGAGCCGAAGGCAGACGCTCAACCGCTGTGCCACCCAGGCGCCCCTGCATTGGGAGTTTTAAAGAGAGGTCTCTTGGTACAAGATTGAAGGTTAGCACAGAATTATGCATCATTTGGAAAGTACTCTTCCAACATCAAGCTGCCCAGAACACTCACCCAGCTCCTCCTCAGCGGCTCCCTTTTTTATCCTTGGACTCTCACCTTGAATACCAGCTCCTCAGCTGAACCTTCTCTGACCACTCTGCGCAGGGAGCCCCCACCCCGATTGCTTTGTTTGTTTCAATTATCTATCTCCCCAGCTAAACAAAAGCTCAATGATGGCAGACACTTACCTTGTAGTGCCAGGACCTCGATCAGGGATTGGTTCTGAAGAGGGGGCACCGCCACCATTTGATGGAAAGAGTGAAAGCAGGCAGGCAAGCAAGCGGGGTGTCAGAGGCTGCAGAGTTGGGGCCTGAGACGCGGGCCGGTCCGAGGCTTCATTATGGGAAGACAGCAGGTGATAGTGATCTTAGGAATGATCACAGAAGCAGCTGGAGGAAAGAGAAGGATCCTGAGTGAAAAAGTTCACTTTGTCCTTTTTAATAACCCAGCCATTTAGATGATTTGAGCATATGAAATTGGAGTAAAGTGACCTGCCATGTACCTCAAAAGGAGGAAAACGGTTCATGCCATGCTTGGTAGAAAGCACAGGAAGGCCTGAGGTGGGCAGAAATTTGATGTCATTAGACACCCCCCTCCCCTCCCACCTCAAGCAAGCTTGCCTCTACTTCCCTAATGTGCTCCTTCACCATCTGCAGATTCCTCAAGATGGGACCCAGGATGTCACCCTGCAGGCGGCTGACAGCCACAGCCAGAGTCTAACAGTAACCAGTCAGCTTTCCCTACAGTTGGAAGAAATGAGAAACGCAGAGTTTTAGAAAGAAGAAATGCCTAGAAGAGCAGGAAGAAGGTACTCCAAATTGATGGACATAGATCTGCATATGTAATAAGGCAAAAACCACGGCAGGACATGGCCCAAAGGCTGAGGAAAAGCAGTTGAATCCGACCGGGATTAACACTGTGACGATGATGGTCCCCCTCCCCTGTCAGAGAGTCCGGGCTATCTCCATGGTTCTGAGCGAAGGGCACTGCAGCAATAAAGAGCGGTGAATCACAGGGGCTATTTTTAACATGCGAGCCATCCAGTTCCTCTCGGCTCTCCTACAGGCCCTCTGGCCCCCGGGGACGGCCGCAGGGAACGGGGGAAGGGAGGGCAGGGAGACCGTGAGTCTACTGCAGGCACACGGGCAGGTGAGCGGGCAGACGCATCTTCCCACCCTAGAACCTACTCCACCCCTGCCCCTTACTGAGCAGAGGGCTCCAACGGGGGGAGCCCAAGACAAGACTGCAGAGAAGTCCTGTGGAAAGAGCTTTTCCGAAAAGGATGTTTGGAAGTGTTGCTGTGCTTAGGTCATCTCTTGGCCAAAAAACATGTAAACGTTGCTCAAACAGTCTTAGAGATGCTTTTATAACTTGCTCAAAACTTTCCAAATGAGGAGTTTGAGTGCTTTAAAGTCCTTGGTTAAAAAAAAAAACAAAACGTAAAACTGTAACATGTTTCGATTAGTTTGCATTAGTCAGCCATCAGAGAAGATGGAAATTTACTAGCTGGATTTCAACACACACCTGTGCATAATTGGGGAATAAAAGTGAATTAATGGCCAGCAGTGCCCTTCCCCTCTTTAGAATGTGGAAGCCATCTCTTTCCAGCATCAAAACCAACAAGCTAGGCTGAACTTGGGAACTGACATCTGAATTATTGTATCACAGTCTTAAAACTATATTTAAAATGATCAGGGGTTCATTGTTCTCCTTAGAAACACTGGAGGGGCTCCTGGATGGCTCAGTCGGTTAAGCATCTGACTTCAGCTCTGATCATGATCTCAGGGTCCTGGGATCCCACTGCATGTCGGGGCTCACACTCAGCGGGTGGGGAGGGGGTGTCTGCCCCTCCTCCCATCTCATGTGCACACTCTAGTACTCTTTCTCAAATAAATAAAATCTTAAAAAACAAAAAACAAAACACTGGAGATCAACATTTTAATCATTAATGTTTTTTTAAACTATTTCGTTTCAGCTTGTTTAGATTTTCTATTTTATGATAAAACTTACTCAAAGCGTTTTAATATGCATACAGTGGTGTCAAACTGCTAATAAGGGTTTACCACCAAAATGGTTATTCAGTTCAGAGATATAAAGGCACAGACTATGAAGCCTGGATACCACAAACATTCTTCCTCGTCTTCTGTTATCAGTGTCAAACTATCCAAAGAACAGCTGCTGTCGTTGCTCCAGAGTGCTTCCAGCTCCCTGATCATTCTCATCTTTTCCAAAGATGGCAGCAAAAAACTTGGCATAAGTGGGAAGTTTCGCTTCTATAAAACCAAAGGCAATTCTGTATTGTTTTAAAAACATTACAATGCAAGGGTTTTCAAAGTCTCAGGGTAAAAAAGAAATGAGTATCGGGAGCAAACACTGTGCCTAATTTAGGATTCCCTTGCCTCCACGTCCAGAGGTAGGAGTGAGCTGAAGAGCGCCCCCCTCCCTTGGCTTTAACTCAAGGTCTCTGAAGACCTTACATCTCCAGACAGGGTCCGATCTGGGCTCCTTATTAATACAGATCATCCTTGTGAAAATGAAGCAGACCTTCGTTGCTCTGAATCTTGCTTGAAGTCACCAGAAACGATTCCTACAAATCACTGGAATTAAAGGTGGGTGGTGTGGACTCTTGGGCAGTCGGGAGATTGGGGATCTCACTCCGATCCTGCAGCTAACCATTAGGTGGTCCTGAACCTCTCATCATCTCACTGTTCTCTTTCAAATGAGGTGAGAAGTGGTTTTCTAGTAGGAAGTAGGAGGTTCCCTCCGGCTTTCCCAGTCCAAGATTATTTTGAGCCCTTCCAAAACCTTAAAGTAGTATCCATGTAAAGACAATGTGGCCTGTAAATTATTTTTACCACATAGATCTTAATGTGCAGAACATTTGGTGACACTTGTGACAGAAGCGAGCAGGTGAAGGGGGCGGCGGTCCTGGAAGCCAGCAGACTCTGGTCTCCAATACTGCACCAGTGACTTTTAAAGTCAAAATCAATCTATGAATCTGAACGCTACAGATCACTAACCATAGATACTTGGATGGAGGATCTTTATAAAGCGCCCATATGTGCATGCTCTTGTTCAAATCAGACAGGTTCCAAAATCAATTACAGTAGTTGGTACTATGCCAACTTGGTTAAGCCAGCACTACCTTTCCCAGAGTCCCCTTCCCCGGTGGTTCTAAGTTAGACATGGCTCGAAGACATGCTTGTGTGAGATCTGGAAGGCAAAAGTGAAGCAAGGCCCATTTTTCTCTGAAGGTCATGGTAGTCCAAAGTGACAGAGGTGCCTGGCAGGCTCAGCTTTTCCTCCTCCTCCTCTGCTCCACCTCTTCTTCCCAAGCGTTGACCTTCGTGTTCACCTGGAGTGGCCCCTGGCCCACCACTGGACACTGGGCTACAGATGCACAGAGGTGGCCAGGATATGGCAGAACAGCTTCCCACGGAGCTCCCTGCCTGCCACCTTGCCCAGCCCCACTCTGGCCCCTGAGTATGTCCTGCTTCTCCGATGGACTGACTGGTGACTCCTCTTGACTCAAGTACCTTCCTCCGCACTCTCCTTTCTCCAGCTCCTTCCACAGCCCTGTTTGGTCCAATTCCTGTAACAATCCTGTATCCCACAGCGCTTGGAGCAACTCTTCTCCCCTGATTCACCAACCAAACACAAACACAAACAATGACACAGTTATGCCATCCATATGTAACTCCCAAGAGGGGCCCAGGACTGGGAGTTATTACATAGCACTGAGCTCTATTATACAGAACGCATACATAATACACATTTAAAAATATATGTATACGTAACTGTGTGCTTCCTGAGGGCTCATAACGTCCTAAGAGACCATAAATGGTATCAAAAGAAAGACAACCTTCAAGTGCACACATGTGTGCAGGTGCATACAGTTGGTGTTGGAGAAAAACAGAACATGACATTTACTTGGTTTAAGAAAGTGCGTCTGCAAATCCTCACACAGTAACGTGAATTGGCTCTCTGGATGTTTCTTTCCCTAAGTCCTACACAGGCTGAGCCTCTGTCTGACCTGTACCCACGGGCTTGTGCGACCTCCCCGAGCTGGCTGGCTCCTGCACCTGACGTGGCTGGTCTCATTAGTGGTACGACTCACCCCCTGCAGAGGTGCTGAGACGTGACTAGCACTCGGGTAACAATACCGGAAACACAAGGTGCCAATACCTCCAATGACTTCACTGCTGGTTGGGTAATATTCACACCTTGACCGATTGGTGTTCATGAGGCATTCCCGTATCTCGGCTGCAAAGCAAAAATCCAAAGTTTATAAGTAAAACAGACACCATAAAAGTGTGGGCACGGATTTATTGCTGTCTCGTTTCTTATTTAATGCAGAGTCCATGTTTTTTGAGTCTTGGTAATAAGATATCCAAAATTCAACATTATTAAACATTCAAACAGTAAAATAGGTGGAAAGAAGCCCTCAAATGTTAACTCCTCTATCTGGTGGAATAGCTCGGGATAGAGGCTACTGGGCTGCTCATCTTGATTTGGGAGGAGCACTCCTATCCCCTGACACAGGGCACAGGAGAGTCCCAAATGTCAGCCAACTGTGAGGCACCAGGGAGAGCGTGTATGACCCTTGGAAATGTCTGAGGAGACCTGGGACGACTTCCAGTATGAAAATCCTTCCTTTCACCTCAGGCTGAAAGAGATGCCTACTGCCGAGAGGGTCACAAGAAGGCCCTGTGGACCAGGGGGAACTACGATGACAAAGGCCAGAGTGACCCTGCTGTCAGAAAGGGCCTTCGGAGCTTCTCTCTCAGCCGACAGCGCATTCGGAGAGCGCTCGTGCAGAGGCCTCACCGGGGGACCCGATGAAGCCACACCGGCCGTGAGGGCTTTCACTTGTTGAAGGCCCAGGGTTCTCATCCTCCTGAGGGAGGGGTCACCGTGTTGAGTTATAGTCAAAGCACACTTCCCGGCTCTGAAAAACTGTGCTCAGCCGCCATCTATCTGATGGGCTTTTTTCAAAGTCCCAGCATCTCTGGCGCCCATGACGACCCTGAAGCGCCCGGCTACTTCTGCAGCGAACGCGGTTCCCGAGGGCGGACACTCAAAGGGACGCACAGCTGCCCTGCGTCCCACAAGAGCAAAAACAAATACCCGGCTCTAACAGGGCGATGAAAACCCACAAAGAAAGAAACACCTCAGAGTCTACAGATGCAGGTCGCTCATTAGCAACACTTGGTTTGAGCCTCAAAACTGGTGATTTACCCATAAAACATTTACCTACAATGACTTTGATTGATACTTAAGGACCAAGTAAAAAAAATGAAAACTATTTTTTTTTAAAGACAAACTTCAGTAAATACCCAAGAGAGGGCTAAATTCAAGATGTCCTAATGGTTGTCTGGGGCTTCCATAGCCAGAACGGACAGGGGCCAGCTGCATCGCCTGCTGGGGACCAGAGGGTGTGGTCCCACAAACCCACGGCAGAAGAGCGATGGAGCCACATCTGGGCCGGAGGACTCCTCTTGAGCCCTCCCGGCCCTTGCACTTCCACAGGACTAACTGTCCTTTGCAAGCACAGTGATGCTGAAAAAGGAAACAACAAGGAAACATGAAGGTGCATTTATTCACGTCCATGCCACCTAAACCTACTGGGTACAGTAACCAGGACTGAAAGGGGACGGATTGCAACCTAAGCAACAAAAACACTGGGACCTCCGTCCCCATGACTTGCACGTTCTAGTTCAGAACAGTCTGCATGCTGGAGCCAGCGGCCTCCCTGAGAAGCACGCGTCATGCCTCATTCTCTTCCTCCGGCATCGTCTGTCCCTCTCAGTTAAGGCCTGGACAGTGCTAGGACGGGGCACGGAGGGTCCCCTGGAGCCGTGCTCTGGCGAGGAGCTGTTTCCTGGGCTGTCAGTCGCCTGTGGGCCCAGGCCCCGTGAGGTCAGGCTCCGGCCCACCTGGCGCTGCCGTCGTCTGCCTCCGGAGCTCCTGCACCGTCTGCAGCAGGGCGGACCGCTCCAGCTCCCAGGCAAGGCTGGCCTGCTTCAGCTTGCTTTCACTGGTCAGAAGCTTCTCAACGGTGGCCTCCAGGCTCTGGATCCTACCATTTGCCACCTGGAGAATAAGAGAAGAGAATGTGAGCAGCCCAGTGAGAACACGGAAGGATGGGTGGGGGAAATGCACTCTACACTCCACTGTCCAGCCTTGGAGACACTTCTCAGCCCTGTTCTGGGGAAACAACCCTATGCGTTTGGATCAGTGCTTCCAGTCACACAGGAAGACTACATTTCCCAGGGTCCCTTGCAGGGAGGCTGGGCCATGCTGAGCCTCTGGCATCTTCTTTCCTGCTGCGGCTACTCTGAGATGGTTGGTGGCTTCACAGTGCAAAGGGAGCTGACCCCCGTCACCGACGACAGGGAAGACAGCTCTGATACGGGCAAGGAGGTGGAGCTTCAGGGACAAAGCCACTGCTGCTGGGCCACGGCACTAAGATGCGGAGCTTGATTTATTACTGCAGCACAGCCTGTCCTATTCGTACAATACACATGCTCATACGCACAGACCGATTTCAGACCAAAAGGCAAATGGTTCCCATGGGGAGGCCCCAGGAGTAGCCGCCCTCTACTCCAAAATCCTTTCTAGTTTCCCTACCATAAGCAGGTATCTCCACATGCGGAGCGCTCAGATGGCCCAGCATCTGTGCAGAGGTCCACGCGCACCGTCTCACTGACGGGTCACCCCCACCGCCACCGAGATAAGCGGTGTCCTCCGTCCGCCCAGTCTGCTTCCTCCGCACCTAGCACCCAACGTCAGGTACGAGAACTTCCAGGGGCTTCTCTCTAGCAACTGCCCCTCCCATTCTCATCTACCAGGGCTGGCTTCTCAGGCAACCAGTGGCTCTAGTGAGGCTGAGGGGTTTCCTGAGAAAACCACAGAAAGTCCAACCTTTAGAGGTTGCTGTCCCCAAGGCTTTCCTGGCCTGTTCCTCAGCTCACAGCGACATACGGCAGCACTCAGGTCACTGGGTCAGTGAGCTGCTGTTCCTTCTCGCTAATCCAGTCCAGCTCTGCACACGGTCCCGTTTAGTTGGGGTGGGGAAAATGGTACATGTATTTTTTTTCTCTCTCTCATTTTCAAAACAAGGGAAACAGGTTTTTGAACAAGACAACACTTGTGCCAGGCAGACACCTCACGACTCAAAGTCTAGCTCTGGCTGTGCGGCTGGAACACTCAAAATAGAAGGAAGAAAGGACTGAGCTTCCAAGTCTGTCTGCGTACCAGGCGGGGGGGGGGGGGGATGTCATGCTGAGTGCTCTGTGGTCCTCACACCCCTACCCATGGTCGAGGTCTGAGACAGGTCCACCGCCCCCCCCCCCGAAAGGGCTGCTCGTTCTCAAGGCCCACGGAATCCCCGTGCACCACCCAGCTTCGTGGTGAGCGGCTCTGCATGACTGTCACTCTCCTCAATGAGACCGAAGCGCTTTCATGGAAAAATGCACGTCTCATCCTGTACATGGGTCTGGCCTCCCCCCTCACCTAGTTCACGGGCACTTGATGACTCACAGTGGCTTATCACAAAAAAATGTATGTCCCTTATTATTTGGCACCATTTGGCAGGTGTACGCAATCATCTTGTATGTGCTGTTGGACAAAACAGGTGCAACGCTTTGCTCTCAGCTGCTAGGTAACATTAGGTGTTTAACAAGAAAATAAATGGGACCTTGGTCTGTCTGACAACGAACAGGAACAGAACAAAGCTAGAAAACAGGTCAATTTTGATACTTTGGGAAAAACCAAAGATCTGTGGTCAAAAACTATTATATTTAACACCTATCTTTGGACTCTGAAAACTGTCAAAAAAAAAAAAAAAGGAAAGGAGGTGTGAGTTTTACAGAACATATATAGTCTGGCTGCAAGACAGTGAACCCATGTGACTCACAGAGGGAAATGGGAAAACGATCTTTAAGCACCCACAAACTGACACAACGTAATCCTCATCCCAAGTCTTGGACAGCAGCAGTGTCTTCTGAATCTCAGTGGCCCCTGACACCCGGCAAGGCAAGGGCTCCAAACACTGGTGGGCATGCACAGCTGCAGTCTTGAATGGTCCCTCCACAAGAGCCCAGCCGCTGGGTGAAACAGAGACCATTCCAAGGAGGTCTGTCAGGACCAATTACCGCCTGGTGCCTTTCTTGAGGAATTTCGAGATCTGAGCAGCTTTTCACAGCTTTTCTTGTCACAAAAGGGGTAGAGCATCACAGAAGTACCATGAAATTACGTGCACCCTTTACCACTAAAAAATCACACGGGCATTAGCCCAATAAACGGGATCTTCTATTTCCGCACTGCCTATCTTCCTGAGCCAAATGTTCCAAATGCAAGTCCGAGCTTTGTCAGAAATGTTCCTATCAGGTTCTATTTCAGAGCCCTAATTTGTTTGGAAGTCACTTAAAATTACCACCTCCACAACCGACTGTTACAGAGCAGATAAGGCTCTTTTTCCCCGTGAGCCTCCCCTTCGGGGAGAGCCGAGACATCCTGGAGACACTGTACACAAGCATATTTTTAGTTAGGACATCTCAGTCGTAGGGGGAAAAAAGAAGCTAAATTTCAGAATGTGCCTGGTGGTTAGGACTGGGCAGGGAAAGCATTTTTCTTTGTTCCTCTACAGTAAATAGCCACTAGGTCTCCTGGGATAAATCCCTGCTGGGAGGAATGCATTTTGGACAAGGGCTGATTTATTAAGCTCTCAAATGCTGGCCTTTCTCATATCACTGCCAAGCTTGTGTCTGCAAAGTGGCAACTTTCTATGGAGAAAACTAAGAGGCTTAGGTCAGGATGGAAGGCTTATTCTAAGGACAGCCCAGGAACACCATAAAATACATACTTTGGGGACAAATATGTATTTGTCTTTGCAGCACCTCAAAAAATTTTTTAAATCCCCCCAAAACAATTCCTTAACATTAATAGCATTACCACCCACTCATAGCATTAAAAAAGCAGACTGTATCATTACCTTATTCTATGTGATGTGTAAAGGAGCTGTGCTAAGCAGTTAGGGACTGTGTGTCATAC
Organism: Ursus americanus; assembly: GCF_024610735.1. NCBI lineage: Eukaryota > Metazoa > Chordata > Mammalia > Carnivora > Ursidae > Ursus > Ursus americanus. The sequence continues at coordinate 53,385,214 of NC_142134.1, forward strand.
AGACAAGGGAATCAGGACAGGGCAGGTCAGCAGTCTGCCCAGCGTGACAGTGTAGGTGGAGACAACATGGGACCTGGCAAGAGCTGGGTTTCTGCACTACATCCCCAGGCTTACCCCATCTCACCCTTCCGTATGCATGGTCTGTTTGCCTTTCTACCCACATGTCCTCATCCACATTTATCCACGTTAAAATGGAAGCTTCTAGAGGGGAGAACTATGTCCCTCATTAACCAAACTTCTGTATTTGCAGTAAGGACTCACAAATCGTGACCATATGCTCTGGTTTATTTCGTTAGGTAGATCTCTGTGTTACTCCCCTCCCCTAACATCCCTCCATGGACCTAGCTGGTTTTGCTCACAGAAGCCCAAGCCTTTGATTCTCTGGTTATGACTCAAAGCACAATTGTGGGCATTCAGTGAATAGCCCCTCGGCATCCTGGACCCCAGTTCATCGCTGGGTCTCTCTCCTAAAAGGGTTAAGTGCAGAAACAGCCTCTCAGAAAGTTCCAGGACTGTCTGACCTCAGCAAAGGATAATCTTCTGCTCCTTAATAAAAAGGACCAATTCTCCTGGGATACCTTTGATCCCAACTATAAACAGACAGGGGGAGAGAGGTCCTGCGGTCATGGGAAAGCCCGCCTGCTGCTGCTTTGGTGCGCTAATGATCTACCACACGCTCAGGGCTCAGGACGCGGCTTTATAAATATGCGCTACCTGCAGTTGTTCAAGGAGGTCAAGGTTCTGTTTGCGCAAGCTGCTGTTGGTCTTCTCCAATTTGTCCATTCTTTGGTTGTCACTGAGAGGAGAGGAATCGATAAGTTCTTCTTGAAGCACGTGGTACTCGACTTCATAGGCTTGTAATTGTTTAGCGATATCCATCTCAAACACCTGTTATATACAGAAAAGTCATCAGGCGCTGAAAATGAGAAAAATCACACATACGCATGCACGACCATGTCAACAAGCATCCCTTCAGCACCTACTCTGGGCCTGGTACTGTCAGTGATAAGTAAGGACAACTCCCTGCATTGAAAAGGTAAACAATTCTACTTGGGAAGAGAGAACAAAAGAAGCATTGAGACATAAACCCAAGGTAACAAGAGGTATGAGTCTCTGATAACTCATTTTCCAAAAGCCCAAACCTTACTTTCTTTTTTTTTTTTTTAAGATTTTATTTATTTGACAGAGAGAGAGACAGCCAGCGAGAGAGGGAACACAAGCAGGGGGAGTGGGAGAGGAAGAAGCAGGCTCCGAGCGGAGGAGCCTGATGTGGGGCTCGATCCCATAACGCCGGGATCACGCCCAGAGCAGAAGGCAGATGCTTAACAACTGAACCACCCAGGTGCCCCCTAAACCTTACTTTTTAAACAGCTCTTCATAAAAACTTATTTTTAGTTCTTATTTCAGTACAGATTTCCTTTTTCTCTGAAAATTCTATTATGTTAGACACATCAGCCATGGGTCAAAGAGAGAGGAAAACAAAACAAAACAAAACAAAAGAATCATAGCCCCATTTGCCCAGTCACCGAGTCAAAGTTTAATTATAGTTCACTTGGGTTTTTAGAGTTACAAGAACAGCTAAGTAATGGAACTGTTTACTAAAAAACCCTCCTTTGCACATAAGATATGCAGAAATGAGCCAAAACCCAAATGCCTCCCACACAGATGAGTGAACATGAAACAATGCCTTCCTGCCCATAATAGTAACAGTGATCAAAAAACCACCCGTGTGAAAAACAGCCCCAAAGCGCGCAAGTGAGTTGTTCGTGTTTGTACTTTCTCTGAGTGAGCTGTATGGGAGCTGCGCTGAGGAGCGGCCGCAGCCTCTCTCCCCAGCTGTTTCCGTGGGATCGCCCCGCGGGCTGTGGCTCTGAGCACAGGAGTGAAGTCCCGGGGTGGCTCTGTGTGTGGGTCTGAGCATTCAAGCTGGCTCCATAGAAACAAGGCCAGCATCACAGAACACACATTTGGAGGACGAAGCTAGACCTAACAAGAGCACAAAGGAACTCTTCACTGCCTTTCCTTAAGAGAGAAATTCCAACGTAGTGAAAATCAATGAAAAACTCATCCCCCCCCCACAGGGCGCCCTATTAGCATTCAAACATGGATGAATCCTATCTTCCCTGAAATCGATATTCAAAAACCATGTTTACTTTCTCACCATTCCCAACAATCTTCTCTGCCTGGAGATTAATTTTTCAGCTTCCTGCTTTTCATTTTAATTCAATGGACAAGACCAATTAGGCACAAAAGTCATTCTATGCTGAAAAACTAACACACATTGTATTCATGGTGTGTGTGCGCCTGTAAAGTTTGCTGTATTGATAGGCAATTCTCTGTTGTCCCCCAGAGTGACAGTGAGGTCAGCAGGGATTACCATCTCTATACTACAGTCAAGAAAATGGACTCACCCCTCAAAGCGGGGCTCCCCTGGCGATGCCCTGAATGACAGTGAGCAGTTACTTGACTTCTCCCGGCCTTGGTTCCTGGCCCCTGACACGGGGGTGAGGGCACCCACCTCCAGCCTCGCTGTGGGAATTATGGGAGGCAAGTCATGGGAGCTGCCAGCACAGGCCTGGCAAGGTGAGCAGGTGCTCACTTAGCTAAGGAAGCTGCTTCGTGCGCTTGTCATGAAACCCTCACATTCAACCTTGTGCTGCAGCCCAGTTACAAAGGACGCCACGTCACGGAACCTCTGACTAGCTCAAACACAGCAAAACCCGCGAACATTAAAACCGAGACTGCCGTGGCACTGGTGCAGAATTATAAATACGAGGCACAGTAAATGCACACTTTTTTCTTCCATGAGATTTATTTTTAAATGAGCTACTAATCTAGAAAACCTGGGCACAAAACCTGTGGCCTTTAATACAGATTCATGACCTGCTGAGGTTAATGGCTCTCAGCTGGGCCCAAAGCTGTATACTCTTTCAGGACTCCATTAATTCCCAGGAACCATCCTGGGTCATAATCATCGCTGCTTAATTGCATCATTATCTCCTGGCTGCTGAAATATTGAGAGCCCTGGATTTTGCAGTTATGCCCTAGAATTGATCCCAAAGCATGGCAGTATGTGGCTGGTGGAGAAAGGAGAGCCCAGGTCCTCAAACAAGGCTTTTTCGAGTTGCTAGATATTCTTCTTGACCATAATTACAAATGGCTTCATTGTTCTACCTACTCGATGTGTTATAACCACATTAATCCATTCATCGAGTGCTGGATATCTAGTTACTTGTAAAGTTTCTGTAGTTATAAATGACAACTCTAAACACCCTTGTACATATGGCTTTTCCCATAATTTGGATTATTTCCTAAGGATACATTCCAAGAAACGGGATTACTGAGTCAAAGGGTATGAATATTCTACTGGTGTATGATACACATTGCCAAGTTGCCTCCCAAATGGAAATGATCAATGCACAACGCCATTAACAACGACACCCCAAGGTGCCAGCTACAGTCTATCCCTGGCACTGGGTACCGGCCTTAATAGGTTTCGTTTTGTTAATCTAGTAGGTAGAGCATTGTATGTTATTTAAATTATGCATGAAGCTCAATATTTTCCCAGATATTTGTTTACTAGACGGACCTCCTCTTTAGTGAATTGTCTGTTTATGTTCTTGGCTCCTTTGCTATTGGAGACCCAGAGAGCTCCTCTTTGCAGTCTGTGGACACTCTGTATAATGAAGCCATTAACCCTGACGTCTGCAGAACTGGCCGCTTACTTTCCACCTTCCCAGCCTCCAGGCCCTGGCCACCCCCCCTCGGTCTGCCCGCCTCAGTGGCATCGCAAGGGCCGGAGAGTGGAGCAGGGTGTCCGGGGATCGGCCAAGAGGGGCTACAATGCCTGTAGTGAATTTAAAAATAAGAAACCCAACTAAAAACTGGCCTGTTTTTTATTATCACCACATGCAAGCAATTCTAAACAATACCAGTGGTAAAATATTCCTCCTCACTGTACCCCACCCTTTCTGTACAGCACTGCTGGCCTTTGAAAAAAGTCCTTGTTTTCAGCAGTGCCAACTGCCCAAGCCACAGGGCTCCTCCCTGCGCAGAAGAGGCCGTCTCAAAACTGTGACTTTGAGGAGCGCCTTCTGAACAAAGGAACCTTGTTAAGATTCTGGTTTCTATCCTACAAGCTCAACTAGAACAGGGAATTGTCTAGTGTGTTCAATGAAGCTGCCCATGGCAGAGCTTTTCAAGTGTCCCAGTGTGTGTGAATCCCCTGGGGATCTCGTTAAAATGCAGATTCTGACTCAGCAGGTCTGGGGTGAGGCCCCAGATTCTGCATTTCTGACAAGCTCCTACAGGGTACAATGACAGGTGCGGGTTCGGGGCCACACTTTGAACGCCCAGAGGATGTTGAAAACAGGCTCTTTGCTCTGTCTCCCAAAGACCCCCTCCAACTCTGTTTTTCTTCCTTAGACTGAAATGAGCCGACAGAGGCAGACAGCTCTCACCGTGACAAGCATACAAACCTGACCTCCTTCTCTTCGTTTCTGTTTATTCCCAGGGTTTCCCCCTTCTTGGGTCAGAAGATTTTTATGGCTCATATTCAACTGACAGTTAAGCCAAACTGAGGAACTGCCACAGACACTGCAGAGACCCTTCTCCTCCTGCCCTGGACTCTGGCAACTCTGGACCCGCCCCGCTGCGGCCGCTCCTGGCCTGCCCATCCTGAGCCAAAGCCTCAGCGCCCTATCCCTAGCTACCCTCCCCCCCAATGCTGGATGCAGGCTCTGTCCCCACTGCTCGAGCTGAGGCCACCTACAGAAAAGGCATCGAATGAAATGGAGCTGTAACTATCACAGAGGACCATCCGGACTCTGCCCGTCTACATACAAGACAATATGCTCTGTCGGGTGCAGTGAATGTGTCTGTCACCCGCACCCTGTGGACCTCCAAGATTGGAACCTGGGGGCCCTCTCAGGCTGCCAAAGAGTCACACTGTACCTCAGGCCTCATCTCCGAGTGGAACTTGAAAACAGAGCACCCTCTAGGTGGGGAGGGGGCAGTGAGCCTGACAGATATCAGGTTCCAGATGGAAAGCATGGGAGGGCAAGAGGGCAGAGAGCTGGGCTCCCAATCTTTTGGTAGGATGAAAACCTGGGCTCCAAAATGTAGATTTTGCATTCCCTACACTGCTGCTCCCGAGCCACAACCACCCTTTCCTTCAAAGTTCAATGCAGAGGCATCTAGAATTTCTCTCAATTCTCACTCCCATGTCTGTGATCAGGAATCAGCAGAGTACGGCCAGTGGACGGAATCTGTTCCACTACATGTTTTTACAAAGTTTTATTGCAACATGACTTCATTCATGTACATATTATCTGGTTACCTTTGTGCTGCAAAGGCAGAGCGGAGTGACTACAACAGAGACCTTCTGGCCTCAAAGCCTGAACTATCTGGCCCACTGCAGAAAACGTGTGCTGACCCCTGTTCTTAGCTCATTCCTTGGGCCCAGTTGAACTCAACTCTCCCCATTCCCAGTCAGTAGCGCTCATTCCACCAGCCTGGCTCCCATATGCCCTTGCACGAGCACCATTGTGACTCTTACCACGCTTGTAATTACTGGATTCCATGTGCGTTTTCTGTACAGGATGGCCTCTGGTGTCAGAGACACATCACATTCTTGGCTTGGCCACTGCACACAGGGCGTTGGGCATGTTACTCTCTCCATGCCCAGTTTCCCCACCTATAAAGTGGGGATTGTCCTACACATCCCAGGATTGTTTAAGGAGTCAGTGGGATAAAGGATCCCAAGTTCAAGACAGTTGCCTGAAACAAATCAGGTCGCGTACGCACGCACGCACACACACACACACACACCCCACCCCTCTTCTCTCCCCATGCCATGTCTATTTCTATTCTTCCAACATTTAAAGAGAACCTGATACTCTGAATAAGTATTCTTTACAGAAAAGGGAAGAGAAAATGGGATTCTTTTCTCAGGCTCATGTCCAGGAGGTAAACTGAATGTCAGCTGCGACAGCCTGCTGCAGAGCCGGGGGCCAGGGCGAGGCACTCACCAGGCACAGACTTTAGGTAAAGGCTGTCTGTGTTTGCCCAGTGGCCATAAAGTAGGATTATATGCAGTGAGAGCTCTGAAAGGGAATCAGTGCACATAAATGCCAAAACTTAAGGAATCAAAAGGGCAGAGAATTCAGTATGAACATACAGGTAAAATACAGAAAAATCCCTGTAGTTAAACGATACCCAGAGGCATGTGGTGGTATTGAGAAGCTGCCACGTCACGTCAAGACAAGAGACGCGCCACCACTCCCCTCGGCAGCAGGGTGACCATGGGCCAGTGAGTGCCTCTTCGCACCCTCCGGGCTGCTCCTCGTGGGTTAAAACCACCTCTCCTCTCAGGAATGCGTCATGATGAGATGAGATCATGTGCATATGTAGATTCACACAGAGCCTGGCAGAAAGCAGGGCCTGAACAAGCCAAAGCTATTCACATTGAGAGAAACGTGCCAGGGAAGCAAAATACAGAGATGCATCAATTCACTAAAAATGAAAAGTGCAGAGTGGAAAAGCAGCGCCCTTCCGAAGCACAGGCGTAGGAAATGTGCGGAGATCCAGATTCACCCAGGCTCACACCGGCTCCCCTTCCCCAGGCCACACCTGCTTCCTTGTCCGTGCTCCACACTGAAGGAGGCACAGCGAATACAACCAGAAACACCACAGCTGGGTGCATTCCGCCGGAATCAGATTCCCCTTGGACTGTCAGAAGTCCTCAGAATAAGGATTTGTTTACAAAATAGCTTCGTTTCACTACTTGTTTTTACCTAACTGCTCTATGTTTTCATTGCATTGGGAGCAGGTGAGGTAAACTCTAGGCTTAGGAGGGGCCTGAGTGCTGGCCCCGATGGAGAAATCCCTTCCAGAACATTCTCAGTCATCCAGCCTCTGGACACTTGAGTGCTGATCCACCCTCTGCTAAATAGCTCAGTCCTTCAGAGTCAGCACACGTTACTAGAAGATTCTTCTTTATACAGAGGCAAAATCTGCTCCCACCCCTAAACCGGACCATTGAACAATTGATCTAGTTGTGATTCTGGCTCAATTCACCCCCACCCCTAACATTTGGGAGAAATGGTTCCACTGGCTACAGGAACCAGAGGAAGCCACAGATGTGGAACTGAATGCTATTTAAAAAAAACATTGTGGAAGGAACCTCTAGAATATATACTATCTATCCCGATTTTGCTATCAAAGGGTTATTTTTAGAAAATTCCAAATAATACCATGCAGCAGCAAAAAAAACCCCACAGCACTCCTACTGTTAAGAGCCTACACTGAATAGCACATGTGTTTCAGAAGAACAAACAACTAGGGGTGAAGCCTCTTAATTAGAAGCAACTACTGATAACCCGTGGTTATCACCCCTGACCACTGCCCCCTTGTGTGCACGTGGCACAGCCCCATCACATTCCAGACACACTCGCACTCGGACTCGCACTCGGTCACAGAACACATGTTCCGCCATGTGCTTCCTACCTGCTGGGCAACACACGAGATGCTGCTCACGATACCAAGTGGTAGGAGAGAGGTCCCAATCAAAAGAAAATTAAGCTCTCCAAATTCAGGATGGCGTAAGCCTTTGGAAGGTCGGACTGAGTCATACCTGACTGATGGTCTTTTCCATCTGCACCAAGCCCAGGTTGGGAAGGGTGTTTTTTATAAAGTCAACTATGGTTTCTAGGTTTTCATGTTGCAGAATCAAGGGCTTATGGCTTCCCAACAGACTTAATGCCACTTTAAATATGACCTCTGATCCCTGAAGAAAGATCATATCTGGGAAAACAGAGAAATGCAGAAAGTTAAACCAGGCCAGTTTCTGATGAAATAACATCGTGTTTTCTTGTCCACACATCAGAGCAGGATGGTGGGAAACATAAGACCAAATTGCAAACTTTATTTCCTTTTTAAGTGCCTGATATTTCAGATAAGGTTGTCAAGACAATATTGCAAATAATAAAAGAAATATAGATAAACGTACTAAGATTTTGTCACAGGTTCAGATAAATCTTTTTTGTTATTGTTCTAAAAATATATTAAACTCAAACATCCTTCAAAAGCTAGAAGAAAACTTTTTATTAAACTATTTTTCTAGAAATGCTCTGGGGTTTTAAAGGAATTACTAAAACACATTGTTATGAGTAAAACTGAAAGACTTAGATACAGAGTATCAGAAATTAAGATAGAGTAAAAAAAAAAAAATGCACTTCTTCCCCCTGTTTTGAAATAAGGAATTGAACTAAAAGATCTCTAAAATCTATACAATGTCTGCAGAGTTGCAAAAGTACATTACTAAATACTTTCCAGTATGCTGGATTTTAGCTTAACAATGGAGTAAAAACCATCTTCCTTCAGAGAAATTCAAAGAACTCTGTCAGAGTTATTTTCCAGTTCTTGCCATAGTTTTTTCTTAGAACAGTTGGCCAATGTTAGCAATCCCTACACTGACTGGACGTGGTGAGAGGGAGGGCAAATGGCCCGGGCAACAGGATGAGCAGCCGGCCTCGCCCTGACTCCCCCTTCCTCACAGAGCTGAAGCCACCTGAGAAAGAGTTAAACTGTCCTGGGGCCAAAGCACACTCCTAGCAACTAACTGTTGGATGACTAAATTCAGGAAAGTAACCTAACAACTGGAATTAAAAATACAAGAGAAAAATATAATGTTAAAGACGAGGGCATAAATCTAATCAGAGGCAACTGTCAACATGGTGGGTGAGGGCTGCAGGATAATGAGAGAGACAAAGACGTGTTCATCAAGTCCTGGAAGACAAAAACAGGTGAGAGGAAGAACCCCCCAGCATTGGGCTTCTCTGGGGGGTTTAGCAGGACGAGGCAGAAGGGCCTTTAAGAAACAGGAAAGGCTGGAAGCTGCTGACACAGGGAAGGGGCAGGGGAAGGGATCCGCGTCGGAGTGGTTTGTGGACAGTGAACAGGGCAGGGGCACCAGCCGGCTGGGTCAGGCCTCGGGGTGCCCTGTGACCTTCCCCAAGGCCTCAGCCACACCAGCAGATCCGGTGCCAGGGTGGGTGTCACCCGTCTCTGTCACAGAGCTCAGGGCCACACTGCTTGCACAAACATCACAACTGCTCACGGTTCGGACGACCCTGGGAAGCTGGAAAGGCCCCAGGAAGCTGGAGGAATGAGGGCAGCCTCCTTAGGTGTGGTTACAGAGGCTGGGAAGATAAATTAGAGAACTGGTCGTTATCTTTGAAATCTGAGCTTCTTAGGGGAAGTACTATGTGTATCAAGTCAGCCCTATGTAAGAATATTCTTGTGAAATGTATGCTTTATGAAATACATAGTCTAACCCAAGTAATTCATCACTACAGAAAATAAAGATCTCAAACAGCACCATAACTAAGATGTTTTTAAAAAGAAATATTTCCCAAAACAAATTTGAAGCTTCTGTGGTTTGGACAGCAAGGCTTCCTTTCAATAGGTCAACATTTACAGCTGAACAAATATTGATGGCATCTATCAGAATTAAGTACCAAGCATTCTGTGCAAGGGTCCTGGGGCAGGACTGCATGACTGGCCCAGCTGCCACAGCTCAGTGTCTTTAGTCTGAGAGACATGTAACTAGAAACTAGACAGAGTGCCGCATCTAAGCCAAGTAAGAGAAATAATTATCGGGAAGTTTTATGAGCACAATCAAACATGCAATCCATATCAGCAATCTCTTAAGGCAGACAACAGGTCTTCCATGTTTTATTCCATTAGGATTTTGGTGGTTTTGTTGTTATTGCTGTTGTTGTTTTAGAGAGGGGGCATGGGGAGGGAGAGAGAATCTTACTTAAGCAGGCTCCACACCCAGCATGGAGCCAGACATGGGCTCGATCTCACAACCCTGTGATCATGACCTGAGTTGAAATCAAGAGTCAAACACTTAATGGACTGAGCCACCCAGGCGCCCCAGGATCTTGGTTTTTATAACACATCTGCTTAGTGGAGTGCTCCCTAGCATTCTAAACTGACTTTTCTGGGCTGTTTGAAGGAAAAATAAAAAATGGGAGAGGTGGTGGGGTTTCTTTGTTTTGTTGTTACACTCTTTGAAAATATAGCCCTGGATATACTTGTCTTGTTGGGTCTGTCTGTATTTACTATAATACAAATGTTCTTTCCTAATGCTATTCCCAGCACCTTAAGAGCACTTACCTGTCTATCTGCTAAGTTTCTCTCATTAAGTCAGCAAGCATTCACTGAGCATCTAACATATGCCAGGCTTTGTACTAGGCACTGAGATCAAGCCCTGAACGAAAGCACAAAGAGCAAATTGCAGACACACCAAAAGCTGTTGGTTTGGTAGAGTTACACCAGGTGTTATGAGAACAAAAGGGATGAGAAAAGTCTAAGGAAAGGCGGCTGCTGAACCCAATCTTGAAGAATCAATAGAAATCTGCGAAGTCAGGAGTCAGGAAGGAAGGAAGGAGGAAAAGAAGGTGCAAATGCCCAGAGGTGTGAGAGCAGCACACCATGTCCGGGAGCTTGAAGAGCATGGTAAGGCAAGAGCTCCGGCTCTGTGGGGCATAGGGTGGGGCCAGATCACCAGGGGCTTTCTGTCCAGACATCAGCATTCTAACTACCCAGAACATGGGAGGGGTCACCCAAGGCTTTCTGTTCCCTTTTTTCTGAGTAGGTCAGGACATGGGTAAGGAGGTGATGTTAACGAGATCCAATGTGAGTCTGATCTTTGCCAAGGCTATTTAGCTTTAGACAGAGAAAAGCCGCCACTGAGGAGACCACCCTGAGTCCCACCCCGGGGGCCTGCTGCCAGCCGCAAGATGCTTGCCTAGCGCTGCTGGAGGCCCGCTGCTCCAGGTGCCCACCCTTCTGAAGACAAGCCGGCCGGCTGTCCACACGAGTCAGGCTGGGGAAGCTCAGCCCCAGAAGCTCGTCAGCCTGGGGAGGCCTCGAATAAGGAGCTCATTTGGGTGTACGATGAAGGAATGTGTCTGAAGAGTTAAAGGAAGGGTAGCCCCCGCAACCCTCCTGCCCACCAAGGTTTTGCTTGGAGGCAGGGACTACTAAATTTATCTGACTAGCCTTGGGGAGGCAGTATCTATAACCCTTAACAATTACTACCTTTTTCTCCTTCTGGAAATTTTAGAACTTAACTTTTAAGGAATACTAAAGAAAAACATTACCTATAAACCCACTCCTCCAACCCAATTATTTTCATTTTTGTCCATCTTCCAATCCTTATACATTTACATTCTGGAAATGAAAAAAAAAAAAAAAGCCTCTTTGGAAAAGTGAGTTCATCGCCTGCATGTAAAAATCAGCACATGAGAAAGCGAACTGCGGGCGCCTCCCCAGTGGCCCCAGGGAAGCCGTGCCCCCCACACTGCAGCCAACGTCCCTCCCCTCCTGCTTCAAGCCACCCAGATATAGGCAAAGGGCTTTATCAGGCAGGAAGTAAAGGGAAGCTGAAATTTGGCTGACTGGGCCACTTTTGCAAATTATTTGCTGAGAACAATGCAAATAACTACTTTCCTTTGAGGACGCTTCAGCAGCACTGTTGTTCTGTTATTGTGTTAACCTATGGGAACTCTGTTTGAAACACCCCATGACCTAAAGGTGCAGTTTTCGCAGGGCGGGGGGGGGGGGGGGCATCTACGCAAAGCCCAGGGCCAGTAAAGCAAACTTACCCTGCATCCTCTTTTCCAGCCACCTTTGTCATTGTCAAGGGCAAGCCCTCTCCTAAGTCTCCTGGGAGGCTGGGGTGCTCCAGGTGTGCGAGCCCCACCTTCCTACTGGGACCAGGTGGGAGGAACATGAAGGATGATGGCAGGTCTGCAGCAGGACTACGGCACAAACAGAGCTTGCACAAACTCACTTCCCTACTGCTGGTCACATTCCCCGGGGGAGCCTTTTTTCCTGGCCATTTAAACCATCCTGTTTTCCTAAGTCTATTTTAGTCCTAAAGCCTCTCTGAATCCTTCCCTGTATTACAGGTGGTTTCTGTGTTTTCTGCCAAACCCTTCCTTTCCACCCCCCACCTCCTACTGCATCGACTTGGCAGCACACCCTCCAGCAAACATCAGGAGCCTCAGACCACAGCTGCCTCCTCCATCGGGAGCAAGCCGGGTCCTATTTTTCAGATTCCACCCCCCCGCCCAAAGGTAGGTGTGATCTGAAGGTGAACACAGCAAGCACCTCTCCTGGGACCCCTCTCCACCCGGACTAGACACCTACAGGAGGAAGCTATTTCAACTCCATGACACCCAGGCAGAAGGGCTGACATTCAGGAAGTGGGATCACCACGGGAGGGGTAAGGCACGCACATCGCTGCTGGTGCTCCTCCGAGGAGCACGTACTTACTGCGAAGTGACCTGTTAATTAATATGAGCTATGCCGTCTGCAGGCTGAGAACCCCGCACGTAGGTATGAAACGGTGAACAGCTGACAAAGGTCCATTTGTGTTTGGGGTTTATTCAGGCCCACAGGCTTACAATGAAATGGGCTTCAGGCCAAAATAGACTACAGGGTATGAATGGCAGGTTTGGGGATTTAAAACTAAGCTATCCACCATCACGGAGCTAAACAAACACGGTTCAAGTCACCAATGCTAAATACAGAAGTGGTTTTTAAAAACCTGTCCATGGAACCTACTAATAAAACGGTTTGGTTTTAAGTACTGGTAGATGGAATAGATTGTCCAAAAACAATCAAAACCAAAACCAACAGTTTTTGCAAAATGACATCACACGCAGTGCCGCCCTGAGTTCCCACTTCCTGCCTACACTCTGAGGAGCCGTAGCCAGCCGGACTCGGACCATGCAGTATAGCAGGGCTCTGTGGGACCCAGGAGTCACACGCACGGGCATCTTTACTCATAATGCAGGAGAGCCTCCGAGACTCACACTGATTATGTAATAGAAATACCCTGCTCTTGGGGCGCCTGGGTGGCACAGCGGTTGGGCGTCTGCCTTCTGCTCGGGGCGTGGTCCCGGCATTGTGGGATCGAGCCCCACATCAGGCTCCTCCGCTATGAGCCTGCTTCTTCCTCTCCCACTCCCCCTGCTTGTGTTCCCTCTCTCGCTGGCTGTCTCTATCTCTGTCAAATAAATAAATAAAATCTTTAAAAAAAAAAAAAAAAGAAAAAGAAATACCCTGCTCTTGCCGGCTTTAGCTCTTCATTTATGAAGTCGTCAGAATGTGCTTAGAGCTGCGAATGTGCTCGAACAACAGGAGGGCTGTCATCTCCAAGGCAGACTTAGTTTGTTGTTCGTGCCTCTTACTTAATGCAAGGAGAGACTCTTTCCCAGACGTCTGCGGCCCTGGCGTCCCCAGAGCTACCTGCAGGGCAGCCCCTGAAGGCCAGGCAGTGATCCCTCAGTGCTGACCCTCCCGTTGGAGTCCCCTTTGCAGAATTTTTTCTCACAAGTGCTGTAATTCGATGCTTGAGCTGTTTCCAAACCATGAACACCAACCCCCGCTTCCCCTCCCACCTCTTTCGATCTTCACTCCTATTACACTGTTTTGAAAAATACAGTAAAAAGTCAGGAGAAAAAGTGGACTAATGATTTTCTTTTCAATTTCCAGAGTAAGAAAACTAGAAACACACACACATTTTTGGCAAGAAAAGACTTCAGCCTACAGCTAGAGATCTTATGATTTTGGTGACTCTTTTGTTAGTAAACTAAGACAATTTTCAGGTTTTTTTTTTTTTTTGAGGCTTTTATAATTATCTTCTTTTTACTTATTTTTATTTTTTTTGTTTAAAGATTTTATTTACTTATTTGAGAGACAGAGAGAGCACAGGCAGGGGGAGGGGCAGAGGAAGTGGGGGAAGTAGACTCCCCACTGAACAGGCTCCACCCCAGGACGCTGGGATCAGGACCTGAGCTCTGAAGGCAGACGCTTAACCAACTGAGCCACCCAGGTGCCCCAATTATCTTCTTTTTAAACTATGGTATAAAACCTTCATGAAATCTCTCACTAATGATTTATTTAACCAGGAGAGATTTTTTTGGTATCTCTTTTTTTCCAATTTTTTTTTTTTAAGGGACAAAAATTAAGGATCAGTTTGGGGAGGGAGTTATGCAAAAGGGGGTGGGGGTAGTGAATATTTTAAGAACACAGATTCTTCTAGTAAAGCCCAATGGGCCATTCTTTAGAAGTTGTTATGGGTAGGAGTAAGAATAAAAATATAGTACTCTGGGGGAAAGAGGTGCGAAGACCAAGTCGGTGCCCACCTACGTTAAAAAGCAAATTTCAGGATTTCTAGAATACAGATCTACAAAGCTGTCTTTCCCAAGCATGCCAAAGGAGTCCTCTCTCAATGGCTCTGGACACAACTCCCCTGCTTTGAGATGTTCTCTAATTCCAGAAGCAAATCTAAAAAAGTATGAGAAGATTAGACTTTTAAACTTTCAGGTGACTGAACATCAGTAACATTTTAAAAACACTTGATGGGTGATGATTACCAATTTTTTAATAACCTCCACAGTAAAAAAAAAAAATTTTTTTTAAAAACCTGAGTTGTCAAAATGATTCTTTCACTCTGAAGTAGGGAAAACCCACTGTGCAAGAACTGCCCGTGCTCACAGCGTCACTCGGCCCCTCGAGCGCAGCGCACGTGCTGAGCCCTGCCATCTCAAGGCCACTCTGAGACTCTGCATGTGAATACCCGCTTAACTCTGACAGAGACGATCTTCTCAAAAAGTAAATCAAGAAAGTAGGAGATGGTATGACATGTGAGCCACCTACGGTCACAGTGGGGCACCCACGTGGAAGGGGCTGAGGCGTCGGGGAAGATGAGGCTGGGGCCTGTGAGGGTGGACCAGTGAGTCATCAGCACGGGGGTGGAGGGGAGGGTCCTTCCAGAGTGAGCTGGCAGAGGAAACGAAGAGCCAAGGGCAGGGGAAGAAGAGAAACGGGAGGAGGAGATGTGAAGGGAACTGAGAAAGAACAGAAGCCTAGAAGTCGTCAGTTGAAGTTTTAAGGGGCCATCAATGCACAGAGTCTCAGGTCAGAGAGGTTGAGGAAGACGGTTCATGAGAGACACATGCCTGGAATACATGCACGGGCCCCTGGCCAAGTCGTTAAAGACGTCTGCTCTGGACAAGAGACAAGTGGGTCTAAACCCCACCAGATGACGGCGTCCAGGGAAGCCCACTGAGTACCAGACGCGAAGCCGGTCTTGAAGTTCGCAAAGCCCAATGCCAACTAGACTCTGAATGTCAAACAACACCCTGTTCTTGTCGAAGACATAGGTAGAAAAGTAAGGAGGCTCACCAGGGAACGAGAATACACGTTTCCCACCTGAGAGGAGAAAGCTGGTTCGGGCAAACAGAGGGACACACACTTACCAAAGACTCTGGCTACAAATCCCAGGGGGAACTGTGAGGCAAACACGGTGAGAAACCAGGGGGCGGCATAGAGGCTGGGGCCGATCTCGTGCTCCTCGAGGTGATTGTAGAGGTCTCTGTGGTAATCGTGAAGAAGCCTCGAGAGCTGGTACATCTGGATCTGTGGGGACAGACGGACACACACACATGCTATTTCATTAACTAAAAGCCATTTCATTAACTAAAAAATTTTGACCCATGTAACACTTCCCACAGATACTGTCAGGTTCTGTGTTCTCCCCAGTAGCTTTAATATAGGTGCACCTGCCTTCGAAGAGAGTGGAATTTTCAAGTTAATCTAGTATTGTAACACACGACTCTTTTGGGGCTTTTGGCCTTGATGATTCTTCTTGATCCAAAAAAGGCAGACAGGCCTGGGCTGAAGCCCCAAGTCGGCCACTTGCTAGCCAGGTAACCAGTTAAGGTGAGCCTTCCCATCTATAAACTGAGCTGATTAATAGTGTCTTCCTGAGGCGGTACGTGCAATATGAAACACTCGGCGTCATGCCCAGCCCAAAGTTAAGTGCTCAGCAAGGACAGCTACTCCAGCGTTAACTGATGGTGGGGAAGTTCCTTAGAGAGACCTGGAAAGGGATCATAAACATTTTTGGCATTTGTCTCTAGCAAATACATTGGAACGCTCTCTACCTGTAAAATAATCATGTCCGGCCGATACTGTTTCCGCAGTCCCATTTCAAACATCAGAAACTTGAGCATGTTAAATGCCTCTTCCTCACCCATGTGAAGCAGCAAAATGCCTGCTACAAAGCTGAGACCTTGGCAGTATCCTACTTCCTGGTCTAGAAGCGAGTAGGCCTTCAGAATGTTGTAAAGTGAGAGCTGCCCCGCTCCCAGCTGGGCAGAGAAGTACGGATGTGTTGGAAAGGTTCGCCCTGCAAAAACAACACACGTTAGATGTGACTAAAAACAGAAAGCCTATTGAACCAGAAGTCCGACGTGCTTCAGGTGCAGGAACAGATCTTTGGAAGCTGGATCATAAACCAGCTCTGTAAACAAGGGGCACGTGGCTGTTCTTAGAATAAGGCGGGCAATTAAAAAAATCAGCAATTATTGATGCTTTTTTGGTGGGGGTTCAGGTGAGAGAAATCAGGACTACCCTCCGTCCTGTAGGTATCTGGATTTCAAGCTCCAGCAAAAAGAAAACTGTTGATCCTCTAAACTTAAGCCTAACTCTCAAGAGGAGCAGACAGCTGTGGCTCTTCACGGGCAGGCAGCCCTGGCCTCATGGCCCTACGGACATTCGCCATCAGCTCTTCCCAGCCTGCTCAGGTTCTGCCTGCAAATGCTTCACACCACGTGTGTATTTCTGTACTTTTAAACCACAAGCAGGGCTTTCAAACAGCCTGAGAAGCAGCGGGTGTTTTCTTTTACACAAAACAGTTACCTTCCAGAAAGAAGTTTAAAAAAAAAATTAAAAACCCTCAACATCCTGATTATTTTCACAAAAAGCTGATGTTCAGATAAGGTTTAAGGACTTCTTTTGTCCAGGAGGCTTTTGTGGCTGATATCTGTCAAATCCCACCTCACCTCCCTCCTTCTGGAATGTGCCCAATGGGGAATTGTGTTTCCAGGGAGAAAAGTACTTGATTGAGAGGAGAACCGTCTAGAGCCACGCCGAGGGCTGAGCTTGGACCCAGGTGCGAATGAGGGCCTCATCTGGATCAGCAAAGGCAGAAGGTGCATCTAGGCTGCAAGGTAATTGTTCCCCGGAACTATTCTGCCTCAACAAAGGGAGGCTGATGCTTTTGCGTGTTCTTCCTCAGCCTCATGAGAAAGCACTTAATCCAGATCGGAGTGTCTGACCTTGATTTAAGAGGGCAGCAACAGTCTAACTACTTTCCTGATTTCTTCTCCTGCGTTCATTTCTTGCCTGCTCTACCTCTCCCCCCAACGAACTGTCCCCAAACGCACCCGGAACGTGTCACCCTCACTGCTAGAAAGCATCCAACAGCCCCCAGGGCTGAAAGAACCAAGTCTACACACCTTGCCTGCGAGCTCTGCACACTTCCTCGCCCACTCTCCCAGCTTCATCCCCTGCTCCAGGGCATAGCCTCAGAGGGGGGTAGGGGTGCGTGTGGGGCGGCAAGGGCCCTGTGAGTATGAGGAGGTACTTAGCCCCGGGCACTTTCCTAGTCTCCAACAGCATGTGCGACGCGACTGTAATGAAACATTTTCCAGCAGCCGCATTCAAAAAGCAACACGTAAAATTAATTTCAAGACCGTTTGTTTAACCCAACATATGCAAATGTTATTTCAACACCTAAGCAATACACAAATTACTGAGACATTCTGCATTCTTTCCTTTCATGCTAAGCCTCCGACACCCAGTGTCGTCCTCATACCGACGGCACCCCTCAGTTTGGAGCAGCCATGTTTCCAGCACTCAGGAAGCACACGGGACCGCTGTACTGACCGCACAGGTGTAGCTCTTTCCTCCGATTCTCCAAGGGGTGAGGGCAAATGTATACAGGAGGCTCTTCACGCCATCACCCCCTCCTGCTGCCAAGCAAACGGTGCCCTTCCCACCTCCGTGGATTTTGCACGTGGCCGTGGCCCTGCCCCAGCCCGGGACATAGCCCTCCCTCCGACTCCCTCTGGGTCTCCAACAGGTCTAGGTGGCGGAACACACAGGCCTCACGTGGCATGCAGCAACCCGGCAAGGATCTGGTCCCCTTTCAATCAGTCCCTGTTAGCACTTCTGCTTACTGGATACCCTCTCATATCAGATACTACGCCCACCCCCAGAAACAAGAGCTGGCACTCATTGGCCCTGTTTGTGGAGTGGGCATTTTTAAACTTATTTTTACTTTTATTATTATAGTTGACATACAACGTTATGCTAGTTTCAGGGGTACAACACATTGATTCGACAATTCTACACGTTACTCGGTACTCAGCAGGATGAGTGCAGTCACCATGTGACCTTATTACAGTACTACTGACCACATTCCCTATGCTCGACTTCTCATCTCTGTGACTTATTTTGTAACTGGACATTATATCTCTCTCTTCATTCCCTTCACCTATTTCGCCTCCCCCCTCCCCGCAACCACTAGTTTCTCAATGTTTGAGTCTATTTTTTTTGTTTTGTTTTTTAGATTCCACATGTAAGTAAAAGCACGTGGTATCTGTCTTATTTCACTTAAGCATAATACCCTCTAGGTCCATCCATGTTGCAAATGGCAAGATTTCATTCTTTTTTTTACAGCTGAATAATATTCCACTGCATATATACCACATCTTTACGCAGTCATCTATCGATGGGGGACATTCCTCATTTAACCCTTGCAAGGCTCCTAAGAGGAGGAGCCCAGCAGGCTGGGGAGGGACCAGTGCCACTTAGACTACTCAATAACTGTTAGATTTGGGGAAGGGCATTCACAGGCATCATGTCTTGTGTAATCACAATGGCTCTGTGCTTAGAAGGGTCTCATGCTGGGTTTAATGCTCTGCTGTCACAGTCTTGAAATTCTTAATAATTTTTGAACAAGGGATTCTGCATTTTCATTTTGCAACAGGCCCTACAAATTATATACCTTGTTTGAGGCAGGCAGCCCCCTAGTATCTTCCTGGGATTGCTACAGCCACGTTGCCCACAGCTTTGCCACGAAGCAATTAAGAGAAAGCAAACCTTAGGCCAAATTCCATCAAACATATGACCTTTATTAGCATGCTGATGTGAAAAAAGAACCGCATAAAAATTTCTCATGCTCTGTCCTCAGGCCTCCAACAAGCACCTCTTGGGAAAGGTTCAGCTGGAGGAGGGTACTGTGGCAGTCTGATGGCAGAGCCAGGCTACCAATGCTCCCACACCGATGTTCCACAGAGCACAGGGACACGGGCCCAGTGGGCACTGGCCTCATGTGTTGTTCCAGAGCCACTGGTGGCAAGGCCCAAACACTTTCTGATCAACGACAGATCTTGAATGTTATCCAAATTTTCACCAATAAAAAATTACATGTAGCATCTCTTATGCAAAGAACAAACCCTCAGTACATCAGCAACCCTGTTGCTGGAAGTCCCTGACTTCCAGAACTTCCACAAGCCAACCAAGCATTCTAGATGGGACAGGATTTATCTTACAAGACCATACCTCACACTGGTAATACTCCATGAAGCATTTTAGGCAGGTCCCCACACAAACAATAACATCACTCTCATTTTATTCACGAGAAAAATGTGCCAGGTGAAACATCAGCCCAGCTATGAAGTGGCAAACCCAGGATCTGAACACGGGTCCTGAACTCCAGAGACCGAGTTCTCATACTGCAGATGGCGAAGTGAAAGCTATGGGAATTGGGGAAACATAGCTATTACCACTCGCGGTGTCCCCAGCTCATAGCA
This sequence comes from Ursus americanus, assembly GCF_024610735.1. Taxonomy (NCBI): domain Eukaryota; kingdom Metazoa; phylum Chordata; class Mammalia; order Carnivora; family Ursidae; genus Ursus; species Ursus americanus. The sequence goes on from NC_142134.1 coordinate 53,404,959, forward strand.
CGAGCTGTCGGGAGGGCCAACGTCCCGCATTCCTTTCTTCATGGAGAGTTCACGTCCTCCACCTCCTCAGCCAAACCGTCCCCTGGGGAGTCCCGGCTCCTCCCACTCGGTTCATGTTTCCTGCTTTACATCTCACCCAGCGCTTCCACACAATCCCTCGTACCTATATTTGTCCTAGCCGTGTGACCTTGGGGACTTGGCTAATCCCCCAAAACTCCCCATTTCTCCTTACTTGCTGGGGGCGGCTGTGAGGTTAAATGCAGGAGGCTATGCGTGCCTGGTGTGACGCCGCACACAGCCGGCCCTGAATGAGTAATGGCCACTGGGGTGGGGTGTTCCAAATGGCCACGAAGCCTGCTTTCTGAGAAACAGGGTTATTCGTGTAAAAGATCTTCTCAAGCAGCAGCACACAGCACACCTGCTCCGTGCCCCGAAGACTCTGCAGGCAAGATGTGGGCTTTTCAAAGTACTCATGTAAGCGCGGTAACAGCAACACCTGCCCTGTACTCAGAGCTCCCTGGGTGACAGGAACTGTGCCACGGGACCGAAAGACCAACCTTTTCTTTGCCCTTATGAAATTCACAGTCTGGTAGAACCAAAGACATAAATCCAGAAAATTCAAGTATTTACTGACCAAGGACTTGCACAGGGTGCTGGGTGCCAGAGGGACGTGGCCCTGCTTGCATGGGGCTTCACGAGAATGAGAGACAACTTCAAATGCCTGATGGTTCTAGTGGGTCTCTTCTACCAGGTGGTGGTAACAAGAACCGAGAGGGCAAGTATGGATATACAGTTACGGAGGTGAGCCCGAAAGCCGAGAGGCCTGGCCCAGACACAGCACAGGAATCCAGGAAGGCTGTCTGGAGGAAGTGACTCTCCAGCTGAACCAAGCAGGGGAAAGAGGCATGAAAAGAGTGAGGGGGAGCACACAGGCAGCAGGAACACCACGGGCTGGGCGCCAGACTGCTAATGGGCACGGCCCGCAGGTCTGGGGCTGGCCATCAGGAGAGAGGATGGGAGAGTTAAAAGCAAGGCCTATAAGTGAACGACTTGGATACCAGGCTTAGCGTGTGGGCCACGTAAAGGCCATGGGGTCAGCACAGGCCACTAAAGGGTCAGAGACATGTGCTTCCTCGCTAACGAAAACTCCAAGAGCCAGCATGCAAGATAGCCCAGGGCGGGCAGAGATCAGAAGAGGTCAGCTGGGCCATGAGCCAGGGAGCAGTCACAGGCCCTTAACTTGGAGAGCAATGCTGGGGCAGCAAACAGGGCTGGACTCCAGACTTACCCTCGGGCCAGGCTTAGACCGAGAGAAAGGCGTGCAGATGGTGGAGTTTCTAGCATGGGAAACAAGTCATCAAAATGAACTGATCGGGAAGAGCAGGCTGGGGGAGAGGGCAGAGCACCAGCAAATCCCTACCTGGGCCTATAAAGCTGGGGGATTTCATAAGTGTGACCAACTCCATAGAGTTCTGCAATCTCTCAACCAAAGCCCTTGAAGGAAACGCACATCACAATTCAGAATCTGTGAATTTTACAAAGGTGACACAGCACGTTGGTTGTACACTGCCTAACCCCTAGCAGGCTGAGGGTAGCAGCCCGGAATCACACTTACACGTCTGCAGAGACACACAGGAAAAGCCACACTGGGGACAACAGCCAAATCTGCTAAAGGCCTCATGGCAGTTCGAGTCAAATGTTGCCTCCAAAGAATTCAGGACTCACTACGTTCTGCCAAAAATGAGTTACAAGAAAACTTTTGTTTTTCATCTTTTGGGTTTTGGAATTGCAGACAGAGGATTATGGACCTGTATTAATTTCTATTACAACTTACAGATTAGGTGAGAGGATAAATCATAGAGTATTTTTAAGGGAAAGTACCCTTTCTGCTTCCGGATGCATAGCTTGAATCAGGCTTAGCAAGTCCTATTCAACTTTGCTCCTGGAGAACCCACTTTTATGAAAGTGAACGAGGGTAACTGCCTGGACAGAAGGGACTCCTGTGGTAAGCAGGAAGCTCAGGAGCATATCTGAGGAACAATGAGGTTTTATTTGAAGGCCTCGGACACTTAATATAAAGGAGAAAAAAGACACGATGGGTGTGGGGTGGGTACACTTCTTGGACCAGGATGGAACTCAGTTCTCTTATTTCACCCATGCCACCCGAGCAGGAGGCATTACGCTCCCCATTTTTAACAGCGGAGATAAAACCCACAATGTTTTTAGAATTTAGCCGAACATCTTACACACAGCATGGATACGAGCTCTGGTGAATGGAAAGAAAACCCTCCTAAGTGGATGTGTCCACGAGGCAGTGTGACCAAGTACAGGGGAGTAGCCCACGATCCCAACTGAGGCATTCGTATATAGCTCAGCATGGACCACCTAGCCTCTCTGAACCTCAGTCTCCTCTTCTTGACAAAGGGCAGAATTCATACTTTGTGGCAATGCCTGGCACAAGTGGGTAAGCAATTAATGGTGCTCCAGCACGGGCAACAGTCTTCAGATATGCCCCACAGAAAATATACAAAAACCCAGCTTCCAACCAAGACAGGGGAAAAAAAAAGGCACACATACAACAGTTCTGTAGCATAAATGCACAACAGTTTCTAGTTTAAGGACGAGGTGCAACTACTGCTTTACTGACCTAAGCCTGAACATTTCATGTTCTAACAGACCTCCAGAGGCAAAGGAAAGTTTTAGCCCAGCAACTGATTTCTGTGAAATTGGGAATTCATAAACATGGGGACCTGAAAGTGGATATGAATTCCAAATAATAGCAATACTAAACATCATCGCCATCTAGATTCACCAAAACACCTGTGAACCCAAACTTCCAGATCTTTAGTTATTACCCAAACCAATCCAGTCTTTCATGTCGCAGTGTCAGACGCTGTCACTGATTTTCTTTATCCAAGAAGCCTGTCCACACAGACCTGACCAAGCTGAAACAAATGTCCTGTGTGTTTCATGAGATTCCCAGTGCGACTTCCTGTCCCACAGAGTCTGGGACTCAGCAGAGCAAGACAGGCCCCCACACCCACTCCCAGGCTGGGGAACAGTCACAAGTCTCTGGTCTCCGGCTCCTGGCTAAAGGAGAAGGATGACTGCCCATCTGCCCTTGTAATGCAGTCCACATATTATTACACCAAATTCTATCGGGGCGGGGGGGGGGCACTGTTTTCCTACATTGCATTTTTCTAGGTCAATTGTTCTCCATGTATGGTTGGTCTTTCAGAGGCCCATGAGGTCCCCCCTCTGTTCTCCAACTGTGTATCTATCTATGCAAGGTTAGCTTTTTCTTCATATATTTCGAACAACATAAATGCAACAGACTGAATGTAGAAGCAAAAATAAGAAACCAGTTAATTCTATTAAGCTAGACATTAAAATGTAAAACAATGCCTCTCACTAAATTTTTTATTTTAGAAAATGCATTGTTCATAACAATATGTTTATATGTGTATGTTTATTATAGTTCTTTTAAAATACCACCACAGCTCACCCACACTCCTGAGTACACGCCCAGGAAAGGGAGGAGGCAGGCCTCATGAGCAGAAGGAGGACCAAGCAAATTAACAATGTTCCTGGACAGTCTGCATCTGCATCCACATAATCCAGTATCGAGAACTCTAACCCCATGTAGAAGGTACTAAGTTAGACTCGGAAGAAAAAAAGAAAAAACTCCTTTTATAAAGACCGCATCTCCGCATGTGAATGCCCAGAAGGGGACTGGAGTCTTGGGCAGTGCACACGCGAGAACACGTTTAGCCCCTTGTACCTCACTGCTCGCTCAAAGCACACTAGCTACGAGCAAAATGCTGTTTACCGTTCTTGTTCGAAGCCTGTGGAAAGATCCTCGAGTGAGAGTCTGACTCAGTGGGGCAGGCTGCAGAAGGAGGCACCCCGCCCACCCACCTGGGAGCAGCATCCTGGCGCCGGGAGACTGCAGCTTAGGAAAAGTACCTTGCTTCTGCCCACCTAGAAGGAAACTGGATAAAAACTGTGCAACCCTTCCTACAAATGCAGCAGGCTACGGGACCTGCCTCTTTGAACTCCGTTTTATCATTCACTACCAAGCAGGGAGATGCAGGCCCTTCAGATTTCTCTCTAGGGCGGAGTCTCCGTCACACACAGAAGGAGACTGCAAAGTGGTGAGAGTCAAACGTGAGCACAAAGAAACTCCTAATTTGTATTAAAAAGACCTGTAATGATTTTGCGTCTCATGTGTCTAAGGGGAGCCACACGCTGGAAAGACCTAGAAGGAGATCCACGATTCACACATATTTCTCAACAGCCTACAACTTCATTTCACACAATGCTCAACAGTCTAAGCATTCGTCCTTCTAAGGGATGTTTTTCGGGGATGAATCTTTCCTTCCCTGTCACTTTGCAGGTGAGGATGAACTTCCTTCCAGCAGTTCTCAAACACGAACCACACCTGGAATCACCGAGGGCCTGTGCACATGCCCGGCCCCCACCCAGAAACTCTCCTTCAACCGCACATCAGGGAGGTCGGCCTCAGGAATGCGTTTTTACAAGGTCTTGAAGGGATCCTGCAGTGACCCCTGCCTGGTCCCAGGAGAAACACCATTCAGCCTCCCCTCTCCAAGGCCCAGCTGACTTAATCTCGGGGGAGACCCCGGTCCCCGCAGCCCTGTTCACTTCGCTGCAGCTGCTCCAGGAGGCCCGCGACCTCTCGGGCGCACACACGGGGCCACCTGGAAAGCTGTTCACTCATTTGCTCTGCAGCAGCCCCCACAGCGGACAAACACGTTTCTGTCTCTTGCTTCTTTCACCAAGAGCCTGAGATTTCTGCATCTCCAGGGGACGGTGGCACAGCAGCACTCTGCCGTGACCCTTGGCCTCCCCATTGGCGACGAGGAGGAACCCTAACAACCCAGTGATCTCCAAGCCTCCTTCCTGATGAGACCTGTGATCCTAAGCTCTTCTTAAATTGCTGCATTTCGCTCTGAGGAGGATTTGAGAAGGGCTGGAGAAAAAATGTGCTTTGTAGAACTCCTCACAACTTTAATGAAGTAATTTGGTTATCAGTGGTTTCGTGTCTGTCTTCCCCACCAGAACGTGTATTTCTGAGGGGGGCAAGGAACATACCAGGTGCTCCAGAAGTTACCTGTGGCCTCACTCCTGGAGGAGATGGGGCGGAGCTGGGGTGGGGCATAGAAAGAGTGCTTCTACATGCAGATTATTTTTAGGAAACACCTGGCAGAGTCCAGTGAGCACAAGAACTGCATCCTCCCGTGTCTGGGCGCATCTCTGCTAAGTTTCACGATCAGTGGCCCCAAGTTGGTGGCTTGCGATTAGCCACGGTGGGAGTAATTCCACTGTGGAAGTCTGCAAATTCTATTTGAGGACTTCTTCTGAGGGGTGCGGGGCAGCTGGCTCTTTGCCAGCACACCACGAACTGGCGTGAAGGATACAGGGAGAGTTCAGACCCCCACGAGAAGAGACGAGGTCACCCCACTTTATCAAACCCACATTCCGTTTTATCACTCTGAGGTTAAAGAGCGATCGATACGCCATTTAGATGATCGATATGTTATGATGATGTGGTCTTGATAATACCACAACGACAGACCCTTTGGAATTATGCACGTAGCTGTTGGTGCAGGAATTTATTACACTTCAGTTGTGACTGTTCAACTCACCTCCATAACAGACGGGAGTTCTAGAACAAGATCGCCGCACGGCAATTTCTAGGTCTTTTCTGGTTTTTGCCATGAACGCTTTTTAGTTTCTCACATCGGACTTGAACCCAAAGATGACACAGAAGCTGGTGCTCGCTCTCAGCCCCCACCTGCTGCTCACGAACAACCCAACTACTACCCAAGGCACAGCCAAGCGAGGCGAACTACCAAAACGGCAGGGCGGAGGGAAGACCCTGTCTGCCCTGCTACAGTCTCCGTCAATACTTAGCCCACCCTTCATTCTGGAGGCTCCTCTCCTCATATTTATGGACTCTAAAACAGCAAGCAGAAAATTCTTCTTGGTAACAGTTGGATATAGCTCCTTTTCTTTAAGATACCAGCAGGTTTTATACCTTTGGTTACAATATGTTAAGTGGAAGCAAAAATCAATACGACAGCCCCCATGCTGGATGCCTCTGGATACAGGCTTTGCCTCTCACGGCAGCATGGGCATGGCTAACCCCGTTTAGGCGTCACCGACGCAGGGTCTCTAGAAGTCCATCAAAAAATACTACCTCTGGTCACCAAAGACTCACCAGACCTCTGCGGAGTATATAAACACGGTTACCACTTCACTGACCTATGAAACACAGATTAATAACACAAGTAATAGACGTGGGTGGGGGGGGCTGGGAGCAGTTCCCGCCTCTGCTCTTGGATTTCCTGGTGTTCCTACATTTCTGGACCTGTTCACATTTTGTTCTGGCTAAATCCCTCCTAACAGGGGAGAGGATGGAGAGCCTGAGGGGTGGAAGTACTGACTGCTGGAAGGCGTCCGGGCTGGGACACCAGGGAGAGGAGCCCTTGAAGTGCTAGGGGATAGAGGAAGGGAGCCCGAAGGGGGTCTCCAGCTGCTGCTTTTAGTCACTGGCAGCTTTTACTGTGGGAGTGGGAGGCACAGCCAGGAGGCAGGACGTCTGGTGGTCCATGCCGTCCACTCAGTACGGAGAAGCAGGGAAGAGAAAGGCTGCGAATACCTGTGGGCTGCACAAATGTCTGCGGGTAACACCAACTTAAAGGGTGGGGCAGGTTCCCGAACTGAGAGCTGAGAAGGATCTCCTAAGTACCCTCTGCTCAGCCCCGAGAGAAGCTATTTTCCCTTGGCTGGGTGTGGCTGACTCTGGAAGTGCACTGCCACCTAACTAGAGGCACGGAAAGCTGCGTTGGCATGAAGTAGGGAGATCCAAGAGAGAGAGAAGCTGTATGGTGTCCTGGAAGGGACATGATACAGAAACGAAGATGACCTAGGTTCCAGAACTCTCTGCCACTGAGTAGCTTGTAACTTGGGCAAAGCACACACCTGTCTGGGCTTCATTTGTCACCTCTACAGTGGAAATAACGTGTGTCCAATTTCATAGAGGGTTGTGTAAAGTTGAAATCGGACAAAGCTTAAGAGTAAGTTTTATCACTATAAAGCACTGCCTGACCACAAAGTCTGTTATTCTTACTCTTTGAAGGACAAAATCTTACAAAAAACTAATTACACTAACAGCTAATTTCAGAAAGTAAAGCAAGAGGCAGGAAAACAAACTCACGAAGACCCAAAATACAACCAACCAAGAGGCACTCTGTTCTTCCGGCCCAGGACACAGATGCCACTTCCTAAGAAAAACTGCAATACTGATTTTTTTTTGCTCAGCACGACACACCTTTACTGGGCCTCGAGTTAGCCACGGTGTAGACCAAACAACTCACTCGGCATATGCCACCCCCTGGTGAGAGGTGAGCAGGAAGTGCTGGCGAAGTTTGCAGGAACTCCTAAGTGAGGCCTCCCTGCACCCAACCGAGCAGAGCTCGCAGGCTGTGGACCCTGGACCCACTGCTGGGTGGTTTCCCCAGCTCAGGTCAGGAGAGAAGTCCAGCTCCAGTAGGGCCCCTGGATAAAACCTGGAGAAATGCACAGAGGTTACTTGGAAAATGTACTGTTGGAAACCGCTTCTTTTGGGCCTTGGGCGGGAATCAGAGGTCATCCAAAGTGGAGGCCGGGCCAGGACTGGGGAAGAAGTGAGCTGGAGAGGCGGCCAGTGCTGTCAGGGAGCGGTAGCTGCAGCTGGCCTCTGGGGAAGGGGGCAGAGGGGTGAGGGTGGGAGACAGGTGGGGATGAGCAGACATGGCTCTGCCTGTGAATGAGAAAAGGAAAAGTCTCGGCTCATACAGACCCAGTGCCAACCGGGGGACAGTCTGCAGTGGGCTCACAGTGGGGGAGGTCCCCCCACCCTGGGCCCTGGTGCTGACCTGTCCTTTTCTTCCCCCTCTGCAGAAAAGTGAGTATGTCTGAGCACCAGGAAGCAGAGGGCCGACAGTGCCCGGGGAAGGAGGAGAGGAATACTGAGGGAAAACTAAGAGAAGAGAACATTTGGATTGAGAGGGGAAAATGTGCTCCCCCCTCTACTCTTCCTCTCATCCCTGAAGGAGTGGGGGGCAGGTAGAGAAACTGGCTGTACCTCCCACCCTCTCCCACCTCCTACTCTCATTTTTCACTTCATTTCACGTGATAGGAGCATAATGTCATTTTTCTGTTACTCATCACATTAGCAAACACAGCTGCCAGTGCACAAAACTGCTTTTCTGGGGGTCAGTGGGCCAAATGGGCTCCAGCTCCATGCCTCACACTTTGTCCCCAAGGGGTAGTCAGGGCCTGTCAGCATCACCCTTCACCCAGCCAGCCGTCTCCATGGGAATGCACTGGGCTTCCGGGCTCAGAGGGCCTCAGGAAGGAGGGGCCTGCCTTCCAGAGGGCTAGGTCCTGCCCTTTAACCGTGTGTCCCTGCTCAACAGCTGTCCTCCTAGTGCCCCAGTTTGCTCTTCCTTAAGAGGATTCAGGACCGAGCCCCCAAGGCTGTTATGGGGGTCGTGTGAGAGTGGGGCGCTGGTGCGGTGCCCCCTGTTCAACAGCTGATTTCACCAGCATCTACTATGTGACGCGCTCTGTCCTCAGAGCTGGGGTTACACTGGGAAATCAGCCCCAGTCCAGCCCACAGGGGGCTGCGTCCAACAGCAGAGAAGGGCGACAAAAAGGCACTGCTGGGGAACTGAGGACAGCGGGGGGGCAAAGAGCACAGGCTCTGCAGTCATGCGGCTCGGCAGCACACCAGCTGGGTGATTTTGAGCAAGGTACTTAACCTCTCTGCGTTTCAATTTTCTCAACTCTCAACAGGGATGGAACAATACCTACCTGATCGTGTTGTGAAGTCTAAAGAAGGGAGTTTAAGTAACTTTACACGACATTCGGCCCCAGATAAAGTTATGTACTAGCTTTAACTAATAATGATATTCCTAATAATAAGGCATGTGGGAAGTATCATGGCAGGACAGCACAGGGTGGGACAGAAAGGCTTAGCAGAAACACCTAATCCAGTCTGAAGGTGGGAGAAGAGGCCTCAGGGTCAGGGGCAGTTTCCTGGAGAGGACATCTGAGCGTGGGCCTAAAGAAGAACTTGTATGAAGTTAACCCTTTTTAATGTGCTACGTGGCGAAAAAGGTAAGACTCCATGCCGTCTCATCCAGCCCACACCTCAAATTCCTGGGCAATATCCTCCCTCCCCCCGGCTGCTACGCTGCAGGAATCTCAGAGAGCCAGGCCACTACGGGGTCCCAAGCACACACAGCAACTCTGGGGAGCCCTTGGCGGAGGCATCCAGGATGGACGTTCCAGAAGCAGGACCATGTGCTCTAAAAGCCACAGGCCCAAGCTCCTGCCACCTGGGGCTGGCAGGGTTCCTGGGAGTCCTGCTGCCAGCGGCTGTGAGGGGCGGCAGACAGATGAGGTTGCACCCCAGCTCACCCCACTCACGGCCACTGACATGTCAGGGGCTCCTTCATACGCACTAGTGATGGCCTAATCCCATGAGTTCTTCACTGGGACAATGGCAGACACAGTCAACACACTGGTTCCATCTTAGTGCTGGTAACCCTCTCAAGAGACAAGGTTGCCACCCTGTTCCCAAAATAAAATGGCCCCAAACCCACCCACAACTGCTTTCTACAATTTTTCTAGTAAATCCTGTTTGTAATTAGTAAAGACCAGGGAGAGGCTCCTGTAATTAGGCCAAGCATCAGTTCTGACACTTAAGTTTTCCAGGATGTTCCTTCGGTTGACTATCAAACCCCCTATCGATATCAGAATTACTGAACTGAACCACGATCTCGACTGGAGCCTTCAAGCAGAGCAGGGTTAACAAGCCGCCCAGACAAGAGAGAGATTTTTATATACTCGAAGACATCTGTGATTACTCCAGGGCTTTTCCAATTCAAAGGCTCAGTGGTAAATTTTGATTGCTGAACCTAAAGGCAGATCACTAAATAACTCAGACAGTCTCTTCACAGTTTTCAAGTGAGCGAAGCTTCCATTTTCATGTCACACTGACTGCAGACTTACCGAGGTCTATAAGAATCGCATGCTGTTGGGAGGTGAGCCGTTTTAAGAGTTCTTTGTACGGCGTGTCCTTTGGCTGCTGTTTACTGGGAAACTGGTGCTGAAGACGGTATTGCTCCGCTAGGAATTTCCAGATTTCCCCCCGGAGATGACGTGGCACACCTTCGGGGGGAGGGGAGCAGACAGAAAATAGATTTTATGCTCAGAGTACGACCTAATCATCAAAATGTGTTCGGTTTCATTCCACTGACCCAACCTCGTGTTCCATGTGGATTAACAGCATTGAAATAGAAAGGAAACAACCAAAATTTTGTCCTATCTGCTCCTCTTCCTTCCTCCCTCCACAGCCCATCATTCCCCCACCTCCCCGGCCCCTCACTTTCCTTTCAGCTCTCAAAAACATACTATGTTCGGACTGGGCTAGACCCAGCAAGGGATGAACTGTGAATGACATGAGCCCCTATCTGGTGCCAATCAGTAACGTTCTAGGAAAAGACACCCAGGCACGTAAAATTACAATGCACGATGTCGTCTCATACAAGGGATGTGAGCCGAGTGAGGGGGTTCAGATGAAGGAGAGCAAGAGGTCATGGAATCCTTCCCTTGTGCCAAGATGTCAGAGCATGGGAGGGAAGAGAGAAGACGAGTCAGAGGAAGAAATCAGAAGTGTTTCCGTGCCTCGGGCACAGCGCGAACTTGTGGAGGGAGCAGGTGGCAGTCCGGCTGGAAGGGTTTTATTGAGGCGAGATTAAGGGTTAGCAACCTGCACTTTATTTGGCAGCTCTGGGGAGCTACGGAATGTTTTTGAGCTGGGGAGGGAGCAGCCTAATTGGGGAATGCTGCTTCAACACCGTGTGCCAGGTGGGCGGGGAAAGGGAGGAGAGGCTGGATACCGTCCACACGAATGTGCCCCGGGGAGCATTCAACGGGACCAGAAAACAAGAAAAGCTATCCGAGAGCCTCTACTCCATGTTTTAACTACAACTGATTTGAATACTCAACGTGAATAAAAATGTCATCTGAAACTATGAAAAGTTCTCTTAAAGCCAGTGATGCTATTTAAGGCAAACTTCAGTACCAAAAGTGACGGTTTTGATTCAAAACTTTTTGGTTCACCATTCTGCGGTTGTTACGAGGCCCAAATGTAGAAATGGGGAGAGAAGGGAGCCTGCCGAATAAGACACGGAACCTCTCTCGTCCCTCACAGCAGCTCTTGAGAGAAGAGGAAGCTCTGATTTCGGGACCGAGCTTTCCTTCCATTCAGGAAGACTGTGACTGCTTTGTACACTTTCCTGCTAGTCAGACCACCTGCCCAGGGAGACCGTTTTCCTGGCTTTCCACTGGCCACATCTGAGAGAAGTTTCAGCAGCAGGTGACATTTACCACGAGGTCACCAGGCGCTGCCACCATTCTAAGCACTTTGTCACGCCCCGAGACCTGCTGAGGGAGACAGGATGATGATCCTCACGGTAAAGACAAGGAGACTGAGGCCCACAAGAACAGATCCCTCACCCAAGGTCACCCAGCTGGTTCGGAGCAGAGCAGAGAAAAGGACTGCTGTTTCTCTCGTCATGCCTTCTCTGTCACAACAGTCAGACAAGCTGCTTCTCAGACGGGTACTGGAAAAATGTAAGTAGTGTTCCTGCCTGGCAGTTGGTAATAAAATCGTCATTTGTGGCTCTGAGCCAGAGAACAGTCAAGGTCATTTATTACCAGATCCACGAGGAACTATTTAGAACAATCACTCAGCCATCTCTTAGAAATACTCTAGGTGGGGTGGCTGGATGGCTCAGTCAGTCAGGCATCTGACTCTTGATTCTCAGCTCAGGTCTTGATCTCGGGGTCATGAGTTCAAGCCCTACACTGGGCTCCATGCTGGGCATGGAGCCTACTTAAAACAAAAACAAAAAACAACCACCAATAAATTAAATAAAGAAGTAAATAAATAAAGACTCTAGGTATGGTAAGTAATTTGATTTTTCCCTTACATATACCAGTTGTAAAAGAATAAAAAAGGTGAGCCTATGGGAGAAACACAGGGCCACACTTAACTGTGACCACACCCGCACTTTCTCTAAATGCCGGTCTCAGCATCCATCTCATGACCCTACGTAGTGGATTGAACGGCGGTCCCCATACACCTATGTCCACATCCTCACCCCCGGAACCAGTGAACATGATTTGGAAAAAGAATTTTTAGATTATAATGAAGGTCTTGAACTGAGATCATGATCCTGACTATGCAGGGGGGGCCCTCTATCCAAGGACATGGGTCTCTATAGGAGACACAGGGGAGCAGACAAGAGGAGCAGATGGTGTGACCAGGAGGCAGACACCACCGCGACGCAGCCCCAAGTCTAGGAATGCCGACAGCCTCCCCAAGCGGCCAAGGGCAGCCCTGCTGACATCTCTACTCTAGACCTCTGGCCTCCAGAGGCGGGCGAGGAAAAAGTTCTGCTGCTGTAGCCACCAATTTTGTGGTCATCTGTTATGGCAGCAACAGGAAACTGATACACCCTGATGTCTGCCTTTTTATATTATTCCATTTCTTCTCTCCTTGCTGCCCCTGCTCAGAGGAGTATCTTAGGGTGTGAGTACACTTGCACACGCACGAGCAAGCCCTTAACATTTCAAACGGTATTAGAAGTAAATGCGGCTTGAAAAACAGTCAACATGTTAAGTGATTTATAGTGGGGCTTTTCACAAAATATTTTTTTCAGACTGGGAAATTTTCCCATGGTATGAGATGACCAATTTCCTCTTATTACTAAATCATTCCCATTATCTTATCAAACCTTTATTTTTTGGAGGAAAAGATATTGCTTGTGTCATTGGACAGTACCGCATACTCTGGTATTTAAGAGAGCTTAAGTTTTGTGATTTAAAAACAAAGACTCATCGAAATTGGAGCCAGTGCCTTTGCTGAGAAGGACCTGGCACCCCCTTCCCTAGGCTCAGTTTGCCTCCACTCCTAACATTCTCTTAGCCTGGGCCTGCAGGCAGGATTCTGCATGGACAGAAGGCCACTCTCCCCCTAAAAGTAAATACCTTTCTATTTTGACTGACTTCAAAAGTAATTTGTGCTGGGGCGCCTGGGTGGCTCAGTCGTTAAGCGTCTGCCTTCGGCTCAGAGCATGATCCCAGTGTTCTGGGATCGAGCCCCACATCAGGCTCCTCTGCTGGGAGCCTGCTTCTTCCTCTCCCACTCCCCCTGCTTGTGTTCCCTCTCTCGCTGTCTCTCTCTCTCTGTCAAATAAATAAATAAAATCTTAAAAAAAAAAAAAGTAATTTGTGCTCACCATTTTTTTTAAAAAAGCCCTTCTAAAAATGCAAAAGGTATAAAGAAAGTGAAAAGCTGCTCATAACTAGAGTGAACATGTAATTCACCACCCAAAGCAGGAAGCTCTTGAAAGCAAAGGGAGGAAGGTATGAATTATTTCACTGGGGCAAGCTGTAAACCAGGCCTATGCTGGGTAAACCGGATGTGTGGTCATCCTGTCAATTACTCAGATATGTGCAAACGTGGCATGCACGGCTTCCTACGAATGTGCACACAGAAATATCCAACTGTATGTGAGACCACACGCTACTACTCGCAGACACCTTCTGCACCAGTAATTACAAATCTACTGCATCATCTTCAAGGACTGTGGCACAGGACGGTCACATGGCTGAGTTTTGGTTTCTGACTCTACAGTGCCACAATAAGCACTCTTCCTACTGCAGTGCATTTCTGACTGATTGATTTCTAGAGTAGGTTTCTAGATGTGGTATTGCTGGATCAAAGGTAAGGAGTGTCCGCACCTGGCGCACACTGCCAACTGCTCAGGCAGCCTTTTCGCAATGTCGTTCGTAAAAAGTACACTCTGGTTCATAAAGTTCTACCTTGCTATCTTTAGTGAAATCATTTAAACCCAAATTAAGCTTTGAATTATTTAAAACACGGAATTATTCTTCCTTCTTCCAAGTTGACACCTTAATTCTGCTGCTCTGGTCCAGTTTTAACTTGGGAAGCTTATAAATCCCTTTTTTCCATCATTTAGGGGGTCCTCAGATCATTAGGAGAAACGGCCTCATCACCCACATAGGACTGTCTTCTCTTTTAAAGTCTCTGTAGTAACTTGGCTTCTACCTAGAAGGCCAAAGGAGTGGTTCTGACTTAATCTCCTTTTTTATTCTGAGCTACCAGATGGACTGTGGGCATGTGTTTGAAGTCATTACATCTTACGTGGTGAAACCAACCAAATAACTGACTAAGCCCTTTGTGCAGTTAGAAATACAGAACTCCTGCCACAGCAGGCGACATGGCCATGTCAGATAACACAGGGAATTCCAGACTTGGCTCACCTCAGCATACAAACTATACAATCCCCTATCCCAAACTTCACCACACAGGTTCCAGATGCCCAGAGTGTTTCCATCAGTGCCCCCTAGTAAAAAGCATAATGAAAATCAATATACCCAGATGCCAGGCTTCTAAGAACTTCAAACATTTGGAATAGCTGTCACAGACCCATGTGATTTACCTTTTGTAGAAGAAAAGCCACCTAAAGACCTTCATGTAGTCAATAATGAAAAGGGAAAGAACAGACTCATTCCTTTCTCTGTTTTCTCCTTTTTCCAGACAGCAGTCTGGGGCCATTTGGTGCAGTGGTATGCCTCCAGCAACCACTATGGGCACAAAGAATGTGAGAACTGGAAGAGAGTTGTGAGACCTTCAGGATGGTCTATTCCTCTCATTCTAGCAGCCAGGAGGCCCACACCCGAAAAGGCAAGGACACTTGCTGAAGGTCACATCGGGAGCCGCTGGCCAATTTGGAGTCTGACTCTTCACCACCTGCCACACTTCTGGTCTCTGGGAAGAGCACTGCCGAGGCAGGTTCAACCACAGGTAGTACCGTGTGGTGGTGAGAACTCTAGCAGATGGGTGTGTGAGCAGTTCTATGGCCCTAGGCCCATCACAACTAAGTATTAAGTTTCCTTATCCATAGAAAGGGGAAAGTCATCAATTGGCAATAACCTCTTATTACTAAAACTGATGTTGTAAAATTCAGATAAAGGTTAAATAATGTCTGTAGTAGGCTACAGAAAACTGCTTTGCCCCACCGTCTTAGAGATGAATTACACTTGTGTAACTTCTTCCATTGAGATGCTAATAAAGTCAGAAGAAAACTGTAAGCTTCATACATATTTGCAAAGCTTTGTCTAAACTCCTAGTTATTCATGACTGCATTGACCAGAACATAGTAATCACGAGATTAGACTCTGAAAGCCTCCAATCTGGCCAGCAGATGCTAATACACATTTACTTGAAAGAAATAGTTGTTTTACTTGAATACTAACAATCATCAAAGTTAAGATGTAAAATGGAGCTACTCAAACTAGCTATGATAAAGGACCAGTTTTTGTTTTCTTTGAAAGTGTTCCACCACTGCTGATACTTTTATAAAATATGCTGAAAGTGAATTTATAGAAAAATGAAACAGGAAAAAAAAAGACTGACACACTGTAAGTCCACATTTTTTTTTCCTTTAAGGATTACACTTATCAAATTGCTGGAAAAGTTTCTGAATGCTTAGTCTCAAGTTCTGTACTTAGGCCAGTCGCGTGTGGACTGGCGCACAGTCTGCAGACCACACTGAACAACAGCAAATACCGCCCGTTCACCCGGGCCTCCCAGGATGGCAGGCACGGGCAGTGTGCTTCCAGGGATCAGCTTATTCACTGCTCGAAGCAATCACTGCCATCACCCACATCTTACACACGGAGAAAGTGGGGCTCAGGGAGGTTAAGCCATTTGCCTAAGATCACAAGGCGAATCAGTAGGGCTGGGATCTAAACCTGGGACTATCTTTCTTAAGTCTGTGCACAAAACTCTGTTGTCTCCTGGGAGTGCTCAGAGAGAAGCCATGCAATTAGTTTTCACTTTACCATTTAACTCAGAGTGTGTCATCATTACTCAGGTTGTAGGCAATCAAGCCCTGTTTTCCGACCTTCCTCCTATTATCTGGGCTTCTGAGCATTTTAATTAATCTAGAGGAATCCTAACAGTGATAAAACTTACATCAAGTAAGATATCTGGAAACAGATTAGGGAAAGACATGGTAACTAGGAGAGAAATGGCCACCGAAATCGGACTTGAACATTTATTTTATTCCATACTTCTCCCCAGTCACCAATGCGAGGTAAGGATGGCTGGACGGGATTCCCCTAAAGCTTACCTTGCCCAACAGCTGAATGCATTTTTTCCATGTCAAACTTAATTTTTGATCTTCCTGGAGTGCTAAGCATCTTTTCCCACACTGTGGTTACTTCTTTAAGACAAGGAGTGATTTCTTCATAATCGAGCTTTAGGCGCTTGTTCAGCAAATCACTTTCAGAGGCTAGAAGAGATCATTTAAGAACACACCTTAGAGAGAACACTATGGCTGCCTACTCACCTATCACTGCTGAGTCATTACAGCCAGCTTACCAGGTCCAAACTAAAGTCACTGTTCCTGCCCCACCCCATCTTCCTTACCTTGGAAAAAAGTAAATGCATGTAGGAGGTATCCTTGATTTCTCTTGCCTCTTCACCCCCAATGAGTCCTGTTGGCTCTACTACTAAAATATATCCCATACCTGTCCAGTTCTAGCGATCTCCACAGCTACCCTCTTACACCACAAATAGCTCAAGGACAGGAGTTATGTGTTACAATTCCTGGTGCCTGGCATGGTTAGAGACCAACGAAATGTATTCATCTGAACCAGGAGAGACTCTCCAAGGACAGTTCCTCCTTGTTTAGAGCCAAACCTCCTTAGGTAGCTTCTACTTAGTCATGTTTCTGTTTCCTGCAGCTCAACAGAAGAAATCTGCCCGTTTCATTGGACATTGCCCCAGATACACAAAGGTAGTTATTACTTCCCACCAAAATATCCAGCTTAAACTACATTAAGAATTGTACCTAAATTACCAAAATGGGGTCAGGGGAGGGGAGGGGAATCAGTAAAGGAAAAGTTTAACTTGACAATTCTCAGGATCGGATCGGACAACTTCACTCACATCTAAAACCACTATATCCTATTTCAACACAGTGGTAATGTTGTCAGCCCCCAAATCCATTCCACCTCACGTCTCAGGTCTTGACTACGAGTGTATAAGGACAGCAGGTAGGATGCGTAGCTAAATATAAGCCAATACCTAGGCCTCTGCAGAACTGATCGACTACTGTCTTTATGATATAACAACCAAATACGATATCCTATGTACTTAATACTTTGCAACATTTCATCCTAATGACTCTCCGAGGCAGGGCTCTGGGTGAGAAAACCGAGGCACAGAGGCTGAGTAGTTCCTCCAGGGTCCTGAGCAGGAGATGGAGGGGCCTGGGGCCCTTGCCCTTATCCAGTGCATCGCAGAGCCTGCTGTTATTAATTACACAGTTTTTCTGGGATGAGGCTTGTAACTATCAGAGGCCTTAAACGTCTGACAGAATCCAGTGGAGCTTTCTAGGCCTAGAGTTTTCCGAGTGAAAGATTTTCAATATGAATGTGATCTCTTTAACAGATACAGGGCCATTCAGATCTTTTTCTTCTCATTTCAATTTTGGCAAATTGCACCTTTCACGTAGTTTGTCCATTCCACCTAAGCTGTTAAGTTTCCTGGCACAAAGTCATTCTTAGTCCTGGAGACACTGGTAAGTCAATGCAAACATGTCACGAGTCTGTCCTCCCCCAACCCCCTGAAAATACGTGCACTCCCCCACCCCTGCCCGCACATTACTCAGAAGGAGAGAAGGCTGAGCAGGCTCACAGCCCAGGGCCACAGAAGTAGCAGGTGCTGGAGGCAGGATCTGAAGACCCCCAGCTTAACCACTACACTTCTGAACCCCAGTGCCTATTATTTTTAAGATGGGAATTATAGCTACCTTATTGAGTTGCTCTGATGAGGATTAAAAGGAGATCAAATATACTAAACATCTATAAAATGTCTACTAATCAGCAAGGCTCACAAATTATCAAAAATATAAAGGCAAATAAGGAAAAGCATAAAACACTGCTTTACAAATTAAGTGCTGATAACATGAAATAAAATATTTTCTTTTTCCGTGTTAGAAATTGAGCAAAGGCTAACTCCGTTAATCTGGTTAATGCCCCCCTAACAGTAAGACCTGATTCATCGGATGCATGGATTAAGTACTTAACGGACCCAATTACCACCTTCAAGTACAAAGGCATCAAAAGGTGGCTCTAGAATGGCTGCAGAGATCCCTCGTCTGGCCTCTCATTTCATGGACACAGACACCGAAGTTCAGAGCGAGTACAGGGCTTGCCCAGAGTAATTTACCAGCTGGTAGGTAGTCAGGTGACTCTGGGCCCCGTGCTGCCTCACCTGCGATTTTTCGTCTACCACTTTACTCTTTTCCTTCTTACTTGGAATAATACATTTTGTTAAGGTTCCACTAAACAACCCTTGTGACAAATTGGGTTCAGGACTAGCTTTGCTGGGGACAGCGATCGCAGGTAAACTGGGCTCTCAGTGCCAACGGCTGTCTCTCCGGCAGTGAGGTCTGCTATGAGCCTGTCTGGCTGCACCGAAGAGCCCAGTAAGCAACATGAGGAACCTGCTCTGAACTCAACAGAACAATCCTATCCAGCCAGAAGTTTAGCTGAAAAGGCTTAGTCCATGTATTTCACTGTTGGCCCAAGCACCATCCTGCTGTTTGAGTATCCCAACACTGCTGCCTCAGATCCGTAGCCTACAAAACGTCTTAGCAAGCAAGGCAGTTGGTGCATGCTTGTGACAAATGTCAAGACAAACGTCAAGGCCATCAGATACAAGACCAAACTGTTTAAATTATTAAATAAGGGTCTACAAACCCATGACTGGGCATTTCTGGGGCTAGGGCATCCAGGACTGCATGAGATCAAATGTAACTTTGCAAAAGAGTCCTCAAAATATATATTACCATTTACCATGGATATATGAGTGAACTTGGACTTTGGACTAACAATCTTCAGATCTGATTTATGCCCATTATACAGGGTGGGCTGTAGCTGCCCATCCCCAATTGTGCACCATTAGCAACTGCCTCCACAGATAAAATGTCCTTACAACTGCCACCATCTCTTAAAAACTTAGTAAGGAAAGGCTAAGAGGCTGGAAGCATCAATGATTAAATGACCTCCAAACCTGTAGAGATTTTAGAAAAATCACAGTCAATCTTTATTTACTTTATAGCCAACATACTGCACTTGCTCAACCACAAAAAAACCTTAAAAAAAAAAATAACTTCAGTTACAATTCAATTAAAATTCAAAATTTGATCCGTTATACCATTATGCAGATATAGTGTCTTTAATATCAACTTTAATATGAAGCATGAAATTCTGAATTATAGGAGTAAGTTCAACAAGCAATAGTGTGCTAACTCCAAACCATGGCTGTACTGAACCGCACCCTGTCCTGCATTAGGCTGCCTACATCTCCATTTATGATAGGGGGAAAATGGTCTTGCAGAGGGGCATGGCAGAGACTGCTGGCTTGGGAGACAGGCAATGCATTTTTTGACCAAGCGCCACGAAAAGTTAGCTGTTTAACTCTGGGGAAATCAGAATTCAGCTTCCAACTGAATTACAATGGAATGAAGTGGATTTAGATGATGTGGTTTGGTTCTTTCTCAGATGCAATCGTTCTGGAATAGTAACGGATACTTAATCCACATATTCGAAAGCCAGGAAAAAGGCTCAAGCGTAGAAGAACTCCTCATACATGTTCTTCTAATTTCTTCCCCAAACAGCAAGCAATTCAGCTTTAACACCTGATCAATTTCAACCACTCCCAGCTACAATTTAACTTTCTTTAAAAAGCAACTAAAAGTGGCATCTGGGTGGCACAGTCGGTTAAAGGTTCGACTCTTGGTTTCGGCTCAGTTTGTGATCTCAGGGTCATGAGACTAAGCCTCTCCTCTCCGCGCTCAATGCAGTTTGCTTGAGGTACTCTCTCCCTCTCCCCGCCCCTCCTGCTTGTGTGCGCTCTCCCTCTCTCTCTAAAAGAAATTAATAAATCGGGGTGCCTGGGCGGCTCAGTCAGTTAAGCATCTGCCTTTGGCTTAGGTCATGATCTCAGGGTCCTGGGATGGAGGGTCAGGCTCCCTGCTCAGCGGGAAGTCTGCTTCTCCCTCTCCCTACTTCCCCCAAGCACGCTCATGCTCTCTTTCTCTCTCAAATAAATAAAATAAAATCTTTAAAAAAATAAAAATGAAATAAATCTTTAAAAAAATAAAAAGCAACTAAAAAAAGAAAACCAATGCAATAGAATGACTGTCTCTCTAGTACACAGTACACTCTTGGTTCTTGTCAAATCTTGCCTCCGTTTTTATTTATTTATTCAAAGATTTATTTATTTAAAGATTTATTTATGTGAGACAGTGAGAGCATGAGTGTGGTGGGGGAGGGCAGAGGGAGAAGGAGGGTTCCAAGCAGACTCCACACCAAGTGTGGAGCCAGACGTGGGGCTCAATCCCACAAGCCTGAGATCAAAGACCTGAGCCAAAACCAAGAGTCAGATGCTCAACTGACTGAGAAACCCAGGTGCCCCTTGCTTCTGTATTGAATGAGAGAGTTGTGCCCCCAGCCCACCCCAACAAAGCTCACCAAATATTTTTTAGGCAATTCATGGTCAGGCTCTTACTGATGATTAAGTTTCTCAGCAATATAGGTACTATATGCACTGAAACCATTCTTTCTAAATTATATTAAAGAAGCTTATTATGCTTTCACCACAAAGATAAACATATGTTGAACTTTAAACAGCTAAGAAGAGAAATTAATTCAAACAGCAAGAATGAAAGACCATCCAGCACTGACCACTGCCAGATGAAATGAGGAAGCAGCAGAAAGGTGCTGACAAGGGCTAGTGAACTCAGTGCAACACCTGGCAAGGTGTTCCAGGTAACCTTACGAAACTCTTCCCGTTCATTCTTGTCTGTCTAGTCATCATTTACACAGCTTTACAAGAGCTTTGCTTTCGTGGCATACTGATCTTGTCGTGTCAATGGCAGTCACGATTCCTCCCAACATCCCAAGAAGCCAGCCAGCACCGTTCCCATTTTACAGCTACGCCCTGATTTTCCATGACTGGTATTTCCAAGAAGATTGGCCAGGATAAGTATTAGGATTTATGACCTACACAATGAACATAACTGCCTCTCCGCTTTTCAACAAAAATCCCAACCAACAGACACAAAAATATGAGTGCTGTGCTCCAGAGCGGTCATCAAGCTGATGGCACGCTCAGTGATATCATCACAGTCAAATCTCTTTTCGACATCTGCTTTTATTTATTTTTCAAAGATTTATTTGGACATCTGCTTTTAGAATGGCCTTCAAGAACACACAAAAAATGGCAGGGAAACAGAGCTGGAAGAAAACTTAGCATTCACTGTTGTAAAATCCCACTGCGGCACCCCTTCCATGGCACTCTCTGGGGATGACCTGTCTGCCTCAATACCGGGGACCGGGGGAGCCCATAATATCTGTATCCGTCAGTAGCCCATTCCAGCCACCAAGCTACTTTCATAGCAAAAGGTCTTATGTGTATCTGACTTCTTGTTTTTGGTCAAAGATGACATACTTTTTTGGACTATGAACCTTATTCATCAGATTTGGTGTCTTAATAACCTTCACCTCTATACAG
Organism: Ursus americanus; assembly: GCF_024610735.1. Classification (NCBI taxonomy): domain Eukaryota; kingdom Metazoa; phylum Chordata; class Mammalia; order Carnivora; family Ursidae; genus Ursus; species Ursus americanus. The sequence goes on from NC_142134.1 coordinate 53,426,719, forward strand.
ATCTCAAGATAAAAGATGATTATCTGTAGTCAAGAAGTTCAATGAAACGTACTCTACTTGCACAACTGCTCTGGGCCGTGATGGCATGACCCTACTGCCTGCACGGCCTCCCTCTGAAAGAGTACGTCTGACTTCCTGATCAAAATGCCCATTATTTCCTATCCAGCCAACGCTCCATACTTCAAGACCCATGTTCTTTCCATTATATCGCCCTCTTAGCTTCTTAGCTACTATGAAAGTAATATTTTGGGGTTCAAGCAACAGTATAGAAACAGGAAATGAACAAAGTTCCCGTCTTATTTTGATACTGATATAACCCCTGGCAAGAACTTGGCTAGTCTGAGCCTCAGTTTCCTCTTCAGGCTAATACCTGCCTTCTGGAGTTGTCGGTAGCGTTAAATGAATCTGTCTATATAAAACTTTGGTATCAGTTCAGGTAGAACTCAGCTAATGCTAAAGCTCAGTCCTCCTCAGATCACCAGGAGCCCACTAAAAATGCACAAAGAGTGAGGCTACGAACTGAACTGATTTGTGTAGGATGAGTTCATACCTACCAGCCAAGCACAGACTGTGGCTGAGGGCAAAGTAGGGAGAGAGACAGAAAGCAAAACAAAAATACTCTTCGGAGGGTTGAAGCTTACATTTGAAGGTTGTCTCTTGGAAGTTCTAGATGTTATGTTAAAAATGACCATATAGGAATAATTTAATAGAGTTGCTGAGATGATCATGAATGTTCCAGAAAGTAAAAAGCTTTGACTCGGCTTTGAAAAAGTAAACATATTTCATGTATATAGATGTATGTACATATGCTAGAGTATCTTGTTTTTCTTTTTAAAGACGACATACTTATGTCCGATGTGACTCACTTCAGAGCCAAGATAAACTATCAGGCCTATTCATTCTAAAAAATGGCAAACCAACCTTGCAGCTTCTGATTTTCCTTCTCCATTCTGAGAAGCAGTATCTGTTGTAAAATAGCCTTTTGCCATAGCTCTCGAAGCTCGCGAGATGTCCTTTTCTTTTCCTCTGGGACGGGGCCGAAGGGTCCATCTTCACAAACTGGTTCTAAGGGAGATCGCGGTGGAAGCTCTCCCAGTTCTGAATAATCTGGGGACAGGAAAGGACATTTCAGAATAGTCATTCTTTTTCAATACAAATTAAAACATAGTGTCAAATCAGAAAATTTCTGTTCATTCAGATATTATGAAATGATATCACCAGACTGAAAATTCAAGTTTTAATATGCATTGAAATAAGTTAGGTCTGAGCTACAACCATCAAATTATACATCAAATAGGAAGCAAAAGTTGTAGGAGCTGAGGAAACGTTCAAAGATACCTACTTTTAAAGGTGTAATATTTCTATTTTCTTCTGAGTTGATGACTGTATTATTGGGAATAGCAAACAATCACAGAGTACTCACTCTGTACCAGATTGTTCTGACAGCTTTATGGACACTAGTTTATTTAACACTCAGCCACCCTAAGACGTAGCTACTGTAACCATTCCATTTTAAAAAAAAGCAAACTGAAGCACATTTGACACCTGTCAAATGTCACACAGCTAGGAAGCGTAGAACCAGGATGGGGGACCCAAGCAGGCCGGCTTCCATGTGCATTCTTAACCACCATGTTGTAAGGCTAGGTATTCTGGAAGAGGATTAACGTGTATTTAATAGCCAATAATAACAGTGACCATTAACGGGTCCTCTACCCAGTGCTGGGCACCATGCCAGGTGTTTTATATAGACAGACTCATTTAATCCTGATGACAACTTCAGAAGACAGGGATTGGCCTGAAGAGAAAACTAAGGCTCAGAGAAGCAAAGGAAGTTGCCCAGGGTCAGACAGTGAATAAGCAGGTGTGTTGGGATCCCAACCAATGTCTGTCTGACTTGGAAGTTCATGCTTTCTAATAGATATCCCTATAATTCAAATGTTTCCTATGTCATCAAGTTTCAAATTTCTATTTACTAGTTGAAATCTCTTTACATTTCATGAATTTGTACCTTTCTCAGCTGCAGACCCCATGTGGCTGGGACACAGTGCTGTTCTAACTCACAAATAAATACCTTATAGACATGCAGAAAGAACATCCCACCTACTTACTCTGAAACTAGCTATAAACAGCAAAAGTTCTTATGTGGAGTACTACTCAGCCGTCAGAAAGGATGAGCACCCACCATTTGCATCGACATGGGGATTGTGCTAAGTGAAATAAGTCAAGCGGAGAAAGACAATGTTATACGGTTTCACTCATATGTGGAACATAAGGAATAGCATGGAGGACCACAGGGGAAGGGAAGGAAAACTGAATGGGAAGAAATCAGAGAGGGAGACAAACCATGAGAGACTCTGGACTCCGGGAAACAAACTGAGGTTTACAGAAGGGAGGGAGATGGGAGGATGGGGTAACCGGGTGATGGGTATTAAGGAGGGTATGTGCTGTGATGAGCACTGGGTGTTATACACAACTAATGAATCGTTGAACACTACATCAAAAACTAATGATGTACTGTATGCTGGCTAACTGAACATAATAGTAAAAAAAAAAAAGTTGTTATACGAGTGGGCCCCATCTGAGGCAATGTATTCTTGGGAACTTCTCTCTAAACCGAACCTAAATAAAATCACAGTCCTAACATTCTGTGAAAAGCCCTTCACAGACAACCCAAATCTCACAACCACCCAGAACACAACATACAATCTCTTCCAGTGCACAGTTCCAACAAAATTCCACGTCGCAATTAATTTCCAGAACAGTTTCAGCACTGACTGCTCATTATCTAAAGGTGGGTTTGATTTCCTGCTATGAAATCTATGAAATCAAACACAAGCTACAAACACAAGCTATAAGTTTCATTTCCTAAAGTGACTTGTCCATCTTAACTCCTATTAAAGTTACTGGATTAAAAAAACTTGTGGTAAGTATTAAGAATGCTTTGTGATCTCTGTAAGCATTCAAATGCTTGTCATCACATTTCTATCTACAACTATTTCATTATGATCCTATTAAATGAGTGAATAAATTAAAATTCTTCATTTGGGGGTAGTTTATGCACATTATAGGAGGATGTTCATATGTAATGGTCAGTAAAAAAACAGGAATCACAAGTGTCTGTATTGTAGGATCTCAATCTTAAAATTATCATGAGAAGCAGGACCATTCAGTGACTAAAAGGTCAGGCTCCAGAGCCAGGCTGTCTGGGTTTTAATTAAGACTCTGCATTTTTTGATGTTGTGACCTTCAGCAAGTTGCTTAATCCCTTTATGCCTCAGTTTCCCAATCTGTCGAGCAGGAATAACAGCACCTCCCTCACAGAAGTGTTACAGGATTGGGGCACCTGGGTGGCTCAGTAGGTTAAGCATCGACTCCTAATTTCAGCTCAGGTCATGATCTCAGGGTCAAGAGATCTGTGCTCAGCGTGGAGTCCCCCTCCCCCTGCTTGCATGCATGCTCTCTCTCTCTCTCTAAATAAAATCTTTTTTTTTTTTAAAGAAGTGTTACAGGGATTAATACATAGCCTATAAACTACCTGAAACAGGGTCGAACACACAGCAAGAATACAGTGAATACTAGCTTTTTATTGTTTGCTATTTACATAGTCCTCAACAGCACAGAAAAAAAATACTGGAAGGAAACACATCAAAATTAAGCCACTTACAACTGCAAGCTCTAAAACGGCAAGACAGGCCACCCTGTCAGTGAGAGTTTACCCAGCACCTGGCACAGTCCCTTCCACCCGGCAGGTGCTGGGCAGATACTGCTAAAGAAAAGGGACAGATGGGTGCTAGCTTTGCATGTGCCTGCTGCTGTTCTTTCTATTTCCTAAATTCGTGACAATAAACATAATTTTTAGAACCAAATAAAGAAAAGTACTACAAATCTGTTCCAATTTAAATCGGAGATTGCAAAATATTCTGCAAAACACCCAGAAGACAAATGAATCCCCCCAAACTTGTGTACTTAGCATTAGTTGGTACTGAACACGAAATAGGTGAAGCTGACCCTTTTTTCAGAAGGCATTTTAGTTAGTATTCTTATTCAATCTTATCCTGCAACCTGGAGTCTTCCATCTGAGCTCTTCCCTTTTTTCTTTTACCATCATGGCTGCTGAAACTCTGCTGGACACTGTGGTGGTGATTCAAGTTCGGCTTCATCTCATGCCGAAGGATTTGGAAGGGTCTTGTTTCCCAAAAGTGATGGTGGGGAGACGGCCTCTCCATGGGGCAGGTGCCATGGGGCAGCCGCAAACAGCGCCCAGTGTGCTTTCACGGGCACACAGGAGACAGCCAGGAACCCGCCCTGGTGACAGAGCCCGAGGTGCAGTCTGGACATTCTTCCTCACCCTTAAACCCTGCTCATCAGTCAAGGACTCCTGTTCCCTAGCCTCCTGCATCCAACCTCACCCCTCCTCTTCACCACCACCCTTCTCCTCTGGAGCGTCTTGAAAATTCCTACTATTACTTTCAAATCCTGCAATGTAGTGAACAGAGCAGGGGTGACCCAGGCCAGGCTGATGGAACACATCTGGGAGCCGAGGCTGCTTGGTCCCCAGATCCATTACTCTTTGCTGGTCGGGTTGCTGACAAAAATCAGAGCATAAGGAAGTGCCAGTGTTTGCTGTTAGGTCTGCAAGGAGTACAGACATTGTTTGGTGACGATGACATACGTTGCTTCCCTAATGTTCTTGACTTCTGCCTACTTTTTATTATTCCTCACAGCTCAGTTTGTTAAGCATTTACTATGAGTCCTCAACACCAATAAGCTTGTCTGATTCTCATGACCACCTCATGAAACAGATGACCCTGTCATCCTCATTTTACAGCCAAAATAACTAAGGTGCAGTGAGGTTTTGTAACCTGGTCAAGGTCAGAGCCACCACGTGAAGTACAAAATGCTTACCCAGTGCTGCTCTAACTTCTAGATGTGCAAGCATCATGCGGGGATCTTGCTACAACCCAGATTTTGATTCAGTAGGTCTTTGGGGGAGCCTGGGAGTCTGCACTTCTAGCAAGCTCCCTGGTGAGGCTGCCACTGCTTGTCCTCAGAACACATTCTGGGGCTCTACGCTGCAGCTCTACTCTTCATTACGTCATGCAGCACTCTGTACTTGGTGTTGCGTCAGCCCACTTCCCTTCCCTGCCACCATCGAGCCCAGTCACTGTTGGGTGCCTGAATCCAGGCGTTCACACATGGCCAAAGCTTGTCCGGACCTCAGCCAGGGTGCCAAGGCCAAGTGCAGAACACAAAGAAGGATTACGCATACTAGCATTAATTTCACCTCTGAATTCATGTAATAAAAGCTAATCCACTGTAAAGGTCACCAAATAAACCTAACAGTTGACAGCAGGGTTTTCTCAACTTCTCAGCACTACTGACATTTTGGGCTTTGTCACAGGGGACCGTTCTGTGCATTTTAGAATGTTACTAGGCACGGGAGGACAGTAGCATCCGCCCACCCCAGTAGTGACCATCCAAAATGCACTGACATTGCTAAGTGTCCCCCAGGGAGAATGGGGGGGGAAAATCACCCCAGCAAGCACCCCACGCAGAATAAAAAATCCATCTCTTATTCCTCTCCTAAACCCTGGGAAGGGGTAAAAATATATCCCCTTCGCCCAGATTCATTGTAGGTGGTAACAATTACCAACGTTCCAGTTTATAATAATGATTTTTAAATATATCATTCTTTGTTCATACTAAGGGTAGCCTTGTTAGAAAGTAGTTTAGTAACTTACAAAACACAGATAGTTAAGCATCGGTTTTTTCTAAATCTGGCCTGGCTAAGTGGATCCTTTACATTTCTTATCAATGCAAAAAGACCCAGGTTTGGGATGAGGGCATAGCTTTCTACCAGTCCTCTTTTCATGGGCACGTGCTTGGGGTATAGTCTTGTGAGACGTGTACTCAACTTGCACGGGGCTGAGTGCAGTGGCAGGGTCAGGGTGAGGATAATATGAAGATGCTGGTCAGCTGTCCACTGAGAACCTTCTTCTAATAATAAATGCATGCATTATTTTAACTTGGATCATTCCTAAGCCATTTACACCAGTATTTATCGAGTCCCTTATATGTACCTGGGATGTGACGTGCTCGGTGGTCTAAGAGAGGCTCCTTTGATGCTTCTAACATTCTTCAGAACAACCCTGGGATCTGGCTTCCTTCCCTGACCTATACTCTTGCAGGGAGGCTGCTGCACAGAGACTGATGGGGAAGAGTATGGAGGAGCTCGGCCAGGGGCCCCTCCACCCCGAGACCAGCTTGGTGGTCCCTCTTTGTAAAGCTCTGTAAACACGTACACCTTTGGGGTTCCAGTCCCTCGGTGCAAAATATGAGAAATGATATTCACCTCTGACTGCCCCAACTGTGGAGTCCATGGGCACTGACAGACAGACAGACTTCTTCGGTCTGCAGGGCCATGAAACCAAAGGGCCGCAATAACACGTTAGCCTGGGATTAGATTTTACTATTCGGACATGCCCTATAATGACAAGGATGTAACACGCTTAAACTACAGAGCCTTTCAGAAACACTAGGTTTCAATGGGTTCTGAGAACTTTAAAACGAGCCACATGTCAGGGGTCCTGAGAGACAACTGCCTCCATGGAAATCCTTGCTGTGACATTCCCGACAGGGTCATAAATACGATCTAGGTTGGTACGTCGATAATTTAGCTGCCGAACTGTTCTCCCAAAACTGCGCTGCTACATTCTTCTCTCCCCGTCTCTGCACACAGGTGTGCGGGGAAGAGCATGACTCTGCCTCATCAGTATGAACTCGGCCGCGCTGTGACAGGGCCGAGCGAAAGCACAGCACACGCACACAGCCTCCCAGCTGTGCCGCGCTGACTGGGAAGCATGGAACCCGGGGCCCCTGGCTGGTCCCTGCACAAGATGCTGCTCTCAGGTTTGAACTGCAGTCCTCCTCCTTGTAGGGACACGACAGTAAGTCACACATGAAGTGCCTTGTAAGAAAGGGGAGCTCCAGGAGGAACAAGAAGAGATAGGCCCTTCTCCAACATTCTGGGTTTTTCTGTTATCCCACAGCAGAGCATTTTTATAACTCTCTCCATCTCAAAACGCCTGCTGTCCCGTGCCAAGAGAGAAAGAAATGTTTAAGATTCCAGTTATTCTGAAACCTCTGTTTTAGCCACATGAATAGATTTTGGAAATGAGAATTAAAACGGAACAATAAGCCTCTGGAGAAAAGTTAACAACAACAGGGATTAACGTCCGCAGCATCTGTTGTTATCAACAGCTGAAGACAATTTCTTAAAAAACCAGAGTGAAATAACTGTGTAGGCTCAAGAAAGGAACAGGTAGTCCTCAGTGAATGCTGTCCAACTGTTTACAGAGCGTGAACAACTTTACCTTTCCTGCGACAGAACATCGCTGTGGGAGAGCAGAGACTTGTGTCCCCGCAATGCCCCATGCCAGGGAAACAGCAGATACGCACTGAACAATCACCGAACAAAAGGGTTCATTTACCCAAGACTGCTCTACAGCCTACCATGTCTTCTTTGGAAAATACTACTACTACTACTACTACTACTACTACTACTACTACTACTACTACAAGAACTTCATCATTTTCTACAGTTGCATTATAGAATGGTCCAGCCACAGAGAAACAGGATTTGAAAAAAAAATATTTGGTAAAAAGAAATATCTTTTAAGTTTTTGCCACATGCCTGCCAGAAATCCAACTATGACTAGGACACAATCCCTCAAGTTTCAACAGGGTGACTGGGAGAAGTACATGGCTGCTAGGAAACACAAAGAAAGTGTTCTAGAAATTTAGCAAAGAAAATGAATCCCTCCTGTCTATCAGGTCAAAAGCATGAGCCCTGGGGTCACACGTCCGGGGTCAAATCCCAGCTCCACCACTAATCTACTCAAATGCAAACATGTGGTTTGACACCTTACACACGTTCCCTCATCTGCATAACAGGGTCTATCCTCTGTGGAGTAGTGTGTGTGGTTAAGTAGTAAATGTGTGGAAAACACAAGCCTGGCACATAGCGAGCAGTCAATAAAACGGCAACTATCTTTCTTCTTATCACCGTCATCAGGACCAGGTTTTTGGAAGTGGTGGTGGTTCTCGAAAGACAAGGGAAAGTCACACAGGTGGAAATGATGGGAGCCATTTCAGGTAAACAGGGCTACACAAACAAGGTATCCAGGTGACTATCAATTACTCATCCAATGACCCATTTCAGCTAATGAGCAGATCTATGTGTCTATGTGAAAACAAGACAAGAATGGTTGAGCCCAAGTTACGGAAAGCATTGAATGATTAATTTATGTATTAATGGGTAAGGAAATGGAATCACAAAAGATTTGAGGTTTTTACAGCTTTTAAGGAAAATGTATTCCATTTACGTGTTCTGCAGCACTGGAAAGAGACTACGGCTGTCAGGGAATGCACAGCTTAGTGCATCAGACAAATGAAGGGCTAGTATAAAACCATGTGAGAAAGTGCTGGGGTGGGCTAGCTATGAAGACAGAAGAGCGAGCCTAACTCTGCCTGAGATGGGGTGCAAGGGGAGGGGAGATAAGTGCTGAGGAGCTGGGCACACACATTTTATTAAGAAGCAGCAGCCAAGATATGCAGAAACAAGAAACAGAAGCAAGGGTCTCGCAGGTCTCTATCCCTACACCCTTCCAAATGAGCTATTTGGGGGCAGTCTCCAAGACTCTATGAAGAAGACTTGGAGTCACGGAAGCCAAAAGCCCCGAATCCACCTGCTCAGGGGTTGTGAGGACAGCTCCGAGGAGCAGCAGTGAAGGCAGCTTGGTGGTGGGAAGCCCAGGTGCAGACAGCCAGGCAGAGGGAGCAGGACTGAAGGCAAAGTGGACAGGGGGCACTCATGGGGCTCCAGTCAGCCCCCTGTGCCCCCAGCCGCCCCCTTGTGGGCTGAGCTCTGACAGCAGAGGCGTGCAGCTCCCAGAGCTTGGTCTCCTGGTGGTGGGGAGGTGGCGGCGATTAAAGCCTTACATAAAGCTTAAAAAGAACCAAGAAAATGCTGTAGATGAATTTTTATATTTAATGCAGAGATAAAATTATCCTTTGAAATAAATAGCATTTGTTTTTGCATCTGGAAGGGGAATGATACTGTATTTCCCAAGAGGGCTGAAGGTCAGGGCTCTTGTATCTTGGTTAAAGTCAATAAACACATGAAGAGGAACACATATTCAGACTGTTGGAATATAAAGCACTGAGCTCTGTCATAGTTGGCTCTCTCCTATACCACTTACGGAACACTGGATTTCAAACTATGGTCCTTGGGATTTTCTGGGACACCTCAGGGTGGAAAAGCACCAAGAGCAGCACAAAAGGCCCCTGGTCAGCACCAGCGGGGGGTGGGGGAGTGGGGTGTGTGTGTGTGTGTGTGTGTGCGCGCGCGCCAACTGCCCTAGACACCCCTTGCTCACTCTCCTTCCTTCTTCTGGACTGTGGGGGAAATGGTCAGCACTCACAGGAACTCAGGGACCCAGAGCTGAAAAGGGCACCAGAAGACGACTTAGCTCAACCTCCCTCTCTTCCCGGATGGGGAAACTGAGGCTCAGAGAGGTCCAAACTCACATTTTTTGGACCACTGACTATGTATGTGCCAGACCGTGTAGTTTACAAGTCCCCACTGATTTCATGCTCCCAACCACCCGATAAGCAAGGACTGTTTTTATCCCCCAACAGCACAGCCCAAGACACCAAACTAGTGCTCAGACTCCAGGCACTCAAGGTGACGGGAACGAATCAGTGCTGTCACTCACTACCCTGACTTCCATGCCTCAGTTCCCTCATCCGTTAATCCCAGACAATAACTGCCTCCACATCCCAGGGCTTTGCTGCAGAGACTAAATGAAAAATCCTTATGAATATGTAAAATCGTATGTGGTCAGGGATCTGTACTGAATTCCTACTATCATCAGTATCTACTTTATTCTAAACCTGGCAAAATCCTTCTGCTGCTTAGACTTCTCCACAATCAGACTAGGGCTGGGGAGAAAGAAGAAATCCAGTTTACCGAAGAACACAGAGGAAGAAAGATGCTTACTCTTCCCAGGGGCTCCCTACAAACAACAAGAGGCCCCTGGTCACTGCTTTAGCGTGTCCAGGACCCGTGGTCACAATGGGCATGGAAGAGCAGGAGAGGGACGGCTACCCTCACAATAGCGGGGATGCCCTTTTGGCCTTTGTCTGCCTGATGCCTTCCTCCTTCAAAGCTCAGCGCCAAGGTCACGCCCTCTGTAAAGACTCCTCTCGCCATTCCCTGCCCTGTCAGATTCTGCAGCACCCCCTTTATGCTGTCCCACCACCCTGACAAACCTCCACCGAGCATCCCCCTGGGGCCGAAAACCACAGACAGTCAAGACAAGAGGAGCTCAGAGAAGCAAAAGATCAAGCAGCCTGGAGCAACTTGGGGGAAAAATGAAGCAGAAGGGAAAGAAGTAAAAGATGGACAGTCTAGACAGGGGACAAGGACGGACATGCAGAGGAAGACACAAGCAAGGCCCTTGTGTGGCACTCAGTTCCGGCCCAAGGAACTCTTGGAACTCTTGAAGGTCTTCTTCAGTTTTATTCCTAAATTGTGCAAAAACTGTTGTAAAACTTTATATAAACTTTATACATCTATATGTGAATATACAGACACCAATACTTACATATACATAGAACGTTATATATAAAGCTTTACAAGAAAAATATTACAAAGAACATGTCAATCACCCTGGTGACCCATCATTTAATTTACCTCAAGAACAATGAAATGAAACCCCCTCTGTCCCCAAGAAGAGAGCAGAGGAGGCCACCATGACCAGTGGGTGTGAGACGCAGCAGAAGAAGAGGCCACAGAGGGCGGCCGAAGGGCAGGAGAGAAGAGCCTACTCTGAGCCTGGCAGGGGGGTGGGGGCAGGGTCGGTGCTGGAGAGTGGTCGGGGGCTGAGTCCCGAAGCATGACCAGGAAGGACGACTGCCAGAGAGGGAAGGTCACTCCATGTGAAGCACAGGAATGAAAACATGATGAATTTGGGAATTTCAAGGAGTTCCGCATCAGCCTGGGAAAGTGTGCATGCTGGGGTGGGGGAGTACACGCAGACGGTAAGAAATGAGTCAGCTTGGGGCACCTGGGTGGCTCAGTCATTAAGCGTCTGCCTTCGGCTCAGGGCATGATCCCAAGGTCCTGGGATCGAGCCCCGCATCGGGCTCCCTGTTCTGCTGGGAGTCTGCTTCTTCCTCTCCCACTTCCCCTGCTTTTATTCCCTCTCTCTCTGTCAAATAAATAAATAAATTCTTAAAAAAAGAACGAAAGACAGAAAGTCAGTCAGCTTGAACAGTGAAGGGCTTCCTGCGCTAGCAAGACCGCCATCCTGACACGAGCTCTAGAGAAGTGAAAAGTTCTGTTTCAGCGGAGTTACCCTGTTGCCCACACTCAGCCCTCTGATCTCGTCCGTATGGAGATTTTAAAGGTGTCAGACCGTCCTACGTTCATCATTACATCGGTAACTCTCCATGACAACAGCTACTGGTCAAGCCCACACTGCCTGGACTTCAATGTGGGCATGGAGGACAAGGTTTCCCTGACCGCCCCCCCCCCCCACAACAGCACAGAGGGTCACCACGCCCAGAACCCAGGCCGTGAGCTCTACCTCCGGGAGCAGTTCCGGCCGACCAGCATCCATACCATCTGCTTGCTTGGTGGGACTGTCTGTCTTGGCGCCCCCTTAGTCCTACTGGCTCGCAGACTCTGGGTGGGACAGGACCTGGGTTTGAACATCCGAAATCCTATGCCCACTGAAGTTCAAGAATCCCTGGCCTTTGGCAGTCACCATTTTTTCAGCCACTTACTTTAGGTTGTAGATTTACCTTAATTGGTGGTTTCACATTATCCAACACCACGAAATGGAGTTACCTTTTAAATAAATTATTTCAAATTAATTAAGGACTCCATCCATTATAGATAACCTGACCAATCAAAATTTAAAATACAACATATCTTGATTGTCAAACACCAGCCAAATCTCATTTTAATCTTTGTCAAAGGCAACTGTTTGAAATAAAATTAATACTATTTTCTCAAGAAATGCATTCATCCCTTACTTTCTTATCCCCCACTGCTGACCCAGATCAACTACCCACACTATTACACTGATAATAAATTTCCTTCCAGAAAACTTCCAGATACGAACATAAATAGTCAGAAACATAGACCAATGAGTCACCCAACAGAAACAGAAAAATATACTACTAAAAGCTAAGATCACGATTTCTCAATTCGTGATATTTGGCCATCTGCAGAAAAGCAGCTCATCTGTTTACAGCACGGCTTCCAGCACCTCCCCCACGTGAGCCCCCTGCGAGGAGGAGAGCCCCTGCCCCATACCCTGCAAGGAACGTATGCTCAGTCTCAGGGGGGCTTCCAGCATCTGTTCCTACTAGAAGCCTAGAGAGGAAAACATCTTCACCCTCAAATCCCCCCTGACCACAGCAAAGGGCACTGGGGGGTCCGAGTTAAACGTGGTACCAGTAAGGGGCTGCATCGTGGAAGGAGAGCTTTCAAACTATACCCCATGAAGCTGACGGCAAAGTCCACGCCAGGGCCAAGGGAGTGGTGGGGACACAGCTGCCTGAGCTCGGGCGGCTGTAAACATACCAGAGACCGAGGCGCTACAACAACAGTTATTTTTCACCGTTCTGGAGGCTGAAAGTTCAAGTTCAGAGTGCCGGCATGGTCAGGTTCCTGGGGAAGGCCCTTTTCCTGGCTTGCCTCCTTCTTGTTGTGCGCTCATGTGGCAGACAGAGAGAGTGCGCGCTCTGGTCTCCTTCTCCTCCTCTTACTTATAAGGCACTGATCCCATCGTGGAGGCTTGACCCACATGCATGGGCTCATCTAAACTGAGCTGCCTCCCAAGGCCCCACCTCTAAACACCAACACATTAAGTACTGGGGCTTCAACATGTGAATTTTCAGGGGACACACTCAATCCATAGCAGGAGCAAATATGGTTCGAAACTACCCCTTCTCTCCGTTTCGGCAGAGCAACTGGACTTCATGGGTTTTAGGGCCTCTAAAAACTTTCCTTTAAAAAGAGTTGTCAGTAGCTAAGAAAAAAGTTTGAGAGCACTGGTAACATGGTTTTATTATGACCAGAAGGAATACGATGATGTTTTGAGTCTTGATGGACTGGCAAAATTCAGAACTTTTATTTTTTTTACAGGGGGAGAAGAGACCTGGAGCTGCTTGAGCGAAGGTCCATGGTATTCCAGCTCAGAGCCACCCTTCCTTCCGAATCCACGGTACTCGCTATCGACGTCAATGTGGCAACTGACTTGTGCTGCCATGGGACACCTTACACATTTTATCTTGGGACATCTTTTATAAACCAGGTCCTGGGATAGGGCTTAGAAGTGGACTGTCATCTGGTCTACCTTTTATTCCACTTCCTCATCAGCCTGCTTCCTTGTCAGTGCAGGACAACCTGACTAACCCCCCACTGCAGGAAGTGGATTTCGAATGGTCCTTCCAACCCCGCCTGTTCCAGGGCACCACCCCGGCACTAAAACCAGGGCTCACACGATAAGCCCAACTTCCAGTGAAAACCACTCGAACGCCTGTAAGATGATGAAGAAAAAGAGAACAGGACAACTCTGTAACCTCAAGACATGAGACAAACAAAATCTGTCAATATAAAATCAGAGAAAATTCAGCTGACCCTTGAACAATGCAGGGGTTAGGGGCATGACCCCCAAGCAGATGAAAATCCACATAGAACTGACTCCCTCAAAATTCAATGACCAACAGCCTACTGTTGACCAGAAGCCTTACCAATAACATCAACAGTCGATTTAACATGTTTTGTTATTATATACTGTATTCTTTCGACAAAGGTAGAGAAAACAAAGTGTTAAGAAAATCTTAAGGAAGAAAAAATACATTTATAGTGCTGTACTGTATTTGTTGAAAAAAAAAATCTGTGGATCTGTACAGTCCAAACCCATATTGGTTATCAAGGGTCAACAGTACATTCAAGGCGAAAAACCATTCAAGTTTTGTGAAAGAACCGAAAGTCAAGATACAGTTTCTGCCACACAGACATTTATAATACGAACAGGTAGAGGTAGTGTATTTAATAAATAATATTTATTCAGTTTGGTGTGGAAAAGGATCATATGATCCTGACAAAGTTGTAAACCCCAAATCATTAATGTCATTACTATGGGGCAATGACGATCCCCCCTCCCATCCCCCAGAGGGTAGCCTTCCAAGTCAGAACCTTGAACTCCATTCTAGCTGCACCCAGCCCTTCTCCTTGGAATTTTGTCTCCCCTACCACACCTGCACACTCCTTTACCAGCATAAAGCCACTTTCAACCCAATTCTTCCTACAGTACTTTGCATACAGCTGTGCGCTCAGAATATTTATATGTTAAAGAACACAGTAAGGCGTTCTCATTGTGTCAGGGGTAGGGACTGTATCTTGTACGCAGATTTCGGACTTCATTAAACACTGTATCGGTGGAACCTGGTGATGTGAGATAACGACTGAGTTATGCATAGAAAGAACCACGCGGAGAGGCAGAGGAAAAACTGCTGTAGCCACAGAGGGAGGAATGTCTGAAAGACGGGCCCGAGGGGCAGCCCAGGAGTAGGAAGGAGGGGGCGGAGGCAGTGCGTGTGGAAGGAGAGAGAGCTCCGCAGCCCAGGCCTCGGCCGTGGGGGCCAGTCTTCCACGACTGGTAAAATGGGAAACAGTGGCACAGATGGTGATTTTCAAGAAGAGGAGCCCCATTTTCTCTTCTGGCCCAGGCGAGGGGTCTTAGGTGCGCTGACTGGCCCCTCCCCCAAGAAAAAAGTGTTCACTCTGTGCAGGGCAACTGGAAACACTGAAAAATATATTTAAAAAAAAAAAGAAGAAGAAGAAGAGGAAGAAGAAGAAAGTTACTATAATCCCACCTTCCAAAGATAAGTTCTTTTAATAATTTCCACATATTTTCCTCTGGTGTTTTTTTAGATCTTCACTGCACATAGAACCATACCTTCCATCTGGAGGGGTCTGAACAGAGTCCTGGGTTTTCATCCACACTGCACTGCCTCCCCAGGTCCGTGACCCCCTGGCCGAAAGCAGCACACTGGGACATGCATGTCAGAAGAACCTGAGGCAGGCCAAGCGGGAGCACGATGCAGTGGGATCAGGACCCCGGCCCTTTGGAAGGGGGCAGTGGCCTGGGCACACTTAGGACTCACCTCCACAGAGGAGTACTGGGAACTAGTCAACTAGAAATAATCTAAAATAGGGGGCTGTGAGGGGACCTTCTCAGGTCCCAGAGAAGAGCTGGGGAGGCCTTCGGCGGGAATTTGTGGGAACGGGGAGCCCCGTCATTATGTCAAATCTATGACCCTTTCCCCCTCCAAAAAAATCCAAGGCAGGAGGGAGGAAGGAAAGGTCTTAGTGGCACATGGGGGACCCACCCGGGCAGCTACGAAACCTCAATGGGGTTCTGCTGGCACGACAGTCCTGTGGTGAGGACTTGGGCTTGAGGGCTGACAAGGACAGATGCTGGAAGCCCCAGCTACAAACTCCACTGCCCTCCCCCTCCCCCCTCCTCTCACATCTGTGGCTAAAAACTCGAACCCCACCCATCCCATTACACAATGCTTATCTGGACATGATCTAAGGTCAGACTCCATGAGAGGAAGCCCATGACTTAAAAGTTAGGAAATACTTTTGGGCTTCACTGGGGAGAGGGGATGGGGAAGTCCACACTGTGAAACAAGAAGGTGACAACAGCGACCCCGGTTCTTCCCCCGATTCGACACAGCGCTCACTGGGCTATATCTGGAAATGTGACCTTTCCACCTGGAAAACCCCAGCCTCACTGCCTTCCTTATAAGGGCCCATATCCTGAAGGAAGCAAACCCGGACAGCAGCACTCTTTTTAGGTAACCACGCCCGCTGGGCAGCTGGGAAGCTTGGGTTTTAGCTGTGTGAAATTTCGGGCTTTGTCCTCAATGAGAAAATGGAAAACAACAGCGTGATCATCAAGGTGGCTTCCACCCCTTTAAAGTCAGCACCCTGATGTTCATTCAAAACCCCAACAGACCTCACACAATCGGGCTTACTAGAGAAAGTGGACAAGTCAAATTCGAATGTTCTTTGAAAACTCTGTTTGTAAGTAAGCAAATTCTTTAAACATTACCAGAGCTTACTTTGCCCAAAAAAATCTCGAGAAAGAAGTAACATTTCCTTTTGAAAGTCTCTACTGACCATAACGGAACATGGCGCCTCCAGGAACACCGGGCTTCCGTTTGCAGTTGCTCAGAAGGGAGAGATATTACATGAGCGCGAGTGACCAAACAAATTCAAGAAACTGGCTGCTCTGATGGAACCAAGTCGTCTGGTAAAGACTTAACACAGCTCCACTCCAAAGGACGGACACTTTTCTAAACATCCTGGCACAACACAGAAAACCACATACTGAGCACACAGCCCTAAAGCAGCACCTTAAATTTCAAGGAAGGTCATCATGGCAGGGGTTGACCTGCCAGAGCCTGGGGACCATGTGCTTAGCCGGCCAAGCCTCAGCTTACTGCACTGGTCAACCTCTGGACATCTGGAAAGCTGCACGTCGTCTGACCTTCTGCTGGGATGATTTTAAGAGGCACAACATCTATGACATTTCTTTGCCATGATTCTGGTCTTTTGTCTCTCCCCATCGAGGGAGTTTGAAGAGTGACCAGTCCCGTGTGTCTGTCAGCACTCTTGACCCACGCGTGGCTTTTCCACCTCTGAATCCAGAGCACACAGCGGCTTGGCGAGGCAGGGCCGTCACCACAGGTGTGCACCCGGCATGGCACAGAAGCAGGACCCACGGCTCCTCTGGCTCTGACTTCGAGCCCTGACATGCCCTGTGCCAACAGGCTGAAGGCATGGTACGAACCACCTGCACACTGTCCGGGAGGCTCGGAGAGGTTCCTTCTGGCAATGTGAGAATCCTCCAAACGCCGCAGAGTCTCTTGTGCCCCAAGAACATCCCTTTTCTTGTCCTAAAAGTCCAGTGATGATAAAAGGGACAGTGGTGGGGGGTGGAATTAAGGGATGGCTGCTATTTGTGGTGGAGACTGAGAAGGGAGATGGCTTTGGTGCCCTCCAAACCCTACAAGGAACAGACTGTCCACACTCTCACGTAGCGCCCATCTCTCGGGTGTGTCCTCACTGGCAATCCTAACATCACTAACTCCACGAGGTGGGTGCTGTTATCACACCCATGCGACAGTGGAGGACTCTGTGCCAAATGTCCTTGGTCAACAGCTCATACATGGAGGAGTCAGGACTTAAGCCCAGATCCAATCTGACTTAAAGATCCATAACTCCTTAACTCAACAATATCGAAAGAACAAAGAACTCAATTAAAGTACGCAAACAACTCGAAAAAAGACATTTCTCCAAAAATGATACACAAATGGCCAGCAAGAATATGAAAAGATGTTCAACACCAGTATTCATTAAAGGAATGCAAATCAAACAACAATGAGGTATCACCTTGTACCCATTAGGATGGCCATTTCAAAAGAACCCCAGGAGACAATTATCAGTGAGGATGTGGAGAAACCGGAACCTTTGTGCACTCTTGGTAGGAATGTAAAATGGTGCAGTTACTGTGGAAAACAGTATGGCGGCTCCCCTCCCCCCAAATTAAAAACAGAATCACCATGTGATCCAGCAATTCCACTTCTAGGTACATATGGAAAAGAACTGAAGGCAAGGTCGTGGGCCAAAATTTGCACACCCATGTTCACTGCATCATTATTCACAATAACCAAAAGGTAGAAACAACCTAAATATCCACTGACAGAGGAATAAACCAATGTACCACACACACACACACACACACACACACACACAGAATATTATTCAGCCTTATGCTAGATGAACCCTGAGGGTCCTATATTAAGTGAAATAAGCCCGTCACAAAAAGATAAATACTATACCGATTCTACTTACGGGAAGTAGCTGAGGTAGTCGAACTCACAGAAAACAGAAAGGAGAATGGCGGTTTGGCGGGGTTGAGGGAAGAGGGAACGAGGAGCTAGTGTTTAATGGGTATAGAATTCCAGTTCTGCAAGATTGAAAAGTTCTATAGAACCACTGCACAAAAATGTGGACTGACGTAGCCCTACTGAACTATACACTTAAAATGGTGAAGATGGTACATTTTGTGTGTTTCTTACCACAACTAAAAATTTCCAAACAGTTTTTTTGTAATTCATACTCTTGAGCAGGATGCTGCACACGGATTCTCCAGTGGATCAGGGCTCTCTGAAACTATGCAGGACCCTTTCCTCTCCAGTAGCCAGAAGCCATTTGCAAAAATACTCATCACAATGGGAGGTATCAACCAGCACCAAGTTTCACTTGGTTTCTCCTCAGGACAAAGAAAACAGAGGACCACGGCCTGGAAGGAGGCAACGGAAAAAGCTCAAAGGGCCCATTTTTAAAACTCAGGCAACTCAGAAAAGGCGGGTGTGCGAGGAAGGAGTCCTGATGTAAATGAAAATCTGAGAGTCCAGGATATCCTCCCAAAGGTCACTCCAATTCAAAACACGCAGTCAGAACATTCCCAAGCCCTGTCTCTCTGCCACACAAACACGTGTCTCTCCCTGGTCTGAGGTTTTCCAAGGCCGTGCACTTTTGCCTCCTTCAGGCCCAAGCTCTCATTTGTTATGCGGTACTGCCTCTCATGGAGGGAGACAGTTACTGCCAGCCCCATGTTACAAAGGAAGGGACTGAGGTCGGCTAGCAGGCCCAGAGTCCTAGAGGTGGGAGGCAGTGGGGGCACCCAGACCCACCCACCTGCACAGCCCCTATTCAGGCTGCCCTGCAGTCAGCCAATGCTGGGGACGCTGAGCCTGAACACTATTCCTAAATACGATGCAGATGAAGACCCCTGTGGGTCCTGTGGTCTTTGAGCCTTGGTCTTCTCATCTGTAAAATGAGGCATTAGATTAAGAATCGCTTTTCTATCTAACATGAAAAGCTCCAAATCATCTAAGTTGTCAATAATATCAAAAAGACTTTATTGAGCTCCACAGACTCAGGGTATCATAACAGGAGTATGAAAGAGAAGTCCTGAACAAACAAAAGAGCCTCTTACCCAGCCATCCAAGAGTCCGCTGTCTTGGACAAGAACCAATACAGACACACCTGCCTATGGAGACAGAACTATACCATTCCGAAAAGAATGAAGGAGCAATAGGGTGATTATGAAACCGCTTCTGACCCACAACAGGCAAAACAGTTATCAATCACAACCAAAGGAGCTCTGTGACACCCTGAGGGCGGGATGGCCAGGGACTGTGGCAGTGAACTGGAGTTTACATTAACACAGCAACCAGAAAAGGCAAAAGGCCAAAGCCCTCCCCTAAGAAGCATCTAGAGGGCGATGATCTGGGTCATTATACCACTAAAAATCGACACCACGTGTTGGGAAAACTGGACAGCCACATGCATAAAGGATGAAACTAGACTGCTATCTTATATCATGCACAAAAATTAACTCAAATGGATTAAAGACTTGAATATAAGACCTGAAACTGTTAAGATTCCAAATGAAAACGTAGGCAATAAGCTCCTTGATATCGATCTTACTGTTTTGGTGGCTCTGACTCCAAAGGCAAGGCAAACAAAAGCAAAAACAAACAAATGGGATTGCATCAAACTAAAAAGCTTCTGCGCAAAAGGAAACCATTATCAAAACGAAAAGGCAACCTACTGAATGGAAGAAGATATTGCAAATCACATATCCAACAAGGGGTTAATTTCCCAAACATACAAAGAACTCCTATAACTTAAAAACAACAAAAAACAAACCAATTTTTAAAACGGGCAGAGGATCTAAAGAGACGATTTTCCAAAGATGACATTATATGGCCATCGGGATACAAAGATGGTAGACATCCCTAACCCCCAGGGAAATGCAAATCAAAGCCACAATGAGCTATCCCCTCACGGCAGGTAGAAGGGTTATCAAGAAGACAAGAAACAACAAGGATTGGCAAGGACATGGAGAAAAGGGACCTGTGCACTGTCGGTGGGAATGCACAGTGGTGCAGCCCCTCTGGAAAACAGTATGGAGGTTCCTCAGAAAGTCAGGAAGAGAACTACCCTATGACCCAGCTGTTCCACTTCTGGGTACTCACGTGAAGAATACAAAAACAAGAATTTGAAAAGATATGTGCTCCTTCTGTTCACGTAGCAGTATCTACAAGAGCCAAGAAAAGGAAGCCACCTACGTGTCCACTGACAGATGAGTGGATAGAGAAGATGTGTATACGTACACGGCGGAATACCACCCACTCGGCCGTAAAAAAAAAAAAAAAAAAAGAAAGAAAGAAAGAAATCTTGCCATTTCTGACAACATGGATGAATCTTGAGGGTACTATGCTAAGTGAAATAAGTCAGAAGAAGAAAGACAAAAACAGTATGACTTTACTCTTGTGGGATCTAAAACAAAAAACCAACCAAAACCAAACTTACACATTCGTGGTGATCAGAAGGAAAGGAGGAGGGGATGGGCAAATGGGTAAAGGGGGTCAAATATATGGAAATGGACGATAACCTGACTTTTGGAAGTGATCACTTGGTAAAGAATACAGACGTCAAATTATAGTATCGCACACCTGAAACTTATATAATATTATAGACCCATTTCACCTCAATTTACAACATAATAAAATGAAATAAAAATAGACACCATGATATGTTTGCTTTTCTCATATCACTGATGTGACTTCTTCAGAAACAATAAAACAGTATATTATCAGGAACCTTAAAATGACTTCAACCACAGAGTTTAAACTTTAACAAGCTATGTTAATTTAGAAAGAGGACAGACATACTGATTCGGACTAGCCTAGCAATTACAATTCCCAAAAACAAAGTTTGTAGTTGTACCATCAGAGCAATCTGAGCAGAGGGAACGTGGTATCTTTGGAGCTACCAGATACAGAGAAAAAGGTTCTATGGCTTTCCAGTTTCTTAATGTAACTTTAAAAAATAAATAAATAAATGTCCAAACTATGCTCTGAAACTACAAACATATCATACTGCAATTTTATTTCTACTGAAACCAGAGAAATTTGGAATGTCCATGATCATTAGGCAGCCAAGCATTCTGGGACACCTGCGGTCTTTCCTGGGACGGCGAGCAGGTAGGGAGTGGCCCTCGTGGGGCAAAGGCATCTCAGGCAGGAAAGAGGACAGTGGTCAGCAGGCAACCAGAAAAACCCTTCAAACGAAGGGTTGTATCTCTAACTTTTAGGCTAGATTTCTGCAAATTAAGGCTGGCACTTTCTTAGCTCAAATTACTGGTTATGCTAGCTTGAAGAATTCCAAACAGAAGGGGCGGGAGGAGATCACCAAATGAGCATCGGTCATTCAAGTCCACAAGAGGGAGAACTTACTTTATGATCAGGTCCATTTCCAACAAATCTGAATGCTTGCTACTTATCGTGATTTGTGACAGGAATGTGCTTCCATTATAACTCTCTATGAGACTAAATATATTTTGAACATCTTTCTTAATTAAAAATTAATTTTTCCTACTCTCAAATGTCACTACATTATAAAATTGAAAAAGAAAAAAGGCGAAAACATCACCTATTATCACAACTTCCTAAACTTCTGTAGAATATCAGTATGTTTTCTTTGTATTTTTTCTTCATGTATAGGTCATTTGTTACACAGTATAATCTGCGTAGTTACAATAAAATACCCATATTTGGTTAATATTCCAAAACCATCTATCGTGTATCTAGCAGAAATGAAGCACCATCTATGATCCAAACCCCGTCCCAGGTCCAGAAGTGTAACAAGACCGTGTCTTTGTCCTCACGGAGCTTTAACTCGGTTTCAGAAATGCGTCCACAGTGCCTGGGTGGCACAGCCATTAAGTGTCTGCCTTCGGCTCAGGGCGTGATCCCGGCGTTCTGGGACAGAGCCCCACATCAGGCTCCGCCGCTGGGAGCCTGCTTCTTCCTCTCCCACTCCCCCTGCTTGTGTTCCCTCTCTCGCTGACTGTCTCTCTCTCTGTGTCAAATAAATAAATAAAATCTTAAAAAAAAGAAAAAAAGAAACACACCCATAGCGCTCGCAGTGGCCTGTCGAGGAGGCGTAAGTGGAAGCAGGCCCCAGGCAGGCTCACCCACATCATGGGTCTAAGCCCCGTGATGGCCCGCCGGTCCTTCTTCCTCCAGGGACACCCTGACCACCTCTGGCTGCTCAGCCATATGACAACTACCTACCTTGCTCAAGAATCTCAAATTCTTACTACTGGGTAAAGACATTAATCAAACTTCCTTCCCAGCAGCGGCATTTTTGATGGGAGGTCACCAGCTTCTTTCCAAGCACTTCTGATAATAAGAAATGTACATGCTTGCCACACACCATTTCACCTACTTCCAGATAACCCGTGACCGTGATAAAGCCAGTGAGCTCCAGTTACCGTTGCTATCATGGCTCTGCCTTGGTCGGTAAACACCATCATGAACAAGAACCCACCGATCTGCGGTAGCGGGACGCTGTGCCTTCGCCTCCCAGTGCAGGCCCTGCCCTGCTCCTCCCCACCGTCCGGACAGTAACTGGAGGGCCCCCGCCATGCTGGCACCACGCTCCTCCTGTCCCTCCTTGGAGGAGCTGCCGAGCGCTGGGCCAATCAGCTCCCAAACGTCTGGAGGGAAATACAGACTGGCAGTTAGGTTATCGGATGCCTCTGGAGTTAAGAGGTCACGCAGACTTGGCGGCTGGTGTGACTTACAGAGTGACTTGTCAGCTGGGAAAGCTGGTGTGTAGAATAAAGAGGAAACCAGAAGAGAAATTACGTGGCCCCAAAGAGAGGGAGCCAGAGAGACTTCCGTGGTTCCGGACAACTTCTAGTTTCCAGCTCTTGCCCTTATCTTGATTTTTAGAAGCCTCCTTCTGATTAAGCTTGCTTGAGTCATTTTCTGTTTCTTGCAACAGAACAATCCCTGACTGACGAAGTCTCATCTGTTTCCTGAGCGTTCCCTGAGCACCGCCTATATGCAGTGGGCATCTGAGGACAGCGGAGAGCTGAAAACAACTTCCTCTCTCAAGAAGCCAGAAACTGGTGGATAGGCAAGAATAGAACATAATCAGGGAAAGCAGGTTGGTGATAATCAGGTCTGGTTTAATGGAAAGAGAAGTGAATGCAGCCACGACAACCAAGAGTCCAGTCCCTTCTACCACTGATGGCCCGTATGACCTCAAGTAGGTCCCTTTCCCTCTCAGAGCCTCAGTTTCTTAAACTGCACAATGAGAAATTTGAAATTTGCAAGTCCTCATGGACTTTTGAGTCCTTGAAAGCAGTGGACCCAATACCTTTTACATATCCAGTGACAATATTTTTAGAAGTCATGTTGGTGGTAGAGTATCTGGAACCTCTGCCCGAAGTTCACCACCTCCGTTAGGAGACGGCACAACACGAGCACACCCTGAAGGCTGCACTTACAGTTCTGAGTGACGGGGTCAGGGTAAGGTGAGGCCTTACAGAGCCCATCACTGAGAGCAGACTGTGCAAGAGAACTGGGTGAGGGAAATGCTCTAGAGCTCGCCGTTGGGCACACAAGGTTTTGAGCACTTGACGTGGGGCTAGGGTGAGGAACTAAATTTTGTACTGCATTTAAGAGTCATTAGTTTACACTTAAGTTTAATTAGCCTTATGTGGCTAGTGGCAACTACGGGACAGCACAGACCTAGAGGTCGAGGTAGGTAACCCAAAGAGAAAGTACAGGGCTCTCCAGCAGGGACAAGCATCAGGGAAGGAGAGGCTGATTATGTCCTAGAGAAGAGAGGAAGAGACGGTGACACTGAGGGGTCTGGAAGGATCAGGAGAGTCTGTCAGGGCTGAAGTGTGGTGTGCTGGGTGCAGAGAGGACAAGAGAGCAAGAGGAGCTTTCTGGGCAAAGCAGACCATCCGTGCAAAAGCGTGGGTGAGCAGCAAAGCGCTGTGCGTGGACAGTGCTGCAGCTCCCTGCCCCCCCACCCCATTTCCATTCTCCCCTCCGTCCTTACAACCACGGATACTGAACAAGGTGGCAACAGGCTCAGCCAAAGATCACGGTCTCCCAGCCTCCCTTGTGGCTACAAGTGGCCCGTGAAATGGTTCCAGATAACGAGACCAAGTGGAGCTCTACTAGGGGTTTTGCAGCAGGATGGCTCTCTTGTTATAGAGGGGTCAGGGTCACCCTTTCCTCCTTATTGCTTCCCTCTTTGTCTTGAAAGTGCGAGGGAAGCAAAGGTGGGGCAGCCATCTCGTGACCAGGAGGCATTCAGGAGGGTGACACAGGAAAACAGAAAAGCCCCCAGATCACCCATCACATCAATGGAGCCACTGAACCAGCCTTGCTTTCACATCCCGCAAACTGTTGTTTTGTGAGAAAAATCAGTCCCTCCTCGGTTCTGCCAGAGCAGCAAGATTTCTAGTACGTTCCGTCAATCTCTAGAGGACATTACATCTGGCACCTAGAGGTGAGGGGCTAAAAAACGCGGAACGGGCAAGGCAGAGAAAATCGAAGAGTAGGAAGTGAGGAGGAATGGCAATCCAGTGACTGCTGTGTGCCAGTAAAACACCTGGTCTTACTGTCTGCAGCCTGCTCTGTTCAGGGGCTTACACCAGGTGTGACACACTGCAGCGTCAGGAGCCGTGAAAGAAACTTCCAGAATGTGGGTGCACAGACTTCTCTGGAGGGGGGAATGACGAACACGTTCTGCAAAGAGCAATAGGAAGAAAGAGCACTTTATAAGGCAGCTCTTCCGGCCTCTGACCTGTAAGTTCCACCATTTGAAGCCCCGCTGGGCTAAAAAAGCCACCGGCTTCTACAACGCACTCAGCCCAAGGCCAGTGCCAGGAAGAAAAACCTCCCCTTCGTAACTGTCAGGGGAAGGTGATGCTACCAAAAAACAATTCTCAAAACCAAACCCACTGAGGTAAGACTATAACCTCTCATCACCAGAACGGTCCTTAATCAAAAGTTCTCAAGTGAACACACCTGGACAGGAAGTGAACCACAATACCTCACCTTTCTGTGAAAAACATATTATTTATTCTCTCAAGTGTAAAATGCATAGTTTGGTACCACAAATTATTTTCAGAATTATATAAGGCCATAGTTACAGCACTTCCTTATCAATAAATGACGTTTAAAATCTTGTTAGTGTCCGTTCTGTAAATATTTTCATTCAGATGAAAGTGATAAAACAAATTTACTTGAAAAAAATCCATTTAGAAAGTAGTTTAATGCATCCCTTGGCTTTAACTCAGTGTTTTACAAAGTCGAGAGTTCATCACGTGTGCCAACAGCTGTAAGTCTGGGGCCGCTAGCTCACGTCCATGGGAAGGTGTGGCTTCACTACCTCCCGGAGACACACGTTCCTTCGTTTAAATAAGTGATATTAATAGAAACCACTCAACTAGGAAAATTCTAACTCTGTTTTTAAAAATTAGGATATAATAATGCTAAACTGGGTGCTATATTAGCAAAGGTTAGCACTGAATTCTGGAATCCTTCCAACACAAGAATTGTTCTTTCACCTATCGCAAACACAAATTTATGCAAATATTCCTAAAACTGAAGAGTTTATCACTGGGTTTAAGAGACTGGATTTAGTCGCACCTGGCTGGCTCGGTCTATGGAACATGTGACTCTTAATCTTGGCGTCATGAGTTCAAGACCCACACTGGGCCTAGAGCTTACTTACAAAAATAAAGTAAAATATAAAAAAGAGGGGCGCCTGGGTGGCACAGCAGTTAAGCGCCTGCCTTCGGCTCAGGGTGTGATCCCGGCGTTATGGGATCGAGCCCCACATCAGGCTCCTCCGCTATGAGCCTGCTTCTTCCTCTCCCGCTCCCCCTGCTTGTGTTCCCTCTCTCGCTGGCTGTCTCTATCTCTGTCAAATAAATAAATAAAATCTTAAAATATATATACATATATATACACATATATACGTATATATATATATATATATATACGTATATATATAAAAGAAAAAGACTGGCTTTAGAACAAACGTGGTTTGAATTGTGGCTGTGCAATCTAAGTGCTGTGGGAGCTGTGGCCACATTATCCAGCATTTCCAGCCTCACCTCTCAGATCGGGCAGTCCCACCTACGGCAGGAAGTCACTGCAAGAATTGCCATCCAGCTGCGTAAGAGTGCAAACACCAAATGCTTACTACACGACAAGGCTAATTACAACGGCTAGCATTACTATTTGATTACTTCTATTGCAAAGAAAATAGGACCTGTTGGCGGCTTCCTAATCTGCCACAGAATGCATTTCTAATTTTCAGTTTGTTCATTTTACTAACGACCACTGAGGGTTTTTTTGGTTGGAGTTTAAGTTAGAATACGATGTGCCTTTGCCTATCGGCCCCTGCAGCGTGAGAAACCCAGAGGGCCTCAAAGCGCAGTCCCCAAACCTGCAACATCAGCATCACCTGGGAAGCTGTAAGAAATGCAAGTTCTCAGGCTCCCCCAAGAATTCCATCTCCAGAACCAGAAACTGTAGAACTAAGGAACAGCAACATGTGTCTCCACGAATCCTCCAAGGGGTCTTAAGTATACCTGGTCGGACAACAGCTAAAGGAAATGCAATCTTGAGCCAATACCACTCACCGGTGGCCCTCTGATGGCTTCCCTGGGATTGGGAGAGCTATGTGGGCCCTGATAGGGGCTCCCCGCGCCCCTCGCCTTCCCAAGGGCTCCTGGGGGCAACACCAGAGTCCCCCCACCTGAAGCAGAAGGCAGGCACACAAGGCCAGCCAGCAGGGAAGCCTGGTACTGGGGACCAAACCTCGCCCACCCCCACTGGCCCTACAATCCTAACAGTCAGAATGTCATCTGTGGTTCTGATCCCAGAGGAGAATGTGTTCACGCCAGCTCACCTATAAAACCCTTTCTTAGCATACGTCCACACAAAAACACGTCCATGAATGTTCACAGCAGCACTCCTCCTAACAGCCAAAAGGTGGGGAGAACCCAAACGTCTGTCAACTGGCAGGCGGATAAATGAACGTGGCCTGTCCTTACGATGGCCTATGAATGGCCCACAAGAAGGAATGAAGCACTAACACACACAGCATGGTGAACCCTGATAATGTGCTCAGCGGAAAAGCCACAAAGGACCACAGAGTGTGTGATTCCATTTCCATGACAGAACAGAGTGTCCAGAGAGACACAAACAGATGAACGGCTGTCTCGGGTTTGAAGGAGGGGTGGGAGGCACGAGGTTTTTTTCGGCGGGGGGGCGGGGGGGGGGACAAAAATGTTTTAAAATTAGGTTGTGCTAATGATTACACAACTCTACGAATACAGGGATTAAAAACAGTGAACTGTCACCATTATTTTTTTTGAATTGTACACTTTAAATGTGTACACTGTATTAGTATATGAATTATATCTCAAAAAGGTCGTTTTTTAAACAAAACAAACGCTTCCTGAGAGCTAACTGAACCTGCCTGGCAGTGCTGTCCGGGTCACATGAGCAGGCTGTAGGGTAGAAGGGCACGGCTTTGATGAGGGAAGCAGGCACTGAAGGCCCGGTATATAAGAAGATCCTTGTTCTCAGGACCGTGTAAGCACAGGGTTGGGCTTACAGGACCATGAAAGTGAGCGCCTCTTCAAATTTTCCATGCAGGACGCCTGCCTGCCTCACCCCAGTCCTGCCCGGATTTTGAGGCTGCTTCACATTCAAATATATCTACAGATTTTAACCCCCTAAAAAGTATTTTCAAACCACTTACCATCCCCCTCGCTTAATAAACTTCCATGGCTCCCTGGCGCCTACAGATCAAGGTTCAAAGGAGCCAAATCAAGATCTCCTACTTGGGATTTTAAGCCTTCGGGCACACCTCCACAGGTTCCGGAGTTAGATTAGCCCTAAGCAGGAACTCCCTGCCAACGTGAGTGCTGTAAGCAGGGATTCACACCCAGGCCTTCGGATCCCAGGCCTCCAGTGCTCAAACCCTCGGCCCTCTGCTCCTGCAGCCTTCCTACCAAGCAGCAGAGGCTGAGATGGCTTCTTTGTATCATCAACAACCTTAGCCCCAGCCTTTGCACAAAGTGTTAAGGATGGAGTGTTTAAACGCAATGGTTACTTAGGAAAACCTCAATCAATGTTAACAATTGTTATCATGCACAAAATTAGCAAACTAAGGTAAAATCTTGCCACTCACTATGGTCTCCCAATGTCTGTAATGATGGGCCAAGAAGCACAATAAAGGGGGAAAAATCTAGTAGCTTCAAACTACAGAAATCTATGAAGAATCAGATTTCTGGCTTGTGATATTTAATCTTGAACCTGGTCTTTTTCACTACAAAAAAGCAAAGTTATATGGAGAGTAAATTAAGAACAATTCTAAAAAACCACGTGACTGGCAGTCAGAGACCATTTTTTTTTCTTTCTTATTTTACCCACGCCCTAGAACCCTGTAGAAAAAGAAAACATCTCAATTTCAGAAGGTAGCTCTCCATTCAAATAAGCTGGAAATGAGCAAGGAAGATACATATTGTAACAAAAACAAGACCAAAAACAAAATCACAGGGGAAAAAGGGATTTCTGAGATTGGAAAGAATGCAGGACCATCAAGACACAGGGAACAACACTGCCACCAAGTGGTGACTGTGCCTCAAGTCACCCTACGCCATCTAGACCAGCGCTCTCAAGCGGGATAGGAAACAGAATCCTCTGTGGGAAGGGGTGTGTGTGTGGGTGTGTGTGTGTTTTAAAGAATTCATGCCTAGGCCCCATCCCCACCCAACCGACTCGGGGAGGCAGAATGCAGAGGGGCAGGTGCAGCCTGTACTTAAAAATGCCCCAGGTGACTTTGGTGCACAGGGAAAGCTAAGAACCAGGGATCAAAGCAAAAGGTCATACAGATGTCACTGTGATGCTTATATTTTCAGGAAGTGTTACCTGTAGTCATTCTACTTATATGATCCATTAAAATTTCCTAATGGTATATAAATTCTTGAAACTTTGGCTATGTCCAACACAAATCATAGTTCTATCAGTTTTTACATTTT
The DNA here is from genome assembly GCF_024610735.1 of Ursus americanus. NCBI lineage: Eukaryota > Metazoa > Chordata > Mammalia > Carnivora > Ursidae > Ursus > Ursus americanus. The sequence goes on from NC_142134.1 coordinate 53,455,818, forward strand.
TCACAATATAATCATTATAAAGATTCAGATTATATTCCTTAGTCTTGCCATTAGTGTTTATATCTAATTCAACAGACTTAAGATTATCATAAAATAGACACAGCTATACTCACAACACAAAACCCATTGAACATTAGTTTCACTGGACTATTTGCTTATACAATGGGTTTCAAATCAATAAATCGTATCTCTATTAGGTGGGTTTTCCTTTTTTCTCTTTTAAACAAGACATATAAAGTCTGAACGCTTCTATTGTTGGTGAAATCTGTAAATACACAATGTAATCTGAAACACTTCAATGAAAGCTATCAGACTGACACTAAAATTGTTCCTTGGCACACAGATAAATAAAAGGATTTTTCCCCTTTCCAGAGGCACCTAAAAAATTATTTCTTTAACAACAAAGAATGATCTTTTGTATAATACACCACGAGGCAAAACTGTGGAGTGTTTCTACTACTTTCTGCATTCTGCAGGCCTGACAGTGAGATCAGAGCCCACTAAGAAAACAAACACTAGAACAGTCTCTGTGCCCTGGGGGCCACCCAAGAGACAAAGCTTCCCTGGAAAATAAGGGGGCAGGAAAGAGGCAGAGCACCACATGCTTGGTCTCATTTGGCACCTTATCAACTTTGTCTTATCGCTATCAGCACGTGTTTATCACTGCATTTTCTCCACCAAACTCTTTCCTTCTCTAGGAAGCACCAACCTTCTCAAAAAAGGTCACTGGCGACCTAGACTTATTGGCGGTCAGACACGTGGGTGACTCCTTGGGTTATCTGCAGGGGTGCGTAGCAGCAGAAAGAGGCACAGGAGCCCCATTCTTGGTCTAGAAGGTCTGGGCAGGATTTATCATGGTCGCTTGTTTTAAGCCCTTGCTACTCATATTGAACCAGCAACATCGGCATCACTGAGGAGTCTGTTAGAAAGGGAGACCCTCTGGACCCACCGCACCAGAACCTGCCTCTGTACAGGCTCCCCAGGGGACGCTAAGCACATGAACATTCGAGACCATGGCCACTCAGTGTGCAGATGCATTCCTGTGCTCATCTGCGGGAGGAGAGCACCTCCCCGGCTCTACCTTCAGTACAGGCCTGTGGTGGGATCAACAGCGGGAAGGCTCTACAAATGAGAAGGCTGCTATTCAGACGTCAGCACGGGCACCCTCTCAGAACAATGACGTCTGCGCCAGCCATGCCCGACACACGCAGCCCTGAGCACTCCCGATCCTTGGCAGACTGAATGGACCCCCAAGATATGACCTCAGTGGAGTTTATGGTTTACTCCATAGACCTTTCACATACTCCGCATCTCAAAAACTCCTCACCCCAAGAGCCCAGAACACAAAGCAGAGAGAATGCCTGTTCCTGGGGCTTCTGGGGCAGTAGCCATAAGTGGTCACCACAAACTTAAAGTGTCACTACAGACAGGTGCTTTAAATGTAAGCAACCAGGCAGCTTTCTGTATTCTATTTTGTGATCTACCTATGTTTGTTTTATTGCAAAGACATCTGCCTTGCCGAGTCTTCAAGTACCAACCGGTGATTCTCCTACGTACTCGTCTCCCGTCCATGCCCTGGCATACACCTGCCCTGCCCCTCTAAAGTTGGGAATGGGAACAATCCCTCCTAGGCTTTGCGAAAGTCAAGCAGGGATTCCTACAAGAAACCAACCAGTCTCTGTTGAATTAAAAAAATAAACAGTCTGGGATTTGGGAACATTTGTGCTGGTCCTACTAGACCTATGTGAGTAAATTTCTAAATAGAAATTAACTGCCTACCTCCTTCAGATGGGTCTCCAAAACATAAAATTCAGATTCCTGCAACTTAATTACTGCACAGAGATTTTGTACAAAGTCACACACCCCTGAGTAAACGACAAGGTGATTCTGCTGGAGACAACATCTGCCCAGTTCCATCTCACCTCTGTCCACACAGCCTTCACATTTTCCTCGTCTTGCACTATACTTAGAGTCACGCTCCTTACTCACTAACACCCTTCTCTCCAGGTCTGAGCCCAACTGTTAAAAAAAAAATTAGGACACCAGAGCTACAGGAAATCCTAATTCTCTTTCACGTATATCCTTAACACTAATGCAAACACCACGGTTTTTAAATTACTGGCAGTTTATTAGTACTTAACATAGTGGGATGGAATGGGTGGGACGGTACGAATATCTCTTTTCAGCTTGAAAAGAGGCCAAAAGGTTTCCTGTCTAACTTAAGTTTGCGCTGCCAGAAGAGAAATGCCAAACGGTGACACGTAGTCACTCCGAGCATCTGAAACACTTTAAAAGGCCCTATTCAGGGGGCACCTGGGTAGCGCAGTCGTTAGGCGTCTGCCTTCAGCTCAGGGCGTGATTCCGGCGTTCCGGGATCGAGTCACACATCGGGCTCCTCCGCTGGGAGCCTGCTTCTTCCTCTCCCACTCCCCCTGCTTGTGTTCCCTCTCTCACTGGCTGTCTCTATCTCTGTCAAATAAATAAATAAATAATCTTAAAAAAAAAAAAAAAAGGCCCTATTCAGGGTTCCCTGCAAGTACACTTTTCCGTCCCCCACGCCCAAGCCAGAGAGCGAGCTCCCTGAGGCCACCGGCCTCAGTCACCGGCTGCCCAAGGGTCCAGCCCCCAGAGCAAGGCAGGAACAGAGGCCAGGAGCCACCTCCAGAGGCACACACCCTGCCAGGGACAGTCTGGCCAAAACAGGGACCTTGGGGCTCTCGTGTGTCTGAGAATCTGGAGGTGTCCCAGCTGCGGGGGGACACACAGCTGCAGCGTGGGGCCAAGTGGTCCCAGAGCACAGCGGATGGCGGGGGCATCTCTATGCCCTTGAGATGGGGAGCAGACAGTGGCAGAGGCTGGAGATACCCGATTTGGGAGAAGAAAATTCACAGACCGATACTGAGAAATCTCTCTCCCTCCCCCGCACACTCCAGTCCCGATGTGGACACAGAGGGGGAGACGGCTGACCAAGGGCGAGTCCATACATTAAAATACTCGGAAACGGGGTGGGGGGGGTGTCTGGCTGACAGGGAGACCTGTGGACAGACAGTAAGCACCCAGGGAGGGTACCGGCAGGGAACATCCTGTGGGAAGGGGCTCCTGAAGAGGAAGCACCCCCAGGAGGTCAGGCCGCGATCTCTGGCAGCAGCCGGGCTCCTGCACGGTTCACAGCGCGAGCTTCGGGGCACAAGTCTGGGAGCTCCAGGCCTGCCTCTGTCGCCCACCGGCTCTGTGGTTTGGGGAAAGGGCTTTAAGCCATTCCAAGCCTCTGCTCCCTCATCTGTGAAATGGTGCCATAAAAATGCCAACCTTCCTAAGGCCAACTGGGAATTAAAGAATTCCTATAAAGCACCTGCCATAGATAGCGGCCTAAGTGATTATTATACCAGTACAGAGTCCCACATGCTTTTATTCTCTCTCTCTTATACAGAGTACCTACAATATAACCCAAAAACTCGTACAATATTTAATTCTAAATAAAGAGCATAAAGGACATGTTCCTGGAGAGGAGGAAGAGAAAAGGAGTTAAGAAATCACTAATGAGCATATACTAAGTGTGTATAAATCTGAGCAATTTACTTGCCTTCCTTTAGAAGTCATCGAGCCTGTAAGGACTAGAGAAACTGATGACAGAGATCACGAGTAAGTAAATGCTAACGCGTTACAAGGAGGTAAGTGCTGTGGGAAAAGTCAGGAGAAGGAGACGAGGAATGCCTGGTGGTAGGAGGGAGGATGCAATCTGAAAGAGAGTGGCCAAGAGGGGCCTCCTTGGAAAAGTGACTTCAAGAAATGATCTGAGGCAGATTAAGAGGTTAATCAGGAGGTTATGGGGAACAGCATTCCAGGCAGAGAGAACAGCCCATGTAAAGGCCTCGGGGCATGAGTGGCAGGACTGAGGGACCCAGCAGAAGCCTCCATCAGAGAAAACTGGTGGGCAATGCATCGTGATGTCACCCAGTGCTGCATGGGGGTCCGTTAGGACACCTTCCTGCAGGAGACAGGGAGAACCCATAGTAGCTCAATGACTGGGGCCCGAAGAATCCATGAGGGTTGTGGACTGGGCAGGCAGGAATAGTGTCTGGGTGGAGCTCTGCTGTGTTCAGTACTTAAAGGCAGAGGCGTGGCCCGTCGACTTCACGCTGCTCTCTACAAGGTACCATCAGTATCAAAACCATCCCAAAAGGACTGGCCAAACCGATGCTCTAGCACCTCCCAGGTGCAAGGTGCTTGGGGAAAGAGCTTTTTTTTAAAAAAAAAAAAAGAAAACCTTTTCGAGGGCACCTAGAAATCAGTCTGATTTTTAAATAGCAGCTAATGCCCCAAAGGACAAGCTATAGTAATAGCCAGGTGTGTGAGTTAATTACTTAAAGCAGAAAGCGATTAAGAAGGTGAGGCCACATGAAGAAAACAGTAAGCACCCACTGAGTGGGAGGGGGAGGTACACCAGAGGGCCAGGGACGGCAGGAGTGCCGTGTGGGTGCCGGGCCCGCAGCAGGGGACAGTGTATGCTCAGTGGACTGGAGGGGACTGGGCAGTGACCTGCAGGAGGGCGAAGGAATGGGGGCAGTTCAGCTGGGGAGGAGCTCTAGAGGAAGCCATGGTTTCCGTGACCTCCCGCCATCTGCAGAATGGGAAACACAAGTGTATTCTGTGTGGCTTCAGCGTCAGACCAGAAAGGCACCAAGGGATGGAATGAAAGGGAACAGGATTTGGTTCAATCTAAGAATTCACTGGAAAATTCAGAACTGTTCTCAGACGGGACAGGCTGCTTCCCACAGTCACGCCCAGCCCGCGCACCGGGAGTTTTGAACCCATTATCATTGCACATGTAAATACATTACATATATCACCACGCCTCAGTGTCTACGCACCCGTGAGGTACGGGCACTGCAATACTGGGGCACTATTTTTAAACCCTGAAACCCCACTTCTGGTGTTCTGTCGTTTCAGCCACAAATCACAGCTCGGCTCCCTGTCCTGGGCCTCCCTCCAGTCCCCTCCCCTTCCCCGCCTGCCCCACCGGCTAACAGGGCACCACCAGGACCTGGGAGGAAGAGCCCTCTGCACTGCGCAGGGGAAGGGGAAGAGGGGGCACGGCCATCCGGCTCCCATCCCAAAGGCAGTGAGAGAAATCCAAGGCCCTGCCACTGAGCACCGCAGCTCCCGTTAGGGGCTCCAGGCAGCAGGAAGGCGCCCCCGTGTGGAGGGGCCGAGGCAGGAGCAGCAGAGGGACCTTCCTGCAACACGGGAGGTCACTTCACACTGGAAACCTCGGCCTCACGGATTTGTTTCTAATCTATGAATTCTGGAAGCTTTTACACAAAATGGCAGTAGAAATACCGTGCTTCTTTATCTCAATCAGTGTGGCACTAGCCGTAAGGATCCCCTCTATCACAGGGGTGAAGTTTCGGCAGCTTGCTCTCGTGCACGGCTCCTAGGGGAAAGCTGGGATTTAAATGCAGCCGCTCTGGCTCCAGCCGTGGGAAGAGGTCCCTGAACGAGCTCTAAATTCCTTCTCTAAGTTCACCTTCATGGCCACCCCAGACCCTCCGACAGCGAGGAGGCCAGCTCTGTGCTTCCCATCAATATGCGGGCGAGGGGCCCCCGGGGGCCCCACAGCTGGGCTGTCAGTACTCCTGAGTACCGTTTCCAGTGGGGGGATGAGAAATACCAAGCATTCTGTTCTTGGTCCCAAGAGACCATGCAGCCCAGGCTTCAGGCTACGGCGGGGGAGGGGGGGGGTTGGGGGATCTGCTCCTGCTCTGGCCTCTGGAGGAAGGATCCATCATCCCGTCTCATCCACTGCGAACTGTCACCCCACAGTGGTGCCGAGCCCAGGATTCACCAAGGAACCCTGTTGACTGCAAACACCATAAACAAAACTGCAGCTTGGGGTTCAATATCCGCTTCTTACAGTACTTCCAGACTAAACCAACTAAAAACAGAAGCCTCCAAAAAGAGAGGGCGGACACACATCACAGCCCCGGTGCTTCTACCCGCTGGGCCATGTTCTCTTGTGCTGCCCACAGTACATTCTATTTGCCCATTTTATCTTGGGGTTCTCCAGAGAGCAAACATTTGCCAGCACAGACCAACCTTCTGACTCCAGTCCCTCAGACACCGACTGGGAGACACCAGTGTCCATCCAGGCACTCACCACACTTCCCCACTCAGGCAGAGAGCAGCCCTGGCATGGGCCCTGTGGAGCTCACTGCAGCTCCTCAGCCGTCAGAGCTCCCACACGGGGTACAGCCTCCCAGCCTGTGCACTTTACAAGCCTGGTGTTTTCCCCGGCCACCAGCCCAGCAGACCCCTTTGGCTTAGCAATTTAGGAAGGAAGGAACTGGGTCACACAACCTGGCTGTTGGTCATTAACAGACAATCTACAAAATGAAAATGAAATCTTTAAACTTTCTAAATTGGCACACACTGAAATAACTCAATTTAATGACTTAAAAAAAAAAAAAGATCTCACTGCATTTATAAACCCAGTCTTTGTAGTGTTCCTTTACTTGCTCCTTCCTGCTGGGAACAAGTCTAGGAAGCTTAACACCACTGCTCCGACCTCAACGATGGTTAACAAAAATAACTGTATTGCTTTACATTTGATATGTCTCAGGTTTCCAAAGTACTTTCGCATTCATAATTTAATGTAATTTCATGAGATAAGAAGAGCCAACATTCACTATAACCATTTTACGACTCAAGGTAAGTGAAGTTATGTGATTTATATTGCAAACAAGGCTCTTGTTTAATTTGGCAGAGAAGGCATTTTTTAAAATTAAATATTAAGGAGCATTCTGGGGGAGGTAGGGGAAAGGAGAGGGAGAAAGAGAGAGAGGCAGGAAAGGGGGGCAGAGGGTGAGGAGCGCGAGGAGGGCGGCGTAGGGGGCCTCCCCCACCCAGGGCAAACTCTCGGGGCAGCCTGCGCTGCTGCTTATTAACACACACGAAGTAGGACGGGGGACAAGAATGAATCCGCGCGACATGCAACCTGAGGGACTCAAGGAATCGTTGAGAGGTCTGCTGGGTTGCTTTGGTTTTTCTTCAGAAAAAAAGTGTTTTCCGATTAAAGAGCATTAGGGAAAAGAAATAGCTGCTGCTGAAAATTTAGGCTATCAGTGGGCAGAGACAAATCTTAAGCTTAGGACTGCATTTAAACTCGTTTTTTACATTGTGACTCCACACAGGGAGGCCCGAAGACAGACCTGAGTGTACTCTGTATCTGGGAGACACAAGCAGGCTGCAAGGGCACAAGACAGTCTTCCTGCGACACCACACCAAGGGACAGCAACTGCCGAGGCAGGGGACGTGACGAGTGTAACCAGAGCGCTGGGACCGGGAGCACCCCCGCAAGCAGGCTGTGCTGAGGCAGCGTGCAAACCTACACTCAGGTCGCAGGGGAGGGAAGGAGCCCCCGCACGTTCCCACACGCACGCTGGGTGGGTGGTCGCAACCGCTCGGCAGAGGTGCTCTTTTCCACACGAGCTGCTACAAGCTGCTGAGTGCTCTTACACGTGTCCCTGGAGTTTGAGAATCTCTTTGGAAACAGCGATAGGCATGGTCATTTGAGCGTCTTCCCTAGGGAGCTTTAAAATCAGGGGATGAACTGACTTGAAATTTCATTTCATGTTCTCCTTCACCTCACGCACTGTTGTTACTCACACCAGAATCTCACGGGTTCACTTCCGGGGCGTACGGTACCTTCGTATCTGCTGGGGGCGTCGCACGCTTTCTGTGGGGTTGCCACTCGGAGGAATATCTGCTGCCTCCACGAGTGTCTCCGTGTCTTCACAGGGGTCCTGCTGGCATCGCCAAGGTGGTTAGCTTTGGAGTCGAAGTCCCTGAAAGCACAAAATGACTGACTGATGACTGGTGGGGAGATATAATCAGGCATTTTAGCTTGCCTGTTTGTTTTTAAACGAAACACGACGTTATAAGTTATCTTTGCATAAGAGAACATAATTAGATAATCATGAAAGGTGAATCAAGCCCGCACTGGGCCAACACTCCTAAGGGACTGTTTTCTTATAGGATGCTTTTCATGAAAAGCACAAGATTACATGCCCTTAATTTATTTCCACTGTAAAAGACATTAAGAAATACGCTCCACAGATCACTAGCTTCCAATTGGGCCTTCCTTGGCACCACTTCAGAAAAGAGAAACTGTCTAAAGGGGGCACTGGCACTGGGGCCACCAGCTCCCCTTGTCCATGTGTGGGCATAGTTTCTCAGCATAGGTCTGCATCTCCACAGATGGCCACAAAAACGAAAAAGTTAGATTACACAGAAGCATCAAGGCAATAATCACACAGCCACTTGCTGATGACAACTATTTTAACATCTGTACCTTTTTAACTACAAAACAAAGTATATTTATCAACATATATCATAAGTATCGCCTAATCGGTGATTTTTCTTCCTATTTGCAGGACAACACGGGGAAGCCCTTGTAATTTACACCCGCATACACACCCGGAACTAAGGAATCACCTTGACTTACGGGTCAGACATCCTGACTCATTTACCACAGCCATATGGTCACTTTTCAGAAACACTGCTATCTTTTAGAGAACCGGTTAAGACTTTCTTGAATCTTCTGAAAACAACACATTAATAAACTACTCCTAGTCAAAACTGAGAACAGGAGGACTCTTTTTTTAAGTGACATTCAGTAGGAAAGTATAAGAAAGAAGTTAAAATCAATTTAGCTAAAATGACTTTTTGAGTGTCAAAAAAATAGCTGAAAAATCCATATATATATATATATATATATATATATATATATATCTCAATAATTCAACACTTCTACTCAGGCTTGATATATCTAAATTAAACCCTACCTTTTCGTGTTCATAAAGTCAGAGGTGTTATTTTCATCTACAGGAGCCAGAAATTTTAGAAAATTTGGCACAGAGGAAGAAGAATGAAGTTTTTTCCGCAGGGCATTACGGTAGGAGATGCTGAGAGTTTGGTCGAGAAGAGAGTTTAGGATAAAGAAATACAAACACAAAAAGTATAAAATATAAGCTTTAAAATAAACACTTTAGTTCTCATGCTAAGAAAATTAAACCAGTAAGAAATGAAAAAGTTTACAAATGAGATTTAACTTCTGCATTCAGTCAATAAAATTCTATTTTAAATGAATGGAGTCAGTGAATTAATTCAAAAACATCAGTCCGTTCAGTTACGCAACATAAGAAGCTCTAGACATCTGCTGCATAACACCGTGCCCGTAGTTAGCAGCAGTGTGCTGTGCACTTTGGAAGTGGGTTAAGGGTACAGATCTCATGTTGAGCATTCTCACCAGAATAAAATAAAAATATAACAAAAAATCAGTCCATCTTCCAAAATGACTTTTCCTTTCAAACTGGAAAAAAATAATTTTCCTAAGTTCAGCAGGACATTTCTGATTTGGCACAAACCACAGTGTATATGATCAAACACAGTTCTTGTTAAACTGTGTGTGTGTGTGTGTGTGTGTGCACGCGCATGTGCGGACACCGGGCAGAGGTGAAAATACGTATGTACGAAATCCCAGAAGAAGAACTAGCAATAGTAATTAGTCGATAGTAAAATTAATAGTAAATCAAGTCAGTTCAGATGATAGACTGAAAATAGTAAAACCAAAACCAGACAAGAACTCGAACACACGACACACACACACAAGCGGTGGCCCTGGGTCCTCTCCCGCCATGCAGCACATCCTCTCTGTGCAAACTTCCCGGGAAGACAAACGACACTGAACTTGCCGCATGAGTGTGCTCACCTCTTCGGCACAGCATTCCCACTTTGTTCTCCACTTGAGCTATGTTTTAGGTACTTAAAAAAATTTGGCGAGGAGGCGGAGGGGTTAAGACGAGGTGGAGGAGCAGCAGCTGCAGACTGACCTGAGCGACTTTGAGACTCGCCCACAGGTGGATGATTCCCACTAAATAGCAATTAGAGAGAAGGCAGGGCAATTAGCAGGGAGAGGGGGGATGCCGAGGGGGAAGCCGAGGGGGGGTGCTCGGAGGAAACAGGCAAGAACAGGCTAGACGAGGCTGCCGCGGTCCGCTTATTTAAACACCCACTGCCACAGAGTCAGAGGACTGCTCTTCTCTTGTCTTCTGCAGCCACTGTCTCATTGCCAAAGGTCGTTTTCAGTTAAAAAAAAAAAAAAAAAAAGAGTACTGTGAAAAGTCATTCTTGACCATTTCTCACATACGTACGCCCCAATAGTGCTTCTTCCTCCCCTCCCTTTTCAGAAACAGCAATTTTTTTTATTTAAACCAAAAGCAAAAAAAAAGCAAAACAAAATCCATAGTTTTTAAGCTACATTTCTCTTTAAAATGAACAATAGCCTGCCTTGAATTCAAGGTCGCATTTCTTGTGCATCAATGAGGAAAGAATTCATAAGGGAGCAGAAAGCAAAACAGGTATGCTGGGAGGGAGGGAGGGAGGCGGGCACCTCTCCATCTCCCCCCCCCCCCCCTGTCCAGCAAGATCCATTAGGAAGTTGCATTCTCGGTGAGAAGGAAATGTACCGTTAGGATATCCCCTTTCCTACCACCTCTGCTCGCGTGAAACTGCAGGCCTAGCAAGAGAACTGGGAATCTCTAGCCAGGAATGCGTCCGTGACCACTGAACACGCCAGAAATACGGCTGCGGACACGGGGGCGAAGCGAAAGAGAAGCAGCAGGTATACAGGGTTTTAAGAACACGGCAAAACCTCCAAAAACCCTTAGACTGTTGTCTCTAAGATGGCAGACATTAAATACTAGCTTCTGGTGTGCGCCCTGCTTTGGGATCATAGTTCTGCAGCCAAATTCTTGAAAACCCTCGTAATTATTTTCAATGGCTGACTGGAAACAAAGCGGAGAGGCTCTGCTACATCCGTCAAATAGTTTCATTTCTTCACTCAGAACACGCCACACCCCTCCGTGCAGACTCTGCGTTATGCGTGCGTGACCCCCCGGCGCACGTCAGTCCAAGGGAGGCAGCAACTCCACAGGTGCGGCCCTTATTCGTATTTACAAAGTGAGGGATTTTAAAAGATTTTTAAAGTTATTTGTAAGGATAACTCTGTGACCGCTTCGGGTCAAATTAATTGCCAAGGGACCCCAGAAGGACCGAGAAGTCCCGCTCCTCGGCAGCTGACCCATCTCCTTCCTTACCCAGGAGATTCCATGCGAGCCAAATTACCAAAATGAGTAAACCCGCTTAGCACACTCGAGAATTCTCACGCTGAAGCAAATTTTAGGAACATCCACTCCAATGTTGTTACACGGAGAAGCTAAGCAGACCCGGCCGGGTCACAGCCAGTGCAGGACAGAGCCCGGACCCGAACCCCAGAGGCATCCCCGCCGCCGCTCACGCTCCGCTCGGGACTGACCCTGCGCCTCCGTCCCCCCAGAGAAAAGACTCCGGGTTTGCAGATGAGGACTCACCGGCTCGCCCCTCCGCCACCTGTCCTCAAAGCCGGCAGCTAAGTTCCAGGACTCCTGCCTCTCACACCTCGTGAGCAGCGACTGCTGTCCACGTACAGGGCCATTTCTGCTCCGTCTCACCTGCTTCCTCCTGATACTCGTACTTGCCGCTCCAGCAAGTAACAATCCTCTACGTCTACAGGGTTCCCGCAGGAGGAACAGAACACGCCTTCAAGTGTTAGCTTTTTAAGCCCACAGCACAACCTGACTCAAGTTTCTCTTCCACCCAATAAGCATACCTGGACTGCACATACCTGGTTAATAACAGATAATGCCCCAGCTATTTATACAACAAATTCACATTTTTAAACAAATCTTACTTTCGGTCATGAGGCGTCTCTGTGCTCACTGAGTGGTACCTCATAAGTTTCCTCTGGGAGACCCCCGGAGAGCCCTGAGCCGGTTCCGGGGGCTCTTGGCACTCCACAGGGAAATGACTCAGGGTGTTGGCGCGCCTTCGGAAGCTCTGCCGGGGTGACAGTGGGGCAGGCTCTTCTGCGGGATGGCTCTCCGATTCACTGGACAGGTCATCCGAGGAGCCGAGGAGCCTGAAGGAGCTCTCGGAGGCGGGCAAGGCCTCTTTGTCACACACAGATGGCTCCTGGAGGCAGAGGGACAGCGGGTCAGGCACATCACAGGGAATCTCCTCCCAGCGGCAGGAAAACATTTTGATACACAAACATATCTGATTATAATGCCATCTAGAGGCCACCAAACATATAAGGAAACGAAGGCCCAGTAAGTGCCTGCTTCTCAGAGACCAAGTGCTAGGCTGCTGGACAGGCGGGGAAACCGGCCCAAATCCCAGTGGAAGGACATAGCTGTTGTGAACGAAGCTGTAAACAGCCCCTTCTCCCTGCAAAAGGCTCTGCTGTGCTTTTAAGCAGCCCGCAGTCTCACAGAACCTGTCTGCGCGGTTTACACAAATCAAGACGGTCTCTCTGCCAATTGCGTTCATGCACGTTCTACCCACATTCTTAAGGCTCTCTGGTTTTGATCTAATGTTGAAATTAAACTTGGTGATCCTGAGGTTAAAAACTACATCCTCTATTATTCTTAGAATATGAAGAATCTCTCTTCAGGAACTTACTGCCAGAACCCAGGGCCAATCATTTCTTTCTGTCCCCCAATTTTCTCATCTGTAAAAGGGTAGAGAGAAAATTTATCTCACTGGGTTTCAAGAATTAGGCAAGGTAATCCAAGTGAAAGTGTGAAACGTTATACAAAATAAGTTACTGTATCAGGCACTCGATGAAGCTACTGAGTGGGTAGCTCCCAGAATTTGTTGGGAATCATGACAATACTCTAATACCATAGTCTTCTGAGATGCATACTTTTTCAAAAAAATGAACTACTATGCTTAGCACTGCGCCCAGGACATGGCTGGTGGCCAATATATTCTTCTCCAATCAAAGAACATAACGGGGGGGAGGTCCATTCACTTGCCCCGATGAAACCACTAGAAGGGATAAATAAATCAACATGGAAAGAGTAAAACGAAATGAATGCATCTAATGATGGACTGAAGAATCTAAATTCTGTTTATTTGATATATGGTTGAGTGCCTTTCAGATAACAGGCATTAAGGATTTTAATTTTTAGAAATATATGTTAATGAGGAGAGATATTATATACATTTAGTTTTATAAGAATTAGATAGGAAAAACTTAATTTCCAATGTTCTACAAAATATTAACTACCTTGAAACATAGCTGAAATTTTTCATTCTTCAAGACTCTGTAGTTCCAAAGATTCTTTTAAGGATTTAAAATTTTGTCTAAGACAATACATCACATCAACAATCTCCATTATGCAAACCTGTTCACCTCAACTCTTATTAACTTCCTTCCAAATTACATGAGGGAGCTAATCCTTCACTTAATCTCACACCCAAAAGAGCCACTCAGATATTCCTCAACAATTAGATGACCAACTTACTGGTAGAGATCCAGTAACATAGCTTATTTTTACAACAGTTTCTCAATCTCAGGATAAAAAAAGATGTAAAGAAATACACCTAAAGATACCCCCCCACACACAATACGAGCAGGTGACTTCTGAAAGTTGCATTTCTCTTAAGATTACCCTAGAAATTCAAGCTACGTGTATATTCCTCGATCTGCGCTTTGGAGGATAATACAAACCAAGCGGTAAGACTTTCAGGAAAAGTCACTTGAGTGACATGAACCCCTTCACAGTACATTTATTTGCAGTGATCTGGAAAGCCTCCTGCCTGCGAACTTCCACAGGTGCAGTGCAGATCCTGCACAATTTAACTCAAAAGCACCACTGCCCCCATTCCCACTCTTTCTCTGGTTTCACTGATCTGAAATCACTTCCCTTCCCCTTGCTCCTGGGACGGCTAAGTTCCCACCATCTCCTGGTCTAACTCTCAGGGCTCCTTCGATACTCTGATGCTGGTGTTACTTGAGGATGTGTCACCTACCAGGTAAGCTCCTAAGGGCAGGGGCTTTGTCCCATCATCTGTACGTTGCAGATAAACCGTACTGTTTCCAAACTTGAAGTAAACTGTGGGGCAGAACCAGTATGTGTGCATGGAGGTCAGATGATGCTCCGTAACACTGGATTTTAACTCAGAAAAGCATATTCAGAGGACTGGTGTCTAGAGCCTCGCTCCCCAGAGAGAGTTCACGAACCCGGGGCATCAACACCACCCTGGAGCTTGTCAGAAATGTGGCATCTCAGGCCCCACCCCAGGCCTACTGAACCAGAATGTGTATTTTTGCGAGAACCCCATTAACGCTACACCTGAGAACTTGAGCAGCACCCTTCCGAGGCAATGTTTCTCAGGCAGTAGACTGCAGGTGGTAGTATCAATTCCGTTGGTCTACCAGGAACATTTTTTAAAAAGAACCAAAAAGGTTGTTTACAGTAAGTACTATTTTGTGTGATTTTAATTCTGGACACGAGTGTACACGTATGTCTGTGAACCGTGTCACAGGTTTAATTGGGTTTCTTACTGTTGGCTACGGTCTAAAAGCTCGGAAAGCCACATGCCCAGGAGGAAACTCAGAAGAACATGAGAACTGTGTGGTCAGGAGCTGGCCTCCACAGAGCTTCCGTCTCTCATGCGTCTGAAGGAGCTCTGGTAGCAGAAGGAAAGCGGGCCTCCCTAACGCAAACCCCAAATTCATTTTCTGGTGGTTAAAAAAAGTTGAAGCTGCTTAAATGTCTAGAAAGCAAGGAACTAAGACAAGGACATGGACACAGGTCTGTTACCGAAGAGAACTGGCTCATTATCACAAAGCTATGCTTCAGGACAGACCCAAGGGGTGAAGCTTAGTTGTTTAATTTATAAGAACAGTAATATTTATAATCGTAGAGCCAGCCAAAGGGTAAAAGTATGTTCAGGAATTCAAGCAGCAAACTTCACAGAATTCACAAACCCACTTTTGAGGTTTTCCCAATTTCAATTATTTTTAATATTGGGCAAGAAGGCCATTGGTTGCTTTGTGATAAATTCCCTCTCAGTGGCCTAAAGCTGTGATCTTGCTTCTTTGCTTATGGAATGGCCATCTGCTTTGTTTGTCGTGTGAATCTTTTAAGTTACAGAATTGCAAGACCGGCCACCCCCTGCACCAAGTCTCAGGCACCAAACTTTTCATGACGCTTTAAAGATATGGGGCTTCCTCGGATCCTTCTGCAGCCTCTGCAGGTAGCAGATGCACAGGACCCATTTGCTGACCTCTTCAGGGTGTCACAGAAAGGGAAATGTGCTTACTTTGCTCGTGTTACTTAAAGTGCTAGACATGGAGCTGTCCAGATCCAGACTGGCGGAGTGTTCCTGGAGGCCTCTGGCTTTACTACCCTACATAAAGAAAAGCAGTCGAATTAGGATCCCTTAGCCTTGTGCAAAGGCATCAGCTAGAAGCAGCCTGATCTATTTAAACAATCTTAAGAAAAATGCATCTACTGAGAAAAGCTGCTGAGCACATAGGTGTATTTAGATAATCAACATTTCTGGCTTTGTTCTTTTTTTTTGTTTTTTGTTTTAAATAGCACAGCAACCTAAATGTTCCTGAACACCTTGTGGCTGAGTCATTTGGCAGGGATGACGGGCAGGAAGAAGAGACAATCTGTCTATGAAGAAAGGCAAGCGCTAAAGCAACCACGCTCAACACCTCTCTCCCGAGTCCCAAGCTGTCACACCCCGCCAGCCAAAGGACACTCGGACAACATTCTATCCATCAGGAGCTCTCAAAGGTGGCCAACGGGTTTTGTAAATGGACTGTTTTTAATTAAATTAAAAATTTTAAATTCTGAGACACATCTTCAAACAAAATAAAATTTAACCAGAACAAAATTAAGCATGGTTCAAATGGAGTGTATCATGAAATTTAAAAAATACATAAAAACAAACAAACCAAAAAAAAAAACACTGTAAGATACTTCAAGCTCCAAAAAGATGTGAAACTTTGAAAGAAAATCAAACTCTGATTTCTTAGGAGTGCCATCAAAGATTATCTACACCCGTTGGGGTGGGGCGCACACAGCACAGAATTTCTTAAGGCGCTGCCAGCCTGTGTCTATGTTCACTTCGCTCTTTCTGTAGAGCTGCAGTCTGCAAACCTGTCTGTAAAGGGCCAGATACTAAATCTCTTAGGCTTTGGGGGCCCTATTGTCTATGGCAACTACTCAGCTCTGCACAAAAGCAAACTAAGAATATAGGTAAATGAATGGACATGGCTGTGTTAGAATATAGGTAAATGAATGGACATGGCTGTGTTTCTTTTTTTTTTTTTTAAAGATTTTATTTATTTATTTGACAGAGACAGAGACAGCCAGTGAGAGAGGGAACACAAGCAGGGGGAGTGGGAGAGGAAGAAGCAGGCTCCCAGTGGAGGAGCCTGACGTGGAGCTCGATCCCGTAACGCCGGGATCATGCCCTGACATGGCTGTGTTTCTAAAACTTTATTTACAAAAACAGGAGGTGGGTGGCATTTGAGCCAAGAGCCATAGTTCACGGACTGGCTACAGAGAGTTCTAGACACATACCAGCCGCGGCTGACGGTAAATGGGTTTTTGTGCCTGGTGGCACTTAGGGAGGATGGGACCCACGCTTTACTATATCTAATCTGGGCTCTGCACAGAGACCGGCCAATGAATGACAGCCTTTGGGAAACAAAAAATACCATGCTGCCTAAAAGAATTCCTTTTAACCTAAACCAAGTTAAAAACTGAGGTGCAGGGGCGCCTGGGTGGCTCAGTCGTTAAGCGTCTGCCTTCGGCTCAGGGCGTGATCCCGGTGTTCTGGGATCAAGCCCCACATCAGGCTCCGCCGCTGGGAGCCTGCTTCTTCCTCTCCCACTCCCCCTGCTTGTGTTCCCTCTCTCGCTGGCTGTCTCTCTCTCTCTGTCAAATAAATAAAATCTTTAAAAAAAACAAAAACAAAACACTGAAGTGTAGGTAACATTGCTCAAAGACTGAGAAGACATTAAAACGGTTTTTACCCTTCTGTACTTTATAACAAACACTGATGGCACAAAAGCAAAGAAGAGGGCGCCTGGCTGGCTCGGTCGCAAGAGCACGCACTCTTGCTCTCAGGTTCAGGACTGTGAGCCCCACGCTGAGTACAGAGATTACTTAAACTTTTTTTTTTTTTTTTTAAGGCAAAGAAATGAATCTTATGTTCTCTTAAAAGGTGATTTTAACTTAGGGTAGGAGAAATTATGCTACTTACCCGGGATAAAATACTTTCTAAAGACTCTGTTAAAGATCTCTTTGCTTTGTTTTTCAGCATATCCAGCCTAAATCGAGTGGCACTCGATGGCAGCTCACTTCCGATGTTCTCTGCTGCCATCTGTGAGGTCTAAAAAGTGAAACAATGAAAAGTTCAGGAAGTCACTTACAGCTTCCTTGCTTGCTTCTGAAAGGAATGCTCAATCTCTAGGATGCATCTTTCAGACCCCAGGCCATTATCCTGACCCTGTGACTTCCTCTCCTCTGCTCCTCCAAGGCAGGGCTGCAAGTCCAGGAAAGAGTTTGCCCAAAGCGTGGCAACCACTCCAGACAAAACGAGGAAACATTCTTGGAAACCACTCCGCTAACAAAGCTCGAGAGCTTGGGCTCTGTGGTCAGGATCAGGGATGTGTCACTAACCGGCCTCGAACAAGTTACTTCCTTTCTCCTTGCCTTAGTTCCTTCCTCCGTCAGCTCAGACCCACCTCAGGATCTAATCCTAACACCGGGTTGTGAGATGAAAACAGGTAAACCACGGAAAGTGCTGCGCAGAGCTGCTGGTACCGAGGTGGACGATGTTAGCTTTGCCAAGCAGAGAATAACTTACCTTTGGGGGAACTTCAGAGGTTGAAACAAGTAAGTTAATCAATAGAAGAACGCACTCCATAACCCTAAATTAATCCCTTCGTCGCCTTCTGTGGAGCTCCGTCTTCTCCACTTCTTCCTCTCCCCCACCCAAGGCTTCCGTCACCCCTTCCCTCCACAACCACGCTTGCCCCCCTCACTGACCACAACACGAAGCTGCCAACATAATGGTGTTTGGACGCCAACCACGAAATGAGGTTTAATGCTACTTATTAACAAAGAGATAGGTTTAAAAAAAAAAAAACTAAAAAAAAAATGCTCTAGATTAAATTGCTTCTTACTTCTATGGATTCTTGACAGACTGCTTCCTAGTAGACAATGATTTTTTTTTTCTTTTAGAAAAACACAAACAAGCACATCCTCCAATACTCTAAACTCAGACCATTCTTTGTTGTCACACATTTCAAGCATACAGAAACGCGCACAGACCAACACAACACACGCATCTGCACCCCCACCGCCCAGCTCTGGCCAAGAGAACAATCACGTGTTGAGAACAGTGAGAACAGTGAGGAGTGTGGGCTCTGGAACCCATGCCCGGATGAGAGGCTTCTCTGCGGCTCCCCAGCTCTGTGGCCTCGGACAGGTCTTTACTGCTGCCCCTCAGTTCCTCCACCCGCAGACTGAGGACACACAGTGCTCTCCTCACAGAGCACTTATGAGCTTCAGAGGAAGCACTGAGAACGTACTTGACGCTCAGTAGATGTTGGTGATCGTGACTCTTAGCTACTGTTTCCCACGTTTAATGGAAAACATTATAGACCTCTGTGATGCCTCCTAGAACCACTCTCCATTTCCCAGCTGCACAAATTACCCCGCTCCTGAATTACGTATTCGCCAACTCATACGGTGTACCTTCATACACACATATGTATCTGTAAAACATACATGATGGTTTACATGTAGTTGAAACTTTAAATGACCGGATCATCCTGTACACACCCTCCCATAACTATCTTTGGTCTTTCAGTCTAGGTTTTGAGATGTATCTATGTTGACAAAAATCCAGAAGTTCTAGAACTGACTGACTCACTTTAATCAGAGTGCAGTAGCTCACTGTGTGACAACATCGTTTGTTCATTCATGTTCCTGTGCTTAAACATGGACTCCTTTGTGCTTTTACAAAGGAGACTGTGCTAATCTCTCCAGAACACAGCTCCTTGGCACACATGTGAAGGTTTTTGCAAGGTAAATCATTAGAAATGTCCTTGCTGGGTCACTAGGTCTGTCTTCACGTGTACTGGATACTGTCAAATTTCTCTCCCCTGAATGGTACTAATTCATAGTCCCAGTAGCTGTACATGAGAGCTCACCTTTACATGGTACGGTCAGATTTTTCCACTTCTGCCAATTTGATGGGTATAGACGGTCTCTTAATTTGTCTTCCCCTGATTCCTAGGTGATTATGCATTTTTCATTTTATTTAGTTATTTGCTGGTCAAAGATACCAAGTCTTCTTCGAAATGATGAAATCCTAATTCATCAATGAATGTCATACATTTTTCAAAGCGTAAAAGAGAAAGAAAAGGTTCTGATACTACCTACCTTTGGCTTCAAGCAGTCATCAGAGTTTTACGTATGTGAGAATCAGAATGTGCGTTAAGAGAATGACAAGCAGCTTCGAAATTCCTTCGAGGGAGACTGTCATTTATCTCTGTGTTTTCATAGACTATACTGAGCATGCTCTCTTGCTGAAGAATGAGTGAATGAGCAATGATCACCAGGCAGGCCCATGGGGAACAGGCACCCGAAGCAACAGACTCACGCAACAGATGCTAAGTGCCCGCTGCACATCACGCAGCACGGGCAGGTGCCTTTCTCACTGCCACTGGTCCTGCGCAATCATTTACCAAACGTCCAGACTTGCGACAGACTCCAGAGCAAAGGGAAGGATCCTCACGGGGCCCTCAGGGGCCTGCCCTTGACTCGCTGCCAGTTCTCCCACAAAGTTAAGAAGTCATGGGCTGGCTTTCAAACCCCACAATAGTTTCCATGAAGTAGAAGCATTTTGAATGATTTGTTTTGATATACTAAGAAAACATTGGCCAGAAGACCAGTAGCACACAGCAGAAAGTACATACAAGAAAAACTGTACTTTCCCTTTTCTGAAACCAGGCCATAAGAATGTCTGAACACTGAGTTCAATGCTTCCTCCGCTCTCCTCTCCCACCTACCATGATGTTTTTCCAGGTCTATCACCACAATTCGAATATAATTTGAAAATAATTCATGTTTAGAAAATATATTCCTTGTTTACTTTAAAATAAGCATCTAGAAGTTTCTCCTTTGAAGAGGATGCTGGTTCTTCGATAAGTTTCCAATCTGCACCACCGTCACCACACTGCCCAGCCCATGACGGACGGGTGAACTCTGTGCACAAGTCTGGAGCCAAGTTTTAAATTCTGCGGCTACACCGAAGTTCTTCCACTAGCAGCCTTATTCGTAACAACCAGCACCTGCCGAGTAGCCGAGGTGTCCACCAGAAGGATGATGGAGAAAAACCGTGGGGCTGGCCCATGGGAATAAAAAGGAACAAACGACTCATACACGCAACCACATGGATGAGTATGTAAGCATTAGGCTAAGTGCAGGAGGCCAGAGCTGAGAGAGCACAGACTGTCTCATTCCATCTGCAGAAGTTCTAGAACAGGCAAAATCAATCTAGGGCATAAATAGTCAAAACCGTGGTTGCCTGGGGGAGGGGTAGTGCGGACCAGCAAAGAGGTAGGGGGGTCCATTCCGGTGTGAAAGGGGGTGCTCTCTATCTTGATGGGGGCTTGGGCCACCTAAATGTATGAAGTCCTCAAAACTCAATGAGTAGTACATTCAAGATCTGTGCAACTTACAGGATGTAAATCTCCAAAGACAACCGTGAACACATACTGAACCACAGCTAACTATGTGCACGCTAAAGTGTGCAAGAATAAAGGGTGCTGCTATCAGAAACTTACTTTACAAGTCATCAAAAAAAAGGTGAAATAAGAGATGGACGGATATAAGGGAAAGCAAATATTGCAAAATGCTACAAATGATACAATCTGGATGGTGGGTATACGAATGCTCACTGTGTTTCTTCCAACTTTCCTACATGTTTGAAAATTTCAAAATAAAATGTCACTATATGCTGGCTAACTGAACATAATAAAAATAAATAAATAAAATTTTTAAAAATAATAAATAAAATGTCAGAAAAAACTTCTCTACTGGAAAATGGACGCAGGCAAATTGGTGAGTAGTTATATAACATTCGATTTTGTTAGGTAAGCTCCTAAAAAGCATAATGATTAAGATAGTGCCCTTGGACCTGGGACACACTGGCTGCCATTCCCTAACATGCTGCTTGACCTCTTCCCCACATCCCCATCTCCGACAACGGTATTACAAAAACTGGAATCACACATGCAAAAAATTCGAACTCTGTCTGGCACGTGGCAAACATTCACTAAGTGGCAGTTGATTGAATATTTTTAATTTTTTGCACCAGCTCTGTCCACACAAGTAGAAACTATATGTCCACTGACTAAAATGTGACACCTCTAACTTTATTACTTTACAGGTGTTTGCCCAAAGCGATTCTTCCTTTTCCATAAGGGCAAACGTCCTTCAGTTTGTTTTCTGTTTTATAAAAATGGTTCTTCTGACAGCTATCCAACACCACCATTTCAGTCTGAAAAGCACATATAGCATTCACTGTCAAAGCCATGGTTCTACTCCTCTCTAGGTCAAGTCGTAACCCATATTCAAAGGCTATGGGAATTTTTAGGTGCAATAAGAATGTAATGAGATCCATGTAGTTAAACTATTTGGTAGCAGAAAATGAGAGCAGGAATCTACTGGTGAATCTCAAAGCTTCACCTGATCCATCTAAAAGCAGCTGCTGCTCTGAAAAGCCCAATCCTCAGAGCCCGAGCGGGTGTCCGGACTACGGGAGACCCAACCACAACCGGGGATGGGAGCAACTTCTTTACAGGCACAGACGTGAGCCTGCTGGGTAACAAAATGTTTAGAAACCTCTAGAGAAAGCACTGACAGCTCTGCTTTGTGATGCTTGCATACTGTGACATTAAATCCTCTCATGTTTTCAAACGGAAAAAAAATTAAATGTATTTCTCCACCGGACTAAACTATGCCCAAATCATAAAGATACTTCTCTGTTCCCTAAATACCAGTTTGTACTTAGGTCAAAACTTTCCATCCACCATAAATGTTTCCTTCCCTTCTAGCAGTTATAAATTATTTCAAAATTATCAATTTCCTGTTGGGACAAGTTAGGGAAGAAAAGTACTACAGGGAAAAACTATTAATGGCACAAAGGGGAAAAAAAAGAAAAGGAATGGAAACAAGAAAAGTCGTAGGTTGAAAAGAAGCAGAGACTTCACTGTCAGCGTAGGCTGGGTGGCCCACCCGACTGAGCTGGAGGAGCTCAGAACTCCCACGCTGTGGGGGGCGTGTGAACAGACAGAGGCCAGACACACAGACGGTGCGCCGGTCTTAGGGTCCCTGCTAAGGGATGCTATGGTTGGCCAAGGAGATGAAAAACAATGTCAGACACTGCACGTAAGCGCTGTGAGGTCAGGAAAGGTACCTGACTGCCAGAGTCAACTGAAGGTAGAAATCTGGGGAGAGGAAAACCACATCACGGTTAGGCAACCAGAAAAGCAGAGGTGTTTCCGGGGAGGGGGCACACCACTGAGCATTAAAGCCCCTGTAGAAAGTGAGTTAGGCATTTTATAAAAAGGCAATATACTGGGGTGCCTGGTGGTTCGGTCGGTTAAGCGCCCAATTCTTGGTCTTGGCCCAGGTCATGATCTCACAGTTGTGAAATCAAGCCCCATGTCGGTCTCTGAGCTGGGCGTGGAGCCTACTTAAGATTCTCTCTCTCCCTCTGCCCCTTCCCCACCTTCTCACTCTCTCTCTCTCTCTCCAAAAAAAAAAAAAAAAAAGAAGATGACGACGACTGGGGTGCCTGGTGGCTCAGTGGGTTAAGCATCTGCCTTCGGCTCAGGTCATGATTCTAGGGTCCTGGGATCGAGTCCTGTGTCAGGCTCCTTGCTCAGCGGGGAGCCTGTTTCTCCCTCTGCCCTTCCCCCCCACTCATGCTCTGTCTCAAATAATAAAAAATAAATAAAATCTTAAAAAAAAAGACTATATACTTTTGGAAAATTAAGGATTTTTTTAACATCTTTCAGTGATATTTCTCTAGATTTTCTGGCTCACTAGGAACTTAAATACAAAATGCACACTCGAAGCTCTACTGTTTGTCATGAATTGACTTATGCAGAGTCTAAAGGACATAAGAACATGATCCATGACACCACGTGCACAGAATCCCAGACTCAGAGCTCTTCAGAGAAAAGACCTGAAGGTAGCCCCAGCTTTGGACACAGCACCCCGAGACAGAAAAGCTGAACAATGCTTGTGCCCAGAAGAGGAAGGCAAGCTGATTCCGGACCTCTACCACACAAAACGGAATTAATGCCAGTTGGGTATATGGACAGCACCTACGCCAGGCTCTCTAGCACTGCACCTGATCTGTAAGGTAGCTCTCCTACATTCACATAGTACTGATATTCCAAAGAACCTCCAGGCACCTTCTAGAATTCTGAAGGCAGTAATGCAAGGTTATTCCCATTTTCCCGGGGGGAGAGGGGAGGTGACAGAGATGGGCTCCCTGCAGGTCAAGTAGCTTGTTGTGGCAGGATCTACTCTTAAACTTCATTCTTGAAGCTCTAGCCCCGCCCCCTGCTCCACCCCCACCACAATGCAGACGGCAACTTCTCTCACCACCTCCAAGCACAGTCTAAATATTTCCAAGTTTCCCCACATGTGCAACAAGTAAAAGTAAAACAGGGATAAAAAGAGTTTCAGAACTTGAGAAAATCCTCAAGATTCTGTTTTACACAACATCCTGGTAAAATTAAAAGAAGAGGAAAAACATGCCATACCTGCTTTAAGTCCCCAATATGGATGTGACCTTTTTGTTTCTCTTCATATAAACATCTCAGGAAAGAAATAATCAATTCATTCTCTCGCTGTTCACTTCTTGGTCTCGATTTCTTTAAAAAAATATATATATATATTACGTTTATTTTTAATTGTCACCAAAACTGCTAAACCATGCCTTTGAAGATGCTGTAACAGCTTCCATCCACCCATTATAATGGGTGCTTTTACCCAATCATCTCACTAGGGGGCACCAATGATCCTAGCTAGACATGGAGACCATTCTTTAAAAGGGACAATGGAGCCAGGGAGCCAGATTTAGGTTTTGACCTCTGATGTCCTTATACCTAAAATAAATATTTCACATCAGATAGAGGCACAGACAAAATATTTAATAAATAAGTTGTCTTGAAAACAAGAAAAGAATAAAATCTGTGTAAACATCCAGAGGTCAAGAGCCATAATGGCTACATGTTTATAAACCTTTATGGCTAGGGAACCGGAAAGGAAAATAGCAACTGGATCCAGGGTCACGGTGCCACACATCCAATGCGCTGTTCAGCATGAAGCACTTTCTGCAAGCCCCGCAAGGCATAAACTCGCATGCAATATTTCATGGCACTGACTCACTTTTTTTTTTTTCCTTTCTTTTTTAAGGAAATTCTCCCTACCTCTTTGATTTTTCAGAGAGATAGTGGCAAAGCACACTGGACTAGAAATCAGGATATGTAGGTTCTGGGTGCTGCCTATAAGTGTGACCAAAGGCAAATCATGTAATCTTAGCTTCCTCATCTGTTCAAGGGAAGATTATGCACAAAATAAACTCCAAGGTCCCAAATTCTTTGGATCTGAAACATCACTCATTTTTAGAAGACCATGTAATTTAATGTATTATTTTCTCTGAAAATGAAGGAAAAAAGTTATTCTGAAGACCTACAAAGCTTCTAGTCTATAAACCTTGAAAATATGGGGGGTTTTTTGAAGATTTTATTTGAGACAGTGAGGAAGAGAGAGAGTGAACGCAGGGGGAGGAGCAGACAGAGAGAGAGAAGCAGGCTCCCTGCTGAGCAAGGGACCCTGTGCAGACCGATCCCAGGACCCTGGGATCATGACCTGAGCCTGGGATCATAACCTGAGCCAAAGGCAGACACTTAACCAACTGAGCCACCCAGGCGCCCTGAAAATACGTGTTTTTCATAATGATGATTATCCATTTTCCTGCTCTCCCCCCCAATTCCAAACTTCCAGCCTGCCCTTCAAAACAAAGTCAGGGTGTAAATAAATGAATCAACTATACACGCATCTAGTCTGGATCAATGCCACTCTTGGCAACTCCTCTCTGAGCTAACCTAGAAACAATGATTTTATCTTTCTAAAACCCAGGTTTTAGAAGCAAAGGTACACTAACCCAGAACTTCTGATATTTCTGCTCTTTAAAAAAGATGATTTAAAATGATAAGTTGTTCCTATAACTCAAGGAAAAGATACAAAATGATTAGAAGAGGTTGTTTTCACTGAGGACTTCCTGTTCTTTATATTTCAGATTTAAGGATTGAATATCTTAGAACAGATGCTCTCAATCTCGATTCCAAGCTGCAAACCTTGATGTTATGAAGTTTTACATGTTTTATGTAACAAGTACATTTTTCCAAAGAAAGTTCCCAACAGATCTTCAAGAAAGGAAAGGGATAGTCACGTACCACAGCCCCAACTTTATACTGAGTATCCCAAGGAGGTGATGGATAGATACACTGTGAGTCTAGATGCCCAGGAGGCAAGAGGGACTCTAATTCATTGCTGGTGGGACTGCACAATGACCCAGCCACTGTGGGAGCCAGTTTGACAGCTGCTTATAAAACCAGCCATGCTCTTACCACGTGATCCAGCAAATCACACTGCTTCGTATTTACCCAAAGGAGTTGAAAATTTACGTCCATACTAAAACCAACATACAAATGTTTCTAGCAGCTTTATTTACAACTGCCAAAACTTATGAGCAACCCAGATGTCCTTCAACAGTGAATAAACAAATTGTGACACATCCATAAAATGGAATATTAGGGGCACCTGGGTGGCTCAGTCCATTAAGCATCTATCTGCCTTGGGCTCAGGTCATGATCCCGGGGTCCCAGGATGGAGCCCATGTCAGGCTCCCTGCTCAGCAGGGAGGGAGTCTGCTTCTCCCTCTCCCTTTGCTCCTCCCCCTGCTCTGTCTCTCAAATGAATAAATAAAATCTTTTAAAAAATGGAATATTACTCAGCACTAAAATAAATAGAACTATGCAGCCATGAAAAGACACACAGAACTTTAAATGCATGTTGTTAAGCAAAGCCAATCCACTGCACACTATATAATTATAACTGTATGACATTCTGGAAAAAGCAAAACTAGGGAGACAGTAAAAGATAAGCGGGGGCCTGGGGCTTGGAAAAGGGGGGAGGAATGAACTGACAGAGCAGAGAGGATTTTTAGGGTAGTGAAAAACAATTCTGTATAATCCTGTAATGGTGGATACATGCCATTATACATTTGTTAGAACCCAGAGAATATACAACATGAAAAGTTAACCCTAATGTCAGCTACGGACATCAGTCATTAATAATGTGTCAATATGAGCTAACCAATAGTAACACATGTACCACACTAAGACAAGATGTTAGTAGGGAAAACTGGCCTGAGGGTAAGGTGGGATGTGAGAGGTTACATGGGGCCTCTGTATTTTCTACCCACTTTTTCTATCAAAATGAAACTGCTGTAAAAAAATAAAGTCATCTTCTTTTTTTTTTTTTTAAAGTCGAGGAAAGAGGAACAGACAGAAATTAGGGGAGGCCTCTGAACAGACACCCAAGAGTTGGAACCATTCCTTCCTTCCATATCTTTAATTAAATATTTAGGGCTGCTCTCACAAGAAAATGTGTATTTTTGGAGAAAGTATGCAATTGCTTATTTCAAAGTCTTAAAAAAGGCTAAAAATGCAGTAATAAGAGGAGACATTTTCTTTTCCTCAAAATATACAAGAAAGAAGTTGTTCAGATGGGCGGAAAATGAGACAAATGCGCCCCAGGTACCATCACAGTCACTGGAAACTGAAGCCAAGGACCAGGGGCTACAGCACGGAGGTCAATAAACATCACAAAGGAAAGTCACTAAGGTTAGAAATCCATGTCCACTGTGTCCTACAAGGTCAAAAAATAAATCCTTCCTTCCTTAAGATATCTGAAACATGACTAGAGGCTACTCTTCTACTGAGTTCAAATGATTAGCAAGGTGTCCCACCAGCCTCCACAGTCGCAAACCATTCCTTTCTACAGGTGATTTAATTTCGAAAACTTTCATTAGTCAGAGAGACAAGTCTAGGGAAAATGATGGGGAATCCAGTTGGATAGCATCACCTTGCAGTTAAAAATTAACTTGCTTGTAAAAAAATCAATCTGCAGTGTCAGAATGTGGGTCCCTGGGGGCAATGCTGAGGTGGGGGGCGGGGGGGGGGGGTGGAGTCTGAAAAGCTGGAAATGCTCTAGTTCTTAGTCTTCGAGCTGGTTGGCCGCACAGGAGTATTCATCTTACAAAAATTCACTGAAATACACACACTACTGATTGTGTGTTCTCCTGTTATATTCCATGTAAACAAATACAAAACAATTGATTGCCTGTTAAAAGTAACAAAGTCAATTCTGTCACGTGCCTTGACCTTATTTCTAGGAGGTCTATGAATTGGATGTAAGAGTGACTGAAAACTGAATTTCCCACGCTGACTGACGAATACTGAAGGATACTACTTAAAACGGCAATGCTCACTGGGACACTACTTTCTGACATCTTTTTACAAAGTTATAATCAAATCTTATAGGAATTAATTTTAAAGCCATGGAAAATCCAACTAAGTTGCTATTCTTCACCAAGTGGGGGTTGGAGGGGAAGCTCCTCTATTAACCTTTAAAACTTGTGAAAAATCATGTTCTTTAATCCATTATTGACCCCTACTGAGTATGAATCGACTTGATTTACACACTCAGTATTAATTCAGCCATTCCCTGAAATACACTCATTCAGAAGAACAGAGTTGGACTTTGAGGCACTTTCTTCCCTAGCCCTACGTGGGCCAGAAAGCACTGCAGGGGACCGGCCACCGGACCTGGCCGACTCAGCCAGCAGCAGAGTGGCTCTCGAAAAGACCCCGTGGGCCGCCTGCACACCTGCACAGGGAGACACGCTTGAAGATAATGCATTTCATGCGGGCATCAATTAAACAGTGGCTCTGAAGTGTCACGAGTCCCCTGACAAAAGGGTTAAGAGGCCCCCAGGCTCATCGGGCACCAAGTTCTCTCGGCGCGCTCAAAGTCAGCACACACGCGGCAGTGACAACCTCCTGCAACACAGACATGGCCATTACAGATACCTGTTCTTCGTGCCCTGTGTGGTCTGCCCTTTTTTGTCTGCATTAAGCATTTATTAACAAAAACACTGATTATGAATGCTTTAACTAAGTAATCATGTACTATTAATTTCAATCCAATTACTATTTGTCTTATGAAGATCTGCCCTTGGAGAGTTCTTCAGAAATAAATTATCCTCCAGGAAAACCGTACAAAGGAACGTATTAACCTTTCTGTTTACATAAGGGCTCCTAACACTGCAAAGCCACCTTGTTCTTTATGATCTTTTTGAAAGGTATGATTTTCAAACACATTAGCAGGTGCTGCTACCGAGAAAGAAACTTGGTATATAAAATGTTTTATAAGAACCAAGAATGGTCATTGAAAATAATTCAATGAAACCCTCAAGCCATCAGAAGAAGAGATCCAGGGGGCGCCTGGGTGGCACAGCGGTTAAGCATCTGCCTTCGGCTCAGGGCGTGA
This sequence comes from Ursus americanus, assembly GCF_024610735.1. NCBI lineage: Eukaryota > Metazoa > Chordata > Mammalia > Carnivora > Ursidae > Ursus > Ursus americanus. The sequence goes on from NC_142134.1 coordinate 53,484,434, forward strand.
TCCTGGCGTTGTGGGATCGAGCCCCACATCAGGCTCCTCCGCTGTGGGCCTGCTTCTTCCTCTCCCACTCCCCCTGCTTGTGTTCCCTCTCTCGCTGGCTGTCTCTATCTCTGTCGAATAAATAAATAAAATCTTTAAAAAAAAAAAAAAAAAAAAGAAGTAGAAGAAGAGATCCATGTCAAATTTTATCATTTAAGGAAGAGCGAGCTGCACTTATGATGATGAAGGACAAAGTAAGAGCTGGCTTTTCACAACCAGTGTCCCCTCCCTTTGGTCTTTAAGCAAATCAAGTTGCAGAGCCTTCTAGAACAAGGCACAGGGGCCCCAAGATATTAACTACATGCATTTAAAAAAACAAAAACAAAAAACCTGTGTCATCACTTTTCTCTAAAGTCTCTTTTCCATAATGTACTGGATGTCTAAAAACTTACGTGAGTCAAAGAGAACCTCAGAATCACTTCCATTAGGAATTTCTCACTGCTGAAGAACACTTTATTAACTATGCTGAGTCATCGCACTGTTTTGGGATGGCTACACAGTGCTGTCTAAATAAAAAATAAAATGCACATTAGAGGAGGAATGTGCATCTCCTAAGCTTGCTGCAAAGATGTTCCCCAGAGTGGCTTGATAACATTCGACCAACAAGCCGACATCACGGCATCACGGGAAAAGGCCCCCGGCCTCCACTGTAAATCCATTAACAGTCAGAAGCAAACTGTCCGTCCATTTACGAATTCTAAGTCCAAATCACACTAAGTTATTCTGAGTACTGTGTACTTGGAACTCGAAAGATCCTTTAAGAAAAAACAAAGTAGCCTGTCTCAAGTCAATTCAGAAGAAAACAAGAACATTTAAAGGCAAATGGAAATTGTGGAAATTGCATTCTAGGCTACTTATGAAATTGAAAAACCTTCCCATGCCTTCCTTCTCTGCACATGCATCCATCCTGCTAGAAAACAGCTTATAGGCCCTGTGTGTCCAGTCCCGCACCCGGTGAGCAGGCAGAGGGAACTCGCCATCCAGAGCTGCCGGCCTTCTTGATCTGGTTAATGACTCCTCCGCAGGACCCCTGCCACTCCCCTCCCCACAAAAAAAGATATTTATTCTTTGTTCTGATGTGCTTTCCTCCCTTCAAAAGTGCCAGGAAACCATAGAAAATGCCCCTCGGCTAAAGCGGACATGAAATCTGGGATGAGCTCATTAAAGATTCGTAATGAACCCAGCACAGGCATGCCAGCACACGCAGCGTGGTTTCCCCGAGCTACGCGGCATCTACATGCAAGGACAAGAGTGAGTTTCCAGAAAACCGACGAGCCTGGCTTTGACTTTGTATTTTGTTTTTATATTTAGGTTTGATAGACGGTTCTAAGTAGATAACATCATCTCCATTCATGTCCAACACAGAGGGAGAAGGCAGGAAGAATTAATGACCAAGTTCACGTACGACATGCTGTCTCTGCCCACTCCCACACCTTGGGGCTGGAACCCCGTGCAGAAGGGGCTGGCAGAAGCTTCCTGTGGAGCAGAGGAATGCCCGGGGACCGAAGTCCACGTCTTCCGTCTCCTGCGCTGAGGGCGATTTCCACTCTGCAATTTCCTTTCCCTCATTCTAAAACAGTTTTTAAGGCAGGACTTTCCTGGGTTAGTCACATTCACCGTGAAAACCAAGACCTAGTGGGAATCTGCTGTCTGACCTGGCCCCTGCCCGGGGCTGGGGATCTGAAGCCAAGAGGAACTCGGGGCCGCTGCCTCCGAGCTGTGACAGCTCTGCCTGGCTATCTTTCATACACACCATCTCACAGATGAGCTGCTTACCTCTGCTTTTGGTCTAGCGATTAGAAACTAGTACCTTACCTGAACCTCCTCAAAAATAGTTGCTTGCTCCTGATTAGTTAATGTCGTCAGGTGTTTCTGGAGTTCTAGTTTGGTTTTGGAAGAATTCATTCCTATTAAGAAAAAAAGAGAGAGACATGAAAACACTCAATGGAGAAGTTACAAGGCAGAGTAAAACTTCCCGACTCACGCTTTTTACATCCTTACCCACCTACTCCAGGCTTCTGAAGTTTGACGGACATCCTACCAGTAGTAACGTTCATGATGGCAATGACGACAGCTAACATTTTTTGGTTGAGCCCTCATGTGCCAGGCACGGTCTTAAACATTAGGCCTGCCTCATTTAATACTGAGAACAATCAATGAAGACGATCCAATTATCCCCATTTTACAGCTAAGGAAGCTGAGACCCAGAAAGCTGACATGATCTCCAAAGTCCACCATGCTGGACCCCACCTCAGGTCAGTGCAGTTCCGAATTTTTCTTTTCTCCACCACTCCATGTTAGAACACCTCACACAATCAGAACACTGTCCTCAGAAAACAGATTCTCATGAGTATTTATATATAAACTTGACAACTCAGGGAAAAACAACTATTGCTCCATTTGAAACATGTTTCTCTTCCACAGTGGGTTCCTTCACATCAAACTGATTCGTGTGGCTAACAACCTTTGCTTATCACCACTTGCTTATTAACAGTCTTAAGCCCATCTAATTACCATTCCAGAGGATTGTGAGGAAAAGTTATAAAGTCACAATCTTAGTGCCAATGAGAAGCTGATACTTCGGAAAGTTGTGTCTCCACACAAATATGGCTTAGATCCTGTTTTGCCTTTTCTTGGTGCCAAAGATAAATGTTACCCATGCTGAGAAGATTAGAATGAAAGGCTCTGCTGACCGAACTACCGTGGGAAATCTGCCGCCGAGTACTTTCATTCCAAGCGCAGCCCTCGCCTCACCTACCTGCTGCGGCTCCCTTCCCTCCTCCCGAGGCTGAGGGGGCTGAGGGGGCTGAGGGGGCCGGGGGGACTGGGGGGGCCGAGGGGCCCGAGGGGGCCGAGGGGGCCGGGCAGGTGCTTGGCCGAGGCTCTGCCCCGAAGAGCACTGTGAATGCATCTACACGGCTAAGGGTGGCCAGGAGGGGACACCTCTGAAGTCTGGAACCAGAACCTAGAAATCAAGCCTCTGTTTTTACAGAGGTGTTTGCTGAGGTCTAAAGAAGCCGGGTGACTTGTCAAAAGTCAGGAGGCCGACCCGCAGCCAAGCCTGCCCCAGAGCCACTGCCTGCCCTCCGCCTCCCCACTGCGGCTGGACTCCACCCTGCTCCCCACTCTGCTGGAAGCTCTTAGCCCTGCTCAAACTGCAGAAGCTGTCTCAACAGCTTCTGGGATGTCCTTCCTCCCGGCAGCACCCCCCCTTCGTTTTTGCCAAGAAAATCCTATAAAAATAAAAGCCAATACTTGCTCAGTGATTGCTATGCCACTACACTCAATGCTACGTGCATCATCTCAATCCTCAGAACAAGCCCTGAGGTGGGCACCATTTTTAGTAATTCCAATGTATAAATGAAGAAACTGAGGCACAGGCTGAGTCCAGTATTTTGTCCCAGGTCATCAGCTAAGTAAGGGACAGAGTTAGACTCTGAACCAGGTCCGTTTCCCTCCACAGACAGCTCTTGAACTCTCCACTGCCTCCCTCTGCCCAGAGAGTCAAGTCGCCGGACCCACAGGGGGCTTCAGAACTAAAGTGAATGCAGAGGTGGGTAAAAGTGCAGAGAAGACAGATGGGTTTTGTCTGAACGCAATTCAGGTACTCTTCCAGCAAGCTGGCAGGTCACACAAGCCAGGGAAACAGAGGAGGATGGTTTTCACTGCACGAACTACTTAAATGTTGACTCAAAATAGTGTTTAAATTTATGAGTAAAATGAACAGTCACCATTAACCAAAAAGCCTCTCCGCAGGTCTCTGACACAATGTCACAAGCATTCTATTTTGGACATACGTATATTGTTTGACAAGACACTCACATGTGGAGAAAACCCCCGAGCTCTAAGAAAAGTTCGACCGAATATACAACAGACTAACAGACTAATCACACAAGAGATTAATCACAAACTTCTAACAATCAGGCCACAGTACAGATGATTCTGCATTTCTGCATATCCAGCGGCTATGAAGAGATTCTTGGACAAGTTCTATCCTTGCCCTCAGGAGGCCTCAGCTCAGGAGGTCTCTCCTGCCCCACCTCAAACAGGAGGTGAGGTTTCCCACACCCAGGCCCCTGTGTCTGGCCCTGCACTCCACGTTTACAGCGAACCTTCCACGTGGCTTCTCGACACCGTCAGCCACCGCTGGCTGGTTTCTGCGGCAACAAGGTGGCACCTCCCCCCCCCCATATGATGCCAGAAGGCTTTACAGGACGGAAAAGGGACGCAAGGAACAACAGAGAAAAAGGTAACCAGAGTCAAGGGCATTCCAAAACTATAATCCCTCCAGGCCGGTTGTTAGTGAGGCCACCTCCACACTGTTGGTACAGAAAAGGCTCTTATCAAGGGAGCTCTGAGGAACGGCTTTGCTCTGCCAGAGGCAAATTTACTTAGACAGCAAAAGGAAAACTCAGTTCAACGTTTTTTCCTTTTTAGTGAACATATAATTCATTCTAGTAATTCCCAAAATGCTCTGCTCAACGTTAAAATAAGCAAAATGAGAAATAAAGCACTGCTAGGGGTTGCTCAGAGTTCAAATTCAGACCCGAGCAAAGCTGCACGTCTTACATGTGGGGAGTGGCATGTCCCACATGATCGGTGGGGAGAGCGTATGTATTCTTTTATAAATCCTGGGGCATATCCCAACTATATCAGTTGATTAAGAAAACAGTCTTTAAGTCTTTCTTTCTGTGGTCATGTCATTGGTCCTCCCCCCAGTGTATGGAGTTCCTGGCCAGAGCCTGACTTCCTCTTAGAACTACGCTTATGGGAACATACAATGAGCTGTCATAAACCGCTTCATTCTACTTATTAGGAATGCATGACAGCAAAGAGCAAGGGCCTCAAAGTGTTCATAAAACTAGCATCTCCCCAACAAAGGACACGTTTCCCCTACTAAGGATGCCTGTAACACTGTGCTCTCTATACTTAAGAAATGCTTCCCATCAGGCAGGCAAAACACCAGCCTTCTAATTGTGCTATCAAGAATGTTTCTACATTAGCAGAGCTTTCTGTTTTGCTTGGGTCTTATCAGGTAAAAAGATGAATTAAATAATAATTCCAAAATACAGCAGCAAAATCCCTACCCCGACTGAACTTTTCAGCTCTCACTTTCTAAAAGCTAAGCCAGACCACAGAAAGATTTATCAAGTAGAACTCTGGAATCCTTCCAGTCCCTGCAGATCACGGTCTGCTTTATCTTCAAGGCCAACTTTGTTGTTGGCTTCTTAATAAGCTCTTAAGGGACATTTCTGTCATCTTTTCCCTTATCTTGACAACCACTAAGGGAGGGGTTAGTGATCCTTTCAGATGAGATCTCTAGGTAAAGCTCAACTTTTCTCCTTTCCAGCTATATTTTGTATAATGTCAGCAAATAGTAACAACTAAGGAAGCACAGCTGAAAATATTAATTATTTTGATTCATTTTAAAGAGCACTATAATGCCAGCAAATGAACCTTTGAAACTTAAGGTGGTAACTGTCAATTTAGCTCATTTAGAAAGGGAAATCAGATACCACTCACACCCATTAGGATGGTTATCATTAAAAAAAAATAAAATAAAAATGAAGAAGAAGAGAGAAAGTAACATGTGTTGGCCAGGATGTGGAGTAATAGGAACCCTCGTGCACTACCAATGGGAACGTAAAATGGTGTAGCCACTGTGGAAAACACGATGGCAGTCCCTCAAAACATCTGACACATAATCACCATATGATCCAGCAATCGCACTTCTAGGTGTATTCCCCAAAGAGCCGAAAGCAGGAGCATGAAGAGATACTGGACACCAACTTTACAGCAACATTATTTGAAGCAGCCAAAAGGCGGAGACGATTCAAACGTCTATGGACGGATGACTAGGAAATGTGGAACAGACACACAAGGGGATACCAGTCAGCCTTAAACAGAGCGAAATTCGTGCCACAACATGAACGAACCAAGGAGATGTTACGCTAAATAAGCCAGTCACAAAAGGACAAAAACTGCATGATTCCACTTAGAGGAGGCACCCGGAGCCCATCACACTCACGGAGACAGAAGCAGAACGGTGGCCACCAGGGGCCGGGGTGAGGGGACTGGGGAGTTACGGTTTAAGGACTTTCAGTCTGCAAAGATCAAAAAGCTCCAGAGACGGGTGGCGGTGATGGCCTCAACACAACGTGAATGTACTTCACATCAATGAACTGTACACTTTAAAAAGGTTAGAGTGGTCAATTTTATAGGATACGTACTTTCACCACAACTATGAAAAAAGGGAAATGAAATCTAAATAGTATAGAGTTTTTCATTACCCAAGTAGAACTTATTAGAAGTATCGTAGGGACATGGGAAATGATCAAATCTGGTTTGGGTGGGGTTTTTTTGGGTTTTGTTTTGGTACAAAAACATGGGTTGTTTAAATCCTATGACTCCCCTCAGAATCACACACACAGTTTTAGAAATCCTCCTATAAACAGAAGAAAATGAAAAACCAAAGAGAGGGGAACGAACTCCTTCCAAGCTGGTTTCCCTCAAAGGATCACAGTAGCGGGTTCACACTGGTTCTGTTCCCTGCGCCCCCTGCGCCCCCTGCAGGCCCAGAAATGGAACATCTCTCTTCCCACCTGAGGAAGATTCCCCCCCCCCCCCGCCCCCGCCCTTTCCATTCTAACCCACCGGGCCCCTGTGGCTCTGGATTTGCTCAAACCTCCCCAACTGTGCAAGCTGGGACAGCTGGCTTGTCCCCCCACACAGCCTTGTCCTGGGGGGCGGCTTTGCAAGCAGGTAACAGGGAAGGCTTTCCCACACGGGCAGACTCTTGGACTCGCACACTAAACTAGTCTTCACAAGTCCTCGATGTACTTATCCCTAAAATGTACAAATCAACAATCCTCTGTCCTCCCACAGCACCTAGCACAGTGCCTGACACATCTTAAGTCCTCGATAAATATTAGCTGCAAATGATAACATTTACCACAGTTTCTCCCTACATCACATTTCTAGAAACTAGAGTCAACTCTCAGTCCCTTTTACACTTTCCCTCTGACTCAGCTGCAATTCGTCTTCTGCCCCCTTCACTCCGTGAACACGGTTCTGGCGGGGGTTACCGATGACCTTGGAACTGAAACACGTGGTGGAGATTCTGCAGCTCTCACCTTACCAGATCTCTTCACAGCAGCCAACAGGGCTGACCGGACGGTGGCTAGATATGCAGTTTCTATCTCTCTCCTCCACGACCCTTAGAGGGGCGATGGAAGTTTATCTTCAAACCTGAGCCCCTAGCACAGTAGCTCGGCAACATACAGAAGACACCAGCCGCGTGCTGAAAGTTCACCTGTGATCCCTGTAACTAACACGGGCCTCTGTTAGGCAGAACCCCGCAAGGAACGCAGATCGCCTGAGGTTGTCCTGGGCCCTTTAAGTCCCGCGGTGTTAAGCCTGGAGGGGGGCCCCTACTCACCCTCTATCCGCTCACAGAGCTTGTGCAGGCCCTGCAGGGGGCAGCCCTCGCACAGCTGGGCGGGGGCTTTAGCCGTGTGCTGGACCGCTGCCACGGTGAACGCCTGCTTCAGGGTCATCATGATCTCATCGACCTGCTCGGAGAGAAGACACCAGGTAGCCAGGAAAATGCCCATTTCAGACGAGTGGGGCTGAGACTTCAGGACTCTGCAAAGACTTTTAAGATTTTGGGGGGAACCATTAATCACGGACTGACAGACAATGATCATCGTAATAACTGCAAGGATTCCAGTCTGAGAAACACTACGTATGCTCAAAGCTCGTAGAGGAGAGGAGGTACAAAACAGAAACAATTCTACTCTCGTGAGAAAGCCACCTCCTCAGGATCACACGTCCGCAATGACATATTTTACTGCAAGGCCGGAGGGCCGACAGGAGCAGGTTCCTCAACAACAGGACAATGGAGGACACATCCCCACAGAAGTCTTGCAGGTGGACTAGCTAGTTATTATACAGTTGTGGCGGATAATTGAAGCCAAATAACGACATGTCGAAGAAGCTCTATGGTTTGTGAAGGAAAGAAAAATCAGTGCGGTTGACACTGCACGTGAGCACGTCTTCCAGGTGAGAGCTGCTCAGTGGCACTTACCAGAGCTTCACTGGCGCACTGAAACACGTAACAGACGAAGTGAAAGCCTCCACCCCCTGAAGACTCCCGGCAGATGAACCCGAAGTGGTCCACGTGTCTGATACCCTGTGGAAAGCGGGCAAGAGAGGGAGGAGCGTTGAGCGGCGTCTGAAAGAGTCACAAGTGCCAGAAGGCAAGAGGACCGATGCGCACGGTCTTCTAGAGCACTCTAAAATCATTTCCCAGATTGTTCTGAAGTACAGTCGATACCCAATGTTACAGGAGTTTCAGGTGTACAACATGGTGAGTGTAGCTCCCACCTACCACCACACGACGCTATTACAATACCGCAGACTGTATTCCCTGCGCTGTGACCTTCAACCCTGTGACTTACGCATTCCATGCCCGGAAGCCTGCACACTCCCACCCCTCGCCCCTCTGGCAACTGCCAGTTTGTCCTCTATTTGGGTTTGTTTCTGCTTTTTTTTTCATTTGCTTTTCAGATTCCACATGTAAGTGAAATCATGTGGTATCTGTCTTTCTTGAATTTATTTCACTTAGCATGATGTCCTCTAGGTCCACCCATGTTGTCACAAATGGCAAGATCTCCCTCCTTATTATGGCTGAATAATATTCCTTTGAGTATCTATACACACCACATCCTCCTCCGCCATGCATTTATGGACACTTGGATTACTTCCGTAACTTAGCTATTGTAAATAACACTGCAATAAAAACAGGGATGCATATATCTTTTTGAATTAGTGTTTTTGTTTTCTTTGGGTAAATAACCAGTAGTGGAATTACTGGATCATATGGTAGTTCTATTTTTAATATTTTAAGGAACCTCCATGCTGTTCTCCACGGTGGCTGCTCCAGTTTGCATTCCCACCAGCAGTGTACCAAGAGTTCCGTTATCTCCACATCCTTGCCAGGGATAGCTCACTGTGATTTTGATTTGTATTTCCCTGATGATAAGTGAAGTTGAGCCATCTTTCCATGTCTCTTGGCCATCTGTATGACTTCTTTGGAAAAATGTCTATTCAGGTCCTCTGCCCATTTTTTAATTAGATTATTTGGCTCTTTTGGTGTTGAGTTGTGTAAGTTCTTTCCATATTTTGGATATTAACCCCTCGTGGGATATATCATTTGCAAATGTCTTTTCTCATTCAGTAAGCTGCTTTTTCATTTTGTTGTTGGTTTCCTTCTCTGTGCAAAAGCTTTTTATTTTGTTTTAATCCCAATAGTTTATTTTGGCTGTGTTTCTCTTGCTTGAGGAGGTATCTGGAAAATTCTGTGATAGCCAATGTCAAAGAGGTTACTGCCTGTGTTTTCTTCAAGGAGTTTAATGGTTTCACGTTTCACACATTTAGGTCTTTAATCCATTTTGAGTTTGTATCTGTGTACGGTGTAAGCAAGTGGTCCAATGTTATTCTTTTGCATGTAGCTGTCCAGTTTTTCCAGCGCCACTGTTGAAGAGACGGTCTTTTCCCCACTGTGTACTCCTGACTCCTTTGCATAGATTAATTGACCATATAATTGTGGCTTTATTTCTGGGCTTTCTATTCTGTTTCGCTGATCTATGTGTCTATTTTTGTGCCAGCACCATACTGTTTTGATGACTACAGCTTTGTAGCATATGTTGAAATCTGGGATTGTGATACCTCCACTTTTGTTGTTCTCAAGATTGCTTTGGCTATCTGGGGTCTTTTGTGATTCCACACAATTTTCTCAGGTACTTTAAATATCTACAAATATCTCTCAAATACGAAGATTAACATCATTCTACTAAAATATTATTCTGATTACCCCCATAATACAAGAATTGAAAACCAGAGTTTTTAATGTTCATTTTAGTACTAAAAGGAAGTACAGAAAAGGGGACACAGAAAAATGAGAACTTTGCCAAGATACTAAAGAATAAAAAATTATTTTGAAAATCAAAAGAAGACAAAAGATTATTGAGGAAACACAACTTTACATACACATGCACACACGCATACAAAGGTTCAAAAAAAAAAAAGATTTAAAACATATTTGTACTCTCCTACAAGAACAGACAGGTAAGTTCTGAAGTACACTGGTCTGAAGAATGAGTCAAGAATCATACAAAGAACAGAGAAGCTTTTACATGTACGATATGAAGGCCAAGGCTGTACACCATAGTTTCCTAAGAGCTCTTCTGAATAAATATGTAAACTTGTTTTGGAAGTATCAACTAAGAGGCACCCTGATGCAGATAAGACATAGCCCATAAATATTAATATGTGAGTGTCTCCAGAAAGCACCAACATGCAGAGATACAAGTGCCGATAACTTGAAATTCAGGTCATCATGTACACGTGTAAGCTGCATGCTTCAGGAAATAATAAAACTGTTACATGAAAAAGCAAACCTTAAACATTAACATTTCTATAGAAAAAACAAATCGACATTAAATTCTGTGGATCATCTCACTTTCAGGTTGAACATTTTCCAATAAACGGGCAATCGCTGACATACCCTGGCATCTCGATCCATGTTCTCCCTGAGCAAGGTAAGCACATGCTAGACGTTCGTTCTCCGGGGAATAGGATTTAGAAAAATTAATTTTGTTAATGGTTCCCTATTCAACTATAAAAGGAACATTCTTTATTTTCACATTTTGGGAAAACATTCTTTATTTCACATTTCAAAGGGATTTTTTAAGTAGATCATGTTATAAATCAGCAACGAGATTTTCATTACATCTTATTAATTATGAGAAAATGGAAGCGAGGAAGTAAGAACTCAGGGTTTTAAAATACAGCCAAACAATAACTTTAAGTGATCTCTTATTTGCTAGGAAGACCCTGAGTACAACTGACATACTCACTATAACTGATTCTCCAAAATCTATGAAACACACCTTGGGAGATTATCAAGAAAGAACTCAAGTAGGCACTGTATTCTGAGGAAAACATCCCTAAAGAGATTCACTATTTTAAGGAAGAATAATGACTCGTACCCAAAAAGAAGTTAAGAATTTTTATAAAGTAGAAATGAGCATCAATTTAAAAATACTTGTATGTATGCATATCTACATAAGACATGTATGCAGACCCACACATATACAACTGGAATTTGTGACTACAGAACATTACCACTAATAACTGAAAAAAGAAAAGTACATCTATTTTCTCCAGATTATTGTTGCTAACAGTGAACTTTTCAATTTCAAAATTATATGTATATTTTGCCTTAATATAGCAAATCAAAGGAGAAATGCCAAGATCACAAATCAAGTATACCTAGAAGGCACACATCTTGTGACCTTTAAGCACTTCTGCTGAATGACAGATAGAAGAATTCATTAAAAATGCAAATGCAAATGAGCCAATAACCCAGCTCCATTTACCTGAGAGCAAAAGGATATCTCCTTAAAATTTTTCTCCAATGCTATTTTTTTGGTGTCAGGACTGATGAGGTAAACTTCAGATTGGCCAATCTTAAAAGACAAAAAAAAGAAACTAGTTTTTCATGGAAGTTGAATTCAATGTTATTATACAAACATTCTCATTCTGTGACCTATGAAAATACAGACTAAGAGGGGAAAGCTCCTGTAAGATTCTGACTATTTTGCTGTGGAGAATCACCTCCAGAGGTGTCGGCTGACCCTACAGATCTCGGGTAGCCCAGGACACCTGCTAGTACGTTCACCCACATAAGACAGCGGTCTTCTTTGAGATCAAAGACCCAAATATCCAAAAGTTAGCAACGAAACCGCAGAGGCCACATCTCCCCTTTATAAGGAAGTGAGGTTTCTATAAAAGTAAAGCTTCCAGAAAACGAAAGCTCCTCTTTTGAAACTTCCAAAACACTTTCTATTAACTGTTTTACTGAAAAGTCTTTTAAAATTATTGTTAAAATAACCTACCATTTGTTGAGTAGATAACTATGTGTTAGGCATTTAAATACTACTTACTTGACTTCTTAAAGTTAGAGCATTAGTATAGTTAACACTGCCTTACCACCTTGTGTCAGCGTGATCAACTCCATTCTAGGGGAGGACCCTGTTGCAACAGCTCATCCCTCCCTCAGGGCCTCTCACTTGCTGCTCCCTGAACCCAGGTTACTCCAGCTGGAAGAATATCTAGTTGGCCACACTGAACCTCTGCTCAGTGAAAATCACTTCCTCCAAGAAGCCTTCCTGGAATCCCCAGATGTTCTCACAGCATCTTCTACTTCTCCTTTGTGGCACTGACCAGAACTGTAATGAGACAATTACTCGAACACTCAGGTGTCAGTCCCCCTTACTGGAACCTAAATTCGGCGTGGGCAGAGGCCATGGCTGCCTTGTTCACTGCTGTTACTGCAAGCATGTTGCAAGGGACCCTGCATACAGTAGTCACACATTAAAAACTTGAACATACATGTGCTGAGCAGCTTTCACAATGACACGAAAAAGTTTTTCTTTTTAAAGTATACATCACAGACTAAAGCACAGGCCTGAGTGCCGACATAGCACTCTTTCCAATACACGACAAAGAGAGGAAGAAAAGTCTTATTAACCCATTGACACATCATCTTCATCTTAAACCTGCTTATATCCAGCATCGCCTTAACCTAAGTAGCAGCTTCCTTACCCATCGGCCATCTCTCTGCCTTGAGTTAGGCACAAGAACATTACACCTCCAGTAATTTAGCTCTTCTAGAATACCAGTCACGACATTCTAGAAGGGGGCCAAAAACCAATCAGTTCCCTAGATCATCAGAGGCCAGCTCACAGCTGGGAAGGCCCCGGGGACTCCCAAGGAGGACAAGCCCATCCAGAGGAGCCCAGAGCAGCACAGAACCCAGGAACCCCAAATGCCAAGGACAGATTCCCTGTCCATTCCTTTCCTGGCACTTGGCTATCAGTTTACCAAACCTCTTCGAGAAAAACAGGTGGCTAAACTACTATTTCAGTTTGGGTACAAATTTCAAATATCATCTTATCCCCAAATCCAATTATCCTGATTAACAAAGGATAAATGTTTTATAAATTAATAGAAACAGTAAAGACAGAATATTTTCCAACTAAAAGATTTTGTTGGAATATATATCATTGAAATTAATATACATTTTAAAAATCCTTTTGGGGGCCTCTTACATATGTGCCCTGTTCCTTCCATTGAAAAGGTCTCTTTCAACTAAGGGGGGAGGGATGGGTAGAGATAAAAACAAACAAGGATAGAAGATGGACTCTCTCTAGGTTTCCAACGATGATTTTAAAGGCCTAGGACTAAAGTAAGGATTTTATCCTAAGAAAAGGATTATTCACTATAAAAATACATGGATTCACTCATAAATCCCAAACAATTTGCTATGAATCCTTTCCTCAATAAAGCAGACTGAACACGTTATCTCACACTGAGGATGAGCCCAGGGCTTGATGATATTTTACCGTGAACAGCATAGTTCGATTTTCCTCAATATCTGTCGGCTGCACAATATTGTGTCCACTAATGAGGTGGTTCTCAATGTCGTTTTCCTCAAAGGAGCTGAAAAAACTACTACTTCGCAGGCTTCCATCTTGAAATTCCTTCTTAAAGGCCAAAGAGCGCAGCCCCGGCTGGGAGAAGGATTTGCGCATGGGCCTCCGGCCCTGCTCCCCGTTCCCCACCGGCTGCAGCACAGATCGGAACTTATCCGAGAAGGAAAGGCCTCCCGCGGGATTTGGGGTTTCAGAATTCTGGGAGACCAAGTCGAATTCGGCTTTCCTGCTGCAACTGACGTGATTGAACTTCTCAATGCACTCGTCGATCAGGGCCGGAGGAGCCTTCTTGTGGGCCACGGTCACCCGGCCACAGAAGAGCACCTCAAACTTCTTGGCAAACGTGTCATCAAACTCAGACGGGCAGTGGAGCTCCTCCTGGCGGGCAATCTTCCCAGCCTGGCGAATGGAGCTGATGATCTCCGGCACCTGCCAAGAAAGGGAGTGTTACTTGGAACCCGCAGTAGCCAGTGCTCCCACGAGGCACACACACGGCACGAATATACGAGCAGCCTACACTCTGCTCTCCCCGACCTCCCCCCTGCGTGTGCCAGGTCCTGAAGTAGGAGCCCACGGGGAATCTGAGACCGCAAACGCCTTCCCACGAGAGGGAAATGCACAACTTGCACACACAGGAGAAGGGGAACGGTATTTATTAAGCACCTCTGACGTGCCAGGGACTACGCTAGAGGATTCGCATGGCCACAACACTCCACAAGGTTAAGTGACTAGCCCACGGACACACAGCCCAATGTGGCGAGCCTCGGAGTCAAACCCGGGTTAGTCCCACGGCAAAGCCAGGTCCTCTCCGCAGCTGCTGTCACCTCCCTAAGAGGTCTGTCTCCAATGTGGCTCACCAAAACATGATGCAAGTTTTCTAGATGTCATGGCAGTGTATCTTGGAGAGTCTTCCACAATAAATGGGTGGGATGAGGATGACAAGTGATGACTGAAATTATCTATAAAACATTTCTTCAAATCACATCCTTATTTTTTCCTTCAAGGATAACTGGCATTTTATTAGTCAGTTCTCTATTTCCTAACAGTTGACCGGTATTGACTACAGAGCTAGGAGGCTTTAACGAAGGAGTGAGCAACCAAGACAGTGTCATTATCAGGGCAACAAACTGCGCTTCTTCCCACACAGACTCCAGAGCCTTTGGGTTCCACGCAGAGCCATGATCAAGAGAATGAACAAAAGGGTCTCGTGTGCTGTTATCGTCCCTACTGCTACACGTCTCATCAGGAGCTTCTGACGAGAGCCTTCGAGGCAGCAGCAGACGTGAAGATGCATCTGCGACCGCAGGAAGGATCTGTGAGGTCACTCAGGTGAGCTACAGCCACGATACCAAAACACAGGCATGAATTCAATCTTCCTAAGGAAGGCCCTGGTTTTCGTTATGACCTAACACCCAAAGCAATTTTTTTCCTTTTTTTCTATGTAAGAAAATTCAATTTAAGGCCCGATACCCAGAGGCTCGAAGTCTTCTAACAACATTATAGAGGAAAGAACAACAACAAAAAACCCGTTAACAATTCAGGTCGAAGATCAACATATACAGTAAAGGGACATGGTTGTAGATTTAAAACATATGCTTCTATGCTGTAAGACCCAATGACTCAAAAGATTTTTCTCTCTCTGATTGCACATCAAGCGCGTCTTAAAGTTGGTACCTCTGCTGTAAAGATTATGATACATCCTTCCAAGGTATCTGATCATGCAAAGAGTTCAAATATATTTAGGTATACGCTATAGTTTAAAAATTGATTACTGAAGCATAGGAGCTAAATAATACTAAATAAACCAAAATTTCAACATCTGTCAAGCATGAATTTGCACTACTTGCTTGTGCAATAGCACACTCTCCCACTGCCAGACAACACATCCCACGGAAGCCTGAAAATGGTTAATAGAAAAGATGACAGGACAGAGAGGAGAGGGAGGGAGGGAGGAAGCCCAGGTTCCACTCACACCTTTGCCAACAAGTCACTATAGGACATTGACAAGAACTGCCTCCATTTCTTAAAAAAAAAAAAAAAAAAAAAAAAACTTGCAAGATTTTTCAGGTAAAAGGTATTTCTGAGAAGTAAAGAATTTTCAAAGAAAAATAACTAATTCATGCAAGTAAAGAACCTCACCACTTTCCTGACCAATTCTATGAAATTGTTTTTTCAGGAGTCACATGAATCTTCCCCATGGTGAAACTTACTCTCTGAACAGAAGTCTTACACAGGCTACTGAGGCTTGTTAAAGTAAGGGTCATTTCTATATGCTGGGTCTTCCACTGCATCTGAGGTAATGGCGTCTTTCATTACGTAACCAAAGTGCAGAGAAAATGTGTGAGTCGTGTGAATTTATGGTGACTCAATAGTAAACAGCACAGAGAGAAGACACAAAGTAGAATCTGATTGTTCCCCCACTTCTCAAGGTCAGGAGAGGCTGAACAGCAAATCACAACCTTGGTCAGGGTTGAGGCTGTGGAAGTTTTTCGAACGGCCAGCCTTTCCTACACACTAATCACAACCTGTAGGAGACGGGCGTCAAAGGCCAGCGCCCCCACTCCTTGCTCTGGTGAACTGTAACATGGGCATAAAGGAGACAGCGGGGGTTAAAAAGAACCACTGGGATCCTGACAAGAATATAACCATCTCACAATAGTTGACAGCATATTGCCAAACGTATTTTCAGCCATAAATTGTCAACGGTTAAAAATCCAATGTTTTAAAATTATCATAAGTAAAACAGGAGACTTTTTCAATAAAAAACGGACTCCACCTGTGTGTACATTTGTAAATCTGCACTGAGAGTTTAGTTCCCTTTACCAGAACAGACCTGGAGAAATGAAGGCATAATATCCACTTGTGAGGAAATCCTGAATTCTCCATGCTTTTAACTCTGTCCTGGACTCACCTACGGTGTTACTTGTCGCACAAGGGGACAGAGTCATTTACTTCATTGTATTTCCAAACTTTTCTCTAGGTATCACTAGATGCCAGGAGGTAGGGATCCAGAAACAGGGGATGGAAGCAAGGCGGCCCTGCCCAAGCGGGGAGCGGGGCCTCAAGAGATGCTTAGTTAGAACGTTTACAGTACTGAGATGGGGTCTGGGGGAGCCTGGAAGAAGACGGGAGTCAAGAGAAAGGCTGAATAAAAGCTTCTGGAAGACAGAATACACAAGATTTGGCGGCTATCTAGATGGGGGAGTCGAGGGCATGGAAGCCAGCACGTGGCTTGCAGAGTCGGCCTCAAGCTGTGTGAGCAGGGGACACGGAAGGAGCAGCTTTGTGGAGATGACGTGAGGAGTTTGGCTTTTGCACATGTTGAGTCAGACCAGGAGGACCTGAAAGTAAAACATCCAGCAGGCAGCTGGGCAGCTGGGCCTGGAGTCCAAGACAGGAGATGTCGACTGCGACGTCAGCAGCTCACGCACAAGAGTGGCTGCCCCCTGGGAACAGAAGAAGGCGAAGTAAAAGAAGAAGGCAGGCATGGGAGCACAGGCCACACCAATGTTTCAGACGTAAAGAAACTGAGGAATGGAAGGTGGAGGAGGAGGAACCAGAGCGTCAAGGATGACGTCAGAACGTCAACCAAGGGAGAGGGGCCACTGAGAACCAGCAGCTGCTGGAGTTGGCAGCTCAGAGAGATATGTAAAAATAAAGAAGGGGGAAATGTCAATAGTAACCCCTAAAATAAGCAAACTGAACTGAAAAGTGTCTCAAGGTAAAACTGCAGTCTCTGAGAACATAAACTTCAAATTACAATATTTACTGCAAATACACTGACCCCATTAGGGCAAATACACTGAGACCACTGGAGTTTATTTCCACTGATACGATCTGGGAACTTTTAACAAAATCTTTTTTTAGTATAGTCACAGCAGTAATATCTACGTCATTTCTGATCCCAGATAAGCAGATAGAGTAAATCAAAGCTAACTACAGCAAAAACAAGAACCTGAAAAGCATTATACTAGCATAAATTCAATAAGGGTTTGAGATTTTTTTTTTCCTTTTACATTGGGAATCACAACAACATGTTAATTAAAATGAATCACCAATAATAAAAAAAAAAAGGCCCAGTTCTGACATAAAATTTATTAAACTGCTCTTCTGTCAACCTATTTGAGTTTATACTAAAGCTCCTTTTTAAAGTAAATCTGCACTATTTCACAACCAAAACAACCCTCTTTTGAATTCACATACTAAAAAAGCACGGTATCACAGTACATATGCGTGTTGTTTCTGCAGCAAGCTTAAGTGAATATTGTTTCTATAAGTCACCAGAAAATGATACTTAGTGTAAGAGAACTAGAAACATTTATTTCTGTAAATAAAGTCCTTATTTAAACATTTGGGTCAACTTTTTTGGTAAGGATTTAGGGATTTTAAAGGATTATAAACACACTGCAAGTGTAATTTTACACACAAGGACTGAGGAAAGAGCTTCTAAAACAGTATTTAGAATGAAAAGTCATTTTACTTTACATTTATACTTTTGTTTTGCTGCCAACTGGTAACAAATAAATATTAAATGAGTCTGAAGAAGCCTGGAGTTGTATATAAAACTTTAGCATTTTTTCCTGTTATTTAACAGTAAAACATCACCAAACTGCAAAAATAAGGCAGACCACGCTGTGCTTTGTCCCTTGGATGAAATGTTCTCTCACAGCAAAAAGTAAAAACAAGCACTTCTAAGAGAAAACTATTCTGCATAATTATTTTCCAGAAGGAACAGACTTGTGTTTCATTTTTGTTGGTAAGGAGTGGTTTTTACATCCGTTGGTCAGAAACAAGGTAAATATAGGGGAAGAAAATGAAATTAAATCAAGTATTTCCTCTATCTTACGTGTCTTAAATTTTATACAAGACACTTAAGGCAATATCTTCTTACAAGTGCTCACAACTTAAATTATTTAAAGAGAGTAAAACAGGAGTCTGACCCCATCCAGATACAACACACGTGGGCTCCCGTGTTGTCCAAGAGCACAGCTTGTGGAGACTAGATTCAACACAGAGACGTGAATACACCTCATACGGTGAGTAAGATGGGATTCTTCTGACCTGAGAGGCTCGCGGTCTAGGAAATAAGAGACACTCTAAATATGCGATTTCCAGTATAATGTGGCAGATGCTAGACCACAAACAGCACTAAAGCGACTGAATGTGTGGAGAAGGTGGGTCCTGAGTAGAGGCCTCTTAGCTGCCTGTTGGTCACGGATCCCCAGGGTAAACTAATGCCTCAACTCCTGCTTTACGCTTACCATTAGCCCCATGGTCAGACTCACGGGTGAGGTCTTCCCGAAAGAGAGACCAGACGCGCTCATTCGCTGACTGAGGCAGCATCGGCACCTAGGAAATGCTAATGACCGCGGGCCCTTACACGGGGCCACCCACCTCATTCATCCTCTTCCTTCTATCCTGTGGGTCTTGATCTTCACTCTTATGTAAAACTTAAGTAGTATTCAGCTTCCCTAGCTCTGAAATGGCAAATGGGACACACTCTTAGCTTTCAGATCCCATGAAAAGAGTCTCTGCAACACAAAACCCAGCATCCGACTCCAAAACAATCATTTGAAAGGTTCACTACAACCTTTTGTCAAAACCAACATGTTTCTACAAATGTTTAAAACAATGAGACAAGAATTCAACCTCAGTGTTTTAACAGCTGCAGGAGCTAACAAACGTGGGTGGGAGACGGTAAGCAAGGAAGAGAGAGAAGGGAATCTGGGAGACTGTAAAATTATTTTGTGACTTCTCTAAAACAATGTTTAAAAGTCAAAACATTTTGATTGGTTAGCATAGATATTGACAGATCATGGAATAAATCACTGCATGTTCAGCCTGCGAACCTAGGTCCTCAAAGTCCAACCCTCTTCAGTGAATGCACTAGCCCTCCACTCAAGCAGGGAGACCTGCCCCACCCCAGCCTCGACGAAGCAGCCTGTTTGCAGGTGGGGCCCTGGCATCTGCAGTGTCCACGAGCGCTAGGCAGTGCGGACAGGCAGCATCTCTGATATATCTATCATTCATCTGTTCTTTCTCGTGTCCTAAGGTAAGGAACGCTCCCTCCTCACCCTGTCCCCACAGCATTATACCCAAACCCTACTGGATGACTAGGGCCTTGGCAAGCTGTGTGTTTTAGCAGCACTGACACGGCCCAGCTGCACAGATCCTCACCATGCTTGTGGCGGAGATGAACAAACTAGCCAAGACCAAAAGAAAAAACTGTCACACAGATATGTGACAGGCTGTTTATACTATTTAAGGGCAAATTTGGTTTGCAAATAAATTCACCGCATCTCTGAAGTCTCAGCTCATTAAATACATAGGTGTGAATGCCCTATAAGAAATACTACTGTACGGGGGGCTCCTGGGTGGCTCAGTCGTTAAGCACCTGCCTTCGGCTCAGGGCGTGATCCCAGAGTCCTGGGATCAAGCCCTGCATCAGGCTCCCTGCTCTGCTGGGAGCCTGCTTCTTCCTCTCCCACTCCCCCTGCTTGTGTTCTCTCTATCACTGGCTGTCTCTCTCTCTGTTAAATAAATAAATAAAATCTTAAAAAAAATGTTACTGTATAATTCTGATCAAAGTTTACTTCAAAATCTCTCAGGGGCGCCTGGGTGGCGCAGTTGTTAAGCGTCTGCCTTCGGCTCAGGGCGTGATCCCAGAATTCTGGGATCGAGCCCCACGTCAGGCTCTTCCACTGGAAGCCTGCTTCTTCCTCTCCCACTCCCCCTGCGTGTGTTCCCTCTCTCGCTGGCTGTCTCTCTCTCTGTCAAATAAATAAATAAAATCTTTAAAAAAAAAAAAAAGAGACAAAATAATCTCTCAAAGATTAAGAAATGCTCACAAATATAATGAACTCTCAGTTAATCATGGCAAGCCCCCATATTAGTTTTGCATGTTACATAATCTTTGTAAAGGGACACTGGGGTTCCTTTCCTACAAGGCAGAGGGAACTATAAACATGTAAACGTACTAGGAAAAAACATTAAACAAAGCGCTGGTTCCTTCTCCAGGACACACACCACAATCAGTTTTTATAAATGACGCCCTTTTGAAATTTTGCCACTGAGAGATCATTAATAAAGAAATATTTGGTCATATAGTATGTATTTGTTCATAAAACAGCAAAATCAGCCAAAACACTGGGCACCAATACAGTTTTGCTTCTACCTAAAATCATCCAGGGCCAAATACATTAAACTTATGAAAACTGATTTTCAAGCTAACAAGTGCCCATATGTTATCTTTTCATGTCCAAATCACTCATCTTAGATGAAACACTTACAGGAGATCTGGACTTTCTATCGGGCAACAGACACGAGTCTTTTCACCTGTTCTCATTTATGCCTCAAAACAAAAGTCTTTGAGAAACGCAGAGCAGTTAAAAGCTAAATTAAGCCCCTAGTGCAGGCGCCAGGGCCCTAACCCAGGGCATCCCGGACAGACACGTGTCCCGGCTCACCAACAGACGCATGCAAGGACGGTTACAGCATTTCTAACAGCCAAAGCCAGAGACAAAACACTGCCCAGCAACAGAACTGACAAGTATGTGTGATATTCATATAATCAAAAACATGCAGGAGGAGAATAAGCGAACTATGCTATGTGCAACAACATGGGCAAATACTCATCGTGTTGAGTAGAAACAACACGTAGAACAGAATCACATGGTAGAATTCCACTTTTGCAAAATTTCAAAAACAGGCAACACTGAACTATGATGACAAAAGATAGGATAGCTATTATCTCTGGAGGAGAAGTGACTGGGAGTGGGCCTGTGGGGCTTCTGGACTGTTCCATTTCTTCATCTGGGCACTGGCTGTATGAGATTATTCAAACTTTGAAGTCACTGAGTATATGATTTATGTATAATTCTGTTTGAATAACATCAATGAAAACTTTATGAAAAAAATAACATTTTCACAAGCATGACAGAATCTGATTGAGAAAAGGGTAAAAAAAAAAACTAGCCCAAAGTTACCCAGGTAATAAGCTCAAGATTCAGGACAGCACCTTCCTGATGCCAAGACACATCGCTTTCCAGCACACCAAGACTTCATTCTCAATTCAAAAAGACTTCCCAGTTCCTGGGAGGGTCCGCGTGTTTTCTGGCTTTGGTTCGGGAGTTTCTTGTTTTGGTCTTACATGGAATCCAGGGCCCCCTCCCCTAATAATGAGTAGTGCCTCACCCCACCCTCATTCCAGTGGTTCAATGGCACAGACAGGTCCAGCCCCAGCTAACAAGTGGACTGGCAACCCCAGACCAAACCAACCAGCATATTCTATTACCCCACCCACAGTAGAATTAGTTCAGTGTTGGTCACATAACCCAGTCCAGACCAGGACTGGCAGGCCTATGTGTTCTAAGGAATTGGTGGAAAAAAGAAACTTGCTGTGGCTTTAGACCAGTGGTTCTCCAACCCGGGGCAATTCTACCCATCACCATCCCCCCGCCCAGGGGACATCTGGCAATGTCTGGAGATATTTTGGGTTGTCACAACTGGAGGGTAAAAGCTGCAACTGGCATCTAGTCAGCAGAGGCCAGGGATGCTGCCACACACCCTACAATGCATAGGAGAGCCCCCCACAATTAAGAATTATCTTGCCCAAAATGTAGTATTGCCCAGGTTGAGAAATCCTGCTTTTGGACTTAAAATTCTGAGGACATAAGCCTGGAATTTCTGGTGCTATCACAAATAAAGCCATGCTAGGTAGTTCCAGAGGAGGTGAAACAAAGACAGGGAAGAAGAAAATGGAAGGAAGAGGGTGAGAATGATGGTTCTGATGTTCGAGGACCTGGATCCAGCCATGCCTGAAGCCAATCAACTGGGATTCTTGTGCTAATAAATTTTCGACTATGCCATTTTACACTGGGTGTCTATCAGCTGCAACTAAGAGTCCTGTTCACTGTATAAAACATTTTACGTCAAATTCTATGGTGAATACAAGGATGAATCACACATAGATCCTGTTCTTCAGGTAACCTACAATCTAGACAAAGGGGATAAAGAAATAGACAAATGACTCAACAAAGCAGAATGCCAACACTACAGGAGTAGAAGTGCTAAGAAAGGGTAAGAAGATAGAGAGACGCAAAATCTCAGTATGGAGTACATTTCAAATAAATTATCAAGAGCAAATAGGAAGATTCAAATATTTACCAAACTCTACCCTTACAATAAAATGAGCCACCAAAGACCCTCAGGGAGTCCAACTGACTCAATTGTTTTCCCTATAAAAAGGGGGAACATATAAAATTTTAGATCACATCAAAAAATGTTCAGAAAGAGCCAAAGTAGATTTCACGTTTGAATGACTTGTTTACACATTATTCCCAAGCCTCTCTGCTCCCTGCCACATTAAATGAGAAAGGGCTGTAATCACATACAATACACGAAAGAACTAAGGAATAGGACCAAAAAAACGTGGGAATTTACAAAGTATCCACACACTGCCGTAAACACAGGTCTGAAGGAGCCACTCAAAGATGACTCTGCTCATCTCCAAAGCTTAACTTTCTTCTCCTTGTAGAGTCCACGCTACAGCTGGAGTGGAGCCAGTCCTCAGTGACTGGGGCCCCTGGGATAGCACATGGCCCTGCCCCTGCTTCCGGGCTCCACGGCCCTCCTTTGCTGACCTGTGAGCAGAATCCACCTCAATGGAAAACACAGCAAAGGAATTTTCCAGTGTCCACCAGATCTTCAAGGGTAGGACCTAGGTACAGGCTTTCCTCCCCCAAAGAAACCAAACGGATCAAGGAGAGCTTCCCTCCGCCAGGTGCAGGGTTCAGAGCCAACAGTAACGAGGCAACCCCGAGGCTGTACCCGTGCTCAGAACCTCAGCAACTGGGCACCGGGCTCGAACAGCACCGCCCACGCAGCACATCAACACACCCGTCCCTAAGCCACACGGTCTAGTCTTTGTAATCAAATCAGAAACTTCTCAGCATGACGTGCAACACGTGAGGCTCACAGACAGCATCTTACACTCGGACTTTGTGTACTTAAAACACACTGAATGGAATCAGTTTATCAGAATGGAGGCCAAATACTGAAAAATGTAGGCTTTGCTCTCGAATTCTTCCCCTCCCTGTCCGCTTGTTTTAACAGGAAAATAAAGCTATGTTTTCCCCTCTGGGATGCCTTCCTCTTACATACGTGCACTCTGCACCCCAGTCCCTGGGACCTCGGCTCCCAGTCAGCACCAGCCACCGTGCCTCTGGGCCAACTGGGCGGACGTCTCCAGGTTGAGCCGAGAGATCAATATGTTGCAGGCAGGTTCCTACAGAGAAGGGACAGAGAGGAGGAACACCTTGCCCCCACCTCTTCCTCCCTTCCAGGGGCTGAGGTCAGGACCCTCAGCTGGGCCCCATCAAGGCTCTGGCCAGGCTGTGGTATCTCACCTTGCTGTGAAAGGGCCAACCTCAAGGACCATGTAAAACCGCCTCCTTCTTAAACAAAGCAGCAGGATGCATTCTTTAGTCCTCTTTATTTCTAGTAAGTTTAATACACATCCACGTAAAAGAAAAATACAGAAGCATACAAAGTTGCCCATATAATCCCAAACCCAGAAAGAGCCACAGTGAACAGTTTGGTTTTTCTGACATGTGGTTCTTTGCCTATGCCAAATGCTAATTTCCTTTACCCAAAAAAAAAAAAAAAAAAAAAAAAAAAGCGTGTGTGGGGAATCAGCGTTCTGCAACTAACTTTTATCAGCATGGGCATACTGCAGGGACCGGTCATCCCCTAGAGACGCATCTCACTCCTTCCTGATAACCACAGCATCGATTCATTCACTGAAACACTGTACACACAGGAATACCCCCCCCAAAAAATTGAACCTACTCAGGATCCAGTTCCAATGAACCTGATGCCAGCTGTTATGAACGCTGCCCAATACGCCATTCTGGCAAACGTGTGATGAGCATCCCATTCTTTGCATAAACCACCTGGACCCCAGGGCGCCTGGATGGCTCGGTCAGTTAAGCATCCGACTCTTGGTTTCGGTTCAGGTCGTGATCTCAGGGTCCTGGGATGGAGCCCTGTGCTCAGCATGGAGTCTCCTTGAGATTCCCCCTCTCCTCCTTTTGCCTCTCTCGCGTGTGCTTTCTCTCTCTAAAAAAAATAAAATCTTAAAAAAAAAAAAAGAAAAAAACTGCCGGGACCCCTATTTGTTGTTTTCGAGTAGTATGGTGTGTGTGCACATTTTATGGGAGGGAGGTGAGTAGGGGGGAAGTGGAAACTATGAGAATGAAGCCAGTGTTGCCTGCTGGACGGGAGAGGAGCATCCCACGGCAGGGAACGGGCCTCTAGGAGCAGACACTGAAACAGAATCGGCCCTAAGAAGACAGAAGGGAACCCTCTCCGCTGCAGGTCACAACTCTGAGGAGAAAGTCAGCCCCGGCTCCTACGCAGCAGCAGCTGTGAGTCTCCGACAGACCGATCCTTGGGGCAGTTGTGTAACCGGAAATGCTGACAGAGGCTCCAGCCTCTGCAACTTCACGTGCACATCTGGGCAGGTCACCCACTTCCTAGAACCTCAGTCTCCTCTTCTATCAAAGTGGGGCTTGCAGGATAAAAACTAAACAATTAACGTGAAAGTTGTTAGTATAAAGCCTTGCACGTATTCACTCCCAATGACTGCGAGCTGTTCCCTTCATGTTTACAAAGTCGGAAAAGATCGACTCCCTAGGAAAGTGACAGTACCCGAGGAGCCCAAGCCACATGAAGCAGCCCTGGGGTCTGAGGCCCCAGCTGGACAGCAAGAGAAGCCCAGTACCACTGACCCACCAGACACCTGAGCAAAGATGCCATGTTGGAAAGGAATCATCTAGACCTCGCTACCCCACAGGAAGCCAGGCAGACAAACTGCCCAGCGGAGCCCTTCCCAAATTCCTTACCCACAAAACCACCTACATAATAAATGGTTGTATTAAGCCATTAAAAAAAATTTTTTTTTTTACCTTAAGTAACAGTGCCCAAAGGCAACGGGCTTGCTATTATTCCAACGGTCTTTCAGTGCAGAACAGACAAAAATTTATTCCATACCAGCCAGCAAACAGATAATGCCAGTCACATCAAGAATCTGACCATCTTCCCAAACATCCAGTAGCAGAAGAACTCTCCCCTACCTCACCCCAACCCAACCTTCCAGCAATCCCAGATATGTAAAATCAGGAATGCTCTGATTAAAATGGAGCTGGAGAAGCAGAACATTCCTTTCCCCTCCTTCAGCCAGCCCTGAGGTATCACAATGACCCACAGAAACAGAGTGTGGAAACCACTGCCTAAAAAATACACAGGTCTGTGGGTGGCAAGCAGTTTTTCTAGCCCGCAGAACAGCTCCACCGACCTCAGAGCATAAGGCACCTGGATGCCTGAATGTCTGCTCTCAGAGAGAATTACTGTCTATTTTGTTCACTGATGTAGCCCCAAGTGCCCATCACAGTGCCTGGCACACAGCAAGTACTCAATAAATTTGCTCAATGTATGATGGCAATTCAAAATAAAAATTTAGTGGGGCACCTGAGTGGCTCAGTCGGCTGAGCGTCTGACTCTTGGTTTCAGCCGAGGTCATGATCTCAGGGTCTTGAGATTGAGCCCCTTGTCGGGCTCCACACTCAGTAAGGAATCTGCTTGAGATTCTCTCTCCCTTTCCATCACCCTGTGCCTCCCACCCCGTGTGTGCACGCACTCTCTCTCTCTCAAATAAAAAAAAAATCTTAAAAAAGAAAAAAATGTAGTGACTTTAAGGTTTTTCAGTGATGACAAATATCTCAAGGAGATCTTAGAAGGGAACCACAATAAATCTGTAGTATCTCCAACACAGTGTATGAGTGTATGCGAACAACAAGTATTTGCCGAAGAACAAATGCTGTAAAAATAGTAAACCAGAAACAGTGGGACTAAGTCCTTCTGGATTATAAGACTTTTCTAGACAGCTGAAGGCTGACCCCTTTAAACACTTAAGCTATTTTTATTTTCACCATTTTTAGATGGGAATCATTTAGCATATCTTATTTAAAGACTACAGAGAATGAAGTTTAACCCTTCCTATTTTGCAGCACGCATGTATTACGATGACCAGCAGAGCTACTGAGGTTGTGTTGAACTGGGTACCCCTGTGGGTTGGAGCAACAGGCAAGACTATATGGGATTAGTGGGCATCTCGGGTGAGAGCCGGGATCTCAGCTTTTTGTTACATATCCCACATTCCCACCAATCTTCCCTAAGCAAATGTTGGCATGCTCTTCTCCCAAATGCATCCCAGGGACCAAAGCAGAGGTTTCTAAACTTGTGTCTCAGACAAGCATAGTGACAGCATAGTGAAGCCTATAGACACTTCTCAGAATGAAGTTTTTAAATGTACAAAATAGAATACAAGAGAATACAAAAGCACTTAATGATACTAAAAGGGAATTATCCAAATAATTATGATATAGCATGTGCTTATTACCATATTTGACACGATCTAGAGGCAAGTCAAATAAATGCTGTAATTCACAGTAATGATGCGCATCCACAGTATTTTTTAGAAATGTGTGACTGTAGGGTCGTCTAGGTGGCTCCGTCAGTTAAGAATCAGATTCTTGGTTTTGGCTCAGGTCATGATCTCAGGGTCTTGAGATCGAGCCCCACATCGGGCTCCTCACTCAACGGGGAGTCTGCTTGAGGATTCTCTCCCTCTGCCCCTCCCCCCACTTGTGTATGCACAACCACATGCACTCTCTTTCTCAAACGAAGAAAAAATTTTAAACATTTTATTTGAGAGAGAGAAAGAGAGAAAGCACATGTACACTCACAAGTGGGGGGAGGGGGAGAGGGAGGAGTAGACTCCCGGCTGAGCAGGGGGCCCCAACTCGGGGCTTGATCCCAGGACCCTGGGATCATAACCTGAGCTGAAGGCAGACACTTAACTGACTGAGTCACCCAGGTGCCCCTAAACAAAGAAATTTTTTAAAAAATGTATAACTACTGTAACGCAATATGAAAATAACTGATTTTATTGATGTTACTGTCACAGAAGCTGCTAATGCTACTGGATTTGATGACCGAATTCATAATTGAAGGAAATGTTAAATTTTAGCTACAAGTCAGTAAAAATAAAGATGCAATTTTTTCCCCTAGTTCATGGACCACCCCATTCCCCAGCCCAGATCCCATGGACTAAAGGAAGCGCAGAGGGAAACAGGTACATACAACTAACTCAAAGATAACACCACCACCACCACCACCAGGCATGTCTCCCGGGGCCAGAGTGCGTATTTACTGTATATATGAATAATGCAACAAAGCCATCACACCATGCCAATGCAAACGCAAATCCAACTGAAAGTGGGAAAGCTGCACCAGAAGCTGTAGCCATCAAAATCTACAAAGAGAAATTAAAATGGAATGAAGCCATCAATATGGAGAGTAAATTCCAACTGAGTAAAACCCAAGTGTCCATTAGTTAGAGTTATGGAATTAATTTCTACATAATGCAAATTCTTCATCAATATAAAAACATTACAACTCTTTTCAAATGTTACCAAGACTCAAATTTAAGTCTGATGTGATTTACTGCCCAGCTAGTCCTTGAATCTGACAATTTAGTCTAATAAACAAACAGATGGAAGATTATTTTCTACTGTAAACTTCATATTATCCCTGCCAATGGGAGAAGAGGAAAAATGTGACAAAATAAATACCTTTGAATCCTCATTTCAGGAAATTTATTTGGCTTGCGGCTCACATTTGACAACAGAGGAGCCTTTATTCTAGAATGTCCCTCCACCAACTCTCCACTACCACCTGCCCATTCTTCCAGATCCAGCTCAAACATCTCCTCTGCTCCATTCCCCAGGTTCCCGTGGAACCTGGCCCTCTGCTGTCACATAGGTCAACACACTGAGTTTATCTCCCACACCACACTTTGGGTAAAGGTAGAATAGTGTTTAATTCATTGTGTGGGCCACGCAGACCTTGTCAGAGCATTTACTTAACACACAACTTGAATGTGGGAGGAAAATAAATGGCAGTTTTCGATTTCTTCACCTTAACGTTCAAAGTGGATATTGTAATATTAATTAAACTCAATTTAAACATATTTACTTGAAATACATCAAAGTGCTATAGGTAAACTCTAAATAGCAATGAAAGGAACAATGAAAGGGCTTTATTTTCTAACCTCACCTAAAATCAGGTAGAGAAATCAGGTCCAGCCCCCATATTTCATATAACCCTGTGCACACTATCAGGAGGAAAAGCCAAACTTCGGACACCTTCACTTGTATCAAGTTCATACAGCATCTCAGGAACTAACACCACTTCCTGGCACTAACTGTGTCAGACACTGTGCTTCACACAGATTATCTCACTGAATCCTCCCATCAAGCCTCTGAGAAAGGCATTTCCACTTTACAGACATGCAGACTCTCCTGGGTCGGGGTCTGCGCCGGGCACCAGGGCTGTACGCAAACGTCACCACCAGGAGTGGGGCTGAGACGGGACACTATTTAGGAAACAAGGCGAGGGAGGCCCTGGGAGTGACAGCAGCCTCGCTCGGCAGGTGAACAGTGCAGAAGCACCCACTGCTGGGGAGCAGGCAGTGGGGAGGAGAGGCCCGGCACCCAGTCTGTCCAGGCCTGCCTACAAGCCCCGGGTGGGACAGGTGGGGGTGGGCCCATGTGCCTCCCAGCGGACCACAGGGCCTTACAGAGGAGAGGAGCTAGAGGGGGCCACAGTAAGTGGGGAGGACGATGGGCCGGAGGATGCTGAGGGGGTCCTCATGCCCAGACTGCATCATGAGTGATGAAGGAGCTGGCAGGGAGAAACACAGGCCTCCTCCCCAGCCTCCTCCGCTCGGGGCAGTGGCGGCACGCACACGCAGAGAAGGGGGAAATCAACTACAACCAGAAGGTAACACGTCAGCAAGAACACGAAACCAAGCGGATGGGAGAGCCAACAGGTTAGCAGATCTACCCACCCATGGGGACAAAAAACCTCCAGAAACCTGAGCACAGATTACAATCTAGGATTACAATCTAGCAAGTTCTCGCCCTCCTCAAGGCTGCTTCCTTGTCCAGCCAGCACTGGAAACGGTGAGGACCGAGAAGCGGGTGTGCCGTGGCCCCACCGGCTGAGCCCCCAGTCCCCTGGGCATTCTGGCCACAAGTTCCAACAGACTGAAAAAAAGGCAGCGTGTGTTCAAGAGCGGCTCTTTCTTCTACTTATTTTCAGCCAAAGACATACAATGTGAAAAGATCTGGAGGGGCTGCCCGTCGTAGTCTCTGGGTAGCAGGAATGCGGTGGTTTGTTATCTTTGCTTATCAGTAGGTTATTTTTCTATAATTTTCCATGTAATGCTTTTGTAATCTTAAAGATTATTCTTCATTTTTTAAAAAGTGCATTTTTCTTAAACTTTAAGAAATTTTAGCGATTACGTTCTACTGTTATTAGACGAGGCCTCCCAGGGACAAAACTACTTGGAGTGGAGAGGGAAAAAAAAATTGTCATTGTAAATATATGATGATAAATTATTTCAATAGTACCAGTGAAATGGCATACACTTCTAAGTGGCCCCAAATGCTTCACTACATAACATACAAAAGCCTTTAAGTCATGAAATACAATCTGAAAAATAAACATAAACATCTATAGAAACTAAAAACTTTAGATGACAGTCTAACAGCAATATTCAAGACTGTCCTTTTATATGCCTAGGTAATTACTCAAGACAAAAATTTTAGCTTAAATCAAAATTGTGATAATAGCAAGAACTGGTCTATTGTATGAAGCTGACAGTTCAAACTTGAGTTTAGATAACCATTAACCTTATTAACCAGACAAATATTCTCGCTACTTCCTAGGAACTGCAATGAATGTAATTCAAATTATGACATTTGTGGACACAGTATGGAATCCCCTGACAACAGCGTGTTGTCACAAAATCATTTCTAGCATAGGCTACCCCCCTCACATTTGCGGTGCCTTTTTCAAGGCACCATTCCAATCATTCAAAGCCAAAACCCTGTCCTTCCCCCTCGCATACTACAAGCCGTGTGTGGTAGCCTCTGGGAAACCAGGTGTGGGCTGATCTCAGGCTCTGCCTTGGTGCCATATGCCACCTGCTCCGGCACACGCAGCAGCCCCGGTCACGGCCCTGTCACCGCCCTGTCACAGTATCAGTGAGGTCCCCGGCAATTGCCAAGCAAATGTCTGAAATTTAAACTTACTAATGCATGACTGCCAGACTCAATCACAATCTGGGATGTCATAAATAAATCAATTACGTACCGTTTTTAAACACACCACACTAGCTTTTAGAACACGGACTGCATTCTTGAATAAAACCTATTACATATGTTCAGGAATCCTGAACTTCACTCAGATCAGTAGTAGAAATAGGTCTTTTCTCGCATATCAATTTACCTTGAAATAAACTCTCCTCACCAAGCAGCCATTCCTTTTCTGTAATCTTGATCAACAGGCAAATCAGAACTTTGGTTAGTAAAGGATATTAGTTAGAACCAGTCTAATCTGTTTTCCACTTAACATATTTTAACTTTGTGTAATACCAACTGTAACAATAACAATACTATTTGCTGCTCCTTGGCTTTCTCAGAAGTTATAAATGTGAGATAACTTCAATATGTGTTTGTAAAACAGACTGTATCCTAGCACAAACCACAAAAGTAGACTAAGTGGCTAATTCTTTCTGCTTTCAGAGATGAAGGAAATCAATAAAAGAAACACACAAGACAAAAATGAAAGAGTATAAAATTGCACACAGAAGTAACCCAAGCCTGCATTCATAACCAGTGCCCAGCCCTCAGCTAACATTTCTCTTCCTCCCTGACCCACCCCACCTTCCTAGTGTGTGCGAAAGAAAATCTGATCCAACCAAACCTCCATGGCCAGTTTCCCTAAAGCGGTTGACTCATTTCATACTGAAGGGAATAGGCTGTAGTACTCTCAAA
This sequence comes from Ursus americanus, assembly GCF_024610735.1. NCBI lineage: Eukaryota > Metazoa > Chordata > Mammalia > Carnivora > Ursidae > Ursus > Ursus americanus. The sequence continues at coordinate 53,515,995 of NC_142134.1, forward strand.
ACCACTTCCAGTTCCAAAATTCCACTATTCTATAAAAATAAATTAGAATATAGAATGAAAACAAGAAAAACAAAAAATCCCAACATCAGGAACATATGTTAAGACTGTGATATATGTAAATTGCAAAAACAAAAAACCAACCAACCAACCAACCAGAAACCCCAGCAGGGTAAGTAAGTACCCATGGGGCAGACCCAGCTTGCCAAAAGTTCATGTGAAAAAGATTTAAGGATTTTAGTTGACCATAAGCTCAGGATAAGCCAGCAGAACGGCCTGGATACCAAAAGAATGAAAAGGAACAAAAAGCCTATGGCATTAGGAGAAATGTCATCCTTCCATTAAGGGGTTGGGGTCACAGCCTCACCAACCTTCCCACTGACTGGGCCACATAAAGTTCCATTTTCAGTTTTAGTAGACTTTAAAAGCAGCAGCAGTAAGAGTCACAAGGTGCTTGCAATTCCATGAATGGAGAACAGGGCTTTCAGTGTCGGAAGGGGATGCCCGGAAGCCTTTGCAAATCAGTCTCAGGGAGGAGGCATTAGGGCTCTTGCTCACAAATTGGAAGGCAAGGTGGTGAAACATAAAGGGAGAAAGATTTCTGCTGCAAATATAAACATCTTTCAATTAGAGCTATGTGCGATGTTATGGATTTCCTGAGGAATGCTGAGCATCCCTCCAGAAGATTCGAGCACTGGACAGAGGGAGCAAGTCCTCACTGCTCAGAGTGAGACTTCCAATTCCCAGGCTTAGGGCTTCATTTAAAGACGGGCACCTGCTTCCACCACTTTCGAGGGCTTGCCGAGCAGTCAGTCAGTGGTTCCCACCAAGCAGGAGTCTGAAAGCACAGTTCCTTCTCTGGCTCAGGCTCCCCTACGTGTCAGGGGTGGGGGGCTGACTTCATCTTCACAAGACAAGATATTTTACAATCAGGAACATTCCTAGAGAGCCAACACCGAAACCAAGGCTGACAAGAGATAAAGACTGCTGCTCCAGCCAAGAGCTGCTGCAAGCAATGTATTCAAAGCTGGGTTGTTTTTCCCATGCCAAGGGAATGGCTAATGTGTGTCAAGAAGTTTCAGTGCCTTGCTGTAACTGAACTCTGATCTACTCCAGATTAATTCTACAATCAGGGAACAAGAATTCCACCTACCAAGTGGGAATTGTAGTCTCTGAAGCCTGATATTTTCTTTTCTTTAAGATTTTAGTTTTATTTATTTGAGAGAGAGTGAGCAAGAGAGCACCAGTGGTGGGGGCAGGGGGGACAGGCAGAGGGGGAGGGAGAAGCAGACTCGCTGCCAAGCAGGGAGCCCAACTCAGGGCTGGATCCCAGGACCCCGGGATCATGACCTGAGCCGAAGTCAGACACTTAACTGACTGAGCCACTCAGGCGTCCTATGAGTCCGGACATTTTCAAAAGTGAGACTTCATCTTCACTTACAAGAGGGAAAGAATAAAGATAAGCCCTAAAGGAAGGAATGGGGTCATGAAATTTTATGAACGTAATTAGCTCCTTTAGAAGTATTTAATAAAACACACCTCCATTTCTCAGACATCCTGGGGATGACCCGTTATGGTCCTCTGCTTTCCTCTCTACTCTCTCTCTCTCCCAGGATCTCACGCACGCACTGCCCCAAGACCGACAAAGATAATTTCTTGGGGGCACCTGGGTGGCTCAGTCAGTTGAGTATCTGCCTCTTGACTTCAGCTCAGGTCATGATCCCAGGGTTGTGGGACTGAGCCCCGCATCAGGTTCTGCGCTTAGCGGGGAGTCTGCCTGAGAGTCTCACTCTCCCTCTGCCCCCACCCCCACTCACATTCATTCACTCTCTCAATAAATGAAATCTTTTTAATCTACATCTCTAGCTCTGAATTGTTCCCTCAACTTAACTCAAATTTCCAATCACCTCTAAGACTCCCCAGACTTCAGGCACCATGACCTTAAAGCATCCAAATCAAGCTCATCTCTTTGCCCTAAAACAGGCCCCACTCTCGTTTCCCCAAATGCCTTCCAGGTAACTAGTTTCGACACCTGCGAAGTGTCTCCCCTTCTCTCTCCTCCCTCTACCTGCCATCAGCCATCACGGTGTGTGTTCTACCACTCGGAGCCCCAAACCTCAAGCGGTGGTCTAAGCCTGTATGCACCCCAGCCAGACCACAGCAAGCCCGCCGATGCTCGGCTCTGCCCGGCCTCTCCCAGGATAGAGATCCATGCACCCCACTCTCCACGGATGGCCCTGATGCCCTCAGCCTACAGCTCACAAACCTTCCAGGGCTTCTCTAATCTCTACCAAAAACCAACACTGCAGGCCAGCCCTTCAGAACACTCCGCGGCGGGCTGCGATCCTCTCCTCCTGTGAGTTCACCGAGCAGGGACAGGGGCGGGGCAGTTCATGCAACTCCACTCAAAACTATCTTGGGCTTCTGCTCATTTGGATTTCTACCTCACGCCTTGGCTTATGCAGCTTCTTCCATCCTAATGTTCTTTCTCATCCCCTGGACGGGACCCTCGAACCACTCACTCAATCTAGTCATTTTTTTTAAAGATTTTATTTGAGAGTGAGAGAGAGAGAGCGTGCACGCGCGAGAAGGGGGGAGAGGCAGAGAGAGAGAGAGGGAGCAGCAGACTCCCCGCTGAGCAGGGAGCCTGATGTGGGGCTCCATCCCAGGACCCTGGGATCACGACCTGAGCCGAAGACAGATGCTTCACCGACGGAGCCACCCAGGCGCCCTCAACCTATTCATTTTGTCAGGAAACAGAGCCTCAGAGGGCTGGACAACTGGCATCTGGTCAGTCAGGCTGCACAGAACTGGCCCTCCCCATTCAGGACTCTTTTTCTAGACCGCAGCAGGTCCCCACGATTTGCTTTTAACTAGGAGGAAATAAAGTCTTCAGTTTGAAATTTCCTTATTAAACTAAAGCCCCTAGGTCCATTAAATTAAAACAAACACACACCAAAGAAAACCTCCCCAAAACAAAAACAACAGAGCACCAGCCAGTGCCCAGATTTCTAGTCTCTCTGACTCACGAGCCTTATCAGATTTGCACTTTCAAGTTTAAGAGCAGGCACTGTGTGAGTACGAAGACTCCGGTGCCCATCGAGGGGTCTGCATAAAGGGCGTGAGGGTAGAATTACCCTCTCTGCCACACAGAAGAGCCAAGTGGGCTCCACTGCCTGTTTATTCAATCAGGATCAGAGCAAAAAACTGTTAGATCGAAAAAGCCCCCCCAAATCTTCAGAGAGGCACTGCAGGACACCGTAGACCTTCTTAACACCCACATCCAAACCACATTACTGGCTCCCAAACCGAAAGCAATGTTTTTGAGAAAGACGGTGTTTAAGTTAGAAGTGCACCATCCGATCAGCCCTGACCCTCCCTGCTGATGAGATACAACGAGATCGTCAGGTGGGATTCACTGCATGTGGGAAATGATCGCCTCTGTGTATCAAATGCCGCTCAGAGGTTTCCTCTCCCTCGGCCAGCTTTACTGCAGGCCCGCGGTGTTAGCACCTTCGGACACCGGTCTTCATCACAAGGGCACGAACTGCGCCTTTCTCCTCTTGGTATCTGTGTCCCAAGTGCCTGGCACAGAGAAGATGCACAATTAATGTATCGTGACCAATGCTGCACTTGAAGAAGCTGAATTTCTTGGCCAAGATGTCTGGAGTACCACAAAAATACCCTAGATGGTGTGGCAACTGCAAAACAGTAAGACAGAAGTGGGTGCTCCGGCGGTCCGGCACCTTGAACTCTTTCCCCAGGGGGAACATCCGGAAATCACAGTCTCAGCTGGTTTAGACACTACAGAATTGACAAAAGCAAACTTTGGTATGATATTCTTTCAGCTAACCAATATTAGGTGGTACAGACTCAAAGAGCTGTGTTTACTGAAACTCCAGTGTTCTATAAATTCCTATGTTTTACCTTCACATATTTCCAAGTAACGGAAGAGAATCCCTTCAATTCACCCACAAACTCAGTAATATGTCTATCTGTGGAACTACAAGAGAGTTGTGACCACAGTAAAAGTATCAGCAATATTTCACACTCATACAATTAATTAATAATCAGTACACAAAGGGCCACAAAGTCATTATTCATAAGCAGGCTTCTGGTTTGTGTTTCCGAAGTCAAACTTTACAATTATATCTCTACTATTCTAACTTAAGAAACCTACACATACAGGAAAAAAACCTGACACAATAGTGACCATCACACAGACCTATGTAAATCTCTCTAAGCAAATATTGTCTCGCAGACCTTAGAGTTTATTTTCACCCAATGACTGGTTTCCTCTAGGTCCACCCTGTAAGAAAGAACTTCCGCAAAATACCATTTGGCCAATTCTCTGCCTTCGGCAGGCCTACAATTATGAACTCGGCTAAACAAATAAACTTCCTTCCTATTTTTAAAGTTTTCCAAAACTGGAGAATCTACATCTTTGGTTGGCACACTATTTCCTGGGCTTACAGCCCTGCCAGTGAAGAAATTCTCCACAGTATTTTGAGAGATGAAAAGGACTTCGGAAATGGCCAGGCAGCTGCTCCCCACCCCTATCTTAGGGAAGGGGAAAACAAGGCGAAGTTGTGACCTCGGACAAGGTCACAAGGGGGAAGAGGGGCGGCTGGTGGCAGAAGCCGGTGTAATTCTCTCTGCCCCATTTTCCCCTTATCTGATCTAAATTACCTGAGGCCTGACGAAAGCATTTTGCTCTTGTTCCATACTACTGAACCAGGGCTTATGCTTAATTCATGCAGAATGTGATAAAACAACAAAGAATCTACATATCATAGCAAGTACAAGGTGACACGAAGAACTCCAGGCTAAGAAGAATCAGAACACCTTAATCTCAGCTCTGACTTCGGGAAGGCCACCTCACCTCTGGAGGGCTCAATTTTTCATCTTTGAAAACAGGGAACAGAACGGAGCAACCACAGATGTCGTCTTCACCCCTAACTTAAATGAGGAGGATGGTGATGTCTCCCCCCTATTAAGCACTTCATCGGAGCTGGCACTGTTCTCAGCACATTACATGGGTCAATCCTCCACCGCCTGGAGGACAGCCACCATCCCCAGTTTGTGGATGAACACATCATCCTTGCAGAGAAGGGACTTGTCTGTGGTCACACCTCCACTGGTGACACGTGGAGAAGGGATGTGTCCCAGGCCCACGGCTCCAGGGGCCCTCTCTTCCTTATCAGAGGTGGACAATCTAAGATGACTGGCCCGACTTGCAGTAATAGAGTCCAAATTGAGAACAATTATAGCAATCATTCAACACAATGTTCTCGTTTTACAGATCAAGGACGGAGGCCCAGGGAAGTAGAACTTCAGTCAGGAAATTTAATGGCTACACCCACCCGGCTTCCTAGACAAGCTTATCCTAAAAAGTGCTTTAATGGCTCACATCACTTCCATGATCTCACGTGACACCCAAACATGACTATCTGATGGCAGCAGGGCAATGATCCTCACCCCCACGGCAACTAGCCTTGGTTAAACAGCAAACTCAAGGCTAACCAGGGCCTCCAACCCAAGCCTGTAACTTCCAGTCTTGTGTACTATCCCAGGCTTGAAAAAATGTCCACTGCGATAGAAGTCTCTGGAGAGCCTATTCAAAATAGTCTCTAAACACAAAGAGAATTTCCCAGAGAGGCTAAACACATGCTTCCATGGTACTCTAAGAAAAATATCAGATAATACATGATAATACACAAAGGCCCACAACTCAAGTCAGTAAGAAAATTAAAAATCAGGCTATGGTCATCTCATCCATCATTTAATGATGGACCATCATTTATTTGCCCCTAGTCCCTGACCATCAATCTTCAATCTTCCTACCATTTTCCTCTTATTTCCTGTTCTCTTTCCTCCCTAACCAAGAACACCATGAAATTCAGGCTTTTTAAAAATAGTAGTTCCACTTCTGGTGTAACTTCACTCTTATACACCTATTTTTAAAAGCAAGTTAGGTGGACATTTTATGCCTCTCACCTAAGGAAGAAGGAAAATGCAAATTCTTGGTGGGACAAAATATTTTAAGTTCTGACCACCCTTGCTTCATATCTTGAACATGTGTTGTAATCCCTTTATTACAGAGATCGCACAGGTACAACAGATAAAATGTGAATTTACAGCCAGACAATTCAAGCTTTAACCTTAATAGCTCTGACAAATGACCTAACCTCTCTGAACTTCAGTTTCTTTATAGTATTTTCCCAAAGAAACGGGAGGAGGGAACAACACCCCCAGCCCGTAATGACTGGGAAGCTGACTACTCCCCACACAACGGCTGGCACACAGTAAGTGCTCAAAAACACAATCGAGCTCTTCCTTTCCACGGCTGCATTAACACTAATGTAGTTTTCTCTCCTGTTAAATCCACTTTGCAAATGATGTTTCTCTGAACAAACTCAATCTCCCCTATTACAGGAGAAGAGACACATTATACACACCTACCCCATCTCCCACAGGACGCCCTCCAGGAAATACAGCGCTAAGTGAATCAGCAGGTCACTAGAGCCCAGCACCAGGGGGCTGTGTCACCACACCGGACATGGGTAACTTCCACTCTCTTCAAATACTTGGGCCCTGGTTTCTTCCTACTCACAGCTCACACCACTGGTCAGGCCTCCCAGGCCGTTGAGCATTTACGACAGAGGATCCCTACCCACCCCAGTCCACTGCTCAACTTCAGGCTTCCTTTGTCTGTTTCCCTGCAGGCACCTGGACCTCCTCTGAAATACACATGTAAACAGTTGGGTGATTAAATAAAGTATTCTGAAATACAATATGTTAATAGACATGCATACTTTTGATTTTAGCAAAATAAAGAAAAAAGTGCAAACAAAGTGGCAGGGCCGCATCCACAAGGTGTGCAAAAGCCAGGGGTCCAAGACGCTGGGTTTAAGTTCTGCCACAATGAGCTGCGTGATCTTGTTCAAACTAAGTTGCTTCCCTGCTCTGGGATTCGGTTTTCTCATGGAGAAGAGAGAAAATGGAACTACATTCTGGCTGCAACAGAAGGACCACCTCCCCGGTCTCCATTACAGAGAGGCGGCGCAAGCCCTAGGGCACGCCGGGCTGAAGGGAAAGGGCCACTCTTAACTCTGAATCTCCCTGTATCAGGGTCATTTGTTTAAAGTGACTGCTTTCCCCAAGGTTAAAAATCGTTGGTCTCAAAACAAGACAACAGTGTTGGGAAAGCAACCCTGTAGGATTCCAAAACATGCTGGAAAACTACCACAGGTATAACCTACCAATTCTTTTTCATCCACCACACAGGAGTGACTCAATCACCTTTCCTTAAAGACTTAGCTCAGGAGGCACCTGGGTAGCTCAGTGGGCTAAGCAGCCAACTCACGGTTTCGGCTTGGGTCAAGATCTCGGGGTCCTGGGATTGAGCCCTGTGTGGGGCTCTGCGCTCAGTGGGGAGTCTGCTTGGGGATTCTCTCTCTCCCTCTGCCCCTCCCCCCCAATAAATAAATCTTAAAAAAAAAAAAAAAGACTTAGCTCAGATCTCATATCCTCAAAAAAATCTCCCTGAATCCCCAGCTGAATGATTCCCTGTGCACACATCTGTATGATTTCGCTAAATCACCTTCACAGGTGTACCTCTCCCTGTTAAATTGCAAGCTGCTCAAAGGCTGGGCCCCTGTCCTGCTCATCTCTGGATCCTCGTGCCTACACCACACTTGCACAAAACACGCTGACAAACTACGAGCTCAACCATCTTCAAAGAGTTTACCCTTGCAGATGATCTTCACAATTTCCTATGCAGATTTTGACATTACTCAATTTTAAAACAGGATCTTTAAAAAGATGAATAGGGAATACGTTTTTTAGATGAGAAAGGCTAGAGGTTAACTTAGCCAAGCTCAACTGAAGTAAATGAACAAGGCCTAGCAGTCTAATCCCATTATAACATGACAGATATAGAAATAATTTGCAAAAGAAGTACCAAAGTACATAAAAACTAAGGAAATTCTTTTCCATCATGTCTTTTTTTTAAATCTAACAAAATGATGCAAATGGCTGTTTCATGCTCCCAATAGCAAAATCAGAGGTAACAGAAATAATGAAAAAATTAAAGATACTTAAGTATAGATACAAACATAACCATTTAAATGTTTGTTTTTCTACAACTTTATTATATATTTAATAAATACCACCGTATATTATAAAATAACATTCAAAAGGACAAATTTATTATTTCTACTGCTTAAAAGTTAACAATCAAAAGGAAGGGGGCGGGGCACCTGGGTGGCTCAGTCGTTAACTGTCTGCCTTCCGCTCAGGGCATGATCCCGGAGTTCTGGGATCGAGCCCCACATCGGACTCCTCTGCTGGGAGCCTGCTTCTTCCTCTCCTACTCCCCCTGCTTGTGTTGCCTGTCTCGCTGGCTGTCTCTCTGACAAATAAATAAATGAAATCTTAAAAAAAAAAAAAAAAAAATTCCTCCTTAAAAAAAAAAAAAAAGGAAGGGGGGCCTCCACATTATGTCATCAGGGAAACACAAATTAAAGAAAAATAAGATACCATTACACACCCATTAAAAGGGCCACAATCTGAAACACTGACAACACCAAATGCTAACGAAGATACGGAGCAACAGGAACTTTCATTCATTGCTGGTGGAAATGCAAAAATGGCACACCCACTTTGGAAGACAGTTTGGCAGCTCCTTACAAAACTAAACATATTCTTACCATATAATCCAGCAATCATTCTTCTTGATGTCACCAGCCTTACTGAAGGGAGCTGAAAACTTACATCCACACAAAAACCTGCACAAAAATGTTTACAGCTTTATTCAGAACTGCCAAAACTTGGAAGCAACTGAGACGCCCTTCTAGACAATGGTACATCTAGGCAATGGAATGTTGCTCAGAACTATAATGAGCAATCAAGCCATGAAAAGATACAGAAGAAACGTAAATGTACATTACTAAGTGAAAGAAGCCAATCTGAAAAGGATATGTGATTCCAGCTATAGGACATTGTAGAAAAGGCAAAACCATAAAGAACAGTGACTGACGGGTTGGGGAGGAAGGACAAGATGAACAGGCAGAGCACAGGGGATTTCTAGGACAGTGAAACTATTCTGTATGGTAGTAAAAATACATGCCGTTATACTTTTGATGCACAGAATGTACACCACCAGGAATGAGCTGTAGCATAAACTTGGGACTTTCCGAGATCATGTGTCAATGTGGGTGCAGCAACTGTAACAAATGCTTGGAGATACTGATAACAGGGAAGACTGTGCATGTGTGGGAACAGAGGGTATATGAGAACTCTCTGTACCTTCTGCTCAGTTGTGCTCTGAACCTAAAATTGCTCTTAAAAATTAAGTCTATTTAAAAAAAAGAAAAGACAGGAGGGCAATTTGAGTCAATTTGTCAATAATAATCTGATTTCTAGACAATATCCTAATGGTATTTGGGGTAAAGTTAAAGACACTGAAAAAGAAAAAAGACCTAAGTATTTTTTAAATTTGATAAACTGAATAGTTAATACATAAAATGTTGACATTTTTTAAAAGATACAAGAGCATGCAGTGCAAATTTTTCCTTCCACTTCTACTCCCCAGACACTCCATTTCAAGGTTAATTTTTTTTTTTAGGTTTTATTTCATGGGTCACTATTTCCACTATCCTCCTCCCAGATATAAGTGACTAATCTGAAATCATGGCATTTGCTTCAAAAACTGTAAGCAACTCCTATGTCTAATGGTGGGTACAACAGAAAATACAAAGAACCTTGCTACAAAGTGTGGTCCCCAGACCATCAGCGTCAGCATTACCTGGGAGCCTGTTAGAAATGCAGGATCTTGGGTTCCATCCAGACCTACTAGAACAGAACTCTATTTTAACAAGATGCCCAAGTGATTTGTATGCACCAGTACACAGGACCACGCCACCCCTGTTTTCATAGAGTTTATGGGCCAGTAGAGGAGAGAAAAGAATCAAACAACTCCAACACGCGGCATCATACAGAACGGACCGCACAGCATCATACAGAATGGACCACGCAGCATCATACAGAACGGACCGCGCGGCATCATACAGGATGGACCGCACGGCTACAGGAGTTTGGAAAAAGATCAGCTTTGGTCCGCGGCGGGGGGGGGGGGGGGGGGCGCAGGGCACTGACCCAACATCAAATGTCAGCCCCTCTGAAGGGGTCTGTATGTCATGTGCATTCTGGCAGCTGCTCACCTGTCCAGTCTCCTCCTCTCTGCTCCCTACTACAGATTCTCCCGCCAGCCTGACCAGCAGCCTGGGACTGAGGTCTCTCCAGCATGCCTCCAGGCCTGTGTACGTGCAACTCCAGCCACCTGGGACACCCTGACCTTCCCTGCGAATCCTCAGCCTCCTTCAGACTGGAGCAAGAGCCACTCCTACTCCCCCAGGCTGGCAGGCTCTCCTCCACACGAGAAAATGCCTCAGGGGCTATTTTCCACCCCAGTTAGTATATTCATCCAAGGAATGAATGAATAATCAGAGATGCTTCAGGGAGGGGGTGAAGGAGGAGAAGGGCTTAGATAGAAACAGACCAAGGCAGAGACCTTATATAAGTTAAGATCAGTTTGGGGGGGCGACTGGGTGGCACAGCGTTTAAGCGTCTGCCTTCGGCTCAGGGCGTGATCCCGGCATTCCGGGATTGAGCCCCACATTGGGCTCCTCCGCCGGGAGCCTGCTTCTTCCTCTCCCACTCCCCCTGCTTGTGTTCCCTCTCTCGCTGGCTGTCTCTATCTCTGTCGAATAAATAAATAAAATCTTTATAAAAAAAAAAAGGTCAGTTTAGGGAATTTGTTTAGGGGAAAAAACTAATTTGCTTTTTAGTCATTATGAGATCTGCTCTGAGCTCACCATGTGTTGTGGATGAGGCAGGGTTTCTATTCCTGCTTCTCTCCCGTCTCTTTTCATAAAACCAACCTGTGCCCCTGGTGTTGTTACTCTAAGCAACTGGAGTTCCCAAAGAGAGGCTGCTGCCACCAGCAGACAAACAGGTCCCACAGGAGCCAGGCCGAAATCCTGGTCTGGGCTATGCCAGCTTTGCTTAGCAGAGGCAGCAAATTTTTCAAAGTCAAAGAGTGGTTTGACTAGGACAAGGAGTTCTCCCCTCTTTATTAAACTCAAACATCCACTAATTAAACATAATCTAAGTCTACCGAAAAAATACTTTTATATTTTTAAATAATCCATCACATTGAGCTAGGACACACCAACACAGCACTGACCTGACACAAGCAGGCGGAGGCAGCGCCGCCTGAGCCCCAGCTGTAACCAGAGACGCACGCCTTCCAGGAAGGCTGCTGGGCACCTGTCCCCCGCAAGCCCGGCTGGCCAGAGGCACGCAAGGTGGGCTGCTCTGGTCTGCAGGAAACCACAAACCAGACTGGCATAGGGACACAACTGGGCCTGAAAGCCTTGCTGACAGGCAGCTAAACCAAGGGCAAGTTGTATTCAACACAGACGCGATTAGTGTCCCCGTCATTTGCACCAGTCTCAGACAAACAGGATAGCAAAGCCACCGGGTCACGTCATTTCAGAAGATAAAGAACAATTATGTCTCCATAGGTGTCCCCTCCTTACTACCTAAGTCTAAGCTACCACTACCACTCCCTGCTACAGCCCAAGTAGGCTTCCGCCCAACGTATCCATCAGCCCACAGCGCTCCTCAGGTTCACACCCTCTGAACGGCTTCCTGCTGCACTTAAGCAAATCCAAACCCTGAATCCTGTGCCTGCAGAGCCCTTAAGGGCCTGGCCCAGATTGCCCCTCCCCAACTCAGGGTCCACAACTTGGCCCCAGCTCTCCGGATTCCAGTCACACCTACCTTCTTCCCACTGCTTTAACATGCCCACCTGGAGCCCCCTCCAGGCCCTGGTCCCTGCTGTTCCCTCCGCCCAGCAGCACCCTCACCCCCACCGCCACCCCCAGAGGAACTGCCACCTCCTTGCCACCCCAGTCCCTGGCCGCTCCCTACCAAAGCTCCTTGCTTACTTTTCTCCCTAGCACCTACCACCACCTGCAACTACCTTGCTTATCTATTTGCTTGGTTCTGTCCAGTCTCCCCCGCCCAGCATCCGAGCTCCAGGAAGAAAGGGACCTGGTGGGCCTTGGTCACGGCTAAATCTTCAACTCCTCAAACAGAACCTGGCATATACTAGGTGCCCAGTAAATATCTGCATTGAACACATTTCTTAAATAACTTGTTGAATGAATAATTGCTATAAACCTATGTTTTCAGCAAGGCCAAAGTATGAAAAACCTGGTTTCACATAAAATATTAGTGACTGTTGTACAAAAGGATTCCTTACCCAATGCATTTTTAAATATTTGGCTTACAAAGCTTCAGTGTACACGCTTTTTTTTTATTTTCTATTTTTTTAAAGATTTGACTTGTAAGTAATCTCTACACCCAACATGGGGCTCAAAATCACAACCCTGAGATCCAGAGTCACATGCTCTATCCACTAGGTCCCCAGTGTGCACACTTTTTAAAGGATAGCCTAGGGACGCCTGGGTGGCTCAGCTGGTTAAGCATCTGCCTTCGGCTCAAGTCATGATCCTAGGGGTCTTGGGATCGAGTTCTGCATGGGGCTCCTTGATCAGTGGGAAGCCTGCTTCTCCCCCTGCCTGCCGCTCCCTCTGCTTGCGGGCTCTCTCTCTGACAAATAAATAAACAGAATCTTAAAAACAAATAAATAAAAGATAAGAGCCTATTGTGCAAACTGAACTAACTCCTTCAGGGCATGAACGGTACCTGGTAACATAGAAGGTACCCAATAACATCTGGTGAATACATGAGCACTAGAAAAGAATACAAGGCATAAACTGAAGGCTTCAGAGGGGAGGGGGGTGGAGGAATGGGATAGGCTGGTGATGGGTAGTAAGGAGGGCACGTATTGCATGGTGCACTGGATGTTATACGCAACTAATGAATCATCGAACTTTACATCAAAAATAAATAAATAAATAAATAAATAGAAAAAAAAGAAAATACAAGGCATAAACTATATGAAACTGCACTTGAATTTGAGAACACACCAATTGTGGATATATTTAGGTTCATTTTCCATTTCACCTGACTGAATAACATATATATTTAAAATCTACTACTTTGAGATACTAGCAATAATCTTAGCCAGTATCTTTACAGGCAGGTGCGAATCCAAATAAATTCAGAAAGTTATCTGGCAGCTCTGCAGCAGTCTTCACTAACTGATGCATGGGAGACACAGAAGTAATCAACAGAAATACTCCAAACTGCCAGGTGGCTAGGGACATCTGTGCGTTTAGTATAAAAATCACGATGCTTGAGAAATCTGTTTTTATTTGTAAACTATGTAAAAACTCACGTGCCCCAATGAAAGACTAATCAAGAAATCACACCTGTATAAAACCTGCCCCATTTGTAATACAACGCACACCTGCCCTACTGTTCCAGGGCCATGTCCAACTTAAAAGAAAGAGCATCTTAATTTTTCTCTTTTTTTAATATAAATTTCTTTGTTTGGGCTCTATTCCTATACCATGAAATTGCTCACTCTACATATTCAATACTCATAAAATATCAATGCAGCACCTGAGAAAAACAAATTCCTATTCAGGTATCCATCTGCACCAAGCCATGTCCACACCCCTTTCTCTCTCCCTACCAGGTGCTGGACCACAGTTTGCAAAGGTCAAAATAGAACAGCAATTAGATGTGCAAGTGTTTGTGGGAGGTATGTGCTCATATTTATTTATGTGTTCTCAAATGGTCGTTCTAACGTCAAATATAAATGTACTTGGGGATTGTGCACATTGTGTATCTTACTTGGATCTCCTGTTTCTGCCTTTAAAATATTCCCTGGTTTATAATGCCTGCTGTGTTGATGCCTTATCTTTTATCAGTAAACCAAATCAGGTTCCGTAGAAAGTCACTTATCGTCTATAACCACCCGAAATGAACTTTCAAATAATTTCATATTCTAAAAACTCACAGAACATATGTCTATAAAAATCAATTTCAGAATGCAATTTATAATGGCACACCACCTAGCAGAAATGAAATATAAAATAACTACGCTTTCTGCTGACAACTGATAAACGTGCTCCAAAAACATTTCATAGTTTTGTTGTTCTGTAGTTTAAATAACTTTGGAATAACATGATTCAGAATTGAGATGAAGTTATCAACATAAGTTCATTTAAGTAACTTTTTCAGAAGTATTGCCAGTTAGAGAAAGCTAACAATCTTTGTAAAAGTCCTTACTGTTTTGTTTTTTGGTTGTTTTGTTTTTTAATAAAGCTTTGGTCTGGTGTTTTCACTGTTATCTCCTAGGCCAACGTGAACAGAAGTCCACCTCACTCCTATAGTGAAAAACATCTTTATTAAATATGTTTTGGAAAAGTAAATAAAACCACAAAACAGTAGGAGCAATAAGTTCTTTGCGTTGCTATGTTTTTTTAGACTTCTTATTGATTTTGGAGTAAAAAAAAAATAGTAAGTCTGGGTTTTTTGGTTTCTCCCTTCGGCCTTATGGTATAAAGTATAACAGTATACAAGCAGACTCAAATCCTCAACCCAAAATAAAATATAATCAGACATACTGAATTACTTTTTAAACTACCTAACATCATTTTTTAAATTCAGCATTATTTATAAAAGCTAATTAGCTATCACTTCAAAGCAGAAAATCTGGACATTATCATTTTATTTTTTCAATACAAAACTACAACGACTCAAAACTTTTTCATTTACCACCAGCTGTGTTTCAGGAAGTGAAAATTCTGGTGAGGATAAGATAGAATACAGTGCCTAATAATCTGGTTTCTGTGTCTCCATTCTATTAGCACTTAAATGATAGGCAAAGCCTTATCTGGCTCAGGAACAGGTTATTTATTATAAAACCAGCACTCTAACAGCACTGCATAACTAGAAAATATAACCACCACCTAATTATTATTTGTAAAGGGCCATATAATGGCTAACGGGTTCTCCCAATAAGAGTTAATTACTCAACCTGCCACACGCCAGGAGTTAAGTGTAAGTCCGTGGAGCGTGAGAATGGTGCCCTGTTGTTCTGCCGGTACTTCGGGAAGTGTAAAAATAATTCCACGTTCTCAAGCTGGTGGGAACTCTAGAAATCTACTCCAATCCCTTCGTTTTAGCAGGAGTGAAATTGGCAGGGGTTTGTAATGCTCAGTTATTCTAAAAGCGCTAATGTTCTGAAAATAAAACTTCACGGAAACAGAATGTACATTCAACTCACACCACCGAACCTTTGAAATCAGGGCGTTCAAAACAAAGGACAGATAGTCTCGGTGTGCACGAAGTCCAGCCTTCTGGCATCCGCTGCGCCCTATCCCAGGCAACCAGGCACAAACCTGTGTCAAGGAGGATGCCACACAAGGTCCCGCCACGGCGGAAACACCCCGCGGAGAATCCGCGGCGCGTGGTGGGCTGCGGGGGGAGAGAAGCAGCCGGCCGCCAGGTGCGAACACCTGGGTCCGGGCGTCGCGCCTCACTCTCCCCACCCGTGAAATGGGCGTGCCGCCACCTGGCCCGTTCGGCTGACTAATGAATGAGAACCGCCCGGGAAACGGCTCCAGCGGCGCCCGCCACTCTCCGGCCGCTGTCCCCAGGCAGCGGGACGTCCCCCCGCCGCGGGCAGTCCCGGCCCCGTCAGACCTCCCGCCCCCCCCCACCCCCGAGCCGCCGGCGCTCCCCGCGCTCCAGACCCCCTCACGGCCCGACGGTTACAAATGTGCCCGGAACCGCGCCCGCTGGGACGCCGGCTCCCAGCGCCATCCGCCACCGTAACGGGCGCCGGCCCGACGCTGCCCCGACGCCGCCTACCTTGGCCACCCAGCTGAACAATGGTGACATCGCGGGCCGGGCGGCGGCTCCTCGCCCGTCGCTCCCGCTCACTCCCGCCGCCGGCCCGTGAGGCGGCGGGTAGCCGGGGGCGGGCTCGGGGCGCGGCGGGGCGCGGGCATGGCTCCCCCGGCGGCGGCGACGGCGACGGCTGCGGCGGCGGGCTCCTCCCCGCTCGTCACTGCCCGGAGAGGTCGCGCCCGCAGGACCGCCCGGCCGGCCGAGAAAGGGAAGTGGGTGGGGAGAGCGCGGGGAAGGGGTGGGGAGGGAAGGGGAGGGGAGGGAGCGCCGCCGACCCCGCCCCCACCCCGCCCACCCCCACGCTGGGCTCGGGGCGGGAAGTTGGGACGCGCGGGGGTCGCTCTCCCCCGGGGTGCCCCAGGCTGCGCAGCGGCCGGAGGAGGAGTCGAACAACTTTCAGAAAACTAGGAATTCCTCTCTCTCAGGTTTGGTAAAAGCCCCAGAGTTGAGCTAACACAAGGCCCGCCCAACTTCACCGGGGTTACCCCCCCACCCCCACAGCGTTTCTTTCTAAAAGCTCTGAGATTGCTGGTAACAAAAGGACTAGTGTTTCCCCAGCCCCTAATACCTTTGTATAATCAAAGGTGGTTTTCTGAGAGTCAGAAAACTGAGCTATTGAGGGGGGTGGGGGGAGGAAGAGAAGCTCCAGCTCCTGCCCGCCCGCAGCTTTCAGCCGCGCGAGAAATTCTGATTTCACCAGTTTTCTTCTCTCCCAAGGCAAGATGATAAAACAGTGTAGTCAGTTTATAGCCACAAAGGTTAAGGTAGGTTTCTAACTCAAGGCACCCTAGAGTTCCAAGTTGGAAAAAAAAAGTGTCCAAAGGTCTGATAGCCAAAGCGTAAATACATGCGTCATGTTGAGCCACTCACTGAGTTCATCAGGCCAAATAGCAACCCCAGCGCAAGAATTCTGCTGCTTCTTCCTTTTGTGATGTTGTGCGTTATTTTCAGATAGGCCAACAGAACTTCGTAATGATCTCCAAATATCTGACATCTGCGTTAGGTGAGGATATCCTCTATTGGTGCAGAACAAATTACCCCAAAACTGAGAAGCTTAAAACACAAGTGTCTGTGGGTCAGAAATCCAGGAGCATCTTAGCTGGCCACTCTGGCCCAAGGTCTCTCTTGAGGCTGGGTTCGAGCTGTTAGCTGGGGCTGCAGCCATCTCAAAACTGGACTGGGACTGAAGAATCCACTTCCAAGCTCACAGTTTGTTCCTTGCAGGCTGTTGGACTCAGGACTTCGGTTTCTTGCTGCTTCATGTGGTCCTCTCCATAGGACTGCTCATAAAAAGGCCATTTGCACCCGCCAGCACAAATGATCCAAGAAAGAGCTTATGTCCAAGAAGGAAATCAGTCATTTCATAAACTGATCCCAGAACTGACAGCCCAAAACTTCTGCTGTATTCTATTCATTAAAATGCGAGGAAATAAATTCAGTCCACGCACAAGGCAAGGGGGATTACATAGGAGCATAACTGCCAAGAGGACAGGATGGGGGTGGTGACGGAGATGTCATCTTTTTGTTTCTCCCTCCAGGTAGGGTGCGTGGGGAAAGCCAAGAGTTCTAACAGAGCTTACCTGGGTAACTGAAAAGGGCCTTAGGAGCACCTTAAGGGGCATCTTTGTGCTTTTAAGCAGTGATACTCCCTAAAGAAATTAAGAGCTGGGGGTGCCTGGGTAGAGCATCCAACTCGTGATCTAGGGGCTGTGCGCTTGAGCTCCACATTGTGGGCAGAGTTTACTTCTAAGAAAGAAAAAAAAAACTTAAAAAAAGAAATTAAGAGCTAAAGAAGAGGAGGACATATGCAGCCATTTAACCAAATCCTTCCCTGTTAGCAAATCACTTCCCCAACTAAGTAGAAAAGATAAAGGCTGACAACTCCATTACACTGGGAGCCCTTCTGTCCCTCACAACCTTGCTACTCAAAGAACCGGCAGCCTGGGCACTATCTGGCAATTTGTTAGAAGTGCAGAATCAGGCCCTGGCCTAACCCAGACCTACAGAGTCAGAACTTTCATTTTACTGTGAGTCCAGACGGCTAGTGTGTACATTCAAGTTTGAGATGCACTAGTATTATGAGAGTCATTGACCTGGGGCTTAAATTGAGCTTCTGGCCAACAGACCCTTGAGAGAACAGCTGAAACTGTCCTGTGTCCTGGGGATGATGTGCACTAGCTCAGCTAGAGGGAGACCAGAAGGTTCCGAGGCAACAACATAGTTTGATGGCAGTGCAAGGGCAGCTGAGGACAAGCAGGACCAGCTGAACCCAAGACAAACATCGCCATACTCCTTCGCTCCAATCCCCAGGCGGAGCTCTACGAGAATGCCCAGAACTTAGAAGCAACTCTGGGGTGAGGATGAAGGGAACGCAAAATTGGTGAAAGAACTCCTGAATTATTCTCGACCGAGATAAATTTTCTGCCAGTTGGGCAGGAGATGGGGAGGCAAAAAAGAAATTAGATTAAATTTAGGAGAATAAAAATCACACTTCTTGCACACACACACACACACACACACACACACACACACAAAGAATCAAAGATCAAATCCTGGATCTCACAGTCACAATGGGAAAGTGTGCTGGCAGGTGAAATAGGGACATCAAGTCTTCATTGTTTCAACCTGGATCCAGTTCTCCATACACACACATCGGGGTGGAGGCTCGACAGAACCCAGTTTGGACTTGCCCAAAGCTTACATATCCTTTAGACACACAGAGGTCTCCCTCTGACCCAGATCTCTCTGCCTAATCCAGGACTGGGCAGAATCACTCATTTCATGCAACCATAAGGCCTTTCCACTGAATAGACTTGACAGGCAGTAACATGTGGAGCTCTAACACCAAATAGTTTAAGAAATATAGAAGGGTCTTATTCTAATTCACTGCCAACATGTACCTTGCAAGTCACAATGCAGGAAGAAATTCTGTTATAATTTGGAATTTCATTAAAAGGAAACTGTTAACATCAGACAATCTACTGATTCCACATTCAAATAAAACAATTTTCGTTAAAACACCACACTCCCTCCCATCTGAAAAAAGTATCCTTCCCCCAAGAAACTGTATATTTCCCTGGGGAAGGACTGTACATAGACCAGGGATTGGTTATTTTTAACAGCTTCCTAGTGATTCTCTTTCAGTTGGAATTGCAAACCCCTACAGACAGAACAGTCATTGCTCCAAGCTGCCGATGGTTCCCAGGCCTGGTCATCTATCGGAGTTACTAGTGGTGCCAGGGGGTAGGTGGGGAAGGAAGGTCTGACCCTCTTGGGGCAGGGTCGAATTCTCAGGGACCTTAAAAGGCAGGCAGGTCACATAAATGCTTGATGAGAGCCAGGCGTGAGACAATAAGAACTGAACAAGCTGTGGCATCTTTGAGAAGGGACACCCAATTATTACAGCTCCACTCAACCAAGCAAAATGTGTCAGCCACATGAATTTAGCCAGAGGTCAATACTGGTGTTGACCTAGTCTAGCTTTACTTAAAGTTTGGAAGAGTGGGTGTAACAGGTGAGGCTCGCTATCAGCCAAGATTGAGAGGCACTTCCACAGTTCTAGATCCCTTCTTTAAAAAAAAAAAAAAAAAAAGGTATGAGGGGTGTCTGGATGGCTCAGAAGAGCATGTGACTCTTGATCTCAGGGTCATGAGTTCAAGCCCCATATTGGGTGTAGAGATGATTTGAATGAATGAATGAATGAATGAATGAAAAGAAAAAATAAGATATGGTTGCTCTGTGAAGAGCCATAGGCTATCCAAATAGGATTGCTGAGATCTAAATGAACAGGATCTAGAGAATACCCAAGACTGCTGTCTTTCCAAGTAGCTTTAAAAGGATGATTTCATCTGTTTTCCTGAGACATTAAGGGAGGACTTGGAGAGAGATGGGGGAACCCAGGAACTGGAAGAGTTGCTCCCCTCCTAAGCCTGACCGGAACGGCTCCCCCCACCCCCACCCCCACCCCCGGAAACCACCAACGCTGCTGCCCGGTTCTCCTGCCATGTTCCTCCTTTGAGGAGGAGCAAGAAGCAAGGACAGCGAGAATTCCAGAGGAGCTGCACCTCCTGGGCTGCGCTCCACCAGCTCAGATGTGGAGGCAAAGAGAGGGAAGCATGCAAAAGCGTGACCTCACTCTGCCAACCTGTTCTTCCCCCAAGACCAGCTAAAAATAGGGCCACTGTAATATTACAAGGAAACTCGACGCGGTTTCAAGTGAATCAGAACCACTGGGCAACCAGGATCCTGACACCAGTGACAATATGGGTTTTTTTTCCCCACCATCAAGCAATTCTCTGACACCAGCTGGGTGTCCCACAGTTCACTCAATTCTGACACTACTGACCTGGAGAGAGTGTCAGATCCCACAGGTGAAGAGCTCAGTCCCACAACACTGCGCCCCCCCCCCCCCACTTCCCATGGCAATCACAAGGCCAAGTTTTCACCGGGGCTTCTGACCCACCAGCTGCAGTTTCTCCCAACCCCCTCCTTGGGTTTGATTAACACACTAGAGTGGCTCACAGAACTCAGAGAGACGCTTTACTTCCTCGATGACTGGTTTATTAGAAAAGGCTATAGGTCAGGAACAGCCATTTGAGAGAGATGCGTAGGGTGAGGTGTGGAGAAAGTGCGTGCAACTTACACACACGCTGCGAGTGCCACTGTCCTGGCATCTCCCAAGTGTTCACCAACCCGGAAGCTCTCCAAGCCCCGTCATGTGGATTTTTAATGGAGGCTTCATTACCTCAACTTGATCGATTAAATCCTTGGCCCCTAGTAACTGAATTCAAACTTCAGTGCCTCTCTCTGGTCAGTGGGGGAGGACTGAAGGTTTCCTACCCCCTAATCACGTGGTTGGTTCCCTGGCAACCAAGCTCCTTTCTTAGGTGACCAAGAGGCCTTCCAAAAGTCACTTCATTAACATAACAAAAGAACACCTTCATTATTCTCTTCACAGGAAATTCCAAGGGTTTTAGGAGCTCTGTGCCGGGAAAGGGGACAAAGATCAAATATATATTTCTTATTATAAATCACAATATCACAGCAACTAATCAGGGATTTATTCAGATCAAGGATGTTCATCAGCACCTATTGTGTGAAGCAACACGTGTCTTGGCAAGGAACAGTAATGTGATAAGACCTGAATCTTGACCTCAAGGGGAACAGAGGATGGTAGCCAGTAGGACTGGGAAGGAAAAGAGTGAATAATGCCACGGGAAAGGCCCAGGTGAAGCTCCACAGAGTTCCCAGAAAAAAAACGGAAGATAACTTACGGCTGCAAAGCAAGATCCAGCTTCTTGGCCAGAAGGTTACAGGCCCCTTTTATTTTCTTTTTCAAGTAATCTCTACACCTGTGAGGGGTTCGAACACACAACTGGGAGATCAAGAATCTCATGCCCTACAGACTGAGCCAGCCAGGTGCCCCAAGACTTTAGAACTTCTACAGATGGTGATAAGGCTTTCCAGGAGGACGGATCAGCTCGACAAACGCAATAAAAAAATGGATGCTTATCTTTGGAAATCAAGCCCTACGAAGACAGATAGGACAGAAATCAGAGCTCACATTCCAAAAAGAGAATTTTAGTAAATTTTAGTTTGAATGTGTGCAATTATCCCTCTCTGGCATAAAACTTTGTTTCTGAAAAAAATATTTGCTGAGGATACTATCAAGTCCAAAAAAAATCATGTAACAAAAACCCTCTGTATGAACTAAAAACATATGCCATGCAAAACCTTGCACATGAATGTTCACAGTAGTATTATTCATAACAGCTACAAAGTAGAAACAACCCAAGTGTCCATCAGCTGATGAATGGATCAGCAAAACGTAGTGTACCACAGCACAGAGTATTATTTTGTCATAAAAAGTAATGAAGTACTGATACATGCTCCAGTGTAAATGGGCCTTGAAAACATTATGCTAAGTGAAAGAAGCCAGACACAAAAGATTATACATTGTATGATTCCACTTTTATACCCAGAATAGGCAGCTCTATAGAGACAGAAAGTAGATTCATGGTTTCCAGGGATGGGAAGGAGGGAAAAATGGAGACTGACTGCTAATGAGAATAGGGTTTCTGTTTTGGGGTGATGAAAATATTTTGGAATTTTTACTGTGCTAAATATACGAAAAATATACTAAAAACCGAAATTTCATGGTATGTGAATGATGACTCAATTTTTAAAATCCCTCTAGATGACAATGATTTAATGACTTTAGGAAAGTTAATTCCATGAGGCTTTAAAATAATGGAACCCACACTTTAGAGGGCTAGTTATAGGGTTTTTTTTTAAGTAATCTCTACACCCAACTGCTGGCAGTGAATTGGGACAGTTAGGTAGTCGGGGCCAGGGTCCCCAACAAGAAAATATGGAGTCAGGACAGTTAAAATAAAACAGCACTAACATCCTGTTTTGCAGCTTAGCCAGGACGGCCCTAGCATTCTGCTTTGCAGCCTTTGCAGAAATGACTTCTGCAAAACATCCTAAAATAAGACAATTAACCACAACACATTTGTCAATATCACGGGCAAGGGGCAGTTAAGACATAAGCCCCCAGATGTCAGCCAAAAACGAGACCTTCGGTATGTTGACATTAACCCAATAGGTAGACAGGTAGGTGACCAAAGCCCTGATTGGCACTACTCAGCACACCCCGATTGCTTGAGATAGTTCCGCAAAAGAGCTCATAAAAAGCCCTACACTTAGAAACTCCAGGGGCAACCCTCTTGGCCCCCCTCCCTCTCTGGGAGCTTTCTACTATCACTCAATAAACTCTGCTTTGCTGCCCACCACTCTTCATCTGGTCCACCTCCTCATTCTTTGAAGCAGCGTGACCAAGAACTGCGGGCACTAAAGGCAGAGAATTCCTGCAACACAACGTGGGGGCTTGAACTCATAACCCCGGGATTAAGAGTCATATGCTCTACAGAATGAGTTTTCGGATTGAATGAAATGCATATGAAGCATCTCAGCCTGAATCCTTGCATGGAGCAGGTGTCT
Organism: Ursus americanus; assembly: GCF_024610735.1. NCBI lineage: Eukaryota > Metazoa > Chordata > Mammalia > Carnivora > Ursidae > Ursus > Ursus americanus. The sequence goes on from NC_142134.1 coordinate 53,538,891, forward strand.
AAGAAATGTTAGCCGCAGGAGTAGAAGTAGTAGTAGTAGGACTAGCAGTGATTGCTATTGGCTGGTGATGGGTATTTATGGTGATTTTACGTGTCTACCTGAATAGGCTAAGGGATACTCAGGTGGCTGGTACCTATTATTTCTGGGTATATCTGTGAGGGTGTCTCCAGAAGAGATTAGCGTTTAAATCAGTAGACTGCCTAAAGAAGATAGCCCTCCCCAATGTTGGGTTGGTATCATCCAATAGTTGAGGGCCTCCATAGAACAAAAAGGCTGAAGAAGGGCAAATTTGTGCTCTCTGTTGGAGCTGAGACATTCATCGTCTACCCATGGGCAGCAGCGCTCCTGTTCTTGGGCCTCCTGATTCAGACAAGGACTTACACTATCAGCCCCCAAATTCACAGGCCTTCAGGCTTGAACTGAGTTACATCACTGGCTTTCCTGGTCCTCAGGCTTGCAGGCGGCAGGTCATGGGACTTTTCAGCCTCCAAAACCATATGACCCAATTCCTATAATAAATCTCCTCTTACATATATCTGTATCTTATTGGTTCTGTTTCTCTGGAGAACTCTGACTAACACAGCATATGTTATAAATGCAAAAATAAAAGAGAAATGATGGGCTGGAGGTCTTAAGATCGTGACTGGGTTTATAGACAGGACGAACAGGTGAGGTCAAAGAGGAGATTGTGTGTCAGCCAAAACTAATTCCAGGACGGGTGGGCCTCCCTGACTCTCAATATTTTCCTCTCCCTTTTTATGAGTTGCTAAGTCTAGCAGCATGACTGTGCTCCATTTGTTACTTTAACTCTGTAAGGCACACCACGAATTGTCCAAGTCTCTCTGGTAAATTCCCATCACTCTAGCCAGGCAGAGACTTGGAAAGCGTGAGGCTGCCCTTCAGCTTCAGGCACCTCAGAAATTCTTCCCTCAGCAATGAATCCTGCCCATGCCCACTACCACTCCCCTGTTCCTCTCCCCACACATCCCAGCCCTCCTTACCTGTCTACCTCTCTCACTTTCTCTCAAGCACATACAAGCAATCACATTTTAAGTCATGGTAAATTCAAAATGGAGTCTTCGGGTGGCAAGACCAAGTACTTGAAGGCCAGCTTCAGAACACGCGCTGCTGCATAAATTGGTGAGTGAGTGAAAGAAAATTCACTGGGGAAGTGGAAGGATAGATTTGGTAAAGACTTATTTGGAAGTAGACAATAAATTCAGGTTATTAGCTAAGGAACATTCTACTTTGATGCATCCATATCAACGTTTAAATGAAGGTCTCTAATTTTGTTTGGATTTCGGGCATCAGGTTGTCGTTTCTTGTTAGCCAGAATAACAGCACGCAGATTTAATAAGACATTTTTAATGGCTCCAGGCACCTTCAGTACATTTACCACAAAGCCTTGCAAAATTAAAAGCTGGCTGAAGCCCAACTAGAAATACTAAGACTTTGCAGTGTAAAAGAAGTGAGCCATTGAATTGCTAACTCTAGAAGGAACCAGCCAGTGACAAACCCCCTCAAGAATACAGCTCGCATCAATTGCAGGATGCCTTTTTTCTCTCTGCACTCAGCAGTCTTTTTGAAACAGAAGCTTAGAGGCGCCTGGGTGGCTCAGTTGGTTAAGTGTCCAACTGTGGGTCTCAGCTCAAGGCTTTGATCTTAGGGTTGTGAGTTCAAGCCCTGCTCTGGGTGTAGAGCCTACTTAGAAAGAGAAAAGGAAAGAAACAGAGCATTTTACTTTATGACAGATTTATCTCTTCATTAAAAATAACAATGAATTCATTAAAATGCTTATAACATTTCTAAGCCAGATAAATGAATATATTTGCTATTTTAATATCTGTTCCCATCTCAGTATTTTGGCTTAAGATGTATGGTAATTGTGTTCACTTTTTAGCTGGTAAGACATTCCAAAAATAGAAACAATGTTTTTCTATTTTTAGCTCAGTCTATAAAGTTTAAGCAAATAATCGTCTTTCCAAAAACTGTACACACATGTTTCAAATTCATGGAAAAACCCAGTGGCAATGAGCTCATAAGATTTTTGACATCCTCACCCTGTGTTATAACTAAACATAGATGCTCAGCTTTAAGCTCAGACATTTTTATTATAATTTATAATGGAAACATTAAAAATACCACTTTGCCTAGCACTAACTTTACCAAAAAAAATAACTTTTTTTCTAAACTGAAAGTTAGGTTTCTCCTAAAAAATGAGACTGAAAAATATTAATCCCTATCTCCTGACCAAATCTATTAGTGAATAAAAATTGGACCCAAACTCCCCTTTCTCCCTTCTTTCATAGATTACAATTTCCTTTTAAAAAAAAAAAAAGTGGCTAGTTTCCCTCTTATTAGGGTGATTTCCCACTTCTAAAACAATTTCTATTTGTTCACTATCATCTAGTTCTTTAAAATCATCAAGTTTCAATCCAGCAATTGTGCTCCTTGATATTTACCCAGGGCAGCTGAAAACTTACGTCCCCACAAAAACCTGCACACAGATGTTTGTAGCAGCTTTATTTAATTACCAAAGCCTGGAAGATGTCCTTCAGTAGGTGACTGGATAAATAAACTGGGGTACATACAGATAATACAATGTTATTTGGCGTAGAAAGAAATGAGCTATTAAGCCATGGAAAGCCATGGAGGAACCGTAAATGTGTATTACTAAATGAGAGAAGCCAATCTGAAAAGTCTGCCTACTGTATGATTCCAACTATATGACATTCCGGAAAAGGTAAAACTATGGAGACATTCAAAGATCAGTGGTTGCCAAGGGGTTGGGGATGGGAAGAGAGGGATGAATAAGGAGAGCACAGAGGATTTTTAGGGCAGTGAAAATTATCTTGTATGATGTTACAATGATGGATACAAGTCATTACACATTCGTCCAAACCCATTAAATGTCCAACACCAAGAGTCCTAATGTAAAGTACAGACTTTGGGTGATCATGTTGATGTAGGTTCACCAATTGTAATAAATGTATCAACTCAGGGGCGCCTGGGTGGCACAGCGGTTAAGCGTCTGCCTTCGGCTCAGGGCGTGATCCCGGCGTTCTGGGATCGAGCCCCACATCAGGCTCCTCTGCTATGAGCCTGCTTCTTCCTCTCCTGCTCCCCCTGCTTGTGTTCCCTCTCTCGCTGGCTGTCTCTATCTCTGTCAAATAAATAAATAAAATCTTTAAAAAAAAAAAATAAAATAAATGTATCAACTCAGATGGGAGATGCTGATAATGGGAGAGGCTATTTATTTGTGGAGGCTGGGTGTAGGGGAAATCTCTATACTTTCGGCTCACTTTCTGCTGCGAACCTAAAATTGTTCTAAAAAGATTAAGTCTTAAAAAAAAATCGAGTTTTAAACACAATGGAAACTCTCTCTGAATGTTCTCGCTCTTTTCAAAGCCTAAATTTGTATGTGTCAGTATTTTTGTATCACAATATTTTTGGAACCGCGCAGCAAGCACCTAAAAAGCAGAACAGTGACTCTTCCATGTTGGTTACCCATGCCTGGTAGCCACGGGTAACCTCTGCACAGAGCCACGTACCCTTGCACAGTCACGCAAACAATTCACATCTGTTTCCGCGCTATAGCTTGAGATCCCTCCAAAATGTCCAGCAAGCCATGTACATTTGCATTTCACCAAGAGGAGGGTGCCTGGTTATGCTCAGTGCGACTGGCAGGTGCACAGAGCAAACACGCTTTCCAGAAGCTAAGACACCAGTGCCCCGTTCCTGCGTAAATACCCCTCCAGAAACTTTAAGACAGAAGGTCCCTCTGGGTTCACAGCTTAGCAAAGTAACGCACAGATTAGAAAACAAACCATCATCTGCCTTCTAGTCTCTGTGCACAGCTAGAGGAGGGACATAACTGAAAACCATTTCTGCTGGTTTGGACAGGAGATCTAAGGGATGAGAAGGTATAAGAAGGAAACGGCTTCTGGGTTCCCTTTGTGTTGGTTTCTCCTTTGATTTCCCAAATGCTTACAACTAGGGAGGTCTGAGACTCGGCTCTCCTCACCTGGAATTTTTCAGACATGACAGAGGTTATGCTCTGGATGAAGTGAAGATAAATCAGCTTTCAGAGGAGACGAGAAGTCATCTAAACTGGTCGGACTGATTTGCACACAGCCCTTTGGAGTCTTCCTCTCTGTGGAGGCAGCACGTCTCCGGAGGCAGCCTGGGAGGGGCTGGGGGAGGGGCATTCAGGTGAGCCAGCTTCTACCTACACCTGACTGGCTCTGTGATCTCAGCAAGCAAATGCTACATCTCCCATTTCCACCTTATACATTTCAGAGGCTAGACTCAAGATCTCCAAGGTCCCTTCCAAGCTTCCTTCAGGAATGCTATGAAATAGGTGCTCCATTAAACGCCCATGATGTGTTCATGCCTGGCAGCCTTAGCTCAGGGTCCAGGCAGAACTAAACATACCTGCTCACCCATCTCCAGGTCCTAATGTCACGAGGATGCCAAAGCTCTTGGAACTTTTCAAGAGACCCAGAGTTGGTTCCTTACCTCAGGGGAGAAGTCTGGAAGAATGAACGCCTACAACTCAATGGTAGGGGTCACCTGCCTCCTGTCTGAGGTACCCCTTCTCCATGATCAAGGGTCAAGAAGAAAGGAAATACTATCTACTGAACATTTATTGCATGTCAGGTATTTTCATACATTATCTCATGAATCCTTGCAACAACCCCAAAATCTTATGGGCCCAACTCCCGTCCTTCAAAGCTATGGGGTCAGGACTTCTGTCCCAGTGTGTCCAGAAGGTGGTACTTCTGCCCATGTGGGTCTGGAGGGCAGAGAATCAAGCCCAAGAGGATTTTTCTCAAACCTTAAGATCTGATGGGAGTTTTGTCTTGTAGTTTGGACCTTTTCTCTTTTTCTTTTCTTTTTTTTTTTTTTTTTTTTTGAATGGGAACGTTTATCCTCTGCCTGTCTCACCATTGTGTTTTGGAAGCACATAATTTGTTTGGTTTCACAGGTTCACAGCTTAGAGAGGAATTTGTCTCAGTGTGTCTCAGGATGAATCATATCTCCAGTCTCACCCACATCTGATCTAGATGATATTTAGATGAGACTTTGGACTTCAGACTTTTGAGTTGATGTTGGAACAAGTGAAGACATTGGGGGTTTGGGAATGGAATGAATGTGTTTTGCACATGAGAAAGACATGGGGGGGCAGGGACAAAATGCTATAGACTTCATGTCTGTATCCTCTGAAAATTCATGTTGAAACTGAATCCTCCCTGTGATGGTATTTGGAGGTGGGGCCTTTGGGAAGGGATTAGGTCATGAGCCTGGAGCCATCATGAATGGGATTAGTATCCTTACAAAAGAGACCCCACAGAGCTCCTTGCCCCTTCCACCATGTGAGGACACAGGGAGAAGACAGTGTTCTATGAGCCAGGAAGTGGTCCTCATCAGACGCTGAATCTGCCAGCACCTTGCTCTTGAACTTCGCAGTCTCCAGAGCTGTGAGAAATGAATTTCTGGTGTTTAGAAGCCACTCAGTCTGTCATGTTTCTGTTACAGTAACCTGAAAGAACTAAGGTAAGTAAAAATAATCGTAATAGAACATGACGTGTATTGGGTGCATACTGTCTACAAGACACTGCTAAAACCAGCGAACCTTTAGAAAGTGCCCATTATGGCCAGGCATTGTTCTGAGCTTTAACAATGTGCAGGCAGGGATCAGAGTTACCCTATTTTGGATCGGGAAATTGCAGGGGCAGAACCAGGATTCAGGCCCAAGCAGTCTGTCAACTTAACCACTTACAACACAGTCCTTAATTATCTCAAAACTCTATTGCAAGATATTAGTTATTCTATCTGGCAGATGAAGACACCGAGGGTCAGAAAGGGTCAAACTACCTGGCCCAAGGCCACGCCTGGGTAGAGCTGAGGGTCTCTCCACAATGGTGGGAAAGCAAATGGTCCCAAGTGCTATTAATACAGGGCTTTGCGCTCTAAGATTTCAGGGATCTCATGATCCCTGATGCATGTTTGGTCAAGAGAGGTTCTGAAGAGACCCACCAGCTTCCAGCCAACAGCTGGCTTTGTCAGGGAAGAAGTTCTACCCGTTTTGTGGGGCTGGAGGCTGAGCCAATGCCAGCTAGGCTACATGGAGGTGGGCTTGACATGGGAGCTGATTCTATTGAGTAACTAAATGAAGGAGAGAGGAAGAAAAGAGAAAGGAAGCACGTTCTCTCTGGGTCCGAGGAAGCAGGGCCCTCAAGGCTACAGCTGGCCGGGGCAAGGAAGAAGGAAATGGGCCTACAGCAGGTTCTCTACTGAGGCCATCCCAGGGCCTAGCATGCCCACCCAGCCTGAACCTGATGTGACCAGGGACAAAGCAGGGGCTTGGCTCCTGGTGTGGGGGAAGTGGCAGCAGTGATCTTCCTTGTGAAGAGCTGGCTTGGCTGATGGACTAAAGGACCCTGACCTTCCTTCCTAAAGGAAATGAGCTGGATGGGGTATGTCCCCTGCCAAAGCTTAATGACAACCTGATTCTTGAGTGAGATGAGTCAGTGGGTCTAAGTCAAGGTTTCCTCACAAGAAGCCCATCATCCTGCTCTTCCTCTCCACTGTGACATGGTGGTGCAAGGGCTACCGGCTGGCCGAGTCAAATATGGCGCACACAGCCTCTTTGGGGCAAGACAAGTTGCTATATAGTTTCAATTCATAGTTGATATACAGTACATAGAGTTGGTGATGTCAAGTATCCTACTCTGGCCCACTGTGTGCACAGCAGGGAATGTAAACCACTGAAGCATGCCTTAATTCATTGTCACTTAATATATATCTACTGCACACCAGTGAACACCAGTCCCTGGAAACGCTTCAGTGAACACGCCACCTACCCCCAGAGGAACGTCTTAGGGTCCAGCGGGCCCAAGCAGCAAGTAAACAGGAAACTGACGGCTGGGTGAGAAGTGTTGCAAGAAGGGAAAGAGCGGGTAGTAAGAAAGCATACAGAGAGGGCCTTGAACCCAACACTGAGATCTATAAACCCATCTGGCGGGGGTGAGGCTTAAGGATCAACACAAAGGCCGAGCAGAAATTAGCCACAAAATGGCAAAAAGGGAGTGAGATTATCCCTAAGCAACAAAACAGCAGATTCTGATATTGGACTTTTTATTACATACAACATTCTTGTTTTCTAAGGTTTTTAAAAAATATACAATATTTCAAAAAGATCAAATAGAATATGATGATAGACGCTCATGTAGCTACTACCCAGTTTTAACAGTTTTAAATATTTTACCCGTGTGTGTAGATATATATATATATGTATGTATATGTATTTTTTTAAAGAAGTAAAATGTTGCTTATGGAGTTCTCCCTTCATCCCCAGAAGTCCCCACCATCCTGTGCTGGGTCTATCACTCCCTCTTTGTTTTTATATATTATCCCCATAAATATTAATCCACGAGCAACATACACTCACATTTTGTGCTTTTCCATTTTTTCTTACATGGTATCACAGTGTATACTATATTTTTGGCAATTGCTTTTTTATACTCAACATGGTGTATTTTAACTGCTGAATAAAATTCAATTGTAATAAATTGTATGACTATTCCATAATTTAATTATCTATTCCATTTTTGATGGACATATAGAATTTTTCCTTTTTTTTTTTTAACCACAGCAACAACAGCCTCTTACTTTCTCTTTGTGCTTGTGTCCACAATATACACCTAGACGTGGAACTGCTGGATTACAGGCATGCGTATCTTCAGTGCTACGGCACATGGCCACCATATTCCTCTGTAGAATCACTGTGCCAATTTATACTCCCACCCATGTGCATGTGTTCCTGCTTCTTCACATCCTTGCCAGTCCTGATGTTATCAAGCTCTTAAATTTCAAAAATCTAATGAGTACAATATCATTTTCTTGCTTTAATCTACCCTTGCCTGGTTGCTAGTGAGTTGACCATCTTTTCATATGTCTAACAGCTATTTCGGTTTCCTCCTCTGTAAATTGCCTGTTCACATTGTCAGCCCATTTTTCTACTGGGTTGTCTATTTTTTAACTGATTTATAAAATTTCATTATATATTTTATTTACTTATTTGCTTTAAGTAAGCTCTCTGCCCAACATGGAGCTTGAACTCACAACCCTGAGATCAAGGGTCACATGTACTACCTACTGAGCCAGCCAGGTGCCCCTGGTTTATACGTTCTTCGGTTTCCTCTCTCCTGCCCTCAGGGATATGTGAAGAGATATGTGAAATGAAGCGTTCATGTTCATTTAGTGTAGGAGATACCTCTACTAAATGGTTAATTACTGGGGCGCCTGGGTGGCTCAGTCGTTAAGCATCTGCCTTTGGCTCAGGGCGTGATCCCGGCATTCCGGGATCGAGCCCCACATCGGGCTCCTCCGCTGGAAGCCTGCTTCTTCCTCTCCCACTCCCCCTGCTTGTGTTCCCTCTCTCGCTGGCTGTCTCTTTCTCTGTCAAATAAATAAATAAAATCTTAAAATAAATAAATAAATAAATAAATAAATAAATAAATAGTTAATTACTGTCCTGGAAATGTTAAAGCCCTGTGGTGACCACAGGCACACTAAACCAAAGACCAGCTTACCATTGGACTTAGGGTGATTGGTTAAATATTTTCTTTTTTGTCCAATTTTTTTGTTTAATTCATTTGATTTGTTTTGGCTTAGAATTTGACTTTTTATCATTGCTTAGAACAATCCTAAAAAAATCTGTAAGGACATAACCACAAATTATCATAATTATTAACACCTTTGTAACTAAATCCATAAGCTATTAGACTAGAAAGTTATCATCTAGCTAAACCTCTTTATTTACAAGTGGTGAACCTGGAGTCTGAGAGGTTAAGTTATTCATTTATGTGTTCATTCAATAGATATTTATTGAGCTTCTACTCTAACAGATATCATTTAGGTGCTTATTATGTACCAGACATTAAGCTAAGAATTTCATATAAATTTAAGAATAAGACATTTAAACATTAGACACTAAAACAAAAATTAGACACATCTGATGTCTCTAACAACAGCTTCAAGAGATAAAATCTGAGAAGTTAAACAGCTTGTTCAAGGTTTATAAGTAGAGGAAAGCAGGATTAAGACACAAAGATGCAAAAAAATTTTTTTTCAAAAAAAAAAGAGAGAGAGAGAAATGCAAAGATTCTGACTCCAGCAATAGGATACATCAGTGATGCTTGGCCTGAGTTCAAAATGCAGAGATATGAACCTTACAGAAGAACAAGGCCCTAGCATTCACACAATTGTATGTTCTTTCACAGGTGAGATCCAGTTCTTCCACTGAAGAGGGCAATGGACGGGCATAAGGAGCTTATGCCCACACCTAATAGAAACTCATCATGGACCTGTGTGGTCAATGATCCAAGACAAAGAGTACTGATATAGACAACCCACCATAGGGTCAGCTCCAGGGACAGAGAAAGGACTTGGACATCATGGTGAACAACAGTCACGGTCCCTGTCCCTCATGGGGCTCACGGTCTGGAGGAGGAGACAGGCATTAAGCAAGTAAGGAAACCAGTGCAACACATAATTACAGAGTGTACTCAATGCTATGAAGGAACAAGGTATTGTGAGAGAGAAGGACTTGTGGGCAAGACACTTACTTTAGAATGTGTAGTCATAAAGCCCCCAATTAATGCTAAAACTGAGATCTGAATGAGGTAGCCATGTCACAGGTCAGGAGAAAAGCATGTGCAAAGGCTCTGTGAATGGAAGGGAAAAAATATCTCTGTGAATGCAACAGGGAGAGTGAGGTAGAAAGTGGCTCACGATAAAACTGGAGGTAGAAACAAAGGACAGCTTACCCGGGGCCCTGAGGCTGTGTTAAGAGTTGAACTCTGTCCTCAATGTAATTGGGGCGACATTGGTGGGTTTAAGGAAAGGAATCACATGGCTCAATCCTTTACTCTGGTCACTCTGATGGAGAATGGACTACTGGGGGGCAGGATGGGAACAAGGGACTAGTTCTCCAGTTTAGGAGTGATGGTGGCTTGACTTAGGCTGGAACTCGCAGTGAAAATTAGGTAGAAGCTGATGGATTAAAGATATATTTTGGAAACAGAACCAACAGGGCTTGCAATAGAATGCAAGGTATGGTATAAGTGAGACAGAAGAATCAAGAATGACTTTAAGATTTTAAAAAATATATGAATAAAGAACTGTCTAGAATTGTTTCTCAAATGTTTCATGATTTGTCTTGAATTTTGAAACTTAACAAACCCTCTCCAGTGAGAAGTGTGAGGGGGAGAGAAGGTCACATGATCATGACTCTTCTCTAAGGAACTGTAAGGCAGCCTGGGACTAAGACTTTGAATCTTTTCTGGAAGTCCCTTAGAGCATCCTTCGACTGGGAAGGAATCTGGAATCCTTGACCTCTGATCTCTGGCTCCCTCAGATGGTTCTTAAATAGGCAGATCCAGTTGGCTTTTTATGGAATAAGACATTCGGAGACATGACTGCCACCCACTTTCGGTAGCAGCAGCAAACTACTAACATGTATGATAAGTACCAACTCTTGACCTAGAAAACTCACTAAATCCTGGAATTCAGCCGCTGCAGAGCAACTCCTAGATTGACATGAGACATCTGTAGCTCCACCAAAGCTTTGTACAGAATCTAAGACATGGGCATAAGCTGCATGAAGCTGTAAGATGTTAGTTCTAAGCTGCAAAATGAGAGTTCATGAATATTATTTAAGCTTTCAGCCATTTTTTTTAGAGGTGGGGCAGAGGGAGAGGGAGAATCTTTTTTTTTTTTTTTTTTATTTGACAGAGACAGCCAGTGAGAGAGGGAACACAACAGGGGGAGTGGGAGAGGAAGAAGCAGGCTCATAGCGGAAGAGCCCGATGTGGGACTCGATCCCTGAACGCCAGGATCACGCCCTGAGCCGAAGGCAGACGCTTTAACGACTGTACCACCCAGGTGCCCCGGAGAGGGAGAATCTTAAGCAGGCTCCATGCTCAGTGCGGAGCCCGATGCAGGGCTCCAACTTACGACCCTGAGCTCATGACCCAAGCTGAAATCAAGTCGGATGCTTAACCAACTGAGCCACCCAGGCGCCCCTAACCATTCAGACATTTTAAGAAATCAATGTCAGTCCACGCTGAAAATGTGTTTCCTATTTTTTCAGCATATTCCACTTAAACTCTCAATCTTCTCTGGATTATCGCCTTTCGCTTCCAGGACCTCCTCAAGGCTTTCATCTGGTTCCTGCTTGACTGGGGAGAAGACGTGGGAAGCTCTTGACCTGACCCTGGCCTCTGCTCCTTTATCCTTTGCTATTTCCTGTCTCCTGTTTTCTCTGCGGGAGCAGCTCTTGTTCACATATTTCAAAAATTGGAAGCCTTAGCATAGAAGGAGTGAGGAACCAGGGGACAGCGGAGGAAGGACAAGAAGGAACACAACCCACTTTACATGTAAATAGAATGTTAACTATCATAGAAATCATTGCTGTAATCACAAACTTACATGCCTAGAGTGTGATTTTTCAGGCATTTTGAAATGCTCGAAAACCACTTAGCTTAAGGGCAAAGCAACCCAAAAAGAAACGGCGGCTGCCTCCATAGCATTTCCTAATTTATAACGTACTTTTGCAGACATGATTTCACTTCCCACTAACCTTTAGTAAATCCAAGTCCTCCACTTGTGACTAAAGCAGCTCCCCAAAGTTACCCCAAAGCAACTGCAAGACGCCAAACAGACCTCTCCCTGACTTATCTTTTTTACCAGCTCTGGTCCGTTGGTAGGAGAAATACAGCAGGCCGTGGTGAGTCGAGCCGCCAGGATCTGTCTGGGTTCCGCGGTCCTGCCCGGAGCAATGTGAGCATGACTGATGTTGGCGCAGGCACAGGATACAGTGTTGGAACAACTGCAGACATTCACCAACCCTACTCCGACCTAGTCCAGCATCTCGATGCACACCAGTAAAGGGCCACTTCTGTTTCTAAATTGAAGGCAGGCTTACTGAGAGTCCTTTCAGTTCAAAGATAAATATTCTTGCTCTCCAATTCATTCCAGGACTCTTTTTTTTTTTTTTTAAAGATTTTATTTATCTGACACACAGAGAGAGATTGAGCACAAGCAGGGGGAGCAGCAGGCAGAAGATGAGAGAGAAGCAGGCTCCCTGCCCAGCAGGGAGCCCTACATGGGTCTCAATCCCAGGACCCTGGGATCATGACCCGAGTCAAAGGCAGACGCTTAATCACCTGAGCCGCCCAGGCGCCCCCATTCCAGGACTCTTTAACCCATGGCTAAGTGTGTGTCTGCACTTGAGTTCGTATGCAGAAAAGAAAAATCTGTTCTTTGCAAAAGGCCCACCTCAATTACAAAAGGACACTCAAAAGTATTATCAGGTTATCTCATCAAAAAAAAAAAAAAAGTATTATCAGAACTCCTACTCCTAACCTGAGACAGCTAGCCAGTAAGTGATGGAGCCAGGATTCGGAGCTGGTGTATCAAGGGATTAATTTAACTGCTACAAGGAGCCTCTGAACTCAGTTACCATCAGGGGTCAGGCAGACAATATAAATGTGTGAAATGCTGGGTGGAAGACACTAGAGGGTAGGAAGACAGGTGAAACAGACTCTGCATGCCAATCTGCAGGCATTCAAGGAATTGCTTTTCTCAAAAAAAAAAATATCTGTAGGCACCTGTCGGCAACCTTGCCCCATTATACCATTAGCGGAAACTATTGCTAATTGCCATCTTTCAGGGGCGCCTGGGTGGCACAGTCGTTAAGCGTCTGCCTTCGGCTCAGGGCGTGATCTCAGCGTTATGGGATCGAGCCCCACATCAGGCTCCTCCGCTGTGAGCCTGCTTCTTCCTCTCCCACTCTCCCTGCTTGTGTTCCCTCTCTCACTGGCTGTCTCTATCTCTGTCAAATAAATAAAAAATCTTTAAAAAAATTGCCATCTTTCAAAGCGTTTTGACACATTCATCTTTTAAATAAATAGTCTTAAAATGGTGCTCTGAATCTGGGCAGAAATAAAGTAAAAGATGTAGTTTAAGTGTCCTAAAGAAGGAATAAATCAAGACTAGTGGGGTGTAGAGGTGTGAAAGCAAATCCAATCCAGGAAAGCTTTCAGGAGGAGGTGGCATTTGAGCTGAGAAAGATGGAATGCTTCTTGTAGATTATGGAAGAGAAGAACCTCTCTAGATAAAAGAAATAGCAATGAGCAAAAAAGAAGAAAGCTTGGCTATTCCAAGAGAATAAACAGGGCACCTGGTTGGCTCAATCAGTGGAGCATGTGACTCTTAATCTCAGGATTGTAGGTTCAAGCCCCATGTTGGGTGTAGAGATAACTTAAAATATTTAAAAAATTAGTTAAATAAAACAAAATCTTTTTAAAAAGAAGAAGAAACAGCCTCATTTTGTTGGAGAATAGGGTACAAAATCGTGGAGTTAGAGAGAAAAGTATGGAAAACCATCATGGTCAAGGCCCTTGACTGCAAAGCTAAGGAGTCTGGCATTTATGGCTCGGGCTTGGAAGGTAGACAGGTCAGGGAATGGGTTTTCTAGGAGATAAATCTGCTATGTTGATCTTACAGACTTTTTTCTCTTAAGTAAGCTCTATGCCCAACATGAGCCTTGAACTCATGACCCCAAGATCAAGAGTCACATGCTCTACTGACTGAGCCCGCCAGGCGCCCCATGATCTTACAGACTCTTTCTTAAGCATACATTTTTCCTAGGTAACTTCAATCTGAAAAATATGTCATTATTCTTAGCATATGTTTTTTAAAAGTAAACTTGGTCACCATAAATGTATATGAGAAAAGGGGCACAAAACTAGCAAATCCAGCAAATGTGGCCATCTGTTTCCACAGCTCTGAGTACAGATCAGCAAAAATAGCATTTTTAAAACCACAGAACTATAGCTGAAATCATTTCCAGTGTAGGATTCCACAAATGAATACTTATAATTTTTTTAATCTAGCATCTTCAATAAAACATATCATCTACAGGACATCGTGAAAAACTATCATCTGTTGCATTATAAATGCAAGGAGTGAAAAAGGAGGGGAGGGAGAGAGGAAGGAAAAGAAAGGGTATGTAGCTTGTCAGAAATGTAAATCAAATGTCAGAAGTGACCTTTTTAAAAGTAATGACGAAGGAAAAGAAAAATATCAAACAATCTGTTCTGAACTTTTACGAAAAAGCCGTAAAGGGTAAAAAAAAAAAAAAAAACCTGAAATTTGGAGTCGGAGAGGCTATGTTGGAATCTCAACTCTCTTTTCTTTTACTCTATATTCTTGTGATGAGCTAAATGTCCTCATCTCTAAAAGAATAATATTATTTATTTCTTTAATGGTTATGAGGGATAAAATCATTGCATGGTATCATGTATCACGTATATTCGTGTCTTTCCTTCCTGTGGCAAGGAGGGGATGTGGCTGCCACCTTGAGCTTGTGAGCAGTTATTTTACAAATCCATCCGTTGCTTATGTTCTCCCAACACATGGAGGGAGTCTAAATGCTGACCCAGTCAGCAGGAGGCTTCATGCAAGGAGAGGGGGGCAGTGGCACCGAGAACCCCAGAGACCAGATAATAATCATCATATTCCACCGCGGCGGCATGAATCAAGTGACTGCTCGGGGGGGGGTATTACTGTACTCCCCCCTTTCCTTTAGATTCATATTAAAATTAGTGGACACCCTTGAGCATGCCATATGAGGTCTAGCAGGGAAGATACAGAATGGAGGTCCAGGGAAAAGCCATCCGGAGATTTTAAATGTATTAAGGCAAAGCACAATGACGATAATCTACTGGAAATTCATTCTTTTGTCCACTAATATTTACTGAGCACCTGTCTGGGGCCAGGTACTAGGTAGACTATGGGGACAGGTCTGTTAACAAAATGAACAAAAATCCCTGCCCTCATGGAACTGACGTCCTAGTGGAGAAAGAGAGAGACAACACACAAAATCAAAATGTTAATGCGGTAGTACGCTCGAAGTTCGTGAGAGGCAGACTGCCGATCACAATCTACATACACAAGTGGAAAAGCGGCAGGTGTATACTTGAGGTAAAGTATGGTTAACCGTGGTTATTCTTGGAGCACAAGCCACTCGTGACAAATGAAGGGCAGGGATTTTTGTGGAAAAGAGTAAAATGGAAGCCGCACAAGGAAGACATAAGAATAGCATGATTCTGAGAGAGGAAAAGAGAGACATGTACATGTATAGGAATCTCTAAATATGTCTGCACTACCTTAGGAAAGAAATTCGGAGAGGCATGTTTCAGAAGCAAGATGGAGAAAGCGATTCCTTTCTTACTTGTTACAGTCTCTCTCTCTCTTTTTTAAGGCTTGTATTTGTTTATTTGGGAGAGAGAGAGAGAAAGAGTGAGAGCACAAGCTGGGGGGAGGGTCAGACGCAGACCCCCCACTGAGCAGGGAGCCCACATGCCGGGTCACCAGGTAGAGACTCCTGTCTCAAAGCACGTGTCTCAAAGCAGCCTTCCAAATGCATCCTCTTCCCTCCAGTCCGCCTGCCACTGTCCCGGGTCAATCTCGTCATCTCTGCCCTGGACGACTGCACACCTCTCCTTACCGGTCCCAGCCTGTCCTCCACAGGGCTAGGTTTACTTCTCAAAACACAGACTGGATTCTATCACTACCTTGAATCTTTCATGACAACTGGGTCAAGTCCAGTCTCTGCACTGCTCCCCAGACTCTTCCGCGTCTAGCCTCACCTACCTGAGGTAGATAACGATTCCTGACTACGAACGATTCCCCCGCTCCTCTTTACTAACAGAACCCTAATTTTGTGCAATTAATGAACAGAGACCCCTGATCTCATGCTTTCATCCCAAGGATGCTCATGAGTTGGCACATAGTATGCAATCCTTTGTTTTGAATTATTATTTTTTTTTACTAAATGAATGAATGGTATAAATTAGTCATGTTTATATTGTTCCTCTTCCCAAGTGATTAGTCTACAAATCATCATGTGACCCAGCTTGGCTAACAGAGATATTAGAAGAAGCAAGCCTCATCCTTCCTGCTTGGGACTCACTTGTGCAAGGAGCTACAGCAGCCATCTTGGAACCATGAGGTCACAACCCAAAAAGTCAAAACCAACATGCTAAGGATGAGAGAATATCATGAGATGACAGCCTGGATTACAGGTGATATAGATCCAGCCACTCTGGAACTTCTTACTTCCAAATCCTTATTAGTGAGACATCAAAATATCTTTATTGTCTAAATGGGACTTAGTTAATGTATCTATGAATTATTTGAAAATCTCATTAAAGTGAAAATTCTGATTCAGTCGGTGTGAGGTGGGGCCTGAGAACCCATGAGGTGGTGTTGCGGTCTGAACAGCCACATTCTGAGAAAGGAGGATATGAGCCGCTATAAACTGAGCATTCTATTACTCTGCTGCTTTTAGCTGAAATCATCCTTATTGTCCGCTGTCCTTCCCTACAGAGCAAACTGACCACGCTAACATCCAAACTTCTTTAAGATTTTGTTTATTTATTTGTCAGAGAGCAAGAGCACAAGCAGGGGGAGCGGCAGGCAGAGGGAGAAGCAGGCTCCCCACTGAGCAGGGAGCCCAATGCGGAACTCGATCCCAGGACCCTGGGACCATGACCCTAGCCGAAGGCAGACGTTTAACCGACTGAGCCACACAGGTGTCCCACCATCCAAACTTCTCAATGTACACAGTTTCCCAGACTTGGCTCATGCTCTCCCCTCCCTCGAAGGAGCTTCTGTACATTTTACCAGGATTCTCTACACATCAGCCTCGGTTACTTTTCTCAGTCGTTTTAACTTATTTGCACTTACTTGCAATCATGTTTCTCTACAGCCTTTTATCCAAGTCATTATTAAGCAATGAAAGGGACAGGTTTAACAGATAAAATGATTTGGAAAGATCTCACACTTAACAGCAAAGTGGTAGATTTTGTATATCATATTACATAACCTGTATGTTCTGCTTCAGTACCGTGGGAATTTAAAACTACGTAAGCAGTGTTCTATTGCCAGTAATGACAGGCACGTGCCACTCCTCGATTAAGCCTTAATTGCACATCGCATTCTGATGCTTTTTTAAAAAGTCTGATATTAATATGTACCCGCTTAAAAAACATACTCCGAAGCATTCTTCGTGATCACTCCCAGATTAAAAGCACTATCCCTCTCTTATCTAAGGAATTCCTACCTGCCTCTCTTTCATTAATTAACATGTTTTTCATACCACACTATATTCCCAAGTATCCTTTTTAATATTATTCCAAAATTTAGCATTCATACTTTTCATCCTAACTTTGCCAGAAAAGGCATCAAATCACCTGATTTGAATGCAGAATGTGCCTGAGTGCCAGGGTGGGAGAGACATGGGCAAGTGTGTGGGTAACAGTCCCTAGGGCTGTCAGAGACCTCACACCAATCAGCACACGGTGATGACTGCACATCCTCAGTCGAATGAGTGGATTTGCCTTGATTTCCCCTGTAAATTAGCACAGCTTTTCTGCAGCCCAGTCAACTCAAAGCCATCACATTATCTGTGCACACAACAAGGGCGGGAGAAATGACGGAAAAACCAGGCCTCAGAGATGGAGGTCTTCATTCACATTCTTGCAATGACTGCCCAAGATCATCGGCCCAATCACGAGGACTTTAAATCATACACTGCAAAAGTTAAAAATCTAAAAACGATTCTGAGCCATCCTCCCCTGATTGAGTGAAGACCACAACCAAATCTCAAAGAACAGTGTGAAGACGCAGGATAAACTGTCTGGAGATCGCTGGTGTGAACGGGAGGCCCTTGGGCTCTGCGGTCTCCACCTTGCTGACACCAGTAGCTCAGGGCTGCTTTCTAGGTAGGTCCTCCCCACCTTCACCTTCATCTCCTTGCAAGGTCGCCCAGAGTAATTGGGTTTTATTACAATCAAGGGAAAGGCTTATTCATAGCCTGCGGACTCGTAGGTATTAATCTGTAGATTGGTTGTGCACTCACAGAGCAGGGGCCATGGGAAAAACCCACGTCCATTATCAACTGAACTTCAGGGTAATTTTCCAAAACTTAAACCTTTTAATGACTTCTTCCTCGGGGCAAAGACTGTGACCCCTTTCTAGATCATGTGTTTTATTTATTCTCCTGGACAAATACTATCTGTTTACTGAACAGATACTCTGATAAAAATTCTTCTGCTTTGTGTTGTTTAAACATGAAGGACAACAGATTTTCAAATAAGCAAGGTCCAAATGGGGTTAAAAATGCATACTATCGGTCAGCCATCTATATTCCTCACTTACAATAAATAACAAAATTCCATCAATTCAATATAAAGTTTTCCTGCATAGAGACCATCAAGGCACTTTTCCATGAGTCAAAAAAAGAAAACTTCACCAACTCTGCAAAAGTTGTTATGCTTTATAATACCTAAATGCACGGTATCAGGCCCTCTGCACAAAGATTAACATAAAATCTTCTTAACAATACTTTGTGGTAGGTTCTGTGATGATACCCACTTTACAGATGAAGGAACTGAGGCCCAAAGGGATGACGTCATTCACCCAGGGCCATTTAGAAGTAGAACAGCAGCTCAGACTGACTCCAGAGCCCGTGACCTCTTCACATGGTTAGCCTGCCCTAAGATTATATTGAATAGCACTGTCCTGGCTTCTCAATTCAGTTCCCCCCAAAACAGGCCCTGAGAAAAGAAATTGCGCGCAGGGCACATGTCTGGATAGAAATCCCCAGAAGTGCAAGTGACAACACAGGAAACAAAGAAAAGCCCCTAAGCGTGTGGTCACGAAGGGGATACCTCTCGGGGCCACTGGGGGTTCAACTGCACTGGGGAACTGGAGGAATCCCGGAGAAGAGGGGTGAGCACACTGCAGCCAGCAGGTCAAAGCCCACCCACCGCCTCCTCCTGTAAAGAAAGTTTAACTGGCACCTAGCCCAGCTCATTCCCCTCGCAGGGTCTGCGGCTGCTCTCCTGCTGAAAGGGCAGAGCTGAATAGCAGCAACAGAGACCATGTGGCCTGGCAGGTTGAAAACATTTACTAGCTAGCCCTTAAGAGAAGAAGTTTGCTGACCTCAGATGTAGAACATGCCGGAGAAGGGAGGGAAGCTGAGTGTTTATTTACCTATTAGTTCCGGGTTGCCCTGGGGTCATTAGATCCCCAGCACTGCCAAGCTGCCCTCAAGCAAACTGAGCTCACCCCTGGGGCTTCTGAGAAAGCCTGGGGCTGAGAAGCAGAGAGACGTGCTGGCTAAAATGAGAAGCCACCGCCAGGCAGCAACAGCACAGGCTGCGTCCCACCTCTCTGGGCCTCAAAGCCTCTTCTATCACAAAAATAATAATCATATTTAGCACAGAGATTAGTGTAAAATTATGCTGGAATTACATTGTATATTGGAAAATACACTCAAAAAATTAAAAAGAGCTCAATAAACGTTATCAGTTATTTTGCAAATAATTTTCCTCAACATTAGTACTAGGAAACACTATCATCATCACCTATAGCCTCGGTCTAAATTCTTTACCACAAGGGCACGTATGTCAAGAGTCCGCGCATAGACTGTTAAGGTGGGGTAAACCAGAAGCCTGCAAATAAACAGAGAGGCTTCTGCCTACAACTGATACCCGTCTCTCCCTTTACCACTTAAAATCATCATCAGTTGCTTAAACAAAACTGATTTCTCGAGAATGGCAACATTATTCATAGTCACCAAAAAGTGGAAGCAAGCCAAATGTCCATCAACTGCTGACCAGATGAACAAAATGTGGTCCATCGGGACATAGGAATGTTATTCAGCCACGAAAAGGAGTGAGATACTGATACACCCTACAACACGGATGAACTTTAAAGCCGTTATACTAAGTGAAAGACGCCAGATACAAAAGGCCACCTGTTGTATGATTCCATTGATGTGAAATATCTATAGGGACAGGACGTAGATGAGAGCGCTGGGGAGATTGAGTGGGGTGAAGGGGAAGATGGAGAGTGACAGCTCATAGGTACAGCGTGTCTTTTGGGGAGTGCCAAAATTGTTATAAAATTCACTTGTGATGATTGCACAACCCTGTGAATATACCAAAACCACTGGATTGCATACTTGACATGACAAAGTTTATGGGATGTGAATCCAAAACTGAATGAGAAGAGGCAGGCTCCTGTACTCAATAAAGAATGTGCCCACAAAATGTCCCCAGTGGACGCTTGTCTCCTGCTCGTCCGTCGCCCTTCATTCCCCCTTGCTGTCTCCCAGGCAGGTTGCCTCCTACAGTCTTTTTTCTGGGCCCACTCCTTCTTCTAGCTCTGTCTTC
The DNA here is from genome assembly GCF_024610735.1 of Ursus americanus. Taxonomy (NCBI): domain Eukaryota; kingdom Metazoa; phylum Chordata; class Mammalia; order Carnivora; family Ursidae; genus Ursus; species Ursus americanus. The sequence continues at coordinate 53,559,206 of NC_142134.1, forward strand.
ACACTGTGGGGTTCAGGTCTTGGAGTGTGACTGCATTCTGGCTATGCCACCAGTTGGCTGTGTGACCTCGGGCAAGTTACTTAACCTCTCTAGGCTTTAGTTTCCTCATCTATAAAACAGACAATAATAGTGCCTACCTTGTATTGTTGTTACTAGTATTATTAACGGACACTTACTGAGCACTTACTGTCTCATAAGCCCTATTCTTTTCTTTGGAGGTTTTTTGTTTAACATTTATTTACAATAAATGCTACATAAATTTAAAGTCTACGATTTGAGGTGTTTTAACAGATGAACGTATCTGTGAAACCAAAACAGCTTACCAAACATTCCTATCGCCCCCAAAAGTCCATGTGCCCCCTTGCCATCTATCCCTTCCTCCACCCCATGCACCACCAAATACTGATCTCTTTTCTCTGTTAAAGATTAGCTGGCATTTTCTAGAGTTTTATATAAATGGAATTAGAACGATTCTGACATTTTCCACATCACTCGGTGCATCTTTTTTACTGGTGAGTAGCATTCTACTTGCCACCTGTTGATGGACATCTGGCTTGTTTTCAGTTTCTGGGCTGTTTTCCATTTGGGGCTATGACGGATAAAGCTGCTAGGAGCCCTGGTGAACGAGACTTGTGTGGACATGTGTTTTCATTTCCATGTAGAACCCTGTGGCTGTACCAACAGTTCGTAAAACTCAGGAGAGCACCTGGCTCATGGCCCACAGACTGAAAAGGAAAGCAGAATCAGCATGGCCACCAATTGCCCTCCCCAACACCCTTTCCAGGCACCGCTGCCCCCCCCCCCCCCCCCGCTGCCACCACCACAGCTCCCAGTTCTCGTCACTGCGGCCACCACTGTGCAACTTCCTTTTCCTGCCGCTGATGCCTTGAATTCTTTTCCCTGGGCAGCTGCTGACCCTTCAATGCCCTGGTCATGGTCTAGCCTCTCTCTGGAGACACAACAGAGCTGTTCACTTCCTGCTCAGACAAAACAAGGGTGGTATTTTAACAGATGCTTACGATACTGAGTTTTCCAACATGTCTTGTCTACTGAGGATTGTTTGTATAACAAACAAGCCACCAAGGCAAGGGCAAATGTAACCCCAATGAAAACATCAGAGTTCATTGTTGTCACCTCTTTTTAAATGTTCCCACTTGAACTAGTACCTTTTTTTTTAAAGAGCCAATATTTCTTTGTAAAATATGATGGCTTTCCGTCATATGGACCACTACTTTGTTATAATTACTTGTATTGTGATATACATTTTTAAAGATTTATTTATTTATTTGAGAGAGAGAAGAGAGAGCCCTCGTGTGCACACACATGGGCACGCGTGAGTGGGGGGAGGGGTAGAGGGAAAGGGAGAGAGAATCCCAAGCAGACTCCCCGCTGAGCACAGAGCCCAATGAGGGGCTCGATTTCATGACCCTGAGATCATGACCTGACCCGAAATCAAGAATCAGACACTTAACTGAGCCACCCAGGTGCCCCTTGTAAAATGAGATTTTTAAATGAAGACCCTTCTCTGTTATCAAAATGTCCACAAAATGTCCATAAAAAGCCGACTTTTATTTTGGCTGAGTTTCCTAACTGGAATTATCTCAATTAATCCACATATAAAAATTTCAACCCGTATCTGCTTATTAAATTCTATCAAAAAGTGACCTGAAATTTATCCTGAGTGTAAAACAGAACTACAATGGCAGTTCTGGTACTAATACAGCATGAATTTCAGACATAAAGGTTTTGTACAGGAATCCTGATGTCTCATCTAAATCTTACCTTATCTGCTCCCTTCCATGTAGAAATATTTGATACAGAAGCAGCACGAGGCACGATTCACAGACTACATAAGCAGCAGCTTTCCTCGACGGAATCCTGGTCACGTGACCACAGCAACGCAGGCTGGAATGAAGGGCTAGACTTGCTTCCAGGTTCTTGAAAGGTTACAACTGGATACTTACGTTGGGGCTAATCTCGCCCCATCTGGGTCAGCCACGTAACAATCCAAGACACATCTATCCAACCTCACTTAAGTATAGGATTCAGCTTACAACTTGAACGGATGGTGGGTCACGTATCTTAAGAATACTGATCTTTAATGGCTAGTTCTGCTTTGTTAAAATTCAACTTGCTTCTTTGAGCAGCCGTCTGTTCTTTGTGGGAAATGGTCTTCAACAAAAGCGTCTTCTGTACGCACTGTCCAGCGACATGGGGCACCTGAGCGCGGCTTCCCGGACCCTACAGAACAGCCAGCCGCCAGCCCAGCAAGGGAAATTCACAGCTGCACACCCAGGATGACTTCCCTGGAGCTTGGTCGAGGATGGGTTCATTCTAGAACTTTATTTCTTTAAAATCCAAGCAAAGCATTATTTCAGATAATTTTTGTTTTTTTAAGAAGAAAAGAACTCTCCACAGGAGACATCCTGAATGGGAAGTTGTCTCCTTGGCAACGCAAATCAACTAAGGCAGAGCGAGTACCTTCCCTCCAACAGAACTCAAATTGTGCTCACCCATCAAAATGACAGATGCCATCACCAGGCTTGAGATTCCAAGCAACCACTTGATTCCCAAGTAAGAAATACCAGATAATAAGCCCTATATGTAACTTATGAACACCTGGTAATAGCTGTGAAGTCCAGCCCTGTGTGGTTTAAGAAGCAATTCTTATCCAAGAGGTTTCTTGAAGAAGTGTGTAAGAACATATTCCCAGCTGATAATCAGGGTTATTTCTTGTGGTGAAATGGGGATTGGGAAGTAGGGAGTAAACATAACGTTTTATACTTTACAAACTTCTGAACTGATTGTAATTTTAAGAGTATTTATGATGAAATAATTTAGTTTTTTAAGATTTTATTTTATTTTATTTGACAGAGAAAGAGAGCGAGAGAGCAGGTATACAAGCAGGGGGAGCAGCAGAGGGAGAGGGAGAAGTAGGCTCCCTGCTGAGCAGGGAGCCAGACACAGGGCTCCATCCCAGGACCCTGGGATCATGACCTGAGCCAAGAGCAGACACTCAACCGACTGAGCCACTCAGACACCCCTATGATAAAATAATTTAAATGAGAAAATACTTTTCTTGGTTCTCCATTTTTCTGCCCGGTCCTCCCTCAGTGGACACTTAGAGCTTTTGGGGGGCTGACCTGCACTGAATGTCTTACTTACTTACTTACTGAATCTCGAACAGGTGGCGGCATGGCCCCCTCTGCTGACAGGGGACAAATATGTACTCTCTTCCTCTTTCTGGCAGCTACTGAACAGGGAGCCAACATTGGTTCAGTCAGGTGTTCCTGTCGGGGGCTTTGAATCTTGAAGGAGTCAAGTCAGGTCACGGGGTCAGTGAGACCGGACTCACAGGAGGGCAGTGCGTAGGAGCCCCGTGTCACTGCAGCTAATGACCAGTGGTGGCAGGGCCAGGGACAGCAGTGTCTGGCAGCAGTGGTACCAGGGGTGGTTCCTTTGCAGGGTATTTCTGTGACGTCACCTTGGCTGTGGTTCCCCTGCTCCCCTCCTCTTGGTTGCTGTTCAATTCAAGGCTTGATTCTCTGGTCTTTATGTTGATTCTGTGAATGACCCTGTATCTTTCTAGTAAATCCTTTTTCTGCTTCCATCAGCCAGGATTGGTTCTGGAAGCCTGACCCACAATTTGTTCATTCATTCATTCATTCATTCACTTGTTCAGTAAAGTGATTCTTAACTGGCTAATATGGTTAAACACCGCTCTAGGCACAGAGATTTTGCGTGAACAAAACAAAAATTCATTCCCTTGGGAAGCTTATATTCCAGTGGATCTCACTTCTTTCCGACCCTGCCTTCCTTTAACCTTTCTCCGGAGGTCTGTTTCACTTTGATACTATCCCTCTAGCCCTCAGCCAGCTAGCCTTCCTCAGCTCACTTTGACGTGAAGGAAGCCAGGACCTTTTCATGTCTTTCTGGCCTTGTTCTTGAGTTCAGGACACACCCTACACTTCGATACCATGACTGGTCATTCACTGTCGTGCCATAAACACTTACTAGCCCCTGGACTACTCAACTCTGCTAGGAGCTGGAGATGTAATGCTGAACTAGTCACTGCCCTCAAAGGGTTCGCCATGTAGCAGCAAAGACAGACAAGAGACTTTTAAGTAAGCGGTATGCAGGTGATCTGTGCCAAAGGAAAGGAAGGGTGGCGACCCAGAGAGACGTAATAGGAACATCTTACCCAGTTTAGGAAGGAGTCAGAGAAGGCTTCCTGGGGGAAAGTGATGTGTAAGGTGGGATCTGAGGATGAGCTACCGTTAGCCAGCTGGAGGATACAGAGCATAACAGTCAGCAGGAAGAATGCACGCAGTATTCTAGAAGTAAGAGAGAGCATGGCACATTGGAGAAAATGGAAGGGGATCACTATGGCGGGGTCATGAGATGTAAGCAGGCACGAGGGGTGGAATAATGGCTTAGGGGAGGGGCGCCTGGGTGGCGCAGCGGTTGAGCGTCTGCCTTCGGCTCAGGGCGTGATCCTGGCGTTATAGGATCGAGCCCCACATCAGGGGAGCCTGCTTCTTCCTCTCCCGCTCCCCCTGCTTGTGTTCCCTCTCTCGCTGACTGTCTTTCTCTGTCAAATAAATAAATAAAATCTTAAAAAAAAATGGCTTAGGAGAGACTGCAGAGGCAGATCAAGAATCTTAGTAGCGTTCCACACCCTTCTTCTCAATCAGAAGCCATACAAGAGCTAAGACAGAGGTGGCCACAGAAGGCTGTGTCATCAGATCGGCAACTCAGAAAGATCCCTTGGATGCTGGGTGGAATGAATGGAGAGGGGAAACACAGAGGCCTTGAGATTGTTTCAGAGCTCACCAAAGTAGTCCAGAATAGAAAGACTATATCCTGAACTAGTAGGTAGGAGAGATGAAAAGAAGGAGAAGTATTGGAGAGACACTTACTGGTTACAACCAAGAAGACTTTCTGGTTGGGCTGGATACAGGGTGGATAAGGAGGGTGAGAAGCAGAGACAACACCCAGGTGTCTGATTTGGGTAGCCAGGTGGACAGTGAGTCTTTAATCAAAAAGAAATGAAATGCTAGGTATGCCTACTGGCTCAGTCGGTTAAGCACCCAACTCTTTTTTTTTTAAGATTTTATTTATTTATTTGACAGAGAGAGAGGCAGAGAGAGAGGGAACACAAGCAGGGGGAGTGGGAGAGGAAGAAGCAGGCTTCCCGCTAAGCACCGAGCCCGATGTGGGGCTCCATCCCAGAATGCCAGGATCATGACCTGAGCCAAAGGCAGGTGCTTAACAACTGAGCCACCCAGGCATCCCAAAGCATCCAACTCTTGGTTTCAGCTCAGGTGATGATCTCAGGGTCATGGGATCTAGTCCTACGTCAGGTTCTGTGCTCAGCAGGGAGTCTGCTTGAGATTCTCTCCCTCTCCCTTTACCCCTCCTCCCTCTTTCTCTAATAAATAAATCTTTTTAAAAAATGAAATGCTAAAGAGGAAATGACTTCAGTTTGGTCATGTTCAATTTAAAGTGACCGAGGACAACTATTTGATCCCAGCTGTATATGTGGGTCTGGCTTTCAATGCAGAGACGCAAGGTAAAGGACGGGGTCTAGGATCATACGGACAGTCACTGAGATCACAGGAATAGCTGAGATGACCTGCAGTTAGTACAGTCATGGGCTGGACTATATTACTATTATAAAGCCCCTCCCTGGGGAAAAGGAGATTTTACCACCTTGTTGATGTCATGTTTGGTCATGTTACTTGTTTTGACCAATGACATGCAAATGGAAAGGGTGTGTGTCACCTCCCTTACGTGCACAAGCTCTGTGGCCAGCTCAAGGTTCTCCATGGTCTCTTTTCCATCTGCTATGACAAGCAGCAACATTTCAGACAGAGGCCACTCAGTGAACCTGGGTCTCAGAATAAAGATTATAAGCAACCAAGCAATAATGATAAATACTTATTGTTGTAAATCACTGAGATTTGGAGATCATGGGTTATTACAGCAAAACCAAGCCTACTCTAACTGATACAGGTGGGAAGAGAAGCACGTCTGTGACAGAGCCCTGAGGAAAAGCAACGTTTAAGGGTCAGTAGATAAAGCAGAGGGGACAAAGAAAGAGCACTCCTGCCCCAGCCTCTGACTTGTAGAAACTTCTGCAAATTAGCAGACTCCTCTCTGATGGCCAACTCGGGTTTCCACCCTCACAAAAGCAGACCCCTCTTCTTTTTCCTGCTCACTCTGCTCCTTTGCCTTTTGTCAGAAGCCATTTGCATTCATTGTCAAGCCTACGGACACCCACTCAGCACAAGGAGCCTCTGGGGACAGATGACAGTAGAAGCAACATGTCTTCATCCCCTCCCTCCAAATCTGTCCCTGCCTTGGTCTGGTCTGTGACTTCCTCTCTTCACTCCCTCCAGTTTTTGACCAATTTCTTGGATTTCTTTCTGGCCAACCTTATCATTGGTCTTGGACCCATCCTTTGTCCAGGGTTGTCTGGGTCGCCTGATGCGTACCAGCCCCTGGCACAGCCTCCGGGACAGCCTGCACCCATGGTACCCATGTCCACTCTGACTCATCCCGAGCTTCTGGTCTTGGCTCCCAGATACGTTTCCAGACAAACAGTTGTCTGGCCAGTAGACCTTTCCAGATTCCAGTCAGTCTGGCTCCTCTTCCCTTCATACTCACATGTCACCTCCCCCCTCCCCTGCCAGCCTCAGAATTCAGACCATGACACGCTGGATGCCTATGGCCAAAGCTTCTCATCCGCCAGCTTTCTCCCAGTTGACCAGAGGGTCACTGCTCACCTGGTACAAACTGACATGGGTAAGTGTCCTCATTGGCTCTGATCACGTGCAACACAGGTGGCTTCTGCTCACCTTCAGCCCCGGACAAGTCTATTCAACAGGCTGTCTGGCTCCCTGACCTTCCAGGCTCCTTGACATGTTTTTTTCCTTCCACTTAAAAGCCTTCCCCCTGCCCCCAAATTAATAAAACTACGCCACTTCCTTGGTGCAAACCCAGTCCCCAAACCAGAGACATCCAGCCTGTACAACGCTTAGGATCAGCACGGAGGTCAAGATGATGAGGCACAGGATGCCTGGGTGGCTCAGTGGGTTAAGTGTCTGCCTTTGGTTCAGGTCATGGTCCCAGGGTCCTAGGATCGAACCCCGTATTGGGTTCCTTGCTCAGCAGGGAGCCTGCTTCTCCCTCTGCCTGCCCCTCCCCCCCACTTCTGCTCTCTCTCTCTCTCTCTCTGACAAATAAATAAAAATCTTAAAAAAAAAGATGATGAAGCACACCTAGGTTTTCTTAAGTTCACTTCACTGCCCAATGAAACACAGCCAGTACCAGGAGGGGTGTAGGTTTTTGCTTGATTCTAGAGTTTTTATTTTCTACTACATTGCTATTTGTGTGTATGCAGTTGAAGGTGTCAACATTTTTTAATCTTTGGTTAGACAGTAGATAATATATGTTGTAATATATGTTTTTTTTAAATGTAAGCTCTATGTCCAACATGGGGCTTGAACTCACGACCCCGAGATCAAGTGTCGCACACTCTACCCACTGAGCCAGCCAGGTGTCCCTACTATACTGTGTTTTAACTGCCTGGTATCACACCTCGTACAGTACAATATTCCAAAGGAAGTTTAAAGACTCTGAAATTTATTAAGCTTTAAGTGTATTAAAGAAACTCAACTAAAATTTTATTTTATGTGAAAATCATTTAGAAATTGCTCTGTGAGGGCAGGAAGCCAGGAGCCCTGGGTCCCTGTCCCACCTTTGACATTGCCTAGAAGCGCCTACCTTCTCTGATTCAGACTTTTTTATCTGCAGAATGAAGGAATTTGACTTACTGCCCCAATCAGGGCCATTCCTGCTCTAAAATGCCACAATTCAGAAGACATTAAGTGTCACATCAAATCCCTCTTAAAATAAGAGCTTTATGCTTAAAGTTGATTAATGCTTGCTCCTAACGGTTACTAGTATTTGCACTTTTGATGTTCTGGTGCCTTTTTCCATCCCGAAAAGCTTTGTAAAACCATTTTCCCCAAGTATCAATGAAAACAGTAAAAGTTGGTTTCATATGACCTCCAATCTAATGAATACTTTAAAACATAACCATCATGCAGCATCAGTGGTAATTCTTGTTTTCCCACATCAATTAAAAGCTCAGAAATGAAAAATACATTGCATATTCTGTGTTGAGTGGGCTCTACAACGCACCATGCAAAGGATCCGTTCTAGAGAACTGACAGAAGCTATTTCTGTAAAGGGCAAACTAAAGATGCCCCGTCTTGACACATCCTTTAGAAATGACTCGGAGTTGGGTTTCAGAGATCCCACCAAAGATTCAGACTGTTTATTCAGGCAGAAGCCCATGAATGCAATCTTTAGCTGCCACTGGGGGGAAAAAAACAATGACAGATGAGTTTAAAGTTTTCTCAGATGATTCCAAATTTGTTAGTCGAAACCCCACCGACCGAAGCTGAGGAGGGGAAGAAATGGAACAGAGACAGAGCTTTTAGATGTAATTCATTTTGTCACAATGTATTTCTCAGTCCTGCTCAGTGACCATCATTAGGACAAAGGAAATTCGATGTGAGGCACAAGGAAGAGTAAAAATTCTTTTACGCTATAGGATGAGTTCGCAGAACATCTGGTGTGAGTTTGAACAGAAAGGAATGAGGGGAATGGAAAAGGTTAGGGGTAAGGGGAGAACAGTGCTTCCTTTCCATAAATTTTTGTGACAATAAGTACCTATCACAGAGAATGGCATGAAGGAGTTTTGCGAGAAATAATAATGACCTGGGAGCCTGGGTGGCTCAGTGGGTTTGGCGACCAACTCTTGGTCTTGGTTCAGGTCTTGAACTCATGGACTGTGAGATTGAGCCCAAGTCAGGCTCCGTGCTGGGTGTGGAGCCTGCTTAAGGTTCTGTCTCTCCCTCTGCTCTCCACAAATAAATAAATCTCTTTCTCAAGTAAATAAGTAAATCTTAAAAAAAAAGAAGAAATAATAATGACCATGATTATTCTTATACAAACGCAGGATCAGAAAGTTTCCTAATGCATTCTTTCTCCATATGACAGGTAAAGTACCCAACGCAGAATCCAATACCATTTTCTCTACCTTTGTTGAAGTGAGTTTTTATCTTGTGAATGTACCTTAATGCTTCACCTTTCCATCACTTGTGGTTTTAAATAATTATTTATTATTTTCATATCTGACGAGACTCCTCAAGGAAAACAAAGTAACACACGTACAGAAAAGTACATAAAGCAGCCTCTCAAATTATATTAAAACAGACCCATATAGAACTACCAACCAAGTCAAGAAATGAATGAGAACTAGCACATGATCCAGCAGTTTTACCTCCGGGAATATATCTGAAGTAAATGAAAACCTTATGTCGAAGACGTATTTACACCTCCGTGTTCACAGCAGCATTAGTCACAACAGCAAAGACATGGAAACAACCTAAGTGTCCATCGGGGGATGAGTGCATGAGTGGTATATACATACAATGGAATACTATTCAGCTAAAAAAAAAAGAGTAAATTCTGCCATTTGTGATAATATGGGTGGACCCTGAAGGCATCCTGTCAAAAGAAATAAGCCAGCCAGAGAAAGACAAATATTATAAGATCTCATTTATATGTGGAATCTAAAAACAAAACCAACAACAAAACAAATTCACAGAAAAAGAGATCAGATTTGTGGTTACCAGAGGTGAGAGAGTGTGTGGGGGGAGAGGATTGGAGGAAGGTGGTCAAAAGGTACAAAGTTCCAGCTACAGGATAAATACTATATATCATATAATATACAACATGAGGACTCCGGCTAGCGCTGTTGTTCGGCATATATGTAAGTTAAAAGTATAAATCCTAATAGTTCCCGTCACAAGGAGAAACATCTTGTTTTTTCTTTTTCTTTTTCCGTATCTCTATGAGCTGATAGATATTAACTAAACTTATCACAGTTATCATTTCACAACATCTGTAAGTCAAATCATTATCCCATACACCTTGAACTTACACAGTGCTGTTTGCCAATTACACCTCAATAAAACTGGAAAAGAAAAAGAAATGAATGAGTATCATCTGCCCAAAGACCCCCATGTGCCCCTTCACGATCCCGGCTCCTTCCTTCCCTGGAAAGGGGCTGACTCCCAACTTCCAAACATACACCCCTAAACAATGGGTCTGTTCTTTTTTTTTACCCATTTGAAATGTTTACAAATGGAATCACACAATGTGTATCTTCCTCTATCCAGCTTCCTTTGATCAGCGTTATGGTTTTTAAATTAATTCACGTTTTTGCACATAACTGTAATTTATTCATTTTTGTTGCTGTTTAGAAATCCATCGTATTCCACAATTTTTCCCTTCTCCTGGTGATGGGTGTTTGGACTGTTCCAATTTTTAGTTATTACAAACTATGCTGCTATAAACTTTCCGTTCCTGTTGCCCAGCATTAGGGTGCACAAATTCACAGGTATTCTCTTAGGACTGAAACTGCTGGGTTATGGGGTACGCAATACAGTCACCTTTTGCAGATAATACCAAACTGTTGTCCAAACTGGTGGCCATCTGCATTTTTCATTTTCTCACTCCTCTTCCTGTTTTGTGTTTGTCCATCCACCCCCATCCCCACTTTTTTCCCCATCTTCACTTTTCTCTCTAAGAGACTTTATTACATACTCCAAAAAGGTCAGTTAATACCATTTAGTTGAATACAACAGACCCATTGACATATTTCATGTTAGGGAGGATGACTGAAGACATTTCTTCCCAAATTCCTATGTGAGTCAGGAACCTATTCAGACATCAAAGTTAATGTAAGCCTAGTTAAACCTTCATTTATACCTTAGCCAAAGATGTTTATCTTCTGCACACTATGAAAAAGCAACCTTCCCTTTTCATGTTGACTGCCAGAAAGCTTGGAGCCAAATTTACCCATCCGCAGCAGGTAAATAGGTCAGTGCTTCTAGAGGTGGCCCACATGTCTACAACGCAGGGGCCAGAGTTCATGGGGCAAAGCCAAAGAACCTGCATTTTTAACAAGTATCCAACTGTGAGGCCAATGCAAGCTGAATTTGGAAACCACTGGTATAACATAATGTTACATAGTATCCCATTTTAACCTTTTCTTTCTGACACAATAGTATGTCCTTATTGTGTTTCTCTCCTCTGTCACCCAACTTTTGATCCATAGAATATTGTTGTACTTCGTGTATACTGGTAAGTCACCTATGATCATTTCTGATTCAAGACCTGAATTGATAGACCAATAGATAAATGCTAGACTAGATATACAGAAAGAAAAAAAATGCTCTGGTATCCCTCCACTATAGATATCACTAGTCACGTATGAAACTATAAAAAAAAAAAAATAGACAAAGAAGACACAAATTACTATATGTGGTTTTACACTGAGCCATTTACAGTTTCATCACGACAGAGGCTAAAGCACCAATAGATAAAGGGAGGCCACAATGAGCTCAGACAAGCAGTCCAGAAGAACATTCTTTGTTTCCTGCCCACATTTCCTAAGCCCAGCCTGCACACCTTTCAGGAAGAGCTCGCAGCACTTCAAGTAACTCTGCTCACGGCTCCTATGAACTTGAATTTCCAGCAGTTACCTGGTAAGACCAACTACTGCGGTATAAAAAGCGGCCACCACACACGTCTCAGTTATCATGACATCCGTATCTGTGATAGAGAAGCTTAGATTCAGGTTGGAGTTCTTAGAGTTTAGCTCAGATTCGAGCCACCCACTGAGGAGCGCACAGCATTCCTGACCCCAGCGGCCAGCTGTCATTCTTCTGCCAAAAAGAGCCTGGAAACAAAAAATTGGCACAGGTCGCTGTTGATGGTGCACAGACAAGCTGCAAAATCAAGATCTAAATTTTCTAAAGTGTACCCACTGCACGGGCTGCCTGCTCATTGCACGGAGACAGAGAGAAGGGAGAATCCAAACAGAGTGTGCTGGAGGCAAAACAGAACCGAGGGTCTGGCCACAAGGATTAAGACAAAGTAACAGAAACAGCGATTCAACAACCAGAAGTTAAAACAAAACAAAAACAAAAACAAAAAACCCAAAAAACCAATCCGAGGTAAAAGAAACATTCCGATTCTCTTTTATGACCCTTACCTTGATTCTGATAACTCTGTATTCCAGCCAAGGGGGAAACCTCCTGGGGTGATTCAATTACCAGGAGTTTGCAAAATAAAACTGAATATCACTCTGTTTTAAAACATTTAAACATTTGGTATTTATCATGGTGGGAATCACAATGAGCTTGGCCAGTGCATTCAAAAAATAATACTACATTATAAATATGCATATCTAAATTTTCTCTGACTTCCGAAAGATAAGTCCCACGGGATTTTTTTCATAAAATAGCTAACACTTAGATAGTAGTGGCTCCAACTCCGTGCCGGGCCCAGTTCTAGCACCTGACACATCTCAACTCATTTAATCCTTGCAACCCCAGACAATGGTACTATTATTCTCCTAGTTTTATAGACAAGGGAACTAAGAGAAATTCAGTAACTTTCCCAGGTCTTTAAGCTAACAAGTGGTCCTAGTGCAGCTTTTATCCCACTTGCCATATATCAATCCTTAATATTGGGAGAAGGGACAATAATGACCTGAATTTCAAACCACCAATATTTTTGAGGGTGCATTAAGCAGATAAAAACATACGGATTTGGGTCTAAGCAGCTCAGCTTCGCAATGTATCACGTATTTCCACAGAATTACATTTCATTTGCAAAATGGCACGATGATTGTTTCTAACATAAAAAATTCATCCACCACACCTAAGATAACGTACGTGCTGGGTTTGCTTTTACAGAAACATCACCGCGGTGAAGCAAAAACGAGGGATGCCTAGTAGAGCTGGGACCATGAATTTGGGCTCTCCAGACCAAAGAAAATATGAGTTAAGTAGCAATAGATGTAAGAGAGAATCTTCAGAAGTAGCTTAAGGGAGGGAAAGAGAGGCACATGGATGGCTCAGTGGCTTAAGCATCTGAATCTTGATTTCAGCTCAGCTCATAATCTCAGGGTCGTGAGACAGAGCCCTGCATCGGGCTTCACGCTGGGCATGGAGCCTGCTTAAGATTTTCTCTCTTTCTCTCGTTCTGCCTCTCCCCACACTGCCTCCCCCTTTAAAAAAAAAAAAGAGAGAGAGAGAGAGAGGGAGAGAGGGAAACACTTGGGAACAAGTAGCCCTGGTAAATTTAAGAACAGAGACCCAAAGAAGAAACAGAATTTGTTTTAGCAGAAGGAGAAGGAACTAGCTTCAAATGAAAAAAAGAATTAGAATGAGGAGAGTTTCATTCTTTTTTTTTTAGATTTTTGTTTATTTATTTGATAGAGAGCACAGCAGGGGGAGCTGCAGGCAGAGGGAGAGGGAGAAGCAGACTCCCTGCTGAGCAGGGAGCTGGATGGAGGGCTTGATCCCAGGACCCTGGGGTCATGACCCGAGATGAAGGCAGACGCCCAACTGACTGAGCCACCCAGGTGCCCTAGAAATGAGGAGAGTTTTAGATGGAATCAGAGTTCTGGAAGATCTAGCTGATATGCTCCTGACTATATCAGGAGTCTGTGTTAATTTGAATAGCTACTAATAATTACAAAGGGATAATTCAAGCACCTGTAGACAAAACTACTTCACGTAAATTCAGCCGAGACTTAGAGGACTTTGTTGAAAGTACTGGTCTCTAAAAACCAGAGCTAGCTGCTGGTGGCAGTGGCCCAGGAAAAGGTAGGATTGATGTCCAGGTCCAGGTAGCTTTCTAGGGGAACTAGACTTGGACAGAGCTCAATAAACGTGTGTTGAATTGAGGACCACGTCAGCAGGTTCATCTAGAATTGGGGCTGCATCACCTAGATCTAGAATATATACAGCCTCCATGTCCCCAGAGAGAGAGGCAAGCCTCAAACAGGCAGAGCCAGGACCATCATATAAAGCTGTATGTGATGCCTCATTTCCAATAGCCAAGCTATGGAAACAACCCAAGTGCCCATCAACAGATGAATGGATAAAGATGATGTACTGTATATACACAATGGAATTATTACTCCACCACAAAAAGAGTGGGATCTTGCCATGTGCAACAACATGGATGGAGCTAGAGAAGGGTAATGCTAAGTGAAATAAGTCAGGCAGAAAAAGACAAATGCCATATGATTCCACTCATATGTGGAATTTCAGAAATAAGACAAATGAACAAAGAAAAAAAAGAGATAAACAAAAGAAACCAGACACTTAAATACAGAGAACAAACTGGTGGTTGCCAGAGCTGGAGGGGGGGGGGGAGATGGGGGAAACAGATAAAGGGGATTAAGAGGACACTTACGTAATGAGCTCTGAGGAATGTACAGAATTGAGGAAACATATTGTACATCTGAAACTAATAGAACACTGTATGTTAATTATGTTTCAATTAAAAAAAAAAAAAAAGGCAGAGCCAGGACCATTCCATGGAGTTTTATGTGTTGCTCACTGAACCAGAGTGCCTGGCCAAGGAAGCCGGTGAAGAGTGAACTCAGCACTGCTCCTCTGGCCGAGCTGCACAGCAGGAGCGCCTCCTCTCTGAGGAAGGAAAGGGAGACATTTTCTAATGCGGACAAAGGTGCCATAGGACTCAGCAGCCCTGGAGAGCAATGCTAAAGCATTAAGGAGCCACAGCAACCCGACCAAAGGGATGGGAGGCAGAGAGTATCCTACAGGGGGCACAAAGGGAAGGAATCTATGTCCTGGAGTCTATTCTGTCACCCCCCATTTGCATTCTCTCTGCCTCTCGCATTCGCGTTTAGATATTGTTTACTGCTAGAATTCCCCATCTCCTCTAGAAAGGTCTCCCTGTATGTTTTCCTCATGTAGTACCTTTCTTCCAAAGCACACACATGCCTTTGAAATAGTTTAAAGTTAATGCAGACAGATTATAGAGCATTTCCTTCTAATGATGATGGATAATCATAAAGCCACCTTAGGGCACCATCTGGCAAATTCTGTAGGATGAATGTCCTCCAAACAGAAAGACATAAATCTTCAGTAACTGAATTGAGTAATTTAAACATATTAGAGACAGGTGGTGGGACTTTTAGGGCCAATTTCTTCCTTTTGTTTTACAGAGTAAATTGATACCAAAATACTTTGATCTTTCCTAATAGAGGATGATATATCATTTTATTAATTTATTTTAAATGTTCATTAAAAACAATTATCTCTGAATAGCATAATTTAAAGGTGGTTTCTGTTTTCTTTGCTATATGTTTCTTTTTTCCCCCTAAATTGTCTGCAATAGTTATGTATTATTTTTTTTAATCACAAGAAATACATAAATTTGTTTTTAGCTTCTTTCTTTGTTCCCTCCACCTACACACAGAATTGGGTTCATAAAAGAAAGCAGCTGCACGTGTTCTGAAAGAGGCTGGCCGAACTGGTCGCTGGCTGGGCAAGAATAAAGCCCAGCAGTGCAAATGGAGAGGACAAGACAGCCTTAGGAAAGTCGGGCCAGCCACCCCACACTCCGGACTATAGGCAGTGAAGTTATTGCCCTTCCTCTCAATTCACTACGGAGCACCCTAGACATGATGAACAAAGGACTCTGTACTCCAGCTTCCAGCCCAGTGCCTGGCACACAGGATAGCACATGTGTTTCTCAGAGGGCCTCTGATAACATTTTGTAGTAGCCACAGCATTCTGATGAAAGGCTGGCCTCTGATGTCCAACCCACGCAGGCTGTTTATGGAAAAGAATGTGTTGGGCATGTTAATTTCCCCCAGTCTCAGTTTCCTCAACTGTAAAGTAATAATAATAATACCACCTCATAGAGTTCTTGCAAAACTTAAATAAAATAATGAGCATATTAAAATACACAGCACAGTGCCTGGCACATGGCAAGTATAGGGTTGATCCAGCAATTTCACTTCTCAGTATATTCCCAAAGAATGGAAAGCAGGGACTCACATACTTTGTGTCAACGTTCACAGCAGCATTATTCACAATAGTCAAAGATAGAAACAACCTAAATGTTCATCAAGAGATGGATAAACAAAATGTGGGCTATAGATTCAACGGAATGTTATTCGGCCTTAAAAAGGAAAGAAATTCTGATACATGCTACAACATGAACTTTAAAACTATTCTAAGCGAAATAAACCAAACACAAAAGGACAAATATTACAGAATCCCACTTATAGAAGAGACCTAGAATCGGCACATTCAGGGAGACAGTAAGTACAATAGACATTACCAGGGTCTGGGGAGTTATTTTTAATGAGTACAGAGTTTCTGTTTGGGATGATGAAAAAGTTCTGGAAATGCCTAGTGGCGACAGTCATACAACATGGTGGATGTACTCAATGCCACTGGACTGTAATAATGGTTAAAATGATAAATTTTAGGTTATGTATCTTTTAGCACAATAAAAAAGAAGTGCTGAATTAATGTTAGAATTTTTTTCTGTCCTTATTAACAATAGCAATAACTAGTTCATACAAAGCACAGGCCGCTCATAAACTTATAAGCTCTGACTCATAGCCGATGATGAGAAACTATTCCATGAGGCGGCTTGGGGAGGGGAAACAGGGCAGGAGCCAGCAAGGTGCAGCATACTTGAAAACCCCAGAGTAAGAGGATCGGTCTGAAGCAAATCCCAGAGAATGCAATGATCAAACCCAGTAAGTCAAGTCAAGACAAGGGGCAAATGAACTAAAAAAAAAAAAAAAAAAAAAAGGGAGACTTATTAGTTAAAGCTCTTGGGGTTGCCAACTGCCACCCAAAGGGATTAGGCATCCATGGGGACTTTACTGGCTTGTGCACCTGAAAGTGCAGGAAGAGCTCCAGCCCCAGGCAGGCTGGCTCCCAGGGTGGAGATGATGTCATGGGGGCCCAGCTACCCCATCCATCACTGCGCTGCCTCCATGCTGGCTTCATTCACACAGGCTTTTTCCAGGCAGTGGCCACGTGGTCCCCAGCAGCCTCAGCAGAGAGCCTGTCTTTCCAAGACTGAATCTGATTTGCTCAGCTTGGACCACGCACTCACCCCTGAACCAATCATTGAAGCCAAGGTAACAGAATATGCTAATCAGCCATGGGTCATTCCCAGGCACCAAATGGAGCTGCGATTGATAGATTAAGTAACAATAGATGCTGCCCAGGCAAAAAGAACAAATGTCCGACGGTGGGGGACATGAGCGGGAACAAAGTGAGGGAGGCTTAGGTAATTAACACAGTTGAGGCTGGAGGGTCTGTGGTCTGGTTTCCTTGCCCACCGGCAAATAGCATATGGGTGAGTCAGGATGGTTTGAATGTACAGGATCTTAGCTGGCCATGGGCCAAGGCTCCTTCTGCGTTCTAACGCGGTTGCCTGAACCTTGCCGATGTCCCTACCCTGTAATTAGAATCATGCAGTGAAAATCAGGATTGGCTTCCAGTGCTAGGAACCCTCAAAGAGTGATGAGATTTGACATAAGACACTAAGTTTCTCTGAACCTCAGTTTCCTAATTAGCCAAAGGGGGGTTGAATTACAAGGCATCTAGGAGCTCATGCGTCTGAGCCTCCATCCTAAATAACTGTAGATTAGGGGTTTTTAAAAAGATTTATTTTTGTATTTGAGAGACAGACAGAGTGTGTGCATGCAGGGGAGAGTGGCAGGGGAAGAGGCAGAGGGAGAGAGAGTCTTAAGCAGACTCCACGCTCAGTGCAGAGCCTGACGCAGGGCTTGATCCCATGACCCTGAGATCACAACCTGAGCCAAAACCAAGAGTCAAACGCTTAACTGACTGTGCCCCCCACTGCCCCTGCACATTAGTTTTAATATCAACTCGAAGGGTGGGTGAACATATGAAATACAATGATGTATATGAAAGCATTTTGTAAATTGCAGGGCCATGCAAATTAATTATGGCCATTATTTTTACAGTCGAAAGGTGGGGGGTGGTAAAAAACAAAAACAAAAGGGCCTTGAGTAGAGATAAAAATAGGAAAAGGAAGAAAAACTAGGTCAATCAGAGTGAAAATTTTATATATGTGTATGTGTATATATGTGTGTACACATATTTTTTCGTCTGGATTGGGTTTGAAGTCACAACAGCATCTCAATGTCTTTGATGTCCATCCACTCTTCAACGACCTCTGGCATTCACTTCCTACTACTACCCCACTGAAGCAAAGATGCCCACGCAGGGACCTCCCACAGGGCCACGTCTAGGGAATATCTGTCAGCTGTTATCTATACAAACTTCTTTCCTGCTCTTGACATTGCTGTCCTTGTCCTCATTCTTGAAAATCCCTATTGTCTTGGCTCTCAGGACACTGCTGTCTCACGTGTCTCCTCCTATCTCTATATTCACTTTTGGACTCCCCTTCCCCTGCCCGCCTCCTAAAATACTCGCGTTCCCAGGTGTTCCTTTCTCCACGGCTGTTGTCAACCGCTCTCATAGTTTTGACTATCAAGCATAGGCTCCATTAATGTATCTCCAGCCCTCACCACTCACCAGAGCTTCAGCCCATGGGATGTCCCTCCAACAGCCAATACCCCGCAAGCCCCAGATGGAAGTCATCAGCTCCTTTTCCCTCAGGTCTGCCCCCTTATCCTTCCTATTCCCCATTTCAGCCAGCCCACTAAGGCCAGAAACCTACTCACTCATCCTCCATCCTCTTTTTGGCCACCCCCACCTCCCACTTTCCATGGCTCCATGCCTTGCATCTTCCCCTGGTTCTCATTCCTCTTTAAAGATTTAGCTTACATGTCATCTTCTCCAAGACAGCTTCCCAGAGCCCCCAGGTGGAGGACAGCTCATCTAGTGTTGGGTACAACTGACCCCCATGACCTCTTACCAGATTATATTGAAGTATCTGTCTGTGACTGTCCTCCAAACTTCCACCCGGCCTTCACGGCCCCTGGACTCTGAGTCCCTCCAGGGCCTGGGCAGTTTGCTGGGCTGTACCCCTCAGGCCTAGCACAGTGTCTGGTACATAGTACATGTTCCGTGAATGTTTACTGAATGAAAACAATCCTCACCAGCTGTAGTGGCGCTAAATAAGAACATTCTGCTTGTAATGAAAGTAATTGTTAACCTTTAAGAGTCAGTACAGATAATTGAATGTAATTACTCAGCACTGACACAGTCAAAAGAAGGGGAAGTTCACATACCTAAATTATGAAACAGATGACATAGCAGATTCTGAATTTACATTATTTATTTCCAGAAATACACACATGCATTTTTTTTAACCAGTGATCGCATTGTGAGTCTTAAATAGGAGTAGATGTTCTTTTCCAGTATAGTTAACTGCATAGAAACTGTCTGCTGTCTGATCAAATTAAAATCAGTGACCTTAAAATTCTTTGGTCTATTTCTTCTTTTGAACCTTTTATTTCCAAGATGCACATTTCTCATTTTAAAAAAAGGTATGTGTGTAGTGGGGTAAGTCTTCAAGCCTCCAGATAGGAATCATTTCGTTCACGTCTTTTCTCCCCTTTTGGTATTTTCTTCAAGTAAAATATCAACTAAAACCTTAAAGGAAAAGTTATTCAACAATTATGTTGAATTACATTAATAATCCTTTTTAAAAATGTTATATATATATAAGAATGTAATAAGAAATTTTAAAATAGCATATATCGTATACTTACAAAAATAAAAGCATCCTTTATAATTAGTTGACAGATAAAGTGTACATTTGTATATCTGGGTTTTGGATACTGATCAAAAACTGTAGGCTAGCCTTACAAAGAAAATGCCAGAAGTTCTCCATGACGACATTGGTTTAGTCACTATTTAAAACATGAAAGCCAAGAACGAAAAATATAAAATCTTAGTGTAATTTTCTTTGCTTCATAAAGCACACATGGTATATACAGCTTTATCTTCTCCTCGTTGTCAAAATCAGTGGTAGTGACCTCAGTTACTATGAGCAGTCCTGAGAAAATCCACAATATTGTGGAAGGAGAAAGGCAAGAACAGATTTTTGAAGTCCAAGCGTTATAAATCAACCTTTGAAAATGGAAATTGCACGGATATGACATTTAGTCACTTGCATGTGCAACTTGTCTCCAGTTGTTTTTCAAAGCTCCGAATCTCATCAAGGCATGCCATCGTAATTAAAATGTAATCTCTGGTTTGAAATGTAACATCATGGAAGTAGCACGGGGCATCTATGGGCTCCAAGCCACGCCTGCTGCTAAGGGGATCATCAAAATATTTTTAGTCTATTTTTTTTTGAGGGAGGCAGCGTCGTTTCTGTTAATCTCTATGAATTAACTCTTTCTGCTTAGAAGCAGACACAAAGCTACACGAGATCTTCAGGAAGAAACTATCATGAAGAGAGAAAAATAGGGAACATCGAAATGACTGTTCCTAAGGGCTGGCTACAATATGGTGCATCTACATAGAGACCAGATAAGCAGCAGGGGTCATCCTGTCATTTGAGAGATAAAAAAATTGGATCAAAATCTCTTCTCCCAGGGAAAGAGAAGGCCAGCATCTATCCCAAACTCTCCAGGGGTTCTCAAAAGTCCAGGGCTCCTCCTAGTCCCCTGTTTCCAGACCCTAGCGACCACTGGCTCTCTTTCCTGTCCTGCCTCCTACCACTATTTATTTGTTTGTTTGTTTGAGAGAGCACGAGCAAGCACAGCAGGCCCCCCCCCCAGGGAGAGAGAGAGGAGGAATCCTCAAGCAGACTCCCTGCTGAGTGTGGAGCCTGGTGAAGGGACTCGATCCCAACACCCTGAGATTATGACCTGAGCCAAAGGCAGACGCTTAACCAACTGAGCCACCCAGGCGTTCCTGCCTCCTCTCACTCTTATTACTCATCCCTTCCCTGCTCATTGTGTGCAGACAGATTACATAGCCTCTTTTCTTTGATTTCTCCAACAGCACTCACACGACCTCTTCTGTGTTATAGGCTAGAACAGCTACCAGGGGATATCGGCGAGCAGAGGCCATGGCGAGAGAGGAGGGAGATATTTTACTGCAACATAATACACCACTGCAGCTAACTAAATACTAATATCTGACCTCCTGTTCTTAGAAGACCTTGGCCATACCCCCAACTCTGCTAATGAGAATAGGAATTTCAATTTGGCCCCCACTTCCCATACTCAATGTGGAGGCCTGACTTTCTCCAAACTCTTTATGTTTCTTTCCTTGTCTTGTCTATTTTTTATTTCATGTTTTCATTGTTCTTGTGTCTCTTTTTCTCCAGCATTATCGAGATATAATTGACATTTAACACTGTGTGAGTGTAAGGTGTACAAGGTATTGATTTGATACACATACGTGTTGCGAAATGATTACCACCGTAGCTAAGCATAGCGTCCCACTAGCTAACACCTCCATCTCGCCAGATAATTATCATTTCTTTCTGGGGGTGAGAACATTTAAGTTCTACTCTGTTAGAAACTTTCAAGTACATAATATGGTATTATTAACTAGAATCACCATTTTGAACGTTAGATCCCTAGAACTTATTTTTCTTATAACTGGAAGTTTAGGGGTGTCTGGGGTGGCGGTGGCGGTTAAGCGTCTGATTCTTGATTACAGCTCAGGTCATAATCTCGGGGTTGTGAGATCGAGTCCTGCACTGGGCTCTGCGCTGGGCATGGAGCCTGCTTAAAATTCTCTCTCTTTCTCTCTCCTGCTCGCCACCACTCTAAATAAATAAATAAATAAATAAATAAATAAATAAATAAATAAATAAAATTTAAAAATAACTAGAATTTTATATTCTTTGACCAACATCTCCCCATTTCCTCCACCTCCAGCCCCTGGTAACCACCATTCTACTCCGTTTCTATGATTTCAGCTTTTTTACATTCTCTATGTAAGTGAGAGCATACAGTATTTGTCTTTCTCTGTCTGACTTATTTCACTTAACATCATGTGCTCAAGGTCCATCCATGTTGTCACCAACAGCAGAATTTCCTCCTTCGCACAGCTGCATAGTATTCCATTGTGTATCTACCACCACTTCTTTATCCATTTACCCATCGATGGAGACCTAAGTTGCTTCCACGCCTTGGCTATTGTGAATAATATTGCAATGAACGTGGAAGTGCAGGCATCTCTTTGACATCCGGTTTTTATTTCCTTTGTATATACACCCAGAAGTGGAATAGCTGGATCATATGGTAATTCTATTTTTTGTTTGGTTGTGAACCTCCATACTGTTTTCCACAGTGGCTGCACCAGCGTACATTCCCACCAAGAGTGCCCAAGGGTCCCCTTTTCTCCACATCCTCACCAACACTTGCTATCTCTTATCTTTTTGATGGGAGCCATTCTATCAGGTGTAGAGGTGACAGCATGGTTCTGATCTAGATTCCCCTGATTATTAGTGATGTTGAGTACTTTCTCATGGTCCAGTCAGCCATCTGTATGACTTCTTTGGAAAAATGTTTATTCAGTTCCTCTGCCCATTTTTTAATCCAGTTGGTTTTTTTGCTGTTGAGTTGTATGAGTTCATTCTATATTCTAGATATTCACCCCTTATCAGATATGTGATTTGCAAATACCTCCTCCCACTCCATAGGATTTCATTTTGTTGTGCAGATGCTGTGCAGAAGTTTTTTATTTTTTCTCCCACCCCCACCCTGTGCAGAAGCTTTTTAGTTTGATGTGGTCCCGGTGGCTTATTTTTGCTTTTGTTGCTCCCAAATCTTGTTTGTTTCTTATGCTAAGCAGATTAGACATCTCTGAGTCACTTGCAGCCCATCCTGGCTACATTCTCTTTTCATAATGAAAATGGCTCATCCAAGCTAAACAAAGATGGTGCTATCACCCAAGAGCAGTTCTGCCACAGTTACGAACCCAGCCCCCCCTTTCTCCCTGCTGCATACAACTGTGCAGTCACCCGAAAGACGTACCCTACTACCACGACAAGTATCTAAGACGTAGCCATATTCACTACGATATCTTTCTGTTTATTCCTATTCCATACAATAGAGAGGCCACAGAGTTTAAAAAGAAATGGTAGAAATAAACATATGAATTCATTCCATACAGAAACATTTGTTTATATAATAAAAGAATAATATCTACAAGAATATACACCAATTTGTTAATGTGGGTTTCTCTCTAGGAGGCAGGATTAAGAGGGAATTTTAAATGATAACACCTGTGTACTAATTTTTTTTTACATCCAACATGACTGCCTCTATAATCAGAAAAGCTATTTATTTTGGAAAAGAAGATGGATGCAAAAAAAAAAAAAGGGGGCTCAAATTCCTGCTAAAAGGATTTAACTTACACACAAGAGTTTCTCAATAGTAGACTGCTCAATATTCATGAAATCTCTCCCACAAGAGTCCCCAGTAAATGACAAAAAAAATTTTGAGTTCTTAAAAAGCAAGGAAGAGAACTGTATGGATTTCAAAGAGCTCAGAGCCAATGAATGTCATGTTATGAATAAAGACCAAGAGGGAAGAAGCTCAGAAGGGATGGGAAGAGACGGATGGTATCTAAGAACAAAATCCTGATTGAACAAGAGAAATCTGTCCTGATGAGGAAGGAAGGGCAAAACAGGAAGGTAAATGCATATGGCTGCACTGGGCCTTCCAGATGAGACTGGGTTAAAAAAAATCAAAAACAGAAAGGAGAAGCACATCTCCAAGAATGACCACAAAAAGGTAACATTTACCCATTCATTCATTCATGAAGTCCATGCTATGTGCCGGGCACTGTCCTGGGTGCCTAGGTCTGGCAATGAACAAGAAACCAAGGGCCCTGTTCTCTTGGAATTTAGGCAGGTGTGATGATGATAAACAAGGAAGCATAACAACAAACAAGATAATTTCAGATACTAGTAAGTATTATGAAGACATTAAAATCAGATGAAGTAATAATAACTGGTGTGGAGGTACTTTTAACAGGGTGGCCAGAGGATAAGGTTTAAAGCAACTCCAAAATGGCCAGGCAAGTGGCAGTCTTCCAGGCAGAGACAACAACAAATGCGAAGTCCCAGTGTAAAGAATGAGACTGTCGTGTTTTAGGAATCTTAACACCAGGGTGGCTGGGGTCCAGACAGCGCTAGAAGTGTGCGGGGAACAGGGTCCACATGGTAGGCCCCAGCAAGGATCCAGGATTTCAGTTTATATACAGGGGAAAGTTACAAGAGAGGTTTTAGGCAGGGGGTTGTCATGAATTTATAGGTTTTCTAAAAAGGCTTCCAGGTTCTCTCTGGATGATTTGCTGGTGGGGAGAAGAAGCAAGAATGGAAACAGGGAGAACAATTAGGAAGTACTTCACCAGTCCAGATGAGAGAAGACAGAGCCTTGGGCTCAGGGTGGGGAGTAAATTCAAAGGTTCTTTTTTAACCAGGTTGAGTTTGAGATGCCTAAGTAACAGCCAAGTAGACAAGTCCAGTTGGCTCCTGGATAGACAGGTCAGGAACTCATCAGCAAGTTGGTTTTGTTTTTTTTTTTAATTATATTATGTTAGTCACCATACAGTACATCCTTAGTTTTTGATGTAGTGTTCCATGACTCATTGTCTGCATGTAACACCCAGTGCTCCATGCAATATGTGCCCTCCTTAATACCCGTCACCGGCCTAGCCCAATCCCTCACCCCCCCTCCCCTCTGAAACCCTCAGTCTGTTTGAGTTTGAAGGAATAGATTAACTTTGGGGAGTCACCATCAAACAGGTGGTATTTAGCACTATGAGACTGGGTGAGTTCATCTGGAAAGAGGGTCTAGAAGAGAAATGTAGAAGACTGGGTCTTGGGGGACATAAAATTGAGAAGAGGAAGAGCAAACAAAGGGGTCTTGGTGGAAACCACCACTGAAGTAAAAGAGAAAATAGGAGGGTATGGTTCTTCAAAAGCCAAAAGCGAGTGTTTCAAGATAGAAGAAACACTGTCTTGCCAACTACGCCAAAAGCTACTGAGAAATAGGATCAGAGGAGCAGAGAAGGGATCTCAGATCTCACAAGATGGAGGTGACTGGTGACATGATATGAGTCTTTTTAGTGGAATGATAGAGACAGAAGGCCAGTCGGTAGGCCGAGGAGAAAACGGGTGAGTGAAAGTGAAGACAGCCACCAGGACAACTCTTAAAAAATAGAGCAATAATTGGGTTCGTAACTAGAGGGAGCTCAGAATGGGATATGGGGTCAGTGGAGGATTTGTTTTTAAGATGGGAGATGCCAGGATAAATAGTTTTAGAAAACCAAGCAGAACCAGATCAGGCATTTTACTTCTATGTTATTTTTTACATTATTCCTTAGGAACCAAGCAGGTCAGCATCAACGGGACAGCAAATCAGAATATGACCGGCTTTCTCTTCCACTAGAGACCAACAAAGAGTTAAATTCAATGATTAATTTATCCAGAGGGGAAGGAGATCAAAGGCATCAACTTGGTTCCATGAGAACAAGCTATTTCATATCATGCTTATGGATCAAGACACCATCTATCCATCCATCTATCTATTGTCTACACCCAATGTGGGGCTTGAACTCACCACCTTGAGATCAAGAGTTGCATGCTCTGTCAACTGAGCAGCCAGGCATCCTGGATCAAGACATTTCTTGAGCTTTCACACTCACTACTACAGTAGCCTCCCGGCTGGTCTGCCTCCTCTGTCTCTCATTCCTCTACTCCATCCTCCACTCCAAAATCTAAAAACAAGTCCAGTTATTCACTTGCCCTGATCGATGCCTCTAAATAGCAACCTTCTTAAGAATATCTAATCCCTTAGTAAGGCCCCATAAAATCTCTCCCCAGCCTTCCTCCCAGTCTCATCTCAGACCATGCAGTTTGCAAAACTCTCATCCCAGCAGCCCCAGCCACAGTGGGCACCTCCGCATTCTCTTGTCCTGCTATGGCTTGGCATACCCTCTATCCTCTACCTAGAATGTCCATTCAATCTGCACCCAACCGAGAAAACTCCTAGTGGGTCTTTAATACCCATTCAAATGTCCCATGGAAAATAAATTTACTTAGGGTCCTTCCAGAAGGTACAGCTATGACACACAGCTAGACTTTCCAGGGAACAACTTCGCTTTAATGTAAAATCGATTTAGGAGCGAGTCAGTTGTCTGAAACAAAAGGGGAACATTGTCAGGTGATACATTTCTTGTAAGTGGGAAGTGTAGAAACAGGAGGAAGACGACTTGCCAGGTGAAATCTCCTTGGGACAAAATCCGCCCACATCCATTGTTCAATACAACCCCTTTAATAATTAGCTGCCTGTCATTGCTAAGAAGGGCCAAAGATCTGTTTCTCTACAAATTTCTACTGTTCCTACTTTGCCCTCCAGAGCAATTCATGGTGTGTCTATTTCTTTTTGTATGTACATGGCAGCTTTTCAAATAACTGTAGGCACTTACACTAGACCTCCTCCCTTTCTCCCAAATTTTCTCTTCTATAACTTACAGATGTTGCTAACTCCTGGCAGTACAGCATTCAGAACATAAAAACATCATTATACCTCTTGAGGGGGCAATCTTATCTTATTTGATTTTGTACCAGAGCACCCAGCCAAGTACATGACATACTGGTAAGGTTCCAACACAATTAATGTTGAATCTGCAACATTTCAAATACCTACATCACTCAACCACAAGAATCATGGCTTCTGACACACTGCCCAGAACTAAAGCAACTAAGAAAGTGTTTCTGCAGGACCGGCTGTCATGAAGTCAGATTTGAAGGGCTCAGTCAGACACAAGAGTCCAACATCAGTGACCGCACCGCTCAAGGCCACCTCTTCTCTTGCGTCCTGCATCGGCTCCTCCCCCAAGCCCCACCTGCCAACCAGCTTCTTCTGAGGCTCTCAGAGCCAGGCCAGCTCTGCACTTGGTCTGCTCTGGTTGTTAGTTCAGGCTCACAGGCAACCATTAGTGGGGCAGATGCCCAAGCATCCAAAGGGAGGAAATGTACTTAAAAAAAAAAAAAAAAGTGGGGGGGGGCGCCTGAGTGGCTCCGTTGGTTAAGCATCTGACTTCAGCTCAGGTCATGAGCTCAGGGTCCTGGGAATGAGCCCAGTGCTGCAGGGATCCCGGCTCAGCGGGGAGTCTGCTTCTCCCTCTCCTTCTGCCCCTCCCCCCACTTGTGCTCCCTCTCTCTCACTCAAATAAATAAAGTCTAAAAAAGAGAGAGAGAGAGAAAGTGGAAAGAAGAGATTTACCTCTTTCAGTATATCCCAAACTAGAGGCTCACAGGGTTCTTGTCCATCTCAATACATATCTAGAGTTAAAAATAGGATATGGTTTTGAATGTGATCTTTTCGGAAGAACTTTGAGCAAAATTCTATCATTAACAAACAGAAGGCAGCAAAGAGAAGGGGGAAGCCTGGAGTCACTCTGTGATGAATGTTCAGATTATTTCTGGAAATACTTCCTGGGTAGCTAGCCTAGTCCAGCGTTAACTAGTAGAGAGAGTACAAACTACATACGTAATTTTAAATTTTCTAGTAGGCTTATCAAAGAAAGTAAAATAAACAGGTGAAATTAATTCTAGTGTTATATTCTATTTAACTCAATATATGTAAAATACTATCATTTCAACATGTAACCAACATAGAAAATTATTGAGATATTTTAAGTTCTTTTTTTTTTTTTTCAAATGAAGTCTTTGCAATCTACTGTGTTTTGACACTCAGAGCCCATTTCAGCTCCAACTCGCCACATTGCAAGAGCCCAACAGTCACATCGGGCTACTGACTGCTGCACCGGGCAGTGAAGGTCTAGCTATAAATAAACCCTTTCAAGATACAAGTCAACTTTAGGTTCAAGATACTTGTAAACTCTATTCTTAGGAACAGATTTATATCAAAAAATAATTACAAACTCCCAGCATTTGGTGAAAAACACAAAGCTATGTAAAGTGGTATATACTGAAAAACAAGGACTTTCTAAAAATTAAGCATCTCTCACAAGGTGGATGCTTCTGAAGCCCTCAGACTCATTTTTCAAAGTCAAAAATAAATTATGTAATCAATCCCGTGTCACGAACCCAAACCCTCCAACAAATACTTCGGAGTTCACGCAGTCCGGGACATTCTTTTTATAGATGAAAAAGAATCCCTGCCAACCTTTGCGCCCAGCCACCGACTTCTGTCTAGCGTGACAGACGGTCAAGTGTTGATTAGCTGACACGGATACACTGTTCCAGGCAACCACGCACTGAGTCATAGCTGCCGAGTGGGACCCCAAATGAAACCTTACATAATAAACCAGAGAGGATCAAAGATGCCCGGCAGGAAGGGAACATAGATCAAAAGTCCTCCAAAATCTGCACAACAAAACCTTCTCAGAACCATCCCCCGGGGAACAAAAAGAGACTAACATCTGAAATCTAGAAATTATGAAAACCAAATGCAGAAGGGCAACAGGGAAGAACATCTGAAAAGTAATCCTATATTCCTCGGAATCCTCACGCTCAGGAACAAAACGCTCCAGCTCAGTGTTACAATTTCCATCTTCGCTCTAGCAAAGAAAGAAAGTAAGGAGCCGGCAAATACAACAGCCACGCGAGAGACGCCATGGGAGCCAGACTCGACGGAAAACCCTGAAATAAGCTGTACGTAGTTTAAGAGACTAACGTAAAATCCCATGCAGATGGGGAATTAGGAAGACAAATCAGGAATGGGAAAAATGCAACCAAAACAAAGCTGCAATCAAAAATCAGATTCCAAAAAAATGTTAAATTAAATCATAAAACTCAGCCAAAGCAGACGCTGGCTTTCTAGATAGGGATTTGAAGTCTTAGTCCTGCTAATCACAGGAAACCAAATGAAGACCACCTCTTCATTGAATATGTACCATAACCTAATCTAGAGAGCCTGGGTGAGGGAGCTCTAAAAGCCGGGTATGAGAAAGCCAACGTCCTCACAGGGCAGCATGCAAGAATATACTGGTTCTTCACTGGAAATTTTAAAGGCAAATATTTATTGCTCTGAAGTTGTCTACAAATAGTTAAGTACTCCTAAACTTCGTGGTAAGGGAGCCCACCGGGCTCAGTTTCAGGTATGTGTCACATTCAAGAAATGCAGTTTAGATGCCAAAAAATGGAAAAGGAAACCCATTCCTTCAAAGGACACTGACAGCCTCTCGAATACATCTTCCTCAGCAACGTTTAATGAAGTCCTCGTCTATATGCAGACTTCTTTCTAGAAGTCTACTTCTATAAGTTCATGCAGTTACTCTACCCCTGACCCCAGGCTCCTTTCCCACACTTGCCCCCCTCCTCCCCATCCCGAAGGTTTTAGCACTTTATTATGGAGATGAACTTAACCTCTCTCCCAGTAAGAAATGACCCTTCCTCTTTGGAAGAGTGAAGAATAAGGCTTGCAAGATGGACATTAAGGAGGGCACGTGAGGTAATGAGCCCTGGGTATTATATAAGACTGATGAATCACTGACCTCCACCTCTGAAACCACTAATACATGATATGCTAATTAATTGAATTTAAATTTAAAAAAAGAAATTTAAAAAAAAGGAAAAAAAAAGAGAAAGTTGTGTTATGTGACTTATAAGCTTTGCTAGTCTGCTAGCATACTTGTATATGACATTTTTTACTTGTCGCCTCTCAGTTTTTTCTATGAAGAGAAGTTATTACTTTGGTGAAAAATTATAATTAATATGGATGAGTGAAATTATGCCAGGAACAATAATGACAAATATAGCTATTTTTTTTAAGAAAGGAGTTTAAAATTTTTACTGTAAATCATCGTATTTGTCTAAGTATTATATTGATGCTTTTTCTCTGTTAAAATGTTACATTTGTCTTAGAGTCTTAACAAAGGATAGTAAAAAGTCATTATCTTCTATATAGTGTGTCCATTATCAGAGGTTTTAACGTGTCAGCATAATTGGTTGTTTTTTCTGTTGACTTTATCATCTCTTCAGCTGTGAAAGAAAACTTTTCCTTACTTGTGAATGTGCTGTTTCCTTACAATCATGTTGTCCTCTGGGTTTATCTTAAACTATTTTATTGTCCCTTTGGTTACATAGGCAACAGAATATTGTTTTTCTGTCAGTCACAATTAGTATTCATCCAGTTACAAATCTGTGAATACTCCTGATTTTTTACTTCAAGTTTCAACCCTAAATTCAGAAAATATAAAATACAATTTCACAATACTAAAAAAAAAAAAAAAAACGATTCTAGCAAATACAAGCTTCTCTGATGGAGGAGGGGAAGCCCATGAGCACCCTCACATTAATGACATCTGTCCCATCACGATTATGAAACACCCACGCTGTGCCCAGACTGGACACAGCATCCAGAAGATTAGAATCTGGAGAGAGTCAAGGTCTCCGGCCATACCTCCCTGAACGCACCCGATCTCATCCGGAGAGAGTCAAACACAGGGTTTGAAGAGCTGGGGCATATTTCAAGTAGAAAAGGTAGATCAGTTAAAAAACAGTGGGCACTTAGTAAAACTGCTCTCGTGTACCCAATCTCTGACTTACCCTGGGTCCCGCACCCACTGTCCCCTCCCTTCACCCGCACACCAACCTACACTTCTCCCCCTTTCAAAATCCATTCTTTCTTCCTATTGACACAAAACAGCAACAGACAATGTCAGAAGCCCCAGCGCTAACACCACCTGCGACTCAGTGATGGAAAGTCCCTTTCAAGGAAGCAGAGTTTTTCCCTCCATAAATAAAAAAAAGATAGAAATAGAAATATTCTTACGAACGATCACAGTAAAACTCAAGTGAGTGACAAATCTGATGTTCTTCTTTTTTTTTTTAAAGATTTTATTTATTTATTCGACA
The DNA here is from genome assembly GCF_024610735.1 of Ursus americanus. Lineage (NCBI taxonomy): Eukaryota > Metazoa > Chordata > Mammalia > Carnivora > Ursidae > Ursus > Ursus americanus. Next base: position 53,589,941 of record NC_142134.1, read on the forward strand.
GAGAGAGACAGCCGGCGAGAGAGGGAACACAAGCAGGGGGAGTAGGAGAGGAAGAAGCAGGCTCATAGCGGAGGAGCCTGATGTGGGGCTCGATCCCATAACGCTGGGATCACGCCCTGAGCCGAAGGCAGATGCTCAACCGCTGTGCCACCCAGGCGCCCCAAATCTGATGTTCTTCTGAGTACAGATTTTCATAGAGACGAAGATGAAGAACTGGAGAAAGAAAGAAGTAGACCCAGTTTTCAAGGGCCGAGTCTGGGCAGAACTCCTGATTTCTTTGTGATGGGATGGGGGAAAGACCTAGTCAGGGTCACTCATGCAACCATCTGTTTTCCAGAACGGATGTCTTCACTTCCTACCACGGACCCAAACTCAAAACTACACTTCAACCCAGAACCTTATCCCACCGTGTTCATATGTGTTCGGAGGGGTGTTCTTGAATGTTATGAGAAAAATGTAATCTATGGCCCAATAAATTTGGGGATTTCATGGACTAGTGTACAACCCAAGAGTGAACTAGAAAAGACAGCTTCTCTAAAACCGTGGTTCTAAGAGCGTGGACTCTATAATTCAGTGAACCAATATCTTCCGAATAATCAATGCGCGATGTTACACAGTTGGACGTGCTTAAAAGATTCCTTAAAACTTTGCACGACGCACCAATGGATTCTAATAAACAAAGTGCACGAGTGCTTTGATGTGGTTTCAGATTTCATATTGCAACAAACCTTTGAGCAACTACCGCTTGTCAAGTTTTGGTATAGTATTAAAAAAATAGCCACAATTTTCTAAAAAGGCTATAAAATGTTTCTCCATTTTCCTACCACATATCTGTGTGAGGGCAAGTTTTCTTCCTATCCTCAACCAAAACAACATATCATGACAGAATGAATGGAGAAGCAGTGGAGAATCTGGTATTTGTATTAATCCAGACAATAAAAGATGTGGAAAAAAAAAACAAGAAGTAAAACTATGTCACTCTTATCATGAGATATTTTTGGAAAATATATAGTTATTTTTCACAAAAATATTCTTTATGCTAACATATAAGGGGTGTATTACTTCTGTTTTTTAACAAATTAAGAAATTAGTACCTTCATAATTTCTGTTTTAATTCCTAGTACAGTAATTATTAATAATTATAACCCACATTCATGCTCTTTGGGATCCTCAATAATTTTTAAGACTGAAAAGGGGGTCCTCCTGTCAAAAAGTTGGAGATGCTGCCCTAATGCTTTTGGTGGTGGAAGCCTTTCCCTGTGGAACACCTTGAATGTATTCTATGGAACACACAATGGGAAACAGTCTCATCTTGTGCTCTAAAAATTATTCCTTTATAGGCCTCTTCTCCCTAGACATTCTTCAGCAAGTTAATTTATATGCTCTCGAAGGGTTTCCTCTCACACAGCAGTTTTGTGCTTCTAGCCGTGGAAGTAAATACATACATCTCTTCTGGCAAAGCACAGCTGAAAGTGACCTCACCTACTTAGGAGAGGCCTTAATCTAGAGAATGATTTCATTGAGCAAATGTTTCAAATAATCACGAGGAATGATAACATAGGTTAACGTGCTCCATCAGCAGTAATCCTCTACCACGAGATACGGTGCCGATGTCCCAAGAACGTAAAAGCTATCACGCCGGAGAATCGGGGCCCGTTCGGTTTACCATTCAGTTTGCAACAAAACCGAATCACTGACTGAGGTACCCCTGCTACAAATTACCCCTCTCTACAAGGAGCAGGACGACAGCAATGTATTACTCCGAATACCGGCAATTTGTGTTTGGAAAAACCGTACACAAGCCAAAAATAACTCAAGACCTAATTCATATTTCTACCATGGCTTTTCAGAACGCAGAGTAAGGCCAGTTGTCTACTTTCACCACGACCGGGAGCTCCAGTTACTGAATTTCGTTATAAATCTCTTCTTCCTGTCAGGCATCTGAATGACTGGCCAGGAGCCTGTTCTCAGATGGCTGTAAAAAATTTTGGGAAAGAATCAAAAGTGGAAAGTGCTGGACAACTATTCCACGCAAAGGCTCTCCCCAAGGCAAGTCGGCCCTTATATAGAGCAGGCCTGGAGTACAGGCTGTCCGGTCCTTTCATTTACCTTCTGGAATTTGCCCAAATTACAGGAACCATTAAGTTTATTTATGCAGTTTTTAAAGCATCTAGTTTATAGGACCAGGATCTTGGAAGCTGAAGACACGCATCTTGGCCTCCTTTTTCCTGGTACCTTAGACCTGAAGTGAAATTAGCATATAATCTGCTTCCAGTAAAACTTTCTTTAAGGAAGACTTTTTATGGCCCTAAGTGCTTACTAAGGTGCTGTTCTAGCTCCCTTGGTCCCCCTGGCAACATTATGACATAGACACGATAATTATCCCCATTTTACAGATGAGACAATAGGTTCAGAGCTGCCCGAAGCCACCCGGTTTTGTAAGTGGCAGACTTTGACTGGAATTCGGTCCCTTAGAACCTCTGTACTGGGATGCTGTCCTGTCTATTTGAGATGCGTGGATGATAACATTAACTGATTTATGAATAAGGAGATATTCAATTCTGTGGGTAAAATAGTGGTTGTAAGCTTCAAATTAGCCTTTATTGAAGAAAACCTTCCTTACAGCCAGGGTGTTAGGCTCCGTTCTCTGTCTTCCAGCCATGACCTGGACGCGGACCACGTGATAGTTACCTGTTGTTGCTTCTGCCTTCCTTCTGGCTTGTACTAATATGCTCTTGCTAGGCACCTGGAGCAGCATTCACTGAATGAATGAGTCAAAGAACCGCTTTTGCTTAAAAATGAGTCTCTAAGAATCTACTGAGTCACCAAGAACATGAATTTCCAAATGAAGCTCTTGCACCCTGGAGGGTATGCAAAACAAACAAACAAATAAAAAACCAAAAAAACCCCAGTGGGGTACAAGGAGAAAACCATTAGCATTTCTGTTTCTATTTACTGACTTTTACCACACGATTGTGCTGTCCTCCTCATTCAGTGTGCGTGGCAGACAGCCACAGAGGGATGCTTAGGCCTGGCAGGGGCCTTCCTCGGCTGGCTCACAGGGTTAGTCAGCAGTGGGGCCCTCACCTGTTTGCTTTCCCGAGGCTATATCAAAGTGCAGTTCATATGGGCCCAACTGAGAACATGGCCATAGGGATTATATTTTCAATTTTATCTAAACCGAGCTTCACAAAATGGACAAGTGACTTTAAATGAGTCCTGCAGAACCACAAAACATGGTAACCACAATGCAAGCACCAACACCCAGGAAAGTCATAAAACTGATGATACTTTCACCATTTCTCATATGATACTCTTCTTAGCCACATCATGAGATATAACGAGTTAATCAGATCTGACATAAAGTTGGCATCCACACACACAAAACCTGCAAGTATCAAAACTTGGATTCATATCCACTATTCTTATCAACAGTCTTTGCCTAAGTGAGCATGATACCTTGGCTAATTGGCTAGGCCAATTGGCTAATAGTATTAGCCAATTTGAAATTGGCTAATAGTATTCGTGTATAGCTTCTAAATACATATATATTTTTCAAGCAGGGTGAAAGGTGTGGAGCTCACTGATGTAGGCAGGACTCTGCTACCCAAACTGCAATCTGCAAAGAAGCAGCTTCAGCATCGCCCCCGCAGCTCGTTAGAAATGCACAATGGAGGGGCGCCTGGGTGGCGCAGTCCTTAAGTGTCTGCCTTCGGCTCAGGGCGTGATCCCAGCGTTCTGGGATCGAGTCCCACATCAGGCTCCTCCGCTAGGGGCCTGCTTCTTCCTCTCCCACTCCCCCTGCTTGTGTTCCCTCTCTCTGTCAAATAAATAAATAAAATCTTTAAAAAAAAATGCACAATGGAATATTACTCAGCCATCAGAAAGAACGATCACCCAACATTTGCATCAGCGTGGCCGGGACTGGAGGAGCTTATGCTAAGTGAAAGACAATTATCATATGGTTTCACTCATTTGTGGAACATGAGGACTAGCAGGGAGATCATTAGAAGAAGGAAGGGAAAAATGAAGGGGGGTAAACACAGGGGAAAATGAACCACGAGAGACTATGGACTCCGGGAAACAAACTGAGGGTTTCAGAGGGGAGGGGGTGGGGGGATGGGCTAGCCCAGTGATGGGTATTAAGGAGGGAATGTATTGCATGGATCACTGGGCGTTATATGCAAACAATGAAGCATGGAACACTACACCAAAAACTAATGATGTACTGTATGGTCACTAACATATCATAATTAAAAATAAAAAGAAAAAAGAAATGCAGTCTTAGGGTCCATCCCAGACCTCCCAGACCCAAATCTGTACTTTAACAAGCTCTCCAGGTGATTCAGGTGCACATTCCTGTTTGAGAAGCACTGCCTTAGAACACACACCTGAAATGATCTGAACCCTCACAGTTCAGCTCTTATTTATAAGTTGAGGCAGATTTCTCTGTTGAATTTTTCAACTCATAAACTTATAATTCCTAATAGCTGTTATCAAGTGTCCTTTAAAACTATATTTTAAAAAAACTACGCCCATAGACCAAAAACCCAGTGAAATAATCTATGTACGACCGCAGCATCATCTTATCCATCCCAGTATCCATCCGTAAAGTCAAGGTCCTGCCCCCCACGCCGTGAAAGCCATCCCGATACACCGCCATCGTTTTCGTCCCCACTTCCACTTACTTTTGTTTGATCGTCGGCTTTGAACACATAGCAGATACTCTGCTGACTGGCTGCACTGTCCTTGATCAGACAAGCGAAGTAACTTGGATCGTGACTGTTGTGAATCAGTTTGTGAACATGCTGGGGCTTACACTCGAAGATGCTGGAACAGATCAGTGGATCCCACTGTTGACTTTTCCCTGGCTCAGGTTCACATCTCAATCCGGAGGGGGAAACACAAAGCCGGACTTGCCTGGCACCGGGCTCCTTTTTGGAGGCCTGCCCGTTGAGCCGTCGCACCTCCGCCACGACCCAGGGCAGCATCGGCATGGTGGTCAGGGCGTGCACTCGCAGCGAGCCCGCCAGCTGCAGGCTGAAGTCCACGGAGGCCTCGTTAGGAAACGGATGCTTCCTCGCTGTGAATGTTATTGGTTCCATCTTGGGAAAGGTCTGGAAACTCAGCAAAACGTTGCCACTGTTTCCTATTTGAGAACGAGCAATCTATCTTACGTGCTTCTGAGGCAGAATCCTGGGGGAGAAAAACAAAGGCATTAGAATTTAATGAAATCACAGCAACACCTACTTTCGAAGAGTTATTATTTCAGAACTTAAAAGCCTGAAACCCAAACATGGGAAGAAACGGATCTTAGTTCAAACAAGGTGCTTGGCCTAGAAAGAGCCTCTTCAAACTGCTTCATGTAAAACTCGAGAATGCCGTAACTGTCACTCGCACTACAGGTTCCAAAGATCCCACTGGGAAATTCCTGTTAAACGTTTATAAGCCTCGCAGAGCCAGCAAAAGCAAGCAGGACATTAAACACTATTGTCCCGCTCAGATACCTTTAAACCCTGTTCTATTAACGTATGTTTCAAGGAATTTTTTTTTAAGTTATCTCTACGCCCACTGTGGGGCTCGAATTCATGACCCCCAAGATCAAGAGTTGCGTGCTCTATGGACTGAGCCAGCCAGGGGTCCCTCAAAGAATTTTTTTCAGATCATCAAATTCAGTAGTGGTGATTCTCCCCCCAAAAAGTAATTTTGAGAGAAAAAAACAGCAGCTATCTACCCATTATCATAGGCCACTGGACCAGTTTTCAACAACTGACCTTTTCGATTGTGATACTACTTAAGTTTTAAAAGCCTCTCCCTGACATAGTCCAGAGGTGCTGAACATGAATTCAAATTTCATTAACATGTAATTGGTGCCGGTTTTGCTCCAAATATCACCATAAATCTTGTTTCATTTAATTCCTGTATTATAAGCCATCATGCCCACACTTCGCTCTCCTCATCAGTAGAAGATGCTGTTTCCAGTAGACCCACACTCTCTCACCTGCCTTCCCCCCTCTATGGGTGATTTTCAACAACCACATCTGATGTATCCTAACGCCTTCCTGTTCCACTGGGGACAAAACCCTTCTGTGCAGAGCTGAGCCGTCTACTGGATCTCAAGCCTCGTCCTTCCCCATCTGCTCGCTGGATCTTCCTTCTCTCATGTACCCCCCGAGCACCTACACACTGCATCTGTCTGATTCACCATTGTGTCCCCAGTGCCTGGCCGTGTCTGACTCACAATAGAGGCTCGATAACATGGTAAACAAATAAATGAAGTCTCTCCCATCTGAAAAAAAAAAAAGAAAAAAACCCGACATTTTCCCTTGACCTCACCCTCCTGAGCCACAACTCTTCCTTCCCCACGTCTACACTTACTGGTTCACTTCCTACTGCCCACTGACAATCCTGATTGTGACCAGACGCACTGCCTATGTGTTGAACTTGCTCCCGCTAAGGTCATCCACACCTTTGGCTGTGAAACCCAAACGGGGCTTCTTACTCCTTAACTGCTCTGTCCTTTCTGATGAATTTCTCAGTGGTGCACTCCTTCCTGCTTGAAACCCTTCTGCTTCTCCTCTTACCTCCTTGCTTGCTTCTTTCAGGTTCTTTGGTGGCTTTTCCTCCCTGTTAAATTCCATCCCTTGTCCTCATTCCACTTGCTTTCTTTGGACAGTCTCACCTAGTGGCTTGGGTGTCCACAACCACATTCGAGCATTTCTGCTGCTGCTAGCATGTGCACTCTGGGCCCACCGCGAGTGTGATCTCATTCCATTTCATCTCCAACCCTAGCCTCGGTTATAGACGACTCGTATTGCCATCGTTGGGACCTAGGTCACTGAGGCCTGGAGAGCTTGTCACAGGTGGGTGTGGGAGAGTCTGCTCCTGATTCTCGATCCATCCTCTTGAGTGCTGCCCAAGAATGGCAGCTACCACATAGACCCTGATGATTCCCACGTGCACGTCTCCCATTGGACCTCCTTGCTGAGATCCAGATCAGGGCAGACCTGGATATTTCTATCTGGGTAGCCTAGAGGTATCTCAGCCTCGATTTAGTCATTTTTTAAAGATTTATTTATTTATTTTAGAGAGAGAGCTTGCGTGTCCACCTGCAAGCGGGGGCAGGGACTCAGGGAAAGGGAGAGGAGCAGACTCCCCGCTGAGCCCGGAGCCCCACACAGGGCTTGATCCCACAACCCTGAGATCATGACCTGAGCCAAAATCAAGAGTCGGATGTTTAACCCACTGAGCCACCCCGGTGCCCTTCAATTTAGTTATTTTTAAACTAACTCATCTCATCTCCCCGCTTCCCATAACTTCTCTTGTTGCCCATAAACTGTATCTCTATAAATGGCATCACTATTTTATTGGCCAAGCCAAAGGCCAAGGAGTCACTGCTACAGACTGAATGTTGAATTCCTAATCCCCAATGTGATAGTATTTGGAGGTCACGACTTTGGGAGGTGATGTCATGAGACTGAAGCCCTTATGAATGGGATTAGTGCCCCCATAAAGAGACCCGGGGTGCTCTCTTGCCCTTTTCCACCGTGTGAGGAAATAAGAGACAAGACGGCTGTGTATGAACTGGGAATATATTCAATATTCAAATTCTAAACATTTTCTGAAAATGAACTGAAGTCGATTCCTTTAATTACATTTTTCTATATGCTACAGATGCATAAATGATAAGAGTGAATTTTTATAAGAGGATTTGAACACAGTTCAGAACTAGTTTTCAATTTTAAATGTTCAAAAGTTCAGAAATAAACCCACACTTTCGAGCTCCAGCATAGTTCATGGAAACGTCGTCCCTGTCTCTTCTCCTTTAAAGTACAACCTCTCTTGATGATGAAAACAGACTTGAAGTTCATATAACCCCATAAATAATGGTCTCTCTCTCTCTCTTCTCTTTTCTCTCTTTCACCTGGTGAGAGTGGCATTAAACGTCTGGCTCAACTTCCACTCCTGTAACTGAATCTGTTTCAAGTTCTAACCGTTGACAGCCGCTAATCCCAAGACATGTTTAAAGAAGTACTAGAAATATTACAAAGGGGAGACCTGAGATCTACCAATTAGTGTAGATGAGGCAATTATTAATATGGTGGCAACACTATGCAGGATTATTTTCAGTTCTCTTGTAAGGCAATATGTACATAGTGCAAAAAAAATTTACACAATTTAGAATTTCAAACATTTAGTAAATAAATAGTCATTATATTAGTTCTGCCATGTCATTGACAAAACTACTGAAATACCTAGAGTTTTCATTTTTGAACCAGTCGTGGCACATTCTTGGTTTCTCTGTAAAAAGTAGATTGGTCCGTAACACTGTTTGTAAACTATCAAATAGTAAGTTCTACTCCAGGGGGTGTCTGGCTGGCTCAGTCAGAAGAGCATGTGACCCTTGCTCTCAGGGTCATGAGTTCGGGCCCCACGCTGAGTGTACAGATTACTTAAATAAGTAAAAATTAAAAAAAAATAAATTTTACCCCAAAGATAGCAGTAATTATTTATCAGCGATTCTGTGGTTATAAGATTCATGGTAACTTAGACTAGGTGAGTAACCGTTGTACTACTTTTCAATAACAAGTTCTGCGAAATAGATGATCTATTCAAATAAAACTAATACACCATTAGATTATTTTTAAGCCATCTCAGTCCACAGCATTGGCATGCAACCTCTGACCATCCGTCCCAGGTAGAATTACCGATTCTAAGAGGGCTCTCGTGCCTCCTACCCTCAGTAAGAGATACTGCGATGATCTGTTCTTCCAGCGAACGTCTAGCTGTGTTCTTATTGGTAGATTCGTCTGCGTACAAGCTCTGTCCCTCACAGAGACCATCTGTACGCTACACAGTTCCTACCTACCGCTGTCCATAAACATGGTAGTCATCCCAACACAAAGATACTTTTATTAGAACAGTTGCAATCATCCGTTAGTGAGTCCTTCTGTATCAAATATCCCTGAAGGCATGCACTTCGAATTATAAAATCTGAAAGCCAGAAATGTCCTCCTAAGCTCTTTAGAAATTTCCCTTATATTTGAGGGACACCAGTCTGGTTCAGTGGGTTAAGGGTCTGCCTTCGGCTCAGGTCATGATCCCCGAGTCCTGGGATCCAGCCCCAAGTCAGGCTCCCTGCTCAGTGGGGACCCTGCTTCTCCCTCTCTCTCTACCGCTCCCCCTGCTTGTGCTCGCTCTCTCTCAAATAAGGAAATAAAATCTTTTAAAAAAAAGATTTCCCTTATATTTGAAATGAGGAGACGTGGTTCTGGAGAATTAAGTGGTTTGTCCAAGTTGGGTGACAGAATTAGGACAATCCGATCCCTGACTGCCATCCAAGGCAGCAGAGAACCTCAGTTTCCTGATGAAAACACTTTCAAGGGTACAGCTGAGAAAGCGAGTCACTTAACTTCTTCAAATCTCAAGTTTATTCTTATAAGAGACTAAAACAAGATCATCCTCAAGTTGTCTTCTGTCTCTAAAATCGGGTAATCTGGTTTTCATAATGTATAATACCAAATGTCCCCAACATTGTGTGGGGATAGAAAGCTGCTTGCATCTTCCTGTCAAGAATACAAATGTGGGGGAGGTACAAGAAGAAAGAACGGGGTTTATTGATTAGGAAGCGAGAGAAGAGATGGCAGGGGTTAGCAAGCCGCTATTAGGAACCCCCTCTCTTCTCGGCCCCCCTCCATGCCGTCCCAGCAAATCACGGGGGAATAGGAGGGGGACTTTCCAGAAGCTAGCAATAAATACCACAGGCACTGCAGATTCAGCTGTCACCTTCTCCGAGTGCTGGTGGGAGGGGAGGAGGGAATAAAAGAGGGGATAATGGGAGAGGTGTTGGGACTCCTGGGTGGCGCCTGGGTGGCTCAGCCGGTTAAGTGTCTGCCTTCAGCTCAGGTCATGATCCCAGCACCATGGGATCGAGACCCGCATCAGTCTCCCTGATGAGCAAGGAGCCTTTTCTCCCTCTGCTTGCCGCTTCCCCTGCATGTGCCCCGCCCCCAGACAAATAAATAAATAACATTAAATAAAAAAAAAAAAAAAAAGGGAGAGGTGCTGAAGCTTCTAGCTCCAAGCCAGGTTAGGAACCAGCCAAGACTGATTAGCTGTCGCCCCCCCGCCCAGGGATGGGCAGGGAGTCTCCAGATAGCTATTCACTTCCACTTACAAATCATTGGTTTAGTTTTTCTGCTCTTTACCCCAGATGGAGTGGGCATGCTGCTGAACAGGATTATTCTGCCACCTGAATCCTCTAGTCTCACGCAGTAAGACCATTGGGGCGTGGCTACACTATTTGTCCCAGAATCTCACCCAATCAGAGCAGTGTGCTGCTCCCTGGGGATTGCCCACAGGCTCCAGAGATCTTTGGGGCAGTAGGTTATTTCACACGGAGCCGTCATGCGAGGCTCCTGGAGTCCGGGATCTAACCTCTTCGTCATCAAGGATGCTCCAGGCCCAGTATGCACCTCTCTAATTTGACACATAAAATAATGACGTTTGGAATGACTTCCTGCCTACATAAATCAGACCCAATGTAAGCCTAGTCCTTTAGGATACTGTGGCCACTTCTTGTATTCTCTTCTACTTTACGGCACAGGATAAAGGGGCCGGGGCCCTTGCTGGCCCTCAGCCGTGTATATCCCTCCCTCCAGCATGGCTGCTTTGTTATTCTCCTGAAAGTAATAATAATGACTGTTAACACATAGATAATAGCATTTACTGTGTGACTGTTAACTGAGCTCTCACAACAACCCTGGACAATAGACTATTATTATCATATCTAAATAAGGACTCTAATGGATTTTTACCATTATCAGCTCCACCTTTCAGATAAGTGATGAGAGAGAAGGTGCTGGCACAGAGAAGTAAGGTCACTTGCCCAACGTCATCCTAGCAGCAGATGGCAGAACCACGTCTTAAACCCAGGGCCTTCCACTCCAGACTTCGCGCTTGCTCTTAAACCACTTTGCTAGAGGAATACTTACTGACCAACTACCTCTTCTTGGACATTACAGATATGATCTTCTGTATTCTTACAACTCTGAGATGTCTGTCTTATCATCCCCATTTCCCTAAAGGTTCTCTGACTAATGGTGTAGGCAGGATTTGTCTTATGCCCAAATTTCTATTCTCTGTGATACACTCTAGAAGGGAATAAATCTAAAATATCCTTCTAGTGAATTAGCTGGGTTGTTTTTCTATCTAAATTTTGCTTGGTCTCATTAATCCAACTCTAATGTCAAAATTATACTTAAGAAGTATCAAATAAGGGGCGCCTGGGTGGCACAGCGGTTAAGTGTCTGCCTTCGGCTCAGGGCGTGATCCCGGCGTTATGGGATCAAGCCCCACATCAGGCTCTTCCGCTATGAGCCTGCTTCTTCCTCTCCCACTCCTCCTGCTTGTGTTCCCTCTCTCGCTGGCTGTCTCTATCTCTGTCGGATAAATAAATAAAATCTTTAAAAACAAAAAAGAAGTATCAAATAAACAAAAGAATGGCAATGAGTAATATTTACTGAGAGCTCACTCTGTATCAGGCACTGTTCTAAGACCTTTACGTGTATCAATTCATTAAGTTTGACAAAAAACTTGTAAGTACTCACCTACTTTGGAAACTTAGGTTTACTGATCATAATTAACGTGTTGTTAAATATGTACTCTCTCTTTTTAAGAGGAAAACACTGCTGCGTGTCACAAAGGACATAGGCATACTCAAAATTCAATGCCTTTGTTGGCAATAAAACATTTTTCCTACATTTTGCACAGCTTTACTGAAACCCAAGTGTCAAGATTATTCATACGGCCCAAATATAACGAATCCTTTTCTAAACATTCGAAAACCTGAAAAGGGACACATTGCCCTTAAATCTAAGAGCCCATCAAATGGAAATCGCAGCTAGAAAATGTCAAAAAATGTGAGAATGGAAACCTTCATGTCTTTTGTGAAGAACCTGGTTAAAAATCTTTTTCTTGGGAAGTGGGGTTGGAAAGGAAGAAATAAGATAAAAGTCAGCTAAGGCAATTTGTAAGGTAGCAGTTCTACCCTGAAACCTCCATCCTCTGCCATCACCAGGGGGCTTGGAACCCAACATTGCCTGTCTGCTGAGTGCCATCAGTCACTTTACCGCACGGACTCTGATCCTCCAAGTTTTAATGACCAGGAAAAGAAGAGGGCTGGAAAACATATCACATATCGACACTCTTGTGGCCATTATACTTAAGAAACACAGCCCAGCAGACCGGGAAAAGGGCAAAGCAAACTACGGCAGCGCATAAGCAGACTTAGGTCATCTGGGGAACGTAAGGAGGGGAGGCTGGGGAACTTCAGAGGAATGCCATGAAGAGTGGAAAAGGGGCCTGAGGGAGTTACCATTTTGACAAGATAAAATTAAAAGCCTTTTCAAAGACAGAAACCTCTCAAGCAGGCATCCCTACTCTGGGCATCATAATGGTCGAACCTGCTGGTGTGAATGGGGAACAGGTAAGTGCCACTCCCTGCTGCTCACCGGGGGTCTGTCCCAGAAGATGCCAGAAGATCTGGCAGAGAGGAGCTGCTCACCCACATCTGGTTCTGCCCAGGAGTCTATTTGATTGTGATGCAGCCTCTCTGGCCGAGGCTGCCTTCTGTGGAAATGGAGGGCAAAGACTGTCAACAGCTGGATAATGAGGAAGAAGAGGCAAGCTGCATTTCCTCAGTCACTCACTTCCTCCCCGTACCTTCTGGTACTTCCTACGACAATCAATGTCATGTGGGGGAGGCGTCATCCCAATACAGATACAACAGCACTCAACCAGAAATGCTATCATAGTGAGAAGGGAAATCCCCAGACCTCTCAGTGGGAAAGACAGCGGTAGACTATGGCAGGGAGTCCCGTTTGCAAAACTAATTTGATGTTAATATTTTATAACTACCCCAATGAATCTTCCCCCTACTTGACTAGTTTGCAAATGGCTGGACAAATCAACATAAAGACATTTATTTTCATTATCACCTGATAATTTTGTTTACTGCTTGGAATCCCACTTAGTCCCTTTTACATCTCCTTGCACTCAGTTAATAGTCTCAGAGCATTCCTCTAGTGTTCACTTCAGAAAGTATCCCCTAAACATTTCACACTACACCCTGTAATTCACAGCTGTGTCCACTGTCCAGTAGCTCATATTATGTCAAGGGTTACTTTCAGATAAATCTAAGGAGAAAGCCCTTTTTATGGTCTGATTTCTCTATAACTTGGTAGAAAAAAAAGAAACAGGGAGATTGAAGACCTTGATAAGCATTCCATTTCAAACAGTTCTGGAAACACCTGTTTACAAAAGCAGTCGATCCTTTTTTATACAAACTTTTTCATGCAATGTTCTTAGTCCTTTAGACAGCCTTCAGGATTCTCGGGAAGGAGCTGATCCTGAGGAACACTGCCTCCCCAAGCAAGAGAAGCCATCTCAACTCTAGCTGCTTCAGGGATCCCTAACCCAAGAGAGTCCTAGAACATGAAGTGTTCAGAAACACGGGAGAGTCATTTAGCAAGGCGGATCCCCAGCCTCTTGCAACAACTCCCCGTTCACTCTTCCACCCCAGCCCCTCCAACGCAGAACAGGCTCCCAACACACACCAAAACCCAGAGCTGGCTATGCTCCAACTCTTATCAGTCCCATCAAATCTAGGCAAAGAATGAATTTCTGCTTTCCAAAAGAAGGGGTTTCGATCAAGGCCTCTGTAGTTCTGCTTAAGTACAGTGTGTAAAGTTTTGAAGTTTGGGCTTGCAGAGATAGCTGGATTTCTTGGGTGTGACCCATTTAAACCAGGTCATTTAAAAATGCTCTTTCAAAGTCTGATTATATTAATAAATGAAATCATCCAACCATCCAAAAGGAAGAGTGAGAGATCTATACCTATTCATTAATGTAAGGCACTCTGAAAATTAAACCGTTTGGTGGGAGGAACAATCATCACTTTCAATTTCTTTTCCTTTTTAAGCAACTTTCAGAGAATGATCTATTTTAAATAAAATAACAGGTAAAGCCATCTCTAGGTGGATTTCAAAGAAAACAGTATCTTAAAAACAACAACAGCGTGTGGCGAGGTTCGAGGGGGGTCTCAATCACAGAACGATCAGGAAGCAGCTAGAAACAATCAAGCAGGGTTTCAAAATGACTGGGACAGGATGTGCCCATAGAAAGAAATGTTGTGCGCCCTAGCGAAGCTGCCGAAGTTACTACTGCGAAGTACCGTGAACTTTTAAAGGATAGCAAGGGGTCACTCTGACCACCCTCCCCCTCAGTCCGGTGGCCCTACAAACACAACAGCCCCCAGAGATAATTGGCGGGAGGGGGTAGATGCCGAGCGAGCAGGAGTGAACAGGGGGGCTGGAGGAGCTCCTGGGCGGTCATGAACTTGAAGGTTTCACTTTCGTTCAAGTAGGGGGGCAACGAGGTGGCAATGAACCCCCCCGCGGAAGCCCCCGGCGCGGCGAGCACAGCAGGAACGCCCTTGGGCTGCCGGATCCCAGCTTCGCGGGCCCGGGAGCACAGGGGCGTGCTTGGTGCCGGGGGGCCGCCGGGATGCCGCGGGAGGCGTGGAAGCCCCAGAAAGCACCTACCTGTACCTCGGCGCGCTCAGAGCCCGGGCCCGGGCCGGCGCGCGCAGGTGCTCGGGGGCGGCGTGGGGACCGCCTGGGCGGGCGGGGCGCCCATTGCGCCGGGCCGGCTGCGCGCTTAGGCGGCGGGGGGCCGGGAGGGATCCCCTCCGCTCGGCTCCCGCCTCTTCCTCACCCAGCTGGGGACACGGCGGGTCCCGCGGCGGCGGCAGCAACAGGCACGGTAGCGCGGCGGCGGCGGCGGCGGCGAAGGAGGAGGTGTCTGCGCGCGGCTCGCGTTTCCTCCTCCCCGGCTGGGCGAGCGCGGGGGAGGCGAGGGGAGGGCAGAAGCCGGGATCTCCCAACTCGGTCCCCAGAGACCTAAGAGGGGGACGCGCTGCTCCCTCCCTCCCCTCTGCGCCTTGTGACTCTGCCCAAGCGGCACGGCCGGGACAGGCGAGTCACATGCGGGTAACAGCTGCTGCAGTGCGGGTCCGCCGCGGCCTCCCTCCTCTCCCTGCCTCTCCCCTGCCGGACGGCCCATCCTCAGGGTTCAGACCGGGCGGTGGGAGGAGGGGGAGGCGGGGTCCGGGCGCCTCCCCAGCCAGCCCAGGAGCAGGGTCCTGGCCAGCCGTCCGCCCGGGCTCCGAGGACTGGGGCCCCGCGCGTGACGAAGGCCCTCGCGGCGGGATGTGCGGTCGCACGCCCTGTCCTCGGCAGCCTATTTATAGCAGGTGGCGCTGCCCGCCGCTCTCGTCCAGCGGCGCTCTCAGCAGGTGGCACTGCCCGCCCTCTCTTCGCTCCCCCGCGTAGTGGCGCCTCGTCCGCACCCTCGCTTTCACCCCGCGAAACGAACAAAGTGAAAACCGCACGCAACGCGGGAAGGCGACCTCGCCACCTGGCCCTCCCCCGCATGGCCCCTTCGTCCTGTCCCAGGGCTGGACACAATGGCAAGGAGGGAACTGAGGCAGGGCCATTCTATGGGGCGCTGGCAGGCCAGGCAGGAACCAGGGGCTCGAACAGCGAAGGCTGAAGCGTCGCCCCCCCAGCCCCCCCAAACCCCAGTCAGCCCCATTGCTGAACCGCGCGGGTGACGCAGCCGCTGGACCCGGCGCCTCTTCCTTCCCGCGGGTCCGGCGCGCGCACGCATGCACACGCACACACACTCACACACTCACGCTCACCCCGCGCACACACCCCCCTCGCCTCACCTCTCCTCCCCTCGCGGCGCCTGCCCTAGAGTGGGGTTCGGGGCGGTTCCCAGCGGCCTTGGGGTGTGAAAAGAGCCCCGGGAGACGGAAGCCTGCGGCGCGAGCGGGCTCGGGGCTGGGGGGGGGGCGGTGCAGGAAACCCGCCGACCTGCCACAGTCCAGCCCAGCAGGTAGCCTCGGGCAGTTTCACTCCCGGGGAGCGAGGGGGGCTCTGAGGCAATTAGGGCACGGAGCACCAACTTCAGAGACGAGGGAGCGGGGAAGGGAGAGCAGGGAGGAGAGGGAGTGGGACGCGGGGGGGGGGGCGCTAGCTGCAGAGGGAGGCGGCGGTGGAGGAGCCAGGCGGCCTCTTGCAGCATTTTTTTTGCTCAGTGGAGCTGGAAGCTGACTTTAGGGAAGTGGCTGAGAGTTTGGGCCGCAGAGTTGGACTTAAACTCAAATCCCAACTCCACCACAGGGTTGGCTTAGGCAAGCTGCTGGACCTCTATTCTCCTCCATTCTCTTACCTGTAAAATGGGACGGTACGTGCTTTGGGGCCCACTGTGAGGAAAAGATGGAAAGTGCTCGTAAAGGGCTTAGCACGCTGGCGGGAAGGCAGACCTCAGCTACCGGCAGCAGCTATCCTAACCGTGGCTCGGGAGGCACATAGAAATCCAAGGTTCTCCCCTCGCCCCCAGTCCAAACGGTGTGCTCTTAAAAGTTGATTGAAGTTCTTTGAAGCCTTTTGATCAGAACGCCCCTATGGGATTCCTTGATCCCATTCCTCAGGATGTTCCCATCCAGGGAAGGTGTATTTCCGTGGGACACAAAAGCTTTATCCACAGTTTGATTAAAAATGCTCATAAAAGTGGTAGCTGTTCAGGCGCCTGGGTGGCTCAGCCGGTTGAGTGCCTGACTTTGGCTCAGGTCATGATCCCGGAGTTCCCAGATGGGGCTTTCTGTTCAGCTGGCAGTCTGCTTCTTCCTCTGCTTCGCACCCTGCTCACGCTCTTTCTCAAGTAGATAAATACAGTTTTTTTAAAAAGTGGCAGCTGTTGGGGCCAGTGGTAGGTACTTGACGTATATTGTCTCTAATCTTAACAAAAATTCTGCTGTAGAGAGATTATTAAATCCTATTTGATTAATGAGGAAAATAAGAGGCTAATGGCTCTTCAAGGCCACAAGCTAGTAGGTGCTGGGACCTCCCAAGATCCCAAGCAGCTTGTCACACACTTTGTCTCGGGCCACTGTGTACCTCTCTTGTAGCACTCAGCTCATTCTTTGTTATGCCATAGTTACTTGTGTACTTAGCCTGGAATTTTTTTTATAAGAGAGGTGAAGAGTATATGCAGACATAAATACTCAAACGGTTAGAACATTTATTGGGTTATGGAAATTGTTCTTCATTAGGTTATAAGACCAGGTAAACCATTTAAGCCATATTGTTGTCTCTTGGATCACACCATATCTCACACCTTATCTCCAATTCCCCCGTTACAGTTCCTTTTCCCTCTGCGGCAGCCTTCTGAACACACCTACCTCCAGACAGCTAGGATGTCAAGACAGGTATACTGTCATCCATTTCACTGACACCCCCAAACTGCCTTTCACACATATCCTGCTAGATGATGGTTGAAGCTATGACCTAAAACCCCTGCCTGCCAGCCACTGCCCCTGAGAGGTAGGGTCAGGCCAAGGCTGGGCACTGCATGCAGAACATCCTGGCTCAAACCCCCTCCCACCTGCCACTCCACTCCCTTTTCTCTTCCTCACTCACCTCCTTCACTCCTACTCCATCCACACGCCCAGTTCCAGAGTGCAGGAAAGATGGGGTGCTCATCAGGCACCAAGGTAGAAAGTGAAAGGGGTGGGGAGCAGAGGTGGGCCTAGACCTGGAGTCTCTCATATTATTATGGTGTGGAGGGGGAAACCTTCCTTCTCCCCACCCCACTGCTAAAATCCATCAAGTTGCCGCTCAGAGTTACAACCCAGTGGGAAATGACCTTCGCCCTGACCCCACCCTGCGTTAGAGAAGGGCCATGGCCTTGTGAGAATCGGTGATTTCTGCATCACCTTTCCAATTTCCAGGGCTAGTTGGTGCCCTTGGAATGATAATAAGGGATTTCATAATACTCTTCTCTTCCTGGATACAGAACTTCCCTTATAAGATGTGATACAGACTTTCAAACCTTTTTGCCGTAAAGCATTGCTCAGAGAGTAAGGGGTAGCCTGCTATCAATCTCTTTTGCGCTCATTCCTAGCAGATCTGGAAGACAGGGTTGAGGGGACTTTGGAACCGACGGTGATACCTGGGATAGTGAGCTGAAGACTGGCAAACAGGGCGGGGACATCCATGTTGTCCCCATGTAGAGTGGACAGGTAAGAGCTCACTACCCAGCTAGCATCTGCCAAGTGCCATTGCTCTCGGAGGAAAGTAGCTCCTTGCCCTTATTGGGCAGGGATAGCACTGTGCCTGAGGCAGAGCCAATAGGGCCTTGTGATGGCCACACAGAGCTCCCTGGCAGCTCAGGAAGGTATTCTGTCCACAGTTCTTGAAGTTCCGGTAATAACACCGAGTAGGGGGTGGGGCTAAACACTGCTGTGACTCTGCATCAGACCCTTGATGCTCCTGACTGTTGTGACCCAGGGACACAAGGACCACAGAGCTCTTCCCCACATGGGACATTTACTGACCTTTTGGCTCAGTGAGTGAAAACCCCAGATGGGCAGGCATCCACAGTCATGGCAGCCACCACCTCCTTGTGTGGACAAACCCTGCACCTCCAGCTCCAGAAATCCTGCCATGAGTTATTCTTAGGGGGGCTTCCCTTATAGATTCTTTCCTAGTTTTGTCCTTTCCAGCATGTTTAATTGTTCATTGCCAAAGGTCAGGAACATTCATATCAACTTTAAGATGGCCATGGAGCTCTAGAAAACTGTGAGCCATTGATGCCATCAAGTCAACTGCGAAGCCCAGGGACTGGAAGAAAAAACAGAAGCCACTTTACGTTTAATAGGCCAAGGGAACCACATATAAATCTAGGGTGGAAAGTCTTTGGTTAATGTAGAAAAGAGACCTTTTATAAAATTACTCATTATTATTAAATCTATTAGTTGTTTAAATGTTCGTAGTAGTTTAGAACCCAAACTCTTATTGCTACGATAAGTTTTCACATAATTTCCAAATATGCATAATGTAAGCGTTTTAAACAAGTGGGCCTATTTCCAAAATTGGCATCAGTAAAGGCAAGAAATTAAGATCACACAGGATAGAGCCCTAGGACAGTAAGGTGGTGGGCATCCTGGGGATGCTTGCTCCCACTGATTGGGGGTGATCGTCTGGAGCCCGAGGTGGAGAAGGGTTCTGAGGCAAGCCCAAGCTCAGTGGGAGAGGGGCCAAGATGGAGAAGCAGCATGGAAAGCGTGGGAAAAGGCAGCACTGCAGAAGCAGGAGCAATGCTGGGCGATTCCCCAATCCCACCAACCAGAGGTATGACCATTAGCATGTAAACAGCACGAGCTTTAAGGAATATTCCTCATTGGAGCACCTGGGTGGCCGGGGTGGTTAAGTGTCAACTCTTGGTTTTGGCTCAGGTCCTGATCTCAGGGTTCTGAGATCAAGCCCCACGTCAGGCCCCACACTCAGCGGGGAGTTGGCTTGGGGCTCTCTCTCTCATCCTGCCCCTGCCCCCCCCCCCGCCCACCATGCACTCACGTGCACTCTCTTAACAAGTGAACAAATCTAAAAAAAAAAGAAAGAAATATTCCTCATTGACAAGGAAATAGATTAAAGTCAAATGAGAGAATACATTATATTGTTTAGCCTACAATACTAGAGCCTTGCAATTGCTTTCTGAAAGGCACAAGAATGACAAAATACAATACAGTAAAAAAATAAAGTGAGCAGATAACCAATATGGATCTTGGGATTTCAGCAATTTAAATAAACAAAAACGGCATTGCATGGGAGACTCATGCTTACCATGGATGAGACATAAATCCATGTGCAGCGAGAACAAGCGAACTGTAGAGAGCAAGCTTCTCTCAAGTGTCTAGTTTCCTTTTATGGACAAAGCAGATAAAGCTCCGGGCACTGGTTCCATTTCCCTTTTCAGCTTCCTCTCCTGTTTGTTAAATCATTGCTCTCTCTACACAAGCAGTGGTTCCATGCAGCCCTCTGACAGTATCCAGCCTTCACTTGGGGTTCCCACTGCCCACCTGAGCTGGTTTTGTGGGTTTGGACATCAAGCACCAAGCTAAGCAACTGTTAGATAGCACATCAGCTTTAGTTATGGCATCTGAATGTGTCTAAAGTCAGTGAGATTTTCTTTATATAAATTGTAAGAGTTCTGGATCTCGGGGATTTCACCCAGACCCAAATGGGCAAAATGACCAAGCTTCCAACACTGCAAGATTCCCACTTCATTTAATCCCAAATGCTATTATGCCATTGCTGGTACGTAAGGTGGAATCTCACCTAGAAAAGTGCAGTTGCCGGCTAACTGGTCTCCCTGCTTTTGTCCTCACCACCCTGCAGCCTGGGTTTAATACAGCAGCCAAGGGAATGCGCTGACATATTAGTTGGGCCATATTGCTGCTCTACTTAGAACCCTTCCATGGCTTCCCAGATATCCCAGAGTAAAAGTCAGTCATTATCATGGTTTGTAAAGCCCGATGGGACCTTTCCTCTTCCCCACCCCCACACCACTACATCTGTACTTCATTGTCTGCTACCAGCCCTCGGTCACTGTACACACTCACTGACCTTGCTCTTCCTTATACCTGCCAGGCATACCCTTGCCCCAGGGCCTTTGACTCTATTCTCTCTGCCAGGTGTGCAATTTTGTCAGATAGCCACATTAGCTCTACTTAATGTACCTTCTTAAGTCATTGTTTTAAATATTATCTTCTCCATGAGGCCTTCTCTCGCCAAATTTTTGAAAATGGAAACCACTGCTACCCCCCCAATACATACACTTCTTATCCCCCTTTCCTGATCTCTATTTCTCCATAGCATTTATTGCTCTCTAATATATTACTTTATATCTTTTTGTTGTTACTTGTGTATCTTGTCCTGGCTCCCCCTAACCACCAAACCCCATGAGGGCAGAGAATTGTTAAGGCTTTGCTCGCTGCCACCTGCCGAATCTCCAATATATGCAATAGAACCTAGCATGTAGTGGACATTCAATAAATAGGTGTCGCATGAATGAATGAATATAATTTGTAACATATGACATTTGTGAGTTCATTGATTGTCTATATAGTACTTCCCTTAGATCAGAAACATTCGAGGTGTCCCTCTATTTACCCCTTTGTGCTCTCATCCAGTTTCTCAACTGTCCTAAGAGTTCAGTCCTCCCCTTCAGGTGAGCTGAATGCTTGTTTTACCATCAACATAGGATCTGATTTCCAGACATACTATAAAAAGGTGGTAAAAATCATGGAACAACGGAGAATTCATCCACACTCAATATTTGTCTCAAGTTTGGCTAAGAAAAATACCATTTTGGAGAACTGTCTGAAAGATATATAGTCCACTTGGCCCTCTAGAATCTGGATCCCCTAAAATCAGTTTCTGTATCAGGTCAACCCAAGTGAAGAGCAGTTTGCCTGGACTTATCTAAAAAAATTATTTTTATTGAATTGCGTTTTGACATTATCCCATTTGCCCATATCAAGGGAATACATTTTGTAAAAATGCCCTATTCAGTCTGAGGATATTGTTTAATACCTATCACAATGTCCTTTTAAAGGAGAATCCAGGAAAAACAATTCTTTTCGGGGTCTACAAGGAATAACTTTTCTTGAGAAACTGGATCCATCTTCCTCCTTGCACTAACTAATGGGCTCGTGGGTGGGATTTAGGATCCGTCGCTTGACGAGTGTCGAGGTCATTCTGTATAGGAAGTCATGGGTTCACAGATGCCCTTTCTAAGCCTTTGCCAGCTTGTGTGTTTTCATCCATCCAACACAAAATATGAGTAGCAATGTACGCTCTCACAAAACTGAATTAGAGCGCCTTGTATTCTGAAATCACATTATTCCTACTTTGTAGGTATTAACAAAAGAGTCTTTCTTTTATGAAATGGTGGTGAGAGTGGTAGGAGCCTTTGTCAGCTTGTTTTATTTTTGTTTGTGAATGCCTTTACCTGGCAAAAAGAATATGCTGGCACACTTCTGTCATTTCCTACTGTTTTGGAAAATTTTACTGGTTCAGAAAATCCAAAGTCTAAGAAACACTGTTTTTCTCCCTTACTCCTAGCTTCATTTGGCCTCACCTATTTTCTCTTCCTTTAGTCCTATTTTCTTATTCACTTGTTTTTAAGTTTTTTGTTGCCTTGTATGCATTTAAGATGCCTTCAAGGGGCACTTGGCTGGCTCAGTCCTTACACCCTCAGCCCCACCTTGCATGTAGAGATTACTTTAAAAATAAATAAAAATCGCAAAGGTTTGGGGCGCCTGGATGTCTCAGTTGGTTAAGTGTCTGCCCTCAGCTCAGGTCATGATCCCAGGGTCCTGGGATTGAGTCCCTGCATCCCACTCCCTGCTCAGTGGGGAGCCTGCTTCTCCCTCTCCCTCTATCCCTCCTCCCACCCCCACCCCACTCCCGCTCAGGCTCTCTCTCACTCTCTCAAATAAATAAAGTCTTTTAAAAATATCCCAAGGTAGTATTCACCCAGGACTTTCTTTTTTGGGAGGTTTTTTAAAAATATTTTTTATTATATTATGTTAGTCACCATACGGTACATCCCTGGTTTTTGATGTAAAGTTCGATGATTCATTAGTTGCGTATAACACCCAGTGCACCAAGTTTTCTTAAACTTTTCCCCAAAACAGAACAGAGAACACTTCCAAGCTTATTTTATGAGGCCAGCATCGCCCTCATACCAAAAAAAGACATATGAATGGTAAACAGGTACACAAAAAGATGTTAAACATCACTAATCATCAAAATACAAAGAAAAATCATAATGAGAAATCACCTCACAACTATTCAGATGGCTACTATAGAAATTACAAGGGATAACACACGTTATCTAGGCTGTGGAGAAAAGAGAATCCTTGTGCAGTGGGTGGGACTCTAACTTGGTAAAGGCACTATAGAAAACACTAAAAAGTTAAAAAAAAAAAAAGGACTCTGAACTATAGAGAACAAACTCAAGGTCACAAGAGGGGAATTGGGTGGGGGATGGGTTAAATCGGTGATGGGGATTAAGGAGTGCACCTGTTGTGTGTATAGAAGTGTGTACAGAAGTGTTCAATCACTAAATTCTACACCTGAAACTAATATTACACTGTATGTTAACTAACTGGAATTTAAATAAAAACTTTAAAAAAAGAGAAAAAAAAAATCCCAAGGGTTTTATGAATGTAAAAAAAAAAAAAAAAAGACACCTTTAATCATTTCCTGGATGTGGCAGACACGAAGGAAGGAAGGAAGGAAAGAAGAGAGGGAGGGAGGGAGGGGCTTATACAAAGCAAAGAACATATGGACCTGCACCTGCTTAATGTGTCTCCAGCTCGACACTGCACCAAACCTCTCATTCATCACCACCCTGAATGTTATCTGCAAGTATACAGTGCTTTGTAATTGACATGTCTCATCTTACTTTAATGCTCTCAGAAGCACTCAGGGGTGTTATTTTCTACCTTTCCCTCGTCAGCAGAAAACTTGCCTTGCGGGGGGGGGCGGGGGATTGGAATTTTAACCTTGATATTCTCCCTCCAAGCCTAATTCTTTTCTTCTATACTGTATTACCACCTTTTAAAACTACTGTTTTTGGAGATGGTATCATGCAGAGGTTTTTTACTTTTGTTTTTAAGGAGACATCAGGAGAGTCTGGTTATTTCCTTGGCTTTCAGAATAAGCTTCCTTGTTGCAAGGTGTTCTGTGGGAGGGCTGTGCTTCTGCGAGGCCGCTCTGACCCGTTAGCTTGAGGGAGCATCCACTGAACAGAATCAAGGTTCCCTTGATCAGCACCTACTGAAGCAATGGGCTGCAGGGTAGTCTTTCGGTCACTGTTGCTATTGCATAATAATTTACATTGTGCAACAGCAGAGAGTGCGAGCTCGCTTCATTACTTAGTAATTTCCTTTAACAGTGAAGCTGAGCTAGAGACACTCGGCCCTCTTCTCATTTTCCTGTTGCTAAATATAAAACGTAAGCTGAAGTTCTCCTATTATTCAAGGGAAAGGAACGTGAGTGTTTGAATTTGAAGCTTAGAGAAGATTGAAGGTCAAAAAAGTAAGAAAAAATTAAGATTTTAAAATACCAAGCTGCCTAAACTGGCAGGTATGTACTGAAAGGGGCTTAGTAGACTCTTGCCCAGTAGAGTTTTGTTGATGAGTGATCCTTTCTATGGACTTGAGCTAGGCACAGAAGTGATGGAACGACAGATGAGACATTGTCCCTGTCCTCAGCACTGTTAACGCTCTTCTAATTCAGGATCAACAAACTCTGGCCCATTCAGTAAATATTTCAGCCTTTGCAGGCCATTTGGTCTCTGTTTCGACTTTCAGCTCTGTGCAGAAGTCACCATAAACAGCACGTACACAAACGAGTACAGCGGTGTTCTAGTGACGATGGATACTGAAACATGAGTAGCCCATATTTTGGCATGTCATGAAACATCGTTTTATTTTTTAATTTTTTCTAACCACTTAAAATGTAAAAATGATTTCATCAAACTCAAAAGCTTCTGAACAGCAAAGGAAACCAGCAACAAAATGAAAAGGGAACCTGTGGCATGGGAGAAAACATTTGCAAACCACATATCCCATAAGGGTTAATAGATGTTTCTTTAATAACAAAATAACAAGGTCCAATAATAGCCATGATTTTGAGGTCGTGATGAGTATAGATGATATTCTGAGATACCTGTGACAATGGAAATGTGACGTGAAAATCTGTGACTTCTGATGACAAAGTCATGAGAACTGATAAACTTTTGTGTTTGTGTTGACTGCATTTATAATTGAAGGAAAATCTAAATTTTTATTAGAACTGCTAGGAGTACCTTTCTAAAAATTCTCTGGATTCTGGAGCCATCAGAGAATCTTTGATCTCAGGTTAAGAGGTCCTGAGAAGTCAAGGAGAACGTGGGCTGGGAAATCAGACAATGAGACAGCCCTCATCTTTGAAAGCACATTTTTTTTTCCTTAAAGATTTGTAAATCTTTGAGTAATCTCTACACCCAATGTGGGGCTCAAACTCACAACCCTGAGATCAAGAGTCAGACACTCCACTGACTAAGCCAGCCAGGCACCCTGAGAGCACAATTGTAATAGAGTTGAGAAGACAGAGGCTAGATTGGAGTGAATTGACTCAGCAGGGAGAGAGGAATTCTAAGTGCCATATGCAAGTCCGTGTCCATCCATGTGGCCTGTTCTGCTATTCCTTTAAGAGAAGGCTAGAGGGGCTCCTGGGTGGCTCTGTTAAGCGCGTCTGCCTCCGGCTTAGGTCATGATCTCAGGACCCTGGGATGGAGCCCTGCATCAGGCTCTCTGCTCAGCGGGGAGTCGGCTTCTCCCTCTCCCTCTGCCCTCCTCTGCCCCGCTCATGCTCTCTCTCTCAAATAAATAAAATCTTTAAAAAGAGAGAGAGAGAGAGAGAGAGAAGGCTAGACTGGTGTCACAAGCTCAGTAGTGGAGTTTTTATGATTCAGTAGTTGCCCCGTCGTGGGAACCAGGCAAACTAAAAGTGTTTAGATAGAATGTCGCCTGTCAACTAGACTTCTCAAGAATTCTTATTAAAGCATTATTTTGGAAAAGTGGTTTGGAACAGACTTACTCCCCCAAGAAGACAGCCCGGCTTGTCGGAAGCACTTGCTACGTCTTTAATAGAAGCTCTACTGCTGGGAATGAGGGCGATTCTTTTTGTTGAAGTTTTACATTTTTATATTTTTCTAATTATCTACAATAAATGTGTATTGTTTTATAATGGGAAAAGTCTGCGGTTTATCTCTGCTCTTTATTTTAGGATATCTCATCTGTAGAAGAGAGTCAGCCTTGTTCCTCAATAGTAAATTACAGTTTGATGAAAACAGAAAGAAAGACAGGAGGAAAGGATGGAAGGAAAGAGGGAAGGAAGAAAGGAAAGAAGGAAAAGTAGAAAAAACTATTAGGTTTCCATACAATTCCAAGTTACTCAACCTTAACTAGGCCCCAGTACCTTTTGGTAATCCTTTTATTCATCTCTTACCCACTCGCCCTGCAAACAGAGGAGTGAGCCCCAACTAAGTCCAGCCAACCCGGCCCAAGGCAGAACTGCCTATGTCAGCACAGCCCTCATGGCCAATCCACAGGCTGTGCTAATTAAATGTCTATTGCCTTAAGTCACTCACGTGTGTGTGGGGGGAAGGGTTGGTTCTTAGGCAGCAAAAGCTAATTTATACAAGTGAGTAATGTTTTCCAAATCTACGTTTTCCTGGCAGTTTTCCCATATTCCACAAGTTCTCCAAGAGTAACACACCCTGTGTTAGGATAACCCCTATAGATGTTCTCAAAACCCAGAGAGGTTCTTCTGAGTGGCCAGTATTTTTTTTTTTTTTAAAGATTTTATTTATTTATTCGACAGGATAGAGACAGCCAGCGAGAGAGGGAACACAAGCAGGGGGAGCGGGAGAGGAAGAAGCAGGCTCATAGCGGAGGAGCCTGATGTGGGGCTCGATCCCATAACGCCAGGATCACGCCCTGAGCCGAAGGCAGACGCTTAACCGCTGTGCCACCCAGGCGCCCCGGCCAGTATTTTCTTAATGTCTCGTTACCCATCCAGGGCTTCAAGATTCTAGCTACATTGGGCATGCTGCCAACTCACACCTGCACTCACCCTCACCCACCAGTCCTCACAGCTCACATCTTCCTGAAACTAGTGACAAGACTCCCTCCGCAGATCGGTGTTAAATTCCTCTTTACTGTTCCAGAAGCTCCTGTAGGTTTGAATGCTCCTTTGAAGGAGGACCCCATGCCCGTCGCACTGACCAGCATTAGATGGCCAAGGATCACTTCCTGGCTTTGTAAATGTAGGCCAATTACTTCACTGACTTCTGTTGATTCTCGGTGTCCTGACCCGTAAGACCGGGATATAAATAATAGTACTTACCTTACGATGTTGTCAATGAGATAAGCGAGTTAATAGAGGCAGAATGCTTAGACCACAATCCAGTATGTAGTAAAGCGCGTGATGACCATTAGTACTCAGGGTTGCACTTTCTTTTCTTTTCCTTCTTCTCTTATCAGCCTTCTCTTCTATCTCTCTGTACGGAGAATGGGATGCGAATCTTAGACCATTTCCTTCGGGTGAAAATTAAACAAACTCCAATCTTTGCGGAGTTCCTCGGGAATTCACGGATTCTTCAGGAATTCAGTTGTGTTGCTTCAGAAACAGTATAGTGATTGCTGTAAGAAAAAAAAAAGTGTGACATTATTTTCTCTTCTAAATGGCCAAGATTTTGCCAGGCAAGCTTATCCTAAGGCAGTAACATTTTTTTTTTCAAGTTAAAATTGAACAACAAGGATTTAACAATCTTTCAAACTTCTTTCAGGCCCTGTTTCCCCCAACTGGGGTTTTGCCCGCAGCCAGCGGGCGTGGGAGCCGCCGGTCGCCGGGAAGGCAGCTCTGCGCACACGTGGGCGGTGCAGGTGCGGAGACAGCTCACAGGTGACATGGAGATGAGTGCTAGCTGAAGTATTTTTAAGGTACATTAAAAAATATAGAGTTGAACTCCAAAGAAAGGGGAAAAAAGTTTCCTAGGTGAGCTGGGGAGAGCAGAGAAGCGGCCGCAGAAACATCCACTGTGGCCTCGGGGAGGTATGAGATAACACGGGGCCTCAAGGGCTAGGAGTTTGAGATCTGTCTCTCTCTCTCTCTCTCTCTCTCTCTCTCTCTCTCTCTCTCACACACACACACACACTGGAAATATGGCCCCAGGGTGATAGAAGACAGGGGGTTGGAATTGACTCAAGTTGTTTTTGTCCCCCTCACCGCCCCCCCCCAAATTGTTTTTTAAAAGTTTTATATAAGTAATCTCTACACCCAACGTGGGGCTCAAACTCATGACCCTGAGATCAAGAGTCGCCTGCTGTATGGACTGAGCCAGCCAGGCACGGCAAGAAAGTTCCACCGGATTCTTTTTTCAAATTTCCTGTTCTTAGTCATGGTGTCCCATCTTATCCCTTAGTGTCCAAGAAACCTGAAAGGACTGCACCTCTGGGAAAGGGAACTAGAAACAAAGGTACTCCTGGTCCAGGAGCAGGGAAGCTTCTAGTCTGCTTGACATGCTGGGGGAGGGGAGGACAGGCAGGGGCAGAGGTGATGAGAGTGAGCTCATGGCCAGAAATCACAACCGAGTCCCCCAGCAGGTGTGTGAATTTATGCTCGCAAATTGGTATAGGGTTGCAGCGCTAATAAAAGCCCATAAAAACTCATCACTAATATTGTTAGAAGAGTTGCGAGTATCTTCTCTCAGATTGTACATTGTCTCTTAACTCTCTATATATTTTTAAAGATTTTGTTTATTTATCTGAGAGAGAGCGGGGGGGGGGGGGGCGCAGAGGGAGAAGACAACTCCCCGCTGAGCAGAGAGCCCGATGCAGGACTCTATCCCAGGACTCCAGGATCATGACCTGAGCCACCCAGGCGCCCCTATACGAAAGTTTTAAATTCTAACGTGGTTGGCTCTTTTGCTTAATGGCTCCAGCTTTTTGTCTGGGTTAAGAAATCCTCCTGTACCATGATATCATAGACAATCTCCTACACTTTCTTCTAAAGTGCTCAAAGTGTTCACATTTAGATTTTAAACCCAACTGCAATTTACTTTTTGATATGGTTTTGGATATGGTTTGAGGTGGGGATCTCATTTTAGCTTTTCCATTTGAATAGCTAATTGTTCCAGAATTTTTTTCTCAAAAGTTCTTTCCCTACAGACTTAGGATGCCTTGTTGGTCACCTACCAATTTCTTCTACAGACATTTGTTATTTTCTTCCATTTGTCTGTCTCGCTGCCAAGTTTATTTAATATATCTTTGTAATAATTTTTAACTTTTGGCAATACAATTCCTCTCTTCTTGTTAAGAACTGAAGAGTCTTGAGAATTTATCTCATTTGAGAGCAAACAAGTTAGCCTGTCACTGTTCCATGCATGCGAGCAGAAGACTTGAGAGGCTGTCGTGTCAGGAGCAAAGGACTTTAGAGCTTGCAGTGCAGTAAGCAGCGTAAGTTTCACGTTTCCCTCAGCTACCCTTGTTTCCAAGTCCCAAGTGGGACACAGACGAGCTGAAATCAATGCTGCACACATCACACTGAGGAACCCAAGATTAGGAGACCCCAAACCTGGGGCACCTGGCTGGCTCAGTCAGCAGAGCATGCAACTCTTGAACTCAGCATTGTGAGTTCACGCCCCACACTGGGTGTAGCAATTACTTAAAAGTAAAATCTTAAAAAAAAAAAAAAAAAAAGGAAACCCCAGACTTTTGAAGGGGGTGGTGCTAGCAAACCTGCCCTTCCTTTACCTGGAGAGACATTTCTTAAATATCCTGTACATCCAACAAATTGGCCCTATGCCCTGGAGGGAGACATTATCTCTATCTTCCAAAGCTATTTGCTATACAAACATCCTTGAAGACAGTCCAAAAAAAAAAAAACTGTCAGTGCCTGTGCTCAGATGTGCTGACCAATGGAGCGCCGTCCCCAACACCCACGCTTCTTCGGTATTACTTTGCTTCTTGTGAATTTTAAAATCAATTTGTAGAGTTGTTTTGGATAGACTGTTGCTAGATATAAATTCATCCAAATCATTTATTTATTTTTTAATATTTATTTATTTGTCAGAGAGAGAGAACCTGAACAGGGGGGAGCCGCAGAGGCAGAAGCAGGCTCCCTGCTGAGCAAGGAGCGGGACGCGGGCTGGATCCCAGGACCCTGGGATCATGACCTGAGCCAAAAGGCAGAAGCTCAACTGACTGTGCCACCCAGCCATCCATAGCCAAATCATATAAAAACGTACTCTTGAAGACAAACAACAAAAAAGTACTCTTTACAACCACATATAAACAATATCTTATAATTAATTAATAACTGTAATTGTAGTAATGCAAAGCAATTAGCAGTTTTTAAAAAATTTTTATTTATTTATTTATTTGAGAAAGAGAGAGCGCGAGCAGGGTGAGGGGCAGAGGGAGAAGCAGACTCCCCGCTGAGCAGGGAGCCCGATGTGGGGCTCGATGCAGGGCTCGATTCCGGGACTCTGGGATCATGACCTGAGCCGAAGGCAGACACTTAAGGGACTAAGCCACCCAGGCGCCCCACAATTAACAGTTTAAAGAGAAAAAGCACAGGGGCGCCTGGCTGGCTCAGTCGGTGAAGCATGTGATTCCTGATCTCAGGGTTGTAGGTTTGAGCCCCACACTGGGTGTAAAGGTGACCTAAAAATAAAATCTTATAAGAATAAAAAAATAAAAAATAAAGAGAAACCAGAAATCAACAACATAAATAGTTTAAAAAGCAAACAAAATAACAGTAGCAACAATAGCAACAAAACAGAGAACCCCCGGGATCTTGCAGAAGTAAACACAGACTAGCCTTGTAGTCACATTTCTACAAAGTAGGGCACAAGGGGCAAAATGAAACAAAAAACAAAAAATGAACTTTTGTTGAAAATAACAACAAGCAAGTTCACAAAATACGAAGAAACCATCCACTGCAAGAGACAGTCAACACACAAAGCAAACTGAAGAAATATCATTAGAATTTTAGATTATAGAATAAGCTGAAACAAGCACATTAAAATTTTAAAAAAACTCAAAAAGCAAAAATGGGAACCAAGAGAATGCAATGGTATAGAATGAAATAATAAAGAAAAGAAAGGTTTTGAAAACTAGATCAAAAAGAACGTCTAGGGGAAAAAACAATTGAAAACTGAACCTCCAAAGAAAGGTTAAATGGCCGATTAGAGAAAGCTAGCAGGTTAGCGATCTGGAAGACGGCTCTGAGGAAATGGCTGAGACAGCAACGCAGACATGAAGAAATGGAAAACAATACACGTATTTCTAAAATCAGAAGGAAACTACAAATCACCAAGCACAAAACAAAGTCTTGCAAGCAATCAATAGTGAGCAAAACGTATCACCTCTCGTCCATGAAGTTCGAGAACAGACAAAACGAATCTGTGATGTTAGCTGTTAGAACAGCGGTTATCTCTGGGAGGCAAGGGAAGGTTCCAGCTGCAAAGGGCACGAGGGTACCCTCTGAGATACTGGATGTTTTCCACCCTCAAGGTTGCATGGTTGCGTACATATGTAAGAGGTCACCGAGCTTACACTAAAGATTTTGTGCACTTTCTTGTATGTATATTACACTTAAATAAAAATGCTACAAAAAAAAAAGCAGAGAAAAGGGGAAAAAGTTATCTACAAAGGGATTACAGCTAAATGAACAGAAACAAAAAGGGCCAAAATACAATTCAACAGGACTTCGAAGAGCCAGGGAAAATAAACATCAATTTAGAGTCCTTTACCCAGTGAAATTATTAACAAATAAGGCTGACTAAAGACATTTTCAGGTCAAGACTAAAACAACCTCTAAAATATCTGCTTCAGGGGTGCCTGGGTGGCGCAGTCAGTGGGTCATCTGACTCTTGACTCTCGGTTTTGGCTCAGGTGGTGATCTCGGGATCATGGGATCGAGCCCCACGTCGAACCCCACCTGGGGCTCTGCACTCAGCACTGAGTCTGCTTAAGTTTCTCTCTCCCTCTCCCTCTGCCCCTCCCCCCCAAATAAATAAATAAATCTTTACAAAATAAAAAAAAAGAAAAGAAAATATGTGCTTCAGCAAGAAGGGGTGGGATGCATGAATCATTATAGAAAACAGGTTAGTGAATCAACGTAAGCATTAATTTTCAATAATAATTATTTTGATAGGTTTTGAAAATCAGGTGGGTTGTACTATAGACACACACACTTGTGCACACACACACACAAAATGAATGATATGTGACAACACTGCATTGTTAGAAACAGCACAAATTAGAAACAACCTCAATATTCATCCATACCTTGAAATACTATTTGACCGTTAAGATGAATGAAATACATTTTTGAATACAGTATAGAATCAATGTGTTTCTGTATGAGTCAGATTTTTCTGCATTAACAACTACAACACGTCAATTGGTTATAACAATGAACATGGATTTCTCATACATTCCATCTACAGGGGAAGAATGAATAATTACAAACATGACAACACTTTCACAGGGGCGCCTGGCTGGCTCCGTCCGTAGAGCATGCTACTCTTGACCTTGGGGTTCTGAGATGTGGGTAGAGCTACTTTAAAAAAAAACCCCAACACTTTCACAATCGCTTAGTGAAAAAAAAAAAACAAAAAAAACCCCCCAGCAGAACGGAGTGTACAGTGTCCTACCATTTGGATAAAATAAATCAAAACAAAAGAATCCATCACGTAATTGTTTTATATACAAGATCTCTAGAAGAATAAACTTGAATCTGGCAAAGGTGATTGTCTTCATGCTTGGGAATTGACGGACTGTGAGTACTGGTAGACTAGAGACATCTCACTCTCTGTATACTCTTTTATACCTTGGAATTTTCTACCATTTGAATATATTATCTAAGCAAAAATGAAATTTCCTGTATCGTTTGGGTGGAGACTAGAGACAGTAACTTCAGACATGTTTGAGGAAATATACATGTTAGGATTTTAAGAGTAACCACACACACACACACACACACACACACACACGCACGCACGGAATTGAATATACAACTAAAATGGCACAGGAAACAAATGGGTAAAACAAACTATCTTGAGCCTTTTTAAAAAATAGACTTAAGAGCCATATGTTTCCTTTTCTGCGAACTATCTTTCCACATCATTTGCCCTCTTTTCTATTATATTGTTGGTCTTTTGTGTTACTGCTATCCGGGGGCTCTTTGCACACGAGGGAGAGAAGCCCTTTGTGATAGAAATCGCAAACATTTTTGCCTAGTTTGTCCCACATTTTATTTCATGTGGGCAGCCTTTTCAATCCTTTCTTTTAACACGAGTCTTAGTTAGAAAGGCCTTTCTCATTCTGAGGTTGAAAAAGAATTAATCCCATATTTTCTTCTGACACCTCCCTAGGTCCTGTGAGAGTCTCATTTCCCCGGGCGAACTTTTCTTCTAGGCAAGAGCAGTGGTGGGTCCATCTGCATGTCAATCCATGGGGCCTGACGTCCTTTGTGGGATTTCTCCAGTAGTTAATACATTTCTACTGAAAACTTCAATTTCTCCCTGATCACCCAGGAGTGTCCTGTATGATCTAGACAATTGAAAAATGTCAACAGTGACTTTGAAAAATCATTTAGTTTCATCCCCCTTATAGATAAGGGAATTGAGGTTGGCAATGTTAAGAAGCATCTCACAGTTAGGAAACAGTGGGGTTGGAATCGAAACTCAGGTTATTGCTACGGAGTCCACAACCTTAACCCCGATAGGTTGTAGTGGGTGTAAGATATATTGATTTTTTTTCTCTTTAAAAACTACTGTCGATACCTGGGGAAATGAGTGCGGCAGAAAGATAAGAGATTTTCTAAAACAGACCTACAAACACTAAATGGGGGAATTATGAAAAGTCGTTTCTAAATCTAATATGCTCATTTATCCAATGACAGTAATACTTAACACTTTGCAGTTTATACAATGTTCTCACAAAGATCAGATCATGTCACTCTTTTTATTTTTAATTTTAGAGAGAGAGAGAGAGCACATATGTATGCGGGGCTGGGAGTGGAAGGGCAGAGGGAGAGGGAGAGAATCTTAATTTTAACCTCCACACCCAGCCTAGAGCCCAACATAGGGCTCAATCTTACGACCGTGAGATCATGACCTGAGCCGAAATCAAGAGCTGGACGCTTAAATAACTGAGCCACCCAGGCGCCCCTCATGTCACTCTTTCAACAAGGAGACATTTTAGCTGTTAAAACAGCCTTTGCCCTATAGTAGAACAAGGGGAAATGCCACATAGACAATGCTATTCATTGCTGTTATATGAGCAAAGAATTGGAAACAACTTAAGTGTCCTTCTAAGGGACTGAAAAGCAGAGGCAGAACAATGTGTCTACTGTGCTATCGTCTGTGAGCAAATGTGTATTTCAACTTCTTTATCCTTTTGAGTTTCTAAATTCAGAAATGGTTTCTTCAGTATGTCTTTCATCATGGCGATAGTCAGCACTCTCCCATGTAGGCTGTATACTCTGGCCACAAGCTCAGGGTCTGTTTCATCCACAAGGTCAGTCCATTCAACTGCAGCTATATTTCTGTCCTTTCAGGTGTCCCCTCATTGGTCCGCCTCTGGCTTGTGTGGTAACTGGTGATTCTCAAGGCAGAGCAGCCCTTTAATCTCATTTGTGTTACAGCTGATACTGATGATAGAGCACAACATTGACCAAACTCGGGGACTTCACAGACTTCCTTTGGGTTTTGTTTTGATTTTGGTCTTACTTGGTGAGATTGATTTTTGTGGCTTGCTACACAGATGCATATTCCAGGGCAGATTCATGGCATCGCACAATTTAACAGCTTTTGGTCCAGCATCTTTTCCATATAAGGTGCTAAACGCAGACTCTCTGAACGGACATAGGACGCAGATCCCGATGAGACCACGCTCATTTAAGTCTCTTGCTATCTTATCAACAAGGTCATGGGTGTAATTCCGGTTGCACAGCATCTGAGGGAAGGTTATCGTATTTCCTGACTTGTGGTCCCATCCACTGTGTGGCTGGTCGACTCAAGCAAAGCCTTCATCGGATCTCTTTGTGGATTCTTACACCTCGTTCACATTGCTCCTTTTCTTTGTTGGTCTTCATAACTCAATACAAAAATGTAATTTTGTGTTGTAACAGGCAAGTACTCTATTAAGAGAAATCCCTAAAGGGGCGTCTGGCACGTAACTCTTGATCTTGGGGTCATGAGTTTGAGCCCTGCATTGGGCACAGAGTTTACTTAAAAAAAAAAATTACTAAAATCCTGAAGGTGTGACAAATCACTTTCTTTGTGCCCGTGGAGCTCAAGCGAACTGAGAGCAGGGCTCTGCCATTAAGGTTGATATAAGCTAGAAACCCCACCTGAAACTGCTTATCAGCTTCTCCTCCTTCCGTGGGGGGCCCACCTCCACCAGTCTTGCGGCATTCTGTGCGACACTGGGTACATCAGTTCATCCCTCTTCTTACCTGAACCCCTTTGCCAGTTACCTGATGACTTGTATTATGCGGGGCAGAGCAGGAGTAGGCAACCTGGCCGGTGATAACCAATCACGGCCCTTGGAAGACAGAGACGGTATGAGGACCACCCCTCCACCACTTCCGTCAAGTATTCTTGCCAAAAAATCAAATCTGAATCGGACGCTGCCTCTCCATCCTCTGTACCACTTCACAGAAAATGCAAGGCGCAAAGAAATATGTTAAATGTACCGTGAGGAGGCAATTAGTAAAATCCAAAGTATGGGAAACCCTAGAGGACAAATGATTTGGTCATTGGGAACAAATTATAAAAAGGACAAAAAAAAAAAAAAAGAGAGAGATGAAGAATTTATAGATCAAAAGATTGAAGAGACCTATCAACCAAATCCAGTGAATGAATGCTATTGGAACCCTGGTTCAAGCAAAGTGTAGAGAAATTGGCCAACTGACCAGATAATTGAGGATATTCAGGAACTGTAAATATTTTTAGGTGGGACAATAATATAGCGATGGGTGTAAATAAGTCCCATCTTTTATGCTTACATACTGAAATATTTACAGATGCAAGGACAGGTGTGGGATTTGCTTCAGAATTGTCATGTAGCAAGACGGGACATGAATGGGATATGGATGGAAACGGATTGGCCATGAATAGAGTATTGGCCATGAGTGGAGCTGGCTGATGGATACTCAGAAATTCACTGTACTATTATTTTTTAAAGTATTTTAAAGATTCTATTTATTTGAGAGAGAGAAAGAGAGAGAGCAGAGCAAGTGAGAGAGAGAACACAAGCTAGGAAGAGGAACAGAAGGAGAGGGGCAGGGAGCTCAATGTGGGACTTGATCCCAGGACCCTGGGATCATGACCTAAGCTGGAAGCAGACACTTAACCGACTGAGCCACCCAGGCGCCCCTGTACTATATATGTTGGAATTCTCCATGATACGTTTTTAGAAAAAAGGTTAGGTTACAGTCAGACATTAAAGTCACCGAAGAGTCTGGGCAGGTGTTTGAAGTGCACGCAGTGGACTGGAGGGAGCGTAGCTGGTGAACTGAGTGGGGAAAATGGATTTGGGGCTGAGCTGCACTGACTACCATTTGAGACATCTGAGTAGGAATGTCTACGTAGGCAGGTGGTAACCTAGGGTCGGAACCTGGGAGAGGTCTGGAGTCCTCTACTTAGGACAATGACAGCTGTGAGCAGAGAGAAGCTTTCAGAGTGCACAGAGTACCTGATTATACCTTCGGGAATGAACCACCTTAGGTCTGGGAAGGAAAAAATAGGAAGCCTGCTGAAGCAGCAAAGCAGAGGACAAGCCCCAGCCTCTGCCCACAGTTTACATTCCTTTTACTCCACGGTAGGAGCACTGATCTGATAGACGAGCTGCGTTTCACTCTTTTTAAAAGAATTTTTTCCAGTTACGATGAAATCATTCTGAACAAGGTATTTTAAGGACACAATCAGGCTCATCATCTCTGAATTGCAACCTGAACTTCCTTCTGGCACTTTCACAGTGCTATTTTGAACGCTTTCAAGAGCTACTTAGATGGGGAACTGGCTCTTTGGTCCGTGTATCCAACTGCCTTCTGTATCACGTAGGGGCCAAACCCTGAACCGCTTTAACTGGACCCAAATGGGAAGGAGACAGAGAAACAGCTTGTTTTTCACTGTGTGTTTTCAAGGACTGCCAGAGGGGAGCCAGGGAGAAAGAAACCTGGCCCCCCAACAACCCCCCTGGTGCCCACGCGCTCCTGCTGGAGGCTCAGCCGGAGGCTCTCTCCTCTCCGACGGCTGCCTTCTTCCTCCAGGGAATCCCAGTAGGTACTGCACTGCGCTTACCTGGGGAAGTCTAGGGAAGTGATGGTATCCTCAACTTTCTCTCCCCTGCCGTGGAGTGTGGCATCTTGCTTTCAATGATTATTCTGCACAAATCTGCTCGGAGCAAGGACAGAATGAACGCACGATGCAGGGAAATGACCCGCAAAGAGCCTCCCAGAGTCAAATTGCTTTGGACAAAAACGTTAGGGATTTGAATTTGGTCATCTCGAAAAAGACGAGTCCAAAGGGGGCATCACAGAACAGCTTGCCCACAGCTGGGACGGTCGCCGGTGGCAGGGCCTCCCGCTGTACCGCCAGCGCCGGGCGCGTGTGTATCTCCCCTGCTAGACTGAGAGCGGCGGCAGCTCATTCCCAGTATCTAGAGAAGCGGCTGGCGCGTGGCAGGATTCCAGCAGGACTCCGTGAACACACGAGTGAACGCACAAATAGGATCTAGTCTTTTAGAATGAAGACATAAATATGATTTAGATGCCATCCTTTCAAAATCCCTCCAAAGTAGGACATACGTGTTTGTTCCATCACTTAAAGCATTTATATTAATTTATTTTTTAAAGTTCATTTATTATTATTATTTTTAGTAATCTCTACCCCCAACGTGGGGCTCAAACCCACGACCTCGAGGTCAAGAGTCTCCTGCTCTTCTGAGCCAGCCAGGTGCCCCAAAGCAGTTATTTTTAAAGCCAAGAGTTTTCAATGTCATGAGATAACAATACTTTCCCATGATAGCATGATGATTGAGGAACACCGACGAGATAAATGAAAGGCGCTCCCATTTTTTTCTTAAAGGGTAGCAGCTGTTATTTCATAGACCACAGAGAAAATACAAAGTTGGCGTGCAAGGCAATCTCTTAGACTGAATGAGATCTGTTCTTTCAGGGACACCAAGAGAAAACGGTGCTGGCTATCCACTCAAACAGGACCACCTCCCCAAGCAGGTGAAGCTCTTAGAAACTGAGGGCGTGGCCATGACGTGCTCAGTCCTGACCATTCCCTGACTCCCCTGCAAAACATTTTCCGGCACTGCTCGCCATGTGGTTCCACCTTGCTTGTCCCCGGTTCCAGCTCACACCCTTCAGGCGGCAAGGCCAGGCTGCCTACCCCATCTTCAGTACCATGTGCTTTTCCTCTCATCTCAATGTTGGGTCTTGCGAGAGGACTAGTTAGTTACGCATTCTGCCAAAGAGAATTGCCAATGATTTATTGTTGCTGATAGTGTCCTTTATGTATTTTCCACATAATTTAAAGACTTGCAGAATGAAATGACCTCAGAGATCATTTAGCAGAATCTTTCAATTTAAAAACTGACAAAATTATCACCCGAAGTCCATGGTCTACAATAGGGGTCCCTGTTAGTGGTGTACATTCTATGGATTTCGACAAATGTATGACATGTACTCTCCATTACAGTATCCTACAGAGTATTTTCACTTACCTAAAAATCCTCTGTGCGCCACCTATTCATAGCTCCCCACCCCCCACCCCCTGGCAAACAATGATCTTTGTCTCCACAGCTTGGGTGATAAAATGTTAATGTAGACTCATCAACTATTAGAAAGGTACCACTGTGGTGGGGACATTGATCATGGGAGGGGCTATTTCTGGGGGGGAGCAGGGAGGATATAGGATATTTCTGTACCTTCCTCTCATTTTTGCTGTGAGCCTAGAACTGCTCTAAAAAAAAAAATTTTAAAGACTAACAAAATTGAGACCTTGAGAGGTTAAGTGACTTGACCAAGGTCACAAAGATGGTTCACAGCAGACCATGATTAGAACCCAGCGGTCTCATGGTACAAGCTAATTCACACACATTGTGCTACCTGCCATCCCATAAAAACACAAAAACTCAGGAAATATTCAGTGAGCATACATGGCGTGCTATTACTTAGAAGTTCAAGTGAGAAATAGAGTTAGGGGATCTCCTCCAGGTCCAGCTGAATCGTCTGCTCGCATGAATGGCGGAGAGGTGCGCGTGTGTCCTGAAGTTTACATCCAGGCTATGTTTTTAGTATCCCCTCCAAAAACACACACACATCCCCCAGCACCTCTCTACTTCTGTTGGTGCTGTGCTCTATGCCTGGGAGCCCCTCTTCTTCATCCTCAACTACTATTCAGCCCCAAAGGCGAAGCAGTCATTCATCTCTCTACCGTGAGGCTTTCTCTGGGCAGGATGGGTCCCTGTCTCGTACTTCTGAACCCTCAGTACTTTGCAAATAACTCCGTTAGAGGACTTGTAAGCATTCCGGTTACTCACTAGCCCTTCAGTTAGACTGTGAACCTCGTCACAGCAGGGTGGTCTCCACCATCTTTGTATTTCCAGGAACAAACTGGGGTATAGTTTCTATGCTCCAAAATCTGCAGAGAGGATACAGATCTGACATTTCTTATTTCTAGAGTATAGTTTGAGACTAGAAAACATCATAAAACAAAAATACATACAGCTTCTCCAATGAGGCAGCTGACAGAATATATCAAATATTGTAGATTTAAGAGCTCTCTGAAAGGGGGGCACCTGGGTGGCTCAGGTCATGATCCCAGGGTCCTGCTCAGTGGGGAGTCTGCTCTCCCTCTGCACCCCCCCATGCTTGTGCTCTCTCTCTCTCCCTCTCTCTCTCAAAAAAATAAAGTCTTAAAAAGAAAAAAGAGTTCTCTGAAAGGGCACAAATTATGTATCACTAAGATATAAAAACACATTTCAATTTTACTTTAGAAAGATGTTTGCCAATCAGATTGTAATTTTTCATTGTTCTGAAACTGTTAGTAATCATTTAGGTTAATAATAATAATAATAATAATGGGCAATCATTTGCTTGAAAAATAGAAAAACCACATAAAATACATAAAATATATAAGAACAGTGTGGTCCTGACTTTAAGACCACCAGTTATGAGGAGGGCAAGAGGCACAGGTTAAATACATCATGGAAAAGGCAATCTAATGGTTTTAGATTTTAATCACATATGAACAAGGCACAAAAACCAAATCAGGTAAATAGTTAATGCTTATACTCCTTGCTGCCTTGGTACCAAAAATTACATGAATTTGTATCAAAGCAAACAACCATACCAAAAAGTACTTTGCAGTTTCAAATAACCAATTTTTAATTCAAGTTTTAAAGAGATGAATGTTAATGCACTGAACAAAGATGGTTAGGCTGTTTTTTTTCCTAGCAGATATACAATGTGTAATGATGTATTATTAGAACTAAAAAGGTTTAGGTTAAAAAAAATGTATATCTTTGTAAAGTACCTTTTGCTCCACTTTATAGGTTCTTGTAAATTCCTCCACTTTAGGTTCCCTGAACATGACCTTTGATTTGTTTATATATTTTACCATATAAGCAACTGATAGAAATGTAAATATACATATACCTAGAAAGTGGTTATCCTATGACAGCCCAGAATTTAGAAACTGTATAGGCTTTCTGGCAATTGCAATTATCCATAAAAAGAATTAAAGAGGAGACACGTTTGTCATTCATTCTAATAAAACATATTAATTAAAAAATATTTTTGAAAGTTAGCTATTTTTAAAATCTTCATTTTTTAAAAATTCAGATAATGCCCAGGCTTAACTGTTTAATAGGCATGTTGGTTTGTTAGGCTTGGCCATCTTTTCTTTATTCATCTTAAAGGTCAAAAATAGAACAATGAGGAATGTAGGTCTATTAAAAATATATAAATACTTGTAGCAATTGTTTAAGTCGTTTGGTTCTCAAAAACACCGCTGAGCGAATCAAGTTGAGCTTAACTGTAATTATGACCAAGGCTAGAATATTTTATTCTGCCTTTGGCTGCAGGTTGTACTTTTGTGGCTGGAAAAAATGTTCTTCAATAGCACTGACTAATTCATTTAGTTCCTTCTTCAGCTGCTCCGGATCGCTGGAAAATAAGGGGGAAATTCCAGATCAGTGGATTATTCCAAAGTGTACTTAAAGTTCTCCCCACATTGGTCAAGTAACATTGAAACACACCCTTAAGAGGAGGGCTGAATCAGACAAAACAGAACCCCCGTGACTGAAGCATGGGAATGCATCTGTTGACTTGGACTTAAAAACCCCCATGAGACAATATCCATTCTTTCCCCCAAGGTTTTCCCAAGGTCTTTACTATAAAAGTAGGAATTTTTAAGAAACACAGTTTTTGCTCTAGCATCCCCTAAAAGACCTGCAATGTTTGTACCTAACAGCGCAAAGAAAACTTTTATGACTTCAGTTGTTGCTTGATCCTGCTAAACTTTTACAAATGACATCTCTGTTAGGTTCGGGTCTCCCAGGATAGGAACGCTCCTGATCCCATTTGCCTTGAAGCTACTGGAAGCTAAGCAGCAGCCGGTCGGCAAGGCCTCCTAGAAGGTACAGGGAATGGGGGCCTCCTAGTGGGCCTGCTTAATCACACACCAGGAACTCAAACCTTCCCTCCCCTTTGACCTTTTTTATTCTACCTCCAGAACAAAAGGGTCGCAACTAAAGTATAAACAAAAATCTAGGGAACTAGTTGCCTCTAAGGAAATCAAGTTTTCAAGCATATGGAAAATATTCATTTAAATGCAAACACCTGGAAGGTAGGTAATGATAAACCGAATTTGTGATTAGACAGGCTTCCAGCAGCTCACGTTGGTGTCAGGTTCCTAGCGCTGGGTGTTTACTCTAAGTACTTAACCAAAA
Organism: Ursus americanus; assembly: GCF_024610735.1. Classification (NCBI taxonomy): domain Eukaryota; kingdom Metazoa; phylum Chordata; class Mammalia; order Carnivora; family Ursidae; genus Ursus; species Ursus americanus. The sequence continues at coordinate 53,631,450 of NC_142134.1, forward strand.
AGCTGAATTTAAAAAAACTAAATCCTTCAGATCAAACTTGCATGACTTCATCATTGGCTATCTTCAATATATGTAACTTTATTTTAATGGAAATCGAAATGCTTGTAATGAGTTAGGATCATTTTTACACGGTAATCGCTCCCCAGTACAACTGAAACAATCCATTTTATTGCAGACATTAATTCTGGCTCTACTACCAGCCGAATGCCCTCGGGCAAGTGGCTTCGCCTCTCCGAGGCCCAGATTTCTCATTTGTAAAATTGGGATAAAGACTTTATTTTCTCAAGAGAGTTGTTGTGTAGATTGAGATAAATTATATAAAGCAATTAGCACAGAACCTGGCCCCAAAACCTCAATAAATGTAGCTATCGTTAAAATTATTTTAACCCCCACTGGTGACATATAAAGTCATTATGCTTCATAAATACATATGATCACACAGGTCGTTATTTCCTGTTCCATAAATGTGTTTTGAAGACAACGACATTTCTCAGGAAGGCATATAACTAATACTTCCTGGGTTTTTTTTTCTAACAACATGTCTAAAATTAAACTCACCAGTGAATATACAGATATAAATATATAAATATATGTATCTCCTACTGGTTTTGTTTCCGTTAGAATCTTGCCTGATATAATTGGTAACTAAACCCTGAGATAGTAACAGAGTGTCCTTGTTCTGGGAATTGTGTATTGAGGTTTGCAACTTATTTTCAGATGGCTCAGGGAAACACAAAAAAACAAAAAAACCCAAAACTGCATATATAATACATGGTGAGAGCAAATATTGCAAAATGTTAGCAACTGCTGAGTCTAGGTTAAAGTAGGCTAACTATGGCTGGCAGCCTGTTGACAGCCTGTTTTGGTAAATAAAGATTTATTGGAACACAGTCGCACCTATTCCTTCATGCACAAGACTTCTTTCTGGTTTTGAGTAACAACAGAGGGGAGTAGTGCGACCATATGGCTTGGAAACGAAAATGTTTACTTATCTGGCTCTTTACAGGAAAAGTTCGCCAACCCTTGGTCTAAGTGAAAGATATGTGGGTATTCACTGAAATTTTTTTAAAATACAAAGTTGGACAAAAGACATCTACTGAGCAAAAAATATTTTTTAAAAGCAGGTCTTAAATTTGGAAAGGATTTTCTGTTCTAAAGGATGAGTAGGTCATGGAATTCTATGAAAAAATGAAATTGAGGATATAAAATATACTAATAATATTAAAGTGATCAGAAAACAAGGAAACTTAGCCGTGGCCTTATTGCTGCTTTATGTTAGGCATGCTGGTGACCTGGCAGCGCATCTGTGGACTTGCCTGGTGCCCAATGTCCCAATTAATAAATTGGGGCAGCATTTTGATGACTATAATAAAAGGACAATTTTTCCAAATATTTTCAGGAATTTGTAAACTAATATTTGAAGTTAAAGCCACCTAATAATCCATGTGAAAACTGTAAAATATCAGATCCTCAAACATTAAATAGTATTGTTATTATAAGGTTTCTGAATTATATTTTCACAGAGTAATGACAAGGAAGGGACAGAGAGAACATGGACCTTTAAATTGGACTATTGTCCCTTTGTTTTCCAAAAAAAAGAGGCATCGGAATATGAAAACATTGAGAATGAGAGTTACAAAGAAAGGCCTATGGAAAACCCCATTCTCAAGAGTAGCAAACAGCTTAATATGTAACACACACAGAAACTCTGATACTTGCAAATATTACAATAAAATCTTGGTAATCCAGAATGCTTAGAAAATGAACTGTTTTATGTGTTTGTTCAAATTGCTTGCCAGCTGAGTTTTTGGCCTTGCGGCACAAAAAGGTTTTGAATGGGGCTCTGTAGCAAAATACAGGACACAATCTCTGACTTCTTAAATATATTTGACTGTTGTGGTATTTAAAAGCCATAAACATGACTTTGACCGTTGGACTGGAGCTCTTATTCAGAAGATTCAGGACCCACGCGGATGTGGAGATCTACCTCCCTTATAAAGCGATGAACATTCTGAGTTCCTGTGTCCATGTTTCATAGTTTTGTTTTGTTTTAGTACTTTTTTCCTTGCTATCAGCAGTCCTTTCTTCCTGCCCAAGGAAAGTCTAACGCTAACAATTCTGTCCCCGCCTCTCTAATTTGCTACATTTAATCTGCTACTGGCTGGCCAATTGAAGATGCTCGGAAAATGTCCTCTGCTTTCATTTCCACATAAAGCAAATTCGATTCCCAAGACCAGAACAACTCTTCAAGGAGCAAAGCTTTGGTGTGGAAATGTTCTAACAACTGCTGAGGCCCATCCTCCCCACTCCAGTATCGAGTGCTGGAAATGTGGCTAGTGCGACCCAGGAACTGAATTGTTAACGTCATTTAAGTTTAATTAATTGAAATTCAAATTTAAGAACTGACATTTCACTCAGTTATTGGAAAACTTAAGTATGTTTGAACAATTTACGTATCCAAATCTACTTTTTCAACTGTAAATTTTATGAAATGGTAATAACATTTGACCCTTGGACAGTTTGGGGGTTAGGGAGTTAGTGACCCCCCCCATGCAGTCAAAAATCCATGCATAACTCTTGATTCCCAAAAAGTTAGCTATTAATAGCCTTCTGTTGACTAGAAACCCTACGTAACATAAACAGTCAATTGACCAGATGCCTGGACGGCTCAGTCAGTTAAGCATCTGCCTTTGGCTCAGGTCATGACCCCAGGGTCCTGGGATGGAGTCCCGCATCGGACTCCCTGCTCAGTGGGGAGCCTACTTCTCCCTCTGCCTGATGCTCCCCCTGCTTGTGTTCTTTCTCTTTCTCTGACAAATAAATAAATAAATTCTTAAAAAAAATTAATTGACATATATTAGTTACATGTATCCTACAGTGTATTCTTACAATAAACTAAAGAAAATGTTATTAAGAAAATAATAAGAGAAAATACATTCATAGTATTATACTGTATTTATCAAAAAGAAAATCCATGTACAAGTGGACCTGCACAGTTCAAGCTTCTGTTGTTCAAGGGTCAACTGTACGGAACAAGTATTTCTAAAAAAATCTAGCATTTTAATTGAGGCATTGGTAAGTGTAAAATCCTAAATGGATTTTGAAGACAGTGTGAAAAAAAGCAAAATATCTCATTCATAATTTTTATATAAATTATATATGGTATAACAATATTTTCATATATTAAATAAAGTATGATAAATTACCATACTAATTTTACCTGTTTCTTTTCACTATTTAAGAATGTGTCTAGTAGAAAATTTCAAATTGCATTATGTGGCTCACATTTTATTTCTTTTTTTTTAATAGTGTCCTTTAATTCTTTTATTTAAGATTTTATTTATTTATTTGAGAGAGAGAGTGCAAGTGTGCACGCACGCGAGGTAGGGGGAGGGAGGATCAGAGGGGGAGAAGAGGGACAAGTAGACTCTGCTGAACCCGGAGCCAGACTCTGGGAATTCTGAGATCACGACCTGAGCCAAAACCCAAGAGTTGAAAACCAAGAGTCAGAAGCTCAACCAACTGATGCACCCAGGCACCCCTCTTTTTTTTTTTTTAAGTTTTACTTATTTAAGTAATCTCTACACACAACGTGGGGCTCAAACTCATGACCCTGAGACCAAGTTGCACATTCTTCTGACTGAGCCAGCAGGTGCCCCTCACAGTTTATTTCTATTGGACAGTTATTGACGTAATCGACCTTAAAAACATTTTTCTGATTTTTTACTCTGAACAGAGGAGTGCTGGTTACCCGAGGGTTCACTGGGTGTGCCGTATCCCACCGACACACTCTAACTACACGCACCACGGCTGTCAGCGTTTAAGACATTACAGTACTGCAAAGGGAACTCAAACCCTTTACCAAGGTCACAGAAACACTACTCTGAAGCTACCAGCCAGCAGCTCTTTGGTGGCAAGGACTCTTTCCACTAGGGCACTTTCTCCTCTCCAGAACCTGCACAGACCTATGCATAACAGGCGCTCAAAGGTATCTGTTCAGTGCATGCGCAATGGATTTTAATGGATTGTATCAGGGACAGGGAGAAAAAGAGGAAAACTCATTGGTACTAGTCTCAAATAAAAGCACTAGAAAAAGGAAACTGTATTACTATTACTGAAATTCAGAATGAAATTCTTCCCTACAAAGAAAGGCAGGACAGAAATAGGTCAGTAGAAAATCAGCTCTCCTGTCCCTGGATGCTTCAAGCAGCTGTAAATATCACACTATTGCTGCTGGTCTGAAACAACATTCCTAATTAAAGTACATGCTGGGAAGACAAAATGTTTTACTTAGCATTTGCACAGAACCAGTGAGGAACTTGAGGGAGTAACTATCACAGGTGCTGTTATCTGTATCATACCTATTTCCAGGGGGGGCACACAGTTCCGAATAGTACTTGATTTTAGGCTCGGTCCCACTGGTCCGCATGGTGGCCACGCCCCCGTTCGCAAAGGTAAAGGTGATCATTTGGCTGCTTTTGCTAGTAGGGAGAACCTGAAAAAGACCCGTATCACAGCATATCACTGAAATTTTAGAAGAAAAGTTTAGCAGAAAATTCCTGAAATCTTCCCGTAGAGAAAAAAACAAGCTGCATGGAAGCACTGAGTGTGGCATCAACATCCCTTTATGCGGCACACAGCAGACCTCAGCTGTTACCCGACAGAATGCAGGGTCAGACCCTCCACGGCAATGCTGGACACCAAGCAACAATGGAGCACTGCTTTCCGAACTGCGCGTCAATCAAGTGTGAGTGTAGAGGAAGACATTTTCAGACTTAAACGCCTCCAAAAACTGACCTCCTATTCACTTTTTTTTTTGGAAGCTACTAGAGGAGGTGATTTAGGAAAATAAATATAGCAAGAGGAAGTCTTGGGGTCCAGGAGCCAAACACCCACCCCGTAAGAGGTGAAGGGCGTTCCCAGGATGACACGTGTGTACCCAACACAGAGAGGAGCCGGCCCTGCCTGGACGGGGGGACCGGGAGGGAGGCCAGTGGAAACGAAATGGAACTGATAAAATTGCATTGGACCATGTGGAAAACCCTACTGAGAGGCATCTGAAGGAATGTGAGAAGACTGGAGATTGTTACACAAAAATCCAAGAAAGTGATGGAACAGCTATTAATTATAGAAAAAATAACTATACAATTTGGGGGAAGCTAGTCAAAGTACACTACTGAGCTAAGTGGGAAACAACCGTTACTAGTCATCACAATGCAGCGCAGGATCCGAACTCAGCAAGCACTGTGGCAGGAGTGTCTGTGAAGACGGGAGAAGGGACAACAGGGAACCTAAGAAATGGCAGATTTCAAGCCTTATCTCCACAGTAGAAAAGTAATAAAGCCCAACACTGAGAAGCCCAAGCATCACCGCATGCGCACGTTATTTGCAATCCGGTGGTAAAGCGCAGGCGAGACAACTGAGAGGGAAGGGGGTTGTCTCCACGTGGCAAAGACACGGTGGGGGTTGGGCTGCCATGTTTCACTGTGACTCTTTCTTTTTTTTTTTTTTTTTTTTTTTAATAATGATTTTTTATTATATTATGTTAGTCACCATACAGTACATCCCCGGTTTTCGATGTAAGGCTCGATGATTCATTAGTTGTGTATAACACCCAGTGCACCATGCAATATGTGCCCTCCTTACTACCCATCACCGGTCTATCCCATTCCCCCACCCCCCTCCCCTCTGTAGCCCTCAGTTTGTTTCTCATAGTCCATAGTCTCTCATGTTTCATTTCCCCTTCTGATTACCCCCCCCTTCTTTATCCCTTTCTTCCCCTACTGATCATTCTAGTTCTTATGTTCCATAGATGAGAGAAATCATATGATAGTTGTCTTTCTCTGCTTGACTTATTTCACTGTGACTCTAAAATAACTCTCTTTAAAAATATATTGTGTGCAGATGAAAATTAAAAAAAAATAAAGATGTCTACTATCTCATAAGGATAGTCTCACTCTCCTTCCCCAACTCCCTGCCATTAGTTAGCAATACTCTCCTGCAATACTCTTATTTGAGCCTTCTTTTGACTTCAGTGGAGGATCCACGTGATGAAGTGAAGAATGCAAACTCATGCTTTATAGCTGACAGCACCTGGACATTCAGAGAAGAGGGTAAAACTAACCCAGAAGCAAACGGTGTTTCTCAAAGTGGGTACCAGTAACCTCCATCAGCAGGGAACTTGATATAAATGTAAATTCCTGCCCCCCACCCCAGACCTACTCATTCAGAAACACCATGGCGGGCTGCCAGACGCTGCCATACTGGATACATTGAGCAGGAAAACCCGGATCTGGCAGCAGAAGACCCAGATTTGCCCACAACCATCACCAACCAGCAGGCAGGTCCTGCACTTCCGAGCATTGATTTCCCGTGTGTTACATGGTGACGTTGGTTTGCATGACTAGTGACGATCTTTATAGTTCTAGCCAAAGATTGCTAACTTTCTGTTTATTTCGATAGTGTATTTAAAATAATGCCTGAATGCCTAAAATCAGCTTCAATTAATCCTATGATTAAATAAGTTAAGCTATTCAGAGTATAATAGAAGATAAATACACAAGAGTTTAGTTGATAAAAGATAGTATTACTTACAGCTTTTTTATCAGGTTGGCTATCATCATAGCCAGTTGTCAGATCCCTAATGCCAGAAATTTCAAATCTGCCACAAGTTTTTGGATAATTATTCTTTCCATCATAGTTTCTAAGGTTTTCAAATAATTTCTTAATGGTGCTTTGATCATGGCAGATAAAATATGAAGCTTTGGTAATATGGTAGCCATATCTATCAAAACAAATACAAATAATTAAATAAGTAATATACAGCATGGCGACTCTATTTAATAATATTGTACTATGTATTCGCAAGTTGCTAACAGCATAGATCTTAAAAGTTCTCACCACAAGAAGAAATATGCGCAATTATGTGTGGTGTGGATGTGAACTGGACTTACTGGATGATCATTCTGTCATATATACAAATATCAAATCATTACATTGTATACCTGAAGCTAATGTCGATACATCTCAATAAAAAAAATACAAAATATGCAAAATGAGGAAGAACAATCCCACAGCTGTACACAGAACATGTATCAACCAGTTTTAAGGTAAGTGAAACAAACAACCATGACCAGCTTCAAAGGAATGATCTATCATAAAAACAAGGTACAACTGACCCCGGGGATTGCCGAACTGCTGCCGGGCCTTGGGCCTGTATCTGGGGGTAAAGGTCTCACTGCAGGTGGCCCCGCCCCGCCCATTCCCGTATATACTGCCCCTGGCTGCTTCTGCACCACACAGGCCCCCTTGACTCAAGCCTCTAAAAACTTAATAGATGTTTCACGAACACCTTTGATCTTTTCCAACATCAGACACTTAAAATCACCTTCTTCAATTAGCTATTTCTGCAACTGATGTTCTCATTTGTTAAAGATTAACGCAGTCATGAATGATAATTAGTATTAAATGGTTAAGCATCAAAAGAAAAGGGGATCCTTTCCTTAGTTTTCAGAAGAAAGCGAATCTACAACCAGAGCATTAGAAAGAATACTAAGTGTCTGACACATAAAAACATAATAAAACACTGAAAACTGTTAGTTCAATTGAACAGAGTTAATAGAAACTTACTCAACATAGATGGCCTTCAGCTGCTGAGACAAAGACAAATTCCTGGTTGCTAGAAAGCTCGCCAACTCTGCGCTGATGACCGCGGCGCTGACCCCGTCCTTGTCCAGGACGAAAGGGCAACACATATACCCTGCAGAAACACGGGTCACGATATAGCCTTAGGAGTGGGTTCCTTTACAACCTGTGCACCCACATCATCTCCACGCAACTTGCCCATCGCCCAAGAGCTTTACAGTATGAATATGGGGATGCTTCTCATTTACCACCTGTACATTCAAGAATCTAGCCCAACGCCTAAGCCAAGGCAGGCCTTCAAGATGTCCTGGTGAAATAACCTATAAGGGGATTCTCCCTCCTAGACAAATTGTTCATTCCTGAGGTCCAGCACAAACCCCGCCTGCTCACAGAAAATGGTTTCCAGTGGTTCTCATCACTGCGTATTGTCTTCTCTGAATTCCAACAGTTCTTGTGAGTTTTGTCCTTCACCTTGAGGCCTCGCCCGTACTCTCTTGTGTGGTTACTAACGGGATCTCTGCAAATTGCTCTAGGCTAAGGTCAGTGTCATGTTTCCCTCAGAGTCACTATGTAATTGAAATGCAATAAATATTTGATAAATAAATACAAGAAAAAAATTTTAATAAAAAGCTATAGAAAGATAGACTGCGAATTTCAATGAAAAGGAAAAAGCTGAGCTATTACACACTTCCTTTGATTAATTAGTTAAATGATATGCGGAAGCATCTGTGCTGCAGGAAATACAGATGAATCTTTTTTTTTTAAGATTTATTTATTTGAGAGAGGGAGAGAGAGACAGAAACAGAGAGACAGAGAGTGGGGGAGGGGCAGAGGAAAAGAATCTCAAGCAGACTCCCCACTGAACATGGAGCCCAATGCGGGACTCAATCCCAGGACCCTGAGATCATGACCTGAGCTGAAACCAAGAGTCGGGGCCTTAACTGACTGAGCTACCCAGGCGCCCCCTTTGAATTTTCTAAGTATAATAGCTTTTACGAAACAAATAGCTAAAACATCCCCCATAGAAACATCTGAATTTCAAGGTTCTATACCTAGCTCCCCTTCCTCCTCACCTATATTGACAATTTAAGACAAATGTTTCTCAGTCATTCTGGCTGGACTTGGGGCTGGCCTTTAGGTGACAGATACTTTGATGAAAGCCCCACTACCAAGCCCTCTCCTTTCCTCTGGACAGACCTCCGCCCAGCACTTCTCGGAAGAGGATCGAACCATATCAGACGTGGAGACCAACACCATAGTCGAGGGAATACTGCAACTCCCCGACATTTGTGGGGTCCTGAGTCCCAAGCACCCGTGTGCAGAGCTTCACCGTTTTCATCCAGGGAAAGGACTCACTTTCTTATATTCATGGCTTGGTTATTTGTGAGATATTCTTTTTAGGTGAAAATGTGAGAAGCCAGTTTTAGGGTAGGACGCTTTGAGCACCCGTGTGCTCCTGTTCTCCTGCTAACTGTCTGAACCCCAATCCAATTCCCATTTATTTGCATTCTATATATTAGCTAATGCTACAATCACCATTATCACTTCTTACCGATAGCTTCTTCAAATGCAAATAAGACATTCTTCCCCTGGTCCATTAGCTGTTTGGCCCGGTTTCCCATCCACTTAAAGCCAGTTAGTGTTTCCTAAAGGGATAACCCAGAAGAGAGAGAAATGCCTTAGACCTTCCACAGAGCAAAAGAAATTTAAGAGCAAGTCTCAGAAATACCTTACCTCAAAGTGAAAGCCCTCCTTTAAGGCAATGGCTCGTAAGATTTTGGAGGAGACGGTGCTTGACAACATGTACAAGTCTTTGAGGGCGCTGGGATCTTGGTTCTTTCCTTTCCAAGAGGTAAAAAGCCACCAGCCCAAGAGGGCCCCCAACTCGTTGCCTGAAAACACTCTCCATTCACCACTGAAAGAAAAAACCACCAACGCATTGCTGTGATCTTAAGAGAGATGCTGGAAGCGACTAGGACAGGACAATTAAGCCTTACAAGGCTCAGAGTGGTTTCTGCAAGTGTTCTTGTCTTTTCCTGTTTAAAGAACTGGTTGGAAACGTAACTGTCACTTCACAAACATGTGAGCAGCTCTCTACCCCAACTGGTTTGCTTAGACAAACCTCCCATCTTTGAAGAGCAAGGATACACAACGTTTTTATTTGTCTTTGGCAAAGGCTTTGGTTTTAAAGATGATAGAAATATCCTGACAAGATCCCACCCCAGGATAATAGTCTGTATATCTCAATTTTCGGTCTGGTCAGTATTGAGGACTCTGGGAGGGCAACAGCCCAGCATGTCTCAAGAGCACATTCATGCTAAATGATCAGGACACCGGAGAACAGATGTGGGACTTATTCTCCTTTCCATAGTCCGAGTGGCTAGAAGTACATTTTGTGTTTCAACATGTATCATCCTGGCTTAACTTTCTAGAAAGTGATTAGAATTGAATCAGTTTGATCATAATCTGAAACCCTAATCCCTTGGGGCACCTGAGTGGCGCAGTAGGTTAAGCGTTCGACTCCTGATTTCAGCCCAGGTCATGACCTCATAGTCGTGAGATCGTGGCCTGCGTGGGGCTTGCACTGGGCAGGGAGTCTGCTTGAGATTCTCTCTCCCTCTCCCTCTGCCCCCACACCCCCAACCCCGCTCTCATTCTGTCTCTCTAAAAAAAGTTTAAATAAATAAAACCCCCAATCCTTTGGCAGCACTCCACTGCTCCCAAAACATCACACGTGCTGTTTGACACCCCAAACCGCTAGGACCCTGCCTGCCTTTCATCTTGTCTCTCCACTCATTTCCTATTAATTCTGGATGAACTCTATGGTCAAACTTGTCTTAAATACCAGGTACCTCACTGCTATTCCTCTCTGTTCCGCTCAACCTAAATTCAACATTTCCTTGAAGGTCCAGCTCCTTCGCCAAACCCAGCAGCAAATACTATACTGTAAAGCCAGTGCCGAACAAAGGACTTGCTGGCATTGGGGATTGAGTCATTAATTATAATGAAATCAATGATGAAATGAGAGAAGATAAATAGTACTTTCAGTTCCAAATACATCTGGGCTGGCTTACTCTGCATGATGGTGGGCCCCAGAAGAGCATTTTGCTGTACGTACGCTAGAGGTGATGATTTGTATAATGAATGGTAAATATTTCCAAGTAGGTCCAGTCTCCCCAAGAACATTTTACTGCTGAAGATGTCACCCCGTTATGTTTTCTATTAGATGGGTAATCACAATCACTTGTACCTGTCTTGCTTTTCTGCCACAGCAAGTCTATCAGCATCCGGATCATTTGCTAAAACGATTTTGGCCTTGGTTTTGTCAGCCAAGGCAAAAGATAAAGTCTGAAAAAGAGCAGGAAAATAGAAGATTACTTTGATCAAGAATTGAGCATATTGCATCTTAAAAAACATTCAGGTCTTTAAGAACTGAAAGAACTTTCCCCAAGCAAAGGCTGAATTTTATTTTTGGAGCTGGTCTTGGCTGGTCACCTCTTACTTCCTAAGCCAGAGGTCAGGTCATGGGAACATCAACACATAACCCACACTTGCTGTGGGATTCACCCCACATCCGACAGTGTGTGTGTGTGGCTGGACCAGTATTTCGAGGCCTTGCGAAGTGATCAACCGCAAAAACAAACCAAAATAAATGGACTCTCTGGATATCGTTGTTACCCTAACCTTTAAGAAGGCTGAAAGAGCCATAATTTAAATAGCATTACTTCATATTAGAAAAATTAAGGGAAAAAATTAAAGAATAATAAAATAAGGAATAAAAATCATGTGATAAATATCTATTCTATTACTGTTCCTTCTAAACATTAAGAAAGCACAGTAAGGGGCGCCTGGGTGGCTCAGTCGTTAAGCGTCTGCCTTCGGCTCAGGGCGTGATCCCAGAGTCCTGGGATCGAGCCCCACATCAGGCTCCTCCGCTGGGAGCCTGCTTCTTCCTCTCCCACTGCCCCTGCCTGTGTTCCCTCTCTCGCTGGCTGTCTCTCTCTGTCAATAAATAAATAAAATTTTAAAAAGAAAGAAAGAAAGAACCGTAAACTCAACTTGAATTTAATTCAATTCAATGTAAAATATGATTTTGATTTTAGCTCTCACATCCTGATGCTAAGATATGTATTTTGAAGGTTCCTGTAAGAAAAGAATGACTAATATATATAAATATTTCCCACGATGAAGCTGGGTTTTTTTGTTCAGCACAATGAAAACACATAAAAAGTTATTTTACTTGATAGTAAGAATTTTGGATATAACAGGTAAGTTTTGGAACAAAAAAGATTAGGTTACCAAGACACCTTTACCCTCCTCTGGATTCGGGTATTTCACTGTTGGGAACTCAGGATCGGGATCTTTCTGTTCGGGAACAGCCTCCGGAGGAGCAAAGCCAAAAGCCTGGAAAGCCGACTGCACAAACTCATGACCCACACCGTGGACAGAGGTGTGCACAAACTTCACCTTCGTCTCCTTGTTCACACTCCTGGGGTTAAACACGCCATGGAAAAGGATAAAATATAGATGAAAAGATGCAGGTATGGCTTGCAAAACTAGAAGCTTTGCTAGCAAGGAACCAGATTCCTAAGAAAGGAAGAAATCAATGTATTAAGAAGGTACAAGACAACGGACTATCTTTCTAATTCCATTTAAAAAAAAGAAGCAAAACTTAGTCACTCTTTCCCAAATAGACACCCTACCCCCAACATATTCAAGCTTTAAATTATATTCTGTAGTTATTTTTGGTAAATCTGATTACTTTCAGAGCTTGTTTCACGAGACAGCTTTCACACCTAGGGTGGGACTCAAGCAAGAACTCGGGGCTCAGGTTCCAGGAGACACTCACAGCTGCCCGCGGGTGCAGGCCCCCGCCAACACCAGCGCCCCGGCTCCTAACACTCTCTACAAGCTTCAAAATGATTCTCAAAATGTCCCTTTTTACAAAATGGGATGGAACACCCTATACACGATGTATAAAAAAAACTTTTTTTCTTGTCAGGTAACCATCCTGTTTGTCAAATTACCCGGGGTCAGGGAATTAAACTAGAATAACAATACATAACAAAAGTAAAAGTTACAGAAAGGTAAAAATAAGACTTAGAAAAATTCCAATGTTCAAACTCCTAGAATCTTAGGTGATTGTCCTAACCTAACCATTTCTTTTGAAAGTGAATAAATGCACAAGGTCTTCTTTTAAAATAGGAAATAAAGTGCATCTGGAAAAATAAATATGCAGGGCTAGTAAAAACAAATCTGGAAAAAACTGCTCAGATATTAAAGTGAAGTATAAAGCTATCATAATTAGAACAGTTTAGAACTAGATATAAAAAGGCAGATTAAAGGAACAGAATAGAGAGCAGAAGTTGATCAAGTTTGGAATGGGAAATGTGTATGATAAGCAGTAATGGCTTCACGGTTAACATGCTTTGAAGACAGACTCTGAATTTAAATCCTGGTGTTCTGCCACTCACAAGCTGTGTGGCTGTCGGTTATTTACTCAACCTCTCTGCGTCACAATTTTCTCATCTATAAAATGGTAATATGCCAGAACCTACCCTAGGCATTACTGCGAGGATTAAAATTAAATTAATCAGTAAAAGTAAAGGCCTATAAAAGCTATCTATATAAGCACTCAATCCCTGCTGGAAATTATTTGATAAAGGTGATATTTCTAATTAGTAAAAAAGATAGGTTCTTCAATTTAATGTGTTGGCATAACTGCAAAACTTAAAAAACCTGCCTTCCTACTGCATGTCTCACACAAAATTAAAAATCACTAATGACTGAAAAGATTGAAACATAACTGTAAATATGCAAGTCCTAGAAAAAAACAAGGGGGACTTTTTAAAAAATAATCTTGGTGCAGAGAAAGTCTTCTTAAGTATGACACAAAACTCAGAACTCATAAATTAAAAGACTGATAGACATTATCCATTTTTTATGAGCTCATCAAAAAGTTCCAATAAAAAGTCCAAAGGTAATAACAGAAGGGAAAACAATATTTGAAATAAATGAAGACTAGTTTTCTATACAAGCAAAGAGGTTTCATAGATGCAAAAAATGAATAAATACATAGAAAAATATAGGTAAAATGAACATGAAAAAAGTTTATTCATATGTAAAGAATCCAAATAAAGTAAGATAGTACTTTCATCTAGCAAAATAAGAAATCTGACAATCCTCAGTAAGAATAAGATGTGTGGATCACACTGTTATACTCGACATATTACGTCATCGTGTTTGATATGGTCGTGACTATTGTCGATGGGAGCGTCAACTGGTATAACGTGTCTGTCGAGCAATTTATTAATCATGGCCGACTCTGTCAGTGCACGTACAATGCTGCTACCAGAACGGTAGCTTCTGGATACCTGTGCATGCACACCCACACAAGTACTCAAGGAACCGAGCCCCGAGCACGGTGCCGCCGGGGCTCTGCGGAGGAGCGAACACGTCGAAACCCTTGTCGCCGTGACACTCAATCAGAGGGACAGAAGGAAGGCACACAGATGTGTTTTGTTCGGTGTATACACCGTTTGCAAAAATGGTCCCCAATATTTAAAAATGAGGAGATTTCACACACAAAATGTAGGTTTCTCATCTCTCTCAGGGAGAACGAGGCAGGTGGTCTGGCAACTCTGGACCTCCATCTGCACGTGGTAACACCCAGCGAGGATGGCCGCTCCCTCCAGAGGCAACCGGGGTCCACACTCCCCATGGGAGCCTCCCTTCCCACTGGTCTAACCAATACAACATTGGAGACAACCGAGAAATTGTGCCTCTTTAAACTCAGTGGTTTCTTCCTGGGGGACAATCACGAGTGGTGGGCCCCACAGCATGTTACAGCAGGACAACACTGTTACTCGGCTCGTCTGCTTCTTACCTCACTGTACTACTGAGTCTGTGTCACTGGGTTACACACACGGGTACAGCGGCCATTACAACGAAAGAGTCAGGACTAATAGGGGGTAACCCAGAAGGTACCCATGACAAATTAACTGGGAGAAAAAAGGCACAGAACAAACTCCATGCATGCTATATTCCTATTTACGGTCTCGAAATATATGACGCATAAAATATTCTAGCATATGCACAGAAAATTTCTGGAAAGAGAAAAAACATCAGTGTTTCCTACTGCTACCTATCAGTAAAGTTTTTTTTTTACATACATATATGCAAACACACAGCCACATATGTGTGTGTGTGTGTGTGTGTGTGTGTGATTCTATAACCAAGGTCAGCAAACTATGGCCGATATGCCAGCCAGCTGCTTTTGTAAATAAAATTTTTTTCAAACCTCGCTATGTTTGTGCTCATTCATTTATGCATCACCCACAGCTGCTCCTGCCACCACAGTGGAGTCGGGCAGTTGAAACACAGTGGTGCACAGAGCCAAAACTATGTATTATGTATTATGTCTGTTCAAGAAAAATCGCTGACCCCTGACCTAGGGCCTCTAAAATCAGATGCGGCTACAGTATACGTACCCTTTGGAGAGAGAAAAAGTGAATGAAAACTGAGAGAATGTGGCTGAATCACACTATTTTAACTCACGTGGGGTGAGTTTACCATCCATTTACCTGTGAAAACAGTATTTTTTAAGGTCTTCAAAGTAGCTCTTGTTGATGGAAGCAGTTGGGTCACGAAGCAGTGGATTGCCATCAATTAAAGAATCATCCCAAGCTTGAGGCCACGGCTCCAGATTTTCTTCAATAGCTCGAGAAATCCCTTTATCATGAGGAGAGGTGATCTGAGCTCCGTTGTCCCAGTAGACCTGGAGAAGGCAGGCGCATATCCAGATGGCTTAGGGCTAATGGAAATTAAGCCTCCACACCTGCACGGTTCAGTACAGGGTGCACACGGAAGGACGTAGGTATGGAGACAAAAAGCAGAATACCTTGTACCCATTATCCTGCTTTGGATTGTGGGAGGCAGTTATCATGATTCCAGCACAAAGTTTCAAATGCAACACCGTGTAGGGCTGTAAAGGCAGGAAACAACAACGGCTTTAAACAAAAAACCAGACATACTTAGCCTGTGCGTCGTAAACTGTTTGTATCAACTTGTTCTCTTTTAATGCACGTAATAGAGAAACATCATAAGAAGGTGTCATTCCATATTTGTGCCATCCCCAAGTATACTTGTATGACCCTTAGATGAATGCTCAAAACTGTGGGATGTGCACCCCAATAAGACAGGTGAGTATTTTCCCAGGTGCCTTCTTCTCATTCTGTCTTCCACTTGGTAGAACTAGAAATCTGTTCAAACAAAAAAAAGGTCTAATCCTTCATTTCACATTCTTTTCAGCCTCCTGCTGGGGATAGAAGCTTCTGGATTCTGTTTCTTCCCTCCAACCGCTTTCTCTTCTTTCCCATTTGCTTTTAGGGACCAGTGCAGGGTAATGCTGAGGAAATGGAGCGCTCCTACGGCCTGCTCACTCAGCTCCTGCTCCAAGGTTACAAAGCCCTTTCTCATATTTCTACTCAGCTCCCATCTTTAAAAACTACTGCCCCAGATGGGGAGAGGGGCGGGCTTCCCCTCTCTCAGGCCGCATGTGAGATTTACTACACACACACACACACACACACACACACACAGGGAGCCAGAGATTCTAGCCACTTGCCCCCCTCCAGCCTCCCACCAAGAATCTCTGTGGTCATTTGTCGCTTTAGGAGTTATTTCATATCCCCCAAGCAAAGAAAAGGGGAGAACCACTCAACAGCTCAGGAAAATGGTCATGAGACACTCATATAACTCATGTCTAGTAGAAAAATAATAGCAGTTAACACTTACATAGTATAGAAGACCAAGGATGCGCAAACACGTTGCAGTTTTTCCATCAGACAATGAAATCTGAGCTACGTTTGGAGGTGCCATTGCGCGTCTACTGGGTTATTTACGACCTGGGAGCTGCGGCAGCTCCGGTCAGCGCGCATTAGCGCCAGCAAACGCCCAAAACGAGGAGCTGGCTTCTGTCAATGTACTCACTCTCTTGTCCTCCCGATATGAGGAACTGAATTCTACTCACGTTTTTGGCTGAATTTCTAAAAACATACATGCTCAGCATCTGGCCCCGTTCTTAAAAGTTATATCTGTTTAAAAACAACAGTTGTCAGAGTCCCTATTGTCTTCTTCTTTACGTTCTGCTACTTCAAGGATTTGATTTAAAAAATCTTCCTAAAATGTGCCAAGAATGCTTCATGCCCTGGTCACAAATAGTACTTAGAACAAAACATGTGTCTAAAAAGCTGGTGCATCGAACAGTCAAAAATATTCAGGGTGAGATGTGATTTGAGGTGAATTCAGATTTAGACCCGAGAAGTTTCCTAATTGTGCCAGCGATAAAAAGAAATACAAACCAAATGAAAACACAGACAGATAACAAACCAAAGACATTTCACTAACTAGTTAAAATAGCCTTTGAATGCCAAAAAGCAAAATTGCACTTAGAAAAAAAAAAAAAAACCCAAAAACTCTGATCCATCAGGAGTTGACCAGCAGAGAAAGATTATTAGGATGTGGGGAGAACATACCCAGAGAGGTAAGAGAATGCCTGATAAATGCCAAGGGGCTCTTCTGTCTTATAAATTCCCAAATCCTAATAGCTTTAAAGACTGTAAAGTGCAGCCACATCCCATCCCTGATCCTGTGACAGAAAATTATAAACAGAAAGGGTTACTTACCACAAAGGGGGTTGGAGTTATACCAGAAAAGAGGTACACAGGAATCCCTTGAGTGATAAATGTGGTTGCAGCAAGTCGGGCAAATCTGGAAATGCAGCGTGATGGGGGGAGAAAGGAGAGTAGGATGTCAGGACTGTGGATGATGGGGAAGAAGGAAATGAATGCTCAACTCCTTCTTTAGGCTCATTCATTATATTTCCATTGGCATAGGACACTCAAATTGGAGGAATCTTACAAGTCATCTCGTTCCACCACTTTGTTTTACAGAAATGGGACTAAAGCCAAGAAAAGCCAGACAAGTTGCCCCATGTCAAACAGTCACACAGAAGCTGAGTGAGGCCCGCATCCAAGTTTCTCAATTCCATCTCGGTGGTTCTCAGCCAAGGGCAATTCTGCCCCTCTGGGACATCTGAAATGTCCAAGACGCTTTTGATTGTCACTGGGGATTGGGGTAGGGTGCTACTAGCAGGCTAGAGGCAAGGGATGCTCTTGAACATCCCTCAATGCACACAGCAGGCCCCCAAAAAGAATTATCCAGTGCAGTATGACGTCACATGTCAACAGGGCAGAGGCTGAGAAAGCCTTGTCTAAAGTTCTTACGATTCAATATAAGCCGCAGAGACTGCTCAGACGCTGTCTCATGAAACATAAGGCATACTGGCATATGCATGTGCGTGTGATATATACACAGGGCACAGACACAGCGTGGCTCCATTCAGCCCTTTAAAACAAGACTGAAATCTTTGACACTGACATTTTTCTTAGGGCAAGAACTGGGCATCAAATCTTCTTCAGCCTTGGGGTAAAATATTTTATCACAAAAACTGAGCAGTTTACTTTCAATGAACCACATTATACCATTATAGGATTAAACAAGCAGATATGTACTCATTCTCTTCCCAAATATTTCTTGAGCTCCAGCTTTAGCCAACACTATTCTGGGAGCTGGCTGGGTGCAAAGAGATCTCCGTGTTTTCACAACTTGAGTGTTAAAATTCCTAGGATCCACAGTAATACAAACATGATTTTGACAGTGAAAAAAAAAGCGTCTATATAAGGGAAACTCACAAAAATAATAAAATTCAGCAAAAGCAATTTTAATAAAAACCTGAAGTAAGTCTAAACTGTATTCATTAGAACTGAAGTGACTTCAAACTGATGTCACTTTCACCCTCATGAAATGTTTCTCTTGGGTTCTGGCTGACTTTAAAGGCACTTTCTTGAAAGAAGCAAGGGAGACACTCAACGTATACATGATATATACAAACTAAGTTACAAATCTACACGGGAAAGATCCAATGTGCTCTCTGCATATGCTTGACAGTTACTGTTTATGTGTTTATGTTCCCCACCAGATACTTAAAATCGGAAGATTAAAGAACTAATAAACAGTTCCTTATATAAAATTCTGCAACTGCAATCATTTCTGACTCTTTAAGAAGATTCCATTTACTCACCATGAACGTCTGACCATGTATTGGTTTACTATTTATGCTACTGTCTCTGAACGTCTTGCATTTTGTAGGCGATAGAGGGCGACCCTGAGCTCCACTCCGTCCCATCAAACTCTGAGATCCGAACCATAAACTCACAGAGCAGCTACTTTCCAGAAATGATATGGCTCCAAGGCCAGAGTAAGACATATCCATACCATCATTGACAACGTGAACACATCCTGAAGGATGTGTCAGCCAGAAGCACGAGAGTCAGCCTGAACAGAAGCAACGTCAGAAGCTCCACAGGCAGTTAGCCACGTGTGTGCACTGCGCATGCTCTGGCTGGACGGCGTGACCTGCCCCTGGGGCCAGGAAGCATGCTTATGACCGAATTCTTTTTTTTTTTTTTTTTTAAGATTTTATTTATTTATTTGACAGAGAAAGAAAGAGCACAAGCAGGGGGAGCGGCAGAAGGAGAGGGAGGAGCAGACTCCCCGCTGAGCAAGGAGCCTGAGGTGGGGCTCGATCCCAGGACCCTGGGATCATGACCTGAGTCGAAGGCAGAGGCTTAACCAACTGGGCCACCCAGCCGCCCCACATATGACCTGATTCTAACTGTAAACTCACTAACTGAAAACTGACAAACTGATATTCTGGTTTATACTATGTCTCTCTCTTGTAAATGTAGAGTTATGGTTTCTCTCTTGTTTGTTGACAAAAAAACCCCACATTTTTGAGCCTGCAGCTATAGAGCAAAACTCTTATGGGGGCACTTGGATGGCTCGGTTGGTTGAGTATCAGGTCATGATTTCGGCTCAGGTCATGATCTCAGGGTCCTGAGATCGAGCCCCGTGTGGGGCTCCACGCTCAGCACAGAACCTGCTTGAGGTTCTCTCTCCCCCTCTCTGTCTTTCTCCCCCCACTTGCGCTTTCTCAATAAATAAGTAAGTAAATAAATAAATAAATAAAATCTTAAAAAAAAGGCAAAATCTTAACGTCATTCTGAGTTCAGTCAAGGAGCTGATATAGCATCTATTCTTATGCTCTGGCCATACTCTCTTCCTCAGAGCTGCCTCCTCAGACATTTTTTCCCATCAATGCTTCTCTCTTAGATTAGAAGCTCCTCATGGGCAAAGATTAGGACTCTATGAACTCGGGGTGCCTGGGTGGCTCAGTGGGTTGGGCATCTGCCTTGGGCTCAGGTCATGATCCCAGGGTCCTGGGAATCCCTGCTCAGTGGGAAGTCTGCTTCTCCCTCTGCCTCTGCTGCTTCCCCCTGCTCACGCTCTCTCTCTCACGCTCTCTCTCAAGTAAATAAATTTTTAAAAAAAAGGACTCTATGAACTCATTCTGTGCTGTAAAGGTAATGAGAATTTTCATTAATATTAAATATTTGTATGTTCTTCCAATCTAAGAAACTACGAATACATATACTCTGGAGTGACAGAAAATTCATCATAATAGGGGAAGTGTTCAAGTGAAAAAGAGGATCATGTAACATGATTAAGAGCAGGGGGTGGCAACCTACAACCCATTTGTAAATAAGGTTTTATTGGAACACCACCACGGCCACTCGGTATGTTCGAGCTATGGCTGTGCCGGAGCTGAGTAGTTGTGACAGACTGTACAGCTCATAACGTGTAAGATGTTTACTGTTTATCCTTTAGAAATAAAGTCTGCTGACCACTGGTGTCAGCTTCTTTATGCTAAAACTGTGGCTCCTTCTCTCGCTTCATGATTAGAGCTCAGAGATAAAAGTATGCACTTTATAGGCTGTTGTGAGAATTGAATGAGTAAATACCTAAGGGCCTGCTTCACATCCAGCACTCAAGTAATTGCTGCTATTACTATCATCTTTATCACCATCATCATCACCATCATCATCACCTGCGTCTGCATCATTATCTGCCTGTGTCGACATGAGAGTCCCAGTGGTTTGGGAGTAATACGAGAATGCAGCTGGAGACAGATGTTCAAGAACAGGAAGGAGCTCAGGCGGCTTATGAATGGAGGGCAGAAGAAAAAAAAAAAGACAAATGAAAGAAAGAGAGAGGGAGAAATGTTGCCCCTTTAAAAAATGTTTTTCCTTTAGACAGATCTTAAATTCTCTTCTGTCTGAATAATTTCATTCTTTTAACCCAAACGTAAAACCAGAATTTGTAAAAGTTGCAAATGGAATGTATTCATCGTTTTTATAGGTGAGCAACGTGGCTGACAAATGCACGTGAAGTGATTCAAAATAAAACCACAAAACACACTATAAAAAATGGTTTCTTACGTATCTTTCAGTACCTTTTGCTGTTGCCTCCACTTGGTGGATGAGCTCGGGCGTCAAAGCTAATCACAACACCTCTTTGCTTCAGGTCACTGAATTGCTTTTCCAGGTATCTGCAAAATCCCTAAAAAATATCCCACGGATAATTAAACAAACTGAACAATAAGAAAATAACAGCTTTATTTATTGTCTATCTATATGTACGAGGCACTGTGCTAGACACTTAGTATCTATTATCGGTAACCCCCAGATCAACTTTGCCAAGGAATCCCATTGTACAGATGGGAGAGCTAAGGCCCAGAGGGGCTCGCCCAGACACATGAAGAGCAGAGCCTGGATTCCTGCCTGGGTCCAGTTAGAAGTGGTACAGGGCAGAGGTTAAAAGCACACAGAACCTGTGGGCTCATACTCCACTCTGCCACCCACGAGAGCAAATGACATATCTCTTAATGCCTCAGTTTCCTATTCTGCAAAACAGCAAAACAACAGTACCTACTTCAAAGGGCTGTTTTTAGGATTAAATTAATTGAAACCTGCTGAATGCTGACAATCCAATACCAAGTAGGCACTATTTGTTTGCTGTGAGGAGCATTATTCTTATTACTTTCCTTCAAAGTCTATATCCCTCCCTTCACACGAGTTCTAAAATGTCTGAGGAAAAGGAGGTGTTTCAGACATTTCCGCCTACTTGGTAACATCAGCAGGTCAAAGAAACTTAGTATGTTTTGTAAGTGTTTGGCAGTTATCTGCTCTAAACTTGTTCTACTCGTGATCTTGTTTTCCAGCAGGGCCGAGCTTTCATGGAGGCCTTATCCATCCAATTACATGGCTCAGCCAATTAGACATATAAAAATTATGCAGAGGTTGGGCTATTATCACCTGCTGATGGAACACACAATTCCTGAGTCTCAGTGGGTGCAGTAAATAACTTCACATCCATCGGAAATGTGGAAGATTAGAAAAACAGTCAACTTCGAATTCAGTAAGTTTATATTCCTGGACAAAATAGGTTTTTATTACAGAACAAAGGGAACGCGGGCTGAGTAATAAATAATATTACTTATTTCACTTTGACTGAAGAAAGTCTTTTTTTTTTTTTTGTCCCTGCCCTTAAAGGAAGTCTTTTAAAAAAATAAATACAAGTCTTTCTGTTTGGTAGGGGAGATACTTCACAGCTTTGTTGCCAGAGCAGTGCCAACTGAGAATGCCTTCAATTTTTCTTAGACAAAAATATTGCGTTGGGCAGACCTTCTGAGGTTGAGTGATACAAAGGACATGTGTGCATTGGTTTTGTGGGTTTTCCAGAAGGTACCCAGATGCCTCTAAGCTTCCCCCAGTGACAGCACCCTCTCCCCAGCCCCAGTCAATACCCATGCTGTGGCCCCAGTGATCGAGGGCACAAGAAGCACTCAGTCTTAGCCCAGAATCCTCACACCACCAAACTGCTCTAAAACGCGCTGGGGCTAGCTGAGACTGAGGGCCTGAGAAAATGGCTAAGAGAAGAGGGAATGTTTATTGTAGAGAAAAGACTCAGCGTGCGCTGAGGGAGGTTTACGGAATTGAAATGTTATTACAGGACACATAAAATGAACTTCGTAGGGCTTCAAAAGCTCAAAATATGACAGATTTGGGCTCAGATTCACAAAAACCATTCTTTCCTTTTTTTTTCTGTCTTTTTGTTTAGAGCAGTGGGGAGGGGCAGAGGGAGAGAGAGAATCTTAAGCAGGTTCCACGTCCAGTGCAGAGCCCAATATGAGGCTTGATCTCACAATCCTAAGATCATGACCTGAGCAGATATCAAGAGGTGGATGCTTAACCGACTGAGCCACCCAGGTGCCCTGAAACCATTCTTTAATGAGAACAATCCGAAGATAGAATGGCTATTTCAGAAGACAGCAAGTGCTCCATCATTGATGGGCTGTGGCCTGGTGAAGTAACCTTAGAGGAAATTATAACCTCCATCAATGAAGCAAACAATACAAAAATTTCCCTCCGGTCTCTATCCTGTTTCCCCCCGAAGATAGAATGGCTATTTCAGAAGACAGCAAGTGCTCCATCATTGATGGGCTGTGGCCTGGTGAAGTAACCTTAGAGGAAATTATAACCTCCATCAATGAAGCAAACAATACAAAAATTTCCCTCCGCTCTCTATCCTGTTTCCCACTGTTTCCCACTCCGGTCTCTATCCTGTTTATGACTCACATGTTTATGACTCATATCCATCTGCTTTTTTTTTTTTTTTAAAGATTTTATTTATTCATTTGACAGAGATAGAGACAGCCAGCGAGAGAGGGAACACAAGCAGGGGAAGTGGGAGAGGAAGAAGCAGGCTCCTAGCGGAGGAGCCCGATGTGGGGCTCGATCCCAGAACACCGGGATCACGCCCTGATCTGAAGGCAGATGCTTAACCACTGAGCCACCCAGGCGCCCTATACATCCATCTGCTTCTTAAATCCAAGCAGATGAATTTGGGGCACCATTAGGGTAAGAGTCCACACTGGAGACCAGCAGCAACAGTGCCTAGACCATAGAGAAAGCCAGCACATTCTGCCAGGTGACATCACCCAAAGCTGGGGATGGAAGCCTGGGTGGTTTGTCCTGGGAACCTCTTTCTCTGATTTTTAAACCACTCCTAAGACTTTAAAAATGTACCTGCCAATCTCATAAAATTGTCATAATTCTTAACATCCTTGTCTCCTTTTGTAAGTGTTCCAGTGTAGGCTGGATAATCACTTGAAAGTGGTGGGGGCTACAGAGGAAATTATCACAAGGAATGGCTGGTTGAATCAGCTGACCTTTAAAGGATCTACTCATTTTAGCTTTTAGTTTTGTAGGATTCTTACCTATCACAAGGTCTACTCCCAGAAGAGGCCAATTTCCCTAGGGGAGAAGATGTGTAAGATAGGGCCTAAGACCTTTCTGCAGATCGATTTCATCATATCTACAAACTAGATGTAGATGAATACAGGAGAAAAGGCTCTGGGCTCATCTAGAATCCCTTAGAATCCCCTACCAATTAAGCCTAATAGGAGATGGAACCAACTAGACTTTCCAAAGATAGCCATGTGAATATATCCCGTTCCCTGTGCTCCTCTAACGGGACTGACATTCCTCCACTGAGGAGTGGGGGTCTATGAGCCCTCTCCTTGAACAGGAACGACCTTCATGAGTCACTGTTAACAAACAGAATATGATGGAAGCAAACGAATTTGTGTGACTTTCTAGGCTAGGTCATAAACGTCAACAGAGCTGCCACCTGTGCACGCTCTCTCTAGCTGCTCTCACTGGCTGCTCTCCGAGCCACGTTGTATAAAGCCCGGGCCACATGGAGCTAAGATCGCAGCCAAAAGTCAGCAGTAACTGCAGACACGAGGGTGAACGAGCTCTCAGTGATTCCGGCCTCTAAGCTGGCTCAGGTGATGCCAAGTCCCACAGGGGTGAGCTGACCCCACTGAACTCACGTATAGCTTTGTAAGCAAAATAAATGTGGTTATTTAAAACTACTATGTTTTGGGCGATGTGTTATACAGCCCTAGCACCTGGAACAGAGGGTGACCTCACCCAGTGGCACAATTCCATGCTATCCATAAACTAGGACAGGATTCCCAGGCTCACTCCACTCTGAGCCTTCCCTCCAAAAAGAGCTCAGGGAGCCCTATTGCTAAACAGGAATTTGGAGCCAGCATTTCCATGGCAACCCCATACCCTTATGCAACACTTCCTTATTAGGGTTTCCCTAGAACATGCCCAAGTCTGTCTTTTATGCTGGGAGCTACATGTAAGGTACACATAATCATCATTAGTCAATTTTTCTAGACCTTTTTTCCCCTCAGAATTAAAGTCGTCTTCATTTTTAACAAGTCTAAGTAGCTGAAGAAACAGAAGAATCTATTCTTCATTTCCTTCATAAACAAAACTCCAGATCCTCCGTGGCAGAGAAGTTTCACCTCTATTCCTAAAAGTTGGGTGTAGACTCTGACAGTAACATGTACAAATGAAGGCAAAGGAACTCAGCGGTCATTTCCATCTGTACTATCAATTACAATGAAACAGAATCAGCTTCTGGTTACTCTGGCAGTTAGAAGAGCTTTTCAAGGCTTGCATCAGTACCACCACTGCAAAATTATAAGACCGTAAAAGCCGTCAGCTTAGCTGGTGGGTTTGCACTGGAATGAAAGTTCCATGAGGGAATCTGTCTGTTTTAGTCATTGTCGTATCTTCAAAGCCTGGCACTTGGTAGACATTCAATAAATCTCTGTAGGAAGAAAGGAAGGGAGGAAGGAAGGGAGTGAGGGTAGGAGGGAGGGAGGGAGGAAGGAAGGAAGGAAGGAAGGGAGAGAGGGAGGAAGGAAGAGGAAAGAAAGAAAGAAAGAAAGAAAGAAAGAAAGAAAGAAAGAAAGAAAGAAAGAAAGAAAGAAAGAGAAAGAAAAAGAAAGAAAAGCAGGCTGTATGAATTTTGAAACAAGTACCCTTTAACCAACTGCACAAGCCTTACTGTACCAAGTAGACGTGTGACTCCCTGTGCCTTGGCAAACCCACAAGACCTGGCCATAATTAAAACAATATAGGTCCCTCAAATACAAAAGGAGCCCGGGGTTATACTAATTAGACAAGGAGGCCATTAGATGGAGGAGGCTTTAATGCCTTGGTAGCCTATAGAAGCAAACCCAAACCCAAGCCTGTAAATGCTTGAAGGTTAAGAAATTAAAACCTAAGGAGAGCCAATTACTAAGAGCCAGAGAGACTCCCAAAAAAGGCAGCCGCATGAGCTATAATCGATCTATTAATTTCCTCGCTCTGCTTCTGCTCATCGGTAAGTTCCTCCCAGCGCCTGCCAGTGGGGTGCTCCAGCTTGGGACTGCCCGATTCAACAGGTTTTTGCTCAACTAAACACTTAAAATTGCTAACATGCCTCAGTTTATCCTTTATCGCTGGGAGTGTGTTAAGAATACCCAAGAAATATAAAAATGTGGTACCTGTGTAGTCTGGATGATGGTCAAGTCATTCATATGAGAAGTTCCCGTTCCCATAGCAGCTCGAAGGCCAGCTGTCCCAAACTCCATTCGAGAACCCAAACATTTCTGTAGTTCTTCTTCATTACCGTCCGCAATCAGCTGTTTCACTGACTCCAAAGTTAAAGGATTCTGCGAAACAGGAACGTATACAACAGATACAGTTAGCTGAATAACAGAATAAAACATCTGAAATATTAAAAAAAGACCCACAATAATTTAACCTACGGGGGAAAATGTATGTATTGGAAAAGTCCTATACAAATGGCTTTTCAGTTTTCTGATGACATTGAAATTCAAAATATGAGGTAAGGTTTTTGTTTGTTTGTTTTGTATTGAAGTACAGTTGAGACACATTATACTAGTTTCAGGTGATTCAATTTTTTAATTATAATCTGTGATATTGTGATACAATATGAAATACGTATTTCGTTTTTGTCCCTGGCTCCTGGACTAGAGCTTCTAACAAAAACCGTTGGGAATTTCCAGAGTGGTAGGGGTAAGAACAACTTTTGTTATTCATAATAAACCCCTTTCAGCCAAACCTGAGTTTATGCCCAGGGAGTGACCTGGTTGCCAGGAAAATCAACTAGTGATTAGAGGGCTGGAGGCTGGGTTCCCTCACCAGTGGCCAATGACTCAATCCTGCCCTAGGGAGCAGAACCTCCCCCAAAACCCTCAACAACTGGGGTCAGAGACCTTCTGAGCTGGTGAACACTTGGGCTGCTGGGAGAGCATGGAAACTCTGCACCCCTTCCCACACACCTTGCCCTACGCAGCTCTTTCACTTGCTGTTCCTGAGCTGTGTCCTTTATAAGAAAACTGGGGATCTTAAGTAAAATGCTTCCCTGAGCTTGGTAAGCCGTTCTAGCAAATTATCAACCCTGAGAAGGGGGTCATGGTGTATCACTGGCCGGTCAGAAGAACAGGTGACAACCTGGGGCTTTTGACTGGCATCTCAGGTGGGGGTGGTTCTGTGGGCCCGAGCCCCTTAGCTGAGGGCAGTGTCCGTGCTGACTCCGGGTAGTGAGTGTCAGAATTGAGGGAAACTGTCAGATGCCCAGTCGGTATCCACAGAGAACTGGAAAATAACTCGGTGTGGAAAACCCATACCTTTGGTGTCAGAAGTGCTGTGACTAGAAGGAAGTAGTTTTCTCCTTTATAATGTGTAATTTTCTTTCCCACCAAGGCAAGTGCTTTTGGAGAAATGGAATGAATACATAGGTTTTGGGGTCTAACACCCAGCATGGAACGTCAGCCATACCATCACCTACCGACTGGATGCACTTGGGTAGACTATTTAGCTTCCTGAAGTCTCAGTTTCCTCATCCATAAAATGGGAACAGTCTGGAACCTCCTTCACAAGGTGGTTCTGAAGTGGTTTGCATTAAATTCATGTAAAACATCCTTCTCCGCCTGGCACTTTGTTGTAATCAAATGTTCGTTGTCTTCCCTAGTATCTTTAAATTTTCCCACAGAGTTATGAGATTATACAATGTAAATCAAAACCTAACTATTGTAGTGTCTTCTAATTGGTACAATTCTTTCACACATCGGGTCAAGTATGAAACTTGCAATGACCGCAAGAAGCAGACAAGTAACAGAAACCCCAATTTACCTCAGAGATCCAGTGACTTGCTTAAACATTAATCTAGTGTTTTCTCTATTACATTAGCTATTTCACATAGACACTCGTATGAATCATTTAAGCTCATTTTACATTGCCCAATTTTCTTTGCACAAGAGTTGCAGAAAATGTTAAGAATGGAGGAAAATGACAATCACATTCATTCCACATCAGGCTTTTAAATGAAGAGTTCAGAGGAACCAGAGAGTAAGCCCTTTATCTTACAGTCACCATCCAACTACTGAACGTGCAGCCAAGATATGCCACGTAAGTAAACTCTGAAATGCTACTGCAATAAAACCTGGGCTTTCTGGAAGTAAGCCCACATTTCCAGACTGTTCCACCTTGGAGTCAGGTAAAACCCCACCTTTTGGGTTAAAAGCAATAACCACTGATCAGAGTGCAATCTGACTGATCAGATGGTCAGGTGCCCTCAAGGAAGGGTTTCGATCTGGAACACAAAAGAGGTTTAATAAACATTTGCTGAGTGAAAGAGGAAACACAGACTTCAAGGTCACACCCAATATCTGGTGAGTCTCCCGTACATGGGGTAGACGTGGAAAATGCCAATTGGCCTTTGATAGCCATTAAATAGACCAAATAGCCTGAGAGAAACCAAAGGAGAAAGATTAGAATTGCAAAGTCAGGAGTACAGCAGAGATCAGAATCAGCCATGAGAATGACGGAAGCTGACAGCAGAGACAGTGGGGATGAAGGCACAGTGGGAACACAGAAGGCACCTGCCTTGCTCCCCCCTACCCCCCACCGAGGGGTGGGGTCAGACCAGACGGCTGCAGTACTTTGGCTGGCAGGATGTTCCCCACTTGGCCTCTGTCTCAAAACAAGGAAGACAGGAAAGAGCAAGAGGAGTGGTAGAAATAAAAAATAAAAAGGAGGGGTGCCTGGGTGGCTCAGTCAGTTGAGTGTCCGACTTGATTTCCGCTCCGTTCATGATCTCGGGGTCCTGGGATCAGGTACCGCAACAGGCTCTGTGTTCAGTGCGGAGTCTGCTTGGGATTCTCTTTCTCCCTCTCCCTCTGTCCCTCCCCCTGCTTGTGCTCTCTCTCTCTCTCTAAAATAAATAAATAAGATCTTTAAAAAAATAAAAAGGATAATATCCCTTCATCTATACCCAGGAAGGTACTCTCTCTCCATATACAGATACAACATTTTGTGGAAATTAGATTTTTATTTCTTCAAAGGAAAAGTTTCATTGAAAAACACATTATCAATTATGACCTTAAAAGGATTCTAGGGGCCCCTGGGTGGCTCAGTCATTTAAGCGCCTGACTTGATTTCAGCTCAGGTCATGATCTCAGGGTTGTGAGGTCAAGTCCCACACTGGGCTTGGCGCTGGGCGTGGAGCCTGCTTAAGATTGTTTCTTCCTCTCCCCCTGCCCCTTCCCTCCTCTAAAAAAAAAAAAAAAAGATTCTACCCACTTCAAGTTACTAATTATCAGAAATGGAAACATTTTCCTTCCCTAAAGAATTACGACTGTCTTCCCAGGAAAAGAAAAACCACCCAAGGAGTTGCCAGTAGCATCCCCTGTGGGACTTTTCCCCATTTCTCACTCAGAGGCCAGCGGTGAAGAGGAAGAACTGGCCCCCGCTGACAGAGCTTGCAATCTCCCTTCCCTCACTCTGCAAGTACCAGCTGTGTCAGGCCCTCACCGAGGAAGTTAATGAGGAAGAGGACAGGAAACTGCTATTTAACTTGTCTGGGCCCAGAGCAAAATGAAAATGTGGGACTCCTTGTTCAACAAGTCTAAAGAATTCCAAGACAGGGCAGCAGAGGATTAAATCAAGTGCTGGGCCCTCCTGGAACAGGGGCTGTGCCACCCAACACACATCCAGCCTTTGAAGTCAGCCCTGGGGCCAGACATAAAACAAATACACAAGGGGCGCCTGGGTGGCACAGCGGTTAAGCGTCTGCCTTCGGCTCAGGACCTGATCTCGGCATTCTGGGATCGAGCCCCACATCAGGCTCCTCCGCTATGAGCCTGCTTCTTCCTCTCCCACTCCCCCTGCTTGTGTTCCCTCTCTCGCTGGCTGTCTCTATCTCTGTCAAATACATAAATAAAACCTTAAAAAAAAAAACAACAAAAAACAAATACACAAATACAAAGGTTTTGTTCTGTTTGGTTTTGTTTTTGACCAATCTAGAGATAGTATTAGGGAGACATAATTTACCACTGGTTGTCAGGGAAGGCCTGTCTACATAAAACACATTTAAGTTCAGACCCAAAACAGGAGTAACAGCACCAGAAACAAGTTCAGCAGTAGAGCCAAGGGACATTCTGGGAAAACAAACGGCATGCCCCAAGGAGCAAGTAGGAGAGTTAGACAAGAGAGGGGGTGCTGTCTGGAGTGAGGTCCCTGATTCTCTCTTTGCTCTAGCACCTAAGAGACTGAACAGGGGAAAAGTTAGCGGTGCTGTGTTGAAGGAGTCCCCTTCTATCTTTCCAGCAAAGCCAGAGACGGGAAGAAGATGTCTGAAGCCAGGAGGGCCCAATCAGGAGGACCCATGTTCACAACCGAGCACCTGGGACAGGTGGATGGGAATACTGCCCTGCCAAGTTCCCAGGAGCAGAAGGCATAGGAAAGACGGAAGGATTCTGCGGCTGGGGCTCTGGAGATGCACAGCACCTGCGGAAGGATGGCGGAGCCAGCCGTCTGAGTGACCGGAACGCGCGCACGCCCCCATTGGATATGACCCCTGGGTCCCGCCAAGTCGAGATCAGCTCCGGCTCGCTCTCTCACTCCCCAACTTGCAGACCCAGACGGCCAGATGGCTGGATTTGTCCCGGGACAACTTTTCCCGAGCAAGCTTTGGATCTCCCACATGCAGGCCAAACGCAAAGGAGGCCTGGCCACCCCTGCTTCCTCCTCCTCCGTCTTCCCGGGTTTGATGAGAAAAACAACTTTGTTTTTCTGAGTTGCTGCCAAGCCATTTTACAACCTCATAACCCTGCTCACACCCAGAGGGATTCCCGCCCTAAGTTCTCGCTTTGCTTTTCCCGGGGCCTTTTAAATAACCACTTAGAGTTCAGTACAGAGAAAAGTTAGCGACCGCCCCCAAACCACCTTACATTGGGCGCTTGCTACCCTGCTCTCTCTGTGGCTCCCGGATGACCTGGGGCTGAGGGCTAACCTTGCCGAGGCCTCTGCACCCCCTCCCCACTCTTGGATCCGTAATACAGCTTGTGACTCTACTTCCTCCGTGTGGATGTACTGAAACTGCGCCTAGCATCAAATTGCCCGGTGCCCACTTCCCCAAAGCCGGAGCCCGGCTGCCGAGGAGGCGAGCTGTGGCCTGGCGGGGGTGGCTCGTGTTTCCCCATCCAGCGGCTTGTAATCTGCGTATTCGCAAATTCAGTACAGCAGCTCCGGTTTTCCGCGGGCCGTGTGCCCGGCGGGTGCGAGCGGCGGGAGGGAAGGAAGCACAGGCATCCGCACTCAACGCAGGAAAGGCGGGGGGGGGGGGAGGGATGCCTGCGGGGTGCAGAGGATCCCACGCCTCCCCGAGACGCTCCCACTCCGTGTAGCCCCTCACCTTGTCCCACCGCAGCCACCGCTCCGTCTCCTGGTCCAGCCGGGCGTCCATGCCTGTGGTTCCCGGAGTGGCAGTCGCCGCTGCTGCCGCCGCTGCTGCCATCCCTGCGCTGCCAGCAGCCAAGTTGGGGAGGCCGTGGGACTGCCCTTCCGGCCCGGCAGAAAGAGGTGGAGGCGGGGCTTGTGGACAGGAGGGGGCGGGGCGGAGGCAGGAGGAGGCGGGGCGGGGAGAACTGGCCCTGGGAAGGCGGTGTCTAGGAGGAAAGTGACGAGCTCCGCCTCCTTGCCGTTTACCCGAGCGCCTGTAGGGGGACGGAGGGCTGGGTCAGTGGAGGGGGAGGGGAAGGAGGAAGAGGGCTGGGGCAGTGGAGGAGGGGCAGGAGGTGGGCCCGGGTAGTGGAGCTGAGCAGTGTGCTGCTAAGAAAATCTTTACCACCCTCTCTGAAAGGTTCCGAAGTTACCTCCATCCACATAGCAGCTATTCATTGATTTCCTACTGTGTGCCGGGCACTTTGTCAGCGCTGGGGCCAAGGATGAGTAAACTCAGGAGCCTAAAAATTATGTAGAAATTCTGAGGGTCACGAATAACTGAGAAAAATCTTGGAAAAGAACAAAATGGGAGGATTAAATAAATAGACGGTGGAACAGAATGGAGATCCTGGAAACACCTTATTTCAGAGGTGGCAGAGTAGAGCAGAGTGAAGTGACTTTTTTTCGATTTTTGGTGGTGGGTCAACTGGATATCCAGGTAGCAAAAAAGAGAAAAGAAACTTGAGCCCCTACCTCATATCACATACAAATAAGCATTCCAGGTCAATTGTAGATCTAAGTGAAAGATGGAATGAAAATTCTAGAAAGTAAGGTAGGAGTGCATCCTCATGATCTTGGGATCACTAAACCATAAAGAAGGTGCATGCAGTGAGCATAAAAAGGTGTGTGCAAGAACGTTTCTAGCAGCACTGTCTGCAATGTCCCCAAATTGGAAATGCCTTTATGTCCATCAACAATACAATGGCTAATACTGTGGTATGTTCATGCAATGATGTAAATAAAGTATGGTATACTCATACAGCAATGAACATGATTGTTATACACAACATGGATAAATCTTACGAACATTAGGTTGTGGGAAAGAAGCCAGACCTTCCCTCCCATCCCCATACCCCCAAATACTGCACCATTCCATAAATATGACATTCTAGAATAGGTAAAACTATAGGGAAAGAAAACAGATCAGTGGGGTCCAAGACCTGGGGATGTAGAGAGGGACCGATTACAAAGGATTCTAGGGAATTTGGGGGGTGAGGGAACTGTTCTGTATCTTGATTGAGGTGTGATAAAACACTGTGTTTAAGAAAAATCGTTCAACTGCATACTCTGAAAGATAAATTTCACTGTACATAAATCCACAGTACATATCTCAATTTTTAAGTCTTAAGATTTAAAACTTTAAAAAGGAGGCAAGACTAATCTATGGATGTCAGGAGAATCATTACTTTGGAAAGGAGGACATTACTTTCTGGGATGCTGGGACTGTTTTATTGACCCGTGTCATGGGTGCCCAAGTGTGCTCATTGTATAATGATTCACTGGGCTGCACTTATGAATTGTACGTTTTCTATGTGTTCTATTCTAATTTTAAAAAAGAAAACAGGGGTACCTGGGTGGCTCAGTCGGTTGAGTCTGACTCTTGATTTCGGCTCAGGTCACATCTCAGGGTCAGGAGATTGAGCTCTGGGTGGGGCTTGCACTCAGCCAGGGGTGTGGGAGGGGTCTGCTTGGGATGCTCCCTTTCCCTCCGCCTCTCCCCCTGCTTGCACATGCACTTTCTTGCTCTAAAAAATAAATAAATAGGGGCACCTGGGTGGCACAGTCGTTAAGCGTCTGCCTTCGGCTCAGGGCGTGATCCCGGGGTTCTGGGATGGAGCCCCGCATCAGGCTCCTCCGCTAGGAGCCTGTTTCTTCCTCTCCCACTCCCCCTGCTTGTGTTCCCTCTCTTGCTGGCTGTCTCTGTCAAATAAATAAAATAAAATCTTTAAAAAAATAAATAAAAAATTTAAAAAATTAAAAAATTAAATCTTAAATAAAAAAGAGAGAGAACAATATATATCCAGCATTTGTTATATCTGTTTATAGAGGCAAATTAATCATAAAATGACACCAGTTGTAATTACAGACTGATAAAAACATTAGAAGGGAAGCAAGGAGATTCCACGAGAGTGCTCATTAGGGGGCTGTCCTAGTCTGAAAAGCTTCCCTTCACATTCAAAGCTTATGTGGAGACACGAGGGAAAGAGACAGTTAATGTTGCAGGAGGCAGCCTAGAAAACGGTTTCCAGAAAGACAGACTCCTCCAAGTGTGGTCCTTCTCCTGAACCAAAAGTCCTGAGAGATTAGAGCACAGGCAAGAAGAAGCAATGAAGGATGGGCAGGCTCAGTCTCCCCATCTGTCAGGTTGTCAGCAGATCAGCCCCACTCGGGACTGTTTCATTCTCTCAACCAGACCAACCTTCTATGCAATCGTGCCAGGACAGAAATTGCAGGACCCAGAAAGTCAGAGACCAGGCAGGTCTCACTTGCCCTTTGTTTCCCCTCTCACATGCCAGAACTCTCCCAGACCAGTCTGGGCTTCCAGCTTCTGCCAGATAGCGGTGGATGGGGTGGAGAGGTGGTGGGGTTCTGGACCTCAGGTCCTTTCACTTCCTCCATGATGAGAATGACTGCAGGTGAGTCTCTGCCCAGTTCGAAGATGTGGGGAGTTGGGTGGTCAGGGGATACGTTGACACTTCATTATTTTCCTCAGCACGGAATTATGGGTCCACGTATCATTCAGTCAGTACTATTTTAACCTCTATTTGGGACACCAAGGGGGCAGTTTTCTCAAAATTCAACATTCAGGGAAAGAAAGCAATAGGATTTTTAAGCTGAGAGGAATTTTTAACAAGGAAGTTGCCAAATTGTAAATAAATTCTCCTCCCTTAACCTGCAAAGGGCACCAAGGTCCAGGGTACTGTGCCGAAGACAATGAACATGGTCTCACGGCAATATTCCCATCTGCTGCCCATGCCAAGTAGAAAACAGTCTAAGGTTGCATCAGGGGGTCTCTCTGTGTGGGGAACTTTCCCAGGGTCTCTTGTAACTAAGAGACATGCCCTGGGAATCTCTCTGGTTCTGCTAATGATGCTGCAGTGACCTGAAGCAGCTGATCCCACACATGACCCCAAACCACATCCCACGTCTGTGGAAGCCTGTGGAGAATATGGGAGCAGGAAGAGTTCTTTGGGGACAGTTTGGACCTCTTTGTTTTGTTTTTAAGATTTTATCTATTTATCTGAGAGAAAGAGACAGAGATAGCAAGGGAGAGCATGAGTGGGGAGGAGAGGGAGAAAAAGACTCCCGCTGAAGAGGGAGCTCTACGCGGGGCTGGATCCCAAGACCCTGGGATCATGACCTGAGCTGAAGGCAGATACTTAACCAACTGAGCCACCCAGGTGGCTCTGGACCTCCTTGTTTTGCAGACGAGGGAACAGGGACACAAAATGTAAGAGTCCTTCTCCAAGACACGCAGCTGGTCAGTGACAGTGCCAGGATTCTCCTGCCCGGTCTCCTGACTTTCTAATCCAATGTTCGGTCTCCCGTTCTCTCAGCCCATTCCTACGCATTGTCCATAGAAGGAAGTTTCATGAACTCTGGTAACCTGTTTCCATGCGATAGGTGCCAGCTGTGGTTGAAAAACAAATATTAACCATCGCTGGCATCAGTAATGTTGGGTGTTGCTCAAAATAATTCCATTTGTTTGTCCGGCTCCTCTGCTGCCTAAGAACTGTTCCACACGTGGGTGTCCCATTTTCCTTGGAAGCTTTCCCAACTTCCCCAGGCACCTTGGTTCTACCAGTTCCTTTCTATCTAGCCCAGGAATAGTTATTCTAAAACTTTTTATTTGGGAAGTTTTAAATATTTCCTAAATTGATCCCCATGGAACTATCACCCAGGCCAACATTGATCATCCTTGGCCAATCTTGTTCCATGTATCCACTTCTCCCTCCTGTATACTTTGAAGAAGATTCCAGACATCTTGTCATTTCATCTATAAATATTCTAGCGTGTATCTCTAAAAGGTAAGAACACATTAAAATAACCTCAAAACCATTATCTCACCCAAACTTTTTAAAGTTAAAAAGTTCTTAGTATCATTAAATGTCCACTTAGTGTTCGAATTTTCATATATCTAGTAAGAGTCTTCATTTTTTGTTTGTTTGTTCACAGTTTGCTTGAATCAGGCGCCAGAATATCTTACCATTGGTTGATAAGTCTTTTATATCTCTCTTAATCTGTAGGTTCTGCCTCAATTTCCTTGCAATTTATTTGTTGAAGAAACCAGGTTATCTGACCTGTTGGGTTTCCTGCAATCTGGCTTTTGCTGACTGGAGTCTCTGGCACATTCCTCTGTCTTCTGCATTTCCTGTAAGTTAATTTCATTATAATCTACTCCTCACAATCTCTTCCTCACTTGACTGTGTGAGCTCCTTGAGGTGTTTTACTTATCTTTGCCTGTGAAGAGCCTACCACTGTACGTGTCCGATAAACAGGTGAAGGAATGAATGAAGACAGGAGGTTGTGTGTTCTTTTCGATTAGGAAAAGGGAAGGTACCAGAGTCAGGACTGGATCTTGTTTCTACCCTGTGTTCTGCAGGGGACCCTGGAAAAGCCACTTAGCCCGTCTTGGCCTCCGTTCCTCATTTCTAAAATGAAGCAATAATAGTGTCCACCTCATTGGGGTGATGTGGGTCTTAAATGAGGAAATACATGTAAAACACTTGGCGTAGTGCCTAGCCTAGGGTAAGCCCTCAATAAATGTTAGCTATTGTTATGAAAATACTGCTACATAGAAATTCTGTATTAGTCACCATAGGCTAGGTCAAGCTGAAGTAAGAAATTAATCCCTAAATCTCAGGACTTAGTGAAAGAAAGATTTTGTTTTTTCGTGCTCATGTTACATGTCCGGGGTAAGTTGGTGGCCAGTATACTCCGCACAGTCCCTCGGGGATCAGGATGCTTTCATCTTGTGGTTCTTCCACTCAATATGTGGCCTCTGTAATCACCGTGGAAGACAAGAGAAAAGTGTAGAGGTCACCCAGTGCCTTTTAAATGCTTCCGTCTGGTTGTGGCCCATATCACTCCCATTCACATTTCATTAGCTAAAACTCATCATATGAACCCACTTAATTGCAAGAGTGTTGGGAAGTATAGACCACCCATGTGCCCAGGAAGGAGAAGAGAATTGGATAGGAATGAGCCTTCATAGTCACTTCCATATACTCTGTGTTGTCTGAGATTCACTGTTAGAAAGATTGCAAATTCAGCGGTTCTGGTACATTTCCAACAAGCAAGGAGTAATTCTTAGATACCACTCAGTTGAAATTTAGAACAAATCACTTGATAGAATAATCTGTTTTCCTCCATGCAATACCGTGATGCTTTGTGGTAGAGATCAGAACATGGCCCTCTCCTGTTTTTAATCCTTCCATGGCTTCATAAGGTACTTACCATAAAAAATATCTTTCACCATGGGCTTCAAAGTTCTACTGAATCTGTCTCTGACCCTATTTCCTGCCACTTGTTTCACTGACTGTTCTCTGGGCTGATCCTCGATCATGTCACGCAGGGGCTGGTCTGACGCCTGTGTTTGTATTGTTCTCCCCCAGATATCTTGATGACAGCGCCCACATCTAAGTCAGGTCTCTGCTCAAATATCACCTCATTGGAAAGACTGTTCTCTGGAAAGTGCTGGTAAATGTTTAACTAGCTCTCTGGTTTTCATTATTTGCCAATTTCCATGGTGTAAATATAACCACCATGGCTGATTCCAAGCTACCAATGTCACCTCATTCAACACGGAGTTGGGAAGACATGCGCAGTAGAACACTGTTACGTGAAATTTCCAACATGCAGATTTCACAGATGTAAATAAAGAGCAGAGACGGTAGCAACAAGTAGAAAAATAAATATAAATGGTGAGTGTTGCATATTTATTACCCTTGCTTTTATTTTAATGTTTACTCATAAGGTTATATAATTTAATTTATAATAATGACTGTTTAACATCTGACTAGCAAAATTCCTAAAAATGTAGTAGTCAGCTCTGATGAAAGTGTTGTGAGCTGTCGCCAACACACCATTGCCTCTCCTAAAATGGGAACTTCACCACCACCCTCTCATACTACTTTATTTTTCTTCAAAGTGTGTATCAGTACTTGCCATCCTATTATAAATTGGATTTTAATATTGTCTGTCTACCCTGCTATGATGTAAATCCTTTTTGGTCTGAGTCCCCAGCACATAGAACAGTGCTTGGTTTATAATAGATGTTCAGTAAGTCTTTGTGGAAAAATGAACCCTTGGGTCCCCTTATATTCATGAAGAAAAAGCACGATGGAATGTAATAGTAATATAAAATACACCTATACAAATCTTTTTTCTAAAATAAGCTAGCATTTCTGAATTTAACCAAGAAAAATGAAATGCTTGGCACTATTCTCTAGTGCCCCAATTTCAAGAGTGATGAAAGAATGAATAATAATGTGTCAGTGGGGGCGCCTGGGGGGCTCAGTCCATTAAGCTTCTGCCTTCAGCTCAGGTCATGATCCCAAGGTCCTGGGATCCAGCCCGGCATTGGGCTCCCTGCTCAGCGGGGAGTCTGCTTCTCCCTCTGCCACTCCCCGTGCTTATGCTCTCTCCCTCTTTGTCAAATAAAATCTTTAAAAAAACCAATGTGGGGCGCCTGGGTGGCACAGCGGTTAAGCGTCTGCCTTCGGCTCAGGGCGTGATCCCGGCGTTATGGGATCGAGCCCCACATCAGGCTCCTCCGCTATGAGCCTGCTTCTTCCTCTCCCACTCCCCCTGCTTGTGTTCCCTCTCTCGCTGGCTGTCTCTATCTCTGTCAAATAAATAAATAAAATCTTTAAAAAAAAAATAAAAAAAAATAAAAAAATAAAAAAACCAATGTGTCAGTAGACTTTATCAGTATATTCATTACTGGCCATAAACCCAAACTACACCAACAGCAATTTTTTCTGCAGACCGGCTGGAGTTCGATGGTCTTTGCCTGTGAAAAGATTTAAATATCTATTATTTATGCCTATTTTCATTAAGCAAATTCATGAAATTGCTTAGTTTTCTCTCCTTACTTATTTTAATAATTCTTTGAGCTTGAATTCCTACTAGGCCTTCTGATCATTAGAAATTTAACACCAGGCCTGGTTTGTGTTCCCTTACCCCAGCCCCTGCTTTCAAAATTTCCACATCTCTTTTTCCTTCTCATGGTGTCCAGTCTAGCACACCGTCCCCCACCCCTCACCCCCAACCTGTCACAACTAGATAGATCTCAGGGAAAGAGTCATTCATTCCCTGAACTCCTGTGTATCTTGGTTTCTGCTTTGGTCAGATAAAGATGCGCCCTGATCACATTGTCAGAGTATGTGAGGGTGATACTCTCTAGGAGGTCTGAAAATTCAACACCCTTTAAACACGAACACTAAAGCGTTAGTGTATTCATCTCAGCTTGGGACTAGGCCTTATACTAAAAAATGCTTTCCTTCAAAGTGTTGAATTTAAGAGACTTAGTAGGAAGGGAATTTTTTTTTCTTTTTCTCTTTCTTTTTTCCTTTTTCTGAGCACCACGTAATTCCTGGTGTTTCTGAGACATCACTGTTTTGTCAACTGAATATGGAGCCTTACTTCTGAAGACAGAACCCAGAGGACCTGCGGTTTCTGTTTGGGTAGCCACTGGGTAAATGATTAGGCCCTGGAGGAAGCTGGCTGATACACTGCGTTTTGCTTTTTCATCCAAATTATTGTGATTTGCTATCTTCTCAGCTCAGTCTATTAATCCTACCTGCATTAAAGTGGAATTTAGTTGGTACTTCTTGAACTGGACAGTATTAGAAAGGAGTCCAAAAGCATACGGCTAAAAGGAGTACTGGTCCCCAATAAAACGATGTTGCGAGGATAACTGACAAATCATAAGTGAAGGGGGATAATCCAGCCTTGAACCCTTTAAAGTACCGTCGTGTTTAACTCAAGAAAAAACACTAAACCTGTAAACTTTCCCATACTCATCACTGTTCAACTTTCCTCAAATCCCATTTTCTTGCTTCAATGATTTAAGCGCCCCCCCTTTTCTACCTGTACAGATTATATTATTGTTTTTGATGACTCATGCATCATCCCCTTGCTTATCAGAGGATTGTACATCCATCCTTTACTATGCGACATGCAGGGACTTCCTGTTGGAGGAGAAACTTCCCCTCCCCATCCATGCTGGCCTTGGCCGTGTGACTTGCTTTGCTCAGTAGAATGTGAGGACATGAGACAAGGGTCACATGTGAACAAAAATTGGAACAGACACCACATTTTCAGGCACTTCTCCTTCCCTCTGTCACCAAGCAGCACATCCCAGATGGTGCCTCTCCTCAGCTTCCATCGGGGGATGAGAAGTCACAAGCAATGGGGCCAAGAGAGACATATTTGCTATTGTAAACCATGAGGGGTTTATGGGATCATTCACCCATCCTGGAGTGGCCTTTACCTGCTGGAATAAAGGAATGTTGGGTTTTCAAAGTCGGCCCTTCTAAGTTTTCCCATAGCATATGAAGATAAAATAATTCAGTATAAGTTCCCAGATCATAGTTGACCTTTCCCCCGGGTCACCTGCTTGATGAAGGACAATCAGGGCTTTCAGCCTCCTCTCAATGGCAAAGAAACAAGCAAGCAAACAAACAAAAAACCCCAATTGTTTCTCAACCAACTCCAGGCACCATGTATCTTAAATAATTGAAAATTTTTTACTGTTAAATTTTTCATGTTTTGCTTTTCCAAATGGTCTCTGACTAGCACACGGATAGACTTCTGCAAAAAGCACAAATGAAAAGTTTTCCACAGTTCTTGAATACTGGTAACTATCACATTCTGAAAAATACTGTGTCATAGTTTGACTTGATGAAATCTTATTAAAGTGTGGTTTGACAACTGTAATTTGCTCTAGACAGGCTCGTTCTCAAATTAAAGGCTTAGATAATTATATAGTTGGACATCTAAATAATTAAAGGTTTTCAGTGAATTTTATCATTTCTGAATGTCAAAAGGCCCATTGCTTAGCTTTATGTCTTAACATTCGCCTACATTTTATGTACATATGTATGTATGTATAATATTTTGTTTTAGTAATGGAGGAAAGGTTCCATGCTCAACTTTAAAATTACATTTTAAAATATTACCGTTTTTCACAAGAACGGGCTAAAACATTGAATGGTTTAATTTTATGTGACATTGATGACATATTTCTACTACACAGAAGGCTAGATATAGGAGCTTTTATGACGAACAAGAAAAACAGGATTAAAAAAAAGGCTCACAATGGTAAATAAACAACCTCAAAGCACAGAATCAATCTGATAAATGTTAAATATTAGTTTTACTAATGGTAAGAACTGCACTGAGAGTTTACAGCAAAAGAGCAGGCTGGCCACATATATTTGTTTTTGCTTCTTCTAAAACCCCACTAGGATGGAAATGAAGGGACGTTTTAGGAAGCTGTAAATCCGCATGAACAAAGAGAATGGGAAGAGGCGGGAGACAGCAGCAAATTTTGGAGGCTGGGAAGCAACTGGAAGAATGTAACTGACACAGCAGCCTTGGAAGCCTTGAATCTTAAACTGGTGGAGAAAGCCAGGAACAATGCAGTTCAAAGGCAGAACCCCCCAAAGACTCGGGAATTGGTAGGCCCAGATATTTCTGGAAGTAAAAGTAAGATCAGAAAGATTGGTCAAAAGTCTGTTTAAGAAGCAGTTAGATTGGGGCGCCTGGGTGGTTCAGTCCGTTAAAAGTCCGACTATTTATCTCAGCTCAGGTCTTGATCTCAGGGTCATGAGTTCAAGCCTGGCATTGGGCTCCATGCTGGGTGTGGCGACTACTTAAAAAAAAAAAAGAGAGAGAGAGAGACAATTTAGATCTCTAGATTTATTGCCTTCCAGGCCAATGACGATTGCTCCTTAGCCAAACACACCAGCAGGGTTCTGCAGGTTTATACTCTGGTGTTTAAAATGAGGGAATCATGACTGAGGAACCCCAGACGTGGGTTAAGATCAGGTTACCCAAGTGATGATGGAAGAATAAGCAAAAATTTATATGCTGAACATTGATATTTTTAAGTAATCTCTACACCAAACATGGGGCTTGAACTCACAACCCCAAGATCAAGAATTGCACACTCCACTGAGCTAGCCAGGTGCTCCTGGCTCTACTTTTAAGTATGAGAAGATGGTTAAGAATCATCAGATTTTGAATAAATCCTCCAGTTTGAAACACAGAGACCAAATAAAATAAGAGAAGGGAAATAACCTATATGGAAGAGATTATGTACGGAAATGAAAATGTGAAAAAACCCCACAAAATTAGTATCTTGAAAAATAATGAAAACTTGTACTTACAAAGTAGTAACAGAAAGATTAAAAATAAAAGAATTTAGGGACTAGAAAACAGATCATGGAAATTAAAAACATAATAGTAGAAGTAAAAAATCCCAAAGAATGTTGGAAGAGAAAGTTAAGGAAATCTTCCAAAAAGTAGAACAAAATACAAAGAGACGGGGAAAAATGTAAAGTAAGAAATTAGAGTATTTTAGGAATTCCAGAAAAGGAGAGCAGAGAAACTGGAGGGAAGGAAATCTTCAAAGAAATAACTCAGGAAAATTTCCCAAACATGAGGTTCCAGACTGAAGGGCCCACCGAGTACCCGATAAAGCACATCTAGATAGACCCACATTAAGACACAGGATGGTGAAATTTCAGAGCACCCTGCCCAGATGGGGGGCGTGAACCAAACTGGGAGGAGGCCATGAGCGCTGAGAAACAGGTGTCTATAATAAGATGAAAGGTGTCTCTGAGGCGATGCGGAAGGAAGCTCTCTGAATGTCCTCTGTGCAGCTGGCCTCCATGTCAGTCCACACGTGTAGAGCAGGTCAGAATGCAGCAAGAGACATGGCTCCTGAAGGCTGAAAATGTATGGGGGTGGGGGTATATGGGAAATCCTTCTACTGCCCCCGCCCCAATTTTGCTGTAAACCTAAAACCTAAAACTGCTCTAAAAAACTAAAGTAAAAAAAAAAAGGGAAA
The DNA here is from genome assembly GCF_024610735.1 of Ursus americanus. Lineage (NCBI taxonomy): Eukaryota > Metazoa > Chordata > Mammalia > Carnivora > Ursidae > Ursus > Ursus americanus. The sequence goes on from NC_142134.1 coordinate 53,673,852, forward strand.
TGATAAAGTGCCTTATATATTTGGAAGTGCCGAGAGATTTACTCAACGGGAGGAGTGACTGGGGATAAATTAGTGGTAAGTATTAGAAATTTAAACAAATGTTAAAAAGCACTTAAAACTCTCAAGAGATAAGTTGTACAGGAATGAAAAATTAATAATCCATGAATTAGCTGTCAACAGTGTCTACATTTTACATGGCCATAAAATGGAAGCTCTGAATATTGATTTAACCAAACTTACAATACCTTGGGAGGGTGAGATACTGAGAGCAGTGTGCGTGTGTGTGTTGCAGAAAATGTAAAATCTTCATCTCCTATGGTGGAAAATCAATAAGTCATGTTTAAAGTAAAAACACACACACACACACAAAACAAAACACCAGTGTATATTTATATTAGCATGTTATATAGAATTAGGGGGGAAATACAACACAACCACAGAGTTAGATGAAGTTGCATTTTGGAAATGGTGGTGGTTGTAGAGGCACTGTTTTTCATAACAAGCCTTTTAGGATTATGGACAAGTCTTTAAACTATAGGTATTTGTAACATTGATAAAAATATTGGGGACACTGGGGCGCCTGCGTGGCTCGGTTGGACGTCTCACTCTTGATTTCGGCTCAGGTGGTGATCTCAGGATCCTGAGCTCTGTGCTGATCGGGGAGTCTGCTTGAGGATTCTTTCCCTCTCCCTCTGCCCTGCCCCATTCCCTTCCTCTCCAGCTCCCTAAACAAACAAACAAACAAACAAACAAACAAACAAACAAATCTTTAAAAAATACACTGGGGGCACCTGGCAGAACATGCAACTCTTGATCTCAGGGTCGTGAGGCATGGAGCCTACTTAAAAAAGTAAATTAAAAGTATTAAATAAACCAAAAAATCTGTACCAAAGAAGAGGCTTTGAGGTGAAACCAAATAGGCTGTGTGTGAATTTGGCCCAGTTGGTTTTCTCTCAACTCCCCGGTCCTCAGAGACTCCTGAGAAGATGCAGCTGGAAGGCCAGGGCGCCCGGCCTCCGAGAAGGTGAGGGAGGAAAGGGTTTCCGGCGGGGAAATGCTGAAATGCGGCTGTGAGGACAGAAGGAAAGTTCAGAAGTTATCCCCGGAGTAAGGAATACACAAGTGCAGGCACTTATTTGCTTGAGATGTCTAGCTGACAGAAAGAAACCGTTAGCCTCTTAGCTCAGGGATTCCCGAACCAGAATTACCTGGGAACTTTAAAAAAAGGCTTCTTTGTTCCCAGGCGTTTACACTCACGTGAACAGATGCACACACTCGAAACTCGAACTATAGGCGGACTATTGGGTTTTATGGGGGGGGGGGCCTTAAGACGGAGCATGTCAAGAGTGGAAGTTCTGACTGTGGTCAGCAGGGCTTGGGGACGCAGGCCTGGCTAGACTGTATCCAGGACAATAGCCGCTAGGCGGGCATTGCCCACACCCACACGTCCTGCTCCTTCGAAAACTTCAGATGTTTTGTTCTCAGCAATAATTCACATACCCGAAGCTTGTGTTCAATATTGGCTTCACATCTAGTATGTTTTTCAGTATCCTGTTTTAAAATGTTCATTTTGCCTTAAAGTCAATGGGCTGCACTTTATAAAGGATTTTTCTTCCAGAATTTCACATCATGATAGGTGATGTCTATTCTCATACATAAGCACACTTGTCATTCAGACATTGAACACAGTTTGTTTCTTTTCTTTTTAATTTTTTTTAAAACAGATTTTAGTTTGAAGTGATCTCTACACCCAAGGTGGGGCCCGAACTTAAAACCCCCGGATCAAGCCTCACATGCTCCACCAACTGAGCCAGCCAGGTGCTCCAGTTTGTTTCTTTTTAATAAAAATGTTAAGCATTGAGAAAAAGAGGCAAAGCTGCTCTTTCAATGGCTTTTCTAAAGAACAATTTAAACACCAAACAAAACAGTTTGTTTGTTTGTTTATTTATTTATTTAAAGATTTTATTTATTTATTTGAGAGAGAAAGAGAGAGAGAGAGCAGGAGCAGTGGGGAGAGGCAGAGGGAGAGGGAGAAGCAAGCTCCCCGCCGAGCAGGGAGCTGCACACGGGGCTCCATCTCAGGACCCTGAAATCATGACCTGAGCCAAAGGCAGACGTTTAACCAACTGAGCCACCCAGGCGTCCCAACAAAACAGTTTATAATTCAGTTATTCATCCTGCAGTCATACTTTTATTTTTGTTTATTTTTTATTTTTTGAAAGGATTTATTTATTTGAGAGAGAGCGAGCCCTTGAATGAGTGGGGGGAGTGGCAGAGAGAGAGCCTTCAAGCAGGCTCCCTGCCGACTGTGGAGCAGGGCAACGCGGGGCATCGCAGGGCTCAATCTCACGACCTATGAGATCATGACCTGAGCCGAAACCAGAGTCGGTTGCTTAACCGACTGAGTCACTAGGCACCTCTTTATTTTTTTTAAAGGTAAACTCTGCTGAGTGTGGGACCTAAACTCATGACCTCGGGATCAAGAGTTGCATACTTGGGGTGGCTGGTGGCTCAGCTGGGCTCCATGCTCAGCATGGAACCTGCCTGGGACTCTCGCTCCTTCTGCCCCTCACCCCCAGCTCTCTCTCTCTCTCTCTCTAATAAATAAATCTTAAAAAAAAAATTTAAGAGTCACATACTCTACCCACTGAGCTAGCCCTGTGCCCCTTTGCAACCATCTTTTAAGCCACAAAGACTTCCTGTAACAGTAAAAATAAAGAATTTTTCTTGCATTAATTGTTATCTATTTCTATAATGCAACTTTATAATATTATTCTCTTCTCTGAAAGTGAAAGTAACTATTAAAAACAGCTCTTTTGGGGCGCCTGGATGGCTCAGTCATTAGGCGTCTGCCTTCGGCTTGGGTCATGATCCCAGGGTCCTGGGATGGAGCCCTGCATCAGGCTCCTGCTCCGCAGGAAGCCTGCCTCTTCTTCTCCCACTCCCCCTGCTTGTGTTCCCTTCTCTCACAGTCTCTCTCTCCGTCAAATAAATAAAATCTTAAAAAAAAAAAAAGCTCTTTTTGTTGTGGCAAAATATATATATAACTTTATTTGCCATTTGAACCATTTATAAGTGTATGGTTCCTTGGTATTAAGTACATTCCTATTATCACCTACTATCACCACCATCCATCTCCAGAACCAAAACGATTCATTTAAAAATGTCTGAAGATAGTTGTTTTATATGCTTAATATCCATTCAAAAATTCAGTGTTGGGGGGCACCTGGGTGGCTCAGTTGGTAAAGTGTCTGGCTCTTGGTTTTGGCTCAGGTCATGATCTCGGCGTCATGAGATTGAGGCCCTCATTGGGCTCCTCGCTCAGTGCAGAGTCTGCTTGGGATTCTTTCCCTCTTCTTCTCTCCCTTCTCTCCTCCTCCCCCTTGCGCTCTTGCTCTCTCTCTCTCTCTCTCTCTCTCTCGGATAAATAAATAGAAAAGGATCTTTAAAAAAAATTCAGTGTTGGCCAAGCTAATTAAAACTAATACGAATATTAAGAGAAAAATTAATGAAATAACTTAGGAATATCTTGAAATATCTCATTTTACTCTTTTTTTTCTACTGTATTAGTTTTCTATTGATGGATAACAAATTATCCAAGTTTAGCAGCTAAAAACAACAAATATTTTACATTTTTAAAATCATATTAACTCTTTGAAATCTGATGAGTATATTATACTGGATTACATCTCAATTTGGACTAGACTCATTTCAAGTGCTCAGTGGCAGCCACGTGTTAACATACTTGTTGCATGAAGACACACCAGTTATAATGAGGACTGCCTGGACCTGAGCACTCTAGAGCTTATTCTAGATCTCGCAAGATTGCAGGATAAACGCACGAGCACATGGCAGTTGTGTCAACTACACTCAATTCATGTTGTACCCTCCTGGTTTCATAGGAGGCCCATGAATGGTCTTAGCTAAGTGAAATCTCTCTAGATGGGGGAGCTGGGAACCCTAGGGCATGGTCTTGGGTCAAGGGATGGTAGTTTAGGATGTGGTCTAGGAAAAAAAGGAAAAACCTTCCAGGTTCTTGTCTACTGACAAGCTTAAGCTAAGAAAGTTTATCCAAAGTTAGCCAAGATGTAGTCAAAATAATTATTAATAGCTTATTGCAATAGCTTATTAGTATAAGAAATGTTACAAATGATTACCACAACTCATATCCACAGAAACGTAGCGTCTGTACCTCTATAGCCTATCTGGCTTTCCTGTTCCCACCATGACAACCTCGAGAATGCTCATGCACTGGCAATGGGAATATAAATTGGTATATTGGCAGCGCCATCTTGGAAAACAAGTGTAATTGAAAATGTACATACTCTTGGCTTCAGTACTTCCAACTTAGGTATGCAACCTAGAGCAAAGGTCTGCAGACTCTTTCTGTGAAGACCCAAGTAGTAAATATTTTGGGCTTTGTGGGCCAGAAGTTCTCTGTCACAACTACACAGCTCTGCTGTTGTAGCTGGAAAGCAGCCATTGACAACATGGAACTGAAGGGTGTGTTTATGTTCCAATAAAACTTTATTTGTAGACACTGAAATTTGACTTTCATCTAATTTTCACATGTCACAAATTATTTTCCTCTTTCTTTCTTTTTTCAATTATTTAAAATGTAAAAACAATTCCCACCTTAATGGGCCATACAAAAACAGGCAGCAGACTTCCCTAGAGGAACTGTGTACATGTGTAGTGGGAGGCTCTTGCTAACAACGTGGATGGAACTAGAGGGTATTATGCTAAGCGAAATAAGTCAATCAGAGAAAGCCAATTATCATATGGTTTCACTCATATGTGGAATTTAAGAAACAAAACAGAGGATCATAGAGTAAGGGAGGGAAAAATAAAATAAGACAAAATCAGAGAGGGAGACAAACCATAAGAGACTCTTAGCTCTAGGAAACAAACTGAGGGTTGCTGGAAGGGAGAGGGGTGGCGGGATGGGGTAACTGGGTGATGGGCATTAAGAAGGGCATGTGATGTGATGAGCACTGGATATTATATAAGACTGATGAATCACTGGCCTCTACCTCTGAAACTAAGAATACATTATATGTTAATTAATCAAATTTAAATAAAATTTTACAAAAAGAGGCTCTTGCTAGAAGGCTCCAGCAGCATAACCTGTAATAGCAACAAAATAAAAAGTCTACCAAAGAAGCATAGACAATGAACACTAGTTTATGGCATAGTCATAGGATGGAACTCTACATAGCCCTGAAAATGCATGAAATACATTTACATGTATCTTATAGATAGACCCAAACCCTTAATATTGATCAAAAAAGCAAGTCACAAAAGGATTCATGCAGTATGATACTTACATTAAAGGTAAAGGGCAGGGCAAAATTAACTATAAAGACAGACAAGGAAATTACTAACACACAATTCAAGAAAGTGGCTCCCTTGGGACGAGGAGACACGAGGCTGTGTTGGGAGAAGCAGAGAAAAGCAGAAAGGAATTTTCAAATTACTGGAATTTTTCTATTTCCTAATTCTCGGGCTGGGTACAGGGGAATTCCTTTCCCTCTCGCACTTTAAATTGTATATATATAAAGAATGTACCCTTATGAATGTCTACTTTACTAGAAATGTAATTTTTAAAGAAGCATCGCTCCTGATAATCCGAAGTTTAATATAGTGCTTTATGCCACGGATTTATTTACAGATTAGGGGTGCAGCAAACAGATCTTGGTTTTGTAGGAAAGGGTGCCCTCTTCTGGCGATACGTCCAATGTTGTGAAAGATTTCTCGTCGCAAACTTTCAGACTTTTAAAAATACCAGAAACTCATAAAATGACGTGACTAAGAGGTACTTTGTGAGTTGTTTTATGCCTATTCTCAGCCAGTCTCAAGTTGTTTATTTTTAGAAATCTCTAGGGAAGCATTTTTTTCTATTTTCATTTAACAATGTGACTTAGTTTAGTTTTTTAAATCCTCATTTCCTTTATATCCTGATTTCTGTTTCTTCTCAGTCTACGAAGCCCTTAGACCCCTTTCTTGGAAAATTTAAGCCACAACCACAGAACTGCGCAGCATGACGTGGCGCCCTTGGTCTGTAATCACACCAGTAGGCGGGAAAGACGGGGTTTGTCATCGGCAACAGCTTGTTTATTCCTGCAAGTGTTTCGGAATTCTGTTCAAAGAGGAAAAATCTATTCAGGTCTAAAGTCTTGTGGGGACTGTGCTGGTTTGCCTAAATATCGAGCATAGGCCTCCATTTAATATATAAAACTACACTACAGTTTCTGAAAAGGATCTGAACAAAAATTACCAGTTAGTCAATAATTACTAAAAATGCAGTTGAAGTTGTAGCATTTGTAACTTGGAACTAATAAATCCATTTTTTTGACCCAGCTACTACCATTTAGTTATATTTGTTCCTTTGTTAACTCACCAAATAAGCACCTAATTATGACTATTGTCATATTAACCTTTAATCACACATAGTATTTATTCTCCCAGATCATCTTAGACCACTATTGTATGAAAAATCATTTCTAAAAATTCCCTTTTTATTATTATATGTTAGTTTCAAAAATTGTGAAATTTTTTTTTTAAAGATTTTTATTTATTTGACAGAGATAGAGACAGCCAGCGAGAGAGGGAACACAAGCAGGGGGTGTGGGAGAGGAAGAAGCAGGCTCACAGCGGAGGAGCCTGATGTGGGGCTCGATCCCATAACGCCGGAATCACGCCCTGAGCCGAAGGCAGACGCTCAACCGCTGTGCCACCCAGGCGCCCCAAAAATTGTGAAATATTTCTTAATTTATAATCTTTCCTTTCTTTGATGGCTATCATAAATTGAATTCCATGAAGGATTTTATTGGCTATAAAATTGTTAAATAGAAAAACATGTTAATTGAGTAAAAAAATGGGTTGCACTGCTTTCGAAAATGTGTACTATTTTTATTATGTATGCAAGAATGAAAAGCAGACAACAGGAATTACAATCCTATAGATTTGAGAGATTATCTTGCCTGTTGCCTCCTATTGAGGACGACTGCCCTCATCTGAGTAAACGGAGTTCTGATGTGTTCACTTGATTGGTCCCAAATCACACAATTTTAGTAATTGAGATAATTCTTTTAACAAGTTTCAAATGGACTTAAGTAGCAGATTGGTTTTTATCTTAATGGAATATGTTACTTCTTGGTGGGCACTTGGCATGCCCAGTCTTCTATCATTGGGTAGCTGGGAGGCAGTGTTGCATAGTGGGAAAAAGTTTCCAAGCCAGAGAGACAGAGCAGGGAGCAGGCTCTCACCACTGGGTGGCAGATCCTGGGCAAATTACTAGGGGTCTAAATGGGAATAATAATATATACCCTAGAGGGTTGTCATGGGGCTTGAAAGAGATGTGTAGTGCTTGGAACACAATAGATCTTCAATTAATAGAAGCTGCCATTATTACTAGCTATATATTTTTATTAGCTGTGTACTTATTATTAGCTATATAGTAATGGGTATTATTAGCTGTATGTTTTTTATTAGTGGTATTTTTAATGCTTACGTGCATTTTTCATCTGAAATCCATCTCATTAATTACTAGTTATGTGCTTCAATTCTCTATATTTTCCCACAGTCTGTAGCAGAGTGACTTATATTTAATTCACTGGTGCCTCAGTGTCCTCATTTGTATTAGGAATGAGAAATTGAACCAAATAGTTTAAAAATCCCTTTCAGGCCTAACTTTCCATGTGCTCATTGTTTTTTTTTTTTTTTTTTAAAGATTTTATTTATTTATTTGACAGAGAGAGACAGCCAGTGAGAGAGGGAACACAAGCAGGGGGAGTGGGAGAAGAAGAAGCAGGCTCCCAGCGGAGGAGCTTAATGCAGGGCTTGATCCTGGAATGCCAGGATCACACCCTGAGCCAAAGGCAGATGCTTAAGGACTGCACCACCCAGGCACCCCTCACCGGTTGGTTTTTTGAAGACTCAAGTCCCTGCTTCTCAGAGAGTTTTCAGGTCTGAATGACCTACACCAGCTTCCCACAATAATTCACTCCTCTAAACGCGCAGTGAAAAATTTTGGGTGGAGGGGCGCCTTGCTGACTTGGTCGGTAGAGCATGTGACTCTTGATCTAGGGGTGAGTTCAAGCCCCATGTTGGGCGTGGAGCCTGCTAAAAAAAATAATTGGATTGAAAATCATTGTCAGGCGTTTAAAAAAATGATGATGGGGGATAAATCACTGTTTCGTAAGTGCTGTCAGGCAAGCAGAACAGTAGGGAGAAAAATTCACTTGGATCCGTACTTCATATTATTTACTGAAGTAAACTTCAGGGGGACCAAAAAATTCAATATTTAATACTAATCTATTAAAGACCAAAAAAAGTCCTTGGAAGAATGGAATGCCAAATTTAACCCAGCTGCGGAGGAGAGATAAATCTTCGATGCTTCAGAAGGATTGGGTAGGACCAGCGATGCAGATGATCAAATATGCGAAGTCAGACTAAAATCTGTGTGCACGCTAACTGTACTGAAATGAGTGGTGAAAGAAGCTAACAGGGTGGAAGAACCAAACATCTGATAACAGCTGTACTGTTCAAATCCAGCCAGCGCATCAATGCAAAAGGCAATAGGTAGAGGGGCGCCTGGGTGGCACAGTCGTTAAGCGTCTGCCTTTGGCTCAGGGCGTGATCCCGGCGTTATGGGATCGAGCCCCACATCGGGCTCCTCTGCTATGAGCCTGCTTCTTCCTCTCCCACTCCCCCTGCTTGTGTTCCCTCTCTCGCTGGCTGTCTCTGTCAAATAAATAAATAAAATCTTTTTAAAAAAAAAAAGGCAACAGGTAGAGCTCATCTAGCAGCACTGAAGGGCATTGTCTCGGGGAAGGTGTCTAAGAGCCAACAGAAAGAAGGAATACAAATTAAGGTCCCCCAAATTAATAAAATAATAATAATAATAAAATAATAAAATTAATAAAAATAATAATGTTCAGTGGAGCCTGGACTAATGGTCACCACGAGGAAACAAAATCTGCTTTCTCAATGCAGAAGAGTTACATCTTCCTGGAGAATAAGTTTCCAAGATGTAGCAGGCTCTTTAAAAACTATTCTTACCCTTTAACCCATTAATTCTATTTTGGAAATTTACCCTAAGGAAATAAACTTAGAGGAAAAAAACATCAGTGGTAAAAGCACAAATATAGCTTCTCTGTTTATAGTACAAAGTAAATAAAAGGGGAAAGAGAGTTTATCTTACCAAAAAGAAAAACTCCGGGGCATGCACACACATGTACATGCATATGTATGTGTAAACATGTATGTATGTGCTTGTGTACCTACTACACATACATACGATACACACACAGATACATTCTCTAGGCAGCAAAAGTTAATGTGGTCTGTGTAAGTACTTGGAATTGTTTTTATGAAAATAATTTTCAGGTGAAAAGGAGAAGCACCAGATAGTAATTATATAGGGTGTGCAGCCGAACCCATTCATGTGATGATTCTTCAGCTGAGTTTGTGTCCCATGGTCTCTGTTTCCTCTGCGAATCAGATGGCTGAATTGTTCGTTGAAAGCACTTGGGAATGAGGAGGGCAGGAGGTGATGGAGGGGAAACCAGAGAAGGCTGTCTAAGAATTGAAGGAGCTGCTTCGGGGCATGGGATAAAGGACAGGTATTCTTGGAAGGATGATGGCTGAAGTTACAGATCATGACTTTGTTGCAGTCTGAAGAGTGATTTTTTTTTTCCTGGCAGTGATCCAAAGTCAGAACATGGGAGCAAAAAATGGGGACAGTCAATAAACAAAATTTAAGAGTTTGCAGAGAGGTGAAAAGAATGACAATGGAACATGTGAGTTGAAGGATCCGTAAATACCTTGGTCATTTCATTGAAAGTAATGGAAGTGAAACATTAACTTCATAATGAACAGCTCGTAGATCAAAGGGAAGATTAGAGAATGAGGCTTAAAAAACAGGTGTGAACCAAGGTTAGATCAGACAGCTCACACAGGAATGAATGACCAGGGCACCCTGCTGGAATGGCTACCACTGTTGCCAAGGTGGCCCACTGCACCTTGGGGCCTCGCTCCCCCTACCTCTGGACCCACCTTGCCCGGATTCTGCAGCCATGCATATATACTAAACTAGCCATCTCTGTAGTCAAGAGTTGACCTCAGGCGGGAGCATCCAACTGGCTAACCCACGGTCACGTGTCCAATCCCTACTTCTCGGAGGAAGGGAGAAGTATCTGGCCCCTTCAGCTTCCATTCTGGAAAGGAGTCTCTACCTCCCAGCAGATTCTCACCATGGGGATCCCCCCCCCCATTAGGAAGGGGGTTCAGACGTCGAATAGAAAACAAACAAACAAACAATAGAGCCCTGTTATTCACTGTAGTAAAAAAGTGGTTGAGTATTGGACCATTGGTTCTGGGATGAGAGGAAAAGATGTGGGAAAAGATGGTAGTTGAACAAATTTGGAGAAAAGGGAGATAATGGGACTGGAGATTTTGATGATTTTTGAATGTCAGGAATGAAAATGCTGGAAAGATAGGAGATTGTCAGAGAGTAGGACATCAGAGGTTAAAATTAAAAGGCAGAGCACACAAGATTTCTAGGCGTGGCTACCATGTAGTTATACGTCAAAGCCAACCGAAAGAAAATGTGGAATGTGGAATGCCAGAAATGGGGCAGAGGTGGTGCTCAGTGTGAGAGATCTGTCCCAGCTCTAGCAGAGCCCAGCACTTAATATATGTCCATGAATGTCAAATAGGTTTTTTCCTTCTGCAGAGTTTTCTATATTTCTGATTTATTTAAAAAAACACAGAAAGTTGTGCTTAATATCTACCCTGATAATGGCTTAATCTGATTTTCTACATGACTTTGAGGTATGATACGACAGAGCCGCAAGGACCAAAAAACCCAGCCTTATTAGATTTTCGCTTCATTAACTAGGTACTCACATGGCTTTATCTGTATAGATATAAGCTGAACAATTTCAGTACCTCTGTCTGCTTTCTGGTCTGAAGGGTCTATTTGGTGGGGGTTAGACATTCTGGAGGATCACTGGCCTGTTTGCACGTAGTCATTCTCTGTCTTCTCCCTCTCTGCTCTCTATTACAGGGACCTACATTTCTCAGGCTCCCTCGTCAACTGGCTTCTGGATAAGTTCAGCTAAAGGGAGGCACTAAAGGCAGATCTAGGGCCGGGAAGAGAAGAGAAGCTGGAGTATTTCTCTCTGTGTGTCTATGCATCCCTCCCTTCAGTCTTCCTTTCCCCCCACCCTTCTTTCTCCCTCTCTCTCTTCCTCTTTCTCTTTCTCCGTCCCTGCCACCATGTTTCTCTGGTGAAGTCTCTGAAGGCAGTTCACCTCCTGTCCGTTAGCCCCCTCTCTCCTTCTGGGCATCTCCCACTGGAAGGCCCCAGCTTTGGGGCTCTGATGACACCATTTCCTCCAACTGACCTTCTTGTCTTGGGGGTGGTAGTGACTTTCCATATCTCTAATATCTGGGTAGTCTCACTGTCCCTATTTGGCTTCTCAAGTCCTTTCATAAATTCCTTATTTGAAATTCTCATTGCTTGAAAGCCCTAAAGGGTTTCCGTTCTGACAGGATCCTGACTGATCTAATATTCATAGAGAAAACTAAATATGGTGGAGTTCACTTGATCTTCAGGTGAACGCTAAAGTCATCAGACTCAGACAGAGCTTCCTGTCCCCTGAGAACACTTCTGTTCAAATGGGGAGTTATAACCCGAAGCAGAGTGTGCCTAGCCCTTCATCAAATCCTTTCTCTTTCCTTCCAGATACTCAGCCAGACTCCATTTTCCAACTCTACAATGGATTGCTGGCAAATGGAATGTGGATAGAATTTATATCTGGTCTTTCTGGGCCTGGCCAGAAAAATCCTCCTTCTCTTTCTCTTCCCCGTTCTGCTGACTGGACATCAACATTTGGGGCAACTCTAGGGGTAGATATTGAAGATGTCAAAGCCTCCATCTGCCTGGCTCCTTGACCAAGGAGCAGACCCTTCTCACACAGACCTCTGCCAGTTAGATTTGAGATGAGTATGAGAGCTAAACTCTTATGGATAGTCACTGAGATTGGGGAGTTTGTTAGAGCATTTAATGCTATATTAATACATAACCTAAGACAATTTTTTATTTGGGAGGATAGTGGTTAAGAATGGAGGTAGACGGGGGCGCCTCGGTGGCTCAGTTGGTTAAGCATCTGTCTTCTGCCTTTGGCTCTGGTCATGATCCCAGGGTCCTGAAATCAATCCCCATATCAGGCTCCCTGCTCGGTGGGGAGCCTGCTTCTCCCTCTCCCTTTGCTGCTCCCCCTGCTTGTGCTTTCTCTCCGTAATCTCTAGCAAAAGACTAAATAAAATCTTAAAAACAAACAAACAAACATGGAGGTAGATGGGCTTGGAATTCCACTTGGCCACTTACAGGCTGTCTGACTTTGAGTGAGTCACTAATGCTCAGTTTCGTCTGCTGTAAAATGGGCATAATAATAACACTATCCCTATGTGGTAAGGAATTACTATGCGTAATATCTATACAAGTAATTGCATGTGTAATTACTATATTATATTGCATTATATTAATTAGTATAGTAATTAATGAGAATAACTGTTAGCCATTTTTGTTATTAGCCAACTAGAAAATGGAACAGATTTTAAAAGTAATTTCCCTTGCCCTAGGTGTGTAAGTCATAGGGCAACGCACAGAACCTTAAGCCACACCAATGTAATTAAGTACCATCTTTAGATAAATGGAATTTCATCATGTAATCAATCACATGACCATGGAACTTTTTCCTGGTGTTGTCATTACATTTTTCCATGGCAGTTGCTGGAAAATAATGTGGCTGATACCATCTTCCTAGGGAAACATCAATGGTCAATTCAAAATTTAAATAGGAAGAGAATTATATAAACCACAGCCTCACCTGATCTCCTCTTCGGGCCTGATGACTCCTTCGTTTGAACCCTTACCACACATTTGACACCCTCTGACATTCTCTTGCTGTCCGGCTTGCCTGCTGTATCAGCCTATGGGAAATAGATGAAAGAGAGTTTAGGCAGGATGTTTACAAGTCAAGGAGAACCCAAGGGGGTAATGAGAGACTCCCACCCTGCATCAGGGGGAAGCCACTGTCGGCCCTGGGCCTGAACGAGCCAATGGGATTACTGGAATCAGGCTCCATCTGTGGCTCTGGGAAGAAGGCTGCTCCTTTCTAGCTGTGGCTCTAAGGGAACGCAGCCGCTATCAAGCCAAGGCAGGGCCAAGGGAGCCAGGGCCATAAAAAACTTTACTATTCTCTCCCCCACCCTTCTCCTACTGTGCCTCCCATTGACTGAGCCTATCTGAAGCCAGGGGGCAAAGGAGCCTAGTCATAAAAAAGTCCATAAAAGTCAGCCCGCCGGGGCACTGGGCAGGGTGAGTGTGGATCTCCAGGTGCAAAGGAGAATATTCAGTACCGGCCCTACATGACTGTGAGCTTCTTATGAGAAATCTGTCTTAATGCCTGCATCCTCAGTGCTCAGCAAAGGACACTTAGTAGATGTTAGTTGAACACATGAATATGGAGAACAAAGATGCTTACATTTACTTATTAATTTTTTTTTTTGAGAGAGAGAGAAAGCGTGCAGGTGGCAGGGGAGGGGCAGAGGGAGAGGGAGAGAGGGAATCCCAAGAAGGCTCCATGCCCAGCATGGAGCCCCATGCAGGGCTCGATCTCACAACCCTGAGATTGTGACCCCAGCCGAAATCAAGAGTTGGATCTCAATCAACTGAGCCACCCAGGCTCCCCAAAGATGCTTGCATTTAAATTTCAAGAAAAATATATCATGCTTTCATATTCTTAATTTGCCCTGGGGACAATGAAACTCCCTCCTGGAAATGAGGGCTCTAACTGAAAGGGGCATTCAGTTTTCCATGAGCACCTGGCCTTCCGGTCCTTGAGATCCATCCTTCATCATGCTCTCCTCCCTTGAGGTCACTTCTTGCCTGTGGCCACTGTGTCCTCCGGCATAGCTCAGCCTTGCCAGGCTGTGGTGCTGATTCTGCAGCCCTTCACAACGCCAAGGGCTGTTACCGATGCCTAAGTGCCTGTTACTTCTTGTCCTACATTGCCTTGACCTTTTCCTTGTTAGTTCTTTTGCTGTACTAAAATCTGCATTAAAAAAAAAAGATTTTATTTTATTTATTTATTTGAGAGAGAAGGAGAGTATGAGCAGGGGGCGTTAGGAAGGGGCAGAGGGAGAGGGAGAAGCAGGCTCCCTGCTGATCAGGGAGCCCCATGTGGGGCTAGATCCCAGGACTCTGGGATCATGACTATAGCCGAAGGCAGATAGACGCTTAACCAACTGAACCACCCAGGTGCCCCTAAAATCTCCATTTTTAACATTCAACCTGATGGGCTTCCTTTTCCTGCAGGTCCAGCACTGTCAGCTGCTCAAGTTTTGTCAGCCAGTCGATAAAAAAAAGAGAGGGCACAAGACAGGAGCAATACTTTCTGGAGAACATTTCAATGTGTGAGACTGCGGCTCCCACTGGCTGCAGCAGGGATACACTCTAGAGTCCGTCCTGCTTCTTCCCTTCATGCTGTACTATTTCATCTGATATTTTGTTTTGTTTTTTCCATTTTGGGTTCAGAAAATATTTTAGAGACAAATAGTGCATAATAATAGGATATACATTTACTGGCAAGAGAGAAACTTTTAAAAGAAGTTATAAACACTCAGACATATGAATAGTAGGCATAGTTTTATTATGAAACTTAGAGAAATGAGGTATTTTAAATTGAGTTATTTTGGAACAAGTCTTTTGTCTGAGAACCAAGGATTCATCTAAAAGGAAATTAGACAATAGGTACATGGAAAATATGTTCCTGTCGCTTTTCTGATTGGCTAAGTTGTTCTATTTGCTTTCAAGTCTATTAGGAGAAACATATTAGAAACAGAAATTTGGTCAGAAAGGAATTGCCTATTTTTTCTAGGTATGTGCAGCCTTAAAATTCAGATAGATTTTTTAAAACCTTAATTTTTAACAAGCATCACTAATCATTAAGCCCATTTGCATTTTCTACTTCAAGCATTTCATTGAAGGTCACGGATCAAGTTTCTTTTTAGTCATGACTTAGTCACGTGAACTTTGGCCAAGTTTACCTATGAATTTTTTTTCCTTAAGATTTTATTAATTTATTTGAGAGAGAGAGAGAGCATGCATAAGTGAGGGGAGGGACAGAGAAAGAGGGAGAAGCAGACTTGGGGCTCCACCCCAGGACCCCAAGATCATGACCTGAGCTGAAGTCAGATGCTCAACTGACTGAGCCACCCAGGTGCCGCTGCCTATGACTTTTATTGTAGGAAAAATGTTCTCAGGGAGACAAGATGCTTTTCTTTCACCTCACTATGGCCAAATTAGAAGTCTGAGGACATAAAATAGGATAGCCATATTGTGTTAAGCATCTATATTTTATTCATGAATTCACTGTTCATTGGTTGTGTTTTTGTTCAGGCTCTATAATAGCCTGGTACTTCAGGGATTTATAAAAAGTGAGACATGGTCCCTCCCCACAGAAAGCTTCTGTAGTTGCAGAGAAACCGAAAGTTGAATAACTCTACGGACCAAAATATGGCAGCCATCACAAGGAACATTTGTTAAGTACGATTCAAGTGGAAGAAAGAATATACATTTAGAATTCTGAAGGGGGAGAGTTGATCAAAGACAATTCAGAGAAGCTTCTAGAAAGGAAAAGGAGATGAGATTGGTAGAATTTGGAATAACAAGGGCCAGGGGAAGAAATGATATGAGGGAAGGTTCCTGGGGATTTGTTACTTACTACCCCCCACCCACAATTTGATTTCTCTGCCAAGCATGGAATTGGTAAATACTTAGCCACATGGAAACAGCTTTACTTGTGGCAGCACAATGGTGGGCCCTCTGTTGCAGACCAAGCAATTACATGCACCAATTGGCATGTCTGTGGACTTCCCGAGGTGAAATGCTCAGGTCGTGATGGAGGGAAAAAAGCTGGATAAATGATTCCACTTTAGAAAGGATGTTAAAGGATTGTTTTGCTTTAAGACTAAAAAACGAAAACATAATACAAAAGAAAGTAGGCAAGAAAATCAATATTGGCAAGCGATTCTAAATATCCAGTTATTGTCACTGGATTATAAAAATATATTTATTATATTAGGATACAATAGGTATAACCAGAGGCATTGATAACATATGACAAATTAAAAATGCATCAATACATCTAAGAATTAAACTCTCTTAGTTTTTACCAGTACTTGAATTTGGGGTTTCTCAACCTCAGTGCTATTGAGATTTGGGGCAGGATAATGATATTTGGGGCTGTCCTGTGCCATTGTAGCTGCTTAGCAGCACTCTGTCCTTTACCTATTGGTTGCCAGTAGCATTCCTCCCCAGCCCCCAGTGTGACAACCAAAAATGTCTGCAGACCTTGCCAAATGTCCTCTGGAGGGCAAAAATCACTCCTCCTGTCTTTAGACAAATTTTTTTGAAGTCCTGGATAGGTTTAACAAAGGATCAAATATGTGGGTGTAGAGATTGGGGTTAGCACAAAGAGAAAGGAAGAAAGAAAGACAGCTAAAAACACTTATTCAAGGAAGTACACTCTCATTTACTCCTAGAAGTCTTGATTCTTTCTGGTAGAAAACACACAAAATATTATTTCTGAAAAAAAGCCACCAGCTGTCTTGAGCTCTCTAAACCAAGTTTGGATGTTCTTGGCAGCTGACCTCTGCTGGCTGAGTGCAGGAACCTTCTGGGCCTAGTCTGGTGCAGACTCTCACTTTTTTTTTTTTTTTGAGTTTTTATTTTTTTTTTAATGATTTTTTATTATATTATGTTAGTCACCATACAGTACATCCCCGGTTTTCGATGTAAGGCTCGATGATTCATTAGTTGCGTATAACACCCAGTGCACCATGCAATACGTGCCCTCCTTACTACCCATCACCGGTCTATCCCATTCCCCCACCCCCCTCCCCTCTGAGGCCCTCAGTTTGTTTCTCATAGTCCATATAGACTCTCACATTTTTATCTGATGAGCATTTCATGACTTATCAACCTCAGGGCAGGGTCTAAGGTGAAGCCAGTTGGGGCAGATGGCCTCTCCCCAGTGTTTACAAAGTCATCTCCAAGTGGATGAGCAAGAGGCACCTGGCTGGCCCAGTCAGTGGAGCATGTGACTCTTGATCTTGGGGTCGTCAGTTCAAGCCCCATATTGGGCATAAAGATTACTTAAAAAAATAATAAATAAATAAAATAAAGTGTGCTCAGGTGACTAAGCCCCACAGGAATGACCTTGCCTGTGTAGAGAGAGCAAACCAAATCGTCCAGCCTTTGGTGGGCGGTGCTCTCCAGTCAGATGGAGACAACACTGTGCTCAATTCTTGTTGCTAGGCAGAATTACCTCATCAATACTGGCAATGTTTTCTCCTCAATCTCTAGGGCTGTAAGCATCGGTATCCTTTTTAAAAATGCATTATATTTTATGTAGGAAAGTGGGGATATTTTTATCTGAATATTTGGCATCAGAATTCCTTTCAGGGAGAGTTGATGTTGGAAAAAAAAAAACATTTGATGAATACATGGAATGAAGGAAGAGATGTCTAAGTTACATTTTAAGTGGAAAGGGTCACCATGTTTACCAATGCTTTCTGTGAAACAAAGGGATGATTCGGGTTTGCCCTTTGGAGGAGAGAGTAGAATAAAAGGGACAGGGGAAGGGAGAAAGAGAGAGGAGGAAGGATAAGCAAGTTGGGAAGAGGCTGTATAGTTTTCACCCTCCCTAGTTCCCCCAAGTAAAAGTCTTCTGTCGTTAGGGGCATAGGCAGCAAGGAGGAGAATACCAGACTCCTGGGGACTTAAATAAATGGAGTTCTTTAAATCAGAGATACGTGGTTGTTGGCATGGATTAGGCCGATCGGTGATACTGTCAGGAATCCACTCATTTCCCATATTTCCACGTTATCATCTTATTCTATTGGCTTTTTGCTCCTGCTTACCATGTATGGTCTCAGGGAGCTGCTGTGGGCTCACACATTGAGTTGGTATTTAAGGCAGGAAGACGGAAAAAGAGGGAAAAGCTACCAATGATAGCCATGTTCTTCTTTTAAAAAAGTGAAATCTTTCCTGGAAACCCTTTCAGCAAGTTTCTACTTACACGTGGTCTCCCTGAGCTCAAGGGGTGAAAGAGAATATTTAGCCTTTATATCCTCTTTAACAGAGGCAGGCAAGGGGGTAGGCATGGTGCTGGGTCAGCCAGTCTCCACCATCTGCCTCCTCTACTGAACTCGTAAAGATTGGCTGTGTGTGAGCTAGTTTGGGAAATGAAAGAGGGCGATGATTTTCATCCTGGGAATTGATCCGGTGTGAACCGAAGTGATCATGGGAAAATCACAGGTCACAAAGCAAGGAAGGTCAGGAGAATAGAGCCTTCCAGAACAAGCAGAAATCGTGGTGAGAGCTTTGGGCCTCACAGGCTTCGGATTCGAGGGGCGGGGCAATCACCACATTAGATCTCACGACTGACGTCTGAGTTATATTAACCTCTAGTTAATCACCAATTCCTAC
Organism: Ursus americanus; assembly: GCF_024610735.1. Taxonomy (NCBI): domain Eukaryota; kingdom Metazoa; phylum Chordata; class Mammalia; order Carnivora; family Ursidae; genus Ursus; species Ursus americanus. The sequence continues at coordinate 53,692,417 of NC_142134.1, forward strand.
TAATTATTCTTCTCTACGGTCTTCAAATTTGCCACTTTCACACAGTCTCTTCTTTAACGTCAAAGATAATGTCTTGCATGACATTCTGGAAGTTTCCATCACTGCCTTGTTTCTCCGCCTTCGGTTTTTCTCCTTCTAGTCCACCTTCTTGTAGCTTGTTTTTTATCTAGCTGTTGCCCAATACCTAAAAAACTGCAAACTTGCTTTCAGGGAGAAACAGCATAATAAATAAATGGCTAGAAGATGGAATGTCTTAGGTGGTGGTAAGAAATTAATAACAGAAATATTCATGCTAATGCTGGAATGGAGATGTCCCCTTGTTTATTCCTGAAAGCTCTATCTTCAAACACAGAGGTCCTTCAACTCAGATCTTTAGCCCCCTGTCAGAGCAGTGTAGAGTTCCTTTGGATTCCCAGGAGCAAAGAAAGCCCACATCAATAATTTCTGGTGCAAATTATTTGCAAAGTTCAAAAAGATAGGTCACATCTCTCCATAACAAGCAACAGAAATGTAATTATATTAAAACAAACTTTGAACAATAACTATAAATAGGACATGTGTTTTAGAATATTTTTCTTGGGAAAATGCTTAAAATATCTTGCTAAATGGAAGAAGTGGCCTCCAAAACAGTATGTATGATCTGAGTTTTCTCATATAGAGAGAGAGAGATGGAAGCATTGCATTATACCTGCATCTTTGGCACTAAGTTTAGAATTTAATCTCCAGGAAGGTGTGGCTCCATTATCATGTTTAATCTACATAATAGCCAGTCTATTAATATGTATCAAGGTTACAGTTGCTTAATATTAAAACGTAACAGAGCAGAAACTTCCAGTAAGCAGGACAACTTTAGAATTCTCCACCCCCCTCTCCAGGTTATTTTAAGATACTGCTTTTCTTTCTTCCTTTAGTCTAGCTGAGCCATTCTCTGCCTTCAGTATGCCTAAGAAGCATTTTCCGGGCTTGTAAACGTAAAACCGTGTACACTCTACCTTATGAGGGATTTGAGAGCAGCTCAGGGATAGTTTGCAAGTTTCCCCCCCTTTTAAGCTGACTTTAGAGTTAAACCTTGAATCGCTGGCTAGTCAGCCTATTTACATGAAACAATTTAAATGGGTATCTTGTATACGAGGAAGTCGACAGCATGGTTTTTGATAATGGCATTATTAAAAAGGCTCTTACTCTATCTTCATCTGGATTTCCTAACTTCTACAATGAAGCTGTAGTACCTTTCTAATCAAAAAAAGTTATTTTAAAATAATCAAATGATCAAAGCTCACCAGCAATGCTCATTACACTTTTTTCCCCCTAAGAGCTTTTTTGGCAGTTTGAAGGTAGAGCCTGCGACAAAAGCTGCCAGGACGATTCTCTAGAAGCTAACCCCACCCTGCCTCAGCTCCAAGCCCCACAGATCTGCTCTCTCTCACTTCAAGGCAGGTACTGGCAAGCAAGCGTCTTCCCATGGGGTTATTTCCAACAGGGTGGCAGAACCAGAGATAAATCAGTCCAGCTGTATGTAGGGACAAACCAATCAACTCACCAACAGAATGGGCTGCGATGCTATACCGTGGACTCCCAGACCACGTTTGTTCCGTGACTTTGAGATAATCAGCTTGGTGATTTGTGTACAGCCCTAGTTTCTGCTAACCACGCAGTATTGCTGCGGTCACAGAAGTAAGAATTCTGAATTTTCCCATGCTTAATTGATTGCTGAGAGTGTACTTTGTGCAAAAGAATTTGGTTTAGACTTATCATGCTGAGTATTTAAGTCAAATTAGTAACGCTGCCCTTTACAAAGTATGTAGAAACTCAACCAGTTTAGCTACTCTGCGCTGTTCAGCCGTATGCAAACATACTTTGTGTTTCTCAATTTTTTTTTCCAGGACCTTGAGGGGCTAGAGCCAGAATGCTCTTTCTCTGTGCTTGCTAAATCTTGGTCCATATGCTCAAAAACTGCAGATAATATTGGAAAAGAATAAAGAAATACATACAAAGCATCCTCCCAAACAGACCTTTGTGGCGCTAAGTTTTATCTGAGGTTGAGAAGTTCATGTGTCTAGTAGGAAACAATGAAGATAAATGGACCACCCGGGGCACTCTCTCCCCAGGAAATTTCTGTGGTTTCCAGCCCAGCCCCTTTCTGCTCTTTACCTGTGTCTCCGCTTAGACAGCTTTGAAGCAGCCGCAAAAGGACCTACAGAGGCAGTTTTCAGATTCCACTGAGAAAGGGGACCCGGTAGAAAGCAGGTCACTTATTTTTATACCCTTATTTGCCTTTGTCTCCCCTTTCACGCTATTCTCCTCCTGAGCCAGCACAAAATTGAGGGGAGGAGCAAAAGCTCATCACTTTAAGATCCATCAAGATGTGAAGTGGTGGAGGGATTGAAGTTACTGTTTCTCTCTTTCAAAGAAAATAAAAGCAAATGGGTAATTTGGGTATGTGAGGGATGGCGGACACATCAAAGAGCCCCATAAAGCTGTCACGTTTATATTAGCGTCTAAATGCACGAGCATTAGTACAGATTTTTGTTTTGTTTTGTTCTAGTTCAGCCTGACAAATAGTCTTCCCTACCTACTGATCTCACCACATTTGCATTGTGCAAAATCCTTCTCCCAGCAGGAGCAGGCTTCTCCATTGGCGGGACTGCGGGGGAGTCCACAAGGGACAAAGAAGTTCTTGTGGACCCAGAGATGGTGTAGATAACATGCTTTGGGAGGCTACGAGTGAGGGTCATGAAGCTCAACCACACATTCTGCCACAGCTTGAAACAACCCTCCTCCCATACCTGAATCCCCTAACCAGCTTGCTCAAAGGCTTCCATTCATCATGAAGCTTCTGTGGGAGATACTTCGAGAAAGGATAGACCAGAGGGTCATCCCGGGGCAGCTTTCTCTTCTCTGGCAGCAGTGATTGCTTAGATCATTCTGAAATCACTCTATTCAGGCTCATTGCTCTTCATAATTTTTAAATGTAAGACACATTTTCAAATGGAGGTCAGTCACGATTTTCTTTATAAGCATTGTATTTCACTGTAATTCCAGCTTTTTGCCTTTGAGAAGAGTGGGTGATTTTAAGTTGTTCTTGTGAGACTGGTCTTTCCTGTTTTGTCAGAGCCCATTATCACAACTCACCTGAACTGCAAACAAGATGGCGACCAGGATGGCTGAAACCCTGTTGTATGGGTCAGTGAATATCCACCCGAGGCGGGGGCACTTCTGTAGGCTGGGACGGCCAGCAGCAATCAATTGTAGTTCAACCAACCGACCAACACGCGTTTACCATTGGGCCAAGCACAGTGCTCAGAATCATGGGAGTAGATAGAGGTACTGGCCTGGTGTGTATTCTTGGGAGAAAGGGGGAGGGATGAATATTTAGTAAGTGCTCACCGTATAGTTGGCACTCTGCTAGCCATTAGAGAAATACACAAACAGATACAGAGCATGGCTGTTGTCCCAGGGAGCATGCAGGCAAACTGAAGAACACAATGTGCACGCGTGCGCAAACACACACGCACACATGCACACGCGCCCGCGCGCGCACACACACACACACACCAAGCACCTTATATCCTTTTTGGAGCAAACAAATGTCACTTAATCCCTATAACTTAATGATACTGGCACTATTATTACCCCCATCATACAGCTGTGGAGGTGAGGGAGAGAGTTTGTTGAAAAGCAGCAGAGCTGGGATTTCAACACAGGCAGTTTCACTGTAGATCCCATTCCATTAACCCTATAGCCTACATTGCACATTCCGCATAGGCACAGAAGTAAGTTATGAAACAGGACTGTAGTCAAGTGGCCTTCACTTTCAGAATTCTTGCCATCCAACATCAGAAACCAATTAGGGGAGTGTGTGTGTGTATTTGTCTATCTGTATATACTGCTCAGAGCCTTCGCTAGCCATACCCCTACTGTGCGCTAGTTGAAACTGAGGGATGAAATATATTTAGATGATCTGATATTCACTGTTACCTGAAGTAGCTACGTAAGCTCTCACCATCCAATATCAGAAACTGAGCACTTGGAGAGGGAGTGATTCTTATATAAATCACTGAAGCATATAACAAATGCAACAGGAGATGGCAGATGAAATGACATCCTCAAGGATAAATAGGTGTCAGCCCAAAGATGAGGGAGAAAGGCCCAAACAGCGGAGGCACACAGGCAAGGAATAGGTACTTGCATTCAGAACAAGAAGATTGGAAAGCCTGGATAGGGAGAGGGGCCAGAGATGAAGCTAGACAGGGAGACAGTAGCAAGATTATCAGAGCACTGATTGGATTTCATGTTGTAGACAATGGTATGTCACTGGTAATTTTAAGCAGGAGATTGACATGGTCAGATTTGTGAATTTAAAAGATTGCAGTGGTTTCAGTATTTCCAAAGGTTTGACTTTAAGTGGCTTCTGCATGCTTGGGAATACTTTGTGGAAGGAATGGTATCTGTACTGGCAAACTGCAAAAGCCTAATTGTGGAATTTTTTTCCTTTTTTTGCTAGGCAGCAATGTTGGTCTCAAAACCCTTAGAGAAAGTGACAGGGGACAACGGAGCCCCCACATGGACACATGCTCAAATATAGATAATATATATGCAGTGACCTGTACAGCATAAAATTACTTGTTGATCCATCTCTCTGTATAAAATAGTTAAATTGGAAAGCTACGTTGTGTTTGTAAATGGTATAGGCATTATCTACATTTATTATGGGCTTCGAGTTCTTCAAAACAACATGGCAGTTTGCTTCTTCAAGGCCAACAGGAGAGGTGCTGCTTTGAATCCCTCTGACTTTGGTTTCTGACCTTGACTTACTTTTCCATAGCTTCACCCAGTTTGGTCAGGCCCACCCAGGATCATTTCCCTTTGGAATAATTTGAAATCAACTGATTAGGGACCTCAATTACAGCTGTAAGTTCTCTTTTCCCATACCATATAAAATGACCTAATCATAGGAGTGGTAGCTCATGGAGTGGCAGTCTTGGAGACGATCTTAAAATTTTGCCCATCACAGGTATCCTCAGAAAGGGAAGCTCACCTGTCAGGAGCTATCCTTGGATGCCTCTGTTTACCTCTGCTAAATGTTTTCCTCCTCCCAGACACCAGTATTCATGGATACAAATTTGGGACTTGTTGACCCTAGTCTGATAGAGCTGGTTTTAATTTGGCACTTTTTAAAACTCCTGATGTGCAAATAACACCCTCGTGTAGCTTGTCATCAACTGCATTTCCAGGGTAGCTCCCCCGTGAAAGTAGGTGTACATGGGAACACTCTGAAAATGAGTTGCTATTTATTTAGGCTATAGTGGTAGCGATGGCCATGTGTTCCCTGACTACTTCCTTTTCCTTTAGGGTACAGAGCCATGCTACACTACCCAGGCTCGCCCTCAGATGTGGTCCAGTAACTACCCTCCCGCACAGTCCTCCACTCTCTTGGTGTCTTGCCATCTAGGAAGTTAGGAATCAGAGGACTCTACTGCCCTGGGGGATGGCGAAGACACAAGGTTGAAGGAGCCTGGGTCCTGAGTAATTGCTTGGAAGACAGTCACATAGTAGGGCTGCCTGGCCAGGAACACAACATTTTCCTGAGTGAAAATGAACTTTTTGTGCCAAGCACTGACTATCACAGCAGTTAACATCCCCTGACTGAATTTCATCTTGCCTGTGGCCCCAGGGCTCCTCCACATGTGCTACCTAATTGATACTTTGAGGAGTATCATTAACCTGGTGGTGTTACTTTTTTTAGTTGTCTTCATTATTTTATTATTTTATCTTTTTTTTTTTTTTAAAGATTTTATTTATTCATTTGACAGAGATAGAGACAGCCAGCGAGAGAGGGAACACAAGCAGGGGGAGTGGGAGAGGGAGAAGCAGGCTCCCAGCAGAGGAGCCCGACGTGGGGCTCGATCCCAGGACTCCAGGACCACGCCCTGAGCCGAAGGCAGACGCTTAACAACTGAGCCACCCAGGCGCCCCATTTTATCTTATTTTTTAAAAAGAATTTATTAATTTATTTCAGAGAGAGAGACACACATAGAAAGCTCCGGCATGAGCGGGGGAAGGAGATCATAGAGGGAGAAGCAGACGCCCCCCTGAGCAGAGAACCAGACGCAGGGCTTGATCCCAGGACCCTGGGATCATGACCTGAGCCGAAGGCAGACACTTCACAGACTGAGCCACCGAGGCGCCCCACTACTTCTCTTTATGTTTTAAACATAAAAGCATAATCCATGTCCTATAACTACTAGAACACACAAGAGAGTATTTATTATACTGGGGGAATGAAATAGTTTTCAACTTTTTTTTGACTATGTGAGCTATTGAAGTTTTAGGAGAATGTCTGCATAGATCCACTTGTAAAAGGAAAATAAATTTTTTTCTTGCTAGCTGAAGTATTCTCTTGAAATTAGTAAGTTAGAAATCCAATTGATTTTCCCTTTATCCATCTGATTGACTTTTAGGTACGCATTGCCTCAGACTAAAGCCCAAGTATATTGAGAGGCTACCTAATGAGAGCCAGGAGATTAAGTTCTTGCTGCTTGTCAGGTTGGTCCCCTACACTTTATGTTTACCTTTTCAACCTTTCTTTCTTGGGAACAATGATGTCATTGCTTAGAATTTAGCTGTTTCCAGGAACCCACTACGTGATTTTAACGACCCTAATATAGGACATTTTGTTTTGTACATTGAACTACGAGAATCAATACTAATTCTGGTTTATTTAATAAAACGGGTTGATATTTAATATACGAACATTTTGGAAACTTAAGGTAACATTTCATGGACTTTATAGATTCATTTCAATCCAGATTGGACTATCTACAGTCTGAGTTAGCCTATTCCCTCAGGAATAAATTGTTAGAAAAAAGATAAGGTAAGAAAAAGCAACAAAAAATGATATAGTGAATCGAACAATTTAGGTAATGAGGAAGGATGACCAAATGCAAGAATAATGAACATGAGGGAAACCAAATAAGACATATGTGAGCTGGAAAAAAAAAATCAATATAGACACATTTTGCAAATTATAGGTTTAAGAAAAAAAGGGAGAATAAGATAAAAACTTCACTCCAGACTAATGAAATCAAGAAATATTAACTGCAGAATATTAGTAAGAAAAGAAAGAGATGCCAAGTGTACTAAATGTTTAAGAAAAAGAGGGAAGGGGTCGCCTGGGTGGCACAGCAGTTAGGCATGTGCCTTCGGCTTGGGGCGTGGTCTCGGCATTGTGGGATCGAGCCCCACATCAGGCTCCTCTGCTGTGAGCCTGCTTCTTCCTCTCCCACTCCCCCTGCTTGTGTTCCCTCTCTCGCTGGCTGTCTCTATCTCTGTCAAATGAATAAATAAAATCTTTAAAAAAAAAAAGAAAAAGAAAAAGAGGGAAATTCTATAACTTGGGACAATATGGATGAACCTGGAGGGCATTATGTTAAGTGAAATAAGCCAGACACATAGAGACAAATACCTCATGGTATCACTTACATGTGGAAAAGGAAGGAAGAAAGGAAGGAAAGAAAAAGATTAAAATTATCTCAGAAACAGAATAGAAAGGTGGTTGCTAGATGCTGGGTGAAATAGGGAAAAGTTGGTCAAAGGGTTTAAACTTTCAGTTGTCAGATGAGGATCAAATGTAAAACATGGTGACTACAGTTGGTAAGACTGTAGTGTATAACTGAAATTTGCTGAGAAGTTAAATGTTCTCACCAAAAAAAAAAAAAAAAAAAGGTAGCTATGTGGGGTGATGTGTTAGTCACCTTGAGGGAGGGAGTCCTTCCACACAGCGCTGTGGTTTAAAGATCTTAGTTTTATTTAATTATACCTCAATAAAGCTGGGGGAGGGGCAAGAAGAATGAAAAGAAGCTTTAAAATCCCATAGTCCTGACTTCATATTCCAGTTCTACTTTTATCTAGGCTGTGATCTCGGACTAATTAATTATCACTCGGAGTTCAAGTGTCCCCAGCTGTTCGGTGAAAATAATAATACCTCCTAAGATGCCAGCAAAGCTGGATTTCTCAAGCGTTTCTGGTCTCCGGTGCTGTGGCCAAGTCAGCCTCTCTACCGCCAGGCCCGCTCTCTGTCCTCTCAGAGTTTGTTTTTTTTTTTTTTTTTAAAGATTTTATTTATTTATTTGACAGAGATAGAGACAGCCAGTGAGAGAGGGAACACAAGCAGGGGGAGGGGGAGAGGAAGAAGCAGGCTCCTAGCAGAGGAGCCTGATGTGGGGCTCGATCCCATAACGCCGGGATCACGCCCTGAGCCGAAGGCAGACGCTTAACGACTGTGCCACCCAGGCACCCCCCCCTCAGAGTTTTTAAGCGGCAGCTGGTCAGGGATGGCTCAGCCACTCGCTAGTTCCCAGCTGTCTGCAATGAGATGTGGTCACATGACCAATTCTCGCCAATGGAAGGTAAGGAACACCCGCAGCGAGATGTGGTCACGTGACTAAGTTTTCGCCACTGGAAGGTGAGTGAACACCCTGCAGTGAGATGTGGTCATGTGACTAAGTTCTCGCCAATGGAAGGTGAGTGACCACCACACGGGCCACTCCGGAGTCTACTGGCTAAGACGCTGGACGCGCTTCCTCCATGTGTCTGTCCAGCCTTGACCATGTGGATGAGGGTAAGTCCCTGAGGCCCTGAATGACTGGAGCAGAGCATCTAACAACCTCAAATACCCACCTCCCACTAGTGGTTCCATGGGAAAGCAATAAACTTCCACCTGCTTTAAGCTGCTGTTGTTCTCCTTTGTTACAAGATCCTAGTCCTGGCTTAGCAAATACAGCTCCATTTAGGCAAACATAAAAGTCTCTCCTTTCTTCCCTCCTGTATTTTCTCCACTGCTGAATCTGGTGGAAAATCACTATAGATTCTGGATATTTCCACCAAGAAAATGGAGTCAGACAGCTTTATTGAAAGTTCTAGAAAAACTGGATATTTTTACCAAATATAGAATGACCTTATTTAATTTTTCCCATACAGCCTCACCATCCTGGGAAAAAAAAATCTGATACCTCCCTTACTGTTTTAGAATATAGTCTATTAATAGAAACTTGAGGCACAGTAAGGCCAACAGATCAGGAGTTGAAGACCATTGAAAAGATAATTTGTTACAGTTTCCAAGAGGAGGGGACATGCCACGCCAAGGGGACTGGGGCCACACAGGGAAGCACTGAGGTCTCAGTGAGGAGGCAGAAGGAGAGGGTGAATGTGGGCAAGAGTCTTTATTGTTGCTCCTGGAGGAATGAATGGGTGAAGAGGAGCAAACAGTCTTAGGAATTGGCTAATTTGAATAATTTCAGTGGGCTATGCATAGGGCATAGGAGCTGCCCATAGTCATCTGGTATCTGACATTGTGATCAGTAGAATGGACAGGTAGTGGTTTGGAGGGTGAGAGAAGGAGATGGTTGGGGTTTCCATTCTGGGATGATTGGTTTGTATTTGAAGAGCATACTAGCGGGTGAGTTGTTTATTTTTTCTAGGAATTGACTAACCCTGGAAGGAGCAGTCACTCTAGGTCAGAGAGCCCCTGACGTCAAAGCGTCAGGATACAGAAAATGGAAGATGTACTTAATACACTTACAGCTTTGAAAATCTCTCTGACTGGAAAATAGTAGGCATTCCATAAATGCTAAATATCATTTTTATTACGTGCCAATTGTGCTTTAGCATGCAAAAATATGAAAGATTGCTCCTATACTCGAACATTTAATAATCAAGCTGCATAGATAATATATAACTGCAAAATATAACATAAGGCAGTGTAAGTACCAAGAGAGTAATAATACAAGCAATGAGGGCTAGGGAGTTTCTGCAGACACCAGATGAGTCTGGGGTAGGATGGTTTGAGTAGTGTTGGGGAGGGCTCAGATGGACCTCTTGAAGGAGTAGGATTTTGATAAGGAGAGATAAAGGTGAAAGAACATTGCCCCAGAATGTAGGCTCCAAGAGACCATGTCTAGCTTACTCATAACTGTTGCCACCAAGCACAGTGCTTGGTACAACATGGACTGTCTATAAATCCCGGTTGAATGCAAATAAGTCATGGGTCTGGAAGAAGGACTCGAATGAGACTGATCTGAATAATGAAGCAATATGTTTGGAAAGGTAGGTTGGAACCCTGTATTATTTTGGGTCCTCCAAGAAACAGACGCCAACGTGGAATAAAATGTACAAGGATTCTATTGAGGGAAGCACGTAAGACAAAATGAAGAGGGATCCAGGCAAGGCTAGGTGAGCCATCAGACCATGAGTAAAGGAGATAGAAAAGGAAGGTTGGGGTAGAAGCATCCTAGATGGCTGTGTAGTTTTTGAAAGGCCATCAGGGAGCCCTTGAGTGAAAGTTGACCATCAAATGTTTGGAAAATTGCCCAAGAGCAAAGATCAAAATCAGGACTAGAACTCAGATCTCCTTTGTTCTCAGCTCAGTGAGCTTTCCATTTTTTGATGAATAAATAAAACCCATAGGAGGTCAAATGGCTTTCCCAGAAATGAAGGAGAATTTTGGTTCAACCTGCTCCGAGTTCAGTGATAGAGCATAAAACTTCATGGAAAATTATGCAAAAAGGTAGCCTGTTTGCTGTATGGCTTGCTGGGGATAGGTCCAGGCTGGCACCTAGGAAACCACTTGATGAATGGCAGTGCCAAATTCCTACTTTGTATTGGCAACTACCCTTCAGCAAGGAGAAACCATGTCACATTGTGGAAAAAGTACTGGACAAGGCCACTGACCAGATGAGCAAATTTCCTGGGCTCATTTACTCATGGGCTAGCTGTATGCACAAGGCCACCCAACCCAATGCCTGAGGGAGAAGTCTAAGAACCCAGATAGGTGTGAACATTATGGCTTCAGTCATGGTGGGAAGGGAAATGGTGGCTCTTTTGGGTGGGGTGGGATGGTGCCAGGGTGACTTCTGATTGTGCTGAAGGTATGCTGAGAACATTGCTTCTGTTAAATATTTTTTCTGCGCCTGACTCTGTGGTAGGCTCTGGGAATAAAATGATGAGTAGGACAGGGTACCGGACCTTGAGGAGCCCCTAGCCTAGTGAGAAGACCCCGCAGGAGGTAGTGTTGGATGAGGAGAGGAAGAGAGCTTCATGGGGGGTCCTTTGGAGCACTGGGTACACCACATAATCTCAGAGTTGGTTTCTTCAAAGGAAATACTTCTCAGGGGTGTTGTGACTTGAGAAATAGCATCAATGAGCTGACCAGAACAGCATCTGGGACAAAAGCAGTCTTCTCAACATGGCTTGCTGTCATAACTAGTGTGACAGGGTATAAGATTATTGAGTGCAAGGCTGACCCTTGCCCATCCCCCAACCCTGCTCTAGATGAAGAGACCACCTTCTGGGGCTGCTCACTGGTGGGCTTCTATGGGTGTGAAACACTCTTGGGGGTGAGGTGAAAGATGAGGTTACAGAATTGCAAATAGGTGAAGGGCAATGAGGGGTACAAACTTCCAGTTATAAAAAAAGTCACGGGGATGACAGCACTGTAGGGTGCCAGGCGATGACTGCCCTAATCGTGGTGAGCACGGAATAATGCAGAGAAGTGTCGCATCATGGCATGGTACACTGGAAATTAATATAACATTGCATGTCAACTATACTTCAATTAAAATAAAAGCTAGGTGATAGGAAATACCAGGGGTAGAGGAGAGGCCAAGTAGACCCAACAGGGCGTTGAGTGAGAGAGGAGATGAGGTGAGAGAAAAATGCCTCCTGGGGCTGAAAGAGGACAGGGTCAAGAGGGTAGAAGGGACTGAGAGGCTCTGGAACAGTGGGGTGAGGGACTGGGGGGAACAGAGGGGGGGATATACACTTGCAACTGGAGTCTTTGAATTAGACCCTTCCCCCTTCATTTTTGAGAAATAAAGAATCCTCTGCCTCTTTATGACATCATAGAAAGACTGAACCACAAGGGTTTGGCATTCTAAAGGCTCACATTACACACGTATAATCAGAATGCATTGTGGTGACAGAGGTATTTACAAAGTCCTATGGGGCTCAAGGCAGGAGCAATTCTTTCTCATGAATGGGTCAGAGACAAGGAAGCATTTGGCCTGTTTGAGGGCTGGCTTTGATTCTTCCTGCACGAATGGTCTTGGTAAAATCACTTCACCTCACTGAGCCTAGACTTCCTCATCTATAAATGAAAGATGATTTAAAAAATACCCTCTTTGAAGGCTTTGCACAAGGATCAAAGGAGATAATTGAATGTGTACTATAAAGTGAAGAGGCAGTTGAGGGTTTTAATTGAGAGCATGGGTTATGAGGCTAGACACACGTGATTTGAATTTGGACTCCCCGTGCCTTGGACAAGCCGTGGGATATCAGTGGGACCCGGTGGTCAGTGCGTGGAGAGTGCTCGCAGAATGCCTGTCACAGGATACATGCTCGGGCTTTGCTACATTCTCTCCGCAAATCTTAAAGCACTGGGCAAAAAGCTATTATAATTTTGTAATTCCAGCGAAGCCCTAACAACACCAAACTGTAGAGGGGAAAATGCGCAAGGGGAGGTGGTGAGGTACCATATTGGTTTCCTTTTGCTGCAGTAACAAATCACGAGGAACAACATAAATTTCTCGCTTACAGTTCTGGAGGTTAGAAGTCTGAAATCCATCGCACTGCGCTCACATCAAGCAGGGCTGGCTCCTTCTGGAAATTCAAGGGGAGAATGCTTCCTTGCCTTTTTCTGCTGCTTGAGTCTGACTCCATTCCTGGGGTCATAGCCCCCTTCAGCCATCTTCAACGATGGCAGCCGAGCATCTTCTCTCCCCTCTGGCCTTGACTTCCGTGCTTGAATCTCCTCTGACCCTGACGCTGCTGCCTCCCTCCCATAAGGACACTTGTGATGACATTGGGCCCACCTGCCTAACTCAGGCCACTCATCTCAAGATCCTTAACGTAATGAAACTTGAAAATTGAGAAAGCTCATTTCAGATAGTGAGTTAACGAAGAGTTCGAAAACACAATGATGGCGAGTGGCAAAAGGACAGATCCTGGCAGGAGCCCAGTCCCGTGACCCCCAACAGCTGAGGCAGCCTAATCGCCTCCTGCCTCGTTCACTCACCTGTCTGTGTGGCTCTCAATTCCCATTCTCACGGCAGTGTGTCTGTCCTTGCCCCCTCTCTCCCCTCTGCCTCTCCTTCCTCTCTGTGTCCGGAAGCAGCATGAAACCTGCTGTCAGGTGGACTTGAGTTTTGAATTTTGGCTCAATCACTCTCCAACTTCACGAACCACGTCCAATCACTTAACCTCTCTGAGCCTGAAATGCCTTAGGTATGGGAACAGGTGTAATGTCAGTGGAGGCGGGTGGGTTGCAAAACATAACATGAGATCACTTTTTGAATACCAGACTCAAATCAAGGCTAGTGATCCTTTCCTCCTCTTCCTCTCGTCTTTTTGGGTCCAGCCAACCTTCTTGGCACCTCTGTAGTCCCTTTTACATCTACTGTCTCATTTCTTTCTCACCACGACCTTTTTAGACAGACTTATTTAAATATTTCCTTTTGATGGTGAAGACAAATCAGTTTCTTAGTCCACTTACAACACTCCTGACAGCCAGGATATGGGGATTTCCCCCACGCCAAGCAATTCTCCAACTCTCTGATATCAACGGGGTGTCTTATAAATTCTGGCACTAACTACTCAAAGCTGGGGCACACCCCACAAGTCAAGAACCCAGTTTCACAGGACTGCCCCTCCTCAGATGCCAGACATAAGGATTGAGTCTCCAAGGATCCCCACGCTTCTGTCCTGCTTGGCTACAAAGGGGGGGGGGGGTCCCATGATCCCTTCCTCCGTTTTGATAATTTGCTGCAACAGCACACAGAACTCAGGGACCCACTTAGTGTTTATTATTTTATTATAAAAGATCTGACAAAGGATACAGATGAATAGCCGGATGAAGAGGGATATAGGGCCTCGAGCGCAGGAGCTGGTCCCTGTGGGATTGGCGTGCGTCACCCTCCCAGCATGTGAATGTGTTCACAACTCAAAAGCCCTCCCCATTCCATAGCGTAGGGGTTTTTATGGAGGCTTCCTCCCATAGGCAAACCTGATTATTCATTCACTCTCCGACCTCTCTCCTCAGCCTGGAGGGGAGAAGGGGGGCTGTAAATTCCAAGCTTCTACTCATAGTCTGGCCTTTCCGGTGTTTGTCTTGAAGCTACTCAGGAGCCCACCAAGGGTCACCTCATTACATCAAAACATGCTCTTATCACCCAGGACATTTCAAGGGGTGTAAGAGCTCTGTGTCAAGAACCAGGGGCAGAGACCAAATATATATTTCTTATGTCGTCAGAGATTGGCACGGTGAGATCCAGAGAGCTCAGGTAATTTGCCAGCTCTCGGTGGTGGGAGGTGGCCAAGCTGTGACCCTGGCTGGAGTCTTTGGACTCCACGTCTGTCTTTGGCAATAGAACCATGGTGAACATCTCATTGTTGCTAGTTAAGGCTTTAATTTCTTGCTACTTATTTTCAAAGGTAGAACACTCAGAACACCTGTTTAATTTTTTTCTTATAAAGCAACCACAAAAGCCTTCTGTGGTGGAGGTTTTAACTTCGTGGGTGGCCCCTGATTGTGTCCTGAGGGTCCACAGCCATCCCCCAAGAGCTGCCCCACTCCAGCTACGCACAGTGTGGCGGGCCACGCAAAGATCTGCTCTTTCCATTCAGAGGCGCTGGCAGGTGGCTAGCCCGCAGTGCTGCTCTTCTGCTCGTGGCAGATCATTTCTGCCGGGCTGGTCACGTGAGGGGAAGCGGATGACTGGAGAGCACAAAAGCCGTCCTTAGCAGGAGTGGGAGGAGGTTGCGCTGCATCCCCGCGGGGGGCCACGCGCAGCACGGACACCCTGAGTGCTCGCCAGGACTCACGAGGGGCAGCGGGCAGGTGGCTGCCGGGCTATGCCCCACATATGTGAGCACAGAAACGAGTGCCCTCTCTGGACAGGGGCGACCTTGGCCAGAGGAGGTCTCTTTGAGCCAATTAGAAAAAAAGTACCCTTTTCTTTGCACGGAGTCCCAAGCCAAGACGGAACAACTGGTAGCATTGCAATCCCCACCTATCCCCTGGCCTAGGCCGTATAGCCCAATGGGTCAATCCTAATTTCTGGAATTGGCCTGTTACTCCCACTTACTGCTGTGTAACCTTAGACAACTGACTTCACATCTCTGTGTCTTGGGTTCGTTACCTATAAATCAGGGAGAATAACTATACCTATTTCAAAGGTTCTCATGAGGATGCAATGATTGAACACACATAAAAGTTAAAATAGTTCCTAATCAGGGGCACCTGGGTGGCTCAGCCAGTGGGGAGTCTGACTTCAGCTGGGGTCATGATCTCGGGGGTCCTGGGATCCTGATTCAGGCTCCCAGCTCAGTGGGGAGTCTGCTTCTCCCTCTCCCTCTGCCCCTCCCCCACATTCATACACTCTCTTTCTCTCTCTCTCTCAAATAAATAAATTAAATCTTTAAAAAAAACAGGTCCTAATCAAAGTAAGCGCCCTATGACTGTGAGTAACCATTATGACTAGAGCAGCAAAGCCAGTTTCTGGAAGAAAAGTTCCCTATTCTCTCTCCCCTTCCAATCCCAGGCCCCAGGTGTCTTTTTACCCTCCTTTTCCTCTGCCATTCTAGAACTATCCTGATACCTCACCCTCCCTAACCCCCTGATGACACGAGTGAATTCATCCGAGGACTAAGCTTACATGCACACATGCTTCAAGACCTGTTTGATTAGGGACTTAATCTGTCCTGCTTAGTGTGTTTGTTAAGAGCTGAGCTGTTGAAACAAAGAAACCTAACCTTGGAGTGGTTTAAAGAAGACAGAAGTTTACAGTTTAGAATTGCCACCAGTCACTTTTGGAACAGGTAAGTAGACCATCTGCCCTCAGACTGTTTTTCCCATAAGGTACACTGTGCCCCCTCCAGTCAAGGGAGCCATTAACAAGCCACTTTGTCCTGCATTGGAAATGGGGCTCATTCGCATGGTCTCTGAGCCTGAGATAGTATTTAGACCCCGTCGGGCTCTATGCCTGTAGAGCCGGTAGACTGTTCTCATTGGTTTATCATACAGCCAACGTGTGCTCCTGGCTGCTGGCTCACTTTCTTTCCCCCTTCCTCTTAACCACCCATGTCCTCTTCAAGCAATCCACCATTCCCATGTTCATCTTGCAGTGGTTTGATCAAGGTGGCTACAGTCAGGAAAAGACTATTTTTACCCTGAGACCTGATTTGGTAGCTCTCGACACGATGTTCTTTTCTGGGTATTAGAGTTGACAATGAATGTTCCCACGGTAGAAGGTGGCAGTGAAGAGGACGTCCATAATCACGATTGGTGATTATTATTAGCTGTCGATGGGACTGGCAAAACGAACTCATTACCCAGAAGAAGTGGCATAAATGTCAGTGGCACACACAAAAAGTGTAATATGCATACAGACAAAGCAGCGACTTCGCATTTGTAAAGAGTCTTTATTTTGCCATCGGTTCTTTAATTTTTCACTCAGAAATCTCTGAAACATGCGCATTTGTGCTGGGAGAGTTGGCGATGCGGTTGTGTCCCCCCCCCCCCCCCCCCAGCCCGAGCACCTGGAGGCCTGAGTGCCTGCCCTAGCTTCTCAGGGGCTCACCAGCAGCCGCATGAGGCAGAGATGGACCCGGCTCCCCACTCCACAGCTGTCTCTCCCCTCCAGGCGCAGTGTGACTCAGTGTGTCCCTTGTCAGTTTGGATCTGTCTTTGGGGACACGCTCTTCCAGAAACAGATAAGGCAAAACAATACCGAATGCTTCGTTATTCTAGAAGTAAGAGGAAATAACGTACTCACTTGCACTTTACTTTTGCATTCATTCATTTATTCACTAAATTTTTTTTAGGTTTTATTTATTTATTTGAGAGAGAGAGAGTACGCAAGCACAGGAGCAGGGGGGAGGGACAGATGGAGAAGCAGACTCACTGCTGAGCACGGAGCCTGACTTGGGGCCTGATCCCTGGACCCTGGGATCATGACCTGAGCAAAAAGCAGACGCTTAACCAACTGAGCCACCCAGTAAGAAACCCTTACTTACTAGATGACCTCAGGAAATATTGTCTACTCACTCTGTCTTAGTCAGTGTATTTGCCAGGATAAAGGGCAAGGAGCTATAACAAAGAAATAAAGAAATGCGGTGGCTTAGGAATGAAAGAAGTCTCTTTCCAGTCAGTCCAGGTTGGCAGGACAGCCCAGCGCCAGAGGATTGCTCAGGATCTTGTTCCGTCTCTGTGCCACACTCTGCCCCCGGGATGTGTGTAGTTCGTCTTCCTTCTTAGAGGATGTCTCACTGTCCCTTTCCACAAACAGGAACCTGTTTTGATGGAGTGTTGACAGCTCACTGTGATAAACTGTAACCATGTTGAAATTAAGAGATGTCATAAAAATGTTTATATGAATTTGTTATTACATATGTTGTTTTTGAGAAAAGTTTAAAACACAAAGGAAAGCATGTTTATCCCTGAAAGCAAGCAGAATAAACAAGCTGTCTGCATCAGAGAGAGCACCAATGAAGGCACCGGTATCTCAGGTGACGCTCCTGTAATTCCCCATCCCCTAGTGATCCCATTTTGCATAAGAGCCCTGCCTTCCCTGCTGCCACTGAATACTGGGCCTCTATCTCTTGCACCTCTTGGGAGAACACTGAACTGGATTTTGCAGACAGTGGCACTCGGTTTGGAGGAGATTCTGATCGCCTTCTGTAGACAACAGAAAGAAATCTTGGTAGCTAGCAGAGGTCAGTGACATACTGCCTGGGAGGGAGCTGGGAAGGAGGAAGAGAAAGACTGACCAGACTTTTAAGGTTGTGTGTGCCTGTCACCACCACCCCCACCAACTCTCTCTTAGCCTGCCTAGAGAAAGGTAATAAATGTAAATGTTGCGTTAAGTGTGTGTGTGTGTGTGTGTGTGTGTGTGTGTGTGTGTGTGAGATTGGTAGCTTTTTTTGATATTGACTACCCTTTGACATGAACTTCTGGGTTTTATTTTAGGAAGGGGCATCCTTTTCTAAGTTAGTATTCAGAATAAAAGCAGCCCTTTTCTGTTTGGCCAAAGATAAGTCGAGAGAAGAGCCAACTTCCAGGAAGGGGAAAAGAAATAGTTCAAGACAGCAACTTCCTCTGAACCAAAGAGGTGGATGTAGCACACTCTCCCCGCGTTGGTGACAACCTGATCCCATAGCCATACCCAGCTGCAAGGCATGCTGGGAAATGGGGTGTCCAGTCCTGGGCCAGAGCTCAAGCTTCATTACGTGAGAGAAAGTGAGCAAAGGGTTGGTGGAGAAATTCCTCAGTGTAGCATGGATTTTTAGTGCTGAACCAAAATCCTTTCTCATTTTCTCCCACCCTTTACCAGAGTTGTAGTTATATCTTAAAATTTCCATGAAGCAAAAAATAAAATAAAATAAAATAAAATTTCCATTCAGCACAGGGAGCCTATACACGCAGAGCAGAATCTCCGAGCTTCCCCCTTCCCTCCAAGGAGGTGATTGCCCTGTCACTACAGAGCAAGCCCAGTCCTGCTGTTACTTCTTTTCTTCCTTGGCACGTGGTTCTTCGTACCCATGAATCAACACTGTTGCTATGGGTTTCAAATGTGCTAGTTGGCCCCAAGCACAGCCTATTCTCGGGCATGTTGAAAATGAGCCCACCATCAGGAAATCATCAATTCTAGCACACATATCACTCAGATCCTACAGGGCTTTGGACACCGCTATGGTCCACTGGGACAGAGTTATACCAAGGTCATAATGATGACAGCTACGACAGATCAACGCCAACTATGATCAGAGCTTTGGCCTTGGTGCTCTACACACATTTTCTTTAATCTCTTAAACTATGTTTCTAGCAGTTTCTGGGATCACTTCCCCAAATCCTTGTTCCCTACCCTGGAAGGAATCCAAATGATAACAGTCATCTTAGATTAATCATTACTGATGCCCCTGGGGCTGAGGAGTGCCCTATGTAACTCGTGAATGCCCAACATTACAGAAAATTGGGCTCTGCTGGTAAAGTAAAGTGTTCTGGGATCTAATTTCAACATGCGTCGGAGGACTTCTCCCCCTCACACCATCAAGCAATTCTCAGACACCAGCTGGATGTCCTACAATTCAACTCAATTCTGACACTGTCTCCCCGAAGACAGCCTCAGACTCCACAGGTGAAGGGCTCGGTCCTACCAGACGGTCACCACCCTCTCACCCTTGCCCCCTTCAGAATTCAGTCACAAGCCCAAGCCCAGGGTGCCACCCAAGCTTCTAAGCCACCGGCTGTAGATTAGAGGTTCCAACAACCCCTCCTTGCATTCCATTAATTTGCGAGAGTGGCTCACGTAGCTCAGAGAAAACTTTACTTACTAGATGACCAGCTTATTAGAAAGGAATGTAACTCAGGAGTAGCCAGATGAAAGAGATGCAGGGGGCGGGGTGTGTGGGAAAGGGCGTGGGGCTTCGCGGTCTTCTCCAGGCGCGCTACTCTCCCCGCGTATCTACGCGGTCACCAGCCTAGAAGCTCTTCAGACACTGTCCTTTGGGTTTTTATGGTGGTTTCATTACATAGTAGGCACGATTGATTCAGTCATTGACCATTGGCAACGAATTCGGTTTCAGGCCCCTCTCCCCTCCCGGGAAATCAGGAGGTGGGCCTGAGATGTCCGGCCGCTAATTCTTGGTTGGTTTTGCTGGCAATTAGAGCCCATCCTTAGGTGCATTTCAAAAGTCCCCTCTTAACATAAACTCAGTTGCGGTGGAACGAGGCTTGTTATGAATAACAAGACACCCATTTCACCTTAATGGATCTGGAGTTTTTCAGGACCTGAGGACAAGGCAACAAATATGACTAAAGATGTTCCCTTTGCTCTTACACTGAGGAGATTCAAAGGGTTTTGGGAGGTGTGAGCCAGGAACTGTGGATGAAGGCCAAATACATGTATTAATTATGAATCATAATATCGCCCCAGGAATCAAGGGAATAATTATTGGGTAGGCAACTAGCAGTTGCCCAAGATGACTTCAGCCAAGTTATCTTTCTATAACCGGGTTAACGAGTAGCTAGCTGTTCCCACATTCTTGAATATGGCTTTTCCACATTTTACAATTGTCTGGGGAAAAAGTTGGTGCTTCTGTCAGGCAGAGACTGATTTCCACAACATTTGGATCAATATCTCTCTTCCTAATCTTCCATGCTAGAAAATGCCTCTTCAAGATTTGATCTCTGGGAGTATGAGAGATGGAAGTCACTCCTGTAGCTTTTTCTCAGAGTTGTTTGTTTGTTTGTTTTGCTAGACTCCTGGAAGTGGTCATCCAAGTACAGGCCATGTCAAAGGATCACTTCCTTTTCAGTCATACCCTTCTGATTCTGAAGTTAAATGGCTTTCCTCAGGCTTGTCTGAGGAACTGGCTCACTTTCCAGACAGCAGCTAGACTCACCACATCCTCTAATGCGAGTACCTTCCTTCTGTTAGATAGATCCTTAAAGGAAAAAATAGTAATGTGTGAACATAATGTGATGTCGACATAGGAAACACGTTAGGGTTGGAAGCCGATGGCCAAGAAAGAATTCTTGAGACATCTTTGGTGCAAACAGGTGGTTTTATTAAATCATGGGGACAGGACCCATGGGCAGAAAGAGCTGCACTGGGTCATAAGGAGTGGCCCATGATATACTTTCAGGTTGGGACAGGGTTGGGGAGAGCGTAAGCCTCTAAGCAATTTTGGAAGTAAGGTTTCCAGGACCTTGAGGGGGCTAGCCATTGTTGGGAAAAGGTCATTTAATACTGTCTAATAAAACCTTAGTCATGAGACCCTTCAGATGTATATCGGTGGGCCATATGCTTGGGGGATGATTGCCAACCTGTATCTTGGGAGGTAGAGATAAAGGAAGTTTCCAAAGGAGTCTTTATATGTTACAGTAGACTCACAGGATCCTGGGGGGTCGGGCTGAGAGTGCCTTTTGCCCTTAGCAAAGTATTAACATTGAAGCCACTGAGTCCCTGGAGGAGCGTCACTCTGCCTGTTTCAAGGGCTTGTCAATGGGCTGTAAGTAGTAGGATATTTAATCATTTTTCCTTTGCCTTTGTTACCCACATCAGTGTAATTGATTTTTTTTTTTTTGAAAAGAGCATGCTGTAATTTATGCATTTAAATTCCTCTTCAAAGCCTCTCTTGGGCCTACCAGCTGGGAAGTTTGCTTCTAGCAACATCTGCAGAGCCCAGCTTACATCCTCTTCCGTGGACACAGACCTTCGTCCCTTCAGGGTGGACTGGATTTCTGAGGACTGCTAACTATCACTGAGGGTCGCCAGCAGTAAATAAAGCAGTTAAGCAAGTGCAGGACTGCCCTTCAGGCCGAACACGAAATGTGATGTTACACGGTGATGTTTATTCTCTGAAACAAACTGGTTCTGATAACAATTCTTTTAAATGCGGTTCAAAAATGTTTTAGGTAACGCTAGCATCATTTGAAAAACGTTTTAAGTGAAGCTTTTTCGATGGTCCATTGCTCCCTTGAAAGTGTAAGTTTGAATTCCTTCTGGAGGAAATCACTCTCCAAGAAACCTTTCTTTAAGTCGGTTTTCCCATCTGTAAAGGTAACTTCTTCCTCCACCCCTCCAGGATCTAATGAAGGCATTGCATCTGGTGGTTACGTTTCTTTATTCTTTTTTATGCTGAATGAATTGCATGTTTTATTTATTGGTTTATTTGTAAGCATTGCCCTTTGAAGAGACCAGGCCAGCTGTCTTGTAGAATGTTCCACTGTCTGGATTTTCCTTATGGTGTCATTCACCTTGTTCCTTCGTCCAGGTATTTCCTGACAGCTGGAAGCTTGACAAGATTCGGCTTACACATTTCTGGCAAGAATACTGCACTGGTGACCCTGAGTACTTCACCATTGTATTTTACCAGGTGTCACACAATATCAGGGTGTCCTACTGTGACTGACACTCAATGTGTTAAGGTGCCAACTGCTAGAACTTTCCACTGAAATGCTCTTTTCTCCCTGTTGCAATTAGAAAGCAGTGGCGGGATAACTGAGCACCATGCACATATGCTTGTCTGCAGCAATGTTCACGGAATGGTTTAGTCCTTCAACACAACAACCTTGTCCAGCCAGCATGCTTGACAGCAACTCCTGAGGACTTCATAGCACTATTTTTAAGTACCTTCAACGAGCTCTTTTGTATTTCTTATGAATCCTATTTACAAATGTTCATTTGGCTGTTCTTCAAAAACAGCATCTTGCTCAATGCTGATAGAGAAGTTCTGCAAATATGTGTAAACATTTCCTGTTGGGGACAGCTGGAAACATTTACCCTGAAACATCTCCACTGGGTAGTGGAGGAATCAGCTTTGCTATGAAAACCTTCTTTACTTCCCACCAGCACCCAGGGTTTTCAGAGTGATTCACGAGATAGATAGGCTTTCCACTGGCAAGGACTCCACTCTGTTCTCCCCATACAGGGGGTTTCAATCCTGATTATACATCTGAGTCATTGGGAGAGTTTAAACTATCCTGGTCCTACTCCAGACCATTTGGATCTGCATCTATGAGGGTGAGATCAAGCATCAATATACCCTAAGGCTTTCTAGATGATTCTATTGGGCAACCAGGTGGGAACCACTGAAAAAGAAGTTCCTTCTAAAAGGAAAAGTGACATTTAACATCAAGATGCTATATACCTTTCTCCAGAATCCTGGTTGCCCAACTCGGGCTGCACGTTAGAATCACCTGGGGGAGATTTTCTAACTCCCGATGGCCAGGTTACACACTAACTGTATCCATTAAATGGGAATGTCTGGGCACGGCACCAGGCATCAGCATATTTTAAAGATGCCGGGCAAGTGCAAAGCACGGCTGAGTTTGGGAATGACCATGCCGAAGAGGTCGCTGTGGTTTACGTGAAAGAACACGAACTCAGGAATCAAACAGCTCTGCTGCTCGCTACCTGTATTAATTTCTTAGCGTAAATCGTCTTTGAGGAGAAGAGGGATAACAATGCTCTCTCACCGTTTTGTTGTCTGGATCCAAAGAGAATAGCTATGCTAACACATGAAAGTCAGTACCCATCCTGCCCCTTGCACTAGTCTCCTATCGCTGCTGTACCAACTTACCACAAACCAGTGGCTTAGAGCAACCCAAGTTTACTATCTTACTGTTCTGTTGGCCAGAAATCCGACATGGGTCTCAGTGGGCGAAAGCTGAGATATTGGCAGGGCCACAGTCCTTTCTGGAGGCTCTAGGGAAGGATCTGCATGCTTTCTGTTTCCAGCTTCTAGAAGCCACCTGCGTTCTGCATTTATGTCTCCCTTCCATCTTCACAGCCAGGGATGGCCGGTAATCCTTTTCACATTCTATCACTCGGACTCTTCTACCTCCCTCTTCCACATTTAAGGACCATCCAGAGACACCTGGGTGGCTCAGTCGGTTAAGCATCTGCCTTTGGCTCAGCTCATGATCCCAAGATCCTGGGATTGAGCCCTGCATTGGGCTCCCTGCTCAGCGGGGAGTCTGTTTCTCCTTCTCACCTCCCACCCCCACCCGTTCATGCTCGTTCACAGGCTCTCTCTCTCTCGAATAAATAAATAAAATCTTAAAAAAAAAGGACCGTCCAGATGATCCAACATAATCTCACTGTTGTAAAATAGCTGATTAATAACCTTAATTCCCCTTTGCCATGTCATGTAACATATTCACGGGTGTTGGGCATCTTGGGGAGGTTATTATTTCATCTACCACACCCTCAATACCTTTCCCTTTGATCAGGATACAAAGCATAATTGTAGGTTCATGTCGACTGAGGTCCTATAAACACACGAGAGTCTTGTTAATGTTCCATGGACATGACCAACTAAACGAGACCTATTGCAGGTCTTGTTTTGTTATTTGTCCTACTAACAGACCCCTTCCCTGTTGCTCTGTCTCGGGGCCAGGCTTAGGCACCTGTGTTTGTATCACGTGATCCTGCAGCGTAGCCAACACAGAGTGGACCACGGGGGGCCACTGACCCATGGGGGACCAATGAAAGAGCTTGCCAGCACCTCATTAGAATTCTCCTTAAGAACGTGAGGGGGAGAGACACAGATAACTGTCATTAGTGGTTGCCACACTCTGGAATCAAAAGGGGTTGTAGAGATGGAACTGACATTGCCCATATGCTGATGCAATGCTAGTCAGGGCTGGAAAGGAGCGAGAGCCAGCCGAGCTCCTGCAGAGAGGAAGACGGTCTGCAGAGATGACAGCCGAGCTCATTTACGGAGAGAAGCTGGGATGCAAGACTTCCCCCACAGCTTAGGCTGTATTTTGGAAAATAGTATTTTGAACAAGTATTAAGAACCAGAACTTGTGACAGGGGAGAGAATTAAAGAGGCTGATTATGAGTTCTGAAGATTGTTTACAAAGTCTTAGCAGCTTTCTCTTACTCGTGTAACAGGGAAAATGGAGAAAAGAAAGTGAAAAATAATCGTAAAATCTCATCATCCTACATGTTTCTGATCTTCCATCTTTTATAAACAACAACATAGAAAGTGCTACGGGGGAGGCAATGTATTATTTGGAAGTGTTTTAGGCTAAAATGAGCAGCGAGTAGCAAAACCAGTTAACGGCAGCTAAACTCCAAGGACATTTAATTTTATTTAACAAGTCCGGAGGTGATACGAGGGTTTGTTCTGAAGCTCTATGATGTCATCAAGGATCCCTGCCCCCCTGCCCCCGCTTTCTCTGAAGAAAGACATTCCCAGCTATTGGCTTCTCATTCTTGTTCTGATGACCTCATGGTCACAAGATCGCTGTCGCGGCTCTAGGTGTTTTGGCTTCACATCAGCTTTCCAAGGTAGAATGAAGGTGGAAGTAGTGCATAGAGACTATATTCTCCTGAGGTTCTGTCATTTTATCTGAGATAGGGACTACAGACCCTGCCAACATCCCCCTACATCTCTTTGGCCAGAACAGGCTCACTTGCTCACCTCTAACCCAACGCTATCAAAGCGGAATGGGACAACATGATGACTTAGACCACATACAGTGAATCGCCTGTGACAGGAATAGATGCCTCCCTCCCTCCCTGTGATGAGTGGATTTCCACCTGTTGAAGTTCTGTTAGCAGAGAAGAAGTGGGGTGATGGCTATTGGGTTGCCAATAAGCTCTTGGCAACAAACAAGCAATGAAATGGCTGGAAGGAGGAAGAAGAGGAGAAATAGAAATTAGGAAACCACAGACTTCTTAGTTTTGCAAGAAAAGAGCTGTAGCTATGCCTATTACAGCAGCTCTGGCTAAGGCTGCTGAAACCACATCAGAAATGCATTTATCCTGTCTGCTGAAGGAAGCTTCCACGTTCTAGGTTAAAGGCCTTGCTTGGGATTTGCTCTCCGCTATTGACCTTCAGACGCTATTTGAGAAACTGCTGTCATTGGCTATGGGAAGGGTCACATAACACCATAAGTTCGAAGTATCAGACAGATTTTGGGACTCCTCTCTCTCCCTCCCACCTTGCCACAAGTAATTAAAAATAAACACAAAGTCCAACCCATACCTACCAACCCGTAACTGCCATGACTAGCACCCATTTCAGTGTTTCCAAAAATAACAATATCAAAGGGTGCCTGGGGGGCTCAGTCGGTTGAGTGTTCAACTCTTGATTCTGACTCAGGTTCTGATCTCAGGGAGGTAGATTGAGCCCCGGTCTGGCTCCACGCTCAGCAGGGAGTCTGCTTGAGATTCTCCCTCTCTTCTCCCTTTGGCCCCTCCCCCCAACGCATGCATGTTCTCTCTCTCAAATAAGTAAATAAATCTTTGAGAATATAACCATATCAACTTTCTCCAAAATCATTTTTTGGTAGTTGCAAATTTTCAGATGCCCATAAATATGCACGTATTCTCTCTTTTAGGTAAAACACCACTGCTCGTGGGAATTCTCTAGTCTTGCATGTCATCACTGGAACCCAAGATAATATATAAAAAAAAATTGTTTATCACCTCAGTGCTTTGAGAGTTAATTGAGACCATCCAAGGGTAACATCCCCAAGGTGTAGCTGTAAGCAACTTCAGTAACTAAGTCAACATATGTCAAGCACAGAAAGTACTACTTGACATAGACTGAGCTCTACGTAAAGTGTTATAGATCTGAAGATCTGAAAACTCTTTCAGAATGAAAAGAGCCTGCATGATGGACACAAGGATGGTACGTTAATGAGAGAGCAGTGGAGAGAGGGCAAGGGTAAGAGAATGAACACTCTCTGATCATCTTCCCTATTCCAGGTCCAGGAAAGACAATGTACATCCCTGCGTTATGACATGTTAATCATTACCAGAAACCCATGAGATAAGCATTATTACAGCCACTTGACCAGAGAGGAAATTGAAGCTCAGAAAGTTGGAGTGACTTGGGCAAGAGAAATCAGTAAGCAGCAAAGCTAACTCAGCCCTGCCTCAACCGACCCATGCTTTTCTTATGAATACAGGCTACTTTTTTTAATTTAACGGATTCATAGGACAAAATATTTGATATATGGATAAACGCGTTAGGTGTTCATAAAAAAGGGCACCAAATCCACGTAAGCTGGTTGGCTATTGATGTCCCCAGAGGCAAGTATAATACAGCGTTTGCATAACTGTTGTTGATTATGTATGGCCTTGGAGTTAAAAGGTGAAAAATGTGATTCCTGTCCTCAGAGAACTTATAAGCCTGTGGAGAAACCGAAATGCAAACACATTCAAGATGGTAACTGGTATAGTGGTCACACATTCAGAACAGAGGTGGATTACGGAAAAAGAAATCCCTACCTGGAAGGGGGTTGGAGAAAGATTCACGGAGGATATGATTTTGACACAAGATGCTGGCTTAAGGACGAACAGGAGTTTGCCAGGCAGAGAGGACAGTCTGTGAAAAGGAGGGAGGTTGAGGAGAGCTCTGGGAATTGCAAGTAGTTTAGCATTGATGGCTCGTGAAATTTAAAGATAAGAGTGGCAGAAAATGAGTCTCTAGGGGAAAGCAAGTGCCAGATCTTTCTAAAGGTGTTTAAGTTTCATTGTTTTTAGAAGAAAAATAATAATTATGCAACAACTGTGATGTCACCAAGTAAGGGAGGATGTGAAAGCATAGAGATCCAAAGTAACTTTTTAATTATTCACGCCTGCCCAAGATTGGAGAGGACCTAAATGTCCACCAATAGAAGACTTATTAAATACATCTTATATATACATAAATGAAAAACTATGCAACTATTAAAAAAGAATGAGGTAAACCCCCAGTATCCTAAATCAGGTACTCTAGGAAGCCAAGCTAACAATGTGGGGAGGTATAAGCCTGGGAGGGCGAGGGGGAGGCTCGTGTGAAGTAAGCCGAGAGAAGGTTCATTGCCATGCAACGTGTTCGCATGGCGACCGCATCAGTGACTGGAAGAGATACAGCATTTCGACCCGCAGGTGGGTTACAAGCAGGAGCCATCTCAGAGTGGTCTATGCAGGAGAGTAGGAGGACAAGGCAACTGCTTGGCTCCTCCTGTCTCTCATTTCCAATTGGTGGAGCTTTTCACTTCCCAGTTAGGTCCCAACCCTTGGTGGCACCCGGGTCGCTGGGACCTACGCCTTGCTCTATGGTGTTTCGTCCGGGTCCCAAAGTGGAGGGTCTACGAGGTACAGGAGGAACACTGACCAAGAGAGAAAGAGGGAGCCTATTGAGGGAATTTTAAAAGGTACATGAAGATTTTTATCCCGATACATATACCGCCGGGCTATAAAGCCTGGAAATGTAGACATTATTTTATCATGTACTATGTGTGGATAAGCTATCTTTTTACCAAAAATTCCTTATGTTTTCTTATGTAGGCACCTTGTGTTTTGGTATAAAACAAGCTTCAGAAAGTCGTTTAATTGAATAAACAAGGTAGAGCGCAGTATAGACACTGTATGCCAACGCTGGGTAAATAAAGAATATATGTGTTGGGGGGAGCTGGCAAAATAGCTGAAGGAGATTAAAAGGTAGAGACTTTCAGGTCTAAAATAAATAAGTCATGGGGATATAATGTACAGCATAGGGAATATGGTCAATAATATTGTAATAGTGTTGTATGGTGACAGATGGTGACTACACTTATTTGGGTGAACATTTCACAATGTATACAAATGTCGAATCACCAGAGTGTGCACCTGAACCTACCATAATATCGTATGCCAACTATGCTTCAGTTAAAAATAGAAAAGTGTATGTATGCTTATTTCTGCATAGAATTCTTCTGGAAGGAAACCCAAGAAGCCACCGGCAGTTATTTGTCTTTGGGAGGAGGAATCAGGTGGGAGGGGGATTGAGTAAGAGGAAATTCACTTTTCACCATATCTCCTTCTGTGCCTTTCTAAGTTTGCACCCTGTCAGACTCTAATTTATTAATGTGAAAACTTACATTATACCGAGAATATACCATTTTTAATGCTAGTGTCAGGGTGGCCCGTGACATGGGCTACAAAAAATCGTGCCAAGAGTAGAGCCACGAGCAGGACAGAAGTCACTTACTCCCCGAAGCTGCAGAGGGACCTGACATCGAGAGAGACGACACCCCCGAGCTTCTGTTAGGCTGGGCCTTTTGAGGGGTTTCCAGGGTGTGAGAGGGTTGCAGCTTGCCCATGGGGGAGGATGTGTCAGGAGGGGGCCAACTCTTGGCCAGGTACAGCAGGAGGTGACAGTTTCTTGGGGGGCTCTGTCTGGGGCTTGTCCGGGATGTGGGTTGTGGTCCCGCTAGAGAAGACTACGTTTTGTAGTTGTGGTCTATTTTCTGAGCATGAGGGGCGCCATGACCTGGAAAAGGAAAGGGTTAAGGCCAAGCACAGACACCTGTGGGTTTAGTCTATAAGCTTGGCTGGGGAGGGGACCTTTTTTGCTCCTTTCAGTTAGGAAGATCCCACTGGCAGTAGTAAAGAGGATTTTTAAAAAAGATTTTATTTATTTATTTGACAGAGATAGAGACAGCCAGCGAGAGAGGGAACACAGGCAGGGGGAGTGGGAGAGGAAGAAGCAGGCTCCCAGCGGAGGAGCCTGATGTGGGGCTCGATCCCAGTACTCCAGGATCACGCCCTGAGCCCAAGGCAGACGCTTAACGACTGAGCCACCCACGCGCCCCAGTAAAGAGGATTTTTGAAGGAGATCATTGAACACAACAAATATATAGGAGCATCAGGATACCAGGGTGGAAACGGAAGGAAATATGGCAGACCCTGCCTGACAGAGTTTATAACTGAGAGAGGACAGTGAGACAAGTGTAAAGGCAACTCTGTGGGCTCTGGAACGCTAACCAAGTGAAGACAACTCTCTCTGAGTACACAATCCCAGTGCTGAAGAAGTGATTTGGTGGTAAAACCCCTACACGGCAGCGTCAGTCTCTCACGTTTCCTCCCTGTAGTCCCTGTGCTGTACTTTTCATCCCCATGAATTACTTACGTTACAACCGGAAGTTTGTACCTCTTACTCCCCTTCACCTATTTTGCCCATCCCCCAACTCCTCCTCTCTGGCAACCACCAGATTGTTCTCTGTATTGGTGAGTCTGTTTCTGCTTTTGTTGCTGTTGGGTATTTGTTCCTTTGTTTTGTCTTTAAGGTTCCACATAGGAGTGGAATCATAAGGTATGTGTCTTTCTCTGACTTATTTCACTCAGCATCATACTCTCTAGGTCCATCCATGTTGTTGCAAATGGCAAGTTCTCATTCTTTTTTATGGTCATTTGTGTGTGTGTGTGTGAGAGAGAGAGACAGTTGTATAATCATGGTTACATATAATATGTATAATAGATACATTCGTTGCTCATTTTAAAATTAGTGACGTTGAGCTGGAACAGAGGTACACAGACTTTTTCTGTAAGGGGCTGTAATAATTATTTCAGGCTCTGCAGGCTGGACTGTCTCTGTCCCAACTCCTCACAGCAGCCTTGCCGTTACCTACACAAACGAGCAAGGCTGTGGTCCAATAGAACTATTGGAAGCCTTGCAAGTCTATTGAAGGTTGCAAGAGGACTTCGCACGTCATATAATTTTTAGGTGTCATGAAATACTATTCTTTTGATTTTCCCCCGAAGCCTTTAGAAATGCAAAATCTCTTGTCAGCTTGTAGGCTGTCCAAAAATGGGCAGAGGGTCCCATTTTGCCTGGGGGCCGTGGTAGGCTGTCCTCTAAGTTAGCATATTGCTCCCATGTTAAAATTCCACCTCTGTTCACGTAAAACATCGATACCGCTCCGAACCGTAGTGCCGGTGCTGCTGGACCACGAAACCGGCAAGGTTGAGCGGCTGGCCGCTTGACTTGCATTTCATTTTGATTTAACTTGGGCTGTATCCCCCCTACCCCTGCACTCTGACTCTCGCTGTGTCGTGTGCTGATTTGAAATGGAGGCCCGCGCTGCAAAGAAGGTCACAAAAGAAGATTTAATTCCCCTGTGACTGCCCGTTAATTCATTTCTGGACATCAGAAGTGCTTTTATGAGCTCCACACCATATGCCATATGGAATATCATTATGAGCTCCCTAGAGCTTCTGCTATTGCCATCTGTCTGTGACTTCCTGTGTGGTTTCTTTGGCAGAAGGGGACTCATCTTTCAGAAATGCTTCTGTAAAGTAAGTTTTCAAAGTTCAATTCTAAACATCTGCCTCTGGAGTTAGATGTGTATTTTCGAGGCTTCGACATTGGAAGCACATTTATAATGATCTCTATTGTGCAGGCACAGTTGAAAATCAGAAGAGCGTATTGTAGTCCGTCGCCAGGGTAACACCCAGACACCAGAGCTGCCAAGCCTGCGAAATCCTCCACAAGTAAGGCTCTAAAATCTCCCATTCTGAGGACTCTGACTTGTTAGTCACAACCTTGGCATTCTGCCTGAACTAGGCCTATGCTCTCAAACACACCCAGAATTTTCCGTCCTAATGGTAGGATTTATATCTGTCATCGTATTGTTTGTTTTGTTTTTGTGTTCCCCGTATGGACTACAGCACCTGTCACTTCAGGAGTTCAGTGAATTTTTGTTAGCCTGAACTGAGATGTTGAATTACAGCCTGTGAGCTTCTAGATCATTTCTCTCTGCAGTAGCAATGACAGGACCTTCACCCAATGTGACACTGGTGATCAGTGGCAAAGAAAACGAACCGCTTGTCTTCTCTCTCCTTTGTTCTGCATTGGGTGAATTCTTTCACTGCCCACACTGCTGGCCTCCACCCGATCCGGCTGCCCCACATTTGGTGGCAGCCATACAGGGAACATCTGCCATGCTGGGCCAGGACTCTCCCCAGATTCTCCAGAAATTTCCCAGCACTTGCCCTTGGTGGACTGACCTTAGCACTCCTTGGGAACTGATGACCTCCTGCTGAGGTTACTCCTCGGTGGGGATCCAAAGTCCTGGGAGGAGCCAGACCACCCTGCCCCAAAAGGATGAGGATTACCCTTTGGAGGGATCCTCCCCTCCTTCTCCTTTCTCTTTTTAGCCCTCCGGTGGTCTGACCCTGGTACCTCCCAGATAACCGAAGATCTTGGGCCAGGGCCACTGTCCGATGTGGTTGGAAGGTCTGAGTGTGAACAGGACCTCCACCCAATTGCCAAAGATTTGTCATTGGCGAGCTGTCCGGGGGGAATGTAGAGGCTGCTTTAAGGCAACAGGCTTGAGCAATGGAAACCTGAGTAAGGGAAAAGGACCCACAGTGACCACCGGGCTGAAAGCAAACAGGCTCATTAAGCAACCGACCTGGAGATAGGTAGGCCCTGCCTAACCAATGGGCTGCTTACAACCAGGCACAGGTACCAAAAAAGGAAGATTCCGTATGTTCCCATAGCTCCTCACTCCCCCCATAACTACAGCCCCTCACCACCCCTTGTGGCAGAGTCTTTTTCTTCTTTACTGTCTTGCCCTCTGCTCCCTTCCTGTACATTCAATAAACTTCTATCTCCTTAAAAAAAAAAAAAGAATGGTTTGTTATGTTGTTTTGGTGGCTGATTATGAATGTATATAAAGTTCATAATTATTTTGTGAAGATGAATGACAGACTCAGAATAAAGCATTTTCAGATCTTCAGATGAATGAATAGAATAGATCACCCAGGATCACAAAATGTGGTTGGATGAAAGTCTCTTGACCTCTGAGTGAGAAGATCTTGGCTTAAATACCAGCTCTTTACAAGCTCTAAAATATTAAAAACAAACAAACAAACAAACAAAAAACCCCACAAAAGAAACCATTTCCCATTTTGGATCTCTTTTGGTCTCTGAAGTAGAGAATAATCCCTGTCCTCTCTTCTGCCCTGTGACCTAGAAGTGATATAAGAATTGAACAAGATAGTATAAAGGACTAAAATTTACAAATGAAAATTTGCAAATGCAAATATAGGGTTTATTCATTCATATGCACTTTTATGGCCCACTAAGGACAAAGCACGGGGAATACAGATGTGAAAACAAATAATTTTTAAAGGCAAACAAATGAGTGGCACACAGGGAGGTAGCAGGAGGGTCCTTGACTTGAACGGGCTTAAGAATCAGGGGAAGTCATGTTAAACATGCAGATTCCTGTGTGATTCTGGTGTGAAAGATCTGGGCTTGGGGACAGGATTCTATGGATTTAACAAACTCCCCAGGAGATTCTGATGTGGCTGGTCCATGGACCAGGCCTTGAGAATACCAACTTAGGATTTAGCAGGGAAGATAGAAGAAAAAAATCAATAACTAACTTCTTATTAATTTTAGATCCCCAAAATAGGCCTGCAATATTTTGTTAAAATGGTGTTCATGGGTTGTGAGGAAGTGAGAAACAAGTGAGATGATGAGATCGAGGGTACAACAATGGTACAATGGGAGCCTTCTCCTCTTACTTCCCACATTTTCTGTCCTTTCCACCTGTGACTGTAACCCTAGATTTCTCTTAAGAGTTGACATATTTGTTATGATTCATTTGAGTTTTATGTGTTAAAACAACAACAAAACAACAACAACAACAACAACAATAATGTGGCTTACACAAGGTGGGAGTTTATTTTTCTTACTTGAGAGCAAGCTCCAGAGATAAGTGATCCAGGGCTGGGATGGCGGCTCCACAAAGTCACTAGGAATCTGCTAGGTGACTTTTTAGTTCCTCATTCTATCATGCATAGCATGTGGCCCCCTCAACCTCACGGTCCAAGATGGCAACTATAGCACTGTTAGTCATAGCATTTTTCCGGGCAGTGAGACAGAGATCAGAAAGGGCAAAAGGAGAACCAACTGTCTTTTAAGGAGACTTCCTAAAACTTGTCATCCCTTTCTATGTATATCTCATTAGCTAAAGCTGCTGAAATAGACTGGTTATTCCCCAGGTAGCCGCACACCATGATACAAATCAGTGTTTCTATTAGTAAGGAAGAGGGAAGAATGAATACATAATGAGGTGGCAACCAGAAATCTCAGGCTCAGATGGGATCCTGGGGTTCAAGCTTGTTTCACTGGGCCAATAGCAACTCCAGCTATTGTCCGATCTTGAAGCTCACCCAGAGCCGGCAGAGCAGAGAGAATCCAGTGGTGCTGGTGGGCAACCGCTAGTGGACGATAGTTCAGAGGATGCCAGACACAGATTTTCTGAGTTGGTGGCATGTACGTGCCCTCTGCCCTCTGTCTTCTGAAGTTTATTTCCCTGACCATTCCTGCATCGATAAGAGATAGGCTACTGTTTTAAACAGGATCGACATCCCAGATTTAAGACTAAATAGCTCAATGACTTTTGGTAACTTGGCTGTGAAAGGGTTTTATTTTTATTTCTCTAAAATTGGGATAATTTCTGATTTAGCTACCTTCCTCATAGAGTTATTTTGCTCATCAAATGGTACATGTGAAGTGCTTTTACACTTTAGGGTTAGATTCACAAATATATGATTTTGAAAAAAAATCCAAAGGTAGGCTGAAGATTAATGAAAGTAGTTTGAATTATTTAAATTGGGTTCATACACCTCAAACTTTAATTTAAAATTTCCTCTTAGCAGGTGATATGAATAATTAAAACTTCTCATTTAATCCAAAGGAAATTCCTCTTACTGGATTTTTAATAAAATACCCAAACTATGAATATCTCAGCTATTGCCTCCAGTTCTTCGTGATTAATGTAGCTCATTAGCATAACAAAACCTCTCTCCCTCAGAACTGATCGTTTTTTCTTTGAAAGCCTTAGCGTATCTTCTTTATATCAAACTCAGCTATCTTGTTTCTCTTCAATGAGACCCCTTCTTTTTATGTGTACATTTTAGGGGTAGCTGGATAAGAATGGGCAAAACATACAGAACCGCATTGATTGGTTTCATTTCACGTGGATGGTGATTGACCAAAGTCAGCCCTGGGATGCCACCTCTGCTCTCCATTACTCTACTCTACTCTACTCTACTCTACTCTACTCTCCACTCACACCTTCTCTGCTCTCCTCAGACCTCCAATCACCCTTCGCTCTGGGCTCGTTAGCTGGACCTTGCTCTCTAGAATTTAAGCATCTTGCGTAAGTGTAACTTTACGAGGCCGCTCAGGAGCTGAGCAGCCATCGTCTTGTTATTTCTCTTACTGTAGGTCTGACGAGCATGGGCATAGTTCTCAAACGGTCTCAGACAAATTGAAACTCAGGTTCAGGGTGCTGCTGCTTTATTCTTATAGACGTCTCCACTCCAGTGTCAGCGAGCCTCTGGGCTCAGCTCTAAATAAGAGCCCCAACTTGCAGACTAAGGTTAGGGGTGCAACAGCTCTTGCCTTGCCTGTAAACGTCTCTCTCATCCAAGTTGTGCTCATCTCTCAAGGCCCAGCACAAATCTCACCCTCTACAGTAAAGCAGAAAATGATTTTTCTCCTCTGAACCAGGAGACTGATTTAGGGCTCTCCTGTGAGCCCCCACCCTACACCGGTTTGCTTTATGGTGGCTTGTATACGAATCATCTCTCCGATAGACTGTAAGGCAATGAGCAGAGACCATGCCACACAGTCTGTGTCCACAATGTCACTGGGCACAATTGTTAATGCTGAGATGTGATGGGTTTTGAGGGCGAAATCCTGTTGGAAATGTTTAACTGTAAACTTGTAGCATTTCTGCAAGATAAGAAACCAGTCTTCCAACTTTTTCAAGATATAAAAAAAGCCATCTCTATTTTCTTATTGTCTGATACCTTCATGTTTTTAATAATCTTAATATTCCGTGCAAGGAAAAAGAGTAACATTTTTAAAAAATGTTTTATTTTTAAGTCATCTCTACCCCTAACATGGGGATTGAACTCATGACCCCAAGGTCGAGAGTGGCATGCTCCTCCGACTGAGCCAGAGAGCTGCCCCGGTAACATGACAGAAACAAACAAAAGGGCAAACATAGAAGTGAGAAACCTGGACTAACAGAGCTTTTATAAAGTGTTATGACATTTCTCTTAATACTAATTATCAATGAAGTATTTGATAAGCTAGCTAGTTCACACCTTTTTTAAATCACCAGACAATTTATGTTAATATTTAAAGGTGGAGGGATCCATGCAGATTTGGGAGGAAGGTGGGACCACCACTCTTCTCCACCTCCCTCTCCCTTCTGGTCAGAAGGATTCTACCTCTAAGTCTGAGTCCAGTCAAAAATGAGATTTTCTAAGAGTGACAAATAAATAAGATCAGACATCAAAAAAAAAAAAAGAAGAAGAAGAAGAAGAAGAAGAAGAAGAAGGATTCCCCGTGGCCCCTGGAGTGGGTCAGAGCTTTGGCTTCCAATTTGAATGAGCATGGGATTTAACCATGCCCTCTTTGCTTCCAGAGATGTGATCTGTGATAAGTTCTTTGCTCCTCGAAGACTCCTTTTTATCATCTATGTAATGGTACCCATCTGAGAGCATTGTAAGGATCAGAGAACACATGTGGAATGTCGGCACAGAATAAGTATTTAGTAAAGAGTAGCTCCTCCAGCTATCCATTGCTGGGTAACCACACCACATTTTGTCATGTAAAACAACAACCTTCTTATCACGCCTATGGAATCTCCAGGCCAGGAATTCAAAAAGGGCACAACAGAGGATGTGTGCCGCGATGATGTCTTCTCTTCGCTATGATGATGTCTAGGGTCTTAGGTGGAGTGACTGGAACAGTTGGAGGTAAACTGAATGGATGAACCTGGGGTTGGAGGATCTACTTCCAAGATGGCTTCTTTACTCATGGATCTGGTGCCCGGGTTGGGATGGCTGAAGAATGGGCCCAGCTAGGACTGCTGACGGGAGTGCTCACCTACGGCCTCCCCATGTGACCTGGGCTTCCTTAGAGCATGGCAGTCTCAGGATAGTCAAACTTCTTAGTGGCAGCTCAGAGCTCTTAGTATCAGACTGTACCAGTTTTAAATCATGGCCCCAGATTCTTGATAGACCTTCCATTAAGACATTTCTGAGGAAGTCTTTGAAGAAAAAAGATGCATGAATACTAGAAAACCTCCCAGACTCTGCCATTTACTCCCTGAGTAATGCAGTAGTAGGAGAAGTAATAGAATAAATTATCAGGATTTCTGGGGATGGGCAATGTGGTGAATTTAGGATTTAAAGATGTTGGAACTGGGCCCCTAATTATCCTTGGCTCATAGTGATTCTTGAATAGGGCTGTTCCAACACTCCTGCCTCCTCCTATCACAGAGCTTCTGCCTCCCAGGGTAATTTCTGCCGTTGCTGTGGCCACTGGCAGGCTCCACTCTTGCTCTCTGACTCCCTGATCTGCAAGCCTTCTTAGCTTCTGCTCTGACGCCTTCTCTGCCTTCAGTTCATGCTGTCTGTTTTCTTCTGAGGCCACAGTAATGGGAGGCCAGGAAACACAGGGAAGCCGGAGAGGTTTGTGTGCAAATGTGAAGAATGATGATATTAATACAGATGGCTCAGCCTTTACTGTAAGTTAAGCACCAAGTAAAATCATGTATTTGTCTCTTAAAACAAAAATATTTTCTTAATACAAACATATATTTTTTATTTTTATTTTTTAAAGATTTTATTTATTTATTTGACAGAGAGAGAGACAGCCAGTGAGAGAGGGAACACAAACAGGGGGAGTGGGAGAGGAAGAAGCAGGCTCCCAGCAGAGCAGGGAGCCTGATGCGGGGCTCCATCCCAGGACTCTGGGATCATGCCCTGAGCTGAAGGCAGACGCTTAATGACTGAGCCACCCAGGTGCCCCCAAAAATATCTTTTTTAAAAAAAAGATTGTATTTATTTATTTGAGAGAGAGAGAGCACGAGCAGGGGGAGGGGCAGGGGGAGAAGGGGAGGGAGAAGCAGGCTCCCCGCTGAGCAGGGAGCCCGACACCAGTCTCCATCCCAGGACCCCAAGATCATGACCTGAGCCGAAGGCAGAGGCTTAACTGAGGAAGCCACCCAGGTGTCCCCAAAACAAAATATCTTGAAGACACTGCAGACTTTAAAAGCAGAGTGCTATGATTTTGAGTGTCCATACTCCCATACATTTACATGTAACGGTTCTTTAAGAAGAATGTCATTTACGCTATTATTTTTCTTCTTTCTGGCAGGCATCACTGGTTTACATCAATAGCTAGTCAACTCTTAAAGGGCATTCCTGTTGTGGTTTATTAAAAGAGTCAATACCTTCAAAGAGTTAGGTCTTCCCCTCTCTGCCGACTGCCCTCAGTGTGGGCAGAGAATAATGGGAATGTGGACAAGGTCCCAGGCAGTGGACGCTGCTGCCTTCTGGTCACCTCGGCACTCCTGGCGCTGCCTGGCTCATTTTCAGGTGACTTATTGTTGTTTACCCGGAAGTATCAGAAGGCTGAGTGGGTGAGTCTGGACGAACCATCACCACATCTGAGGACGAACTCAGCCCCATGCAGCAGCGCCCATCAGCAGGGGATAATTTGGGGGTAAGGAGCTTAGAATTCCATGGGAACTTTCTCCCTTCACTTTGGTTTTTTTTTGTGTGTTCTCTTGGCACTCATCGATTTTGCCTCTCCGCGTGTGAAGCGCTTGCCCGTTGAGCCTTCTCTTTTTATTTGCGATTTTTATGACAATGATGATGGAGCCTCATAAAATCTCCTGCAATCCTGGAAGCTCGTGGACATCGTCTCTCTGTTCGAGGCTGGGTTTAGGAGCTTCACGTGCATTTTTTTACTTCAGGAGCTGTTTTGGAATTTCTCTGGAAACCACACACTGAGTCAGAAGGAACCCTTTTTAGAACATCTCCCTAAGTTGAATACGGTAGCAGAGCGGATCCCTCCAAGCGGCATGCTGGAGGAAAGAGGTCCGAATGCTGTTCAGCTAAATATGGGGGTTTGTTCTGCTGAGTGGACCGTGAGGCTGAGGACAAAACCTGACACGCTCGGGGATTTTTAGATGCTGTTGTATTGGAGCAGAAGTAGAGGACCGGAGGCAGTGAAAGTAGAGAAGAGACTGACTGGGGAGGACCCAGAAGGAAGAATCTGGAGAGGGAATAGTGAATGGAGAAGCAGGGTTAAGCTTAGCTGCAAAGTGTGATGTAGCCTTCTTAGACTCCCCATAAAATCTAGAAAATTGATATTATAGTTAGATCTTTTGCCAAATAATCTGCGTATTTTAGATCAGTCTTAGACTTACAGACAAGATGTGAAACCAGGACAGAGAGTTGGCATGCCCAGTTTCCCTGTTACATTAGTATAGTGCCTTTGTCACAAGGAATAAGCAACATCAGTATATTATTATTAACTAAAGTCCATGCTTTATTTAGACTTCCTTGTTTTTTTACCTGATGTCCCTAAAAAAAATAATTTTTTTTTTCTGCTCCAGGATCCCATCCCATCCAGGATGCCACGTTTCACTTAATTGTCATGTCTCCTTAGGCTCCTCTTGGCTGTGACAGTTTCTCAGACTTGCCTTGTTTCTGATGCCCTTGAAAGTGTTGAGGTGTACTGGTCAAGTGTTTTGTTAATTCTTCAATTGGGATTCGTCTACTGTTTTTTCATGATTAGATTGGGCTTATGAGTTTTTGAAAGGAAGACTACGAAGGTAATGTGATACTCTCATCATAGCATGACATAGGAACATAGGACCAACATGGCCTGTGCTGTTGAAGTTGACCTTGATTACCTGTTGGTCAGGTCTCCCCACTGTAAAGTTCCTTTCCGAGAAGAGGTCAGTGCGCACAGCCCACACTTAAGGAATGGGGAGTTAAGCCCCACCTCCTCGAGGGCAGACTAGTTATAGAAATTATTTTGAATTCTGCGCAGGAGACTTGTTTCTTCTCCTCATTTATCTATTTATTCGATCATTTATTTACACCACTATGAACTTATGGATATTCATTTTATTCTTTGGATTACACTGCAATATTACTTTATTGATTTTGGTTCTCAAATTGTTCCAGCTTTGACCTTTGGGAGCTCTTTCAGTTGGCTCCTGTGTCCTTTTGACATATCCCTTAATTGTGTGTGTGTGTGTTAGCACTTTCTTACTTTCTGGAACTATTAAGATTCTCCAGGCTCATCTTATTTATTTTCTGTCCAATCCTAGAATCAGCAATTTTTCCAAGGAGTCATGGTTTATTTATTGGAAAATGGTATAAGAAGCCAAGTTCTGGTTTCTAGATGGGCTTGTTGCTCTTGGGGTCATTGTTTCTAGGCCCTCTCCGCTGACAGAACAAGGAGATAGATGTGAACCTTAGCCTGCTTATACACAAATCCATAAATATTTCTATATGTAACCATCTATGTATTAGGCTGAACGTCCATTTATACTGAGGTCTCGAGCCCTGATCATTATCACATGGGTGATTCTAGTCCCCTCCCCTTGCTTACCTGTGGACTCCCAATCTCACACTGAGAAACCAGCCATTTACTGAATTGCTCCATTTCCGTTCACATGGGAAGCGGTATCAGAATTGTTAACCTGTAACTCTGTGGGAAACAACCTTTTCAACTGCAGCGCGGTTTCTTCTACCGCTGCTCTTATAGACTCTGCTCCCATCCAAAGTTACTTAGGTCAGCCTCTCTTTGCCCCCAGACTCTGCAATGAAATTGTTTCCAACACCTGTAGCACGTTAGACTGATCCGTCACCTTCTGCATTCCATCCTAGGACTCGCTTTCCTACAAGATGTTTTAAAAATTTGCATGAATGAAGGTTCCTTCTTCATGCTGTAGAGTTCTGTGGGTTTTGCCAAGGGCCTAGTGTCATGTATCCACCATGAAAGTATCGCTCAGAATAGTTTCACTGTCTTAAAAAAAAAAATCCCATGCTTCACCTATTTTACCCCTTCCTCAGCTCATGAAAACGACCCCTCTTTTTGCCTCTTAAAGTTAGATTTTCGCCAGAACGTACAAAGGGGAAATGCATCACAATGCTGAATGTGGCCTCGAGATGGAAGGGGAGAGGGACGGCGGGCACCCTTGGGAGCCCAAAGACATGTGGACCACTGCCATGGGAATCATGTTCGTGCCCCAAAACCAGAGTTGAACCCCCTCTCATTTTATTCCACATTGATTTAAAAACATTTTATTGAATACCTACTATGTGCTAAGTGCTAAGGAAACAATGAAGAATAAGACAGGTTTCCCGTGCTTACACAACATATACTTTAAGTAGTAAGTTGGAGGGAGGGTAAAGAAAAGTATTTGTTTTTTCACCTAATTAAAATGTATTGAACATCTCCCACCGAAGCTTGATGACTTCTTTTCTGCTTAGGATCATGACAGAAGTTAAGAGATGTTTTATGGAGATAATTATAGATGAACTCAAGATCGGGGACTCCGGATTTGAAAAGCACGGAGCTGGGTGCACCTGCCACCGCGAGGTCCAGGCCAGCCAACAATGCTTGCGGTCTCTACCGTCAGCCCCGCCTCCCTGGCCAGGCTGCTCCAGGGCCCCCACCCCCTGCCCATCTAACCCAAACTCGGGGGTCCTGAAGTCAGTCCTTTACTGCGCAGAATCCCGGGCGGTGCTGGGACTTTCTACGTCACCTATCGATCCCCACACAGAAAGGGAACACATTCCTCTCAACCTCACTCTGCTCCTTGCCTACTGGGGTCCCTCCTGTGCTGTTTCCAGCTGAGGCTCTGGAGACCCCCACAGCCAGTCCTGCCTCCTGGACGCCTGAAGGGCCCGTGGGCGGGAGGGCACACAAGCTGACGCTGTGAGTCGGCCTGGGGTTTTACCCCAAAAGGAAATCTTAACGAAGGACATTTCCATTGCCCGGAGAAAGAGGGCTTTTTCTTTTTTAACGTTTTTTTTTTTTGTTTGTTTGTTTTCTCTTGTCTTGTTTTTTTAATGGACAAAAACCTCAGGGCGGTGCCCAATCCACAGGCTCCAGTTTTAACAACCTCTGCAGTCACTGGCCCTTGCTGAGATTTGTCGGAACTCTCCAGAGATCCCCCTAGGGGGCCTGGCTAGGACACTTGTCCGTTCCCTGCTTCGTGGAACATTGACTGGGTGTAAGCGGGGAGGCTGGGGTGGTACCACCGGGGACCGGGCAGACGCGGCCCCCGGAGCTTGGTCTCTGCGAAGGGCTCACAGGTTGGTTTACGCGCAGCTGCTCGCTCAGGCAGAGCGGGGTGGCAGCACAGAGACGTAGAGACGAGGATGGGGATTGGAAGTCCGGCTCTGCCATTTCTCAGCGGGACTCTGGAAGAGTTAACCTTGCCTCTCCGTGTCTCAGTTTCCTTGCCTGGAAAGTAGGGATCATAAGAGCAGCCTGTCAGGGGGTTTGGGGAAGGACTGAACAAATTTAGTCATGTGAAGCCTGTAGAACACACTTCCTACATGTCTGGTACATAGGAAGTCCTCAAAAAACGTTTGCAGTTGTTATGATGGTCTTTTTCTATGTACCAGATTAAGTACCTTACAGTCATTGTATAATTCAGCGATGACACAAACTTTGAATTTACAGATGGGCAGAGAGAGACTCAGAGAGGTTAGAGAGCTTGCCCAAGGACACAGGAAGTGGCTGAGCCAGCGGGTGAGTCTAGAATCCATGCTCTCAGTTGTCCCATACATGGTGCAGATATCCGTGCTTCATGGAAACGAAAACCCTTCCATGCTAGCATTTCTATCTGAAAGTGTCAGTAGAAGGTTCTTGGGGGTGTCTGGGCGGCGCAGTCAGATAAGTGTCTGACTTCCACTCAGGTCATGATCTCAGGGTCCTAGGAGCACCCCACTCCCCTCCACGGAGCCCGCGGTGCATTGGGCTCCCCGCTCACCAGGAGTCGGCTTGTCCCTCTGCCCCTCTTCCTGGTCGTGGTCTCTCACATAAATAAATAAAATCTTAAAAAAAAAAAAAAAAAAAGAAAGAAAGAAGGTTCTCACACTGGAGAGAAACTTCTCAACTCTGAACAATTTTAAGACACCACTGATTTTATTTATTTATTTGTTTATTTATTTATTTATTATTTATTATTATTAAAAATTTTTTTAACACCACTGATTTTATGAAACCTTCTGGATTGGAATGGTTCCAATGTAAAAATTGAGTGTATATTTATAATTGATAAAATGAGTAAAACAGGGTAATATTATAAAACGTTTTCTGAGTACATTCTATGAGTCAAGCATGGATGTCCTTTCCACACTCTAAAGCATTTAATCATCGTAATAAACCTGTGAGAAAGCTACTGTTATCTTTATTTTCTGAGGAGCAAATAAAGACAAATAGAAGTTAAATAACTTGCTTAGATCCCATAGCCAGTAGCAGGCTCAGAATTCGATCCCAAACTATCTGATTCCAAAACCCATACTTTTAACCACCGTAACCATACGGTCTGAGAGACTCAAGCAGAGAGGTACAGAGTGCCTTGCAGGTGGAAAGAATGGTGTCAACAAAGCCTTAGGGGCCATGATGAGTGCATGATGAGCTAGGAAAAAAGTTTCAGCTTGACTAAAGGGGTAATGGATGAAAATAATGGAAGGATGGGCATCCAGACGTCAAGCCAAGGAATCTAGGTGGATCTAAGAGAAACGTTACGCTTGTAGACGTCAGCTTATAGATACGTGCATGTATAGGTACATATATGTATTGACATGTATTTGTATATATAGGTATCAGCATATGTGTATTGTGCACACATGTGTTTGTATGTATGTATATATGTACACATACATACTTTATGTGTGATGTAAGTATATTTTATATACTATATATTGTATGTGTTTTATAAATATTATATATGTGCTTTATATATTATATATATATATATCCTTCTAACTATAGCAAATTCTTCCCAGAAACTTGGTACATTTCTCAGAGAGACAAGAAAAACACTTTGAAAATTTATATTAATGTATTTAATTCAACAAAGATGTTTGTTTGACAATCAGTATATTACTTTGAGTATTACTCTTGGGGGAAAAGGGGAGGCAATCAATTTTAAATATCTGTTATATTTTCAGTTATTTTTGTGTGGAGATATTATAGGCAAGGTTTTTTATTATCTTCTTTATATTTTTTTGTCTTTTCCAAACCCAACATATATTAGTTTCGCAATCAGAAGAACGATGCTTTGCTGAACATCGAACCTTTATTTAGGCACTTAAACATTCTGTCTTATTTGCAGTACTTTAATGAGGATTTTCAATTACATCATAATAAGTGCCTCACATCCGTTGACATAGCATCTTTCTTCCGGGGAGTGTCAACATCATCTATTTAGACCTCACAGGGATCCTTGGAGATGGTATTTTTGCCTAGCACCGAGAGCTACAGAGAACAGAAGATGGAAAGGCTGGCAGATTTTCATCCTATTTGGAAGATTGAAAAATGTGGCTCTGGGGATCAGCAGTGATTCATCCAGGGCTAAGCAGAGAATACAAGAGCTGGCATGAGTCCCAAGAAGCCCCATGTTCTCGCTGAATAAGCAGATATCTAGACATGGTGTCCAGAATGTCCACATCACTGTAGAGTCATGACACAGAGACAGCCAGTCCACCAATACTGACACATTTCCATGATAACGTGTGACCTTTCACAGGGAAATAGTTGAAACTCAAATGCAAGTGGAAAGAATCACTCAGAAATGTTTTTCTAGCTTCTAATAAATGATGACATTCACTTTTTGGAAAATCCACCAATTTATTTGTTGTTAGAACAGTACAATCAAAGATCTCTGATGTATCTAGGCTGAAATATATTAATAAGTCAGTATCTCTGGGGCGCCTGGGTGGCTCAGATGGTTAAGCGGCTGCCTTTCGCTCAGGTCGTGATCTCCAGGTCCTGAGATTAAGCCCCATGGCGAGCTCCCAGCTCAGCGAGGAGTCTGCTTCTCCCTCTCCCTCTGCCTCTCTTTCTGCTTGTGCTCTCTCTGCTGTCTCTCTCTCAAATGAATAAATAAAATCTTTTTTAAAAAAATTAGTATCTCTAATAGGGATATACTACATTAAAATTTTAGAAGTTTCCTATGATCTTAGCATTTAAAAAATAGATACAAGCTTGATTTCCATTTATAACATAGCTAGGAAACTAAGAATAATTCACTTGAATTTTTGACTATAGTATTTTTCACTTGACGGTAATTATATTTACTGTTACTCTCCAAATTCCTAGGAAACCTTTGTTTTACTGAGTTTAAATAGCTTATATT
Organism: Ursus americanus; assembly: GCF_024610735.1. Lineage (NCBI taxonomy): Eukaryota > Metazoa > Chordata > Mammalia > Carnivora > Ursidae > Ursus > Ursus americanus. The sequence goes on from NC_142134.1 coordinate 53,736,953, forward strand.
AGAATTTATCATGTAAAACTAGAGTAAAAAAACTAAGAATAATTTCCACATTGTGTTAAATATGAGAAGGTAATATTCAAACACAGATCCATCTGATTCTGAATGGATCTCCAGTAATACTAACATTATTTAAAGGTATTTTTCTTATTTTGTAAACCTTCGAGTGGGTCACTGAATTTCCAGAAGATGAAAAGTATAATATGATCATAGCGTATATAGATTTTGGTAGGAGTTTAATTTTACATGTTTTTGGAGCACCTAAAAATATTCTTATCAATAACACTGAAAAGTGCCCACGACCAGTCATTGCGGAGATTTGCCAAGTACAATTTTGAAGCATATGTATTTTTCTTTCTTTTTTTTTTTAAGATTTTATTTATTTATTTGATAGAGAGCGAGGCAGCCAGCGAGAGAGGGAACACAAGCAGGGGGACTGGGAGAGGAAGAAGCAGGCTTCCAGGGGAGGAGCCTGATGTGGGACTCGATCCCAGGACTCTGGGATCATGCCCTGGGCCAAAGGCAGACGCTTAACGATTAAGCCACCCAGGCGCCCCTGGAGCATATGTATTTTTCTGATTCAAGTAGAGTACATTCAGTAGCTCAGCATTTCCCCTTCATTATTGATTGCATTCTCTCTATCAGTGTAACCTTGTTCCCAAGGGCCTCTCAATAACTGGTACTAGAAAGGGGTGGGATTGATGTAGGGTACATGGATAATCCTATCCTACCATTTTTATGTAGTCATAGCCATCGGAACCAGGACCTATTACACAACCAGAGGTATCAAATATCCCCTGGGTAATGTTCTGAATACTACATTTTAAGAATGGGCATTCTTAGAATGAAAAATTGGAGAAAAGAGCATTGGTACCAGGCAGGCATTGTGACATACTGAGCCTACCTACCCTGGAGCCACTTTCACAATCCATGGACAAAACTACTGACCCACGTGGCACAACTACTAATCAAGCCAGCTGTAAGCATCTCGGGGCTGAATAACGATCCTAATTATGCATGGTCACAAGGTGGGCCAAACACAACATTTTGCATATTCCCTTTTTATTCAGTGACCTAGACGTCTTCTTTCGCATTCCAGCATTGGATGGGTGATTGAATGAATTCCGTGTCATACTGGAATCATCCGTTCTTTGCGTCCACATTCCACACACTGAGGGTCTCTTATGACTAGTTTCTTAGATTGTAACTGAAAACTGGTGACTCAAAAGAGTTTTGAGTCTCAAGTATGGATGTGACCTATAGAAAATATCTCTGACCTGGACTAGAGCATTTATTATGAGGCATTCCCCAAGATATAAAGCTTATTTCCTGGTGAAATAAAATGGCTCCCAAGGTTTTAGTGTTGACAGAGAAACATGGCAAGGATAGTTTGTCTTGGAAACTAGAGACACCATGACTGTAAGAGGTCATTCGAGTAATCTTAACCAATGCATCACCATGGTTTCAGATTACGTTCAACACAACGTCACTCCTACCTCAGGATTAAGAAGAAACTTGTGGCAAATGTCAACTCTTTGATTGCACACTACCCAATGTGCTCTAATTTTAATGTTAATCTGTTCGAGTAATCTTGACCATTAAAATCAACACCCCCTACTTCCCTTGGACTTTGCTATGCTAGAGTTGTGGAACACTATTCTTCCCTTATGTAGCTAGCTTGGTCTTCTCCAGCTTCACATCTTGACCTTTCACCATTCTCATCCCAGATGCTATCCCTTCTGAAGTGCATTGTTGGCTTCCATTTTCCCTTAGTTTGTTTTCTTCTTTTTTAAACACTAGGAATTGCTCATTGGGTATGTATATTGAACATTCTGATTCTGTGACCATTACAATAAACAGAGTCAGATGCCAGGTAGAAAATGGCAGCTGTTTGTATCTCCATTCAGGAGGAGCCTCTCTTACCAGCATGAAGAGCAGCCCCAGGCATCACTATAGGATATTTTTACTGCGACACATTTGAATCCTATTGTAGTCCCCTTTCTCATGAGACACTCCTGTACTGGATGAACTGCTTCATCATGATTTTCAGGTAAGGCTTTTCAGAATATGGATGTAGTCACTGCTTTTTGGGTCATGAGTTAAATATATCTTCCTTGATTCCTGGAGGCAGCTCTACCTCCAAGATAGCACCTGAGAAGGCCAAATTTTGGCGCAGGATAACTCTTGACTGTACTATCTTGAAATGTCATTCAGTAATTCATATATTTATTCATTCAGCAAGTATTTATTGAACATTTTCATGTGCCAGTCACCAGTGATACAATGATGAGCAAAAAACTACATCATCTCTCTCCTCAAGGAGCTTGCTCTCTACTCCAATGGGTTGGTCATTAATCAAATAATCATACAAGTAAGTGGAACACTTAAATTGTGCTTAGTGCTAAGCGGTTGGGGAAGGCTTTACTGAGAAATGGTGATTGAGAGGAAACCTGAATAATGAAGTTTGACTAGCTGAAGAGAGAGGTAAAGAATTTCTTAACCAGTGGCAATTCCATGTTCAAAGTCCCTGCAATAAGAGCAATCAAGGTGTGATCTGAATGACTCTGACGGCTGGAAGGTCATGGCCAAAGAGATGAGCAGGGGCCAAACTCAATCAGGGCCTGGTAGACATGCTAAGGTTTGGATATTTATCTTCAAGGCAACAGAAAGCTATTGAAATGGTGTGGCAGAGGGAAAAAGTGGTAAAGTGATCAGATTTGTGTTTTCAAAAGATCACTCTGGTGTTAGTATAGAGTAGAGGTAGGTCAGGGCTAGGATGTAAGGATGTAACCAGTCAGATCAGACCATTGGAGTAATCCGGGTGAGAAATGAAGGAAGCCAATCTATGAGGTTGGAAATGGAGAGAAGAGGGTGGATGCCAGGTACTTTTAGGATGCAGTGATGGTTTGAATATGAGAAATGAGCAGATAGAGGTTTTAAAGAATGAACAAAGACTATTTGAGGGATCAAAGTTGTTTCCATGAGTATTTTGTATTCATCTTTCCAGTTTACTTCAATGTTATAATTTTTAAATAGACTGCTCTAGTCTTGAAAAATTAAGGACCTAGGGTTTGCTAGGGAGAATTCAGTCTGTAGTCAAGTGTAGTCGTTGATCCTCATGTTGAGGACATCAGAGCAGATGAGGCACTGGGAAGACCAAACGTAGGTTAAATGATAAGCATTTCCTACAGAAATTGGTGGTTGGCAACATGGTGACTACCATTATCTACCCTCACTTGAGGAACTGATAAATTTCCTCTGGTCCACGTGGCCATGAGTTCCTCTCTGTTGTCAGTGATTGCTTTGGTAATTATAGCTTCCTTCTGGACTATGACAAAGGACTCTTATCAAACCAGGTCGTCAGTGTTTGAGACTTTCTCCAGTCATTTTCATTTGCAGATTATCTATCTGGGCAGTTCATTGGTCACATTCTTTGGGAAATGCACCGGCTTGTGTAGTTTTGTTTGTTTTCTGGGGAAAGGTAACCCTGGAGAAAGCATTTTATGATTACATTTATTGTGGCCATTTTATCACCTCAGTCCCACTCCTAGGGTTGTTAAAACAGAACTCTATTTTGTATTTACTCTTCCTGGGACCTGTACTGCTTATAGTCCACTTGGGAGTAAGACAGATTTGCCTGGAAACTTTATCAAACCCAGACCTGAGAAGACAAAATGATCAGATTGCTTCTTCCATATTCCCCCTTCTTTCAGTCACATTCAATAACTCAGAGAACTCACATTCTCAGGGAATACACTGTACCCCACTGGAAAGCACTAGGGCTATGGGTCTTTTGCTACTCTGTAATATTAATTGACTACTGTAAGAAGTAGCTGTGTTCACATTATCACTTACTGAACATTTACCATATGCCAGATACTGTGCTGTGTGGTTTATATGCATTGAATAATGTTTACTGTGGTATAACATGCAGAAAGGTGCATACATATTTACTGTACAGTGTAAGTCCCAGTGAATTTTTACGTATGTATGTACTTGCATAACCACCACCCAGATCATGATATAACACATTTCCTGCACTCGGACTCCCTCATTCCCATTTCCCAGACAATACTATTTCTTCCGTGACAAGCGTTATTCTGACTTCTATCACTATAGTTTAGTTTTGCCTGTTCTTGAACTTTATATAAATGGAACATTTGCTCCCAAGGTGGCTCACTCACATGACTGGTAAGTTGATGTGGACTGTCAGCTGGGCTGGGGGTGGATGCCTTGGTTTATATCCAAATGGGTCTCTCCATATGTGAGGACTTTCCTCAGAGAATGGTAGTTGAGTTACAAGGGTGAAAGTCCCAAGAGAGGTGGATACTGTATGTTTTCTATGACCTGGTCTTGAATGTCCCATGGCATTGCTTCTGCCATATTGTATTAGTCAAAATAGCCACAGAGGTCCACCCAGGTTCAGGGGAGGGACATAAACCTGGGACATAGATCTTGATGGGGTCATGAAAAGGTTCTGAAGGAGTGTATCAGCTGGGAAATATTATCACAGACATTTCTGGAAAATACAATCTGCCACACTTTCCCTTTCATTTTGCTAATGGTATCTTATAGTTAATAAAAGTTCTTGATTTTCTTACACCATACACAAAAATAAAAACAAAATACATTAAAGATCTAAACAGGAGACCTGAAATCATAAACATTTTAGAAGAGAGCACAAACCGTAATTTCTCTGACATTGGCTGTAGCAACATTTTTTCTAGCTATGTTTCCTGAGGCAAGGAAAATAAAAGCAAATGTAAACTATTGGGACTCCATTAAAATAAAAAGCTTCTGCACAGGGAAGTAAACGATCAACAAAACTAAAAGGCAACCTACTGAATGGGAGAAGATATTTGCAAATGGCTTATCCAATAAAGGGTTAGTATCCAAAATATATAAAGAACTGATACAACTAAACACCACAACACCAAATAATCCAGTTAAAAAATGAACCATGAGAGACTATGGACTCTGGGAAACAAACTGAGGGCTTCAGAGGAGAGGGGGGTTGGGGACTGGGATAGACCGGTGATGGGTAGTAAGGAGGGCACATATTGCATGGAGCACTGGGTGTTATACACAAGTAATGATTCACGGAACATTAAAAAAAAAGCATTTAAAGCAGTGCAAAAAATAAATAAATAAAATCTGACATAATCAGAAAAAGAAAATAAACAAATAAAAAAATGGGAAGACAGAACAGACCTTTCTCCAAAGAGGATAGCCAACAGACACATGAAAAGATGCTCAACGTCACTCATCATCAGGGAAACGCAAATCAAACCTACAATAAAATACCATCTTACACTTGTCAGAAAGGTTAAAATAAAAACACAAGAAACAAGTGTTGGCGAGGATGTGGTGAAAAAGGAACTCCCTTGTACTGTTGGTGGCAATGCAAACTGATGCAGCCACTGTGAAAACCAGCATGGAATTTTCTCAGAAAGTTAAAAATAGAACTACCCTATGATCCAGCATCACATTCCTGGGTATTTACCCCCAAAATACAAAAACACAAATTCAAAACGATACCTGTACCCCTATGTTTATAGCAGCATTATTTACAATAGCCAAATTATGGAAGCAGCGCAAGTATCCGTTGACTGATGAATGGATAAAGAAGCTATCTATATGTGGTATAGATATACAACGGAATATTACTCAGCCATAAAAAGAATGAAATCTTGCCATTTGCAACAACATGGGTGGAGGCAGAAAGTATGATGCTAAGTGAAATAAGTCAGTCAGAGAAAGACAAATACAATATGATTTTACTTACAGATGGAATTTAAGAACCATACAAATGAGCAAAGAAAAAAAAGGAGAGAGACAAATGAGGAAACAGACTCAACTATAGAGAAGAAATTGGTGGTTACAAGAGGGAGGTGGGTGGAGGGATGGGGGAAATAGGTGCTGGGAATTAAAGAGTACACGTCTCGTGATGAGCACTGAGTAATGTATAGAACTGTTGAACCGCTATATTGTACCCCCTAAACTAATGTAACTCTGATGCTAACTATCTGGAATTTAAAAAAAGTTCTTGATTTTAATGACGTTCAATTTACCAACCTTTTCTTTTGCGGCCAATTCCTTGTGTGTGCTATTTAAGAAAGCTTTGTCTACTTTATTTTTTTATTATTTTTTTTAAAGATTTTTTATTTATTTATTCGACAGAGAGAGAGAGACAGCCAGCGAGAGAGGGAACACAAGCAGGGGGAGTGGGAGAGGAAGAAGCAGGCTCATAGCAGAGGAGCCTGATGTGGGGCTTGATCCCATAACGCCGGGATCACGCCCTGAGCTGAAGGCAGATGCTTAACCGCTGTGCCACCCAGGCGCCCCAGCTTTGCCTACTTTAAAGTCACGTTCTTGTACTTCATCCTCATCGCCGTGCTGTGAGGTAGGTGCTCCTGATATTACGGGCTTCAATTTTTATAGAAGAGGAAATTGAAGCATAGAGAAGTTAGCCGCTTGCTCAAGATCTGACTCCTAAATTCATGTTTTTATCTTTCACTCTGACCCTCTTGGCACCCCGACACTTAGAATGAGCCCCTATTCCCAGTGCACCTGTTCCGATCAGACCCGACATCCGTGGGACCATCTCCGAGCTGATTCTTCCTCTGGAAGCCTGGTTGCCAATCTACATTTTCCTTCCACTCTTCCAGAACAAATAGCCCATGGAAAACCAGTCGTCTCAAGTCCCTAGATGATCTTGTAAGAAGTCGTAAAGGAGAAGGCGGCTTCTTAGGCACATCTGACGGAAATTCGGTACGACCTCCGAGGGTTTTGTTTTGTATTTTTCCCGCCACTGTTATTGTTTTGTTTGATTTGGTGTCCAGGCAGAAAAATAAAAAGGGAAGGGCATGATTTAGTCTAAATGACCCTAAAAGTGTGTTCAATTTTTAGGGCCAAATATCAACAGCTATACAATCTTAAGCCTCACAATGAACAGGTCTGTAAGATGTGAGATGAGTATATTAACTACCATTTCCATGTGCTTTGCCAGATTGTTGTGGGGATGAAATGAGCTAATGGATAAACTAAGGGCAGTGACACTAATACTTTCTACTGGTACAAAAAGCAGCAAATCCCTGCCAAGAGGCGAGCCAGCAGGCAGAGGGGAGAGCAGAGCCACTCCCTAACCAGAACATATCTTAGGAAAACTTCGTGATCCCCATAATGTCATCATACGTAAACACTTACATTTTTATCTCGACTGTTACCAGGCATTTGGAGGCCTGCCAACTTCCACAGTTGTTCCTTTCCTCACATTAACCATTAGGTAATTTAACTTAAGTGACTCAGGGAAGAGAGGAGGGGACTCGGGCTCGCGCTAGTTCCTTCTGCAGGTTTCCTTAATAACAGGTAAGAGGTGGGACGTACAGTGGTGTTTTACAGGATAATCGTCCTTTACTGAACAATTCAGTCCCGAATTAGTTATGGCTTGTGACAAAGCAAGTAAGTTTTCCTTTAACTGCCCACTTTACTTAAAGTGACAACATAATCAAGTTATTGGATTTACTGTCTGGTTGCCACAGGGCAACAATGCATCTAATAACACATAGGAAATAGATTACATTTCAAGTATGTAAAGCACATACAGAAGGCAATTAATAAATATTCATGACCTCTTCTCTTTGATGAACTCATTAGTTAAAAATTTAGATGTTGGAAAAACACTGATGTTTTTCCTGATGATGAATGGGAGTGTAAGAATACGGAGCAAATTTGTTGTCTGAAAAAACAAGAGCTGTGTAAACAATTGGTTCTTGATATGTTAGATAATTGATCAGTCAAGACAGGAAAAAAGAGCCTCTAACTCTGAGTCGAGAAGCATGTGGAATAAACCTAGAAAATAATTAACGAGGATTAACTAGAAAATAACTGTGCTTTGCAATTGTGAAGACACTAGAAAATCAGCAAACTGTTAAATAGGAAGGCGTATTTCATGGTTGAGCTGCTGCAAATAAATTTCTCAGGGTTCTGAGCCTCCAACTGGAGCAGTGGTACAGTGGTATAATGAAGAAAAGAAGAAAGATGTCAGAGTGAAATGTGAGAAATATTTCCTTTAAAATCAGGAGCAAAATAGAGATGCCACTATCACCACTTTTAGTTTAGTCAATATTGTGCTAAATGTTGTAGCCAGAGCAATAAGACAAAAATTAAATAGCTCTAAGGATTGGAAAGGAACAAAATAAAACTACAGTCATTTGCAGATAATATAACTCTCTGCACATACAGGCACAGAAAGCACAAAAAACTCACAAGGAACAACATAAAAATCAGTTCTATCTCTGTGTACTAGCAACAGCGAAAAAATACTTTAAAAAAGGGATTTGCAAGAACCACAGAAAGAAAATTAAGGTGACTATAAATAGATTCAACAAACTTAGGCAAAACCTTTAGAAAGAAAATTATTGACATTTATTGAAAAACGTAAAGTGATGCCTAAGTAAATGTGGATGTACCATGTTAATGGTGAGGAAGACAGAATATGGTAAAGATTTCAGTTTTCTGCCAATTTGATGTATAGCAAACTCCAATCCCAATTCCAGTAGGCTTTTCGTGGACCTTGACAATCTGATCCAAAAACTTAAATGAAAAACCAAATTGCCAAGAGTAGTCAAGATACTTCTGGAGAATAGCAAAGTGAGATAACTTTCTATAATAGATATTAAAATTTTTTATAAAATTATAATTATAAGAGAGTATGGTGCTGGCACAGGGGTTGATAAAGAGATCGATGGAACAGAACAGAAATAACTATAAAACAAAGATGGAAACTTGATATATGACCATGGTAACAAGTCAGATCAGTGGGCAAAGGGGAGTATAGACCATAAATGGAGCCAGGATATAGTGTTTTTCCATATGGGAAAAAGTGGGAGTTGGATCCCTATTTCATATCAGATGCAAAAATCAATTCCTGATATACTAAATGTGAAAAGCTAAACTTTTAAAATATTAGAAGAGAATATAAGAAATTATGCTAATGATTTAGAATATGGAAAGATGTCATAAATAAGATATAAAAAGCACACACATATACCAAAAATAAGAAAAGAATCATGAATTGATTATAGTAAAGAAAATAAGTAAAAGAAGGATAGAAGCTAGGAGATATTTGTTTTTTTTTTTTAATTTAAATTCAATTAGCCAACATATAGTACATCATTAGTTTCAGATGAAGAGTTCAATAATTTATCAGTTGCGTATAACACCCAGGCTCATCACATTGCTTGCCCTCCTTAACGCCCTTCGCCCAGTTACGCCCATCCCCCCATCCCCCTCCCCTCCAGCAACCCTCAGTTTGTTTCCTATAGTTAAGAGTCTCTCATGGTTTTCCCCTCTCTGATGACTTCCCGTTCAGTTTACCCTCCTTTCCCCTATGATCCTCTGCGCTGTTTCTTATATTCCACATATGAGTGAAACCGTATGATAATTGTCTTTCTCTGATTGACTTATTTCACTCAGCATAATACCCTCCAGTTCCATTCACGTCATTGCAAATAGTAAGCATTCATCCTTTCTGATGGCTGAGTAATATTCCTACACACACACACACACACACACACACACACACACACACACCACATCTTCTTTATCCATTCATCTGTCAATGGCCATCTCAGCTCTTTCCACAGTTTGGTTATTGTGGACATTGCTGCTGTGAACATTGGGGTGCAGGTGCCCCTTCAGATCACTACATTTGTATCTTTGGGGTAAATACCCAGTAGTGCAATTGCTGGGTCGTAGGGTAGCTCTATTTTTAACCTCCTGGGGAACCTCCATACTGTTTGCCGGAGTGGCTGCACCAGCCTGTGCTCCCACCAGCAGTGTAGGAGGGTTCTCCTTTCTCTGCATCCTCACCAACATCTGTCGTTTACTGACTTGTTAATTTTAGCTATTCTGACCGGTGTGAGGTGGTATCTCATTGTGGTTTTGTGTGTATGTTCCTGATGCCAAGTGATGTGGAGCATTTTTTCATGTGTCTGTTGGCCATTTGTATGTCTTCTTTGGAGAAATGTCTGTTCATGTCTTCTGCCCATTTCTTGATTGGATTATTTGTTCCTTGGGTGTTGAGTTTGATAATTTCATTATAGATCTCAGATACCAGTCCTTTATCTGATATGTCATTTGCAAATATCTTCTCCCATTCGATAGGTTGCCTTTTAGTTTTGTTGACTGTTTCCTTTGCTGTGCAGAAGCTTTTTATCTTGGTGAAGTCCCAGTAGTTCATCTTTGCTTTTGTTTCCCTTGCCTTTGGAGACGTGTCTAGCAAGAAGTGGCTGCGGCTGAAGTCAAAGAGGTTGCTGACCCTGTTCTACTCTAGGATTTTGTTGGATTCTTGTCTCACACTGAGGTCTTTCAACCATTTTGAATTTATCTTTGTGTATGGTGTAAGAAAATGGTCCAGTTTCATTCTTATGCATGTGGCTGTCCAATTATCCCAACACCATTTGTTGAAGAGACTTGTTCTTTTTCCATTGGATATTCTTTCCTGCTTCGTCAAAGATAAGTTGACCATAGAGTCGCAGTCTGGTGACGTTCTTCCTTTCATACCTGGCAGACCCCTACCAATCCTTCAAAATTTGGCTCAACCATCTCCCCGTCAGGGAAGCCTGCACTGATCTCACCAGCCAGAGCAAGGACTGCCTCTTTGCTCCTTTTGTAGTAAATTCTATTTGATGAATGAATGAGCCTTACCTGATCTTTTTTTTAAATTCTAAAGACTTTATTCATAATACATATTTTCTCTTGCTAAGGCTGCTGTAGCAAGTACCACAGACTTGGTGGCTTAAAACAACAGAAATGCATTCTCTCATTGTTCTGGAAGTGAGAAGTCTGAAATCAAGGCACCTGCAGGGCCGTGCTCTTCTCTGAAGGCTCAGGGGAGGAGCCTTTCTTGCCTCTTCCAGCGTCTGGTGATCCCAGACTTGCCTTGGGATTATTCTGCTCTCTGCCTCCGTCTTCACATGGCTGTGCTCCCTCTGTGACTGTCTCTCTTCTCCCTCTTTTTTTATTTTTAAAGATTTTATTTATTTGACAGAAAGAGACACAGCGAGAGAGGGAATGCAAGCAGGGGGAGTGGGAGAGGGAGAAGCCAGCCTTCCACTGAGCAGGGGGCGGATGCAGGGCTCGATCCCAGGACCCTGGGATCATGACCTGAGGTGAGGGGAGATGCTTAACGACTGAGCCACCCAGGCGCCCCTGTATCTCTTCTCTTCTTCTACCAGGATGCCAGTCATAGGCATGAAGGTCTCTCTCTGCTCTGGTGTGACGTCATCGTCACGAATTAAACCTGCTACAACTCGAATTCCAAATAAGGTCACATTCTGAGGTAGCAGGAGGTGAACGTATCTTTTTGAGGAACACCATTCAACCATTAACAATATGTACCCCAAAATGTACAGTTAGGTGCACAATTCTACCTCAAAGAGGACTGAGCAGTGTAACCAATACTCAGACGGAGAAACGGAGCATGATCAGTACCCCGAAGTCTTCTCCTGCTTGCTGCCAGGCAGTTGCCCCCTGCATCACCAGGAGCCACTACCCTGCCTAACAGAACGGATTCGAGTTTTCTTTTAGTCGTAATTCATGTACCAGAAAATGTATCTTTTAAAGTGAAAATCTCAGTAGTTTTTAGGGTGCCCACAAAGCCGTGCAGCCATCACCATTATCTAATTCTAGAATATAGTCATCACCTATGAAAGAAACCCCATGCCCATTAGCCATCATTCCCATCACCCCTCTGGTTACCCCGGCCCCTGAGGAACCACTCACCTACTTTCTGTCCCTACTGACTTGCCTCTTTGGACATTAATTTCATATACATGGAATCATACAATATGTTCAGCTGCTTTCATCCCGTCATAGCATGTAGCAGCACTTCATTTCTTTTTATGATTGAAAAAGATTCTATTGTATGCAGACACCACATTTTGTTTATTCCTCAGATGATGGGATCTGGGTCATTTCCATTTTTTCTCTATTACAGTAATGGTTCTATGAACATGCTTGTAAATGTTTTTGTGTGGATATATGTTTTCAATTCTCTTGGGTATGTACTTATATATTTTTGTACCCTCATCGTCCAGCACAGTTCAAGGCATAGGGTGGATATCAGTTGATTGATTGCAAGTGAAAAGCAACCCTAGCCTCTGAAAAGGCTAGCATTTCCTACATTAGGGAGCAACTCGGACACTTGAGAGAACTGTAGCTCTCCTATGTTTGATGCATAATGTCTCCTTATATTCATTTTTCCAGGTAGTTAATAATCATCTGCTTTTCCATATCATTGTTAGTGCAGGAAGCAGCACACTGCTCACGTGCTCAGAAAATGTCATCTGAAGTCACCATGAAAGGGCATGTGCTTAAAATAACAAAATGAAATATTTTGGAAACTGTTAATTTGGGCGGGGGGAATACCCAGCAGGAAACAAAGCATATACCTATCATCTTTCCCTGATGAGGACATCAAGGAAGTACAGTGTAAGTGAGATCCCCCGGGCTCTGCTTTGTCCCTCTGACAACAGTGACGTAGACATGCTTCCAATTCTCTCTACCTCTTTATTTTTTATAATGTTTCAAAAGAGTGGATTCCTGGATAGATAGATGATAGATAGATAGATAGATAGATAGATAGATAGATAATGATAGATTTTTTAAAAGATTTTATTTATTTATTTGACAGAGAAAGAGACAGCCAGGGAGAGAGGGAACACAAGCAGGGGGAGTGGGAAAGGAAGAAGCAGGCCCCCAGAGGAGCAGGGAGTCTGATGTGGGGCTCCATCCCAGGATGCTGGGACCATGACCTGAACCGAAGGCAGATGCTTAATGACTGAGCCACCCAGGCACCCCGTATATGATAGATTCTTTTGAATGGATGTATAGCAGATAAGATATAAAGAATAATAAAACAGGGGCTCCTGGGTGGCTTAGTCGGTTAAGTGTATGACTCTTGATTTCAGCTCAGGTCATGATCTCAGGGTCATGAGATAGTCCTATATTGGGCTCCATGCTGGGTGTGAAGCCTGCTTGAGATTCTCTCTCCCTCTCCCTCTCCCGCTGCCCTCACCCCACCCCTACTCACGTGTGTGTGCACACACTCTCTCTATATATAAAAAAAGATTAAAACAAATACATGTGTATCTATTAACCCAGCTTAAGAAATGAAGTATTATCAAAGTTGATGAAGTCTATCTTCTCCCAATGAACCCACCTTACTGAATTTTGTGATAATAATTTGTGTTATAATTTTACTACATTTGTATGTATCTCTAAACAATATATTTAGCTTTATATCTATTTGAATTTTATATAAATAGTATTCTATTGCTTGCATTCTTCGTTCATGTGTTTTTTTTCACTCACTATTATGTCTGTAAGATTAATCCATATCGATACATTTTGTTTTCTTTTCTTCCCCTTCACTGCTCCATTTTATCTAAATACTACAAATTATTTTTCCTTTATGATGTCAGATACTTGGATTGTTTGTATTTTTTGCTATACAAACAATGTTACTGTGAACATTCTTACACAAATCTCAGGAATATGCATTTTTATAAGGTGCCCATACCTACACTGAAGACTGGAACTGCTGGGCCATGAGGTATTGTCATATTTATAAGATAATAGGTCCATTATTTTCCAAAGGGGTTCTATCAGTTTGTACCACTAGTGTGTTAGGAGTTACCATTGCTTTATATTCTCACTAACTCCTGGCGTTGTCAGACTTCTGAATTTTGACAGGATCATGGGTGTAAAATAGTACCAGTATCAGCTAGTCATTGGTGCATACTGACCACCACCAAACTTAGTGTCTTAGAACAACACCCATTTACTATTTCTCATAAGTCAAGGGTAGGCAGGCTGGTTCTGCTGACCTGGGCTAGGCTCTGCTGATCTCACCCGGGCTTGTTCACGGCCTGCAGACAGCTGGCAGGTGACCATTGGGTTGGCTGCTCTAGGATGGCCTCGTGATTTAGCTCTGCTCCATGGGCCTCTCTTGTCACTGGGTAGGACAGTCCAGGCTGGTTCTCATAACTCAGACAGAGGAGTAAGAAAAAGAGCAGAAATACACAAGTGCTCATCCAAGCTCTGCTTGCAGTAAGTTTGCCATTGTCAGATTGGACACAGTCAAGTCCGGAAGCAGTGAGGAGAACACTACCGAAGAATGCAGACCCAGGGAGGCACGCATACTGGGGGCAGTGGGCACACTCAATTCTCTTCAATGATTTGAATTTGTATTTCCTTGATTAGTAGTGAGGTTAAATATCTTTCAAAAATGTGTTGGTCACTTGTATTTCCTCTTCTGGAATGCTTCTCCTTGTCTTCTGTCCATTTTTATACCAAGATTTTATCTTTTTTATTCATTCAAAAGAGATTATTATGATGATGATGATTAACCTAAATGTTAATCCTTTGTCAGGTATGTGTGTGTTTCAAATATCTCCTTCTAGAAAGAGAAATCAAGGAATCGATCCCATTTACAACTGCACCAAAAACCATAAGATACCTAGGAATAGATCTAACCAAAAACAGGAAAGACCTGTATTCCGAAAACTATAGAACACTGATGAAGGAAATTGAAGAGGACACAAAGAAATGGAAAGACAGTCCATGCTCATGGATCGGAAAAATAAGTATTGTGAAAATGTCTTGAAAGTGGGTCTTTCTCCAGTCAAGCCTTACAAGATGTGTCCCCAAAGAACGTGTTCCTGTGGGACAGGCCAACACTTCGATTACAGCCTCTTGAGAGATCCTGAAACAGGATCCCAGTTAAACCATTCCTGGATTGCAAACCCACAGAAACCATGAGATAATGTATGTGTGCTGTTCAAAGGCACTAGGTTTGTGATGCTTTTGTTACAGAGTGATCGGTATCTAATACACTTGCCGGAGAATCTCAGTGGGGACTATCTTTTTTTTTTTTTAAAGGTTTTATTTATTTATTCATTCGACAGAGATAGAGACAGCCAGGGAGAGAGGGAACACACTTAAGCAGGGGGAGTGAGAGAGAAAGAAGCAGGCTCCCAGCAGAGGAGCCTGATGTGGGGCTCGATCCCATAACACCGGGATCACGCCCTGAGCCGAAGGCAGACGCTTAACCGCTGTGCCATCCAGGCGCCCCTCAGTGGGGACTATCTTAATCCATAAAATAGTTTCTCACAATGTTGAACCTCAAAAGTGTAGCTTGAAGTGTAGATACTTGTTACTCAAAATGTTGCTTATGGCCACGTTGTCAATCTCTGAGATTTTTAGAAATGCTAAAGCCCAGGCACCATCCCAGAGCTGCTAAATCATAATCTGCATTTCAGCAAGATCCCTGGGTGTTTTATATATTCATATTAAAGTTTGAGAAATGTGGGGATCCCTTTCTCCCAAAGAGGCTCCCCTCTGTAATTTTCTACCACCTTTGTAATTACGAGTCCTGCATACCATAGGGGTTAGAGGGCACCTTTGTTCAGGACACGAAAGTCCAGTCACACCCTTATCCTGGGTCAATGGAGCATACTCATTACCTTTTCCATGCCCCATAATAAGGCATACGTATTTCAAAGAACTTATTCCCTTAACATCCAGGTAGAGAATGTGCTGGTATCATTTTAAAAATTCTACTTCTCTACTCACATAAAACATTGTTTGTATCCTCAATGTTTGCATACTGTTGGAAGGAGGGGGCATCCCATAGATCAGAAAGTAGCAGAGTACAGTAAGTTGTTCAATCTGGGAACAGAATGGCAACCAATGACAGACATGGTTAAGAGTACCATTTCCAGAGGAATCAGGACATGGATTGATACCTAAATGTGGAGAACATGTAGGACACTGGAGGGTGACAGACACTGAAGAAAGAGCAGGTAGGAATATTTATGGGGCCCTCGGTCCACTTGAAAGTAGATGCATTTTGCTGCAGCATGGACTTTAGGTAAAGCAATAATGAGAGATTAAGGCAATAGAGGTCAACATTGTGGAGAGAGATAAAGAAGGAAAAAGAGGGTAAAGGGAAGCTCAATTGTAACGGGTCCAGGTTGCTGTTTCCAAGAAGGCATCAAGATGTAATCGATACTACGTTCCAAAGTAAGCCGTGGGTTGCTGATTTATCAATGAGGTGGTCGAAGACCAGTGACATGCCCGCGTTCCTCACCAGTGTGGGAGGTGTAAAAAGGCTGGCAGTAATTGAAGACGAGAAAAGAAGAGTTTCAGAAAGAGTGGCTGGTGTGCTGGGGCATTAGGCTCTGACCACCATCATGTAGGAGGAGAGGGAAGGGGTTCTTCTTTCTTTCCTT
Organism: Ursus americanus; assembly: GCF_024610735.1. Lineage (NCBI taxonomy): Eukaryota > Metazoa > Chordata > Mammalia > Carnivora > Ursidae > Ursus > Ursus americanus. Next base: position 53,753,248 of record NC_142134.1, read on the forward strand.
CAAGGCAAGGGGGAGTCTTGGGCAACACCACTCAGCCTAATGCATGCCCTCTTTCTGGTGCCTGTCTTCTACCGGGAAAGTCTAAATGGTGAGGAATGACTCGGTCAGCTACTGTGACAATGGAGCAAAGAAATGGCTTCACTTGGGGAAGGAGGGGCTGTGACTCCCATAGTTTTTTGAAGCAAAGAATGTGTTCCTGTGGGACAGGCCGGGAAGGGGTCTTAGGTCCTGTCTACAAGGATGGTCTGGAGGGGTGAGCAGCCCTCAGGGAAAAGAAGCCTCAAGTCTGAGGAATAAGTGAAGAGATAGCAAAGTAGATGTTCTCCCTCTTTGATGAGAATTGAGGAAGATAGATTCCTAGGGCTGGGAGGCAGTACGGGAGGAGATGTCTCTGAAGAACCAATGAAAACTCACACAAGAAAAAAGTCTGCTTTAAACACCTTCCATTCTGTTTAGCTCTGATGAGAGTACGCGAAGAGAACGTCCTTGCCCTTTCTCCTCTCCCTCATAGCCCACGTCTGTGAAGATAAAAAGAGTGGTCAGCAGGAGGGGGAATGACTAACAGAAGGACCTGGCAGGGAAGGAGGAGCAAAGATTGGGTCCCCAGCATGCAGCCTTAGATGGGGATTTGCACGTAAGGGGCGCATTAGGGAGTGCCCCCACATTGACACAGTGTGGGGGCTGTGTGTGGGGTGTGTGTGGGGTGTGTGTGTGGGGTGTGTGTGTGTGTGTGTGTGTGATCAGGATTGGGCAGAGGAAGGCACTGAACTGGGATGAAGTTGCTACAGAGACTCCAGCCTTTTCCATAGCAGAGGGAGTTCTAGAGCGGGGGCTGGTCTGAAGTTGTCCCCATTGGGAAGACGGTGCTCCCCCCCAGCCCCATTAACCAGCCCCTGGATAAGGCACGTCCCCGGGAAGGAGCTAGTTCTCTTTTGCTGAGGCCAACTTCCAGGTATCCTCTCAGCTGAGAACCTTTGGGACCCATCCTCCAGCAGCCGAGGGACAATTAAGTCATGCCCGTGGACGGCACATCACTGCTTCGGTAAATGGACAACACAACCTTCCGGGGCAGACATCCTGTCTAAAGACACATGAGCATTGGCGGGAGAAGAGTTTTGAATCATTACAGAGTACTAGACTTCTAATTAGCGTCCAGAGTAGCTTTTATTACCTTGAAGGTACCAGGAAGATCGTGGGGCTTGCTCTAAATGTCACCCGTGGGTGAAGACAGAAATATCCCCACAGAATAAGTTTATAGAAATGTGTATTTAGCTAACCAGCTAAATAAACTTACACCCCCTCCAAACCTTGGTTATAACCGCAGCAGTTTCTAGAGAAGCAGCAGCATAAGCATTTTTTTCTTTTACCTTATGTAAAAATTCTTTTACATAAGAAAATTCCACCGTGGGGGGGATTGTGCAAAGGCAGCCCCTAGAGCAAGGGTTCCATACTTTTTTGGTGTGTGCTTTTGTGGATGATACCTTTGGCAGTATGGTGTGGCCTGTGTAATCTCTTTTCCATACCGTATTTTCAAATACATGAAATAAAATATGTAGTACTACGAAGGAACCAGTTACAGTGAAATATTATTATCCAGAAAAATTTTTAAAAATTGTGGTAGAGTGATATGTGCCACTTCACATTTTATTTTTATTTATTTAAAGTTTTTTTTTTAAATATTTATTTATTTAATGCAGAGAGAGAGAGAGAGAGAGAGAGAGAGCACACAAGCGGGGGGAGCAGCAGGGAGAGGGAGAAGCAGGCTCCCCGCTGAGCAGGAAGCCCTACATGGGGCTTGATCCCAGGGCCTTGGGATCATGACCTGAGCCAAAGGCGGACGCTTAACCGACTGAGCCACCCAGGCGCCTCAACCACTTCACAGTTTAAATAATAAGATCTTATTTTAAATCTTTGAAATTTTAAACCTCAAAGTGATTTCAAAATAATAATGGGTATAAGCAACATTTTGAGATATCTGCACAACTATAATAAGTATGAATATATCTGTGATTTCTCTTGACGCCAGTGTTGCAAGCACTGTGGGTGTTATCAAAAGCAATGCTAAATTTCACTTAAAGATTATTGAAAATAATGAATACTTATTGGATGAATAATTTAAGATTAATTGAATGAATAATTGCAAAATTAATAAGGATGTAACATTTTCCCCGCCTAAATCCACAAACCCCCTTATTTCTATTGATAGGCCCTTTGGGGGCCCATGGATTCCATGTTAGAACCCTTGCAATCTGGAATAAGATCAGCTACATCATAAAGTAATGAGCATTTTTAGGATCTTGTTGAGGGGAAGCAAGCCAGCACTGGAGTGGGTGGAAGACTTTGGGATTCTAGAAGAGGAGAGGTGAGGGCTCTTTGCTCTAATCTGAAAAGCAAAGAGGTGAGTGGAGACCCAAGGAGTGTAGAGTACTCCCAAGAGAGAATTATGAGAACTGCCTCCTTTCCTGTTCTGTCTGTGCTGGATGCACAGATGATACCGGCCAAATCTTCAGGAGAAGTCTGTTATACACAGCAGCTTTGTATTAGTATGTCGCCAGTGGAGGAGGTAGTAGGCAGCAGACATGTCTGGGGAGGAGGCAACGGAGAGGACTGCAGCCGTTCCTAGAGGTCAGAGTGGCCGTCCTAGTGTTGTACATAGAGAGCAGTTAGGAGCCAGCTGACCATGAACAAGCAGCTGGCAGTGGGACCGAGTCAGAGAGACCAAAGACCAACCTTCTTCAACCCAAATATGTGAGAAGTGAGTGAGCCTGTATGGAGAGGGGGAGCTGCATTGTGCCTGCATGGAATGAACTACCCAGAGGTAGACAGTTAGGTTACATCAGGCTAAAGGTTTTAATGTGACCCCGTAGGCAGCAAAGCACTGGCTCCTGGAAGGGTGTCGAGCAGAGGAGTCTCTGCTATCATCAGGGTTTGGGAAGAGCACTCTGGCAGTGGACGGTGGGGGGCGGGGGGCCCAGGCTGGACACAGACTGTTTCAGAGGGATCGCATGACTTAGAACAACCAGCAGCACAGCAGGAATACGAGCATCCTTAGAATCATGCCTTTTAGTGAGAAGCGATTGTTGACATAGCTTGCCTTTCCGAAGTCAAACACAAAGTTCTTCGAGCAAGAAAAAACTCGTGTGATTGCTTTGAAGGAGATGAAACTGGCCTACCCAGTTCCTCCATCTTGGTGTGTAGTTACAGAAAAAAAGGTGGATTAGAACGTCAGCATTCAAAGTTCCTCATGAAGTCTCACGGTGGGGACGGGTTGGGGGTGGGCGGCTGGACGGGGGAGGGATGTTCATTGCACTCAGCTCCCTTTTGGCCAAGCATGTTTCTGGAGAAAGAGTTATGCACGAATGCTGAGACCCGGCAGAATCCTAAAGCTTTATTTCGTCCCTCCCACACGTCAGCTAGTTTGTACTGTTGCTTCTTGACGGTACTTGCAGACAGAGTGGACACAGGAACACTTTAGGAGGCAAGGGTCCCCAGGGCCTCCTGTAGGCTCAGAAGGGTGGAGAATCTTGATAAACATGACCCTTGGGAGTAAAAGCAGAGGGTAGGAGTCTAAGAGGCTTTTCAGTCACTTAGGGACTCAAGCGCGGGTCTATACGGTACAACAGTCTCATGTGGTTATGGAACACTTGAAATGTGGTTAGTCCAAACTGAGATGTGCCATAAATGGAAAATATACACCAAATTTTGGAGATATAGCACAATAAAAAGAACATTAAACATCTCGTTAGTAATTTCAAAATTTTGATTACATGTTGAAATGATAATATTTTGGATACATTAGGTTAAGTGAAATACACTATTAGAATTAATTTCACCTGTTCTTATTCTTTTTTTAAAAGATGTATTTATTTCAGAGACAGAGAGCGTGCACACGTGCATATGTGAGCAGGGGGAGGGGCAGAAGGAGAGAGAATCCCCACGTAGGCTCCCCACTGAGCACGGAGTCTGACTCAGAGCTTGATTCCAGGACCCGGAGGACATGACCTAAGCAGAAACCAAAAGTCGGCCTCCCAACTGACTGAGCCACCCACATTCTTACTCTTTTTTTAAATATGACTACTAGAAAATTTAAAACATGTGTGACTTGGACTATATTTCTACTAGGAGAAATAACTTGTAGTTATTTCACATGGTCAGAAATAATCACAGAGTTAACTCATATAACCTATATAACCATAGTCTGGCTTAAGTTATGCAACCACTATGCAACGTTCTGTAATCTTTGTACTGTCCTCCTGTTCCCCTTTTTCCTATTTTCTCTCAGATTCTCTGTAGCCATTTCAGGAAAACCCTTCACATCAAAGGGCACATGCTAATTTCCTGGGCATGATGGGGGGGGGCCTGTATGGGGCCTGGTGTTCGGTCCACACTGAACCCAGGATGGACTGAGAAGACCATCCCCCACAGAGGGACAGAGTCCTAGCCTTCTAGCCAGCAGATGGACTTTTTGGCTGTGCCGGAAGGAAGAAAAAAGGAGCATCGGTGTTCCTGACCTGGGTCTTGGCAACAGAATGGCCCATATGGGATTCTCAGACTTCCAAAGACATTGACAGCATCTCCGTGTCACGAAAGGGCCCTCCCATCCTGTGGTTCTCCTGTTCCCTCCATCCCAGCACCCTGATTCCTGCACCTCATGTTTCACCAGACCCCTCCAGTTCTCCCTGTACTCCAGCCCTTCATGCCTAACCAGCCTACGCTGAAGCCTGTTGCCTGAGCCCATTATCCTTCAGAGCTGCCAAATGACTTGAAAAACCTCTCAGATGTCAGGATCTTTCCTGGAAAAACCCTAAACCTGGATCCATCTCCTGAGCTGCTTTCTTTTTTCCTACCCTTGGAGAATCAATCAATGGAGCAGATTGGCCCATGAAAAATTCATGGGCTCCCTTTCTGGCTGTATTCTCAGTGATATGCAGCATTGCACGCATCGGGCCACTCTCCTGTTCCCTCCAGCGACCATGTGCACCCTCATCCCTCTCAGGATCTCCAAGAATTAGCAAAAAGTGCCCCTCCCTCCAGTTAGTTTGTGTTGATATTGTACCATCTAGAGAGCTCTGTCCTCAGGATAGGAAGAAGTGGCATTTCCAGGGTCCCAGGGGGCAGCATTCCTGGGCCCAAGTACTTCAAACCTGTCCACACCCCCTGCTCAGCGCAGTGGCAGCAGCTACCCCTCATCCCCAGGGAGAGAGGAGCAGGCTTGGTTCCTGGTGGGTATGAGTCAGGTTTCTGTGGGCGAGAAGAAAAAACCTCAAGGAATGCTCAGAGCATGGCTGACATAGGATCCAGTCATGCATGAGTGTGTAAGTGTGCGTGAGTGCTGGGGAGAGTGTACATGCCTACTCTTCCGTGTGTGTGCACAGCCTTGTGGGCAGTGTGAGTTTACAGGAAGAAGCCCTCCTCTGCTTTTCCAAGACTTGACCAGGAAGCCAGAATCTCTTGCCTTCATATTCTGGGATAAGTTAATAAATGGTGCCCTTGTGCAGTACACAACCCAGACGCCTGTACTGATACCTCTGATCATGGTCTCCTCAAAACTCTTACATCATGCCTTCCCTTCCATTGTCAGAGCATGGCTTTGCCTCCATTCATGCCTCCATTCAATTTTCTATTTCCCACCTGCAAGTTTATACAGATCTGTACCTTTTTGCTTTTTTGCCATTTCCCTTCAATTTCAGAGCATAAGGTGTCTGCTTTTTTGTCTCCTCTGCTATTGATCCCATCAGGGGTCTTCTGTGGACCTCGTTGCATTAGCTATCCCCCTCTTCACATCTTCCTTTCTGTGTTTTTTCCAGTTGTCCCATGTTATCAACTCCATTTCATAAAAGCCTTCTTCTGACTCCTAAGGCCCTACTCCCCCTCCTTTTCTTTTTTCTCCAAGCCAAGCTTCTGGGAAGAAAACGCTCTAGGACTATTTTTACTTCTTCGCCCAGTGCACTTTGGCCTCCCCTCTACCATGCCTCTTTGTGTCCTTTCACGGGGCCCTCAGCAACCTCCACGGTGCCTGATTATCTGGAAAACTTTCCAGTCCTTAGTTTACCGGCCTACTCTGTACATTTGACACGGATGATCACTGCTATCTTCAGGAAAATCTTGCCTCTGTTTGCTTCTGCACAGAACCTATCAGCTAGTGTGAGGACCGTGCCCAATGTCCCTATCTGGGAGGAACAGCTGCGCTCAGCTGGGTGGCCCTGTGTTCTCCTGAGACATGGGAAATGGGTCTGCAGCCAAGCTGTGGAGGTCGTGCTGAGCGGGGCCTGGGGGTGAGGCAGCCGTGGGAGGCCCTGGCCAAGATACTTGAGTAATAAGCAGCAGATGGCAGAGAGAGTCCGAGAGAGACAGGCAGAGACAGAGATAAAAACCAGAGAGAGATAGCAGAGAGACAGAGAGGAAGCATAGACTTGCCAAGAGGTAAAAGCGAGGAGAATGTGGCAGCGCAGGGAGCTGGAGAAGGAGCCTCACCTCCCACATCTACTACTTACTGTCCCGGATCTAATGTGCTGGAGGACTTGGGGCCTGACTCCTCTCATACCCATGAAAGAGTTTACCCGTATAATACATTTACTATTTATGCAAGTTTCTGTTGATTGCGATCAGAAGGAAGCTGGCCTAAGTACTTTGTACCCTGTAGAATGTGTCCTCTGCAATGTGCGTTGGGGGTTTTGCGGGGCCCAAACCATACAATTCCTCACTATAGTTCTCTCTTGCTATTTATGGAGAAGAACTGTGTCAATGTCTATCCACCTGGTGTTGAGGCTCTACCAGCAAAGGGCCCGAGTCACTTACACACAAAAGAATGTGTGCCCATGAAAACAAGACACACCGTGGTGGTCCAGAAAGGAAGCAGAGATTATGGACACCCTCGCTCACCTAGCAATCAGATTCTTCCGACATCTACCCGGCACACGGGCAAAATTAGGACTTCTGTATTTGCAGCTCCTAATTTAGGATGAAAATGATCTCATTGAACAATGGAAATGCTTCTCACCGTCCCTAAAAAAAAATTATTTTGGTGATAGAAAAATTTATTATAATTTATGACAATTCGTGGGCATTTGAAGTTCTCAGTTCTCCTTTTCCTATTAGGCTCAGCATTGACCCACCGTTATTGCCAACCCATTCTCTGCTTCTTTCCCTCAAGCGTGCTCATCACTGTGCAGCCGACACCATGCAAATTCTCTCACTGTCCGTTTGCTCATACACTCCCTCGGGTCTCCATGAATCCCAAGACACAGCCCAAATTGTACCTTCTCCGTGAAGTCTTGCTCAGAGCCTCCATTTGCAATCCTTTGGTCTTCTTGGAACTCCTCTAGCCCAGTGGTTCTCCATGGGGGGCGATTTTGTCTCCTGGGAACATTTGCTACTATCTGGAGGTATTTTTGGTTGTCACACCTGGGGCGGGGGGGCGGGGAAGGGCGGTGGTGGAAAGAGTGCTGGCAATTAGTTTGTAAAGGCAGAGAACGCCGCTAAACATCTGAAATGCACAGAACAGCCGCCCAACACAGAACTATCTGGTCCATGATGTTTTGATAATTTTGAGAAACCCTTCATTCGAGCCTGACTCTGGCACCCTTCACCCTTATCAGCTTATTTCTTATTACGGCGTAGAATCTTCGGGCTGGATGGCAACCTTCAGAGATTATTCTGTCACTTGCCTGAATTTTATGGGTAAGAAGACTTACCAAAGACAAGCTGCCAAAAGTCACAGAGTGAGTCACTGGCAGGACGCCCCCTCCACCCACCCCACCCCTGGGACTTTAGACCATTTCCATTCCACCAAACTGTTGTTTTCTTTTTTCCAGGTAAGCTGAAGAATTTCTTGAAGCAAGGTTAGCATCTTTTACTAAATGTTCAGTGACTCTCCCTTCTGGCCTCCTACCCTCAGCCCACGGTAGGAACACGGTACATACTTGCTGTCAGATCAAAATAACCCTAGGTTTTATAAAATAACATTTTATCCCCCTGCAAATATATATATATAAAATTATCAGCTTTTCTCCTAGATAAAACCTCTCAAAAGGAAACATGACTACATCTAAATCACAGAAAGAAGAAATTCTACAGAGATTTCTGCGGAAGTTTTTTCAACATTAATTGAAGTAAATACCAGCCAGCGGAGTCTTACATTTAAATGATGGTGATGAAAATCACCACCTTAGCGGCACAGAGGAAAACAGGAAAGGTTTCTACTAAGGGGAATGATTAACTGAATTCTTACAGAGGCACTGGAAACAAAACAGAACAAAACAAAACAAAACCAACAACAACAACAACAACAAAAAACAAAAAACAGGAAGGACAGCACATTGTATAAGTTTGTAAATTTGATTCCTCCAAACTGTTATTTATAACCTAGCCCCATAAACATGCTCCTTGAAGAAAAAAAAACATGTAATTGCTGACACAGAGTTCAAAAAGGCTAGGTTAAGCATGCAAAGACAGAATAAGACTTTGTATTGGAAAAGGAGAGCTGATTGGCTAGTATTTTGCCTTTCGGAGGCAGAGCAGTGGAAGCAGAAGTTCAAGTGCAGGCCTGCAGCGAGCTCATCTTGGATTTGAATCCCGGCAACACCATGGAGCAGCTGTGTGACTTAGGTAAATGCCTTAATTCCTCACATCCGGGTCTTCTCAGCTTTGAAGTGCAGCAACGCCTCTCACAATAACAGGTCGTAAGGATTTGATGACGGAACACAAGAAAAGCGCTCACCATGGGATGAGGCAGAATCTAAGGGATGAATCAAGGAGAGCTATTGTTAACAGCTATTTCTACCTTTTAATCTGTTAATTTTATTTCTGAAAAAAAAATGGGAAGATCACTTAGTGTCATGGTGTCAAGATTTTTATTTCCTCAGAAGAAATGTGACATCCCCTTCCTCACGTGAAAGAGAACTTCCATCACGTTGAAGCCTTCGCATTTAAAATCAAACAAACAACGGCTTTTTAAATTGTGCAAGCAAATCTGTAGTGGTAAGTACCTGGAGAATAATTTGAGCTTGATTTTCTTTCCTTCCTTCCTCTCTCCCCTCCTCCCATTCTCCCTCCCGCCTTCCCTCCCTTTATCGGAATGTGCAAATGCGCATATATGGGGTCATGTGACAGGAAGCTGTCTGTAGAGAAGGTGTGAAGCAGCTAAGTGTTACAAAAAGTCTGAGAAGGGAAATTTCAGAGCCTTGGGTTCCAACCCTGGTTCATACTAGGTATGAGGTACCTGGCAAGTCACTGAACTATCTTTCGTCTCTAAAGTAGGGGGCTTTATAGATGGTTACTCAGGTTTCATCCAGCTTTAATTACAGGGTTGTATTTTTGTTTCTGGAGAGCCATGAGCAGACATCCAATTCAAATACGTTGTTTAAAATGACCCTGTCTTGGGGTGCCGGTGGAGTGTGTGTCTCTTGATCTTGGGATTGTGGGTTTGAGCCTTACACTGAGTGTAGAGATTACTTAAAAAAAAAAAAAAAAAAGTCCTGTCTTTTTACTAGTAAATTCAATCTGTGAAAAAAAAGAGTGGAAAATTATTCATTCTTCAAATGATATTTTATATTTTGCATAGATATCTTGGTTCAAGCATTTTGCTGCATTCTAAGGGCCAAAACCTGAACTGACTTTATGGGTGGCTTACAGGGCTGGCTTTATGGGTGGCTTACAGGACTGGCTTACAGGGCTCCATGCTTAGAAGGGCTCCACAACTGCTTTGAGGCCCTGACATTGCCATCTTGAAATTCTTTTTTTTTTTTTTTAAGATTTTATTTATTTATTTGACAGAGAGAGAGACAGCCAGCGAGAGAAGGAACACAAGCAGGGGGAGTGGGAGAGGAAGAAGCAGGCTCATAGCAGAAGAGCCTGATGGGGCTCGATCCCATAACGCCGGGATCACGCCCTGAGCCGAAGGCAGACGCTTAACCGCTGTGCCACCCAGGCGCCCCTACCATCTTGAAATTCTTAACACTTTTTGAACAAAAGGCCCTGCATTTTCATTTGACACTAGGCTCTGCAAATTATATAGCTGGTTCTGGCTACAACTTATAGTTTACAGTTTAATTTCTAGGCCCAGGACTCTCTCCTTTTTTAAGTTAGAAACCAACACGGCCCTTTTCCCTCTGCAGCCATTCTCAGTTTTTAGGGTGGTATAAAACCGCTTCCCCCTCCAGACTGCAGGATGTGCCCACAACTGTGCACAGGACACACAAGGGCCGGGGCTCGCATCCCTCAGCCCCAGCTATCTGTAGTGGCCGAAGCTTCTGTCCTGGGGATTCCCACTTCAATGCCTGTGTTTGTTTAAGAGTCTCCATTGGGAGGACTCAACAAGAAGATAAATAGTCTTTTGAAAATTGGAAGGTGACAGTCAAGCCAAGGAAGAGAAAACCCCCAGACCTCACCTGCCTCACCATGCCTGTGACCTTGAGCGTCACTGAAGGACTGACCAGCTGGCTTCAGGGGTCTCTCAAGTGCAGTAAAGAGGGAACTACTCAGAAAGACTCCTGTCTAATCTGTGCACGTGATGATTCAACTTCAAAGCCACTTCTGACTCTTCGTGTGTGTGGTCATTGAGCACGGCGCTGAGGGCACAGCAGTGAGCATGTTAGACCAGTTAATTCCCGTTTATCACAGTCCCGTGGGTTTACTCAACGGCTGGTGGAATGGGGGTACCACTCAGCTCACAGAGCTGACGTGAGGATGTAAGGAGATTGTAAGTGACGAGGCACTTAAAGAGCTATTCCGTGAAAGTATTTGCAAAGTGCAATATGGGCATACGATTTCAAAAAGAAAAGCAACTTGTTCCTGCAGGTATGTGTAGGTTTATTCCCCAAAAGGAGCAGCTTAAAGGAAAGCGGAGATCGGAAGAAATTTAAATGATTTGCCTTTTCTCCTCAATTTTCAAACAGTGAAACTTCACGTACTGCGCAGCGCCCCTCTCTGGAAGAGTCACGGAGGGGAATGCCAGCTGTATAGAAATGCCAACGAAGAATTAAGATCGCGCCCACTCCGATGATGGTCAGGCCATCTAGAGCTTCCTTCCCCGCTCCCCCTCTTCCTCTTCCTACGCCCGCCTGCTCTCAGCGAAGGGCAGGATGAGCCGCGAAGACCCTGCCCCCTCGCCTCGCTCCCGCGCAATCCCCGAGTCTGCGCTGAAGCCGGACTCGGAAACTAAGCGGGCGCGGCGAGAAAAGGCGGGGCCAGGCAGAAGTGGGCGTGACCGGAGGAGGCGTGGTCGGACATCGGTGGGCGGGACAGGAGGGGCGGGGTCATGGCCTAATCCGGGCGGCCGAAGCTGAGGTCGAATTTAGAAAGGAACCGGGCGCCGCGGGGCGAGGCGGGGCCAGGCTGGGATGGGCGGGGGCGAGGGCGGGGCCACGGGTGGGGCTGTGGCGGAGCCCGGGGTTTGGCGGGGAGAGGCCGGGCCGAGCCGGGTGGGTGGGGCCGGAGGGGAGGGTCCTTTACGGGGCGGGGTTCACACCGCGCGGGGGCAGAGCCCTGCTACTCTATCCGCCGCCGGCTCCCGAGCTGCACTGCCTGCCGGATCCCGGGACGCGGCGCCCGGGGGGTGGAGGGCGAAGGAACGCGGCGATGGCCCCAGGGGAACTCTCGGGGTCTGCGGTCCTGGCAGCCGCTGTCTTCGTGGGAGGCACCGTGAGTTCGCCGCTAGTGGCCCCGGGTGAGTGTCCCATCAGGGCCTGGGCGCTCGGGAGGAGGCAAGGGGTCCGGACGGCAGCCCCGCTGCGCCCTGAGCTGCCCTTGCCCTGGCACAGCCGCGGGATCCCAACGCTGAACATCTGGCTGTTGGAGGGTGGCCCGGGCCGGGTGCGGCGCGAGGCGACGGCTCCCGTCCCTCCCTTCCCGCTTGCCCGGGACCCGCCTTCCCTCCTCTCTCCCGCTCCTCTGACGACCTGTTACCCCTAGCCCGCCCTTCTGAGCTATCCGGGGTGTAGGGACCGGGCCTGGTCTTGGCTTCCTCCCGAGCGCTTCCCGCCGGGCTGCGCACCTTGACGCCCCGCGGACCCCTTGCAGCGCTTGTCCTCAAAAGCCCCACAAGCGGAAGATCGACACAAGCGACCCGGTGCGTTGTCGTAGCTAACCCCCCCCCCAACTTTGTTTTATATTTTAAGACCTTGGGGAGTTCCATTTCTTTCCTTTCCAAGTTTTCATTGAATTTAGTGTTTGATGGATTCTTGTAACAGGTTGGGGCTTTCAGATGTCTTCCCACATTTCCTGGATAAATCAGGCTTGGAAAAAGGGAAGGCGCGTTTGTAAACTTACATTTTTTTCTTCTTTGAGTCAATTCCTGTCACCACAAAGGAACCTTCTGTGGTCAGAGCAGGAAGCCACCAGCAGAGACCATAAAGTGTTGTCTTCAATGACGAATTTGGAGCAGGAGTTTTTAATTGAAACCTAAGAGGAGGTGTAACTTTTACAGAAGTCCAGTCTCACACTCTTGTTTTTACGGCTGTAGACCCCAGGGATTCCTTGCCACCGGTTTCCCTCTTAATTGCCACTTTACAGCACTAGTTAAAAAATAATAATAAACGCATACCTTCTTGGCCAATTGGGGTTACCACAGCCTGGAATCTTACGTCAGCAAGCTCTTCCAAGCTTGAGCGGCTCCTCTTCACGTCCAAATAATAAGCATCTGGAAGCCTTCCAACAGTGACTATCTCCTCCATAAAAACACATACACTGCTCTTTACTCCTGAGAAGATTCCAATCGCTTACAGTTTTTAAACTGGCTTATCACTTTGGCCTTCACTTTTTCAAAGAACACAGAACACCTTAAGAAGGGAACAGGATGGAGAATATGTCTCCTGAGCCTTTATTAGCAGACCCATATTTCCTTCAGTTATGCCTCCTGGGGAAATGGAAGCTAGTGACAGGTATTACTGGATGGGAGATTTTGGTTTTCCCCCTGTGTTTCAATGCTGAGACAAGCAGGTGCCTCACTGGGTTCAAATTGGACTCAGGGTTGTAGACAGTACTTAGAGAGCAAGTCACTTGCGCCAGAATTTGAATAGCTTAACCCGGGAGTAAAATTGTTAAGGAATCAACACTGGGTGCATGTAATAGCCATCAGCCAGGGATGTCCATTCCTGCGGTAAGTTTGTGTTTCGATGGCTCTCTGGGCGACACTCAGCTCTCAGGTCTGCCATGTGATGAAAACAGTTCTCATCAAGTTGCAGAGCGACATTTTTTTGCTGAAAGTTTACCATTGAAGAAGAACAAAGTATCTAAAAAGGAAAGAGTACTGAGTACAAAGCTGCCAGTGTGACTTGAGGCCTGTATGAAGAAAAGATGTCCTGACCAGCTAACATCGGGTCCTCTTGAAATCTATGACGGTATTAATATTTGTAGGGATTGTTTTAGGAAAGGAGGGAGAAGGAGCTAGGCAGCAGTGTTGAGTGCTTGCTGTATGCCAAGCTTTCAGCTGGGCACTTCACATGCTTTCTGTACACTTATTTCGCAGAGCCTTATGACGTTCTTATTGACGGTGAGGCACTGAGGCCCAGAACAGTTAAATAATTGGCCCAGTCACATAGCTGATGTATCAGTCAGCATTCAGTCAGAGAAGCAGAACCAGTAGGAAGTGTGTGTGTGTATCTTTATATCTGTCTTTGATAACCTAGCCTGCTTGATTCCAAAGTTCTTTCTCTCTACCGTACCCCACTTCTCCCCAGAGAGAAAATAGAACAGAAATCAACCTCAACAGTCTTGTTGAGATTCTAAGATAGGGAGTGTAGGACATCCTAAAATTGTAAGCATGTGGTTAGCGGAAGTTGGGAAGCAGAGAAAAGGACAGATAACTTCATAGTGGGTAGTGACAATGTCTCTTTCTCTTCCTGCCTACTAGAAGAATCTCATTAAACTTCTGTCTCTTAGAAGCAGCATTTGAAACTGTATACCACAGGCACCAGAAGGGATGATTTTCCACATCTTGGCTTATTTATGCCCTTAAGGTCTCTGGTTACTCAACCTTTGGGCTTATTAGTTTCTCCACCAGACAATGGACTTGGCCTTCAAGAAAGGAGTGGGTGGAAAAGGTTCGGGGGCTGGTGAAGAGAGAATGGCACTCTCCTAGAGCTTTGTGGGCTTCCATCCAGCCTCCTGACTCCTCATCTGATGCTAAAGATAAGCTTTATTAAATTCTGGGTTCTCCTTCGGCCAGGTAGCGGCTGAGCTGTGCGGCCACTTAATAGCATAGTCAGTGGGCAGAATGTTTTGAGCAAGCATCCTGAGAGCTTAGGTTTCCATGTCCAAATCTAATTTAAAGAGGAAATGAAAAATTTGAGACGTGCCTGTCCTTCTCTTCTCCCCCTTTTGCCTTCCTAAAAGAAATTAATCAAACAGATGATATGGGAGTTTCAGTAGTTGAATTCAAATGAGACAGGCCAAAGCCCCAGGCAATAGAAAAAAAATTTCATTGTTACTTTTTAAAGAATTTGGCTCTGATGTTGAAGTTTGCTTACATGTTAAGACAAAAGAGAAATTATTTAAAACGGACAAAAAATGATTTAAATTGTCATGGGTGAAAACTATTCTGTTGAGTGGTTTCTAATTATTTTAAGGCACGTCAGTAATTGGTAAAGATGTGGTGGGCTCCTGATAGGTAGAATAAGGAGTCTGGTGTGCCAACAAGGAGTAAAATTGGAATTAGAGTTCGTTCATTGCAGACACTTCACTCTTTTTGGAGGAAGGAATGCAGCATTCGTTATACCTGTTTTGTGGCAGGCTCTGATCTAAGTACTCAGATCATTTAATTTTTCAACACCCTGTCAGCTGTGTGGTTTTATTCCTGTATTTATAGATGAGGAAATCGAGTATCTGAGAAGTTAACTTGAAAAAGTCATTCAAATGTTTAAGTTGGATTTTGACCTTGAGTCAGATCTGTTCACTTCTGAAGCCTGTTCTTATTAGTAAGTCATTTTGGTTCTCTTGCTAGTGAGAAATTTCTTTTTACTCGAAGATTTTTATAAAGAATCACTGAGTAATAGGCTAACGGCAAGATAGAGTGGAAAGAGCACCAAGCTCTAAGACAGCCCTGGACTGGAAGTCAGGGAGAGCCCCTGCCACTTCGGGGAGTGTGGCTGTCTATGACTCCATTTTCTTTCCTGTAAAATGGGTATGTGCCAGCTCCTATCGTTATCTGCCTTACAGACTGCCAGCGAGCATCAGATGAGCTGCTGTCTCTGAAAGGTTTTTGCAAATGGCCAAGTGGCATATCTCTTATCCTTTATACTGTTTCTTTCTGGATTTCTTCCCCCTGGTGTCCATTAGGCTGGACTTAAAATGTCAGCCAAATTGTCTAATAAATGTAGACCACACGTCCTAGAAGGTTGTCGTTCTGCGGGTGGTGGTGGTTTTGCAAAGATAGGTTCATTGTATGTTTGTAAAAGCCCAGAGTGACACCTCAGATTCATGAATTTGCTGCCATTGACCAGGAGTTAGGTAGACAGGCCTTCTTTTTCCATTTCCCTTCAGCTAAAATACAGTGCTCTTGGTCCTTTTGGAAAATTCTCCCAAAGATTTAAAGATTTAAAGGGAAGACAATCACCCTTTGATCTTGTTACTCCAAGGCACTTGCCACTGTTAGTGCATTTCCTTCTAGTTTTCTATTTTTTTGCTTGGATAGGGTCATAATGCAAATATAATTTTGTAGCCTGTGTTTTTCTTTTTCTCTCTTTCTTTCTTTCTTTCTTTCTTTCTTTCTTTCTTTCTTTCTTTCTTTCTTTCTTTTTTCTTTTTTCTTTCTTTTTCTCTTTCTTTCTTTCTATATTTTATTTATTAGAGAGAGAGCACAAGCAGAGAGAGTGGCAGAGGGAGAGGGAGAAGCAGACTCCCCACTGAGCAAGGAGCGCCCCCTACCCCCAACACAGGACTCGATCCCAGGATTCTGGAATCATGACCTGAGCCAAAGGCAGCCTTTTAAGTGACTTAGCCACCCAGGCGCCCCTCAAATGAATTGTTTCAATGAATATATATGTGTAAGGCTTTGTCTAGATATTGATGATGTCCATTGAAAATGAGTTCTTGGGAAGGCAATGTTGGGGTCAAAGGTATTCATGGTTTTGAGGCCCTTGATGACACCAGTATTGGTGGTCTGAAGGTTGTCCCAGTTTACTTCTCACAGCAGTGGTTGAAGGACTCACTTTTCACACCATTGGCATTTTCTCAGAAAAACACATTTGCTAATTTGTAAGGCAGATAGTGGTACCTTGACTGTTTTAATTTGTATGTCTTTGATTACTGGTAGGCTGACTATGTTTTCTACTATTTGAGCCATTTGCACATGCCTGTAGTCCTTTTTGGACAATTCTGAAGTCTGAAAAGCTCTGAACACCAAAAGTTTTTTGAAGTTTTTTTGTATACCCCATGGGTGGTAAAACCTAACCAGAACCAATATGAGATTCTATTGTATGTTCATTTCACTTAGTTTGAATATTGCTGAATTTTACTGCAGTAATCTCAATAAATTTGATTTCCGAGTGTTACATAATGTGTGCTAAATGCATCGCATTACCTCTCTAGAATCACAAAAGTCTTTGTTCTGGTCTGTGGGCAGCCGGATATACAACTGCTTAAACTAGTAAAATAGCCTATGGATAAAAGGAACTCCTCAAGTGAGTGGCACCTTGCGAAGAGAAGCCCTATTTTGGTATCCTAGTGTGGGATCTGCTAAAATCAAGATACCTGGGCAAAGCTGAGGTTTTGTTTCTTCTCGGCGGCTTTGGGGATGGATGCCGGCTCTAATGGCAACTTCATGGAGAAGCCCTGCTCCGTTTCTTCTCTGCTTTCCTCTGCCAGGTACTGACACGGCTCTCTTTGTAAGGGAGGAAAAAGCCAGGTTCTGCCCAGGGGCTTTTTGGGGAGGGAGGGACAGATAGAAGGTGACAGATACCCCAGGCAGACTGTGCCAGTCATCTCACCTTGAGAATACTTTTACCAAACTCTGTGGAACTCAGGGCACCTGGTTTTCTGTTGCTCCTTCGCCATCCCTCGAGGCCCCCACCTTCTTGTCTTTGTTCATCCCAGGATTCTTTTTTTTTTAAGATTTTATGTATTTATTAGAGAGAGATAGAGATAGGGAGAGAAAGCACAAGCTGGGAGGAGAGGGAGAAGCAGGCTCCCCGCTGAGCTGGGAGCCCAACCTGGGGCTTGATCCCACAAGACCTGAGCCGAAGGCAGACGCCTGACTGACTGAGCCACCCAGGCGCCCCGCTCATCCCAGGATTCTCAACAGCTGCAGCTCTACCAACTCTCCCCTCTAGTCACTCCATTTGCACGCTCCTGTGTATATGCATTCCGACCACTAAATAAAATGCCATTGTACGGAGGGAAAAAAAAAATCTTTGAACCACTTTCCTCACCTGTATTAGGGAGAAAATATGGTGGAGTTGCCTCATGGGGTTGTTGTGACAATTACAGGAGCTAAAACATGAGATTTCGTGGCACAGCATTTGGCACATAGTAAGTGCCAAAAAAGTATATTATTATTATTTTGTCCTGAACCAAGTACTCACCAACCACCACTATCCAGCAGACAAAGTTCCTCACTGCTCCAGCATTTTCCTTTCAGGGCCTCTGCTATTGCCTGTGGCATCCCCTATCTCATCTAGCTTCCCAGCCCTAATGAGGCTGGTTGTGTAATGGCAGGGGTGGGGATTGAGGAAGCAATGTTGGGCAGCACCTGAGGCCGCAAGCGGGGAGGAATTAGGGACCAGTGGGCTTGGCTGGGAGTCCTCTTGGGATGCAGGGGATATGTGGGGCTGAGCCGTCAGCTACTGAAAATTAGGCAAGGAAGGAGAGAAAGACAAATGGAAAGAAACCATTGCCTTTATAAGGGTAGAATGTGACACTTTGTTTTGGAAGAGTTCTGGAAGATTCTTGAGTTACCCGGTTATCTCTAGGCAGTTGATCCAAAAGTATAGTCATAAAATTTTGACAGTGTTCTCCTAGGATTTGATGTAATTATTCTCCTGGCATACTTTGTGATTATTCAGGGTTGGACTGAACATTGTTCCTCTTCTCATCGCTGACTTGTGAATGTTGTGTTGAAGTAGAATCTTAGGATGAATGTGGTTTCATAAGAAATAGATTTAGTCTTTGCCCCCAGTTCCTGACACAAAGCTCCTCAAACCCTTAGAAGTTCCCAAGTGGTAGGAATGTCTTTTGTCATTCATGAGGGGCCCCCTTGGATCGAATGCTCTGGACTCAGGGTGGTACCCTAGGTAGCCTCAGGATGGGGCTGGTCCTCTGAAAGGCCATGTGATTAAAGGATTGGAACTTACAGTCTCACCCACCAACCTCTGGGAAGGGGAAGAGTTAGCGGGGAGAGCTTCTGATTAAGTACTCTCTTGAACAACACGACTTGTTGAGCCCCTGGGTTGGTGAACGCCTGAAGGTATGTGGAGAGTAGCGCATGTAGAAAGCACGGACGTTCCACATCCTTTCCACACACCTTACCATACGCGTCTCTCCTATCTGGTTGTTCCAGAGCTGTATCTTTTCTAATAAACCGGTGATCCAGTAAGTCAAATATTTCTCTCAGCGTTGTGAGCTGCTTTAGCAAATTAATTGTACCCAAGGAGGGGGTTGTGGGAACCTTTGATTTATAGCCTGTGGGTCAGAAGCACGAGGTGACAACCTGGACTTGGAATTGGCATCCAAGGTGGGGGGAGGGGCAGTCTTGTAGGACTGAGCCCTTAACTTGTGGGATCTGATGCTCTATCCAGGTAAATAGCCTCAGGATGAAATTATTGCTTGGTGGTGCTGGGAAAAACACATATTGGAATGAGGAAGTAGAATTCTGTAGCATTAGGGCTGGAAGGGACAGTGACCATCTCCTCAAAGCTTATTTAGCAACTGAGGATACTAAGTTGGCCCAGCCAGGACCTAAGCGGGTTCCTTTACTCAGTCTAGCACTCTTCCCATTGCATTAAAGCTGCCTGTCCACTGAAGTGGCCCTCATTTTGCTGACAAGGCTCCTTGGTCCACATTTGCCCTTGGTCCTCATGGTGGTTTCCCAGCTCTCTGGATCTGGGTGAGCAGGACTGGAGATGCATGACTTTGGCTGACTTATGGAATGACTGTGGTGTTTTTAGCCGTAAAACCTTAGAGTCAGAGGGGATTTTGGTGGTCATCTTGTAATTAACCCCCTTTCTTTGCAGATGGGGAAACCGAGCCCTGAGGAGTTCAGTGGCCTGTGGGAGTCAGGAACAGCATTAGCCTGGCTAGAGCAGACCATTAGGTTTGGTGAGGGAGGGCCTGTGTATGTGTCTTGGGCACTGTCCACGGCTAAGATCCAAGCACAGGACCTAGAACAGAGCAGACACTTAAATACTGGAAGGAAGGAAGCCAGAGTTGGAATCCAGGTGTCTGACTCGGCTTTTTGTTTACAATAAAGTGAAGGGCTAGGCTTTCCAATATTCACCCACAAATATTAGCTATAGTCTCCTCTCTCCATCCCTGCTTGAATTAATAAGAGGCTGTTTTGTCCGCCAGCTTCTATGGGCCATTTTGTTCCCAAAGCCTGAGGTGGAAATATCTGGTCATTGAGGAAAAAAAAGAATGACAATAAAGTAAGCAAGTACTGCTTCATCAGGTGAGTATGGTAGGACATTGCTATGTTTGGAAGTGGTGGTGAAAATTTTCAAAGCAAAAGTTTTCAAAACCCGAATCCATTCATGAAACTGTTTTCAAAGGTGAACGAAATCCAGTTGTGTTTCTAGAATCAGTATACCAAAGGCATCTATTAATGTGTGTCTATTATGTTCCATAATACTTTATATCTTTCCTTTATGCCTTTGTTTCACAGGTTAATTCTTGGATATGTCTATTAATTCAGCAAATGTTAGTCAAGTGCCTTACTATGCGCAAGGCGCTGGGGATGAAGGGATGCAAACAAAATAGATTGAGTCTCTGCCTTTCGGGAGCTAGCAGCTTCTCTGGGAAGATGGTAAAACCAGCAATAATGATCAAGTATCTTTAGTATGTGTGGCACGTGGCCCAAGTACCTAACCTGGGGCTGTGGGTGGGATGAGAGGCCAGTAAAGGTTGAGCAAGACTTTCGGGAGGAAAGGAAGTTTTAGCTGATACTGGTGAAAATGTTGGCATTAGCGAGGCGAAGAGAACGAGTGGTCAGTGGAAGAGAGGAGGCGAGAGGTCTGGTTAAAACACAGATGGACCACTGGGCACCACCCCAGAGTGCGTGAGTCAGTAGAGGTGGGAAGGGAATGGAGGTTTTGCTCCCTTCCTACATGTCCCAGGTGATGCTGCTGGAGTATCATACCTGAGTGGTGAAGAAATAGGGGCTGTGTTTCTCTTTTTTTTTTTTTTTTAAAGATTTTATTTATTTATTTGACAGAGATAGAGACAGCCAGCGAGAGAGGGAACACAGGCAGGGGGAGTGGGAGAGGAAGAAGCAGGCTCATAGCGGAGGAGCCTGACGTGGGGCTCGATCCCACAATGCCGGGATCACGCCCTGAGCCGAAGGCAGACGCTTAACCACTGAGCCACCCAGGCACCCCAGGGGGCTGTGTTTCTCTTAACCAGGAAATCCCTTCCCTCTTCACTTGCTGTCCACATCCTATTTTCCCGCTATCCTTCAAGCTGAGATCAAGGGTAGCACTCCCAGGAAAACTTCCCTGGGTTTTGCCTCTGATTCTAACTCCTGGGAGTGGACGTGTGGAGTCCATGAAGTTCTGTAGCATCGTTCTGTGTGATTAAACATGAAATTCTGTGCAGTTGTTCTCACTGTGTGTGTCAGACCAGTGCTCCTTGGGGCAGCAGAGCAGAGAAGACATGCTCCTCTGTTTCCCTACTTGATCAGATTCTCGCAAGCTCTCTGAGGAGCGGGCTGCTGTCTTCTCTGTCTCGCAGAGATGAGGAAACAGATTTACTGCGGCATCACCAGGGTGAAGAGAAGTGAAATGTCTCACTCACGTCACAGAGGAGGGGAAACCGCAGCTAGACGGATGTTCCTTCTCCAGTGTTCTCTAACAGTATTATGTGAAATTGTAGGCACTGTATGCTCAGCACCACAGGTAAAAGAAAGGTTGTAGATTTAATCTTTTTTTCCTTTTTTTCCCCTTTTTCATCATAGGTCCGTCTACTTACAGAGGAAACAAAGGCATGAGAAAGTGAATGTAGATTTTGCTTTTTAGTGGAAAATGGGTTGTTTTTTAGGAATTGTCCTTTTGTTTTTGGAGTAGACCTTGGAATGGAGTAATTCAATTTACATATCATTAGGTTTATAAATGAATTTTTAAAAGTTTTGGCATGAGGGGGGATATTAAGGAAAAATGGACTTCAGTTTCCTAAAAAGACACAAATTAGACAATTATGCCATTACCTTCTTAACAGGCCAGATAAGTTTAGCTGGGTGGTTGAAGATTTATAAAGAACCTATACATAAAATGTCATGTGATAGGTAGAGTTAAAAAAACAAAAAAAAAAAACCTTTTCACTATCAGTAACATGCCTTCCTCCCCCGTGCAAATATAAAGACATAACGTGGTTCTGTGAGATTCTTGTAAGAGGCGGCAGCTTGAAGAATTCACTGGGCTTTCTGTCTCACAATGTAACTCGGGAACGCTAATTTTCAAACGTTCTAACAGCTCTTCATAGCTGGAAGTCTCCAGCACAATCGTGTGAATTATCTACATTATAAAAACAGCAGCCCGGAATTTCCTGGCATTGGTGAACTGGCAGATGGCTTAATGAACAGGCATTCCTTCATTTTTCTTCGCATGTTTGTGCCATATGCGTGTAGAGCCTTAATTCCTTTGCGGCTTCCTCAGTTCTTTCCAACGTCCTCCTCCGCTATTAAAGGCAAAACACAAAACAAGCATGGCTAGAAGCGAGAGGCATTGAAGATTGCTGGAAGCTAGGTGATACAGAGCCAGGAAGCGGGGTTCTGAGGGTAGAGTCTATTTCCTACACAGGATTGCCAAGTTAGTGTCTTAATAGTCTTTGCAGGTGAACCAGGTAGATACTCCCTACAAGCAGTGTGTGATTCATTAAAAAACAAAGGGCCTTATTTGAGATACTATTAGGTGTTGTGTAGGTATGTAAATTAAAAAAAAAAAAAAAAAAGCTTGGTTTCTGTCCTTGGCAAACTTGTGATTCAGAAGGGAAAGATAAGCTCTGAGTACAAATCATTGTAGAATAGTGGAGAACGAGTTTGGTACAATCCAAGAACTACAGAGTGCTTCGTGGGATCCCAGAAGAGGGACTTGCCTTCTGATAAGAGAGGTGGAAAGGACTTCAACATGCTGGAAGCCTGGCATTGTAAGTGGACCCTAAAGGGAGTAGAGGGTTGCCGGGCCAGCACAAGGAACAGCCTATGCGAAGGTGTAGAGGCAGGACAGGAGAAGTCAGTGTAGACCCGGTTGCCGGGCCAGCACAAGGAACAGCCTATGCGAAGGTGTAGAGGCAGGACAGAAGTCAGTGTAGACCCGGTATAAACAGAGGGTTCCTCAATGAAAATTGCAGAGGGGAGGCTGAGGCGAGGCTGTGGAGCTCCAGAAACTATACACTTTATTGTGTAGGCAGTGGGGGAACTAAGGCGGGGTGGAGTGGAGGATGGGGGACTGGAAGAGGTCCACCAGCACTGGGATGTGATGGCAGAGGCTGAGCTCAGTAAGTCCCGAGTTTGAGACATGGCCCCGGTACCTCAGCAAGGCAGCTGATACAGCTGTTCCTCCTTGTTGTGTCCAAGTTGCTGCTTTGGAGAGACAGACAGAGACAGAGATGGGGGGAGGGGAGGACCAAAGGTTGGGGGACCGGGGGTGAGGAGAATATCTGTTCTTTATGCATCTCAGAATTGTTTGGCATAGAAGATGATAACATAGTTCTTTGGAAGTGATAGAAATATGACACATAGTGTATAGGTTTAATAAAATACCTCTGGCATACAGAGAAAAACAATTTTTCAAAGTTGAGGAGTGCTGGGAAACTGGAATCATGAAGTAAGGGCCGCGTACCGTCTTGATGGTGTGAGGGCCAGGAAGTGTTCATTAATGGTGAAAGCTAGCTAATTGTGTGTTTGTTTTATGTTACAGTAAATCCTCTGAAATTGTACAAATCCCCTTGACTCGTGAATTCTTCATCGTTAAGCATTTGTTTTCAGAAGACTGTTGTGCATTTCTGTTTCTTTCCCCCCATTGTTGGTCAGGTTCTCATTGTTTTCGCTTTGCTTCAGGTCAGGAGGGCAGTGTTGGCCATCGATGTATAGAGCAGTGCCTTTAAATAAAACATGCAGATCAGCACTGGGGTGATTTTGAAAACCCTGCTTGGCTAAGGGCTTCATCTCCTTGTCATTTCTGACAAGTTCATTTTCTTCTGTCCCTTGTTTTTTTTACAATAATGTGACCAAGTTGATTTTGGGAGAGGAAAGTAATCTGCTTGAAAGTACTAGTATACATTAGGCGCCTATATATTATGGAAGTGGTAATTTCATAGACAGTGGAGGTGGTGTGACTTAGTTCCTGGGTGGGAGTGGGAAGGGAGAAGACAAAGAGAAAGAGAATTCTTTTGCTTCAACCATATGATAGTTGATCTTTTCCATGCTGTTCAGTGCTGTATCTTGATATATAAATGAGCAAAGACTCTAGACTTTGCTAATAATAAATAGTGTATTTGTCCCTGGTTCCTGGCACAGAACTCCTAAAACCCTAGGGATTTTTTGTGAGATAGGAGTGTCTTTTGTTATTCATAAGGAGCCCTTTATTATACCTGAGTTTATGCTAATGGATGACTCCGGCCCTAGATAGTTTAGGGATGGGGGCTGTTTGCCTGAGGAACCAACAACAGGATTAGAGGGTGGGAACTTTCAGTCCTGTCCTCTGATCTCAGGGAAGGAGGAGGGACTAGTGATTGAATTAATCCATGCCAGTGACTTAATCAATCATGCCTGTATGAGAAACTTCCATAAAAACTCTGAACTTAGGGATGTGCTGGGAGGGTGGTGTGTCTGGGGAAAGCGTGGAAGCACCGCGCACGACCCCCTTCCCCGCCCCCCATACTTTGCCCTGTGCATCTCTTTTATATCCTTTATAATAAAACTATAATCCTAAGTGTTAGAGTAAGTTGTTCCAGAAAATTGTCGAACCTGAGGAAGATCATGGAAATCCCTGAATTTGTCATTGGTTAGCGTGGGGACGCCATTTGCAGTCGGTGGCTGAAGTGGGGCAGTCTTGTGGGACTGAGCCCTTAAACCCGTGGGCTTGGCTCTAGCTCCAGTGGTTGGAGTCAGAATCGAATTGCACTGTAGGACACTCAGGGGGTGATGGAGAATTGGTTGTTGGAAAATGAAACAGTCAAGTCTTTCCTGTTTGGAAAAACCAATTCATGATATGAAAGCATCATGCCTGGAGGAACCTTTTTGAAATTATGGTGGTTTACTATTTAGATAAGGACTCAAAAGGCATTTAAAGAAATACAGGGGGAAAGAAAAGAAATTATCAGGCCAGTGCCTTATTGTTTATGTACTTACATTGTGTTTTATAGTGTAATAAAGTAGAACTTATACCACTGTGTGGTTTTCTTTGACCCTTCTGTCCTTGGTGTAACCCAGAGATTTCATAGCATTGTCTCTGCCTCCTGTCAGTGGAAATATCTAGTATGTAAATATTAGGGATTGCACTTACAAGTCATTTCCTAAGGGATTTCCAGAATTATGGTTTACCGCTACCACGTTAATGTTACTGCTAGGTTGAACCATATGATATCACCAATATTTGACTATTTTTGACCTATAGTGACAATAGTTTGATATGGTTCAACCTAATAGTAACGAAGGTTTCTTATTGACTTATCTGCAGTTTTAAAAAAAATAACTGTGGTGATTACCATCAAGACATTTTAGAAAATGCAAGAAGTAGAAAAAGAAAAAGGTACTTCCCATGTTCCACCAACAAAAGATACAAAACACTAAAAAGAAAACTAAAATAGCTTACAATCTTACCACACAGAGATAATTAGTTCATGGGATCATGTTAGCTCAAAATCCTGCTTTGTATTAACGTTTTTCAGTTACAGTTGATATAATTTTAGACAAAGAGGTATGGCGGAGCTGATCCCTTCACACGGATTGTTTCTATTGTTTTGAAAGTCAAAGGGAGGTTTAGGATTTCCGAGTAATCAACAATTATAACAGTGTTAAATGTGGATCAGAATGGCTTTTTGATTTTGCTTTTTATAAATGGTAGCAGGATTTTTTTTTTGAATTTAGTACTGAATACCAAAAAATAGGTAGATCAACTTAGAGAATATAACTTAAATTCATTTTCCTTCCAAATGATTGGCTCACTAGGAAAAACCATTCTGTCGTTCTAGATTTATTATTGAATTAGATGAGTTAATGATTCCTTACAGATTGTCTACTTAAGACTCTAACTCAACTAGAGATGAGCTATGGATAATCCCATTTTGTGGAACTTTCCTGCACATCGGAGCTGTTAACTCACACTTCAGAGGCAGTAGAGCACAGAGTATGGTGTCCTAGAGCTCGGCTGCCTCGATGAAAATCTTACCTCAGCTACTTACCAGCTGTGTGACCTAATGCAAGTTACCTGACCTCTCTGTGCTCTAGTTTTCATATCTGCAAAATAGAGTGGAACCAATAGTTCCTGCTTCATAGGGTGATTGTAAGGGTTAAATGAGTTTATCCCTGTCACGTACTCCCAATGGTATTTATACAAAGTATGTATCAATACTTGAGTATTAGTAGTAGTATTTTTCTCTGGGTCGAACCCTTGGGGCTGGTTTTCAGAGTTCTTGTCTGAGTTTTGTGCGAGTGACCTTCACATTGTGTCTTCCCCTTAAACTCAGCTTCTCTATGTCTAGGGTTTTCCTAATTACTTCTGTTTACTCTTTCCCTCCTTTGCCTTTTTGCAAAGTGATCTTATTTTGCCTTTGATCTTATTTTGTCGTCCCCCTCGCCCAGCTTTGCTTTGCTCTTTCTCTAGCCGCCCTTGGGGAGGCTTCACATCCGAGGACTTCAACCCGGCCGCGACCTCGGTGCTCCACATTGACTCCTCTGGGCTTCCCGCTTCCTGTGTTCCCGGGAGGCCGGCCACGTGCCTGTCTTGCAGGAACCCTGCCTGCCTGAGTGTGACTAATGGGAAAATCCTGTGCGGAGGACTTTTGTAGCTTTCCGTTTAATCACACTCCTGTTCCTGTTCCTGGAAGGAAGGGAAGCGCGGGGCCGGCGTGGGGGATACGGGAGCGGTGCCGCCGTCCCCCATCGGGAGCCCCGTGGTGGCAGGTGCTCCTCACCTGCGGGGCTTGTGCAGTGATGCAGTCCTGTACATTTAACACGGCCTCCTCCAGTGTGGCTCCCGGGGTTCGCGCCTTTTCCTACGTGTTGGTTTCGTTTCCCCAGGTAAGCTGTAAGCTTTGTGAGGCTAGCAGCCTTTACACTTGCTACCCCTGAGAACGATCGCCGCAGCGATAAAAACTAACATCTATTGGGCGCTTACTCTGTGCTAGGCAGGTGGGTAAACCCGAGTTCATCTCATTTAATGCTCAGAAACGATTCTCTTATTATCTACATTTTAGGGATGAGGAAACTGAGGCACGGGGACGCGAATTGACTTACTTGGGGTCACAGAGCTAAGAAGCAAGTCGAATGAACACAGTGCAGCTGAGAACAAGCTGGTTCCTACTTTTGCTTGCTTGCTTGCTCTTTCCTTTCCCTTCCTTTCCCTTCCTTTCTCTTCCCTTCCCTTTCTTTTTCCTTTCCTTTCCTTCCCTTCCCTTTCTTTTTCCTTTCCTTTCCTTTCCTTTCCATTCCTTTCCTTTCCTTTCCTTTCCTTCCCTTCCCTTTCCTTTCCTTTCCTTCCCTTCCCTTTCCTTTCCTTTCCTCTTCTCTTCTCTTCTCTTCTCTTCTCTTCTCTTCTCTTCTCTTCTCTTCTCTTCTTTTCTTTCAGCGTTGCCACAGACCTCTGTTCAGATCCTGGCCATTTCCCAGATGACTGATCTTGACTTCAATATTTTGTTCTTCCATGTCCCCATTTCTAAGATGGGTTTGGTAATAACACCTATCTCAGAATCATGACAATAAAAAAAAAGATAATGGGAGTAAAGATGCCTAGCACGTAATAAGCGCTCAGTAAATGTCCTCTGCTGTCAGCAGTTGGGGATAGAGTGGCTGACCCTCCCTGGTGAGCCCTAGAACTCCACAGGAGATAAGATCTACCTGCCTCCCAGCCTCTGCCAGTCTTCCTCCTTGAAGCCGTTGCTTCGCTCCAGCCCAGCAGCACCCCGTTGTTTTCCCACGTGGTTAGTTTGTGTTGTCTTCTGCATGGTGGTAACTACTTGACTGAACTCCGACCCTGGCAGGGGCGGTTGTACCAGAAACCAGGGACCTAAATCCCAGAGCCCTGGTCCTCTGTGCCAGCTCCTTCTCTGTGAAGCTCTGGAGGAGACACTGGTTCCTAAGGGACCCCCTTTCCTCACCCTCGCTCTTGCTGTTTCTGCTGGAAACAGGCCAGCTGGGCTTGTCCTCTTCTTCCTAGTTGGTGGTTTCGTCCTGACACTTGCCGTTAGCTTTCTCCCGTAGTTTAAATAATTTCTAACCTCATCCCTGCTTGGCCTCTTGTGAGGAATGTACACGAACAGATCTGTTAGGAATTGCAACCCTGTGAAAAGTGGGCAGTGGCTTTGGTAAGGGTATGTAAACACCTCTCCTAATTTATCGTCCCTTCACGAATCTAGCAATTTGGAATGTAATGGAGTCCCATGAAAATCTAGTCGAGGGCCAATTCCCCAAGCTGGGCTTAGGAATGTGCTATTTGCAGCCTTCTTTGAATCTTTGCTAACGGCAACCTTCTTTTGATTTTGATGAGCACAGGGGCTTGCTGGTGTATTAAAATCTTTCAGAAAGGCTTTCCCCCACAAGTGTATAAAAGCTACAGGCTATATCAGTTGTCCAGCTCTGAAAATAATCCATTTCTGTTTTTAAAAAACTGTCAGTATTTGGCAAATGAGTGTTTAAGTACACTGGACACTCTGTCCTACAAATAGCATCTTGACCAAACTGCTGATCAAGTTACAGGGAAAGTGGACACTCAGTTACCCAGGAGCCCTTCTGGAAGGGGATAGAGTCTGCTTTCCCAGTTTCACAGGTTCCATGTAGCAAATGGTTAAGGTGCTCGGCACCATGTTCCAGAACTGTGAGAGGGATGAAGGGGTGCAGAAACAGGACACCCTCCCTTCCACTTGGGGAGACAAGTGTGTTTGACTTAAACTGGGGTTTTTCTGTGAGGTTTTTTTTTTTAAGGTTATATTTATTTATTTGAGAGAGAGAGAGAGAGAGAGAAAGAGCACAAGTAGGGGGAGGGGCAGAGGGAGAGGGAGAAGCAGACTCCTCACTGAGCAGGGAGCCCAACATGGGGCTCCATCCCAGCACGCTGGGATCATGACCTGGGCCGAAGGCAGAAGCTTAACCGACTGAGCCACCCAGGCGCCCCTTCCTGTGAGTTCTGTGTCACATTTGGGTTTCCTAACTTTGACCACAGTTGTATGCCCTGGTGATGTGTGTTGTAGTTAAGGGGGTTGGGAAGGTGTCAGCGGGTGTGAGTCGTGGTTCTTCTGTCTGGCTCATTTCTCTTCCTCCATCCAGTGATGTCATGTTAGGCCACTGATTTACTTGCAAAACGAGGATCTCATCCACCCTCTTGGCTACCCCCTTGGGATTAGAGGTTTCCATAAAATAATGAATGTAAAAGCCTCAAGTGTCATTTGGGTAGGAACGTGTATGGTGTTTCAAGCTAATGTGTATGATCGAAGATTTTCCTCCTCCTGTCCCTTGCTTTCTTTGCCTTCCTCCCTTCCTTCTATTTCTGAAAGACTTGCAGATGCCACGTAACTAACACGGTTAGTACATATTATGTTTGTGTCAAACTATAGATTTGCTTCTAAGTACAATACTTACTAATAATGTGAAAACATACCTTTGTGAACAAGATGCTTTTCAACAGATAGGAAAAGGCTTTCCTTTCACCTTCATAGTTATAGAGGGGTAAAACAGTGTCATACTTTAGAGTGATCTTTTGTTTTTGCAGTGAAAAATTAATATTGGGTAATTTTATGCTATCTTTTTTAAAAAATGAATTTATTACAAATTTCATCTTGCTCTAGCTGGTTTTAATCATTTTTCATGAAGATGATTTTTACATTAAAAAAAGTTGCATGCAGATTTCAGTATTGATTTTACATACTAGGGTCATTTGGAGAAAAGCAGCCTTTTTTAGGGTTTAAGGGCATTACAGTGGGTGGATGTGGCCCTGGGCTCCAGCCCAGCTCTGTGATCAGCTGCTGATGGTTGAAGCTACCTGTTTACTGTGAGGTGTGTGTCACTAGATAAAACTGAAGGCTGCCTCCACTCTTCCAGGTCCTGTGAGACGGCGGCTAAGAGTGCAGGGCCCAGGGGGTAATGAGAGGACCTACCCTACAGATGTTGTGGAGATGAAATGACATTGTCCATGAAGCATCCAGAACAAACACTCAGTAAATGCTGCTGTTACAATTATTTTAATGTAGCAACTCATTCCTCAAAATATACCGCCTGTCACAAAGAATCTAAAGTGAAGATTAGATTTCTGAAGTTTCGTTGCTTTAAGGTCACTTCAAACAAATGACTTTTAAAAAATTCCATTACTTTCTTGTTTGGATATAATTTACAGTTTGAAAGGTGCAGAAGGGGAAAGTAAAAGTGTCTCTCACTCCTCTTCTCCAGCCATCCAGCCCCTCCACGGAAGAGAGACAGTGCTGTCAGTAGCCAAAGACTTAAAAATTTTAAAAATCCCCACCCTGGTGACACTGAAAATAGTGAAAGATGGAGGAGAGGCAGGGGAATGAGGAGACAGCAAAATGAGGAGGAGGGGGATTCATCTGGGGTGTGAACTGCAGAGCCCTGGACCATGAGCATTGCCCTTTCTCATACCCTTCTCTGCAGACCCCAAGAGGTACCCTGCTGCTCGGGGTCTACTGAGGGCTCTTCAGCCTTCCCTGCCTTGGAGCTGTGGTTGGTGGCCTCCTGGCCTGTGTCCCAAGGCAGATATTGGCAAGTTGACCTTCCAGTCTGGGGTGGGGCCGGGTCAGATGAACTTTCTGTTGTCTTCTGAATGCAGACCATTGTTTGAAGGACTCTGGAAGCTTCAGGAATCATCCAGAAGTTGAGGTCCTTGGCTTCTTTTAAACAGTGGGATCCTAAAGTTAATACTCTCTCAAGGAGCAGCTGTGGGGTTGTGGCTGTTGTCTGTGTTCAATCTTCTGACGCCCTTGGGGAATTGTGTTTGGTCAGGGAGTTCTGTAGCCTTTAGAAATAACTTTCAAATGGTGAATCCAACACAATTGTGGAGAATGCTAGGGACTTTCTCTGACTCTGCAAAGTTAGTTTTCCCCTTCTAGTTTCAGTTGAAACCTATGATGATAAATATTTACAGTATCTGTCATTATTTTTAAGTATCTTTGTTTCTTTATATTGACCTTCCCCTAGCTTCAGTCCTTTGTTCTGGCAGCTATCTGGGGTTCGGGAGTGATTCCCTTTTGCCCCAGTCTCCTACCTGTCAGGAATATTTGTTCCCTTTTTATCCAGCCGAATTCAGGTTTTCTTTTGAAACCTAATGTAAAGTCCCTTTTCTTCCTGAATCACACTAATTACTTCCCTTCCCACACCTACGATACATACACAAAGTACCCGGAGCTGAAGGACAGGTTGAGCTCTAAACATTGCTTCTTGAGTGATTGGGTTGGAAATTCAAATGCACTTTCCCATTAAAAATAATAATTAGGCTCCCACAAAGGCTATTTAAAAAATGATAAAATGGGACTTGGTGAACTTTTAATAGAAAAGGTGAAAGAATCATAAAGTGGGTCCCCGTATCCTGACCACTTAGAGTCAACCTTTTGCCATATCCGCTTGCCCACCCTATCTGCTTGGCTATCGGTCTACCTACTTCCTTGCTGGACTATTTGAAATCAAGTTGCAGACATTGTTACATTTTCTCCTTAAATACCTCCATGGTGCCTCTTGTGGGATTAAGGACTTCCTTCTACATAACCATAATACCATCGTTATACCTAAGAAAATAGACAGTAACGTCTCTGATACTGCCTTAACCCAGTTTCCTTAGTTGTCCTCAAAATATACTTTACGGCCGCTTTGCAAATTTTATTATTGATTAAAATCTTGAGCTAGGCTCCAGTCAAGGTTTACATATTGTATTTGGTTATTTTAGTTTCTAACGAAAGCTAACAGTTAGCCAAGTACTGGGGAAGGGAAGAAACTTTCTTGCCCCCGGCAGTATTTTGAAATCTTCGGCTACGGGTCCCTCCCTGTCTCCCTCTCCCACTCTTTGCGCCGGTCTCCAGATCCTGGGGTGCCCCCGCTGCTCTGAGCCCTCCATTTTTGGCATCTCCAGGGTGCAGCTGATCTCACACAGGTATTAGCAGAAACCTCAGGGACAGCTGCATTTTTCAGGGAACTTCTTAGCTGAAGGCTTCCGTAAATCAGGGATTCCTAGCTGGGCGTTGCTGATGATGCACGTTTTGCTGGAGGAAGCTGTCTAGGCCTCTGTCTGTTCCCCGAGTGGTCTTTGCTGTCCAGAATGATTTTTGGGCTCCAGGATCATGGGGGCACTTTGACAAAATAATGGTAACTGAGTGACTGTATGCCCTGGGAGGGATTTTGTGTCGCGGGTGGGTAGACTGGGCAGCTGCATCCTATCTGGATGTCCCCTCCCTGCCTGGTCACAGTTTCAGGGGTGGGGGGGTGGCTGTAGCAGCTGTTTATCTGGGAGCTGTTTAGAAGTTGGCAGCTGCCTGAAGTTTCACGACAAAGTTTAACACTTCTTTATCTACTGACTTCATTGTCTCCCCGGATCCCTATAAACTCATTTGCTCTCCCCTTATGTTTTAAGCTTTTGAAATTTGTCTGCATGAATGCCGTGTCTCGATAACTGGCATTGTCGGGGATGGTCTTAAAAGAGAAACTTGGGTTCTCTCTGTAGCCAAAAATAGAAGTCATTTGGGGATGATTGAGTTTGGTAGAATTGGTTTTGCGTTTGCCCCTTATATGCGTGTATGTAATTGATTTAAACTGCTCTTAAACCATTCACGTCATAAAGGAGGTGGTTTTGCAGACTCTGGTAGGTCTGTCCTGCTCATGGTGCGGAGGGGCCGCGTGTGGTCTGCTCGTGAGCACCGTCCTGGAGCAGCACCCTGCCTGGTTTTTGGCTGTGTGCCTTCAGGCAAGTGACATACCCTCTCTGAACCTGCGATTCCCCTTCTCTAAAAGGCTAGTACCCACCTCCTAGTGTCGTGACCATCTGACACCCTTGGGGCCCAGGGCTGACACTCGACCTATGTAATTCCGCCCTTCAGAGGTCTAATGCAATATGTTAATGTTTCTGCAGCCAACTCACTGAAATAGAAGTAAATAGCCTCATGTCAGATCAGAACAGGTTTTGCTACTGATGAGTTTGTCAGATTTGGTTTTGCCATGAAATGAATTATAAAAGCTTTTGGGATTTTGCCTTATGGACCCAAGAGGGTGGGTGGGCTTGTGTTCTGATCACGAGTCACACTTTGTGGATGGGGCTGGAGAAGCCTGGGAATGTGGAGAACCATGGAGAACCACTGGCTTTGGCTCATCCTTTTTCAGCTGAGCAAACTGAGATCCACAGAGGTACAGTGACTTGTTCAAGTCGCAGAGGTGGCCAGTAGCAAAACTGAATGAAGAAAAACCCTTTTAGGGAAATGTCTGTCTATTGATCTTAGTAATCCAGACCAAAAATAGATTGTTCTTGGGCACTGCGATTTGAATCTTTGCTAAAAACAAAATAGGGTGTGTGTGTGTGTGTGTGTGTGTGTGTGTGTGTGTGTGTGTGTGTGTCTGTGCGTGTGTTTAAAAGCCATTTTCCAACCAAGCTTGGTGTGGGTTATCTACATACTAGCCAAGTGCCTTTTCCATCACAGAATTGTTGGGTCATTCTGCTGAGAAACCCTAGATTCTGAGAATGCATACCCTTTCCTGATAAAAGGGGAAGGATAGCTATCAGAACCGTCAAAATGTTCCTTGGTTGGAACAAAGCTGCTTGGGAGAGGTCACAAGGACTTTCTTATCTGTAGTCTCTAGTTATTAGCTCCATCTTCCCCATTGTCTTGCAACCTCGAGCTATGCCCACTGGGTTTGAGGAATGCCATTTCCAAGCTATTCCTTCTCAGCTCCTGTGACCCCTGAGGTCAGTTGGAAATATAAGTATTATTTGGAAACAAGCTTAAAAATACTGCTTTTGATTTTGGGGGTTGACCTGCAGCCATTCCTGAGCCCTCTTCCTCAGTTCCTTGGCGTCTACAAGCTTTTTTATACCACGTCTTCTTTTGTGACCTTCTTAATGGGATCTGGGCAGAACACAATACAGTTGAGTGGGTCCTCAAAATGCAGTGAATTAACCAAACCTGACCAGGTCTGGGAAAAACCCAAAGGAGTTTGATAAATGCTGGCTTGGGTTGAACATTTTTTTCTTGTAATGTTGTGGAAGGGAATCACATTTATCAGTGAGAGCCAAGAGCTTCCTGCTTCACTGGCTCTTGCTGTGGCCAGGGCACGCTCGAGATGAGGCCACGGGCTTGTGTTTGAATAGGCTGAGTGGACCTGGGGTTATGGACTCTGTCGGTGAGCCGTGATGTTGGAGTGGGGAGGGGGGTTAGCGATGGGGGCCGAAAAGCAATTTTGTAGTTGTTCATCCCGTAAACTGCTTTGGAGTCTGGTGTTGGACATTTTTGACACCTATCCTACTTCCTGCTGGGCTCATTGGAACCCATAGTTTTGAAGTTTGGGGAGCCTCGAATCTAAGTTGTGAAATATGAGAGCAAACCAGCATTTCTCATTTTAACAGAAAAGTCGCTAAGTGATGAAATATTGTCGAAAGAAAATGAATTAAAGTAGACCTTATGCAGGCATTTGTAGTTGCATGGTGCCCAGTCAGAAGCCCAGTTCTACGTGTGCAGAGACCAAGGCTTCCAGAAGGTAAGAGGAAACAGTAGAAATGCAGGCAGGAGACAGGCTGTCTGGTTTGAATCCAGGCACTGGCACGGAGTAGCAGTGTGACCATGGGAAGGCTGCTCTGCCTTCCTGCGCCTCCTTTTCTCATCTGTAATGTGAGGACAGAGCTCTAACCCTGTGCTGGGGTTATTGGGAAGACTCGGGGTTAGCTCAGTGCTGGCTCGTAAATGCTCCGTAAATGTGGTGGTTGTTGTTAGTGGTAATAGAGACACGAACTTCTCTGAGCCATACTTCCATCCCTTCTGGAACATCAGCTCACCCCAAACCATTCCCTTCCTTACCACGGCTCTGTCTGCTTTCTGTTTGGACTGTGCTGGTCCCCTGACTGTGCTGGGCTTGCCACCTTGTCTGGACTTCTCCGCACGGTTACCCAGGCCGGAGCATTGGGGTGCGCCTCTGGGCTGTGCCCTGAATGCCTGCCCTCTCCCGTCCCCTCAGTCTCTCCGCCAGGCCTCCCTGCCTCCGCGGGCTGCTCTTCTGCCCTGTGCCCCCCAGTCTCAACAGACGTCATCTCTCCTCATTTATTGTGAGAGAAAATGGAGGATACCCTGCACCCTGCCCCCTCAGTGTCCTTCAGCCTGCCAGTGAGGGCTCTAACTCACAGACCCGCGGCTTCACGAAGAAGTGGGTCTTTTTATTTTTTTTCTGTTCCAGTGTTTCGTCTTTTTCGTATGGAAATCTTCTCAAGACCATCACTCCTTATTCTCTCTCAGGCTCTCCCTCTTGCTCCTTCTGTCTATACATACATTGGTTTCAGCCACTTAAGAGCAAAACAAAACTCCAAACAGAAATTTCTTCCTCTCATCATTTTTTTTTTTTTTTTTTGCTCCTTTTGGGCTTCCAGAAAGAGTAAACAGCCTAGTCTCTATTCTTCAACTCAGGGAATCTAGTCTTACCTTCCAGGCTAACTGAAAAATTGTGCTCTCCGAGACCACGAAGATCTCCTGTGGATCGTTTTTCCTTTCTACTTAATTTATTTTTTCATTGTATGTATGTATTTATTTGTTTTGGAATTTTTAAGTTTACTTCAAGATAGTACAGAAAAACAGAGAGTAAAGTACAACAAGGAGAAAGTTAAAAAAATTCCAGTGGCTTCCTAAATTAGAAACTAATGGTTTCCCGTGAGTTCTTCTTTGTTGCCTGATTTGTCTGAGGACTTGTCGATTCTTTTTCTAAAGAGTCTTCTTAGGTTGTTTGTTTCTTGTTTCTTTTTTTAAATTGTGTTAAGAACATTTAACGTGAGATCAACCCTCTAAACAAAATTGTAAGTGCAGGATCCAGTATTAAGAGTTAGGTACCATGTCATAAAGCATGACGGAAACGTCACACCCGTTGAATGGCAGCTACCCATTTTCGCCTCCCCTCACTCCTGGCAACCACCGTTTGACTCTCTGCTTCGATATATTTGATTATTTTAGATGGCTCCTAAAGTGGAATCATGCAGTATTTGTCCTTCTGTGACTGGCTTTTTTCGCGTAATGTAATGTCCTCCGGGTTCATCTATATTGTTGCCTATGGCCGTATTTCCTTTTTTAAAGGTCGAATAGGATTCGATTTTATGTATACACCATGTTTTCTTTATCTGTTCAGCCATCAGTGAACATTTAGGTTGTTTCCATGTCTTGGCTATTGTAAAAAATACTGCAGTGAGCATGGGAGGCAGATATCTCTTTAAGATCCTGATTTCAGTCCTTTTGGATAAATAGGCTAAGTGGGACTGCTGGGTCATAGGGTAGTTCTATTTTTAACTTTTTGAGGAACCGCCATATTGTTTTACACAGCGGCTGCACCATTTTCCATTTCCTTCCTATTTTAATTACTCTGTTACAGCATCTGACCTAGCTGACTGCTCATTCCTTCTTCAGACTATCTTCTGTGTTCTAGAGAAGAGCCTGGCTTCTCTTCCTCAGCTTCCTCATGGACTAGATCTGGTTGCTCAATGGATATTTCCATCTGGTTGTCCCCACGCTTACCTCTATCTCCACATGTTCAAAACCGAACTCGTGATATTGTCCTTTCCATGCCAAGTATATTAGTTTGCCAGGGCTGCTGTAACATAGTACCGTAAACTGGGTGGCTTAAACAAGAGAAGTTTATTATCTCACAGTCTGGAGGCTAGGATTCCAAGATCAAGATTGGCAGGGTTGCTTTCTTCTGAGGGCTGTGAAGAATCTATTTCATGCCTCTCTCCTAGTTGCTGGTGGCTTGCTCGCAATCTTTGGCATTCTTTGGCTTTTAGAAGCATCGTCCCATCTCTGCCTTTATCGTCACATGGTGTTTTCCCTTTGTGCCTGTCAACATATGAATTGCAAGGGAGGTAAAATTCAACACCAAGCAAACCTCCTTTTTTTTAAAGTTATTTCCTATCTCGATGAATGGCATCCGTGTCCACCATGTTACTCAAGCAGAAACTGGAGCATTGTCCTTATCAAGTCGGTTGCCCGTATATGAACTTGGGGTTCAGAGCTCATAGAACTTGGAGGCATAATTTTGGAATGGGAACCTTCATAGGAAGATAGGTTTTCTTTTCTTTCTTTCTTTCTTTTTTTTTTTTTTAAGATTTTATTTATTTATTTGACAGAGACAGAGACAGCCAGCGAGAGGGAACACAAGCACGGGGAGTGGGAGAGGAAGTAGCAGGCTCCTAGCGGAGGAGCCTGATGTGGGGCTCGATCCCGGAACGCCAGGATCACGCCCTAAGCTGAAGGCAGACGCTTAACGACTGCGCCACCCAGGCGCGACCCCGGAAGATAGGTTTTCAAAGGGGTCTGTGATTCCCAAATGGCTGACAATCTCTGCTTTATATCTTTCCACCTCCTTGGTACAAAAGTAATACATATGAATTTTGGAAAATTACAGATAAGTATAAAAATAAAATTTAAAATTATCCTCTTATTCAATTACCTGGAATCACTTAATATTTTGGTCATTGCTTTGTACATTTTATGCCTTCATGGGTTTTTTAAAAAACTAGTTGGACGTTACTGTATGTAAAATGTTGAATCAAGCTTTTCTCTCTTTTTTTTAAAGATTTATTTTATTTTATTTTTTAAATTTTATTTTAAAGACTATTTATTTGAGAGAGAGGGAGAGCACAAGCATACAAGCAAGGGGAGGAATGGGGGGGGAGAAGCAGGCTCCCTGCTGAGCTAGGAGCCCAAGGCAGGGCTCAATCCCAGGACCCTGGGATCGTGACCTGAGCTGATGGCAGTGTGCCATCCAGGTGCCCCTATTTGTTCATTTTAGAGAGAGAGAGTGGGGAGAGGGGCAGAGGAAGAGGGAAAGACTCCCAAGCAGACTCTACTGAGCTCAGAGCTCAATGTGGGACTCGATTTCAGGATGCTGAGATCATGACCCGAGCTGAAATCAAGAGCCAGACGCTTAACTGACTGAGCCACCTGGGCACCCCTGAATTAAGCTTTCTAAATTCAACATTGTGTCTTAAGTGTTTTCTCATATCTTCACAAAATCTTTATAAATAATTTTAAATGATGAATATTATTCCATCAAATGGGTAGACAGTGATTGACTTAGATATTTTCTTATTATTCCACTGTCAAATATTGAGGTTTTGTCATTTTCTTTTGACTTATAAATAATGCGGCAACAACCTTTGCTATGACTTTGGACTCAAATAATTTGTTTGTAATTCAGCTATGATTCAGCTGGAGGTGAACGAGAAAGATGGCCAGTGTTTCTAAACAAGTTATTAGCGTAAATGGAAGGAAAGCTGAGCTTACCTAAGTTGACAGGTGTTATAAGGCATTCTTTGTGAATAGTTCCTTTGTGCTTTTAAAGTTATTTTTATTGAATTGCTACGGTAGATCACATTAGATTGTCCAGTCAACTGCCTTACAGCGGTTCTTTGTAGCCTATGACAGGGCTGTCCATTAGAACTTTTGGGATTGATGAAAATGTTCTTTTTCTGACTTGTCCAGTATGGTAGCAGTTAGCCACATGTGACTACTGAATGCTTAAAATGTGATTAATGTGACTGAGAAACTGAATTCTTAATTTTATCTCATTTTAGTTGACTTCAATTTGAATAGCTACTTGTGGCTAGTGGCTACCATACTGGATAGTACAGTTCTATCAAGATGGTGGCTAAATACTTTTACATTGCTGTGTCTTCCTAAACATTCTTCTAAGTGCTTTATATATTAGTATATTTAAATCCTCACAATGACTCCATAAGGTAGTCTTCTAGTTACTATTGGTGTGTAATAAATCATCTCAAAGCTTAGTGTCTTAAAACAGCAACAGTCACTCACTTTGCTTAGGAGTCTCCACCTGGGGCAGGGTTCATCAGAAACAGCTCATGTTTGCTCCACACGTTTGCTCCATGTGGCATTAGCTGGGACGATAGAGTCTACTTCTAGGATGGCTCATTTACATAGTTGGCAAGCTGATGACTGTTAATGGTTTCTTTCCTTGGGGAAGCTTGGGTTTCCTTACAGCATGGTAACTGCGTTCCAAAACCAAGTGCCCCAAGAGGCAGGAAGTGGAAGCTGTCAGTTTCTTAGGGTCTGGGGCTTGGAAACTGACAAAGCATCACTCCAACCTATTCTATTGGTCAGGCAGAGCTCAGAGGATATAGTCAAGGGGAGGAGATACAGACTTTTCCATTGGAGCAAGATCAGAGAATATGGGGCCATGTTTTAAAATCATCATAGAAAGGTACAG
The DNA here is from genome assembly GCF_024610735.1 of Ursus americanus. Taxonomy (NCBI): domain Eukaryota; kingdom Metazoa; phylum Chordata; class Mammalia; order Carnivora; family Ursidae; genus Ursus; species Ursus americanus. The sequence goes on from NC_142134.1 coordinate 53,792,000, forward strand.
TCATTCTGATTTTATTTCATCATGAGGGAACTGAGGACAGAACAGTTAAATAACTTGCCCAAGGTGACGTCCCTTGGAGGTGGCCAAGCTGTTATTTATGCCGAGCAGTCTGACCTTGTAACCTCAGTGCTATATGGCATCTCTCTGTAATTCATGTTTCCCTAATTTAGATTCATACCTTCTTCAGCTTTTCCATGGTACAATAATTACGAGATTAAGTGACTGATACCTGTTTGTAAATCACAAACTCTAAATATGTAGTATCTGCAAGGGTTTGCTACATGTCGAATTAATGAAGACACATTCTCAACCACCTGATTCAGGAGGAGATGTTGGCTCCAATTCCGAGCCCTTCTGCTTTCCTCCGTTCCTAGTGCCCCCCAAAGAGCATTGGTTATCACCTCCAGATTGAAACAGACTGACTCTGAGTGAAACTCTCTCAGTCTTAGAGGTTGTCTGCTTCACCTCTTCCTGTTGCGTAGAATATGTGGTATTAAAAAGAAATTAATAAATAAGACTGACTTGGAATTGTAAAAGGAACTAAAGAAATGTTTCTGGTTTTTACTAAAAGACTGGTAGTGAATCCTAAGTTAGATGATATATTTGCATATACTTAGGGAAGTGTGTGTGTGTGTGTGTGTGTACTTCCATTTGTTTGTTCATTCATTTAATATATTGATTCCTGGAAGATAAATCAGAAAAAGATATCGGTTATCTCTAATTCTAGAGGTTGCCTGATAAAATAATGAATGGAACCTTGTACAAACCTCAGAAACCAGCAGTTTCCTTTCCTGTTCAAAGGTAATGTGTATTTCCATTTGAAGGATTGATAGCCCTTCCTTGTTTGGCCTCTGGTTTGCAAATTGGGCTTCTGTTTGATACCGTTTGTGGTGATGAAATGTGGTTATTTCACACCTGACATTTGTCCCATACAGTCATTGCCACGCAGACCCTTTTTTTAACCAAAACACTCTGAGAGAGCTTATAATTAAACATATCTAGTTTTCCAGTTTCTGGGTTTCTTAAGCAACATTATGAATCTCCCTGATGTAGAGAAAGAACTTTATTTCATCACTTTAGAATCTGAGTATTCCAAATAAGCACACTTCATTTCAGTCAAATCTCGCATTTTTCTTTACTCCTCATCCTACCTGACCCTCTCCTTCGTTTGATGATTCTCTTCTCGTTTTGTGTCTGTGAGCTGGTACTTTGCTGCTTTTCTACATAGTCAGCTCTTTCCTAGCTGCCCTATTTTTGAAGTCATAAAATAGGTCCTCACTGTTCTTTTTTTCTCCTCTTGCCCCGTGTATACCTTCGACAGCATTTCTCTTAGTGTGTGATGACCTGCCCACGCGTTTCTTCTGGGACCGTTTCTGATGCTCCTCTACACGTTCTGAGATGTTCTTGGCCGAGTCATGTTGTTTCTCACTATATCCAGTGCCCAGCCTTGTGCCTTTCACATGATGGGCAGACGATGAATTTTAATTTGGATAAGTGCACGAACCAAAAATACACAGCCTTCCATTTTTGTGTTTGTCCCCCTGGGCCAAAATCTTGATGCCGTCCTGGATTTTTCTCTCTTTTCCATATTCTAGATCTGTCAGTTCACTAAGTCCTTCTAAAACATAAGCTCCATGAGGACAAGCATCTTTGTCTGTCTCAGTGACATCTCACAAGTGCCTAGAATGGTACCTGCCGTGTAGTTGAGCATTTATTATGTTGTAGAAATGGTTGTCAGTGTTTTCCATGTGTTTATTTCATCTTCATGACACCCTGGAAGGGTGGGTAGGTTCTAATGAGTATGCCCATTTCACAAGAAACCGAGTCACGTAGGTGCTAAGTTATTGCACGGCTGCTAGATGGCAGTCAGGACTTGAACCCAAGGCTCCTGGGTCCATGCTCTCAACTACTCAGCGCTCTGCTATAATGCCACCAAATGCTTCTGTGTTTCCTTTGTGCTTGACACTGCGCTTAAACATGCTTCCGAGATGGGTAGGTCCTGCTGCAGGCGAAGAAGCAGAGGCTGGCTTGTGAGGTTTTAAAAGAAATGACACCGGGTGGGACGTAGTTCGTGAGTAGTAGGGACAGGATGGGAACTCGGACTTTCAGCCAAGCCTGGCCCTCAGCCTGCGTTCTGCGCTGCCAGCCCCGCCAGTGTCTGCGCGGCCCGTGGTTTTGGGAGCCGACTTGTGTGAACGTTGCCCAGGGTCGTCAGGTTTTTCTTGCCCCCGACAGACGTCTGACGCAACCGCGTGTGTTTCTTTGTGTAGACAACGGTGGCAGCCGCACGCTGCACTCCAGAACAGAGACCACCCCGGCGCCCACCAACAATACTGGGAATGGACACCCAGAGTATATCGCGTATGCGCTGGTCCCTGTGTTCTTCATCATGGGTCTGTTTGGCGTCCTCATCTGCCATCTGCTTAAGAAGAAGGGCTATCGTTGTACAACAGAAGCCGAGCAAGAGGTGGAAGAGGAAAAGGTTGAAAAGATAGGTAAATACCTGCATCCTTTTTATGGAGATGGGGGGGGGTGATTTTCGTTTGTTTTTTTTTTTTTTTTGAAAGATTTTATTTCTAAGTATTTGGAACACCCAACGTGGGGCTCAAACTCACAACCCGGAGATCAGGAGTCACATGCTCTATTGACGGAGCCAACAGGTGCCCCAAATGAGGGCGATTTTTAAATGAGGAATCAGTCATAGATACTTTCATCTCTAGGAAGCAAAATGACCCACCTTTTTTTTTTTTTTTTTTAGAGAGAGAGATAATGGGAGTAAAGGGGCAGAGGGAGAGTGAGAATCTTAAGCAGGCTCCACACTCAGCATGGAGGCTTTCTAGGGCCTCGATCTCACGACCTGTGCCGAAATCAGACACTTAACCAACTGAGCCACCCAGGTGCCCCCAAAATGGTCTATCTTAATAATAGGTGGTATGGTGGCATGTCACTATAGATTTCGTAGTAACCACACCTGGAGCTTGAAACCTGGCTTTCACTTATTAAACACCTACCAGCTCATTCCTTGTGGCTTTGGGCAAGTTACATATGCTCCGAACTTCTGCTATGTGTAGTTTAACTGGAATTTGATCTTAGTTAATTTAATGCCAATTTAATTAAAGTTTTAATTTAATTTAAATGAGGGCAGTAATCTCCATCTTGTAGGATTATTGTGGAATTTAGAGAGAAGATACATTTGGTGTTTGGCACATATGGCCACTCAGTAAATATTAATCCTTACTATTATTATTGAGAGAGATTCTAATGAGAATAATGGGGAATTTAAATAGCTCTCACCACTTTTGTGGTATTACTTTTGCTGGGGGAGTTCTATCTTAAATCTCTGGGATTGGAATTTATATTTATTAAGTAAATAGTTGTGTCCACAGTGCTGTAAACGTATGGTAAGAAATGGTGCCTTAGTATTAATTTGGGGGTGTCTTCCCTTTTCCTCTTAACATGGAGTTGTTAGGTAGTGTTTGGGAAAAACCCAAGAAATAAAATCCTGTTTTCTCTATAGATGTTCTTTTCAACCATCCTTTAGGGACGTTTTCTGACTTGGATTTTGGGGAGTAGCTAACCTTCCATATCCTTTCAGCTCCTCAAAGGGCTGTTTTTGCAGAAGGGGGCATTTGGAGTGGGTCACCTTTCAAGAGAGCCAACGGGTGGAGTGGGGGGAGATTTTTCCTTCCTTGCCAGCCTGCTGGCCTGTTGGTTTTTCCCACCCCCACTGACCTTTGAGGCAGAGAAAGCACCCAGTTGCAGGATGAGTCATGGGTAGCTTATGAGCAAACCAGAGCTGAGTGTTTGTCAACAGAAAGGGAGCCTCCCCCCGCTTCACAGACGCTCTGTAGGCTGGCTTAGCCGGCAGCATTTGCACTGTCCGACCAAATGTGCATTTTCATGGAGGAGGAAGCCGACTATGAATGGGGAAGTCACTTTTCCAGGGACACGAGTAGGACATTGCACACCTTGATTCGTTCTCTGAGAACTAGGATCCCTCCCTTTTCCTTCCTCCCTGAAATTATTTCAGGGTGGAGGTTTGATTTTTCTTCAGAAACTGTCACATATACAGAGTCTCCTACGGTAAACGGAGTTTGTGGGCAAATAACCACAGCCAAAATTTAGGTCATTTGGAAGTGTATGTAAATGAAAGGAGAATCTCCCAAACATGGGTGAATAATGACCGAACTTAAAAAAGAAATTCATACTCTAAATTTATATAGTATGTCTGCAATTAAAATAAAATCCAAGGAGAATTTCATCTTTTGATTAACAGTTTTCGTCCCGTTTCCTCTCAGGGTTTAAGGAAGTGGTGAGAGAGAACTATAGTAGTAAGGACTGATACACATGCATGAAAGGGAGTGGGTGCTTGGACTTGAGAAGAGGTTGATGGGTAATTCTGGGACTTGTACGCCTGTCATGCCAGGGAAGTCACTCTGGGCTGTGTGTCAGACAGTTTGGGGCTGACGCAAGAAAGCCTCATCCCTTAGCGCCACGGCGGGCCTTTCTGGAGACTGCTGAGCGAGGTCTCAGTGCCTCGACAGAGGGGACCGATTGTAACCCATTCTCCCCTCCCCCTTCTCTTTCAGAGTTGAATGACAGTGTAAATGAAAACAGTGACACTGTTGGGCAGATTGTCCACTACATCATGAAAAACGAAGGTATGGATGTTTTAGTGTTCCAGAACAATTCAATATTCATGTTTTATTAAAAACCTGCCTCAAAAAGTCAGAATTTGTATGAACTGTCCTGTCGATCTTTCTGGACATTGGCAGCACCTTTTACCTAAGCTCACGAATACGTCAGCTTCCAGATTATCCCACCAAGAGGATTTCACCTAGGTGTGTTTTTGAAGAGTCCGTGCGTGTGAGTGTTTGCAGAAAGCCAGCCCTGGAGGCTCACCTTCAAATCCTGGCCTCACCTTGATTTGGGGAAAGTCACTTTACCTCATGGAGTCTCCATTTCCTCCTCTGTAAAAGGAGGGTAATAAATAATATTTACCTCATTGCAGAGTTGTGACATCCTGCACGTAAGGTGCTTAGGATGGTAGGCGCTCAAATGTTGTGTATTCCTTTTTTTGTACTTTTAAAAAAATTATGATAAAATACACAAAACCTAAAAACGTTCAGCAGCATTAAGTACGTTCGCAATGATGTACAGCTGTCAGCACGGCCCAGCTCCAGACCGTTTTCATCGTGCCAAACTGGAACGCCCGCCCCACCGCCCTCCCCCAGCCGTCGTCTCGCACCCTGCTCTGCTTCTGTCTCTAGGATTTGCCTGTTCTGTCATCTATTCTTAAGTGTTCAAACTTTTAAAAAGTTTAACCTTTGTGGACGGAAGCATTTTTTCCCTCCGAAATGTACTGTAAACTCCTGTCTTGTGAAATGGAGGATGAATTGAATCTTGATTAGATAAATGAGGGTCCTTGTTCTGAACACTGGCTGTTAGCTCTGTAGGATGCCATTGCAGAGTGCCCAGGGTGAGGCCCTCAGGAACTTTTGGAGTGTGCGGAACTCCTTGCCCACATCCCCAGTAGCTGCAGATCGCCATACTTCGAGTTCTCCTGAGAATCGAAAAGAACATATTTTCCTTGGGCTCTGGCTTGGCTCTCGTCAGAGCTGACGGCTGCCGTGTGTGCTGAGGCAGCCACGCCATTTGTCCAAAAGGTAATACACCTCTGTCCTGCTCGGTAAATACCTGTCCTGCCCGCAGCCCTTCCCTGGGGGTCCCCACCCCGATACCCTCACTGTCAATAAGAGCACCTGCGCGGCCCAGGCTGTGGGTCAGTGTTTTTGATTTAGAGAAACAGCAATTTCAAATGGTTCCGCAGAATTTTCCTTGTTCTTTACAGTGCGCCTTATGGGTGTCATCTCATTTAATCCTCAAAATAGCCCTCTCAGGTTAGTACTGTTACACCCATTTTCCAGGTGCAGAAATGAAGGCTCCAGGTAGTTGAGTTCACATGGTTAGTGAGCAGCCTGGCCCTCGCTGGGTCACTTTCAACTACACAACATGACCTCTCTCTCATAATTGCTGGCTTTCCGTTTCTGCAGGATGTGAAACCAGATCATCAACTTTAATAGAAGGGTGTTTAAAGTAAGAACAAAAATGACCAGAACACCTGGATTTGGATCTCTGTCTTCCGGAGATCTTCCTTCAGGAACAGTATTTGGGGATGCTCTTCTGTACTACTCAATGATGTGCGTTTCTTTTGCATAAAAAATGGTTTTTAATTTGCACAAGCAATACACAAATACGTTCTCGGTGTAGAAACGCCAGCCGTTACAGCAGTACACGAGTGAGGCACGGAGTGCCTTGTGCATTGGACATTGACTCACATGGCTTTGGGGATCTTGGGCCTTTGGGACCAGAGCTTCTAAGAGCTGGACCAGCCGCTAAATTAGTGAGTGTGGGGTGAGGTGGGTTATGACTGTTGAATCAGAAATAAGTAAACCGTGAAAACTTTGCAGGGGTTGAAGTTCTTTTTTTTTCTTTTCTTATTCAAGGGTTTTATTTATTTGAGAGGGTGAGAAAGAGAGAGAGAGAGAGCACGAGCAGAGGGAGGGGCAGAGGGAGATGAGCAAGGAGCCTAACAGGAGATTCGATCCCAGGACCCCAGGATCGTGACCTGAGCCGAAGGCAGACGCCCAACTGACCGAGCCACCCGGGCGCCCCAGGGCTGATGTTCTTATGTGTAGCTTCCTACTGTGCACTCTCTGCTGCGTGCCAGGCCTGTTCTCAGGGCTTTCTAGGCACTAACAACCTTACGATTCAGATACTTCATTCCCATTTTACAGTTGAGAAGCTGCGAGGCCCACAGTGCGACACTAACTTGCCAATGTCATATGCTGGTAGGTGGCAGAGCTGAGATTTGACTCCAGAGTTTGTACTGAACCACTTGCTGTTACCGTCTCTTTCCTGGTATCAGGAAGGGGGGATGGGCAGCATCTTCCGTTCAAAGAGATAAAGTGTATAGCTGGGATAGTTGATAAAACTCCTTAAGCATTAACTCACTAAATTCTCAGAACTACCTTATGGAGGTAGGTAGGCCCTTTTGCCATCCCATTTTGCAGATAAGGAAACAGGCCCAGAGCTCACACGGCCGGCGTGTGGCAGGGTGGTGCCAACAGTGGGCCCCCTCTCTTCACTGAGCCAGAGGAGAAGCGTTTGACTCTCTGGAACAAGTATGCTGTGTAATTTCCTCACCTCCCACACTCATGGGCAAATAGGTCTGTCCTTTTCTATTTTATTTTATTTTATTTTATTTTATTTTATTTTATTTTATTTTATTTTATTTATTTTATATTTTATTTTATTTTATTTTATTTTATTTTATTTTATTTTATTTTATTTTATTTTATTTTATTTTATTTTATTTTATTTTATTTTATTTTATTTTATTTTATTTTATTATTATTTTTTAAAGTAGGCTCCTTGCCCATTGTGGAGCCCCATGTGGGGCTTGAACTCCTGACCCTTGAGATCAAGACCTGAGCTGAGATCAAGTGAGGACGCTTAACCAACGGCACCACCCAAGCACCCCTGTCCTTTTCTATTTTAATACTGTCCTTTTCCTTTTGGGAAGTAGCCTCTTTGTTTCCTCTGCGTCGATGACCAGTAGGTCCATTGGATAACACCTAAGGCAGTGTTTTCCTTCTCCCTCCTCTGGTCCCCAGTTTTTTCTCCCCTCTTCCCCTGTCCATGCTTTCACTTGTCTACCTGAGATTTGTCCAGTGACCTGTGAAGATGGGGGGCAGCTCTGTCCTTTGTGTGGCCCTTGGTTCTGCTTGGCCTCCAGGAGATATCTGACCTCACCGGAACGCTTTTCCAGACATGGCCACCTCTAGCTTCCATCCCGTGCCCAAACCACAGCTGCAGAATTAGATCCATACTTGGGTCTCTTCCCAGTTTATAACCTAGCTTTTTAGTTTGCTTTGAGGCCTGAATCCTCTATGTAACAAATGCATTTTTAATCTTTTTGTCTTTGTCATTAACAGTCTCTGAACTTAGTATCAATTTAGACTTCCCTGCTGATGTTAATTTAATTTTCCATTTTTTTAATTGTAAGCACACCCTACCATAACTTTTCTTTTAAAATCGGAAAAAAAAAAAAAGGAATAGAATGAGGTACAACCCATCCATTACCATTTGCCGTGTTTATTTAGGTTTTCTTTGCCTATATTTTCATATTTAAAAACATTTGCAATCGTGATTTATGAATCGTCTTCTGCTTTGCATTTTTAATTTGGCTAATGGGGTAATAGTTCACCTGTACTCATGGTGACATTGTTTATGACTTAAATATATCATGTCTCAAATGTTGCAAATCAGGTTGGTTTATATAAATCTCTTGAGGGATAAATTTATCAGCTGACCTGCATACTGATTACTTTCTTGCTAATCTCAAGGCTTGGATTAACCACAGTGCTAGCCTTAATTTATCTTTCTAAATAGATTGAATTGAAAAGTGTGTGGGTGGTCATTGGGGTTTTCTTGAGTTCTGTGGGCATTTGGAAAGTACCTACAAGTCCGTAGCTCAGCCTCTCGGTCAGGCCCTTAAACTGTCTCATCTGGTAACAACGAAGAGTACTGTGATTATTCTCCAGGTGCGCCCGGTTATTCACACCAGGCAGAGGGATCCTTTTGTGAAATTCTTACCTTTGGGCTCACTTTATATTATGGCAAGGATTCCGTTACGAATTATCAGTACCGAGTAGGTCTCCGAAACTTGCTATAACGATTATGCAAACGTCCTTGAAGCATTAAACTATTAACTGTTTGGGTAGAGACTTGGACACTGAAGGAGTAAAAAGGAGAACATCAGGGTCAAAAGCATGCACCCTAGAGTCAGATGGACCAGGGTTTGTGTCCAGGTCTCTCACACTGGTATGTGACTCTGGCCAGTCAGTTATGATTTTTAGGGCCTCAGTCTCTGAATCTGTAAAATGGGCATGATGACTCTGTCTTCTCTTGGAGTTGTCAGGAGAGTCAAACACGATAAGGTCCGTAAAGCTTTCGGCAGTAACTGGCACACAGCGGCACTCTAATTTTGGTGGTGGCCATAGTTCTTGCCTGGGAGATTTGCCTTGATTGCAAGGGAATCTTTTTTTTTTTTAAGTTTATTTTTTAAATTTATTTGAGAGAGATAATGAAAGCACGCATGAGTGTGGGGAGGGGCAGAGAGTGAGGGAGACAAGCAGACTCCCCGCTGAGCAGAAAGCCTGACACAGGGCTCGATCCCAGGACCCTGAGATCATGACCAGAGCCAAAATCAAAAGTTGGACACTTAACCGACCGAGCCACTTGGGGCGCTCCATGAGGGAATCTTTGAAGAGAAAAGTGGTAGGAGAGAAAACATGGCATTCTTCTTGCCTGATTTTGACTGCTTTATACCTAGGATGAGGCAGAAATTCAGGACAGAAGAGAGGAAGCATTTTATGAAATTATTACCCTCTAGAAAATTTCTCCTCTTCTTGACAGGTCTGCCCTGTAACTAACTCCTCCCATTCTCTGGAAACCCAGGACGGGAAGTCTAGTTGACAGGATGTTGACAAGTGCGGGGGAACACGATCTTTTATTGCTTATTGTAATAATGAGTAATAAGGAGATACGTATTCAATAGAACTTAATCAGATGACTGCTCTTTCATAGTAATGTTACAGCCAAATTAAAGCATGTGTTTCTGTCCAAATGGTAAGGTTGCTTTAGAAAGTTTTCTCAACCCAGGAAACCTCCTGAGACAGGGAGGGTGTGAATGGTGTTTACACAGAAACTTGAGCCTACTCTTAAAAAGAATTCACTCATCGCAAACAAGGGGCCATTTTGAAATTTTTCTAAGAGATAGGGCGAGGTCCAGGAATACATGAATATAGAAGAAACAACACAAGTCTATTAAAAAACAGTTTTAGGAGTGATTTTAATATATTTTAATCTTCCTTGATCATTTTCTGATCCCATGTTTCTAAGGGAGGTCATCATTTTATAGGTGATTAATTTTCTCTGGCAACTATTTAAGCTTTCGTTTTTAAAAAGCTCATTGTGATAAGTGAGTGCTATTGGTTCTATCTTTATTTTCATACCTTTTGTTGTTTTCCCTTTTTAATGTCTTGAAGTTTAGTAAATGATGGCAGAGAATAAGTGTCAACTGGCAAATTATTGTGTGTCTTCCCTAAACCTTTTGTCTAAACAAAAATTAATTTTCTGAATCCTTATTATTAATTAAAAGGGAAAATGATTGACATCACTAGATTATACTTAAGTTTGTCTAATAGAGGGTAGCATGTCTTTGTTGTATGGGAGAAGATACTGCCAATCCATTTCAGTACTTTTTCGGTGATCTAAATAAGACAGGAGTCTTATTTAGGTCAAAACTTATGTTATGGAATGTGTTTGGATATCATCACAGGTAGTCATGAAGGGCAAAGAGTATTTCTTTCAGAAAAGATGGTATGCTATTTCTTTTTAAAGAACCAATGCATTTGCAAGGGTTATGAAGGGGGAAAATGGATCATGGGGGCAAAAACCCTTATTTTGTATATAAAACGCAGATACACGTATAGTACAGAAACAGATATATATCTGCAGTATTATAGTTTTGCAAGAAGGTGATTAGGCAAAAGGTGTTGCAAAAGGCTCCTGGGTGGGGCAATAATTATTTAAGTTAAAAAACTTAAATTTTGGGGTGCCTGGGTGGCTCAGTCAGATAAGCGTCTGCCCTCGGCTTAGGTCATGATTCCAGGGTCCTGGGATCGAGTCCCACATCGGGCTCCCTGCTGAGCTGGGAGTCTGCGTCTCCCTCTCCCTCTGCCCCTCCCCCTCCCTCTTGTACTCTTTCCCTCTCTCAAATAAATAAATAAATATAATCTTAGGGAAAAAAACCCCTTAAATTTAATTTTTAAAAGGTTGAGAAGTGCCATATAAACCTGTAACTGTGAATACCTGAAAGCAGAAGCATTGAAACTGGAGTTAATTTTCCTCCTTCAGGGATGTCATTTGAGCTGTCAAATGTGAAATGTTGCTGTTGGCTCACATGGCAAATAGTGATTTTTTATTCTTCCGTCTCTGGAGAATTTGTGGTTCCTCATGAGAACAGCACTTAAAAAAATCAGTGAAAAGGTTAGGAGTCAGTAATAACATTTGGCCTCGCCAATTAACTATCCAAGAGACACTTGAACACTCACTTAGTCTTTCATCCTTGAGGCTTTGACCAACTGTCTTTCTGTAAGAGGCAGAAGGAACATGTGTGTCTGGGGAGTCGGAGCGTGGAGTGAGGACCCAAGAAGCTTAGATTCAATTTGCTTCGGTGGACAGCCTACCCCCAACCTAAAAATTCAGATTTTTTAAATTAACATTATTAGAAGTCTAATTTAATCCAGTCCATATTAGGTAACCTCTACGTGTGACCAACTCTTGGAAATTTAAGGTAACTGGCCAGAGTTAAGGTCTTGTATGGTCCCGAAGCTGAGCTAAGCCAAATGGCCCACCTGGAAAATTAACCCTCTCTCATCCCTGATTATATGTGGGATAGACTTGACAAATACATGGGTATCCAGAGGTTAAGGCTAATCATTTGGGCACACGCAAGTTATTAGAACACAGGTCTCTTAAGACATACATCTCCCTATTTATTTAGCCAAGTGAGTTGAATCAGGGGAATAGCAGCGTGTAAATTTCCCTTTTGTTTGGGAGGGGGAAGAAAAGTCGTTTTCTATGTTCTATCGGAATGATGTGTGGGAAGCTTAGCTCGAGGGTAGATCCGTTTTCCTTTGTGTAGATTCTCTGTCACTCATACCGAATGCCTGCGTGGTAAAAGTTATCTGCAGATGGTGCCGTTTTCAGGGGTTACCCTTGGGAAACTCCCCCACCTTCTCTGGGACCCCTGGGCCCTGTGAACTGAAGGAACACAGATCTTTTCCCAACAGCTTTTCTTCTCTTTATTTTTCTTCCAGCAGCTTTTCTGATGTGATAATTCTGTGATTGCTCATGTGATTCATTCCATTTTAATTCTTTACTTTCTTTTTTTTTTTTTTCCCCTTAGCAAACGTTGATGTTTTAAAGGCAATGGTAGCAGATAACAGCCTGGGTGACCCTGAAAGGTGAGCTCATCTCCCCCAATTTAGTGGCACTTTTTTTTTTTTTTCCCTGCAGTTATCTGCGGGAGCAGGTTTTCCAGCTTTGGCATGGTTGACATTTGGGCCAGATAATTCTTTGCCGTGGGCAACTGTCCTGTACATTGCGGGAGGTTTATCAGCGTACCTGGGCTCTGTTCACTAGATGTTGGTGTCCTCTTCCCTCACTCTGTGTGACAACCCAGAATGTCCCCCCGCATCGTCAGTGTCCCCTGGGGTGAATTCAGCCCTGGCTGAGGATTGCAGTGTTGGAGATATGATAACGAAGTAACAGCTTTGCAGTTGGGCACGTCGGTGGAGTCTCACCTCCACCATGTATTGACCATCTCTTTGTGGGCAACTTAACTCACCACTCTGAGCTCAAGTTCCATCATTTATAAATGGAGATAACCATTGTACCCACTTCCTTGGGTTATTATAAGGAAAACAAGGGGCCTGGGGCATTGAAAGACCTCCATGAATAATGACGATGAAGCGAAAATCAGGCTGGTTGGGTTGATGACATATAGTCCCTCCTAATTAATTACAGAGAACTGTATTTCTATATAGTTTTTTTATTTCTTCAGCAAGGAGCATTTATTGAATGCCTGCTCTGTGCTGGGCACAGTGCTGGAGGTGGGCTTTCACAGATCCTTGGCCCGGGGGGTGGGGTGGGGGCTCAGGCTAATGGGGAATGGAGCCTTGGGCGTGAGGCCTTACGATGGGGAACACGGCCATGCCGTAGGAGCAGCAAACACTGATGCTCTTGGGGCTCCGTGGGGCCAGAGGGAAGTCAGGGAAGGTTCACAGAAGCGCTGTGTGAGCCGGGCATGTGACAAGCAGAGCCTGCTTGTGGGCGGAGAAAGCCCAGGGCACAAACACTGGAGCGTAAAAGTGTGGGCCACACCCGAGGGAGTTCAGTCTGGGGCAGCCAGAGAATGCTCTGTGGATAGTAGCAAGAAGGGCCAGGAAGGCAAGTTATTCCAAGGGACAGAGCAAGGAGTTTGGACCTTTTCCTGTTTACTCTGCGGTTGCTGCACCCGGCACATCTTAGATAATCTATAGTGTGTTTGTCAAACTAGATTTGCCCTTTGTCAAGGTCACTCAGGGTGTAGGAAGGTCAGTCTAGGAAGCTCTGGCAGTGTAGTTCAGAGAGACACACTAGCTGGGTTCCAGCCCTGACCACAGACACTTCCCTGGTGTTTGGACCATGTTGTCTCCTGGCTTGTAGGCCTCAGTTATTTTGGGGCAATGGATAGTGCCCGTCATTGGGTTTTATGGACTTGAGAAACGTTTGTTGAGTGAATGTTGTTAAACTGGTGAATTCAACTTTCTGCTACGTGGTGTCAATTTCACATATTTTGGTCTCAGAAAGCTGCTGCTGTGTGTTTTTATTTTAGCAATCTAAGGAGCATTCCTAAAGAACACTGGAAAACTTCTGGCTGTCTAGGATGTTTGAGACCGTCTCCTCAACCATGCACACTTCTTTTTAAAAGTGCAAGTGGGTCGGTTTCCGGGAGCAGAAAGGCTGGTTGATGCTGTCATAAGACTTCCATGTGCCTCTGGGGCTGTTGGCTCAGGCTCAGGGCTCAGGCTCCGCAGTGACGTGCCGCCCCACCTCCGCCCACCTGCACCACATCAGAGGGCTGATTCCTGGTCAGGCCGGCCGTGTCCTGTTTTAAGGCCTCCTTTTCTAGTGGACCGGAGTCTTGGTGTGCCTTTTGAAGGTGGCCAACATCTGACCTACATACATCTGCTTTTTATATTTTGGTTGGTCTGGCTGGATTTTTTTCCAGGCTATCAAAGAATGCAGTCTCTCTTGTTTTCTGAGGCACGATAGCATGGTGGTTAAGATCATGGTTTCTAGAATTAGGCTTTCCAGATTTGGATCTCAGATCCATCAATTATTAGCTGTGTGACCTTGGACAAGTTACTTAACTTCTCATTTTTAAAATGAGGAAATTCATAATACCAACCTCGTAGGGTTTTGAAAAGATTAATGGAATTAACATATATCGAATGCTTAGAATACTAAGCGTTAGCTATTTCTGTTAATGTTCTCAACACCATCAGCATCTTCTGAGCTTGGCTTTTGATATCTTGCCCTAAAAGCTTTCTTCCTTTGATGCAATAGTCAGTCTGGATCAAATCTTCTATTTTAAGTCATTTGATCATTTGAGTGGAATTTACATGTTTCTCTTCTTCGAGGCACATATGTTCAGGGGATCTCTTTGTTTAGAGACCTAGGCAGACACTGGCGGATAACCGCTCCTTGCCTGTAGGGAAGAGAGTGCCTCAGCTGGTACTTTCTTTAAGTCACCAGTTCTACCTTTTCCTTTTTCCCCACCTTAGCCCAGTGACTCCCAGCACTCCCGGGAGCCCGCCTGTGAGCCCTGGGCCCTTGTCTCCAGGAGGCACCCCGGGGAAGCACATCTGCGGCCACCATCTGCACACAGTGGGCGGTGCTGTCGAGAGGGACGTGTGTCATCGGTGTCGGCACAAACGGTGGCACTTCATAAGACCCACCAACAAGTCCAAACAGGGCCATGCAAGGCGTCAGGGAGAGGTCACCGTCCTCTCTGTTGGCAGGTAAGATCCCCGTGGATGCTTTGGGTTTGTGAGACATGCTTGCTGTGGTGTGGATTTGTGCATCCTGTTAAATATAGAGTATGTCCTAAGCCTGGCTCGGGTTCTAGCTCTGGGCTTTTTAGATGTCTTCCGCTCTGAGGCCTACATTTTTCCAGCAGCAGAAGAATCCTGTGAGGTGGCTATGCTAGATCAGATGTCAGGTGTGTTTATTAAGGTAAAAAAATTAATTACTTGCCGTATTAGGGTTCCCCAGAGAAACAGAGCTGATAGGATATGTGTGTGTATATATATATATATATACATATGAGGAGATTTATTATAGGAATTGGCTTACACAATTATGGAGGCCAAGAGGTCCCATAAACTGCCATGTGCAAGCCAGAGAACCCGGAATGCTGATGGTGTGATTCAGCCCCATTCTGAAGGCCCAAGAACCAGGAGGCTGATGTTCGAGAGCAGGTAAAGAAAAAACCAAATTCTTCTGTCCTGGGCTTTGTTGTCTATTGAGTCTCTTAAGGGATTTGAGGACACCCACCCTCCTTGGTGAGGGCCATCTTCTTTACTCAGCCTACGGACTCAAGAGCTCATGAGTCTCTCCTGGAAACACCCTCACAGATGCACCCACAAATAATGTGGTCCCCATTCTCCAGACATCTGTTCGTCAGTCGGGTTGACACGCGACATTTGCCAGCACACTTGTTCTTATAGATGAAGCCCAAACCTCAGCTCTACACAGAACCAAAGTTTGTTTTCCGCTTGTGCGGACCACAGATCAGTGCGTGGCTCTTCAAGCAGCCGTCCAGAGGCCCAGGTGCTCTCCATCTCGTGGCTCCGCCACGTTGGCCGGTAGAGGGAGAAAGGACGAGGAGGACTGTTCATAAGAGGTTTGATGAGGGAGGCCTGGAAGAGGCACATTTCATCTCGGCTCCCAGGCTGCTGTCTAGACTGTCTAGACCTCACTTCCCCGGCCGTCCCTCACTGCCGGCTCGCAGGGAGAAGAGACGAGGTGGAGCTGGTCCACTGCCCAGCAGTGTGTGCCGTGGACTGCCACGTGCATTCCTGCGACTGTGTTCTTTTCGGTCCCCTCCCTGGTGTCCTGGCTTTCCCAGTCCTCCGGTACCGTTTCCTTGGGGCACCTCTGCGATGTGGAGCGCTCCCAGTTCCAGCGATGAATGCGTTTGTGTGGGGAGTATTCGTGCAGGGGATGCTTCTGCGGTGTCCCCTGCATCCCAGGCAGGAACCGCCTGGCGAAGGCTGCGTTGGGAAAGGCAGCAGGAAGTAATGGTGATGAGCGCGTGTGCTGGAGCCGGGCGGGGGGAAGCAGGAGCTGACAGTGCTGCATACGCGGTCCTGAGTTCTCTACGGACACCCTCTGGGGAGAGCAGCCTGAACTCACAGCATGTCCTGCGTTCGCGTGCTGGCACGACCGCTTCCAAACACTCATGTCTCTCTCTGCCTTGGTTTCCCCCTCTGTAACACGAGGAGGACTGTAACACTCACCTCCCTGGGTTGCTCAGAAGATAAATCAGTTGACTCACGGAAAGGTCTTAGGCCAGTTTTTGGTACTTACTGTGCACTCAGCTGTTGGCTACTCTCCTTATTGTTATTTTGATTCGGTCGAGTTTTATCCTGTGTTGTACAAGCAACGAGGAGACTGCAGGGCTTTTCCCACTTACAGCAAAAGACTACAACTCATGACCACACTGTTTTATTAAGAAGCAGAGTCATGGGAATTTGTGAATGTGGAATGTAATGAGAACCTGGGGCTTGTTTAGACAAAGCATATTTTGTTTGCTTTAAAAAAAAAATCTGCTGAAATTTTCATCTGAGATTCAGCATGGCTCTTGTAAATGCCCCAAATGCAACTCTGTTTCTTGGACGTAGAACACTGTGAGCGTTTAATTATGACTGGCTTCTCGCGTTGCTTAAAGGGAGACCTCCATTTTGACTGAGTGGATCTGGGGTTACAACTTTTCCCTGATCTTTCTGTTACTTCCTCAGAGGCTCCCTCCTCCTTGTGGTTGGTGAGCTCATTTGGGTGAAGAAGGAGAATGTATTTTCTTTAGATAGTTTTAAGGGACTTTTAGAACAGAACTAGAGAGAAGCTATTATGAAAGACTTTGGTCCAACTGAGTAAATTTCCTTAATTTCTCTTTGAATTCTTAATGGAAATCTCTTCCTTAATCCCTTAACTTTTCCCTTAATCCTTACTGAAAATTAACCCACATTTGCTTAAAAAAATAGTCAAAAACTGAACACACACAGAAAGCCTCCTGCCAACTGATGCTGATAAAAGCCATGGTTGGGGCTGTTCTGGCCGTGTGTGTGCGGAGATAAGACGGTCTGAGGGGTGCACTTGAATAAGGCAGCTCTTGAGTGAACCTTCTGCTTGCATCAGTCTAACTGCAAAGTAGCTGTGCCTTTAGCCCGCCTTCTGTGGTTAAAACAAGCGATTGTCAACCCATGTCCTTGTTGGAAACCACAACCCTGAGGCTGTTTAAAATTTGAGTCCCCAGGCTTTCTAATGCATTTTTCATGCTCTATAAAGTATCCAGCATAGTGTGTAATGTGTGGAGGGAAAGTCAGCTAGAAAGTTTGGTAGAGGACAGGGGCATTTGCTGGGTAGGAATGCCCCCTCCCTTATTGAATAGGGCATTTTTCATTGGTGTCCCAACATTTGGCCGAGTTCATTTGGAATCCTCTAGACTTTTAACTCACTCTTGATTCTTGTTTCCTGGAAAAGCAAAACCTGTCACATCTGCTCTTTACCCCCTCAGGTTCAGAGTGACAAAAGTGGAACCCAAGTCAAATCAGAAGGAGCGGAGAAGTTTGATGTCAGTCAGTGGGACTGAGAGCGTCAATGGAGAGGTGCCTGTGACACCTGTGAAGAGAAACCAAAGTGACACAGAGTAGCAGGTGAGTCGTAGTTTGGGTGACATGGGGGGGGGCACGGTGGGGAGAAGGTGCTGAGAACCTCCTTGGGTGGGTGGGCAGGTAGGAATGACTGGGCAGGGAGTGAGAACTGGTAGGGCCATAGGGGACTGAATGTGATCACTCGTCTGTCTAGAGCTTCTGGTAAAGAGGCCACAAACTTGGGTGCCTCCAGGGGCCTGGCCTGCGTGAAGATGAGAGAGGGTTACTTACGACCAATGTGGAACGGTGGGGATTGTGGCAAACTAGAAATCCCCCAGCCCATCCATCGGGCTTACGTTACCACAAGGCAGAAGGCTCTTAAGCATTGCTAGATCTTACGCAAAAAAAAGATGGAAATCTAGACTTTTGAAATGTGAAATCACCACCAGTTTTTTAAATGTTGGCAGCTTAATGAAATGTGCTTTACAAAACCCTGCAGGCCAAATGAAATATAATCTTGTCGTCATTTCTAGGAAAACTGTGATTCGAAAAAGGCTGGAGCATGCAATCTAATGCTATTTCCTTTAATTGAGTTGGAAACCAGTTTTCTTTGATGTGCCACAGTTCTAAAATAGCCCCACTAGGAATATTACTCTTCCAACCAAATATTTTGAAGTGATCTAAAATGCAAAAGCGAATGCTTCTTGGTTGGGCAGTTTTCATTTCGGAAGATGGTGCTTGCAAAAGAAAAAAGGCTTGATAATTGGATATTGGCTTCGCTTTCATTTTACTCTTTTCTTTCTGTTCTGGCCTGAGGAGTGTTCACCCTTTTCGTGTTTCTTATTACGTATAAGAGGGAGAGGGTGAGGACTCCGGAGTGATTATGCTCTGAAAACGCCACTGGAACTATCAGAGCCTGAACAGGAAGGCAGAGGAGGTGACACTTGAGGAAGGGGGGGGGGGCTGGGAAGGTGGACTGGCTGGGTCCTCGAAGGTACGGGAAAGAGGCAAGGTTGAAGCTGAGCCCGGGAGTCAAGTGCGGTGTGGCTGGTGTGGCGGAGTCTGAGAGGAATGGCTTTCAAAGCAGCGTCTCTGATGATCTGCCCAGGCCCAGAGGGGTTGAGGATGATCTGGAAGAGTTGCGCCCCTGAATTCTGTAGGACAAAGGGGTTCTGAGAGCTCTCAGTGTTTGTTCTTGCAGTCTTGCGTCTGGGAAGATCTGGCTCCCCTGAGTTGAGGAGCCAACTAGGGGCTTTCTTTGAGGAAACAGAGCAGAAAAGTCTATCTTCGACTTCTTAGCCAGTTACTGGTGCCCAGGGAAGGGGACCAAGAGAGATTTAGGAGAAGGAAGAGGAGGGTGAAGGTAATAATAAAAGCAACTGATGTCAATTCAGTCTTCTGGTCTTCTGGGCATTGCACTGATACAAATCTCGCATGTCGCCGTTATCAACATCTCTTAATGGGGTGGATACTATAATCCCGATTTTACAGATGAGAGAACTAATGAACAGAAAGGGTAAGTTACATGTTTAGGGTCACTGAGCTAGAAAGAGGAGTGGATTTGAACCTAGGTCTCTGACTTCAAGGCCAGCTGTACTCTTCTACCATCCTAGGTTGCTCGTGACAAGGCAGCCCTAGACCCACGAATGGAGGGCATTTCCACCAAGTGATCTGGAACCTTGTGGTCTGATATGGTAACCACTAGTCACCTGTGGCTCCTTAAATCTAAATTAATTAACATTAAAAGTTTAGTTCTGCAGTTGCACTGGTCCCATTTCACGTGTTCAGCAGCCGGAGTTGGCTAGGGTCTGCCTTATGAGACAGCACAGATCCAGAACATTTCCTTCATCTCAGAAAGCTTTATTGAACAGAGTAGATGTTACGTTAGGGATTCCAATTCAAATCCTGAGTGACTGTGGTAAGTAAGAGGAGCAACCTGATTAAAGTCATGAGGCCTTTAATCCTGAGAAGAGAAGCATCTGGCTGCCCAAGTGTGAGGTGAAGGAGGCCCAGCCCTCTGAGCTGCAGGGGACAGTCTGCCTCTGAGTCATCGGCCCGGCCGTGTGTCAGAGTTGGAGCAGACCACGTGTAAGAAGACACTGCCCTGCCTCCGGCCTGCCAGGTTCTGGCCTCCACTGCCCAGAGAGAGAAGCACTTGAGCTCTGAGAAGGTTAAAAGAAGTAGGATTGCTCAGCTGGTTTTCTCGGTCCAAGTTCTTCTGTATCTGACTCTAAGAATTTGATTCGATCATCTGAAGTCCTGACCACGTCTGATTTACAATTTGATATTCTCTGGATTTTGCATTGCATTAGATCAGAAGATGTAGTCTCACATGCTAGCTTTACCACTTGGAAATTGTACTTTACTCAGTTAAGCCCACTTCCACCCGGTTTCCTTGAATATGACATAAGGATATTAAATTCACTGATTTAAGGCAAGTGCCAACAGAATGTGTGGCATGTAGTTGGCTCTTGGTCGAGGATAACTGTATTGTGTTAGCTCCTGAATGACCTTAGAAAGGGGGGGTGGATATTCTGAGCCTTCGATTATAATTAATTTTGAATTAAAAATAAAAATTTTTTAATGGAAATTTTCCAACAAACTCAAAGGTGGAGAGAATTATATCGTGGATGCTCATAGGCCATAGAATAATTTCATTATAATACCTGCTGTGTATTGAGTGTTTCCTATGTACTCAGCAGTCTTTGAAAGGCACTTTCCATGTATTGATTTAATCCTCACAACAGCAATGGGAAGGGACTAGTTAGTACCCTGTTTTGCAAATGGAGGTGTTAAGCACAGAGAGTTGAAGCAACGTGGTTGTTCAGAGTGGCAAGAGGCAACAGGAAGGATAGAGTTGAGAGCCCACCCTGGGCAGCCTGGCTTTGGGAGTCACAGGCTTGACCCCTCATCTGGGTCTGGGCAAAGCAGATCCCGCGGTCAGAGCCTGCTGGGGTTGAGATCTGCTGAGTGGCCAAGTCAGATGACCGCAATAGAGAATAGACTCTGAAAAAGAAAGGGAAGGAATATTCATGGGCATTTAAAAAACTTACTCATTAAAATTTTTCTTGCTAGGTGTCTTTACATTTCTCATCCCCCCCAAAAGAGTATGTTTTGGGTATTTAACATGACTTGATTTTCCAGGAAGACAAATCCTGACATTTTTCTCTCTGGGCCCCAAATCTCTGGTTCTGGGCTGAATTGGAAGATTAACCCTAGAATATAGCTAATAAAGTAAGACAGGACTGTTATGCATCTTTCATACAGTCTTAAGATAGTTCTTAGAGTTATATTTTTTCCTGAAAAATGCTTTTAAATTTGGATTTTTTAGTGTAGAATTGATTTAAATAGTCACATGCAAAATCATATCTACTCATTGGCTTGGCCTCTTTCTTTTTTTTAAATTAGAGATCGATACTGGAAACTAGTCTTAGGATTTCTCTTTCTCTCTCTTTCCTTCTCTTTTTTAAAAAACAAAATCTGTTGTTTGGCATCTCTTCTTTCCCTTATTCTTTTCCCCCTGTTTCGTTGGCCTGTGTTTTTTTGTAGTTAGATCTCACTTGCTCTCTGCCTGATTTATTTTGGCAATGCAGTTAAAATGGTCTCTTTTTTTTTTCACAGAAAATGTGTTTTGATTTCTTCTCAGAAGAATAAGCTTTTGTTCTTTGAAGTTAAATAAATCAAATTGCTTTCAGCCTCCAAATGCCACTGCCTTGTCTTCATGATCACTGGTCTTTCACTTTTTAAAAATGAAGCTGTGGTAAGCATTTGGTATCACACGCTTCTGCAGTATGCGCTTCTT
The DNA here is from genome assembly GCF_024610735.1 of Ursus americanus. Classification (NCBI taxonomy): domain Eukaryota; kingdom Metazoa; phylum Chordata; class Mammalia; order Carnivora; family Ursidae; genus Ursus; species Ursus americanus. Next base: position 53,813,351 of record NC_142134.1, read on the forward strand.
TTTGCATCTTCTGGTAGGATCTCATTGAGGCATTGATTTGGGAAGTGTATGTTAACAATATTTTTTACATCAAAATAAAAATGTATAATATTAGACATGGCTTTTTATTTTATACTGTTTTATTACTGAAGTGATACTGTTCATTCTTATCTTAGTAATTTATTATAAGGATTAAAAGCTGGGTTTTAAACTGTTTAGGTTTCATTATGACTGTGTCACTTACGTCCAGGGGTTTTAGGCAAATCGCCTCGCCCCTCCACGCCTGAGGGTCTTCATCTTTACAAGGGGGTTGTTGGATTTCAGGGATGTAACATAGACATGTTGTTTTTAACTCTGTCCTTGGTACAGTTAGTATGTACTAAATAGGCACTATTAGCAATAATTTTCATCCCATTCTTGGTGGTCTTAGTTATGCACTAGCCCATTCCTCAGACGTCGACTTGAGGTTCTGTGAGTCCCTTCTTATTTCTTAAGACTATTAGAGCTTTGGATTCTCATGACATTTTAACAATTGACATTGGGCAGGTCCCCTAGGAGTTTGGACCATTCTCTTGCCTGTGCCAAGAGGCCTTCGCCATCCATACCCACTCCCCTCCTAACGGAGGTGGAATCAGAATTAGTAACAAGGCCTTTGGAAAGTTTGCCGGCTCAAGTTCTTTGTGCTGTACAGATCAGAGGGCTGGTTAAATTAAGAGATAGTGTGGACTGAGTTTTCTGAGCGAAACTGCTATGCTGGACCTCTGTCCTGGGATCAGAATCTTCTTTTTGCCAAGACTCGTTCATGGATCATGCTCCCTCCCTCCCAAACGTCATGGCCGGTCACAAGGTCCGCTTCCCTGACCTTTGGTGCCTTCCTTTTGAACTCCATGATGGGGGTGTAGTGGAGGGTCCCTGTGGGGGCTCCCCTGAGGTTGGGCTGTATTATTTGCATGACTTTGCATCACGGTTCTTTTGTTAACTCTCCAAGAAAGGAGAGGATGGTGAGAAGCTTACGGCACTGCCCACTAGCTAATATTTTTCTCCATAGCGTGTATTTTTTTCGGGGCAAAATGTACATTTTTTAAAAAGCAAGTTATCTCAGGTTGATGGAAGCCCCTTAATTTGATTCACTGGTCTTCAAGAGCAATGGCAGAGAAATTGATAAGAAGAAAGTGTGCTTTGAATAGGCAAGAGGTAGGAACACCTGCCTTAATTTGCAGTTGCTGAGCACATTTCTATAGGGGAAAAGCAGTACATGGGTTGATGCCTGTGTTCTTATATGGGAGATCACTCCCGCTGAGCCCACCTTCAGTGTGGAAGTGGAGGGGAGCCAACACCCGCCCAGGACCTGAGTGAGGGGCCGACATGTCAGTGCAACCTTATGGGTAACAATCTCTCCACTCTCCCCGTGACAAATGAAGGGCGAGGCTCAGAGGGATGACTTTTTCCCAGCTCTGGGGGCCAGGCAGTGACAGGGCTTAGATGGACAGAAATCCACATTGGGAGCTAACATGCTCAGTGGCTTTGGAGTTTGAGGGAGCTTTGCTTTCTCTGAGTGAAAAAAGTCCTCATTCGATTTCTTAGCCCAGGGGCTCAAAGTAGCTATCATGACAGTGTGATCGGCCTTCACCAGGTGTGGCCTTCTTTGGTCTCCTATGGGGACCGTCTGATGTCATTGGGCTATTAGTGCTGTGCCTGCGTCAGTTCAGTTCTGTGAGCAATTCTGTTTTCTTACAGGTAGATTAAGATCGTAGACTTTGAGTTCTCAGAGGAGCTGCGATTGCTAATTCAGATCAATTCAGATACAGTTACAGCTTCTAAAAGTATTTATGGAACCCCTACGATGTGCCAGGCGCAGTGCCAGGCCTGAAGGACGCGGAAGTAGACGTACAGGGCCGTGCTTTCTCGGAGCTTCGGTTGTAGTTTTTACGTAGACTTTGCTCGCTGTGCCTCCTCACCCCTCCGAGGCATCCCCTCCTTTCGGAGTAAGGAGGCCCTTGGAGGTTATGTACGTTGTTCAAGGTCATGCTGCTGGTGGACTCCAGAACTTGGACTTCCTGACGGTTCATTCCCCTCACTGTCTGTGGTGAATTGGTTATTACAAGTGTTTGAACTTGAATTACTTTTTTTTTAAGATTTGAAAAATAAGACATGCACACACTAAAATACTCAAGTAGCATAAAAGCCCTGCAGGGTGAAAACTAAGCCTTAAGAAAAAAGCAAGTCCTCACCCTATCTACAGCCCTTCTCCCTCACCGCAATCTCGAAATCTCCTTCCCAGGAGGGAGCCATGGTTACTGGCGTCCTCTGTATCCTTTCTGGATTATTCTATGTGTATACATAATTACGCAACACACGTATGTACGTCCAGCTCCCTCGTGTGCCCTTCCTCCAACGAGAACATGGATGCTTTTGTTGAAGTTGATGACTAAAAGCTTCCGTGGGCTCTCGAGTTTTTACCACCCCCCGCCGATTGAGCCCTGAGGGGTGAAAATGCTGGACATGTTTTTAAAAAGCTGTGTGCCCTGTTTGTCATCGGGACTAGCTCCCAAACATGGAAGGAGATCATCTGAGCGGTTTCGGTGGGCCCAAGAACCTACTTCACTGTCAGCAGCTGTGCTGTTCTCTCAGCGTTCTTCGTCCACAGCCCTGCTGTGACACACATACTTGTCAGTCCTCTCAGGATTCGGACAGCGGGGGGTCCGGGACATTCGCGTTGGTTTGGCTTTGGTTGCCCCCCGAAGCCAGACATCTTTCCCCCGCACGCATCTCCCTGGGCAGCACCTGTTCCAGGGCCCTTCCTGTTTCCTCCTATTTTTGACCGGAAGTTGACCCACTGACCCCCCGTTAACTCAGCTCCTCTTCTTCGGGAGCCTGGCAGCCCTTTGACAGGACTTAAGAAAGAGGGGCTGTGAGCTCTGTCCTTTTCAGCAGAGACACTGCAGCATGGGAGGCTCCTGGAGGCCCTCGGCAGGGGCAGGCAATGAAAGGCTTTCAGGGACATGTTTGCCTAGAACTAGAAAGCAAAGGGAATCAATAGTTATAACCAGGACTTTTATTTTTCTGAATTTAGAACTCAAGGCTTTGAAGCTGCCAACCTTAAGCCCCTAGTAAGTCACAGTGCCTGTGTTCTGTAAGTACAGGACACAAGATGCTGAGGTAACTCCACAGAGTAGGTTCCAGAATCAGACTCCTTGTGCTCCAGTCCTGGTCTGTCCCTTGTTAGCTGTGTCTCCTTGGACATCGAAGCCTCTGATGCCCCAGCTTCTCCATCTGTAAAGTGGGGATAACGGTAATAATATCACCTGCCTCATAGGGATGTTGTTCCTCGGCACTTAGTCGGTGCTAACTAGGCAAATGCTGGATATTAGCAATCTATCAGGCAAGTCCTATTTAGCAAATAAAAGTGTGAGAAGGTCATGTTTTTGAGATTCTTAATTTTCCGGCAGCACAGAGAGCCTGGGTGAGACATGGGTGTTATGGTGGTGTTCATCTGATTCTCACGGAGAGGCTTACTGACAGCCAGCGAGCTGAGCCTCTGGCTCACAAGCCGGTAAACGCAATGTCTGATTCATCTGGATTCCTTATTAGAAAGAGGTGGGACTATTCAGAGTCCTAGGGTCTTCTACCTGTAGCTTAGTGTGGACGTGGAATCATAGATGTATCGAGACTAATAAGGAACTGCCGAATTGCATTTAAGTCATTCCCAGGGGAGCCCTGGTTTTTCCAGATACAGAGTAACTTGATGTCAAGTACATTTCACTTGGAATAAAGTGCTCTGAATCTCCCCATCCCAAGGGCTGGTAAATCACAAGCGTTCACGTATTGTCACTTGGGAAACGGCACTGTTGCTAAATATATGAACACGTTTAAGTTGCGAGGGGTATAATAACTTAGTAAAGAGCAACCTCCAGATTTTTGGTAAGATCCAGATCTAATGTCAGAAGTTTCAAAGCTAGAAGGTGTGCAAAATTTCTTATTGGCTTTATTCAATAAAGAAGATAATATAACTTGTAAGAATATATATTTTCTCTCTATGCTACTTAAAAAAGCTATTTCCATTTTGAATGGAAAATACCTACAAGCATTTTTATTTTTCCTGCATTGACCTACGTACGTTAAAAAGTTGCTCACTATTGATAACAAAAAACTGAAATTTTGATTATTAAACCCCTTCCCAAATTAGGGGTTGTAATATGGTAATGTGTGATACTATAATTTATAAGAAGAAATATACAGCTGGTCCCCATTTCTTGTACAGAGCTAATAAAACTATTGGTATTTCTTAAGGGATGAGAACCATAAAAGTCTTTTGTTTTCTGTTAATGAAATGACCTTGGGAAAGCCCCTAGGTAACTGAAGGATGGGGTGGTTTGCCAGGGAGCCAACCATGTGTGTAGAGGGCTGGAACTCTTCCCCCACCTCCAGAGAGGGGAAAGGGGTTGGAGATTGAGTTCAACCACCAGTGAGTGGCCAGTGACTTAATGCCTCGTGCTTACGTAATGAAATTTCCATAAAAACTCAAAAGGAGAGGACTTCCAGGTTTGTGAACCAGAACGCTTCCCCATGCCATCCTGCTGGGCCCCGTGCGTGTCCAGGACCCAAACTCCACAGAAGCTCCTTTGTTCGGGACCTTGCCCTGTGTATCTCTTCGTCTGGCTGTTGACTTATGTCCTTTAATATCCTTTACGATAAACCGGTAATCTAGTGAATAAACTGGTTATCTGGACCCCATGAGCCAGTTTTGAGGGGGGAACCTCTGACTTATAGCCAGTTGGTCAGAAATACAGGTAACAGTCTGGGCTTGTGACCAGCTTCTGGAGAGGAAGGCCGTCCACTTGTGGGGTCGGATGCTATCATTAGGTGGCTAGAATTAAAGTTGAGTTGAATTGTAGGACACCCATCAGTTGTCTGAGCATTACTTGGTGGTGTCTGAGAAACCCTGCCTACACACACACACACACACACACACGCACTGGAATCAGGTGCAGAACCCTTACAATGCATGAAAGACACAGTGGTCAAGAAACATGGAAAATGCCAAACTTACTAATAATCACATGAATATAAATTAAATATTGAGATCATTCTTTGCTTTTCTGTCGGCAGAGATGAATGCTAACACTAGCAAGACGATATAACTTACATTCAGAATGAAAGGGACATGGTAAATAATTATTCATATTTATTCATAGAATAAACATGTATAAGCCGAGACCTCCCAGGCCAGCTGGTTCACACGGTCTCCAGGGGTAGTACTCGGTGTCCAAGAGGGTGGAGGGGGATGGGCGTTGTCACACACCCGAGTAGGGACACTACTTTGGTACCCAGAGGCAGAGCGTCTACTCTGTATCATTAGACGGGAAAGCAAGTTGTAAAATACCCCAGTTTTGTTGAAGAAATGATACGTGGCTCATCTCATTTTGTTTTAGATGGAAGTCGATCACTTAAACTTGCCTCTGTAAGCTCCAAGTGCTTTGTGATTTTAGACCATGTCTTCCCACCTTCTGTCATGCCTTCAGGTGACCGTTTGAACATGGTTGGCCCTCAGCAAGTCCATGACACGTGTGATGCTGGCTTACTCATCTGGTCCCTAAGATAGACCTCTGCAGAGGAGCTGAACGCTAGTTCCAAATGATTAGGAAGGAGGTTAGGAAAGGATTCTGTAATCCAGAAATTTGGTAGTTCAGGTTACATTAAGATTTTTAAAATTAATATTTCGGTCTCATATTGCTAAACTACAAAATTTTGCAGTTCTGATTGAGTTGCCGAGATTTTTATTAATATTTGAGTCTTTAAATGTTTCTGTCATGTCTCTTTCCTCCTCTGTTTCTTTCATATAGTTTTTGACCTCAGCTGACTTTGTAGTGTTGTGTTTTGCCCTTTGGAGGTGAATTTAATTCTTGCGGTTATTATCAGTTGACAAACAGTACTGAGTTTTATCTCGTGCCTTAAACCCTTATATATGCATAAAGACATCCTGTAAGAAAGCAGCGTCCTGAGCCCCAATCCCATCAGTTCTGATTAGTAGGTTGCGGGTGCAGGCCGGAGAATTGGCAGTTTTCATAGCGTTTGAGTTGCTTCTCAGCTAGATTGGCATGAGTCTATCGATCAGCCTAGATTATCTTTCTAATAAACATGGAGTCTTTATTAAAATAGGAAGGCATTAATATTAATTCATAAAATTTAATGCACGATTTAGATCAGAGCAAGATTTAAAGGACTACAAAACACCAAGTACCTTCTGGTATCTTCCCATTAATCTACACCTGCCAAGATGCCACCCTATGAGACAGCACCGTCTGCATATTTTCAGCAGCTGGAACCTGCAAGCCCATGACCACAGAACGTTGAGTTAGAGCCTGGCAGAAGATAATCCTTTAACTAAGAAGTTCGAGTCTCGAAGGATCACAGATTACTGGTGAAAGATCACATACGTGGTGCTCTAGGCCTTTGAGTAGGAATATTACTGTCCTACTCTTCACTCTTGTTTCTGTGAACAACTTTCCCCATCTATTTCCTTTAAATGTGTTCTAGCAAATTCTTAATCCAGCTATGTGCCACTGTAGCCTTGTATCTATCCAGTGTCGTGCCATGTCATTCAAGGTGCACTTTGGATCTTCTCATGGCCCGATCCTTTGTAGAATATAGGTTTTCAGCATCATTTCTCTGTTCCTGTGTAGCCGCAAAGATGACCTCCCTAGGGAGTGGCCTTGCCAGGGTTTCTATTTCTGCATTTCTCTTCTGTTGCCCCCACACAGGTGGGGGACAGGGAAGTGAAGAAACCAGAAGATTTCAGTGATGCTGTGGACCTCTCCGTGGTGACCAGTGCGCTGGTGCGGTTTGGGGATGAGTGGGTGGGTTTCCAGGTCCGACTGCGGGCTGCGGACTTGCTGCTTCGCCGTTACTAAGTGTGTGGCCTCGGCCAAGTGATTGAGGCTGGAAGCCTCAGTTTCTTCCTATGAAAATGGGAATCGTCCTTGACTCATAGAGTCATTGGAAAGATTGAGTTCACAAATCTGGTGTGCTAAGCGTGGCAGCGCCTGGCACATAGAAACACTCTGTAAATGTCAGCTACTGTTGTTATTAATCAGAGGGTGTTTTCCTTCCTTGACACCTTGTCCTTGGAGGTCTTAGTGTCCAATGTCTATTAATCTGCTCAGGAGTCTAGCTTTTTAATACATGTTTCAATTTTTTAAAGGGACCAGATAGTTTTTTCTGGAGAATTCTTTTTAACAAGGCACATATGTGTCCTCATCAAAGATACATTGTATTGTGGCTTCTGTGGAACCATAATCTAATCATGGCATTATGGCTTTATCTGTATAATTAGAATGACCTCTTCCTTCTTTCCAGATAAACCTTTTTTGAGGTTCTTAATTTCTCTGCATCAGCCTCATTTTATGAGGGAAACAGTCACACTGGGAATTTCTGAATCATCTTTTAAATGTAAGGAAGTTTTGTTTAATTTCTTCCAGCTTGAGCACTCGCAGGTAAGACCGTAATCACCGTATTTCCCCAGAGAGAGGAAAGGGTCTGACTTGTTCAATATGGTAGCTCCCTTGGTGATGGGAACTGAGAACGATGGGTGGGTGGAGAATGTTCTCCCAGTCCACCCACTGCTGCTGCCCTCCCCCCTGGCTTTTACGCCAGCCCACACGTGGTTTCTGATTGCTGTAAGACCTTAAGGAAGGCACCCGTTAATATTAATGTGCTGTGTTAAAGAAATACCATTTAAAAGTATGTGTTTGTTTATCAATAGGGATATATTCACAACTGTTGGATGCAATGAGGAGAAATTTAACAATGCGGAAATGCACCTGTGAACCCCTCCCCAGCTGTAAGGTCACAGCTGGAAGTTTGAGAGCCACAGAGTATGTGGTGTCTTCTTTCCCCTAGATTGTCATTCTGATAAAAGAGGTGTTTCCCTGGAAATGGAGAGCAGCTAAGCTGGTAAAGTGCTGCCTTTTGATAAGCACGTGTTTTTGAAGAGGGAGAGCCCAGAGCCGCACCTCGATGCTGGGGTTTTAGAAAGGTTAACTTTCTGTTTTCTGTTTAGTGTCTAGTGTTAAGGGTGAGGACGTGAAGCAGCAATTTGTATTTTTCACTTCCTCTCGCAAACTGCGCCCAGTGCAGTTTTAATCGGCCACAGAAGGCAGCTGTTGAAGCCAGCGTGAGCGTTTAGGGCGGTTGGAGGGCGGTAGCGGTCGCATGGCCCGGCTTTGGAAGCACACTGACTGCTGGCCCTGGGTGAAACATTGTCTGTAGGTCATCTTTTGTAAAACCAACACCCTTTGAGGAAACGCTCCAGAGCGCACCAGAGTTCTTCAGCTAGTCATGGGGGTCTGGATTAGAATCCCGGCGTCCGGCTCCAGATCCTTCCTTAGCCCAGCCCTCCATCTTGCCCGCTCTTTAAAGTCTGTTAAATCTGTGCAAAGAACTCTAAATGGGAAGTTCTCCTCCATTGGATCAAAAACTCTGACTGTGATGGAACATGACATTCTAGGCCTGACATTCCTTGACCTTGACCTTCCTATTTTCCTTGATGCAAAAAAGTCTAGGTCTAAGGGAGCAGATGATAAAAGGAGGAGATATAAAAATAGTTGAACACCTGTTGTGTAGATAATGGCCTAGTTTGAAGTTTGGCTTTGAAAATTCACTCCTCATTTTTTTTTTTACTGTTCTGTCTTTCAGGACTATTTTTCTATTTCTCCACCTCTGGCTTTTCTCCCTTTTCCCCCTGGTGGCATCTTTCATCCTCATCCACTCTCAAATGAAAGTATTCCCAGACTTGCTTCTGTTCCGCTTTGCAGTACAAATCTGAGCTTCGGCCACGCTGGGCGGTAGCAAGGCGGGCAGAGAATTATTGTCTCCATTCATAATTAAAAACTCCATGCCTGCTGTTTTAGGGGACAGTGTTTTATTTCCTTTTTAGCGAAGGGGATAAGGATCCTTTACCCAAACTTTTTAGTTTGGGCAATCTCTCTCTCTTTCTCTCTCTTCCCTCTCTGTCTCTGTCTCATAACTATGATGAATATTCCAAATGATGGAATGACAGAAAAGGATAATATGAATACTGTTACACTCTAGATCTTGAAGAAGGAGCTGTAAAATAAATACAAAGTAACATGTAAATCAAGATATCTCTCTTGACTTTTTCTCTTCTATTCCTGCAAGTTGGCTTCATGCGGTTTTGTTTAGCGTTTGTCGGCAGACGGGAAAATGCTTCGTTCCTTAACTTGGTGCAGGGCGGCCTGCATGGTGTGTATGCTTCCACACACAGGCAGTGCTAGAATCTCAGTCCTGCCTTGAGTTATCCCCATCTTCAAAATAGGACCGCACACGGGGACACAGCTGTCTGTCCCTTAGATGAGACATTCGTAAAAACAACAATTGAAAACAGCTTTGGAAAATAAAAAAACTGTTTTCGGAGTATACCAGGGGGCTTCCTTTGTGATGAGAATGTAGGCAATGAAGGGGGCCGGCTGTTAGAACTGAAAAACACAACCCCGCCCTCAAGTTACAAGGAACACCGGAGATCGGAGATGGGCCATCTGGTCACTGCGCTCCTGTTCGCCCCTGAGATCCCAGCCGAGATGCCTCGTGCGCGCCGTAGAGACCCACGTTAACTGTCTGGTGTGGCTTGGGAAAGACACCTTATCTGACGCATAGAACTTCCATTGTGCCTGAGCACGTTTTCCCTACCGCTCCTTCCTTGGCAGAATGTGGCCGAGGAGTTAAAGAACACGTTCCCGGGAAGAAGGGTTACGTGACTCAGGGGAGAATGCTCAACTAGTCCGTCACTTTAGAAACTCCTGTGGAATTGGACAGATACCCTTAGTCCACCGTGGCTCTCAAATTTTCTTCTTTCTCGGTTTATAAAACTTTGATAATGAGGTCCTTTTGAAATTGTGGGACTTACATTTCTTTAGACTAAATTCTAGAAGAGATGTGTGCTGGGGATGGAACACAGTGGGGTGGGGTGAGGTGGGGTGAGGATGGATGGCAATTCCTCTGTGTTTTTAACTACCCACGCAGGTTAATATGTGATACGATGTTTACCTTCTGGAAAGCTTTACCTTTGTGTTTTCTCTTGCAGGGGTGACTTGATTTGAAGAGTTCTAAGACACTGAAGACTTACAAGATAAGATGTTGCCTGAGGAGTTTTTAAAAATTTTTATACAGTTTCTATTGAGGGGCCCGCAGACATGGGGATAAAAGCTAAAAGGGAATATTTGTGCTATGCTGGATACAGAATTCAGTTTGCTTGGAAACAAGTTTTGGGTTAAAAAGTCTAATGGAAAATTTATTACATTTCCAGTGAAGAAAAGAGCTCATTTTTTTCAATTTTCCCCAACCACCATACCTCCCAATGCCCCATCCCTGGCCTTGGTACACCTTGCAATTTTTCCAGCATGATCACTCTGTGCAGGGGAACTATTTGTGTGCGGTCCAAGCTGATGCTAGGGGGTGTTGATGTGTTAGTGTGTGGGAGTGCGCACACACGCACACACATCTGGGTGCACGTGCCTCTGTTCTCCCAACCCGTAGGTCTCATTTTGCAACTCGTTGCAAGAAGATCCTCTTGCACTTTAACTGTTACAGAAGATAAAGATGAAGCTTCCGTGGTGAAAGGTCCCTGCAGATAGTCTGGTCTAGCCCTGAGAAATCAGCCCCCCAGGAGGTCATGGAGTCAGATGGAACCGGATGCCAGACTTTGCATCTTGGACCAAGAAGTCAACATTAATTCACCACCACCGTGCCACTCCTAGGTCGCTGATAAAATATTGAGAATATATATATTTTTTTAAACTTGCACTAAGCAATTCTTACTTAGTCCATTGAATAAAGGGGGACAATAGTTTCAAGTGACTAAAAACTAAACAACAAAATGCCTGTTTTGACGACCCAAGGCCAAAAGAAAACAAACACACCCAACTTCCCCTGTAAAATGGGCCCGTACCGTCCTCTGGCCTGTTTTCCTTCGACACTTCCTATTTCTCATCTTGCAACCGAGGTTCGTAATTGAAATGATTCTTGAGGGTTACGTTTCCTCTGGAGCCTGGAAAACCCCACTTTTAGGTATTTATATGTTTAGCTATACAGTGTACGAACCCCCATGAGAACCAGAGGGGGAGATAGTTAGCGCCTCTCTGACCGTTGTGGGTGGGGGGCTGGGAGCCCCCACTTACAGGTGGGTTTCCAACCCCTGCCCCCGGGTCAGTGTTGGTGTGGTTGGTATGGTGCCCGGGGCACTTCTGTTCTCTCAGAGAGAAAGAGCATCTTTCTCATTTCACCCCTACCGAGGATTTCCATAAAAATGTCATTTAAGGTATTACTGTAAATTTACTCATTCCATTCTGTTTCTGGCATCAAACTACAAATTTCCAACCTTTGAAAATGAATGGTAGGTCCAATTTCATGTGAATTTTTTCTGATAACTGATAAGAGCTGTGTATGTGTCCCTGTATCTACACAGCGGACTAGGGGCAGTCGGCATGGAGAGAAATTCCACTGGCGTCCGGAAAGGAGCAGAAGACTTCTGGGGGTGCGTATTAGTGTAAATACTACATGTGCAGTCTAGACCAATAGCTTTAGTTAAAAAAAACAACATCATTTTTGGCTTGAAAAATATAACGCCCTCAAATGGTGAGGGACAAAACGTAAGATATTCTTCAGCTTTAATTATTTTTTAATTTTATTCAGGTCAGAGCACTTTTTTTTATAGCAATACAACAGGCAAGAGAATACTCAAAAATATTTAAAATTGTGTTTATACCAAGAGTACGTTTTAAATATTTTCTAATACTTGAGCAGTTTTTGTCTGGCTGGCTTCCAAACATGCCAAAAGTTAAGCATTCAATATTTTAACACATAAGCTTTTTACTAATAAGAGTTCTTAAGTGTTCCCAAAGCAACTGATGTTTACAGGGCTTGTGTTTTTCTTCCTTCTGTGGAAGGACTGGGGTCCACAGCAAACTTACTATACAAAACACTAACGATGGGCTGACTTCTGGTATACCGAGTGGGTTGGCTACCACCTTGATGTAAAAATTTGTAAAGGAAATTTTTCACCATTTTGAGTGTCAAATGTATTTTTAACTGTCTGGTTTGTACTTTTACGACTTTTGTACTACCAAAGCAGAGTTAAAAATAAAAATGTTAAACACGTTGTGCTGTTTTTTGAACGGTTCACCTTGTCAGTGCCTGGTCGACTGAAAATGCGATTGTGGTGGTACGATTCATATTGAGACTTAGGTTACCGTGCCTCGTTTCTGAGGTCTGAGTCGACCAGGGATGATTTGGCGGACTCCCCCCACGGGATGTCAGTCCCCCCTTCCCCTCCCCAGTAACCCCACTCCCTACCACCTGATAATTATTTTTAAAATTCAGAGCCCACTTCGTGCAGAAGATTGCAGAATCGGTACAAAGGGTTTTTTGTGCCCTACACCCCCGTTCCCTTCGCGTTAACATCTCGCATCACCACAGACCAATGATGAAAACGAAGACTCGAACCGCCGGTACGATAGTACTAACTAAGCCCCCTCTTTGTTCGGATCCCACTAGTTGTTCTGATTATGCCCTAGGATCGCCCATTGCAGTTAGCTGTGATGGTCCCTCCTCTTTTTCTTGGGGTTCATGATGCCATGATTTACAGTGTGCCCTGCTGTAACTTTGTAGAATGCCCTTCAACTTCAGTCTGCCAGCTACTTCCCCCGATTCATTGGGGGATTTGTTATGGAAAGCATCCGCCGAGGTGACGTGCCCTTCCCACTGCATCACAGCAGGGAAACGTGATGTCCATACCTGTCACCAGTGGTGATAGCCTTGATCGTTTGGTCAAGGCCGTGGCCACCAGCTTTCACTTGGGTCTTTCCTTTTGCAGTTAATGTTGAGAGGAGATCCTCTGGGATTAGGCAAGTATCCTGTTTCCACTTAAGCTTTCACCTATTAATTTTACCATCTGTATTCGTTTCTTAGGCCTTGTGTAACAAATTACCAGCAACCGCAGAAATGTCTTCTTTCACAGTTTAGTAAAGGCCGGGAGGCTGCGTCCGAGGTGTCCGCAGGCTTGATTCCAACTGAAGTCCCTGAGAGCGAATGTGTTTGTGCCTCTCGCCGAGCTGCTGGCGGCTGCTGGCCAGCCTTGCGTCCCTTGCCTTGTGGCCACTCCACTCCCAAGTCTGCCCCTGTCTTTCCACGTGTGTGTGCCTTTGTCTGCTCTTCCCCTGGGGATGCCAGTCGCTGGATTTAGGGCCCATCGCATCCAGTATGCTTCATTTTAACTTCATTACATTTGCCCAGACCCCAATTTCAAATAAGATCCCATTCCCAGGAACCAGGAGTCAGGACTTCAATACCTCTTTCTAGGGAACACAACTGAACCCACACCACCATCCACTGTGGATCTTGCCGGCCACAACTATGACTGTGGGAGGGGCTCCTGCTGTGTCCTTTGGATAGAGCTCCATGCTCTTTATTCTCCTTCCGTCCCTCCCTTCTCCCCTCCTTCTCTCTCCATCCCTTCCTTTTTCTTTTACCCTTCGGCTCATTCTCACTTCGTGGAACTCGAGATGCTCCAGGCTCATCTTGTCATCTTGTATTTTCCTCACCTCAGCCCTAGGACTGACCACGAACCAAGGAGCCCTGATTCCTTTTTACTGTAGAATTGGGTTTAGAAGTAAAGTTCAGGGGGCGCCTGGGTGGCTCAGTCGATAAGCGTCTGCCTTTCGCCCAGGGTGTGGTCTCACGGTCCTGGAATCGAGCCCCGCGCTGGGCTCCTCCGCTGGGAGCCTGCTTCTTCCTCTCCCACCCCCCCTGCTTGTGTTCCCTCTCTCGCTGCCTCTCTCTCTGTCAAATAAAATAAAATCTTAAAAAAAAAAAAAGAAAAAGAAGTTCAGGACTGCTCATGGAAGCAGGGGCATCACCGCTTCTAGGCTTCCATGTGTATATACACATACACACACATGCACACCCACCCACTACTGGCCCATGTGTGCACACACACTTCGGTTTCGTTCTCTGTAGAACAAGTGCAAGCTGGGACTGGTACTCTGACAGGAGTCTAGCTCATTCCAAACTTCCTGCTTTCCTCGTTTATAATTTTTCTCCTACAGGGAGAAAACCTGGCTCTTACCGTCTAAAATCTTTTTACGTAGTTCCATCCTAGCACACGTATAAAGTCGTTTGAATACAGAGCCCTGGGAGAAACACATGTACCAGCTAGAGCGTAGTGTCTGCGTACAGTTCATCCAGTTTCCCCGCCTTGCGGTAGCAGCGAACCCTGTGCGCCCGGGACGTAGGCCAGCTCCCTGGTTCCCCACCCCTCAGCGTGGTGATGTGATTTGGTTTGAACAGAGTCATTTGTCATCGTCGGCATGCCATCTTTCCTTTACGTCCTGGTTAGAATTTCTAAAATTTGTACACAGCCAAGTTCACTCTGGTGCCTCCTTGGATTTGGCTTTTGGATTTTCGTGGGATTCTGTTGTTGTGGCCTTGAAAACAAGATGATCAATGATGGCTTATGTTAAGGAAGTGGAAAAGCTGCCTTTATAATTTCAGTTTGTGAAAACTGAGAAGTTCAGAATGTATGCAGTAGGGAGAATGTTAGAAATTCCCTCCAAATTCCTCATTTTATAGTCAGAAGGGGTCACTTGGGGTGATGGGGTTTGTTCTTAACTGGTCAGCCTTTGTTTTATTAAATTTATTTGACAGAGAGAGAGAGAGAGCACATGGTGGGGAGAGGGGCAGAATGAGAGAGAGAATCCGAAGCAGACTCTGTGCTGAGCGGGGAGCCTGGCGCAGGACTTGAATCCACACCCCTGAGACCATGACCCAAGCCGAAATCAGGAGTCACAGGCTTAACTGACCGAGCCACCCAGGCGCCCCTAATTGGGCGGCCTTTGATCCTCCAGCACAAGGGCCCTGCAGAGTGGGTGGGCCGAGTCCCTGGGCTTTCATGCCTCTCTCGGCTTTTAGGGGAGCAAGGAGCCATTGGACGTGTGGTGCCTGCGGCCGTTTGGTTCCATGTGAAGGCAGAGCCCCAACCTTGCAATGTCAGCTTGAACAATTAGCTCAGCTCTCTCCTGGCACCCACAGGTCCCGAGTGAATTTGCCAACCGGCCGTGGCCTCGTGCGCTCCTGCACGTCCTCACAGCATCCTTGGTATCTCCAGCATCTTCCACCCTAACCTGGTTTGACAAAAAGGCGAGGAACCCTTCCTTCTCTCCCATTGAGGACAGCAGAACATTAGAGGCTAGGAAGCAGGGTCCCATGATTCAGTCCTGGTCACGGAGGGCTTGGCTGTGATCAAAGGGGACTGTTTTGCACCCGAGGTCCTTGCCCGTTTCTGGATCCTCTGACCCTCTGTGGAATAGATTGTTCTACCCAGGGCTTCCTTTGCACATTCCTCATCTTCCCAGACCCGTTCTTCAGGACTGGTCTTAGATCTTCCTGGGGGCCCCTAATCGTCACTCCAAAGACCTGTAAGGACCCCTGGGACTTTGGCATTCAGGGATCAGCGGGCGTCCGGACCTGCTGTTTTTCTGCCTTGCACAGAGCCAGCACTCGCCCCCTCTGCTGGCCAACTGGGAGAACTGCAGGGAGCAGGGTTTCTAAGGTCCCCCGTCGGTCGTTTTCTCAGGGCCTGGCGCGCAGAAGGCATTCATGATTATTTGCTGAATGAATAAATAAACAAAAGTCAACCTTTAAAAATGAAAGACTATCATTAGCTATTTTATGGGAATAAAAATGCAAGTTTGGGTTTTTCCTCACCCATTTCCTGACTCTGTCAATTTGTCTTAATTTCTTTCTCATCAGAAACCAGTTTTGTACCCGGGAGTTCAGGTCCCTGCAAGTGTTCGCTTGTGTGTTGGTGGGAGCGACCAAGTTCCAGTCTGGAGGAAACCCCGTGCCCCACACCATGGAAGTGGTGTGACCTGAAGCAGTGTGGTCATGGAGAAGTAGCCCAGGCTTTCCTCTTGAGTTTGAATCCCGGCTCCGCCACTCAGTGCTGTGCGATATTGGGAAAATTACCTAACCTTTCTGAGCTGCAATGTCCTCATCTATAAAATGACCCCTCACAGGGCAATGAAAGGGGTAGAGAAAGCACGCAAGTCATGGTGCCTGCTGTGGTCTGCGTGTCCTCCGGGACCCAGGGCGCTGCCGCTGTAAGCGGCCACACAGGGTGACTTGGCAAAGGGTCTGTGTGCGCCCGTCCCACCACAGCTGACCAACGTGGCCTGTGAAGCGGCCCGACCCACAGCTTGGTCCAAGAGTGGAGCTGAGCCAGTAAGTGTGTTGCTCTGCCGGTGAACCACAGTTAGAGTTCAACACCTCCCAGAAGAGCCACAGGATGGGGAAGGGTCCAGGGTTTGGGAGGCAGAAGCCCGGGGCGGGGGTGGGGGGGGGGATCTGAGGATGAAGAGGCAGCGTGTGCAGAGGCAGCTGGGGCTCGGTCGGCCCAGCACCTCTCCCTTCTGCGAATGATGTCTCCTCCTTTGGAGAATTCTTCCCCTCCCTCTTAGACCCCAGTCGTGTGCCCGGCTCCCCTGACGGCAGCCGGGCTGGCCCGAAGTGGGCACGGGACACCCTCTGTGACCCAGCCAAATGCAGCCCCTTGGGGATGTGTGCCAGCTGCCGCTGGAGGAAGTGGCTGAGGCTGGAGGCCAGTGGAGGCCACGTTCCCTGCTGTTTGGAAATGCGTGAGGAAAGGAAGAGACTTCCCAGCGGTTGCCACGTTCACACATGCGGGGGGAAGAGAGGCAGTCGTGGTCGCTTTCAAGCCCCAGACTCCGTGGTCCCTGAGCACCGGCGGCCCTTCTGAGTTTCATGAACATTCCAAGGACACTCCTCTTTTGTCTTACCTCGTGTGGGTTGAGTTCCCAGCGCAGCAACAGCGACAACCAAACCCCGGGACTAATGCACGTATTCACAGAATAGATACAAGAGGAGCTGCAGAGCCACGTGGGTAGGGAGGCCCTGGCATCCGCCCCCGCTGGGATTTCCCAGAGCTGCTTGGATCCGAGGCCAGCGGCGGTGGCGTCTGCTCTGAAATGCCCTTGCCACCCTCTCCCCTTTATTGCTTTAGAATAACCTCCCAGAAGAGTTCAGATTTGGCCTTTGGGTGCCTCTGGCCATCTGTGACCTTACATTCCCGGGACCTCAATCTTCTCCCTCTGGAGGGAAGAGAGTGAGCCTTTTAGGGAGGTCGTGAGGGTTATATGAGCGTGCGGGTGTCACACACTTAGCCCAGGGCCAGGCACGGCCAGCGTGGACTCAGTGAGCTGCCTCAGACGTGCCAAGTTGAGATCCTTTTCCATGAAATAGTTCATAGAATGAGGCAAGAGGCCATTTGAGAGTCGGTTCTTGATGTTTCTGCCATATTCACTTTACTTAACATTTGGAGATGAGCTCGGGGAGGGAAGGGGGGTTTGGGGGGGTAGGAGGACCTGGGTAGAAGAGGGGAGCTATGGTATCTACTAGTCCCAACATCCTGTCGGCCCCAGGTTAGATACCTTAAGTTAAATACTCTCTCTTTGCCTTGATACTGAAAGGCCACAGATCTACAAGATAAGGACAAGAACAAGATAATTGTTCTCTCTGTGTTTATTCAGGCTGCCATTTAATCTTATCGCTCCCATGATAAGACATGAACCTAGTAATCTCAGTGAGTTTGAAAAAACTTGATTTCGGGGCGCCTGGGTGGCTCAGTTGGTTAAGCATCCGGCTCTTGGTTTGGGCTCAGGTCTTGACCTTGGGGTGGTGGGATCTGCCCTACACTGGGCTCCACGCTCAAGCGGGAGTCTGCTGCTCTCCTTCGCTCCCCTCCCTCTGCCCCGCCTCCTGCTTGCATGTGTGCGTGTGCACACACGCTCGCTCTCTCAAAAAAAAAAATCTTTAAAAAAAAGAACTTGATTTCTTCTTCTTTACAACTAAATCTAGCTGAGGAATTATAGGTTAAAATGTTTTTAGAATTGGGGCGCCTGGGTGGTGCCGTTGGTTAAGGGTCTGGCTCTTGATTTTGGCCCAGTTCACCATTTCGCATGGGTCATGGGATCGAGCCCCAGCGGGGCTCCGTGCTCAGTGTGGAGTCGCCTTGAGTTTCTTTCTCTCACCTTCCCTCTGCTCCTCGCCCCTGTGCTCTCGCGCTCTCTCTCAAATAAATAAATAAATAAATAAATAAATCTTTTGAAAAATGTTCTTTGAATCATAACACGATACCCAAATCACAAAATTTATGGGTTTGCTTATCACAAATGAATATCTTAATGTTGACCAAATCAAACAAAAACCAAACCAAACAAATCCTCAAATAACAAACCTTCCGTATCGAACTCCCACGGGGTCTGTCTTACCTTCAGTGCTTCTTATTTTATAAAAACTTACTTGGGGCAATGAAAGATAAAAGAAATAGGTCAGTTTTCATGCCATGACGATTCGCCTCAAACACAGTATGACTTACATTTGTAATGAAGCATAAATTACTGTGTCCTAACAATGAGGAAAATAATGAAAATAAAAAATAATTGTAAGAGTAAAAAATATACTAAATTTGAAGTGCCCCCAAGATGCATTTTTGAGATGATTGTTGATGACGTAGGCAGAAAAAGATTTACTCAGTTTGGAAATTATTTAAAATTATTAGAAGGGGTGGGGCAGCTTCCTGGCTGAGGCGGTAGAGCACACAACTCTACTCTTGATGTCGGGGCTATAAGTTCAAGCTCCACGTTGGGTATAAAGATCACTTAAAAAAATAATAAAATCTTAAAAAAAAGTGGTTCAGGAATTTTAGTGTTGAGTGTTACTCATAAAGAAAAGGTGGTCCGGTGGGAGATGACATTCAGTGGGTAGTAAAATCACATTGAACTTTTAGTATTTATCTAGTGCTGGGTAGGCGTGAAACACTTTTTCTCACGTAGGTCTCATGATAGCCCAGGGGGAGGCAGAGCCGTCACTTCCACTGTCCCGAAGCCAAACTGAGGAAAGACATACATCGTACCGGCTGTTCCTGTGACAAGCGACAGGTATGGCCATGGGTCCACCTCAGACTTTGTAGGGTAAGAAATTTATGGTCCTATGATCGTTTAAAAACATAAGTATCATTGATAAGAGACAGTCTTAGAGACTTTATAGATAGAGGGCTTGACTAATTTTTCAGTGCTTTGTTAAAATCTTCTTCAGAACAGGACTGGAGGAGATTATGCTAAGTGAAATAAGTCAAGCAGAGAAAGACAATTATCATATGGTTTCACTCATTTATGGAACATAAGAAATAGCAGGGAGATCGGTAGGAGAAGGAAGGGAAGAATGAAGGGGGGGTAAACAGAAGGGGGAATGAACCACGAGAGATTATGGACTCTGGGAAACAACCTGAGGGCTTCAGAGGGGAGGGGGGTGGGGGATTGGGATAGACTGGTGATGGGTATTAAGGAGGGCACGTGTTGCATGGAGCACTGGGCGTCATATGCAAACAACGAATCATGGAACACTACATCAAAAACTAAGGATGTACTGTGTGGTCACTAACATAACATAAAAAAAAAAAAATCTTCCTCAGAACCAGAAAATAAACTTTCTTTTGCAATTGACAGTACACATAATTTTAGTTTTCCAAAATTGAGTTGTCTTTCACTCCACCATTTTGTTTCAAATTTCCCTCAGGGGTGCTTGGGTGGTTCAGTCGTTAAGCGTCTGCCTTCGGCTCAGGGCGTGATCCCGGGGTCCTGGGATCGAGCCCCGCATCGGGCTCCCTGCTCTGCTGGAGCCTGCTTCTTCCTCTCCCACTCCCCCTGCTTGTGTTCCCTCTCTCTCTGGCTGTCTCTCTCTCTATCAAATGAATAAATAAAATCTTAAAAAACAAAGTAACGTTCCCTCACCTTTCAGATCTCAGATTCACTTTTTTGCCGTGACTGATGTGCTCCTTGGAATAACGGAGACCAAAGGCTTTCTTTTCTTAGAAATTTCACATTTTGATTCAGCCAGTTTTTTGTTTGATGGCAACATGCCTGTCTTCACGAGGAGGCTGTGTTCTGTAGTCTGTACTAGGACCAGTTGGTTATTCAATCTGTGTGACCATGGATGAATTATATAGCTTTTTGAGCCTCCATTTCCTCATCTGTGAAATGGGGATAATCATACCTCCAACTCATGGGGACGTGGTAGGACTTAAATGAGATGATACATGTACAACTTAGACTGTATGAAATGCGTAACAAATGGTCGTTTTGAAAAAAAGTTATATTTGCACCTATAAGAAACCTTAACCCATAACTTGATGGCTCCCCTAAATTATACTGAATAAGATTTCTGTATCAATAATTGTATTATTTGGCAAATTATTTTGAAATGGTGTCTTTGCTGATAAATTTTTCTGGTTAGGAATTTATTCTCTAGAAAATTTTAAATACTGTAACAGTCCTTGGCTTGTGTCCTGGCTAATGGCTGATGTCATGAAAATCGGAGAGCCTTACGGCTTTATAAATGGATAATTTAAAACTTTTGATTCCTTTCTAAGCGTCAATACTTAAGACCGGGAAAGTATGTTCGTTAATGGGAAGAGAATACTAACCCTTTTTGACCTGTGAAATTGTCTTTTTTTATATGAGTACCAACATTTACACGCACCATTCTCCATAGCTTTATGACTATTCTGGAGAATGGAAAAGGATGAGTAAGATCTGGAAATGAAATTATTTTTGTGATTTTTTTTAAAAGTTGGTGACTGATAGCAAGAGAAAATGTTATGGTTTTACTTTCAAAATAGCGAGATCCCGACTAAACAAATATTCTTCTTTTTTTCTTTTTAATTTTTTTTATTATATTATGTTAGTCACCATACAGTATATCCCCGGTTTCCGATGTAAAGTTCGATGATTCATTAGTTGCGTATAACACCCAGTGCACCATGCAGTACGTGCTCTCCTTACTACCCATTCTGATTGGCCTGTCCCCCATCTGTCTTGCTCAGATTGGCTGGGAATGTGCCGCTTTGTTAAGGGAGATGGGTAAAATTCTGTTTACCTTCTAGCCTCTAGGTCCTATTTTACTCCAGTTTTATGTTAACTACTCCAAAGTGTCTAAAAGCAGAAAATACAGAAGTTTCCTAAAAGTCAGGCTCAAAGGATGAGGATGAATGGTATTGGGGTGTACGTTTTCACATTTGCTTGTGTACCGCTAAGTGTGGATTCTGAGTGTGTAAGGCTCGCATATACGTTGTCAAAGATATCACTTCAGCTTTGTCTGTTTACAAAGTCCTTTTATAGATCGTTCATCTGAGCTTCTAAATCAGTGGTTTTCAACCTAGGTTTCACAGAACAAAGTGGCATGGGAAGAAAATATTAAAACTCTGATATTTGATTGTTAACCAGTCTTAATATTGCTTTGTTGGGTATGCGACAGTAGTTCGAGAGGCCCAGTACGTGTAGTTGTAAGTGTGCGCCTATTAGGGGTGAGGGCACACACTTTTTTTATTGGTAACCACTGCAAGATGGGGAAGATGTGGCGATTCCTTGCCTATAGTCTCAGTGTTTCTCCACGTGGCTGGGAGAATTATCCACATCAACCACGCAGATGCCAGGTTCCCCCCAAGACCGTTGCAATCCAAATCTCTGGGAGGCGAGGCCCAGAAATCTGTTGTTTGGAAACAAGCACCCTGAAATTCGAGAATGTCTGTTTTCAACTTGGGAGGTAGGAAGGATCCCCATTTATAGGAAAGTGAGGGTCAGGAAAGATAAGAAATGTAAACTCCAGGTCGCACCGTGAGCGAGAGGCACAGACTGGTTCCACCCCCATTTCTTCGGATTACAGGGGTGTGCGTGTAGTGAGTGCTTGGCCCATGCCACGTGCTCATGACCTCTGAGACCCAGAGGTCAGAATGCACAGCTGCAGAGCCAAGCCCCGAGGGACATCTGAGTCTCGTTTCGCAAACACACATCCTTCCTTTCTTTCTCCCTCAGGATTTTAAAGATTGAGTTCAAAATGAGTGAAAAAATGTGGTCAGCCAAGTTTCCCATTGCTTGGTTCCAAACACTGCTTTTTCTTGAGCGTTTTGTCTCAATTGGGGATTAAGCTCCTCAGAGTCCCACAGCCTCAGTCTAGAGACCAAACCTTCACCATCTCCTGGAACTCTACTCTCTGACCACCTTTCCACGGACCACTATAAATCGCCACTGTTCCAACAGAGCAGGGCAGTGGGAGACTGAAAAGCATGAATAATAAACGCAATTTCTTTTCTCTCGGATTCACAGACACTTGTGCTTCCGCGGCCCTGCATTTATACCTTGATGACCACACACGACAATCTCCCAATTAGCGTCCAGAAGCTCAGCGGCAGGACGTGTCCTAACTCTCCCGTGGGGAGTGTTCCTCATCCCCTCGACAGATCACGTACTGAGCTCCCGCCCTACGCTGTCCTAGATCGAGGCAAGCGGCCCTGGTTCGTTACGGCTGCTTTGGCTGGAAACCATTGCTAGTGGTCTACCGCAGCCACGGCTTCAACGTGGCAGGTGAGAACCATCGGTCATCGGCATGTTTACCAGGGGTGTCTAAGTGTCGGTCTTCAGGCGGCCGAGGGTGCTTTGAAGGCCCGACGGCTTATAACCGTCTACTGTAAGCTCCTGCGCGGAGAACGGACCGATTTAGTTAGATCGACGTGCGACTTATTTTTCCCAGACGTTAACAGGGAAAGCGTTTACCACGAGAAACAAATGTCGGCTTGTCTCTGTTTAATTATCACCAGTTCCAAAAGAGAGCGTTTCAAAATAGCTGAGGTTTACTCTGGAGTTTAAAAACAAACAATCAAAAACCCAGAAAGCAAGGACTCCCACATTTTCATCATAAAGCTCGTGTCCAAGACCAGAGGCCTCATTCCCGTGACTTCACAGAGACAAAACGAAGGAAGCTCGCTCACATGCTCGGATTCCGTGCCTCCTTCATCCCTCCGAGGGCCTTCTGCCTGGAGACACTGACGGAAGACGTAGGAAGAGCGAGTCTGGTCCTTTGGGTCAGACGCAGAGTGAGGCAGGAAGGGAGAGACAGTGGCCGGCCCGCAGTCACTACGCACGGACAAGATGGGCGTGTGCGGGGCAGCCTCAAATTCTCTTCGT
Source organism: Ursus americanus (assembly GCF_024610735.1). Taxonomy (NCBI): domain Eukaryota; kingdom Metazoa; phylum Chordata; class Mammalia; order Carnivora; family Ursidae; genus Ursus; species Ursus americanus. The sequence goes on from NC_142134.1 coordinate 53,836,435, forward strand.
GCCTTTAAAGATCTGGTCTGACAGTTATAACAGTTTGCTACTATCTGCCTTGGAAACCAGAGAAAAACATTTACTTGCCTATTTACATGATAGGTCGACGTCCCCCAGTAAAAAACATATACACACGCGTGCACACACACGCACACAATATAGAAATAATCTTAAATTGAAATCAAGATCTAATGTGGTAAACAGCCACATGATGCAATTTGCTCAGATCATGAAAGAGCAGGATATCCCCTCCTCATCAGAGCCAGGGCCTTCCATTCAAAGTGCATTCGTGCTTTCAAGTTGTCCAGAATATTTGGAAAGTTCACTATTGCCAATCATCACTCTTCTGATATGGGGTGGCACCAGACTATAAAGACCCCACACAGAGCAGGATACTTAGTTGCTAGACAACCTGGTGGATTAAGCTAAATTCTGGAATTTCTTTTCAACCTGAAGATTCTATCCTCTGACATCCTTGGGTAGAGCCTGGATATGGGTGTAGACAAAAGGCGCCACGATAGCTTTAAAAAAAAACACAACAAAACACTCGAAAAATCTTGGTCATCTGCTAACTTTTCTGAAGCAGTTATTTGCACAAAAAGAATATTTAAAACTTAGGAGAACTGTTAATCATGGTGAAGCATCCGCAGGGGTCTCAAAATGGGAAATTATGTACACGTGCCAAGTGCAGAAGGGTGTTTCTGTGCGAGACAAACGGACCTGTCTGCATGAATTCCTCACCTTACCCCTTTTCGTCTGAATTTTCTTCTTTCATCCTTCTGTTGTAGAGACAGCAGCGGGAAGTCAGGATGCCTGACCCAATGTTTATTCTCCCTCTTCTCAGTAAGCGAGTACTGAACTCATTTGGAAAATCCCGACAGACAGAAATAGATAAGTTTTCTTAGCCTTTCTTGCATCTAAATGTGACCACATGACTAGATGTTGACCAAGGAGGTAAAAATGGAAGGGGTGAATTTTACTTTCAGGAGGTCCTTAATAGGGAGGGAGGGAGATCTCCTCCTTCTTTTTCCTGCATGGAAAGCAAACGTAATGACTGGAATACACAGTAATCTTGAGAAGGAAGCCAAGATGATAGAAGCACAGGTGGCTGATAGGATGGAACTCTATCACCCTGGATGGCTAACTCCAGACTTATTACATAAGAGGTAAATAAATACATCTCTATTTTTATATAAGCCATTTATCACATGCAGCTGAACCTAATCCCAACAGATACGCTTTGGGAAATTGTTGAAGGGATCGCTCTCAAACAGGAAGCATCCGGTGTATTAAGTACAATAGCAAATCTACCTACAATGCACTTAGCGAGGACAACAGTTTGTATTTTAAGCGCTTGGTGTGACCTTGTATGTAGAGATGGCATGTCACCAAACAAACCCAGGTAAAGTATGTCTGTAAAGCATTTGTAAGGGTGCCCTCCTTAAAGATGCTGGGAAGCTCAGAAATCATGTTTTTATTTGAATGATTACCAAAGTGCAGTGATGACATTATAGATACTTGACAGTATTAGAGTTTTCAGTTGTGAGGACATAAAACCATTTTTCAAGGATTTGTTTTAACAGATAAGACTTAGCATTTTATTGGGTGCCTGCTGTGTGCCAGGCACTGGGATAAACACTTGCATAATCTCATTTAATCCTTACAAATACATACCATCATTCTCACTTAAGAGACGGGATAAATTACCTAAGGTCGTGTGGCAAAGCTGGAAATCAAACCAAGGTCAGTCAGATTTCAGAGCCTGTGTTATGAAATGCCATACGAGAGCACCTTCCATGTTCGTATTTTTCTAGAGACTGGACCATCCTCTAACTTCTCCACTGAGTCATGTCAGAATGGCAGTTCTTGTTTTTATAAATTAGAAGGCTGACATCCAGAGAGGCCCGCGGCTCATCCTTAGGTGAGATCGGAGCACGTGGCGTCCTGAGTTTGAACGGCAGGGACAGACAGCCAAAGCCATTCTCAGCAAACGGACTGGGTTCTCCTCACCTGTAACTCCATAGTGCAGCTCTCGAAATGGAAAGAAATATCAAGGCTTACTGACACTCAGTCTGGGAAATTAGAACCACCTTTGAGTTACGACAGACAGACACATATATTGTTATATTTTAATCAGAATCAGACATTAAGTGGCATGAAACATCCATCTCTTTGCTCTTCCCAATCTCACGAACTTAAAACTCAAATACAACACAAGCAGTTTTCAGAATTCTTTTGGCTGGCCTCCCCAATCCCAAAGGAGATTAAAAAGTAATAATGTAAAAAAGTTAAGGTCAAGGTGTCTTAGTATCACAGCTAATGACTAACCATTTGCTTACTGGTGGCTTCTGCTCCATCCTGAAAGCTGCTGAGCTTCACTCGATGTCGAACAAGTGGTTAGTTATTAGTTCCCTGGGTGACTGTCCCTGAAGGCAAGCAGTGCTCTGGGGACACACTAGGCACTTTTCAGTGAGGGTAGTTACCTTTTCCAGGTTGGGTACAATGTCTGCCTCTCAAAAGCAAGACAAAGAATTTACAAACAGAATGTTCTGCACCCTTGGGGGGAGGGGGGATTCAGCGCTGGGATTTCCGAGCATTCTCAAGAACATCTGTCCCAGATGTTCTGGAGGGAGATCGGAGGGTTGACGAACAGGCGGTTTAATTCCTGCATGTGCCGCGGACACACGCACGTTGCCACTCGGATTTATTCTGGCGTCCTGAGTGCCAGCCCGTCGACACAGTGGTGCTGCCCACACTTAACAACAAGCGGCCTGGCGCGGGCCCCGCGGTCACCAGAACAGACGCCGACGTAAAGCACCTGCGAGGCTGCCCAGGACGCCAGCTCTGTCCACGGAGCATGTGCAGCCCACGCGCGCGCCGCGACACCTGCTCAGGGCCCTACTCTGCCTCATCCACGTCTTCTCCAGCGGTAGCTGCTTCTAAGGCCGCAAGGGCTTCGGCCACGGCCGCATCCTCGTCCTCCGCGTCCCCACCCGGCTCTCCCGCGGAGCCAGGTGCCTCCTCCCACCCGGTTCTCGAATCGACCACGGGCGCGGCCTGGGCAGCACCCTCTTCTTTAAAGTGGACACTTACGCCCTCTGTGGCCACGGCCTCATGTAACGAATCCCAGCTTCTCTTCAAGGGGAAGGGCACATTCAAACCGTGCTCCGCGGGGGCAATTCCCGCCAGGGGCTCCTCCTCAGTCTGGCTCTGGGAAAGACAGTCCTTTTCTTCCCGATCAGCTCTGTCTACAGCTGAGCCCCGAAAGGGAGGGTAATCTGGGGGCGGTATCTGGAGGCAGGCGTCTTGTACCTGCAAGGCAGGACCTTCTGCCCTGGAAATAGCTCTGGAGTCCCCATTTCGGACGACCTGGGTCTCTTGCGAGGCCGGCAGCACACTGTCCTGTTGTCTGGGGCCCCCTCCTTCCGGGAAGGGTTGAGTTGGGGGGACGCTGTTCACGGTAGTGATGCAGGAGCCCCTGTCACCCTGGTGGGGCCCATGCTCCCCAGTGGGCTGCAGGGGGGCGAGGGTGGGGCCAATGCCATTGATGGCACTGCCAGCCTTGCCTACACAGTGTCCCCCCACGGTGTCCCCCTGAGGGGGCGGTCCTGGAGGAGGCCGGTGGGGCTCCTGCCCCTCGCAGGCTCTGCCTCTACTGGCCGTCCTCTTCAGGCCCTCGCTCTGCAGCTCATTTCTGTGCACGAGGACTTGGCCGCTCTGTTTGCCTTTCAGTTTACCCGCGTCACCTTCATCCACCTTGCAGCTGTTCACCTCGTTGACATAGCCAGGGGAGGGCACCTGAACCGGATCAAAGAGATAGCTGGGGGTGACAAGAATGAAGGTCAGGCTAAGCACTCATTCACTTTATTCATTTCTACCTTTATGAATCACTAATTTCCATCATTAACACTTTCTACTACAGGCTCTGCCTCCTTCTATTCCTGTTAATTTCTGTGATTAGTCCGTTAAGCCTATACGTGTGTCTAAACCAATTAGACAGAGTTGGTGTAAACGTGTTTTACCCCGGGGAACAGATCCTAAGAAGAGATCCAAGAGAGCACGGAACAGAGTAAAGTACAAAGTGATTCATGGAGTTTAAAAACAACCCAACAGGGGAATAAAACAAATGTCCAATAACAGGGGACTCGGTGGTTAAGCACATCCCCTTAACGGAATATTGTGCAGTCGTTAAAACAATAAATATGAAGTCTGGACTGACATGAATGATACTTCTAATAAATATTTATCATAATAAATGTTTTTTGAATAAAGCCTACCATCACATTGTGATTACACTGGAATGGAACTTACACACACACATACATGTGAATAAACGATAGAGCCATTAGCTACAGACGGAGAACTAGAATAAAAAGTGTTATTTGTGAAGGAAGCAAATCGGTTAAGTTTTCCCCTTTATTTTGTGTAGAATTCTATTCATGCGATCCAAACTATTCTGAAATAGAATTTGGACAAAATTAAAGACACGTACGTGACGGGCGTGATTTATCTTCAGCGATGCCATGTCAGGCACCATCTCTGAAACCCAAGCTTTTCTTTGCACTGAAGCTCTCTGGGGAATTGGAAATTCAACCTCAACCAGATTCGCTCGCAGAGCATGATGTCGTTCCCAACGTGCTCTGAGCGGTGAGCAAAACAAGTTTAACAATCTAGGCCACCTGTCCTCTTAAATGGTATCAAAGCAGTTCCAAAGTCGTAATTTCTTGGCAACACTGGCCATGCCCCAAGCTGGATAAATGCACGAAATCCACGCATGGTCTCTGGAAGGGCCCCCACGGTCATCCCACATTCCTCCACTCAGAGGTCATTTTTTCAAAGTTACCTTTGTATCATTTTACAGCACCTGCACCCCATCTGGATTATTTTTTGTTACCATCTGGAAAAGAAAGTTAAAAAAGGAGAGAACACAGTGAATGACACGTGAATAGGAATTACGTTTGCTTTCTCTTCCCTAGATACTCCCAAGTCTGTCGAGTCACAATTTTTGGCAAAAAGATAACAAGCGCGTCGGGGAGGCCATGGTTCCCGGAACCCCATCATTTATCCCATTTGTGGATTCAGAGTTCTCAAACATCTCCTGACTCCGGTCTCTGTGCCAAGCCCTTTTGCCAACCCTGGGAGTTACCTGCGTCGTCTCCATTTGGCAAAGGAGGCAACACAGGCTGAAGAATGCTAGGGGGAGAAAGGCAGGATTGAAAAGGATCCGTGCCATTTCCTATCTCATCGCTTTGTGCTGGGGATGCGGGAACCCAAGCAGGGTGTAGCCACCGTGCCCCAGCGGGAGGTGTAAGAGAGCAGAGAGGATTCCTCACCCAGGGGATTAGCTACTCAAGTATTTAAGGACATCTGGGTAGGGTGGCTGACCTGTGTGTTCCACGGTAGACACCCAAGGCGGTTACAGCTGCACTCATCCTTCCAAGCTTTACCCAGGACTAAACTGCACCTGGGCTGCCTTTCCCATGACGGGGCCACACCTGGCTAAGGTCCTAAGCTCTTACAGGTCCAGGATATGCCCCTGGGGCCCTCCTGGCAGCAGGTGGGTTCAGCTCTGTGCTTCTTTTATCTTCCACCTGCCCCTTTCCAAGTTTCATGTTTCCTGATGCTTGCCCTCTGCCTCAAATCTTCCCTCCATGTAGAACTGATCATGTTCTGATCTTTCCTCTGAAGAGCCTAAACGCTGGTGTGGAGGAACCTCTCGATCATTTCCCATTTCTAAAACCTACAACCTTTAGAAAGACAAGCCAATAACAGAAGCTACAGCCCCGGTCCCTCCGTCTCTGTAAGCTGTGCACACTGGGAACAGGGAGAGATCATTCACTGTGGGCTGTGTCGCTGCCTCCCCAGCCCCTCTTCTGTCTTCTTTCAGCCATGGCTGAATTCCCAGGATGCCCTTCACAACTGCTTCACAAGCCTTTACCCACACAGAAAATGACCAGTGCTCTTTTTTTGTTTTTTAAAGTTTATTTTTTTAGTAATCTCTACACCCAATGTGGGGCTCGAACTCACGACCCCGAGATCAAGAGTTGCATGCCCTTCAACTGAGCCAGCCAGGCGCCCCATGACTGGTGCTCTTTAAGAGGTTATAGACGGGTAATCTTACCGGCCCTACACAATCCACACATAACCTCCCATGGAGGGCTGAAAAATGGCCCCCCAAAGATACCCTCATCCTAATCTCTGGAACTTGTGAATGTTACTGCTTACGACCAAAAAAAAAAAAAAAAAAAAGAAAGTCTTTGCAGATGTGATCACAGATTGGAGACGGGGAGGTTTACGTGGACTATACGGTTCGGAGCCCAGCTCTGCTTCTGACCGGCTGTACGACTTTGGGCCTCAGCTATTCCATCTGTAAATGGGGATAATGTCTACCCGATGGCGTCGCTGGAGATTATATGAGTTAGTATTCACAAGAAGCACCTACTTCTTACTCAGACCTGTTTGGACACAGCATGTTAAAAAAAAAAGGGGGATGAAGGCCTTGCACTGAAGAGAGATAAAATCTAGTTGCCACAACACACACACATGAACAAACGTATTCACAACACCAAGTAATACTTGTTTTCGGGAATAGGGGCCAAATGGTATACTTCTGTCAACTGCGGAACCAGCGGACAGATACAAGCCCCAAGTGCCACAGAAACTCCTCAGGGGGAGCGATCATTGGGACCTTGGCCAGTAGTTTGTGTGTACAAGCATTTCCTTCTTCAAAGCACTCTCAATTAAATGACCCCATTTCCAGAGCCCGGAATTTTGTCCCCAGTCTCTGCTCCCACTTATGCCTATTTTCTGCTAATAATTCACAAATCAGCTGGACAAACAGGAGAGATAACAAATACCACGTGCATCTCCTCCCCTCCACCAGCCCCGCTCCCCCTTTCCCCCCCTCTCCCACCTTGCTCAAAAACGCTGCCCTTCTGCCTACTTGCAGTATTTTTACTTATCTTGGACTCTGTTTAAAAACACAATCAGTCAGGAGGATAGGTGGCAAAAAAAAAAAAAAAAAAAGGAAAAACCAGGCTTTGAAGTCTTTGAGAGAGGGCAGACTGTGGGTCATGATAATGCCATCGAAGCCATCGTGAAATATTAATCATCGTAAAAATACCAAGGAGGTCAATTTTCGGATGGGGAGTTCAAGAGGTGTAGGAGGGGAAGGTTTTCAGGAAAGGAGGGAAGGGAGAGAGAGGAGAGAAGGGAGGAGGTGAGGAAGGGTCAGGCCTTGAGCCACACCTTGTGTTCTCAGGTCTCAGAGGCTAACCCAGGCCGACCGTGGGGACGCCTGGCCAGGCCGCAGCCCCCAGCCTCTGCGGCCCCGGCCTGGGCCCATGAGCCGCTGGCACAGAAATGCAGTGGCTGCTGAGATTTAAGAGGCCAGCTGGAGAGCCACTCTAGAATTTACAAGTCACCTGCGGCTTTCAGGTGCCCCTCCTCCCCTAGGAAAACCACAGGATCTCTATTTGTCTTCAAAGTCATGGAACGTGAAGGATGTTTTGATGGTTTTCCCCTTTCAAGAGCAAGTGTCTAGCTTGGCTGCTCCCCCCCACCGCTGGCCTTCGGGGCACACCGCATGGGTTTCCTCCAGCCCTGGTCTCCTACCTGAGGGCCATGCTCCGAGCCTCTCCGGCCAGCGGACACAGCCTCTTCCTGGTCAGGGCTCGGCCTTCTCGCACCTGCCCAGGGCTTTCCCTGCCCAGCGGCATTCCTTCCCTCACTGAGGCAACTCCTGCGTCCAAGGCTGTGTGACCGCGGACGGAAAGGGTGGGGACTAATGTATTTACACCCAACCCCTGCCTGCCCTTATCTACAATTTCCTTCCTTATGTGAAGATTCCTAATGACAAATCCGATTTCTTTCTCTTTTCCTATGTCCCTTCCACATCCACATCTGGCTTTGAGCGAGGAGCTCTCCCATTTCCAGGACAGAAAAGGCAATATTCCTTGCCCGGTGTGACGCATGGAAATGGGGGTCAGGGGGCGGGGCTGGGGCAGAATATGTGCTCTTTTGAAGTGAGACTGAGTTCCAAATGGGCAGTCTACCTGCTTTCTGTCCCCCACCCCCAAGAGCTAGCTGGAAGGCGAGAACTCCGTTGTCAGGTACCTTTTATTACTTAGTAGAATCGAAATTTGCTTTCTCTTTGGAGTATAAAAAAGCAACAGAGAAGCAAAGGGCAAATCCTTTGCAACCATCAGCTGGTTTACACAGGGGAAAAGCAAATACCATTAGGATGGTATGTCCACCCACCGCAGGCGCCCGCCCGCTCCCGGAGTCCTGTGCTGGGGGTTGACTCTGCCCTGTGTTCTGTGTTGAAGTTAAACAGTCCTGTGTTTGAGGATGGACACGCTAACGCTCTGTCAGTTACTAGTCAAGTCTTCTGGCTGGAAAATCCTGTTCCACGAGTGGGGGCATGGTGGGGGTGGGGGGAGATGGCAAGACCATGGGAGTCCGTTTTCTAACCAGCAGACACACTGAGTATTCATCTGGAAGTCGAGATACAGAAAGAGGCTCCACCCGGCTGCCAAAGGCTGCCATGGAAGAGTGACGGTCCTTAAGAGTGACAGAGGCAGGTCAAAGGACAGAGAAACCAGCTTGCAAGGTTCTACTGACCCAACTGTTGAAATCTGGAACAACTGGAGTATCATAATAAATACTACCGATATTAAGGATTATAACCCACTGCATAAAACGAGGACCTATGAATCCACACTGATGGAAATTTAAAAAGGGAAAGTTCTGCCTTACAAGTAGACAGCCAGCTAACACACACACACACGCGTGCGCACGCGAGGAATAATGGGACCACAACAGTGTATCGTAACAGTAACTGAGTCAAGCAAGAATCATCAATGGGTGCTGAGACTAGTGGGCAAGAGTTTGAGGAGAACAGAATGGTTAGTCTAAGCATCTTCCCGCCACATGCTGAAGGCTAAAACAGTATCTGGGCAGTGGAGAAACCGGGCACGCTGCACCTGCCTCCGATAACCAAAGGGAACACTGCCTATAATCAACGAGACTAACCAGCCCCAGGGGCCCCCCATGGGACACACTGAGAACGCAGCATCACTTCTCTGGTTTTCCTGCCAACAGAATGTAACCTGGCTGGAAGAGTGAAGCCACATCTCTCAAACCCAAATGGAGGGATATTCTGCAAAACAGCTGGTGTGTACTCTTGAAAAAACGTGCTAGTGCGAAAAACACAGACAGACTGAGGAGCCATTCTGGATTAAAGAAGACTAAGGAGATACGATGGCCAAATGAAATGCATACGCTTTTTGCTAAAAGGTCATGATTGACCCAACTGTTGAAATCTGAATAAGGCCTACAGATTAGGTAACAGTATTAAGTCAATGTTAATTTCCTGACTTTGATCAGTGCACTGGGGTACATAAGAGAACGTCCTTGTTCTTAGGAAACACACAGGGAAGTATTAAGGAGGAAGGGGGCATGGTATCTGTACTTTATTAAAATGATTCAGAAAGAAAATTGGTGTGTGTGTGTGCGTGCGTAGAGAAAGAGAGGATAAAGCGAATGTGGTAAATATTAACTTCTGGGGACTGTGAGTGGAACGGTATATGAAGGTTCTTTGTACTTTTCTGACAGCTTTTCAGTAAACCTGATGTAATGTCGAAATGAAAAGTTAAAAGAAAAAAAGTGGGAAATTAAAAAAAAAAAGCACCAATCTAATGTCAGCTCTTGTTCTGCGTATCTCTGGCCTAGAACCAAACACCGACGGGACATCACTGATATTAAGATATTCCCTATGAGGAAGCACAGGGGAAAAGGTTTTGGAAAGGAGCTCCCCAAAAGTCCACCGATATTTTCTGGATTTAGTTATTCCGAGTACGTTCTGAAGACCTTTCCTGCATAGCCAGTCCCAGGCACCGGAATGCCGAAGGCCACGAAGGGATGGTTCCGGTCCTCCGCTGCCCTGTCTTCAAGGGGACTAATGCTTTGGTGTCCTCAGCTGTCTGCCTCCCCTTCCCATCCCAAGCTCCTGGCAGGCAATGCCTGACTCACGGCAGCGCCCAGCGCACAGGGGGCTCTTCGTACTTGCTATTCAAATGAAGGAATGACTGGTGCAGGATCGCTGTGAGTGAATAAAGGATGAGTAGATTTTCTAAGTTATTCCAACATGGGGCCTGCTTCTTTCCAAGACCATACTACCCACTGGTCCAGAACAAAGAGCCAGGCGCAGGAGCTGAGAGATGGGTGGGACTCGGTTCCGCCCTCACGGCTTGGCAAGCAGCAAAGCCTCCCTTGGGCCATTCCCAGGGTCAAGGGTGTTCTACTGCGAGGGTTCTAGTCCACAGGTGGGAGTGGCAGCTGCGGGGACGTGGTCTGAGTTGATCGAAGTTGGGATGCTTGGGAGGGAGACACAAAATTAAACGCTTAAATTTCCAGCTCCGTTTTTGAAACACCAACTTGCCAGTGTCTACGAAACAGTCGGGATTTCACGCAGCCCAGGCAGCAGGTGAAGCTGACAAATATTTAGTGAGTCTTTTCTGGGTACTGAGTTCCTGGGCTCAAGAGGAATGAAGGAAAATAACTGCCAGGTGCTGAAGAAACTGCTAGGTGCTTTACGGGATAAATAAGAGACGGCCTACCCAACTTCGACTGAATTCACAACAGAAAAGGGACAAGAAGCTAAACTCTAAGATGACACAATCCATTTCCTCCTTTCTGGACAGCCTTTGAAAACTCTTGGCGTGTTTTCTTTTCTCCTGAAGACGCTGAGCTTGGCTGATTTTGGAGAACCTGAAAGACTATATGAGAACCTGTCTTAGCACCATCAAACAGCCTATTTTATACATTCTCGATAGTTGATGTGCGGGGCGCCTGGGCGGCTCGGTCCCTTAAGCATCTGCCTCTTGGTTTCGGCTCAGGTCGTGATCTCAGGGTCGTGAGATCAAACCGTGAGTTGGGCTCGGCCTTCAGTGTGGAGTCTGCTAGAGATTCTCCCTTCCTCTTCCTCCCCCTCCTTCTCTCTCTCTCTCAAATAAATAAAATCTTCAGTAGTTGACATGCTATGACATATGTTAGTGTCACCCAGAACTGGGTTTGGTGGGATATTTATGTGCAAACGTGTGTTGGTAGGTTTTTCTCCTCAGAAAGGGGTCCCTGGTCAGATAGGTTTGGGAACAGTAGAGATTAAAGATTAAAGATGAAGGGCACCTGGGTGGCCCAGCTGGTTAAGCGTCTGCCTTCAGGTCATGATCCCAGGGTCCTGGGATCGAGTCCTGCCTAGGGTCCCTGCTCAGTGCGGAGCCTTCTTCTCCCTCTCCCTCTCCCTCTTTCCCTCTCCCCACTCGTTCCCCCCTCAAATAAACAAAATCTTTAAAAAAAAGATTAAAGATGAACACATTCGTGGTTATGAAAAAGAACTATTTCACCTTGTTGACTTCAGTATTTCCCAAAATTACTTGACGACAGAATTTCCCCCCCATAAAAGACTTACTAACAACCAACAAGACTTGTGTTTTGTGACATACTTTGGGAAGAACAATGGTTGAAAGTTCAGGGGGAGTTCTGTGCCTTAAACTGGAAGTGTCATCTGGTGTCTGGGGGGAACCAGCCAGGCCAAGTGACGTGTGAGCAACAGCTCCATCACCAATTGCACAGACGTGGGAAACTTTGTGGTCTCCCGATTCCCTCAGTTTCTTTATCTGCAAAAGGAGCCCACGACCTCAAAGCTCTCCTCCAAATCTGATACCCTAAAAGGTGACTCAGGGAAGAAAGGGGACTTCCCTCATGACCCCCTCCTCGACTCGGTATACACACAGTTGTCCCCCTTGAATACTGAGGCAAGGCAGGCACCAGGAGGACGCTGGTGCAGGCGAGGTTTCTCTCAATGGCTTGTAAACTACACCAGGGCCATACTGCTGAGGTGTGTTTGGGTCCCAGGTCTACACTCGCCCCAGCCCATGATCCTGACCGAATACAATAAGCTTCCCCTCCTGGTCCTCCCTCAGGCCCCAAGTTCTCTGGCTCATTCCCTCATGTGTGCGGCTCTCTGGCAGAGGTCTCCTCAGCCTCTTTCCAGGGAGTCCCAGGGGAGAGAGGCTGTGTAACAGCAAAGCCTCCTGGGAGGGGTGAGGACTCACATCTCAGAGATCACCCTGTGAGGCTGGAGGAGGTGTGCGGCTGGACCCCCTTCCCCCCTGGAATGGAATGGGGGAGGGGGACGTGTGGGCTACGGGGCTGGAGGTTAAGTTCTCAGGAGCCAAGGAATCAGTCAGTCTCTGAGGATGACTGTCAGTGTTGAAACGGGTATTTCTTGATGAAAGGCTGTTCACTCCAATCTTATTATTGAGAGGGCTGCCTCCTTGGCCTTTCCCAAGGCTGTCTTTGCCGGTACGTTCACCCGAGGAGGGTGTCTACACTGCTGTGGTTTGTCCACTGCATGAACTCTGAGGAACAAGCCACATCCTGGTCCTGTAGCTTTACTGCTGCCAGGGCCACAGGATCCTTGGTGTCCGTGTGAAATGTGGGAAAACAAGACTTGTCCAACAGCGAGAACGTCACTCTGTTCTTCTCTCCTTGTAGTCCATAGACTGGCAAATCGCAATCTCTCTGATAGATCTTAAAAACCTTTCTACGGGGGCGCCTGGGTGGCGCAGTCGTTAAGCATCTGCCTCCGGCTCAGGGCGTGATCCCGGCGTTCTGGGGTCGAGCCCCACGTCAGGCTCCTCCGCTGGGAGCCTGCTTCTTCCTCTCCTACTCCCCCTGCTTGTGTTCCCTCACTGGCTGTCTCTCTCTCTCTGTCAAATAAATAAAATTAAAAAAAAATCTAAAAAAACAATTTTTGGAAAAAAAAAACACATTTCTATGGCCCTTCCTTCTATTCAAAATCTGGCACCATTTCTTCTTTTCCGATGTGGTCATTAGTCTGCTGTCCTTAAGACAGATGTTTCATGAATGGTCACAGTCATCACACGGTGTCTCCACTGATTCCACGGCTCTCCAACGAATCCCTAGTGCGTACCAGACACCGGACCAGGTTCTGGGGAAACAATGGCACCCGGGTGCTCCCTGAGAGAACTTGTCGTCTTGAATGTGTGTGTGGTGGTGGTGGTAGGGTCTCTGTGTGGGGCGGGACGGGATTTAGATAAGCATTTGGGACGATTCATCACACCACACCGGCATTTCAGCCTGGTGGTTAAAGGAACAATCTAGGCTCCGAGTGGCCGGTTTCAATTCTCCCTCCGCCACTTATTAGCTTTGTGACCTCGAGGCAAATTTTTTAGCTTTTTCAACCTTCAGCTGACGAATCTGCAACATGGGACGGATAACTGTTCCCCTCACCAGGACTGTTTTGAACATTAAATGATCTAGAAGTTCGTACGGCATTTACCACAGTGTGCGGCATACTGCCAATACTTATTAATACTTATAATAGGTAGTAACATTTCGTGTTTACTATGCATCAAGAACTGTTTTAAGAAATTTAATGTACTCATGAATTTCAACTTTGAAACAATCCTTTAAGGCGCCAACCACTGTTTTATAGATAAGTAAATGGATGTAAGTTAGACAGTGGTACAGTGTAGCTATTATTAATGCTGTTGTTCTAATTTTCATTATTATTAACATTTCCTGGCGTCTGTCTGGGTAGGTTCTGGATTACACAGCAAGCAGCAGCTGGGGGATCCAGTAGCTTTTGCAAAAGGGAACTCTGGATCCTCTTAATTTGGGCTCGAACAGAATTTTATTGGTGTGCTTGCTTCTGTGACCACCAGATGGCAGTACATAGCGGTTGTTTAATCTACATTAGAGGGAGGGACGGTATGGGAAAGGACCCCGAGACAAGGTTTAGGGCATAAATACTGTAGGTGCTTTGACGCGTGGCAAAGTTAGGGAGTAGGTGATGTGGTAAATATTTCAGATCGTGGACCGTCACCTTTAAGTCTCGGTGACCGTGGCACCACCATATGGCAGGGCCTCCTCCAACCCTGGCCCTGCACGAGCTTTATTCTGGCCACATCATGGTGGGGTCAAAAGGCTCCCGCAATCATACAGAGACCACTGTTGACAGAGTGACTGCTCGTCAGACGCCCAGATCAGAGAGTCTGGGTTGTTCCCTCCCACCTGTACGTCTGCACAGTAATTCTGTGGAAGTGGCCGGGAAGGAAGGAGCCTGTGGAGTGGGGAGTTCCTTCAAACACCCCCAGGTTAGATATGATGCTGCTGGGCTGTCCACGTGGCCACCTCTCCGCCGTGGCCATCCCGTGCTCCCCCCAGATCCTGCGGGCTAGCCCATGTGTGAGCTGGTCTTGGGGATCTGTCTTTCAGATGAGGGTACGTGGCCATGAACTAGGAAGCGAAGATAAGCCACAAAGTAACACATGGATCAATTTGAACATTTAGGGGGAAGAAGCTCATTATTTTTATTTAAAAATAAATTGAGGGGCACCTGGGTGGCTCAGTCAGTGAAGTGTCTGCCTTTGGCCCCGGGTCATTATCCCAGGGTCCTGGGATTGAGTCCTGAGTCAGGCTCCCTGAGCCTGCTTCTCCCTCTGCTCCCCCCCCAACTTGTTCTCAATCTCTCTCTCAGATAAATAAATAAAATCTTAAAAAAAAAAAAAAGAAAAACAAAATAAATTCAGAATATTGTGTGTTTGAAAAGGCAAAAACTGCATGAATTATTGGAATTAAACAGAAGGCATACAGAAGTTTCACGTCTGTTAGCCTGGGTCACCCCTCTAGATCCCTCACCAGTCCCCCATCCTCCCGTACCCTTGGTGGGAACTGCTGTAGGGGAAAAGTTTGAGTAGCTCTGCCTTTATCCTCTGGGGTATAAACTCCTAAGAGCAGGCTTCTGTTTGGAACAGATGCGATGTTATTCATTACAGAATTAAGGCCGGGGTGTGCGTGGGGATCCTGGTGGACACCGGGCAGCAGAGGGCTCCTGGGCCTGGGTGGGGCCGGATACCTTGCATTTCTAACAAGCACCCAGGTGATGCTGATGTTCCTTTCTGGGGACCGCACTTCGAGAACGGCTGCTTTACTGCTGTAAGGATACCGAGGCAGTCCAGGCCTCTTAATTTTGGTCAAAACTCATACCTGTCATCACTGTTCCTAATCCCATCCCCAACTGGGGCAGTTTTCCAATCTTCTTAAGTTTCTAAAAACCTTGTTTTCCAGGATTTTCTTTTAAACACTTTCTAAAATTATATTCGGTCTATTATCCTTCTCTATGGGGTTGTTAACAGGGAAAAGTTAAAATAACCAAGTGTCTAGAAATATGGGATCAATTTGAACCACCTAAGGTTCACTAATTGGGAAATAACTGGCACAAATCTACGACGGTGGGCTGGTCCACTGCCTGTCTGCTGTGAGATCCGTGCCTGCCAACTGCTGCTGGCTCCGGGTCCCAGGGCACTGCGATGCTCAGGAGTCCCTGCCCTCTGGATCTGGGTGGGTCCCACCCATGGAAGGTGCTGGTGGAAGAGCAGAGGGGGAAGATGGGAGAAGCCAGGCTATTTCTCCCTTTCTCTCTCTCTCTGCTTGGACAGTATCCTGTCCATCCTGGCACTGGCCGTATCTCCTTCACAGTCCTGGATGCAAACAGCTCAGCCCTCCATGGTTCAGCTACTGCCCCAGCATCCGGTTCTGCCCCTCCCCCTACGGTGCTCCTGTCTTCCTGCCTTGACCATCGCTGTGTGGCCTCACCAGTTGGTTTCCCAGCACTGACTCTAACTTCCCTCTGTCTGAAAGGAGAGGTTCCTGGTTGTGACTGGCCCTAGCCTAACACAAACAGCATCCTGGTCAAAGGCTTTCCAGCTAAGCTACAGAAGACTACACGGCGACAGGATCAGACTCCGCAAAAACCGGTACTTTCCAAAGCGCATGCTGTTGCTTGCTGCACACCTGACACAGGGCCCGTCATGGGGGATGTCAATGGTTGGGGAAGGGACTGAAGCCCCTCCATCATCTCCATCAAGTTCTCTTCCCTTTCTCACCACAAATCAGTCTGTTTCCTGTACAATGTAACTTCCTTACAAGTCTCTATCTTCCCTTCCAAGCTCTTGAGCCCCCCTTGCATCTATACAGGGCGTATTCTAAAACTGCCGCTGGACAAGGAAGAGGGGCACAAGGCCCTTCCTGCTATTTTTAGTAATCTCACGGAAAGACTCAACATCGTCGATGGGTGTGGGTGATGGTGGTTAATAAGTACACTTCTAGATGTTCTTCACGGGTGTAAAATAAGGAAGTTGTTCCCTATTATCAGTATAGGCACCGGCCGTACGGACCCTTTCCCCATCATCAATATAGTGTCAGGAAGCTGATTTGTAATATGCCCCTAAATGCTTCGGTGAGGCTCCAAGTCAACAGCTTAAGACAAACATCTAAAACTCTAAGCGTTGGTAATCCAGATATTCCCCCCCCCCCCCCGTGCTTATCAAAGTGCTTCCGAAGTATATCTTGAAGAAGTCAATGCAAGTTATCACAGACAGCTCGGAGGAGAAAGTGACCGGGACCACATACAGATCCCAACTAATATCTACATAATCTCATTTAAAATAACAGATTTTCATCAATGATGTGGAATTAGATGTTTCCCCCAAATTCTGCTCCTTGGGTAGAATCTTGTTGGTTGACGAACCAACAGACCATGCCTCTGAAAACCAAAGCAAGAGTGCTGTTCAGGGATAATCACCACGGCACCAAGATTCAGACCCAACTGAAGATGAGGGGGAAACCATGACCTTCTGAATGGCTTTTACTTTCCAAGAATCTGAACAGGTGCATTCTGGAGCACCTTCAAATAATAGGAATAGAGCTTATTCGAGAAGATTTTTAAAATCTGAAATGAAGATGATGTGTTTTTACTTAACGCGTGTAGTTGTTTTTCTCACGAGCGCTCAGGGGACCCCCTTCTGGCACAGTCTTGACCACCACGGTAACAGTATCATTGGACAAAACTCATCTCGACTCAGTTTGCTGGGCTCACCTACTGACTTTGGTTCAAGCTGCATAGGAAGCTCAGCATCGCCCATCTTTAGTGGGGTATCTGCTTAGAAAAATGAGAGATGCCCTTGGCATTAGCACATGATCGCTTTGATTTTTCTGGCCACATTACCAGAAGGACTGGCCAAAGAACATGTATAAAATCAATGGGAGGTCTAAGAGAAGAGGAGGAAGACACCTGAAAATCTAGTATGTAGAAGACAGTCTAGTGTTGCAATTATGGGAATGGGCTCTGGAGTCAAAATCTGGATTGGCCTGTTCAAAGCTGGGTGATCTCCAGTGAGCCCGTTAACTTCTCAGTTTGCCAGCCATCAGATGGGGAACACGGTAACATGTAATCTCTCAGGGTTCCTATTAAGACCACGTGATTTAGGGGACGCCTGGGTGGCTCAGTCAGTTAAGCATCTGCCTTCGGCTCAGGTCATGATCCCAGGGTCCTGGGAGCGAGCCCCATGTTGGGCTCCCTGCTCTGTGGGGAGTCTGCTTCTCCCTCTCCCTCTGCCTTTTGATCCCCCTGCTCGTGCTCTCTGTCAAATAAATAAATAAAATCTTAAAGAAAAAAAAACATACAAGCAGATGACTCGTGTTAACACGATTAAAATGCGTCACCCGTTGTTACATAAGGAGCCCCTTAGTAATCTTGGGAAGACTAAGAAAGGCTTGTGGGCAAAGGGGAGCAGATAATGGTGCTGGTGGAGTTCTGAACCACATTCCAGGGGGAATGCAACATGAATGCAGGAATGCTGCCTCTTACACTGTCTCTCTTAGACCCACCCTCTTCTCTCCATGTGCACTGCCCTGCCCTGCCCACAACATTATCCACCCGAGACATTGGCCATACAGAAGTCACGTGATCTTTTTAGGACACAAATCTGAATCATATCACTCTCCCTGCCTATAAAGCTTTTCAAAGGTGCCCAATGCCCTCAGGATATTTAATAACACATAATAATGATGATGATGATAAAAATATCAAACTTACACAGAGCTTCCCAGGTACCTGGGAATCTACTTGCTTTATGGGTCTAATTGATCCCCATTATTTGTGGATTCCATATTTGCTTTAACTCATCTAACTTGCTAAAATTTATCTGCAATCCCCAAATGAGTACTCACTGTGCTTTTCAGCCACTTGTGGACACGGGCTGAGTGGCAATACGTTTGAGTTGTCTGATGGGCATGTTTCTAGCTAAGCTCAAACAAGGCGATGTTCCGCCACCTTGTTTCAGTTCCTCATATTGTAAATCTTTCAGTGTGAAGACTTAGTTGGGTCATGCTCGTTTCACATGCTCTAGAATTGTATACCGAAACAACACAAGTAAAAAGGAAATAACGACATTCTACTCAAACCCGAATGAAGCCAGAAAGAAACAGACTTTAGGGATTGCTTGGTTTACTGGCTTTAATGTTTCTGGTAATAAAAACTGTAGTGAAAGACTGAGTAGTGGAAAATTTAATGGAAAACGTAAAGAAGAGACCTTTTTCCCAAAGCATGAAGAAGAAAAGAAAATAGCTTACCTGTTGTGGAGATTGTCCATTAGGTTTCTCTCCAAGTTTAACTTCTCTTCCTGCAACAACAAAAAAAGTTGCAAATTGAGTCTGCAAGTTGCCTCCTGTTCCCAGCCAAGCCACACCTTGAAAGTGACAGCAGACAGCGTGTCCCGAGGGGGGGCTAGGCAGCGCTGTGGGGGAATGGAGTTCCTGGCTCAGGAACACAGAGTCTTGAAACCCACCAGGCCTGGGTCTGCAGCCCAGCTGCTGACTATCAGCAATCAATTAACAATCCAGCCAAATTTTAGTGTTTTCTTCTATAAAATAATGTTGTAGTGAAATTTAAATGGCTCAACACGTAAGCAGTCTATCACATGCTGGGCATGCTGTAATTGTTCAATAACAGAAAACTACAGTTGTTATTTAATAAACATCACATGACCATACGCCTCTTCTCTGATGGGTGAAGTTTCAAGTAAACAGAAAAATAATTCAAGGAATCTGCTTCCAGGAGATATATCAAACAGTCCAAATTTCAATGAATACATGTACAATATTTTAATAAAATTCATAATTTAGAAAATAGTTTTGCCTAGTAAAACTAATGATATGTGAGATTTGAGAAAGTAAAGCTAATGTTCAGATTTTTACCAACTTTTCTGTGATTATTAGAATAATTCACTTATATATGGACACAACTTTTTCAAAGAAATGCTCTTAGTCCATTCCCAAGTAAATCACTTCTTGAGATCATGAATTCTGCCTCAAATTTGTCATATAATATCAGAATGTTTATATCCTTTTGGTAATTCATTTTCATTTTCTTGTCAGCAATGTGTTTTCACTCAGTATTATTTCTTATTGCTTAATAATTTGTTAAAATCGAATACATTGCCCAAATGTCACATGATTCTATTATTATTATTGTTTTTCAGATTTTATTTATTTTTTTGAGAGAGGAAGAACACGAGCAGGGGGACGGGCAGAGGAAGAAGCAAACTCCCCACTGAGCAGGGAGCCCCAATGCGGGGCTCAAACCCAGTACCCTGGGATCATGACCTGAGCCGAAGGCAGACACTTAACTGACTGAGCCACCCAGGCACCCCATGCTTCTATTATTCTTAATTTTTTACCACAGTGTTCCTAATTCAACTCAAATATTACTTGGTAAGGAAGACACGAGAAAGGCAAGCCCTTGGGGAGCTAGCCATCTGGTTGTGGAGGGCAAGGAGATATCAGGAGTTTACAAATCACTAAAATATTATGCAGGGTACAAATTATGCCATCAGAGGCACACACACTAAAGGGCTAGGGGGTTGTACAACTGGGGCCAGCAGCACCTGAAGCAGGCATTCACTGGAATTTGAGAGAAACCATGGTAGATGGAAACATAATGATGGTGAGATGTGGTGGGAGGGCCTTGCAGGTAGAGAGAACAGGACAAAGAGGAGATGGGAAAGGATGGAGTCTTATTTAGTGAACAAATAACTGAATTCCTACTGTGTGCCAGGCACCAGGAAACTGCAGTGAATGGGACACTGTGTTGTCCCCTTATAAAATCATAGCCCTATACGCAAAAGAGGGAATATTCTGGATTGCTTGGTGTTTAAAGAACGTGGAACTTGCCATGTGGTTGGTGGACTTGCCAAGTGTCAAGTGCATCGTAGGAAACCAGCTGGATGTGGCAGTTTGGAGTTTCAGGTGAGAACCTATGAAGAGTGGGGAATGAACCTTGAAGACGGAGCATTTAGACTGGGATCCACAGAATGAGATGGAGCCAGCCACGCATAACAGCTCTCAACAAGCCATCCTCTTGTTCAGAGGCCTGCAGTGGTTCTGCATTGCCTACCCAGTCTTTAATGACCTCAGCTAGGCACCCAGGGCCTTCCACAATATGGCACCAGTGGCTCTGCTGGATTATTTCTGCAACTTCCCCAGCTACTCCTACTTCCAGACCATCTGGATTTTTTGCTCTTTCTAAACTTGCTTATATTTTCCTGTTTCTATGCCTTTGCACATATTATTTCTCCCAGTTGGTATGCCTCTCTGCCCATTAATAATCTGCAAAATTCTGACCCTTCACACCTCATTGCAGGTACCATCTCCTCCATAAAGGTTTATTTTAAAAATCCCCATTAAAGGTAATTACTTCATTCTTTTCATCTCTATAGAATGTTTAACTTCTTGGATGGCTCTGATCACTATTTGCCCTGGATTATAGTGATTCACTTATGCAACGTTCCCTCCATTAGACTGTAAACTTGTAATAGGGAGGGGTCATGCCTTTGTCATTGTTTAGCCACATGTGGCATCCTCTGACACAGTGACTTGCACATAGATGGTACATGGCATATCTTTTAACAGTGCGAGTTATAAGTATCATTGAAAACTTTAAGACGCTTAATGCCAATGTATTATTAAACAGTGTACATATTTAATCAAATCTAAGACGTACATGTATTCATTTGCTTTTTAACACTTTTTTAAAAAAGATTTATTTATTTATTTGAGAGAGTGTGAGAACAGGGGGAGGGGCAGAGAGGGAGGGAGAAGCAGACTCCCCGCTGAGCAGGGAGCCCGACGTGGGGCTCCATCCCAGGACCCTGAGATCATGACCTGAGCTGAAATCAAGAGCTGTCTGTTTGGCCCACTGAGCCACCCTGATACCCTGCCTTTTAACACTTCTAAAACTGAAATGCATCTTACAATCACTGGTACATTATGGTTAAATTGGTGGCATTATTTTCTATTTTTGTGGTATATAAAATAATAGTACATATTATAATCTATGACATCTAATATTCAATGAAATATGGTATTTTAATTATTGTTTGTTATCTCGGGAATATAGTACGCATACACTTTACCAATAATATCCTATGTTAAATGAGTGTCAGCCTTAGACTCAATTATATGAATATTTTATGAGTATAAGACATGGTCCATTTACCCAAGAACCTTCTAAGATGAAAACTGAGAATATCCAGAGATGGAGTAAAAATTTTATCACCTCTAAGCACTTATATCTATCAAAACAAAAACAACAACCATAAATAAGACACTTCAAAGAAATTCTGTTTTTCCCCCAGAATGAGTTTTTGAAATAAATTCTTTCAAAAGAAAATATTTTGGGACACCTGCCTTGCTGGTGCCATAGGTACGTGACTAATTTATTTGCTGGGCAAGATAGCATTGACATTACACTGGGCTGTACATGGTGAGGACCCAGTGATTAGTAAAGCTACTCAGTTCTACGTATCATGGGAGTTTAGGAGAAGCAGCAATCCCAGTGTAGTTGAGATGCCAGGAAATGCTTTATGGAAAAATAGGGACATGAGAGGTGGTAGAAATTAGAAAGGACAGTTTTAATAAAAACAAAAGGGTAGGAAAGAATATGACTTGTACAAAGACAATGGAAAGGCCCATGCTGTGGGTTTGGGGATGGAAATGGCATATGTGATGAGGTTACTGGTGCCCTTGAAAGTAGGCACAGAAGGCCAAATGTGACATGATTGGGGATGGGAGTAGGTTCTCGAGCAGCAAATGGCAGGATGGTAGCAATATATTAGAAAGCCTCACCAGCTAGCAGCAAATGGGGAAAATTACAAGAGTTATGTACGGAGAGACTTGCTAAGAATTGATCCTTTGAATTAAGTGACGAGAGGAAAAGAGCCTGGTGTGGTGGTGTCAAAGAGAAATCCAAAGCAAAGAGCAAATTTGGAAAACTATTTTTTCAAGGTTTCCTTGGTTTTTGAGTTAGGCATTGATTTCTACTGGCCCTGGTTTCTCTTAGCAATTTGGTTTATACACTTACTATATATAGTGTCTTGGGAAAGTTATGTTGCCTCACTATCCGTTTTGTTATGTGTAAAATAACAATTATGATAGTACCTTTTTCAGAGAGTAGTTAGGGTTAAGTGAAAGAACATAGTAGAATATAGGGGCGCCTGGGTGGCTCAGTCAGTTGAACATCTGCCTTCCACTCAGGTCATAATCCCAGGTCCTGGGATAGAGCCCCGCATCATGCTCCCTGCTCAGCGGGGAGCCTGCTTCTCCTTCTGCCTCTGCCTGCCCCTCCCCCTGCTTGTGCACGCACATGCTCTCTCTCTCAAATAAATCTTTTTTTTAAAAAAAGAACATAGTAGAGTATGGAGTACAGTGTTGCACAAACTGTAATCTTAACGTTAGCTATGATTTTTCATTCATTGTCATTGTCACCATCACCATCATCATCATCACCATCACCATCATTATCATCATCATCATCACCACCATCATCATCACCACCATCATCACCATCACCATCATCACCATCATCATCACCACCATCATCATCATAGCCACCATCATCACCCTCATCACCATCACCACCATCATCATCATCACCATCATCACCATCATCACCATCACCATCACCATCATCATCACCACCATCATCATCATAGCCACCATCATCACCATCACCCTCATCACCATCACCACCATCATCATCATCACCATCACCATCA
This sequence comes from Ursus americanus, assembly GCF_024610735.1. Classification (NCBI taxonomy): domain Eukaryota; kingdom Metazoa; phylum Chordata; class Mammalia; order Carnivora; family Ursidae; genus Ursus; species Ursus americanus. The sequence continues at coordinate 53,859,408 of NC_142134.1, forward strand.
CCACCATCATCACCATCACCATCACCATCACCATCACCACCATCATCATCATAGCCACCATCATCACCATCACCATCATCACCATCATCAACACCATCATCACCATCGTCACCATCACCATCATCACCACCATCATCATCACCATCATCATCATCACCATCATCATCACCACCATCACCATCATCACCATTATCATCATCTACCAGTCAGTTTCTGTTTTTCTCCCTGCCACTCACTGGAAGCTCCTTGAGTCCAATGATCACATTGTCTTTGTTTTTTCAAAAAGGAATACAAAGTGGGACTTCCACAGATATGTACTGAGTTTTATGGAAAAAAAAAAAAAGCCAGATCTCCATGATCTGGATTTGTGTGACAAAAGGATTTGTGTAACAAAAGAAGGAATTAGTGAAATTATTCCTATGCTTGGAGGCCGACAAATGGGAGGAATGGTGGTTCCACAAATAGGGCAGGTGGAAAGAGAAGCACCTGCAGTATTTGAGAGAGCCCGAGTTCACCATTTAGCTGACTGAGTTGAAGTGATGGGTGGGGAGATGGTAAGAGAAAGGTGCAGGCAGGACAAGCACAGCCAGCCACCTCCCGTGACAAAACAAGAAGAGGCTACATATGCTCCCAGGGAGCGCAACAGTCAATAAAAACAGAAAGCCCACGGATGTGACGTCAGCAGTGTGGAAATCAGCAGTGTGCGAAGCCAGGAACCAGCCCAATTTAGTAGAATCCTTAAAGGCTTTGGATAGTAGGGACGAAGAGGGGAGGGCGAGAATCAGAATGATTTGGAAGGTGTGTAAGAAGTAGTTAGGTTCCTAAATCTCTTTCTGCCTGCCCAGCTCTTGGGGTGGTTTCCACTCTCTCTCATCCGAAGAATGTAAGTTTAGTGTCTGGAAAGGGTAGAGCAGGGTTTCTGGACTAGGAACATAGTAGAGAACACACAGCAGCGGGCACGGGTGCTGAATCCAAAACTGGGGCTTAAGTGAACGTGTGCACATGCAGCACAGAGAGCCTCAGCCTGCTACCCTGCTCGGCTCCGGGAATGCTGGCACTCACCGTCTAGCTGTCCTCCAGACATCTGAGGAAAGTCTCTAACAGGAAAGACAGACTGAAAGCACCCAACCTGCCAATGAACCAACAAAAAAGCACTTAAAACTAGAAGTAGGGAGAAGAAAACCAAATTGGAAGTTAAAACAAGACAACAGGGGCGCCTGGGTGGCCCAGTTGGTTAAGTGTTTGACTCTCGATTTTGGCTCAGGTCATGATCTCAGGGTGGTGAGATCGAGCCCCTTGATGTTGGGTTCCGCACTCAGCAGGGAGTCTGCTTGAGATTCTCTCTCTCTCCCTCTCTCTCTGTCCCTCTCACCCACCCCAGACTCTCTCTTTCTCTCTTTCAAATAAATAAATAAATCTTAAAAAAAAAAAGATGAATATTTCGATAGAGAATCTGGAAGAAAAAGATGAGGAAATCTCATATAAAGTAGCAAAACAGATAAAGTTATAGAAAATCAAATAGAAAAGACAAAAGAAAATTAGAGGACCAGTTCAGGAGGTCCAACATCCAAGTAACAGTAGCTCCAAAAAGAAAGAACAAATAAAAGGAGGGAGGGAATTCATCAACAAAGTAATTTGAGAAAACGTCACATAATTGAAGGACACGAGTTTCTAGATGACAGCACTCACCAAGCGCCCAACACAATCAAAACCAGACTCAACATCAAGCCACACCGTTGTGATATTTCAGAACTGGGATCCTATATAGGCTTCTAGAAAGAGAAAACCAGATCATATCTAAAGAGTTGGGGATCAGAATGGTTTTAGACTCCTTAAAAACACACACACACACACACACACACACACACACACACACACACACCATTCTAAACCAGGCCAAACGACCAATTAAATGAGAGGGTAGGATAAAGACATTTTCAGATATGAAAGGTCTCAAAAAATGTACCATTCACACTCCTTCCCCTTCTGGGAATGAAGCTATTAGAAAATGTAACAAATGAAGTAGTAAACTAAGAGGGGAGGCAAGGGATATAGGAAAGAGGACATTAAGCACAGGAGAAGGACAAATGTGTCCCCCAGGACAATGGTGGCCGAGATCCCAGAATGCCAGCAGTGGACACAGACACAAGGACAGCTTGTTCAGACTGGACAAGGCAAGAAGGCTCCAGGCAGTTTTAAGAGAGGAAATCGATAGAATCACTTTGGGTTCCGGAACCCAAGGAACAGATACATACAGTAAGAAAAGAATTCGGGGGTTGAATCAGTGAAGTATGCAAAATACTGAAAAAATGAGCCATTTATGACTCCAGAGAAAAAGCTATGTGGGAAGGGAACGGTAATTCTATACCTGGACTGGCTGTGAACAGCATTTACAGAGTTCTAGTAGATACTAGAGATTCACCAAACTAAAACTGGAGGAGGTACACAGTGGGGATTGGGAACATTTCTTAGGTGCCGTGGGGCAGGGGATGGAAGCTAAATCCACTTCCATAATGGAAGATAATGTCTAAAACAGAAAAGAAAACCAAGACATGGTAATAGAAGCATTCATTTAGAGAAACAGAGGCAAATACCCCAAATAATCAGCTAAAAAAGTGATTTTTCCAAAAAAAAAAAAAAAAAAAGAGGGTTTTCCTTGGAGGAAAGAAAAATGTGGTCACAAGTGAGCAGTCTGGGCTTCATTTGAAGATGTGGGAATCAAACTAGTCATAAGAGCAAAATCTCAAGAAAGGGTAAGCTGATAGCAAGAAGTAACAACGATGCTTTTGAGAAAGTGGAGTCAGATCCATGTACTTAACCTACATTAATTATTCAACATCCAGCACTGTGGGCCAGGCCATGTGCTAGCAGATGATCACAGCAGATGGGATAAGACATAAAGCTTCTAACCTAGTCAGGTGGGCAAAACACTAATAATCATGACCCAGTGATATGACAGAACTTACAGGCAAAGTATTATGAAAATGTGGGGACCAGCCATTCAGAATATTCTGGAGCTTTGTGTACAATATGGTAACTACTGGCCCCCTGTGGCTAAATTACTTAAAATTAAATACATTAAAAGTTCAACTCCTCGGTTACACCAGCCAGCCATGTTTTAAGTGCTCAAAAGCTACCATATTGGGCAATGTAGACATAAAACGTGTTCCCCATGGCAGAAAGTTCTATTGGATGGTGCTGATCCAGAGGTTCTTAAATGGTGATTTTTACAGTGTTTTCAAGTACACGAAACCCCTGAAGGGAATCACATTCCATGGGTCTATTAGTAAATAAAGCTTTGCAGAGCTTGATGTTTAACCAACTAAGTTACCTGAACATGGAAAGGAATTTTTACTCTGTTAGAAATTTAGTTTTCAACTGGAGCCACCCAGGGAGCTAGTAAAGGACATTTCTTACGTCCCCTGATCCTATTTGACCACGCACGGATGTTGGGAGCAAATGCTGCTGGTGACCAGACTCTGTGAGTCTTTGGGAAAACACTTCTGCATAGTGGAAGGAGGAAAAAGTTCTGGAGAATGCAGAAACTCCCGAGTTTGAATTTTGGCACCACTACTTGTTAGCTCTGTGGCCTCAAGCAAGTCTCTCAACCTCTCTGGGCCTTTGTTTTTTTTAGATGCGAGGAGCAGCGTAGAGAAAGTGTGGGTCGTGGATTGGGATACACAAGCGGCAGAAGCACAAAGATGGCAGTCGCCATTCTTCTCATTGTTCTTAATCTCCAAAAGGCGATAGGTAGGCTGCTGAAGAGGCTGCCCCCCCCGCCCCCCCCGCACTGGAGGAGAGGGCTGGCTCTTTCATCGCATCACTACCCTGTTTTCTGGCTTTTGTTAAAGGATCTATCATTGATCAGGAATGGAAGTACCTATAACAGGAAGGGGAATTTCTGTTCAAGGGGGGCAAAGAGAAGAAGGGGGAAGGGCACTGACACTTATCGAAAGCTCAGGACATGCCAGACCCAGTGGTCTGGAGAAGGGGAAGGATGTGAGGGAGGTAGAGGGGAAGGCTTGTGGGTGCTGGACAGACAGCATGGTGGGACATATGGATGCAGGTCTGTGGGGAGGGACTGAATGCCACGCTAAGGGCCCCCCTTGATGAGACCTGCAGTTCATAGTAACAGGCGGGGGCAGCGTGTTGGGCTCGAGGGTGGACCCAGAGCAGAGGTGGCTGAGGTGAGCTGAGCCAGGCTGTCTCTTAGCCGCAGACGGTCTTCGCTCAGAGCTTATACTACGTGGTGGACAGTCCGTCCCTCCTATCTTCTCTAACTTCCATGAGGAGAAAACCAAAGTTTCTTTCCAAGTGGAGTTAAACTCTAAATATGATAAGCCTGAGTTGGCACCAACACTGGTTGCAAGAATTAACTTTTCCTGGTAATTTGTAAGTGCATTCAGGCCTGTTTTCGGGGTTTCTTTTAAGGGTTTTCCCCACCCCCACCCCCAGGCAGGGCCAATATCTGAATAGAAAGAAAAGATCTCCAGCTGGGCTCCTTTCTTCGAACAAGCTTTGCAAGCTTTGCAACATCTTCCTTGGATGCAATTCAGCTGGGGGCCTTCCCTGTGTTCCAGAGGAATTTTCTGCGTCCTCACACAGGGGCCCTTTGTTGTCTGAGGTTATGAGAAGTTAACCAGGACTTCACACAAGGAAATATCTTTTTCTTGTGCGAAGCACTGATCAAAGAGGAATGCCATTTAAACCAAAAAAAACCAAAACCAAAACCAAAACAAAACAGAAAAACAAAAAGAAAACAGAAACAAATAACCAAAAAACCCCTCCCCCCAAAAAAAACCAAAAAAGAAAAACCACCCCACACCAAAACCATGATTTATATCTAGAATCTCTACAGAAAAAAGAGAGATCCGAGTTACCTCAGGAAAGCGCAATCATCTACAGTATAGAGTGTAAAATTAACTCATCTATTGACGGATTTTAAAGCTTAGTCCTTGGTACAAATTCTAAGTACTATTAAGTATCAAAACTTTTTTTCTTTTGCATCTGTTCTGCTCACAAATATCTCCAATCTTTTCCAAATGCTTAAAGAAGTTTTTCATTAAAAAATGATATGTAGGGGCGCCTGGGTGGCTCAGTCATTAAGCGTCTGCCTTCGGCTCAGGGCGTGATCCTGGCATTCTAGGATCTAGCCCCGCATCCGGCTCCTCTGTTGGAAGCCTGTTTCTTCCTCTCCCACTCCCCCTGCTTGTGTTCCCTCTCTCGCTGGCTGTCTCTATCTCCGTCAAATAAATAAATAAAATCTTTAAAAAAAAATAAAAAATAAAAGATACATAGTTCGTATGTACACATATTCATATAATGCACATATATAAAAATAGATATGATATACAGACATAAAAGCACAAAATTTGGGAAAAGAGTGCAAAAAATGTCAGCAATTATCATAGCAACCTAACCCTGTGTTATGTGTTCACTTTCTCCCCCAGGATTTTAGTTTATGTCCATCTACATACTGATTTTACACAATATATAAATAACTTCACGCCCTGTTTTTCACTGAACATTTTGTTTCTAGCCTTTCCCATGACAACACATAAGGTCCATAATGATTGTTTTAAACAGTGTGAATCCTTCGGAGAGTGACCCTCAGCCAGTTACTTAACCGTTCTTCTCCAACACTTAACATTTCTGGAACTTCCCATTTGTGGTCAAGTCACCCTCCTTGCAGTTTCCAAGTTTAAAATAAACATGATGTAATTATAATGTGTGAGATGATTTTGATTTTCTTTGCCTTTCGTTTTTAAAATTTTCTTCTGATGTGAAGCAAAGATGACCCCATAGGACCCAGCTGTGAGAGGCCAGCCAGGAAACTGTATCTCCATTGTGAACCAGGAAACGCTGGCTCCACAAGGCATCACTACTATTCAGACTCACAAGTCCAGGAAAAGAGCAAGAAAACTCAGCCCAGCACAGACGGGTCCCAGGCAGGAATCCTCCTTCCCCAACAGCACTGCACACAACAGACCCCAGGGAATCAGATCAGAGTCTAACTTCTACTAACTGAATCTCTTCTCTCTTTCTCTGCACACAAGCTCTTCCGGAGGAGGGAGGAAGGTAGGGCTCTCTTAGCAGCAGGGGCCCCACCATGGCTCACAGTCATCCTGTAAATCTGTAGGCAGGTGCTCTGATGCCCTTTGGAGATGATGTTTGCTATTTGTAGAGTCCTATTCTGTCTCAATTTTCTCACATTTGTGGCATAAAAACTTGTCTCAGATGTGCAAACTGTCTCACACATGTTCATTTACCAGGGGCAGGTGAGGGGAGCAGGGGAGCAGGGGAGGACGGGAGGGAGGCAGAGCCTGGGGCCAGGTCACCCCAGCCTAGAGCTGTCAGTTCCTGCGTCAATGGGAGCTCGGGGGCAGTGGTCGCCACAACACTCTTCCCTGGGCCCTGGCAGGCAGTGTTTGAAATCAATGGATTTTCAAAACCCAAATGTGGGGCTCTGGATGGATCAGATGCATGAAAGTGCGTGTGTGCGTGTGTGCGCGCGCATGCAAGGTAATGATGCTACCTGACGCTTGAGCATCCATTACGTGTTTGATACGATACACCCACTACCTCGTTTTCTTCCAGCAGCTCTGACACAGGCATTACTAGCTCCATTTTATGAACAGCAAACTTAACTCACTCACATAAGGTTTCACAACCAGCACATGGTGAGGCAAGGATTCAGAGGTTAAGTTTTTTTCATTGACACCATGGAGTCTTTCACATGACGGGATGGATGCAACCAAGCCTTGCACTGTGGGCGCAGGCAGGGAATATGGGATACAGGAGGCCAATTTCCTTGGGCTTCCCATTCATGAGGGGCCTCAGATGTAGACTCTTGACAAGTGTCTCCAAGTCCATGCCCAGATCTGTACTGACAGGATTGAAAGAAGACAATACTCATCACGCAGCTTTGAACTTCAGTCTCCTTTTTCCATAACAGATCTCCTGGAGCTCCCCACGAACGAATATTTTATCTTAAGAATGGGAAAATTCTATCACCTTGATGCATGTGTGCAATACCGCACATTAGCACATGCAAGCATTTAAAACATTAATTTTTGTAATCCTGTTTTGTCACTATTTTACTACTTTAATATATTGAGAGCTTCCGAAAAAACCAAAAAAGTAATCCAGGACTCTTTCAATGTCTGAGAGACCCCGATCTGATCCTATAATTCTACAAAAGCCAGGTTGTATGTCCACCATTAAGTGTAATGGAAAAGTAAATATTAGGGACAGATTTCTGAGCAATTACTTTAAGGGAAATTCTTGGGGGTGGGGGTCACCTCTCACCTCTTGTAGAGACTCCACTACTTGTGATTCCTTAAGTATCTGTATTTTAAGAACCTTAAGAGCTGGTATCTTATGGATGACACACTTTAAATGGGCACAGGTAAGCAATCAATCCCCAGTAGCTATTATTACGATGTGACTGGTCCTCCAGCTTCTGGGCCTCTTCTTTCTCCTGTAGGCAGGCAAGAACCCGCTGCCCAGAGTCCATCACCCTCTGCCCCAAAGCTGGCCTGTCACACCATGAGTCACTGAGAATACAGGCTTTCATAGGAGGAACTTGAACATGTCAGTGAAGTTGTCCCTTAAACTTCTTTCATTCTAAATGGAGATTTGTAAAGGATTTTGACACTCTGGTTAAGCTATTAGTTTTAGCAGAGAGAGAGAGAGAGAGAGGGAACAAACAAATGGCTAGGAAGTGGCTCTGGATAAAGATTAACGTTAAAATCACAGCATTTGTGGGGTGAGAAGTCCCCGAGAAAATACTAATCTAACCCACACGTATTACAGATTGGGAACTGAAGCCTGGAGAAGCTAAGTTTTGCTAAACCATGCTGCTGTCCTTGTAGAGATCTGGAGCAGGGATTAGGCCACCTTTTGCTGGTAAACTAAATTTTACTGGACTCCAGCTATGCCCGTTCACTTACGAGTTGTCTAGGGCCGTCTTGTGCTACACAGAAGAAAGCTGATGTTTGCAACAGACGTTGTTTGACCTGCAAAGCCCTACATATTTACTATCTGGCCCTCCCCAGAAAAAGCGCTGACTCCAGCCCCACAGGATAAACAGAGTCCGTGAGGCGGAACCAAAGGATGCCAGCAACCATGTGAGTGAACTTGGAAGTGGATCTTTGGAGGCCTGCCAACAGGCACCTGCGTGAGCCTGGAAGCGGATTCCCCAGCTCCAGTCCGGCCCGGAGATGACCACAGCCCTGTCCGGCAGCTTGCTACAACCTCATGACAAACCTTGAGCCAGAGACGCCCGCTTAGGCAATGCCTGGGTTCCCGACCCGACCCGCAGAGACTGTAAGATAACAAATGTTTCTTGTTTTGAAGTGCTAATTTTGGGGTGATTTGTTACCTAGCAATAGATAACTAATACATCTTTTTGGTTGGGCTCACCCTTTCAAGGTGAGTGAAATTCTTTCTCCAAGGTCAAAGTCTCATTGTGATCTGCGGTGTGGGGACTTTTGGACCCTTTGTCCCCAACTCTCAGTGAGACCACATCAATGCATCGTGCCAACTGCTCACTCCAAGTCTATCCCATAGCCATGCGGTCAGTTATGCCGCTGTCTGTCTGTCTGGCTGGTGCTATGTTACTCAGTTTTGTCATCACAGAATCCGATTTAGTGCCTAGTAATTATAATAGAATAATATTTATTGAGTGCTTACTATCTGTCAAGCACTTTATGTACCTTATCTCTTTTTACCCTTATAATAATCCTAGGAGGTAATACTATTTTAAAGCCCATTTAATAATAAGGGAAAAAGTGGAAGTTAAAGAGGTTAAGGAACTTGCCTTATACTACCTGGCCAGCAAGTGACAGTGCCAGGACTCGAGCTTTGACAGATCCTGAAGCTGCCACACTCTATAGCCTGGAACCCAGAGTTCCAGGATATGTTGCACCGCCATGTTTAACTGTGGACATGGCTAAGTCACTCATGGAGAGGAAACCAATTTCCTCACCTATAAAGCGGTGACAACGACGACGATGATGATGATACCCCTTTCCTATTTCTCAGGACTGTTGTGAGGAAAAGCACCTGTCCTAAAATAGTGATTTTTAGCTCACGGTAAATGTGGAATCAAAAACAGTGATTTACTGACCTTTGGACCAAACACCCCTTAACTGTGGCAGACCTGAGAGAAGATTAGGAAAACAAGCAGAGGTGGACAGAGGTGAGAGGGTATTTAAGGGAAGAGCCTGAGGGAAGGGGAAAGGGACACCGAAATCCATTTCCTGTCCCTTTTCCACTTCCTGTTCTTGCCTGTTCTGCTCTTGGCATCTCTGTGGCTCCCCACCCCATGTGCAGAAATCCCCTAAACAACGGTGGCTACCCAGGTCAATGAGAAGAAATCCTCAATTACTTAAAAAACAGCTCAGATTTTTACACTGTGGGAGTTGGGTTTTTTGGTTTTGTTTTTTAAAGATTTTATTTATTTATTTGTCAGAGAGAGAGCGAGAGAGTGAGCACACAAGCAGGGGGAGCGCTGAGCGGAGACCCCCCCCCATGCAGGACTCGATCCCAGGACCCCTGCACCGTGACCTGAGCCAAAGGCGACACCGAACCGTCTGAGCCACCCGACGTCCCGTCCACTGTGGGAGTTTTTACTAAGACTACATATGAGCTCTCTCTTCCCTGCAAAGTCCTCTTTGTATTACCTGACTGACTTTGACTTCTCACTCCAGCTCGGCCTCTTCCAGAAAGGAAAGCATCCTGGATCCCTCCAGGCTGGATTAGAGGCTCTGGTTTTTAACTCTCACTGCAGGCTCTGTACCACTGACACAAGACTGGATTTTTCACAGCTGAATCCTTGGTCTGTGGAAGAGTGCCTGACATACAACAGGCATTCGATTGATTTTAGATGAATAAAGGAACGGGTTTTCACCGGCTTCTCGGCTGTTCTATGCTAGAATGTAAATTCCATAAGGTAGTAGGTACTCAATTTGTTAAATGACTGAACCTAAAAATCTGGCCTCATCCTATTAGATTCAGGACAGTATGGTCAGATGAAAGAAAGCAGAGTTCAGAGAAGGGCTTCAAGGTTACGAAGAGACACCTGACTCTGGTCAAGGTCTCAACTGTGGTCACACTACAACAGATGCCCAGGATCTTCCTGGACATGGGCTCTTGTGACTTAAATTCTTCATGATTTCATATCACCAGGGGGGTTCATTCATCCTCTAGGACAAGTGTCATCTATCTATTCTGAACAGGCTGCAGCCAATGACCTTGGATTTAAGTTGTATGTTTCTTGCAGCAGTGAGTTTCAAAAGTTAAAAAAAGAAAGATTGTTACTTCTGTATGGACTTCATCTTGCTTCCTTCAATGTCACCAAAACAAACAAACAAACAAACAAACATCCACATTGCTTCAACCAACAAAATCCCAAGAGACAAAAACTTTGTCAGGGTTTCTTCTCAGCATCATTTCTGATGAATTAGGTAAAACAGACATCCCAAGAAAATAAAGAACCTGATGTAGTCTTAATAAAACCAGAAAAAAAAATCCTGCCTAATAGTCACCAGGAAAATGTGCACTGTAAGTATTTCCCACCATTACTTGGCAACCCACCTACTTTTCTAAGGGAACCAAGAACTCTGCAGACGGGATCTGTCTCCATTAAGATGACCGTTCAAACCTAAGTCGTATTTACATTGCCCAGTTATTTTTATCCCTTCTACTTCAGCATTGCTAATCCTATACAAGAAATTTTCCACAAAATATTGGAAGGGTCCCTAGTTGTTGTTTTTTTATTTTTTCCTTCCTTTCCTCCTTTCTACCTACCGTCCTTCATTTTTTTTCATTAACAAAAATTAGATGTTCATAATAGTAAGGTGAAAAGGATGGTAATTCTCAAAATTTTGCATATTACAGTTTGCTCAAAGAAAATATGGTTTGGTCAAAGAAAATTCACTTATTTATAAGCTAAAATCGACAGAACAGTCCCATCTTCTAGACCATGGAATGTCAGGCAGAAACCCAGTTTGTGGAAATGGTCCAAAACCAATTAAAGTAGATTTAAGTAAATGAGAATATAAAAATATGCATGACAATCCACAGATTTCTGGAGTATTTCTAGAAAGTGGTACAGGGTAGAAGTACAACAAAACCAGAAACTGATAAGCTCTTAACCTACTTTTAATTCACTCAACGATGTCAATGTGAGACCAGTTTCAATTCTTGGTTTTTCCATCCTTACTGTTTCCTTAGTGTGGTACACTAACATGCAATGTCTACTAGCTTATGGTCTTCGGGGGTAAAAATCCTACTGCTTCAGCCAGAGATAGCTGGGAATGGGTCCTATCATCTTCATTAGCAAGAAAAGGTACATGTACCCTCAGTGACAAAATGCACCCCATTTCAGGAGACACTTATCTGTGACCTGGTTTGCGGTAGTTTAAAGAATTCCTGACATTCTTCTCTTTTGCGGGTAGATAGATGCAGAAAATTCAATACCAGAAGGAGTCGGTGTGCTTGTTAGCTTCTCTTTTTTAACAGCAGTATAAAAAGCTGTGTAACTATTTCAATCATGTCCAAAAGGGTGTCAGTGCTCCGGGGGGAGGCATGAATTTTGCTCTGCGGTTCTGGGAGGTGTTCTGGCAGGTGCCAAGTGTGCAGACCAGTGATGCCCCACAGGCAGTGGGATGCTCGCAAGTATTCGAGAACCGGTTCTATAGTACTTTCTATTATAACTTCTTTGTAGGCAATTGGTTTTCGCAGAATGCTTTAAGGGAGTTTTGCCAGACTCTTCTATCAGTAGTTAACCTATGGTTACAACCGACGAGTATAGTTCTCATATGAATGTTAGTTGACAGAATTATTTAAGTTGACCAGTTAGACAAAAATGAAACATGGAACACATGTGTGGGAATGTCACTTGTTTGTTAATGACACGAGCAAATTCTTTTTCTGAATCAGATAGGTTTTGAATATCGGACGAAAAATGTCTTCAGGATTTTTTGTGTTATTCCCATGTAACAGCTACAGACTCAGTGAAGTTCCACACTTCGTTTGAGTTAACCTTTTCTTTACCACATTCTTAAGTGTAGTCAAGCAACAAAACACTACGTTGAGCCCTGACTGACAGTATTTGCTAATCTCCGCGGTGTAGATACTCCTGTGGCTGATTTCAAGACACAATGTGAAGTCAGTGAACACAGAGCTGGAAAGCGATGTAAGCTGTACGCCATTTTACAGTATTTCTACCACACAGACCCAAGAGAAGTCTCAATTAATATCCTCCACAGCACAGAAAACAGTAAAATAATTTGGAAGTGATGAGCTTTGAGTCCTTGTTAATTTTGTCTTCAATATAAGTTAATTATACTTTAATACACCTTAATGTTTAATATCGTCTCACAAAATTTCTGAACTTCCCAAACTCGACAGCCAGCCCCAGCTGGCTCCAGCACAAGGTTTCGGGGTTCTGGGCCGGAAGGGCAAATGCATTTCTCAGACAATTTTCCCTCAGCCACACACCACTAACCTCCATTTAACAGTCACCCCAAGACCCAACTTCCCCTGCTGTGAGTTAATCAGTCTCAAGAGGTGGATGTCTGCTTAAGTTCCCAGCAGAATATTAACATTGAGTAAGAGAGGAAATGACTTCAAGAAAGTGATGTGCCTTTGAGACAGTACTCAGTTTCCCCACCCGTGGAATGGGGACAGCACAGTGCCTAGGGCTGCTATCAGGATTAGCGAGAGAATGCACCAAAACCCCTGAATAATGCCTCAAGGACAGCAGATGTGGGGTAACTACGCGCTGATCATTAAGACCAGAGCAGAATCACTATAAAAGATTCCTTTTCTGGACACACCTGGGTCCATCAGGCAAGCTGCTTCCTTCCCAACGGAGAAGCAATTTTCAAATGGGATTCAGGGAAAAGGGAGTTGGAGAACAAGACCAGTCATGGCCAGATTTCTTGAGTCTGTGGAAGATTGTCACCCAGCTCCCAAGAATCACCACTTCCTCCTCTTCTCTGGAAACACCGAAAAAAGTGAAGGCAAATTTGTCACCAGAGAGTTTCAGCAAGGACCCAAAGAACCCAAAGGGTAACTTTTTTATTTTTTTAAACATTTTATTTATTTGAGAGAGAGCGCGAGAGCCTAAGCCTGAGCAGGGGGAGGGGCAGAGGCAGAGGGAGAGGGAGAAGCAGACTCCCCACTGAGCCGGGAGCCCTATGTGGGGCTCCATCCCAGGACCCCCGCGATCATGACCTGAGCCGAAGGCAGACAAGGCAGGCGCTTAACCAACTGAGCCACCTAGGTGGCCCCAAAGGGTAACTTCTGACAGTCAATATTTTAGGTCAGAATCATGGGCTAGAAGTTAGGACGACTCACTTGTCTCCTGTGACATCAACAGAGACAGCAGTTCTTGGGGAGCGTCCTGTTTAGATAAAAGATAAAATCTTTTAAGGAGTTTTTGGCACTTTGAAAAATATGGTGCCCTAGACCATTCATCATGACTTTTGAGATTCCAGCCTTTTCAGATCCTTTCTTTACCTCTTTGGGTTTTTCCCCCCTTCACGCAGACATGTAAAAAGCCAATTGAAACAATACAAATATAAAAAGGCTTACGTTACATTTTAAATATACAGACTCGGGGTGAGAATACCTATCTTACCGGGTGGTTGTACTAATGAACTAAAGGATTTAGTGCGTGGAATGGATGTAGCACATTGGGGCGGGGGTGGGGTACACCAAAGGGCAACTGTTGGGTGTAGCAGACTGCACTCTTCCCTCCTTTCAAAATCAGTTTAAGGTTAACGGTGGGGGGTGTGTGGGGAGGGTTTGGGGGGGCAGGGCACAGACAAAACACATAGGAAGAGGCCAGCTTCCTCCAGTCTTCTACATGGTTGGGTAAGCAGGTTGAATTGGCTCCATTTTCCCCCCCCTCTCTAGAAGATGTTATTGTTTTCCAAGAATAAAAAGAACAGGGGCGCCTGAGTGGCACAGTCGTTAAGGGTCTGCCTTCGGCTCAGGGCGTGATCCCGGCGTTCTGGGATCGAGCCCCATATCAGGCTCCTCCGCTGGGAGCCTGCTTCTTCCTCTCCCACTCCCACTGCTTGTGTTCCCTCTCTCTCGCTGGCTGTCTCTCTCTCAAATAAATAAATAAATAAACTCTTTAAAAAAAAGAATAAAAAGAACAGGCCCACTTGGGATAGTTTTTAACCAGATCAAATCTCAAGGAAGTCAGAGATTCTAAAATCTCACTTGTCCTGTTATTTATGTACACTTATAAACCCTATTCTTTATTCTGGATTTCAGGGACAGGATTAATTGACAACTCACAGGCAATTTCGGCGAATACTAAGTGTTTCGAGCTCAGAAGGTATAATACAGCGACCAGAGTCAGCACTGCCTTCCGATATAAGATATTTATGGTATCAATAATACATCACCATATGGCTGGGGAGGAAATACATAGGAAGGGTACATATTGAGTCTCAAAGCTAGAAATATTAAAAAATAATTAAAAAGATGACTCTTTATAATAAATATATTTAGGTGGCACATTACTGAAGGCAGTTTGATAACAGGTTTCTGGGGAAATCAGAGAATGTAGCCTAGAAACATTGTAAGGTATACGGACTTCAGGTAACATATTGTTAAGTTCAGCATTAGTCAAACTCAGAGATTTCCATCTGAAGCTGCTAAATCGTCCCGTTTCATAAAAACTCAAGCTAGGTTCCTGGGTAGAAAACATTCTACGTGGAAAAAAAATTTCAAAATATGATAAACCAAATGTAAACCAAATATGATAAACCAAATATGTTAGAATTAAGATCTCAAACCATGAGCACTGAACCAGATTACCTACACCGAATTTTTGAAATTAATAATCCTAAAATGAGTGTGTGTACATGTGTGTGTATTTCTATGTGCAAACTTAAACTGGAGCAAAGTAGGAAGTTTTTCTCTCCTGGTGGAGTTCGCACACTAGGGCTAAAACTATTCATGACAACAGTTCCTTCAACTACGGTATTTTTAAATTTGAAAATGTACTGCTGTATGGTTTTATGTGACTTTGGAAGGAACGCAAAGTACATTTATGGGATCAGTCTTGCTAATTCAATTTCAAACTCTTCCTTCCCCAAACTAATGGGCAGCTTTCCTGCGTAGGAGAGCGCTTCAGTAATCAATATGGGCTGCTTCCTCTCTCTGAGCAATTGCAAAAACCTGTGTGTGTTTTCTGAAGCATTTTCTTACCTTGCCAGTCTTCTGACCTCATCAGACCTATACTGGGGCTGTTCTGCGGATCCTTTCCTTTCTTTATGCCAGAGGCGCCCCCAAAACTGACATCCCAAGGCTAAAATCCCAGCAGGGCCCTAGGACTTTACACAGTTGTGCAATGGTTAAAAACCAAACAGCAAATCCAGCCCTGAGCCCCTAGGCTGGGGTGTGGCTTCAGGTTGGCTGTGGGGCTCAGGGCTATTGCTTAACAAAGCCAAACACTCAGCACTAACTGCTCCCAGGTGTGGTGATTACAAATTAAATACAAGGACCTATGTACCTCCCCTTGCTGGGGACAGGAGTGAAAACAGGAAATCCCTTTAGTCAAAGCTCTCTGGGGTCAAATATTACAGTGCTTTTCAACTATTAGCATTCAAGCAGTACTTGGAATAAAAACAAACCGAGTCCTAACTTCTGTCTCCCTGGCGTTGATAACCGACGTGATTAAATTTGGTGGTAAAGGACAAACTGGATTAAAAAAATTCTGAAGCGAAACCAAATATTACCATTCATATGTATAAATTATGATTCATACATGATGCTTATCGCCTGATGAAGCTTAATATATCTTGGAACCCAGGCTGCGAACTGACATAAAAAGAAAACCATGCAAAATGTATAGAACATTTCCATTACTCATTGCAAACCTAAATTGCACGGAATGATTTCAAGGGAGCCAGGCAGTGTTTTAAATGTCATTAGGTCTTTTAGTCCTTTGAGGCACCTTAGAATTTCAAAGCAAATACAGAATCCTCAGGCCCAAATATTTTAAAAGATATTGCCATAGATTCTAATCATTAAAAAGTATTTATTCTACACCCACACATACCTATATGTATCTAGCACCGTGGTAGCCACGGTGGAAAAATAAAAATGTGTATGTACGACCTACTCTTTCCAAGAATTTCATAATGTGATTAAGAAGCCAAATCCAACACATGAAAGCAACGTGAAGGTAACTGTACGTCAAATATGGCCCCGGATACCGATGTGATAGTAGGGGTCAGTCCTCAACTCAGCTCTGCCTGCGGCCACTCTGGCTAAGAGTTTACGGGTCTCTTTTGCTTTGATGTCTATAGTTAACTTCACCGTAAACAGTATGATATAAATGTTTAGCTTATTCAACGCTAGGGGTAGTAAGAATTTTACACTCCAGGGGTGATCAACTGGTATCTAATCAGGAAGACTACACCAAATGACTAAGATACTAATTTGTGAATAGGCGTAAGTGGGTTTTCACTGGTGAAATTCATGGCTTACTGATCAGGAAATTCAATGTGAGAAAGAGACGCTATCTGTGGGGTTTGAGGTTTGCAGGTGGTGTTCCCTGGCCCTGTGTGAACAGGGAGTGCGAGTTTAGCGAAGCTAGCAGTCTACACCCTTGAGCGTGTTGCCTGAAGCCGGATTCCTGGTCCAGTAGCCGGCCAGTGGATTACCTGATTTCTGGTGTCTGATGCTGACTCCAAGAGTAACAGAATACTATGTCTGGAATACTGTCAGGTCTGACTCAAGGATTTTTTCTGCAGGTTGGTGGGAGGAGAACCTGAAAAATTAGAGCACTGGGATTTCAAGTTTACAAAATGGATTGATGTATTGTTCTGTGCTGGCTTGCTAGTAAACGTGGTTTAAAAATACGTGTGTGGGGACTTTGGTCTGAGACTTGCTCTCATTAGGTCTTGGCAGGGATGATGTTGGAGAGTGGCTAATTCTCACCCACTTTCAGCTTTCCTGTGGCTGTTATTACCTATATTTGATCTAATTTAGTTTGATTTTTCAATGTTGGGAAGACCTATTTTAAAGTGAAGTGCAATTTTGGCCCCTACTAACTGGCTATGTGGCTGACCATAAATCCTTTGGGTTCAATTTTACTCCCACCAAATGACATTAACAACACTTACCTCCCAGGGATACTATAGAAACTAAAAACAATTGTGTACACACCCCAGTTAGCTACTCATTGCTAGTTTCCCTCCTCTGCATTACTATCCCATTGCTGTCCCATTACTGTCGCATTTTCCTGTCCTAAAGGCAATATACAAATGTTTGCAGAGCTGAAATGCATAACCTCTATTTATTGTCCAATTTTAGTGTTTTTGGATTGAACAAATTTTGGAATTGTTAATTTGGCACCTATAATTACTCCATCTTAAATCTGGATGCCTTGAATCATCAGAGAGGCTGGAGTCCTCTGGCCTCTACCTTCTCTTCTCTTTTCTAGTACCCAGCATCCCTCTTTACCCTTCTGGAACCAAATTCTGCTGCTTCACACCTCTTGGACTCTCCAAGAGTGACAACGGCTTTGGCCTCTCTCAACATCACTCATCACTTGCCTTAGACACACTTAACAAGAGGGTACCTAGTTACCCTCCATTTCATAAAAAAGCCCTCTCTTCACTAAGCCATAGAAGGTGAGAAACGACAGCAGGACGGTTCTTAGGTGTGGTAACCAGTCTCCCTGCTGGCCCCCCGTGGTACTTGCCTCCCGATTCACACCCCTGCATGGTCCCCTTCCCACACTGAACCAGGGCTGGCCTGTGTGGCCAAAGCAATATGGCAGGAATGGCAGTGGGTGGGTAAGTCAAGTCTAGGTTAAGAAGAGCATGACAGTTTCTGGGATGCTCTCTCACGTTGCTCAGTCTGAGGGAAACCAGCTGCTCTGCTCTGAGGACACGAGCAGCAGAGAGGCCCCTTGGGGGAGGAACCGACTTGAGCCCCCTTGGCAGTGGGCAGTGTGTGCACCAGTCCCAGTCAAGCCTCAGTGACTGAAGCCACAGCTGATGACCGACTGCAACCTTATGGATATCCTGAGCCAAAAAGGCCACCCGGGGCCACTCTCCATTCCTCACCCACAGAGACTGTCCGAGATGACGTCGACCGTTGTTTGAAACCACTACTTTGGGGAGAACTTACACCGTAATTAACAGCCAACACATTAAGAATGCCCTTCCTGTTCTCAAATGGCCTCATGCTGTCGATTTTAAAGAAGGAACTCACTTGTTACTTGACTGGTTACTCCTTTTGCCACTTTCTCTTTTGGAAATGTAAATGCTAATTTACCTGTGAGGGAAGTGCTAAGGGCTAAATATTTGTGTCCCAAGTTCACAGGTTGAAGCCCTAATCCCCACCTCCATGGTATCTGGAGGTGGGGCCTCTTTGGAGGTGATTAGGTTTAGATAAAGTCCTGAAGAGTGAGGCTGCAGGAAAGGGTTAGTAGTGCCCTTACAAAAGGAAGAGACAAGTTGCGCAGGAAGCAAAGAAACGCCATGTGAGCACAGAACCCAGAAGAGGACCCTCCCCAGGAATCTGACCAAGCTGGGATCCTGATCTTGCCCATCCAGCCTCTGGAACAACGAAAACAAAACTTTTCGTTGTTGAAGCCACCCAGTCTATGGTGATCTGTTGTAGCAGCCCCAACCAAGACACGTGCATGTAACACACGAGTGTGCAATTTCTGTTTACTCGTGGAGGAAAACATAGACAGCATATAACCCTCCCGTTGGTCTTAACTCTACACAGAACGTTTGGAATATTTTTGCCCCCTCCCCTGCCCCCGCAAATTCATATGTGGAAACCTAAACCCCCATGTGATGGTATTTGGAGGTGGGACCTCTGAGAGGTGATGAGGTCATCAAGATAGAGTCTGTATAACATAGGTCCTAGAGGGCTCCCTCCCCCCTTCTGCCAGGTGGGGTCATGGGGAAAACATGGCCATCTGTGAACCAGGAAGTAGACCTGCACCAGACCCAAATCTCCTGGTGCCCGGATCTTGGACTTCTCAGCGTCTAGAACTTTGAGAAATACATGTGTGTTCCTTATGGGCTGTTCAGTGTACGGTATCCTCTTCCAGCAGCCCCAAAAGACTAAGATGGTCTTACATGAAGACTGCAAACTCCAATGACAATGCAAAGAATGGACGGTTCTTTGTGCCTGTTGGGCACACAAGGGTAAAGTTGTGCCAGTGAGGTCACTGATAGCGATTGTTTTATTACACAAATAATACAGTCCTTGCAAAAGAATTAGAAAATCCAGATGAAGCTAAAGCGTCATAAATACCATTCAAAGACGGTCATCGTTGACTGTAGTTACGTCTGGCCTTTTTATCTACTTAAAATGATATCATGACTATTTTCCATATCAGAACATATAAAACAAGCACTTTATAATTTTTAATAGCTAGATTATAATTCTTAGAATGGGAAGCTCTGGACAATTTTTTACATTAGCCTATTAAAAGTCATTACCGATTTATCCTCTTGTAGGCAAAAAAGTACCCATTTCCCACAAGGAACACTGGCTATCATGGTTCCTTAAATTAATTTCTAGAAAGTCAAAATGTAATGATCTGTTAGATTTGTCAACAAATATTTGCTAAGCATGTGAGGAGAGGATCTTAAATATAGGACACCTTGTGAATTGTTCATTCCACTACAGTGTGTCATGAGAGTATCCATGTGTGTCTGGCCAGTGGGACTGACACAGGACTGAGCCATGTGAGCTGCTGGTATGATTTAGGCCAGTGGGTGTCCAGATGGGGTGCTCGTAGTACTTGTGCAAGTTACTAAGGTAAAACACTGGGGATTGGGAGAAAAACATTACAGCTCCTATTGATCATTGTTTATCTCATCTTTTAAAAATGTCTCCTCAGTGTATAACATTGTTTAAAAAATATCAGTATAGCGTATGTGTATTATACAAACATACACATGTGCCAGACTTTTTACTGATACGTTGCATGGTCCAAACACTGAAAACACTGATTTAGATCACTGCTTCCCAAACTGGAATGTGTTCAAGAATCTCTCGGGCATCTTGTTAATATGCAAGTTCTGATTCTAAAAGTTTAGGGTTGGGTCCAAATTCTCTTTTCAACAAGCTCTCAAGTGATACCACTGCGACTAGTCCACAGACCCACTCAGAGGAGCAAGGATTTAGATCACTCTTCCTCTGGCTTCCATGGTACCATGTGCTCACTTCATCAGAGATCTTGTCACAAGGACCCAGAGTCTGTACTCAAAAACTTCCTTTGAACAAACAAGTAAACGATGAATACAAATGACAGGACTGGATTCCAGCCAGTCGTGTATGTGTTCTCAGTCCTCAAATTCTGTTATGGACGGAACGTGTGTGTGAGCTCTAAATTCACACGTTGAAGCCCTAAACCCCCCAGTTTGCTCTATTTGGAGAAGGAGCATCTAAGAAAGCAATTATGGTTAAATGAGCTCGTAAGGGTGGGGTGCTGGTCTGACAGGATTTGTGCCCTTATAAGAAGAGACACCAGTGGGCTCTTGCTGTCTCACTCTCCATGCACAAAGATTAAGGCCACATGAGGACACAGCAACACAATGGCCGTCTACAAGCCAAGGAATAAGGCTTTCGCCAGAAACTGAACCTCACTGGGATCCATTTCCTTGGACTTTCTAGGCTCTAAAAATTTGAGAACACAAATTTCTTTTTTTTTTTTTTTTTTTTAAAGATTATATTTACTTATTTGACAGAGAGAGAGAGAGCGCACAAGCAGGGGGAGCGGCAGGGAGAGGGAGAAGCAGACTCCCCGCTGAGCAGGGAGCCCGACACAGGACTCCATCCCAGGACCCTGAGATTGTGACCCAAGCTGAAGGAAGACATTCAACCAACCGAGCCATTCAGGAGTCCCCAAATTACTATATTTTAAGCCACCCAGTCTCTGATCTTTTGTTATGGAGGCCAAGCTGACTCGTACAACCTGTGTGCACTCCCTCAGCAACTGGGAGCAGACAGGCAGAGCAAGCTTTGGAATCAGACTTTTCAA
Source organism: Ursus americanus (assembly GCF_024610735.1). Lineage (NCBI taxonomy): Eukaryota > Metazoa > Chordata > Mammalia > Carnivora > Ursidae > Ursus > Ursus americanus. The sequence goes on from NC_142134.1 coordinate 53,880,457, forward strand.
ATCAGGTGCTGGCTTATGGTGAACATAAGGAACTTACTTAACCTCTCAGAGTTTTTGTGATCTTAGTTGTAAAACATAATGAGATCCATTAAAACATAACGAGAAATCAGTGATTTTCTGGGGAGAGAGGTTACTGGCCCACGGGGGACACTTGGGAATATGGGAAGAACATCTGGAAATGTGTGAGGGGATTCGTATCTTAGTGTCTCAATGACAGGACACTAATGGCATTTAATGCTTATGTGTAACCAAACTGTAATGCTCGGGCTTGTCCAACAGCAAATTCCCTTGTTCAAAATGCCAGTTGTACCCCACTGAGGAAACAGAAAAAATTATAAAGTGACTCTGGCAGGCGACAGATGCCAGTCATCACTTTCTTGACACGATCTGTAGTTAAAGGAATAGTTTCTCTCACCTGTAAAAATTCCCAAGCCATTTTATAAATGAAACACAGTCTCACACTGTAATCACTCATGTCGTGATAAATCGCTCTCGGTAGAGCGCGAGGGGAAAGACAGAGAATCTGCTCCAGTGCCACGGACCACAGATACGCAAGGAAGTATTTGTTGATGAAGCCCAGGATGATTGTTCAACTCATATGTTAAGAAGTGAGAGAGAAGAAAAATTTATGGTCACAAGTAAATTAGGTTTTTTTCTGATAAACAATTAAAAACTTTTTTTAATTTTTTAATTCCTGTAATTCATCACTAATGAGAGTGGATAATTACATGTTCTTGGACCTCTGTGTGGTTAATATGCTGGTAAATACTATCTTTATTTATTTATTTTAAAGATTTATTTATTTGAGAGAAAGAAAGAGATGGAGAGGGAGAGAGAGAATTCTGAACAGACTCCCTGCTGAGCACAGAGCCAGACTCAGGGCTCGATCTCACCACCCGGAGATCATGACCTGAGCTGAAATCAAGAGTCAGAAGCTCCACTGACTGAGCCAGGCGCCCCTACTATCTTTATTTGAATATGTACTGGTAGAACATCAGGTAAAGACAGTGGATTAAACGTACTCATCAATTTTAGTCTACTCCTGACTCTTATTAAAACTAAAATAATTTGGGGTGCCTGGGCGGCTCAGTCGGTTAAGCATCTGCCTTCAGCTCAGGTCATGATCCTAGGATCCTAGGATGGAGTTTGGCGTCAGGGTCCCTGCTCAGCGGGGAGCCTGCTTCTCCTTCTCTTCCTGCCCCACCTCTGCTTGTGCTCTCTTGCTTTCTCTCTCTGTCAAATAAATAAATAAAATCTTTAAAAAAACCTAAAATAATTATATATATGTATATATATATATATATAGAGAGAGAGATATAGATATATCTTTTTAATAATAGAATCAGGAGAGGTGACAATAACAGCATTTTGCAAGCTAGAAAGCAGGTGAATAGTGACCAGTCACTCAGTGGACCTGAGACAGCTGGGCCAGAAACTGGAAGTGGGCCAGATGTGCCCTGCCAATTTACACTGCATGGTCCTCAAAAGGCTCAGCGATTGGTGGCGGCAGGTGTCTCAGGCAGACAGGGAGGCTAAGGCCAGAATGGCAGTAGTGGTTGAACTATGTTTAGGAAGCAGTGACACCCTCTGTCTCCTGGGTGACAACACCTACTCTGTCAGTAGGAGCCTGGAAGTTTATCCTGCGGTGCGGGCAAAGCCAGAAGGTCTCTGAATTGGGGCACGTGCCAGGCAATGTTCAGGGTGGGATACTACATTAAGATAAGATTCCTCTGGTCTATGTCCCACTCTCATCGCCCAAACACACACTGGCAGACAGGCTCTTACCCTCCAGGCAAGAGCTTGGAGGAGTTTTCTTAGAGGATGTGACTAATCCATGAGGAAAGCCCTAAAGATCCTGACACTAGAAGTTTCCCAACAACTGGCCTGGCCGGATTATTACAAGTCACCATCAACGAGCACTCCCTCCCCCGCCTCATCCCCTTCATGTTCAAATCAGTTTTCAGTTTTCTGCTCTTACATATGAGAAGGACACCAATGATTATCAAATAGCTGGGGAAAACCAGAAACAATCTAGAGGGATCAGGAACTATGGAGGAAAAAGAAAATTTCAAAAATTGTTTTTAAAAACCTCATGCAGGTTGCCCCTGGGTGGCTCAGTTGGTTGGGTGTACGACTCCTGATTTCAGCTCAGGCCTTGGGATCAAGTCCTGTGTTAGGCTCTGTGCTCAGTGGGGAGTCTGCTTGAGGATTCTCTCTCTCCCTCTCTACCCTCCTCCCTCCTCCGCTTGCACTGCTCTCTAAAATCAGTCAGTCAATCTTGGGGGAAAAAAACCCCTTACGGACATGAGAGAATACACTGTATCATGAAGCAAGAAAATGATGCCGTAAGAAAAGGGCACTCAGAAAACAAAACCAGAAAACCTCTTAGAAATTAAAAACATAAACACCTCAGTTGAAGTGATATAACACCTGACATAAAACTGACAGAATCATGAAACATCCTGAGAGAATATTTAGACAACTAGTAAATATTTTAGTGTTGGATGAATAGTTAAGTGTAAAAAACACACACTCAAGAGAAACAAACATACAAAAATAAATAAGTAAAAAGAAAATTATTAACTCTTGGGATAAGTTGTGCAAGAAAAAATATAGTTTAGTATAGGCCCCATTTCTGAAGAGCATAAACAGCCGACCCTTGAACAATACAGTGTTCAGAGGCATTGGCCCCCCGTGCAGTTGAAAATCCACGTATAAGTTTTGACTCCCCCAAAACTTAATTACTAATAGCTTACTGTTGACTCGAAGCCTCACTGATAACTTAAACAGTTGATTACCACATGTCACATATGTTACATGCATTGTATAGTGTATTCTTACAATAAAGTAGGCTAGAGAAAAGAAAATGTTATTAAGAAAATCAACGCGAAGAGAAAATACATTTACAGTAGTGTACTTGTCAAAAAAACCCCTGCATACAAGTAGACATGCATAATTCAAACTCATGTTGTTCAAAGGTCAACCGCACAAAGTAAACCTTGAATGTTTTTCTTTCTTTTTTTTTTTTTTTAGAGTAGGCGCCGTGCCCAGCATGGAGTCCAATGCAGGGCTTGAACTCACGACCCTGAGATCAAGACCTGAGCTGAAATCAAGAGTCAGACACTCAACTGACTGAGCCACCCAGGCAACCCAAAACCTTGACTATTTTTCTAATCAAAACCAATATATAACTATATTGTGAGGATAGAAATGGATTGTGCATGGTGTGGATAAGAAGAATAAAGAGCCAAGACCTCATCTTCTGTAGGGGAACGTCAATGTACGATGCCCCAAACTAAAAACATCAGGAGGTGGCAACACTTCCTTGCCATTAAGATATGTGGACATAATTCCAGGCTAAGAGTTGAAAGTGGTTTCTTTGGGGAAGAGGAACTGAGGAACCGGAGAACTGGGACCTGTTCTTTCCCTTGAGAACCCTTGTAGAATAGCAGCTCCTTTCACTGTACCCTACTATATAGCTTTGACAAAAAATTAAAAAAAATAATTTTAAGTATATAGACAGTGAACATGTGAGTGATTTTTCAAAATAGTATCTATGTGATTTTGGTAAATAATATTTTGGGTGTTCATTTTCCTTTTTTATAAATTGAAAGGCTTGCATTAAATAATTTCTAAGATCCCTTGACCCCTACGTGTGCATTTTTTCTTTGAACATGTTTCTGTACTTGTGAAAACAAACCCATAGAGATCTGATGACCAACTGTGGAATTCCTCTGATTATTCTGATCATTAAAAATTAGTATGCATTACCCACATCTCTACAAAGGCACGATCTGATCGTATCAAATGGGGAATAAAGTGGCACAACCATCTATCCATTTGTAGAGAAATACCCGAGGCTGCATTTCTGTCTTTCTCTGCCCATGTGAGAGCAGACACAGGAAGAGACTAAAGTTCCCTGATATTTAGACTCTGGCCTGTGACGCATGGTGGTGCTGACCTAAAAGTTAATATTTAATCTTAGTGGGTTAAACTCAGCTTGAGAACTTGGTGGGGGAAAAAGAGAGGAAAGCCCTACAAATTCGGGTAAAAATTTGTGCTAAAATCAATGTTAGTCTTCGTAGCATAGCCAAGTCACTCACATTCTCTCTAGCACATGCCATGGAAGACCATGGCTAGGACTATAAACAAAACCAACATTAATATGGGGAGGGTGGGTAGAGAGCTCTGAATTAAAGAGAAAAACAAAGACTGCCCAGTTCAAACCTTTTCTTACTTCCTAGCTTTGGTAGATTAATCATCTAATCTCTCTATGCCTTGGGTTCTTCATCCATAAATTTCAAATAGTAATACAATTTCATATGGTTGTTAGGATAATTTTATGTGTTAACACCCGCAGAGCATTTAAACAGTACCTCAATATATCTTCTCTGAAAAGAGATGCAAAGAACATAACGGATTCACAAGGGCCTTGGATTCATGGCATCCACTCTCTCTTTCTTTAAGAATTGTAACCTGGTCTTTAGAATAAAAGAAGACTCAAGAGGAGAGAATGTCCCATGACAGATTTGGTTAAGTCAACCTCAGAAAGTCAAGGAACATATTGTTCATTGACTATAATAATCCTGTTTGGTAAAATCTCGATTTACTCATTTGCACTAACATTTTGATCGGACAGTAAAGCTTTCCCTTGGTTGCCAGATGTATTGGACACTCTGGATTCATGGACAAACTCATGCTAGTGCCAAGTCAAGGAGTCCAACGATTGCTTTAGGGACACCCTTTCATTCTCTTTTGTTATCCCTGGTCTTCAATAATATTTCACACACAAAGAAGATGCCCAGTAGATCTGATGAATTAAACATGGAAAAATACATTGGTGTGCCTCTCATAGTAAAAAATTACATAACCATACCTCACAGTTACTCACAATTTTTTCATCAAAGAACATAGCCTCATTTTTCTCATTCGTTTTGTTTACACTAAAACTTGTATAGGTTGAACCACTATATTAAATGGAACATTACCATATCATAGCACGATGTGTATGATGTACCTTAAGAAAATTAATAAAGAAGACTGTCATCCTAGGGAAGTGGTACTCTTAAATGGTGAGCTATTTTTGCCTAAAAACTCCCAAAGAGCTGTAGCAAAAATTAGACATAAAAATAATATGAAACAAACATTTCTCCCCTCTGCCCAAAATGAGATCATAGGATATATATGAATTTAGTATATAAAAAATATAGAATTTTGAATCCATGGATTTTATTTACTTACTACGGTAAGAACACTTAATATGAGATCTACCCTCTTAGCAAATTTTAAGAGAACAACACAGAATTGTTAACGATAGCAGATCTCTAAAAACTTATTCATCTTGTAAAACTACAAGTTTATACCAATTGAACAACTCTTGAGTTCCCCCTACCTCCAGCCCTTCAGAGCCACCATTCCATTTTGTTTCTATGAATTTGACTATTTTAGATACCTCATATAAGTGCAATCATGCCATATTTGTCCTTCTATGACTGGCTTATTTCACTTCACTTAGCATAATGTTCTCCAGGCTCATTCTTAATATGGCAGGATTTCCTTCTAAGGCAGAATAGGATTCAACTGTATGTACATCTATGTTTTCCTTATCATTCATTCATCAATGAACATTTAGGTTGTTTCCACATCTTGGTTATTGTAAATCATGCTACAAAGAACATGGGGGTGCAGATATCTCTTTGTCATCTCAACTTCAATTCTTTTGGGTTATATACCTAGAAGTGGGATTGCCGGATCAGATAGTAGTTCATTTTTAAGTTTTTGAGGAACCTCCATACTGTTTTCCATGGTGGCTGCACTATTTTACATTCCCACCAATTCACGAGATTCAAATTTCTCTACATCCTCACCAACACTAGTTATATTTTGCTTTTTGTCAAAATGGCCAATCTAGTAAGTGTGAAAGGACATCTTATTGTGGTTTTGATTTGCATTTCCCTGATGATTAGTGATGTTAAGCATCTTTTCGTATGCCTGTTGGCCATTTGTATGTCTTTTCTGAAGAAATGTCCGTTCACGTCCTTTGCCACTTTGGTTGTTTGTTTGTTTATTTGCTATTGAGTTGTAGGAATTCCTTGTATATTCTGGATATTAATTCCTAATCAGATATATGGTTTGCAAATATTTTTTCCATTCTGTAGGTTGACTTTCTACTCAGCTGATTGTTTCCTTTAGTGTGGAGAATCTTTTTTGTTTGATGTAGTCCCATTTGCCTATTTTTACTTTGATTGCTTGTGCTTTTGCTAAATGTTCATATCCAAGAAATCATTGCTAAGACCAGTGTTTTCTTCTTGGACTTTTATAGTTCCAGGTCTTATGTTTTTATCTGTATTTCATTTTGAATTGACTTCTGTGTACGTTGTAAAATAAGGGTCCACATTCATTCTTTTCCATGTGGATATCCAGTTTTGCCAACACTATTTGCTGAAGAGACTATCCTTCACCACTGTGTATTCTTAGCACCTTGTCAAAGATAAGTTGACCATATGCTATGGACTAAATGTTTTGTGTCCCCCCCCCGCAAAATTCACATGTTGAAACCCAGTGTGATGATGGTATCTGGAGCTAGAGCCTTTGGGAGGTGATTACATCGTGAGTGCAGAGCCCTAATGAATGGGATTAGTACCCTTATAAAATAGATTCCAGAAGGCTCCCTTGCCCCTTACACCATGTGAGGTTATAGCCAGAAAACAGTTATGAACCAGGAAGCAGGCCCTCACCAGACACTGAATCTGATGATGCCTTCATCTTAGACTTTTCAGCCTCCAGAACCATGAGAAATAAACTTCTGTTGTTGATAAACCACCCAGTCTATGGTATTCTGTTATAGTAGCTCTAATGGACTAAGACACCCTATATGCATGAGTTTATTTATGGGCTATTCTGTTCCATTGGTCTATATGTCTGTTTTTATGCCAGTACTGCAGTGGCTTAATTACTGCAGCTTTGTGATATAATTTGATATTAGGAAGTGTGACGCCTCCAGCTTCGTTTTCCTTTTTCAAGATTGCTCTGGCTATTCTTGGACTTTTGTGGTTCCATATAAATTTTAGAATTTCTTTTCTTCTGTAAAAAATGCTACTGGGAATTTGACAGGGACTGCATTGAATCTGTAGGTCACTTTGGGAAGTATGAACATTTCAACAGTAGTAATTATTCTGATCCATTAACATGGTATATCTTTCCATTTATTTGTGTCTTCTTTAATTTCTTTCATCAATATTTTCATCAATATCAGTGTACAAGTCTATCACCTCCTTGGTTAAGTTTATTCATCAGTATTTTATTATTTTGATGCTACTGTAAATGGGATTGTTTTCTTAATTTTCTTTTTGGAGACGTTTGTTATTAGCATATAGAAACATGACTGAATTTTATACATTGATTTTGTATCCTGCAACTTCACTGAATTCATTTATCAGTTCTAACAGGCTTTTTTGTCTGTCTGTTTGGTGGTATCTTTAGGCTTCTCTACAAACAAAATCCTGTGAATTTTTATTACTGCTTCATAAATGGTGCTGGGACAATAGGTTATCAGGAAGAAGTTAGATCCTGAATTACATTATAGGAGAACAAAAAATTATCAGAGGAAAATACACGTGAATATTTATCTAATTTAGGAAGAAAGAGGACGTTTTCAATTACTAAAGGTCTGGGAAAAACATAAAGTAAAAGATTAATGGATTTACTTCTTATGTATAAGAAGTAAACATTATTTACCTTAAAAGACACCATTAACAAAAATGCAAGACCAAATGAAACAATATTTTGACACAGATGATAAAGCGTTACTATCCTTAATTTTAAAAGGATACTTAATTGGATATTTATTAAAGACACAAACAAAAAATAGCAAAGGACATGATCAATTAATAAAAGCCTAAAATAACAGCTAATGAATATGAAAAATTATTCAACTACAGATATAAATAAATGTAAATAAATGGATAACACTTTTGCCTAATAAATTGACATTTTTATTTTTTAAGATAATAGCCAGTGTTAAAGAGCCTTTAAAATATCAATAACTTTTGCTTCAAAATTCCAATTATTAGAGTCTAGCCAAAAAACATAATCAGAGAATCAGAGAGGTGAAAAAGATCTTTGAAAAAGGGTGCTCCATTTAGTTTTGTTTTTTTTTTTTAGTTTTTATTTTTAATACTATAGGACATTTTAAACAACTTTGGTGCTCAAAAACAGAAGTATCTTTAAATAAATAATGGTATATTCATAAATTGGAAAAAGGAAAAGTAGTATTAGGTGAAAAAAAGCAGATATGTATATAGAATGTAGTTTCAATTTCATTTTAAAAATTAATAAATGTGAATGTAAACACATATGTAAATAATCAAGAATATACCCAAATGAAAACAAAAGTCACCATGGGGTAGATAGAATGAATGTACAGTTTTTGTGCAAAAAAACCTGGGTTTTTTTTGCACAAAGAAAAAAATTTCATTTTAACCGCGAAGTATCCTTATTGGCAGACTCTACATAAAGACAGTATGCATTGTATGATGCTGGATAAGAATATTCTTCTAAAGCACATTTTGGTAAGAATTAATAATCATGATTTTTAAAACACCTGTCTGTCACACAGATTCAGGGAATACCTTGGAATACTGGGAGAGCTGTGTTAAGTTCTCCCTCCACATGTCTTTGTTCAATTTCTTCTTTATTATTATTTTTTTGCTTGTATTTGAAAGAATTATTTGACATATACAAAATCATAAGTTTATTTTCTGTTTGAAATTGTACCCTTGATCGAAAATTGGAAGAATACTTATTTTATGTTTTCTTTCTCCTTGAATGCATATCCTCATCATGATATTACCATGCAGTCCCTAATTTTTTTTGCTTCATTTATTTGGCTTATTTTTGCCTTGCTTTTTATTATTTATTTTCTTTGTCACATTTTGGATGAACAGCAATTGACGTTACTCCTTTCGGACTCAACCTAAAAGTCTCTGCCTTTTATTTATTTTTTTTAATTTTTTAAAAATATTTTTATTTATTTATTTGACAGAGAGAGAGGCAGGGAGAGAGGGAACACAAGCAGGGGGAGTGGGAGAGGGAGAAGCAGGCTTCCCGCTGAGCAGGGAGACCAAGGTGGGGCTCGACCCAGGACCCTGGGATCATGACCTGAGCTGAAGGCAGATGCTTAACCGACTGAGCCACCCAGAGGCCCCAAAGTCTCTGCCTTCTAACAGAGAAGTTTAAACAGTTTCCATTTATGCTATATGCTGAATCTCTCTTTTGTTATCTTATTTCGCCATTTTCTTAATGCCTTCTGGTTATTTCCTTTATTATCAGACTTCAGACTGCTTTTAATTTTTGCTTTGTTTTTAGTTTTCTCCAGCATGTTGCAAAGTATACGATGTGTTTTAAAAATCCTCCTCATGAAAGAAAATATTCTCTTTCTATCCTCCTCTTTAAAGAGTTATTTGCATAAACTGGTGCCCAAATGAAGTTCTAATGCGAGTTTTCAAGTGCAGCACTAATTGGGTCACTTTATAAAGGCAGCACTTATACGAATTATGAAAGGACAAGTGTTGAATTGGAAGCATCTTAGGTAAACAAGGACTGGACACTCTATCTCTGAGTGACAGGAATAAGGAGGGCAGGCTTGGGCGTACGTAGATGATTTCACTTTGGTATATTCGTATCTAAAGTGATTGATAAACATTCAAAAGTAGGTGTTCAGCTGGCAGCTGCATACATTGGCCGAAAGCTTAGGAAAGAGCTGCGGCCTTGATATACTCATTTCATAGTTATCAACAACATAGCTAATAAATAGGGCCATGAGACTGAATAAGAAAATAGAGACAGTGAGTATATAGAGTTAAAGAAAAACCTGATTCCTGAAGAACACCACTTAATGTTAAAATACAAAACAAAACAAAAAACCTAAAAACGAAGCAAAAAATCAAAAGAATCACAAAGGAGATTCACAAATTCCAGTCAGAAGAGTAGGGGGTAAAAAAAAAAAAGAGGGTTGACTCTATTCCTTGCCATGTCTTCTCACAAGACTTTCAGGATCCAGGGTTTCTGGCCAAGAAACAAAAACAGGATTGTGTATTCTGCAATGGATTCACATGAAACCTGGTAAGAAAATTTGGTATGACTCCAAGAGGAGACATTGGAGAAGAACCCAACTGGGTTTATAAGAACTGCCTAAATATTTATGCTATATTAAGGTCACGAGCATCTATCTCTCTGTATCAAGCTGAAAATACTACTACTAGCTGGGCAGTCAGATAAGTCTCATTGGGAAAATGGCTTTTTTCTCTTTGTTTCTATGCCTCTGTATTAGAAGGCTGGTTCAGTAATAAATATGTGAGATCTTTTGTTTGAAAATAATTAAAGAGAAGTAAGTGTAGTAATGGAAGCAGGTAAAGTGTTTTAGGGAGTAAGGATTTGCCAGTGTTGTTAAATGACATTCAAGGGTCAAGTAAGGAAAGGACTGTATAGGCATATCTCAGAGATATTGCAGGATGGGTTCCAGAACACCTCAGTAAAGCGAATCCTGCAATAAAGCAAGTGAAATGAATTTTTAGTTTCCCAGTGCGTATAAAAGTGATGTTTACCCCATATGTAGCCTGCAAAGTGTGCAACAGCATTATGTCTAAAGCCCCCATACTTTAACTAAGGAATACTTTATGGCTAAAAAATGCTAACCACTGGGGTGCCCGGGTGGCTCAGCTGGTTTAGCATCCGACTACTGATTTCGGCTCAGGTCATGGTCTCGAGGTTGTGGGATCAAGCCCCACATCGGGCTCTCTCTGTGCTGGGCTTAGAGCCTGCCTCCGATCGTCTCTCTCCCTTTCCCTCTGTCCCTCCCCGCTGCTCCTGCTCTTACATGAGTATTCTCTCTCTCTTAAAAAAAAATGCTAACCATTACCTGAGCTTTCAGCAAGTCATAATCACTGATCACAGATTACCATAACAAATACAATAATAATAAAAAAAGTTTGAAACATATTTTGAAACAAAATATGACACAGAGACCCAAAGTGAGAAAATGCTGTTGGAAAAATGGTGCCAACAGACTTGCTCCACACAGGGTTGCCACAAACCTTCAGTCCGTAAAAAAACACATCATCTGCAATGTGCAGGAAGGAGAAGGACAGTAAAGCAAGGTGTGCCTGTAAATGTCTCTTAGATTGAGCACCAAGGATGTAACTGGTAACTTGGAAAAGGCAAGTTTTTTGCAGTAGTGAATCTGGAGGCTAGACGGTGGTTGGTTAACCAGGAGTAGGAGGTGAGGAAGAGGAAACACTAAGCCTAACAACTCTTAGGGGCACCTGGGTGGCTCAGTCGGTTGGGCATCTGTCTCCGGCTTGGGTTGTGATCTCCAAGTTCTGGGATCTCCCCGCATCAGGTTCCCTGCTCAGTGTGGAGTCTGCTTCTCCCTCTCCCTCTGCTCCTCCCCCACCTTGCTCAAGCTTGCTCTCTCTCTCAAATAAGTAAAATCTTAAAAAATATATTAGAAAAAACAACAACAACCCACCCCTTAGAAGGAAGTGGTCTGTGAATGGAAGGTGAGAGACGAAGGAAGTAGGATTAAGGGGAGGACTGCTGACGTTGGGAGAGCTTCCAGATTATCTGGGTATGTTGGCAGGAGACAGTTGGAAGGAAGGAGCAGAGGACAGAGGAAAGTGCGTAAGTATTAAGGTCCCTCAGCAGGTGGAGGGAAGAGCCAAGTATTAAGGAGCCTTAGGTGGGAGATGGGGGGCGGGACTACGGTGGACCTTCAGGGACTCAGTGTCTTCATCTTCGGCACCTTCCCGTCCTGCGGGGGCTAGACAGAGGGAAGGAACAGCTCCCAGCCTCTCTCGCAGGAGGCTTCCCCACAGACAGATTCAGACAACCCTCCACGAGACGAGAAAGTGGAAGGAAGTGAGGTGGGGGGCGCACCGACACCACTTCTGCTTTTCTCTGCCTTTTTCTGCCGGCCAGTCCTCAGTGGGCACGCTGGGTCTCTCTCTGGTCCTGCTGCAGCGTGCAGGTGCTTTGTTGCTACCAAAAGGCACGATGCCGGGCACTGTGTTTTGGCCGAGGCGGAGCCATCAGGCGTGGCGTGACTGTGTGGCCACCACCCGTGGCCGCTCACCGGCTACGACCCGCTCAGACAGCGTTCCACTGCTCATGTCTAGTCCGCCTCCTTTATGATTGTGTAAAAGGAAGCAGGTTCCTGGAAGAGTCCGTTCTGGGGTGGCACTGTTTGTGTCATTGGGCTTGCTAGTCCAGGGATATGGCAGTAAGCAACCTGTTCCCTGGATGAGATTTCGTTTCGCCGGAAACAGCTAATGTAATTTCTGTTTTCTGCAAGTCAACTCTGGCAGCAAGGGACATCTATTCTTCTTTGAAAGAGGGAAGGAAGAGACGATGGGTGTAGATACAGATCAATGAGTTTTTTTGGTGACGGTCACCTCCTTGAATGTAGGAGTTTTTAAGCTGGGGTACGCAGCGCCCCAAGGGGTTCATGGATACAATTCAGGGCATCTGTGAACTTAAATGAGAAAAAGTTGCATTACCTCTTCACTAACCACTAACGAAAATTTGGCATTTTCTTCCATTCTGAAGGTAGGCATCAAACTACAGCCTCATGGGCAGTTCCCGTGACTTTGTCTCTAACAGAAATCACAGATGTTTGCGTATTACATTAAGAGCTGTTACAGATTTCAAAATACTGTTTATCCTCATAACTATCACAGTTATTAGACTTGCTGCTAGACCTTGTTCTTTAATGCATTTATAAAGAAGCACATATAACCATATCACAAGTTTTTAACCTCAGTAACTATATTTCTGTCACAATGTATTTTATTTTATGCATTTACAAGTATTATTCTGAGAAGGGGTCCACAGGCTTCAACAGACTGATAAAACAGCCCATAGCATAAGACATGTTAAGAAGCCTATTAAGAAGTCTTCTATTTTCCTTGTAAAGCAGGGTTTCTAAACCTCAGCACTATTTACATTTTTGGATGGATACTTCTTCCTTGCAGGGAACCAGTCTTTTGCATTGTAGGAATTTCAGCAGTCTTGTCCTGCTGGGGCCTGGCAGCATCCATCCTGACTATAAGACAATCAAAGACGTTGTCACTTAGGGGGCAAAAGGGACCGTGGCTAAGCACCGCTAACGTGAAGTAGGGTGAAGAGTGAGGGATGGAAGGTGACCGGGTCTGAGATCTGATCAGAGAGGTTTAAAATGGATGCAACAGAAGATGACAGAGAACTGCAGGGAAAGATGTAGTTAAGCAATGCTGAGGGACTAAGAGAATTCCGCAATTAGCCCATGGATAGAAGGAAGAGGTTCTCAATTTGCTTTTCTCTGCTTGACATACACGGTGAATAATATCCAAATGATGGAGAGTCTACTATCACTACAGTATTTGTGCAGTAGAGGCTACTTAAAAACGAGAGTTACCTACAATCCAAAGAACTGTCTCTCCCACCAATGCCCCATATACCAACATGTCTTAACACAGTGGTTGGGATATGCACCATCCACAAGCAAAAGGATGAGAACATCCAGAGTCTAAAAACAACTGTTATTGCCCCTTGTTCTGCTAGTGTATATGGAAAAGAATATTCTGGACTTGAAAGTATTGCGAGTTGCTACTCCGAGAAAATCTGAGCCCAGGAGGCATGGATATGAAGGATATGGAGCAACCTTATGATTCAGCAATCTGACTCCTAGATATTTACCCAAGAGAAAGGAAAACATATATATCCACATAAAGACTTGTCCCAGAGTGTTGACAGCAGCTTCGTTCATAATAGCCCCAGACTGGAAATGATTTCAATGTCCATCAACAGTATAATACACTGAAATACTATAAATGAAGTACTACTGAGCAATAAAAAAGAATACGCAGCATCATGAATGAAACTCAAAAACTGTGAGTAAAAGCAGCCTTCCACAAAAGAGGACTCGGGATTGTATGATTCATTTATTTGAAGTTTTGAGCAAACTAATCTCTGGTGATAAAAAAATCAGAAGAGTGTCTAACTCGATGTAGGTGGGGACAAGGACTGATTTTGAGGGGATAGGGGGACTTTCCTGGGGCGATATTAATGTTCTCCATATATCCTGATAGGGAGTTGGGGTACACGGTTGCACGCAGCTGCCCAAACTCACCAAATTTCACCCTTAGACTTGTGTGTTTCAATGTAACTGATACTAGAGGAACAAGTTGGGGAGAGGGAAAAGAAAAAAGAGAACCATAAATAAAAACTGAACTCATGGTTAACGAAATACATGCTGTAATGTTTGAAACGAATTGATGTCGGCAGTACCCTGAAATAGTTTAAACAATGCAGTTAAAAAAACGGGTTGGTGGACAGCGAGCTGGTTGAATGTGTGATAAAGATGTAAAATGTTAATGGCAGATTCTAGATGCTGAGCGTGGTTCGTGAGCCATTCTTCCAACTTCTCTGTAGCTTGAGTAATTTTCACACTGCGAAACGTGAACGTGTGTGGGTGAATCTCCTTTTGCCTTTTGAAGCATTCCATTCATCTATGGGCAAAGAAGTCTGCCTCAACACAAGCAAAGCATTTCATCGGGTTCTTGCCCTAAGTTAATGAATGGGTCCTAAAATGCCACACGCATCAGCTCCATCCAGGGACAACCAGTGTCCGCCGCCCCCACCATCTCTGGATCCCGGGAGCTCGTCCCAGGCACGGCGCTGATCACTTTACACGTTCTTGTCACGGAGAGAAATTAGCGGCTTTCTCGATTGTTTAACAAAAAGCTCTGGGCTGAGTCACATCTTCAGAAGTTCCAGACGGTCACAGACTAGAACAAGCAGATGTCCAAGAGGAAGATGACATCTGTGATGGTAGGTATTTTTAGGAGAACGTATTATTCAAATGTGTTGTGAAGCTACAGGGTGTGTGTGTATGTTTGGGTGTAAGGGGCTGAAGTGGGAGAAGGAAAATACATTTTAGAAAGAAGATACACACCGTAAGTCATAAAAAGGAACAGTAACTTGAACCCATAGGAATAAACCTGGTTCCTTTTCCCTTTTTTTCTGAAGCTCGTTTCCGACGCCGTAGGATCCTGTCACCTGGCAGAGCAGCATGACAAAAGCTGCCTGGATTTGGCAACTCCAGCCCTTTTGTGGCTTTCCCTTCTCAATAAACCTTTGACAAAGGTCGGGTGTTTGAAAGGCTGGGTTTTTCCTTGTTGGGTCTAAGCGTTTCTTGCTCAGCAGAGTGATTCAGTGTCTCTGAGGGTCAATAAATAAGTGGTTTCACTGAAGCTTTTCGGAATCTAGTTCCCTCCAGGCTGTGCGGTGGCGTGCCTGGGATTGCTTTGGTTTTGTGTGAAACTAGTAAATAAACAATGTAACTACCAGGCTGCCCACACCCACGACTCCCGCCACCTGCAGAGCCACGCATGCCAGGACAGAGCAGGGACAGGATACCTTCACCTCCAACCAGGAGTCAGAGGCTTTGAGCTTCAACGGAGACGACAGCCAAAATGCCAAGGCACTAATGTGGCTGAAGCCAGGTTTGAACTAGGAAGATCTTAGGAGCGCTGGCACAGCGGGGATAGGACTAGCAAGAATCGATGAATTAGGTAAATACCTACTGGGAACAAAACAGGAAGCCAGCCTTGAACAAAGACACCTGAGTCTCTTTATGAACTTTATTCTGAACTATGGCGAGAGGCCACATTCAAACTTGATTCACGAAACAGAGCCCATTAGTACTGGCTATGTATGGGGGGAACATACCAGAATTGGGCAAGCTAGAGCTGCCCCGTGGTGAACAACTTCAGGGAAATCTGTTCTGTTTTTTTTTTTCATGAACCCTCTGGTGCTGTCATCAAGGACAGAATGGTGGTTCTCTGGAAAGCCAGGCCAAACCATCCATTCTTGTCAAGCAGTCTATTCTTGACTGACGTGTAAACCAAGCGTTTTCTGCCTATCTTGTTGGAATAATACAAGGGATGCATTTCAGAAAAAACTCAATTAGTGATATCCAGGTTCCAGAAAGCGGCTGACAGACTTTGAGACTTAAGAGGACTGAGGGGGAAAAGGAATTTTGGCTCATTCCCTAACACAAACTGTCTATAATCAGCAAAGAAGCAGGCAGTTTTCATTGGTTCGTGATTCATCTGGGACTTAACTCCAATAAAGATGACGTGATGACATGTAAAAGCGTGGACGAAACTAGGTACACAGGAAAACTGAAGGTGACTTTGGTGGAGAATACAGAATATAGAATAGTATACAAGATAATAAAATCTTCACTTCTCGGCTGGATTTTAGGAGTTGCTGATCCAATACGTCTGTGTGGCCCCAGCGTGCTGGTGGGAAATAAGGGACTGGCTTACGTTTACAGGCAGAGTGTTCTGGTTTTGTTTTTTGTTTTTTAAAAGACAGAATCACCTGTCGGCATCATCACCTCAGCCATTCTCCCAGAAGAAACAGAAAAGTCGAACGATCTGCTTTCTGAGCAGAGAGAGAGCATCTCGCAAACTGCTTGCCCCCATCTGCACCCCGCACCCCGCCTACAGGAGGCCTCCCCTCACGGATGCCCCACTACGGGCGGCGGGCACAGTGTGGCTGAGCAGATTGCTGCTCACCTGTGCCTGGCTGCTCTGTGCCCTCAAGGTGAAATGCTGGGCTCACCTGGTTAGAAGAAAAATCCAGAAACCTCCACTAATATCTATGTCTTCGGGATCCAAAATGGGGCTGATCAGAGGAATATTGAAAATTGCATTTTCCTTACTTGTTGTTGTTGTTGTTGTTTTAATAGGATCGCTAACAGGCCTGAGTGCAACAGTCTTGCCACTGCGTGGACTGGGGGTGCTGATGATGGAGACATTTCAGCATGACTCTTCCTGACACTGGAGCACCAGACTCTGGATGTGGTGTCAGCTGTGGAGGCTCAAAGGCAGGGCCAGCTCTAGAAGAGAACTTTCTGTCTCTGGCTGTTCTGGGCTCAACTCTCTCCCCACCCCCACCCCCACCCATTCATATGTTAAAGCTATAACCCTCAGAACCTCAGAACAGCAGTGCAGACTGCATTCAGGAAAGACCTTTAAAGAGGTAATTAGGGTAAACCGAGACAATTCTGGTGGGCCCTAGTCCAATCTGACTGGTGTCCTTATTAGAAGAGACCAGGGCACACAGACAGCACACAGACCCGAGGGATGAGCACCCCGAGAGCGTGCCCCCCTGCAAGTCAAGGAGAGAGGCCTCGGGAGCAGCAAAGCTGCCATCACCTTCATCTCAGACTTCTGGTCTCCAGAACTGTGAGAAAATAAATCTCTGTTGCTTAAGCCCCCTGGTCTGTGGCATTTTGTTAGCGTAGCCCGAGCAGTCTAATAGAGGGGTTTCAAAAAAAAACCCAAAAAACAAAAACAACAACAACAAAACAGCGCAAAGAATATTTGGAATTGTTCAAAGTAAAAGCCCACATTGGCTAACTCAGAGTTCCCAGGAAGTTTAGTAACTGTCCGCAGAAAAAGAGCAGGGGGATTCCAGGCTCAGATGAACTTGGGACCTGCTGGTTTAGTTAGCCAGGTTTCTTTGCTGCAGGACTTCTCAGATGGGCTGATAAACACATGAGCACAATTCCTACAATTTGTGTGTCATCCTTGATACCTGTCTTTCCCTCACATTTTATTTCCAATCCATCACCAGTTCCTGATGACTGTATCTTTTTTTTAATAATATTTATTTTGTTATATTAGTCACCATACAGTACATCCCCAGTTCTTGATGCAATGTTCCATGATTCATTACTTGCATATAATACCCAGTGCACCATGCAATATGTGCCCTCCTTAATAGCCATCACTGGCCTATCCCAATCCCCCACCCCCTTCCCCTCTGAAGCCCTCAGTTTGTTTCCCAGAGTCCACAGTCTCTCATGGTTCATTCCCCCTTCTGTTTACCCCCTCTTCTTTCTTCCCTTCCTTCTCCTACCGATCTTCCTATTTCTTATGTTCCATAAATGAGTGAAACCATATGATAATTGTCTTTCTCTGCTTGACTTATTTCACTTAGCATAGTCTCCTCCAGTCCTGGCCATGTTGCTGCAAATGTTGTTTAATCATTCTTTTTGATGGTTGAGTAATATTCCATTGTATATATGGACCACATCTTCTTAATCCAGTCATCTGTTGAAGGGCATCTCGGCTCCTTCCACGATTTAGCTATTGTGGACAATGCTGCTATGAACATTGGGGTGCATATGGCCCTTCTCTTCACTACGTCTGCATCTTTGGGGTAAATACCCAGTAGTGCAATTGCTGGATTATAGGGTAGCTCAATTTTTAACTTTTTAAGGGACCTCCACACTGTTTTCCAAAGTGGCTGTACCAACTTGCATTCCCACCAACAGTGTAAGAGGGATCCCCTTTCTCCACATCCTCTCCAACATTTGTTGTTTCTTGCCTTGTCCATTTTTGCCATTCTAACTGGTGTAAGGTGGTATCTCAAGGTGGTTTTGATTTGAATTTCCCCGATGGCTAATGATTCTGAACATTCTTTCATGTGTCTGTTAGCCATTTCTATGTCTTCATTGGAAAAGTGTCTGTTCATATCTTCTGCCCATTTATTGATTTGATTATTTGTTTCACGTGTATTGAGTTTGAGAAGGTCTTTGTAGATCTTGGATACAAGTCTTTTATCTGTAGTATCATTTGCAAATATCTTCTCCCATTCCGTGGGCTGCCTCTTAGTTTTTTGGACTGTTTCCTTAGCTGTGCAGAAGCTTTTTATCTTGATGAAGTCCCACAAGTTCATTTTTTCTTTTGTTTCTCTTGCCTTTGGAGATGTGTCATGAAAAAAGTCACTGTGGCCGATGTTGTAGAGGTTGCAGCCTATGTTCTCCTCTACCATTTTGATGGATTCCTGTCTCACATCGAGGTCTTTCATCCATTTGGAGTTTGTGTATGGTGTGAGAGAGTGCAAGTTTCATTCTTTTGCATGTAGCTGTCCAATTTTCCCAGCACCATTTATTGAAGAGACTGTCTTTTTTCCACTGTTTTGTCCTGCTTTGTCAAAGATTAGTTGCCCAAAGAGCCGAGGGTCCATTTCTGGGTTCTCTATTCTGTTCCATTGGTCTATGTGTCTGTTTTTGTGCCAGTACCATGCTGTCTTTGTGATCACAGCTTAAAATCCAGCAACGTGATGCCCCCAGTTTTGTTTTTCCTTTTCAACAATTCCTTGGAGATTCGGGGTCTTTTCTGGTTCCACACAAATTTAAGGGCTGTTTGTTCCAGTTCTTTGAAAAATGTCATTGGTATTTTGATCGGGATGGCATTGAAAGTGTAGATTGCTCTGGGTAGCATAGACATTTTAACTATGTTTATTCTTCCAATCCATGAGCATGGAATATTTTTCCATCTTTTTGTGTCTTCTTCAATGTCTTTCAAGTGTGATTTGTAGTTTCTAGAATATAGATCCGTCTCTGGTTAAGTTAATTCCAAGATAACGTATGATTTTTGGTGCTATTGTAAATGGGATGGATTCCCTGATTTCTCTTTCTTCAGTCTCATTGTTCGTGTATAGAAATGCAACTTATTTCTGAGCATTGATTTTGTATCCCGCCACATTACTGAATTGTTTTATAAGTTCTGGTAGTTTCGGGGTGGAGTCTTTTGGGTTTTCTATATAGAGTATCATGTCATCTGTGAAGAGAGACAGTTTGACTTCTTCTTTGCCGATTTGGATACCTTTTATCCCTTTTTGTTGTCTGATTGCTGTTGCAAGGACTTCTAGTACTACGTTGAATAATAATGGCGAGAGTGGGCATCCTTGTCGTGTTCCTAATTTTAAGGGAAAGGCTTTCAGCTTTTCTCCGTTGAGAATGATATTCGCTGTAGTTTTCATAGATGGTTTTTATGAAATTGAGGAATGTACCCTCTATCCCTACAGTCTGAAGGATTTTAATCAGGAAAGGATGCTGTATTTTGTCAAATGCTTTTTCTGCATCAATTGAGAGGATCATATGATTTTTGAATTTTTCTTTCTGGATAAAATCTAAGATACTGATAGATTTGCGAATGTTGAACCACCCTTGCATTCCAGGGATGAATCCCACTTGGTCTTGATCGATAATCCTTTTAATCTGATGACGGTATCTTTGAAATACTTCTTGAACTCGTTCACGTCTCTCTACTGAACTGCCACTGAGACCCAGACCAAACGTACCATCTCTCGCTTAGTCCGCTGCAAAACCTTTCTGGTGGGTGTGCCCACACCAGAGGGTACTCTCCAACCCGTCCTGCACAAATACCACCAGAACAGTCTCTGCCAAGCACAGGCTGGGTCATGCCAGCTCCCTGATTTTTCAAAGACATTTTAGGAGCTTCCCATTGCTCCCAAGACTAGAAGACAATATTCCTACTCCTATCTTCAAGCTTGTCTTGAACCATCTCCTGTCCCATCTTCACTGATCTTCTTTTAGACCCACATTATTATTTCACTCCTGCCTGCTAAAGAGCTTTTGCTCCTGCTGTAGCTTCTTCCTGGTTAATTCCCCTTATCTTCCTTGAGAAGTTTCTTTCCCTTCCCTTCCTTACTGGGTCAAATCCCTCCACTACTGAGTCACGTTGCACTTATTACTACTGAATGCTTACATTGATTGATTATCTGATTAATACCTGAACTTCCCTTTTCCAGACGACAAACTCTGAGTTTGTAGAACATCTTTTGTGAAATAGCCAGTTAATTTGTTGATGAAGGTCTGGGAAGGACACATCTAAAACTCAATGGGAAGAACTTTTATGAAGAAAGTAAGTGAGCAGGGTTACAAAGAAAGGTTTGGGGTCCTTAGAAACATGCAGTTGGGGTCCCTGGGTGGCTCAGTTGGTTAAGTGTCCAACTCTTGATTTTGGCTCAGGTCATGATCTCAGGGTTGTGGGATCGAGCCCCAGGACAGATGGGCCCCACGCTGGGTGTGGAGTCCACTTGAGATTTTCTCTCTCTCTCTTTCTCCCTATGCCCCTCTCCCCTGCTCATGTGTGCACTCTCTCTCTCTAAATAAAATCTTAAAAAAAAAAATACACATTTATTTGCTGAAATTTAGCACCCTTTGAGATGAACCACCCATTTGAGAAGTTGAATATAGAGAGGATGTTATATTGGGCAAAGTTCTGGAGATACACATGGGTGTGTAACTTTTTTTTTTAATAACAGAAGATCTGTGTTTGGAACATACACATATCATGTAATTAACCAAACATTTGTACCCAGAACTCTTGCATTCAATAAGATGAAGAACTCAAAAAAAAAAAAAAAAAAAAAAAAGGGCCAGGTCTTGAACGGACTCTTCCCAACTGACGTAGACCGGCCATGAACAGAACTATCCATCCCAGTGACACTGGTGCCATAGAGGGACCAAACGCATGCCTGAGCCTAAAAGGCCTTTGAAGTGGGACCAAGAGTCCAACAGGAGAAGTGTGTCGTAACTACTCCTGGCGGAAAAGAAAACAGGCCAAAAGGTCCTTCGGTTTACCAGACCCCAATGATGCAGTTTCTCACATCTCACAGGTGTAGCCAACATGTAAGCCTCATGATACCGAAAATGGGCGGACACTCCCTGGGAGTGTAGCTTTTTGTTTTTAAATGTTTGATTCTGAAGTGTTTCCAATTTGTGGAAACCATGAAAGACAGGGACAAGGAACAGCCGCCTCCCCGTTAAGCAACCTGCCTCATGTTTTGATTTTGCTCCAAAAAAGCTGCTCTTTACTGTTTTATGGTGGACAGGGTGATTCTGATTGAGCCTTCAGAAAGACAGGAAGGACTGAGAAATTCGCTCACCAGTGCCCACACTGCGGGAAGGCCACCCATGCCTCCTGGCAAATAATTCCTCAAGAAATATTTAAGGCTCGACCTTCCATAAAGTGCCGTGGGAGATAAAAAGACATTTATGAGACATACTTTGAGAAAAAATTTACAACCACATGAGAAAATAAAACACTTTCATGTAAAAGAATAACCAGCAATGAAAATAATGGATAAGCCTTGACGGAGGGAGATGTGGAAAGTGCTGAGGGAGTTAAGAGAAGATTGTTTCTAGTTAGGTTTCTTTGTGGAAATGGGTTGCCTACAGAAAGTTGCACACTTTACCATCAGTTCATTTCCTTGTACTAAAAGGCCAACTCAGGATAGTCATTTTATAAGGCAAGTTACCAATAAGTATTTCTACTGTGAACAAACAGAAGCGTAAGAGGGCCGACTCCTTATCTGAAAAATATTTACAATCATTTTAGCTCTGGACTAGAAGGGCAATTCAAAGCTTGGGGAAGTTATTTGTTCCCTTACGGGCTAACCTTAGTTTGGTGGACTTAAGCCAAATAATCCTTTTTTTTTTTTTTTTTTTTGCCTTGACAAAGAATGAGCTACTATATTCACCTGACATATTAGATCAGCCCCACGCCAGGAGCCTGCTCTGGGGAGGGCGTGATTCTCAGCGCCTCCCAGGCCTGGAGATCTGGGCAGCATCTCCCTTAGAGCCCATTATTTCCAAGAGGTCTGCATCTAGGGCTTCGAGAGAAGCCCTGCATCAGGCCCCATGCCCAGCACAGAGCCCCATGTGGGGCTCGATCTCACGACTCCTGAGATCACGACCTGAGCTGAAACCAAGAGTCAGATGCTCAACAGATGGAACCACCAAGCCCCCCCCCCCGCCCGCCCCCGTGTTTAACCTTTTCAGGAACTGCCGGGCTGGTTGCCAAAGTGGATGCTTCATTTCACATTCCCACCAGCGACGTGTGAAGGTTCCAATTTCTCCATATCCTTGCAAACACTTGTTCTTGCCCATCTTTTTGATGGTGGCCGTTCTCACGAGTGGCTATTACAAAGCGATACACTTCATTATTTTTCACATATATCTTCAGGAATGGTTTTCCGATTACAGAAGTCAAACAAATTAACAAGCACGATTTCTTCATGTGCGTGCGCTGACTTGATTCCCAGCTTCTAGGCCAACCATCATACCATCTACGTGTTGGCACAAATATTTTCCCCAATTTTACAAAGAGATGGAGGCTCAGATGCTGAGAGGCTCTAAAGCTGGCACTTGAACCCAGGAGCGTCTAAAAGCTTCTGCTTTTCCCCACCGTGTTACCCTGTTGTAACGGCTACTGTGTGCGTATAGAAACACATGAAGATTAAATGGGAAATGAAGTGAACTTTGCGAATTTACATTATCTAGTAATGAAGAGTAAGATGTTGAAGGGGCATAGCTTTTGGGTTACAGAAACAGGCACTATGTTATCTGTTGAGAGATTAAGGAATACAGCAGTGATTTCTGTGGCCACAGAGAAATTTAAAGAAGACTCAGGATGAAGGAGTCTCACATCAGTTTGGATAAACTAGTGTCTTTATCGCCCCATCTGGAGAATGAGGACATTATTCATCCTCAGGTTATGGTCATAAGTAGCATCAAAATATGTGGTAAATGTTCAGCTTCTGGTCTGTGCACTTGAGAGAATGAGGCCAGTTTCTCCTGAACTCCTATGTTATCTGAATGCAGCAGTATACCTTATTTTGGTTTTGTGGTTATTTTCCACCTCACATAAAACAGTTCCTTTCTTTTATTCTTTATAGTTGAGGAAAAATTATTTTGCTCTAATTAAAATTGAGTTTTGGTTACCATCATGAGCACTTCTAGAAATTAAAATTCCTCATGCTCTAGTTAAACATTATTAGAAAAAAGTGCCCATCACTATAATCCCTTCTCTAGAAATCTATTCTGTGGCACTACGCATGTGATTATGATATCTTTATCTAGACTCTTTTCAGTTTTCAAGTTTGCAAATGTGACTCAAATAGAAGAATTCAAGGGAACTGATCTTTGTAAACACTGGTAAAGGCGGCATAGTTTTATCCATAGTTTCCTGAAGAGAACCAGACGAAAGTTCCCCAACTTCAAGAATCTTAACAAAAGGAGCACACTAGCTTGGGGTGGGACAGAGTTAATTCAGGAATGAGAGCTACAGACTAGAACGCTCATTATTTAAAAAATACGTGTATTTTGAGCAAAAGATCCTGATTGTCTCAATTTTCAGCTTGCACCTGGCAGCCTGAATTTGGAGGGTTTATTCTCCCAAGGGGTGACGGGGTGGGGCTCTGGGTGGGGTGGCTGCAGATAAGATAGCAGTTCTAGTTTGATCACTCTAATGAATTGTGTGCTGGGGGCGACAAAGGAGCCTTGTTTCTACCGACTGTACAAAGGAGAGGGAAGGAGGAAATGTTACAAGGATGATTCCTCAATTTTTTTTTTTAAAGATTTTATTTATTTATTTATTTGACAGAGACAGCCAGCAAGAGAGGGAACACAAGCAGGGGGAGTGGGAGAGGAAGAAGCAGGCTCCCAGCGGAGGAGCCTGATGTGGGGGCTCGATCCCAGAGCACCGGGATCACGCCCTGAGCCGAAGGCAGACGCTTAACGACTGCGCCACCCAGGCGCCCCTGATTCCTCAATTTTTATTTCTTAAAAGGTGCTCTTGTGGTGGCATGTCCTCCAAACCCCACGTCTGGTGTCCACTTTGAGTGAAACGCATCTTTCTTGGCCAGGCAGTGGATGGAAAGATCAAGAAGGATTTTTCCTAAACCAGCAGAAGGTCAAGTAGGGAAGCGGGGAGAACAGATTCTGCTGAGGTATCTCCGGTAAGTGACTGTATTGAACTTTGAAATCATTAAGCTTTGGCGTTGTGATCTGTCTAAAAAGGTGAAGTGAGTTCTTTTATAAGGAAATGACAAAATATCTGCTAATGATTATAAACGAGTTTAGTGTCATTCAACCTTCACAGGCCCATCAGTAATGCCACTGCATTAACAGTCAGTCAGAGCCATCCGGCTGGTGTGCAAGCGTCTGCCCTGAGGTGAGGTGGCAAACACCGAGGAAGGAGTCTGCGGGCTAAGGGTGTGGGCTCTGCGGTCACACAGGACTTGACTGAGTGCCGGCTCTGTCACACCGCGCAACTTGCTTAACGTCCCTGCGCCACCCCTTTAAGTTAGAGGATGTATATACATCCCTGAGAGTGCCTGGCACGTAGGAGGTGCTCAGTACGTGGGAGCTATTCTGCTCGCCTGCCAAAGAGATCTGAACTACTATCAGCATGATATGGGGCCTTGCCCTTCCCACGCATCCTAAGACATGTATCACGTCACCTGTATTTTATTTGGCCTTTGTGTTTGAGTGCCTACTGTTGTCAGGTAGTGTGCCCTGACCCAGAGTCCTTGCCCTTGATGGGAAGGAAAACTAGGTGACGTCAAATACTGAGAGTAAAGGGAGGGAGGGCCAATCAATGGGGTTGGTGATGGGGGAGTGGTGAATGCAGTGTCAGATGAGTTCAGTTTAAAGGGGTCTGGGATCTGCAAGGAGATCTGCGCTGCCAGCAGTTATCATCAAGGGATCTGCAGCTGTGCAGGGAGAGTGGGGCCACAGATAGGGTATTTCCTGCTGCCAGAGGTTGGTCAGAGAGCTAGAAGACCTAAAGGACTGTGGGGTGAGGGATGAGCCAAGGGGCGTGCCGATACTTGGGAATGGGAAGGTGGCAACTGGAGGGTTGGGGTATCTCCTAGGGCCACAGATAACATGACGTGTGGCTCTCTAGGTTTTTAAATTAACATTTATTAAGATAACGTCCAAAAATGTAGCTTTCTCTCAAGTCGAGATAACTGCAAATCTTGTATTCTATTTACAATTATCTAAACTCTGTCAATCCTTTCAAGAGTGGTTTTCCCACTCAGTTAATTAAAGGAAAGGACAGTTAAATGTTTTACTTAAAAATGTAATATATTTGGGGGCGCCTGGGTGGCACAGCGGTTAAGCGTCTGCCTTCGGCTCAGGGCGTGATCCCGGCGTTATGGGATCGAGCCCCACATCAGGCTCCTCTGCTATGAGCCTGCTTCTTCCTCTCCCACTCCCCCTGCTTGTGTTCCCTCTCTCACTGGCTGTCTCTATCTCTGTTAAATAAATAAATAAAATCTTTAAAAAAAAAATAATATATTTGATTTTTTAGAAGTGTCTCAGTGAACAATAAACAAATCCTTCTGCAGTACTTAGTCATTTTAGAAAACTAATAAACTCATAAACAAGGTAAATCTTCAGTTGTCATAAACATTTCAATCCAGTATAAAACAAAGCAAAACTAGGGTGCCTGCATGGCTCAGTCGGTTAAGTGTCCTCCGCCCCTTCCCCCCACGCACACTCTCTCTCTCTCTAAATAAAAATAAATCTTGGGGCGCCTGGGTGGCTCAGTCGTTAAGTGTCTGCCTTCGGCTCAGGGCGTGATCCCAGAGTCCTGGGATCGAGCCCTGCATCGGGCTCCATGTTCTGCTGGAAGCCTGCTTCTTCCTCTCCCACTCCCCCTGCTTGTGTTCCCTTCTCTCGCTGGTTGTCTCTCTCTCTCTCTGTCAAATAAATAAAATCTTTAAAAAA
The DNA here is from genome assembly GCF_024610735.1 of Ursus americanus. Classification (NCBI taxonomy): domain Eukaryota; kingdom Metazoa; phylum Chordata; class Mammalia; order Carnivora; family Ursidae; genus Ursus; species Ursus americanus. The sequence continues at coordinate 53,906,897 of NC_142134.1, forward strand.
AAATAAATAAATCTTAAAAAAAAAAAGCAAAACTATCTGAAAAGTTTCAATTTAAAAGAGCTCAAGTCTAAATCAATCAGCTAATGACACATTTTAAAGTGGAATCACAAGACTTAACATGTTAATTAACAAATTACCTTACACACTGTGAATACTGTACATGTTCCAAATATTGAACAGACTCTTCCACAAACTCATCTAAAAATATAAGTACTTTGGATTTTATTTAATTCATCAGATCTATGCTTAATTCTAAACCTTCCCAGAGTTAAAACACCATCTCGTAAGAACATAATTTGCTTTAACCTGGAATCCATACCTTATACCAAGGGCTCAGTCTTCTCACCTCTGTCCCTAAGAGTCAAATTATGAGTTAGCTAATTCTCAAGTCCTCTGATTCTTTCACCCTCTGCACAATCTGCCATTGACCGGAATCGATGAATCTCGTCACCGTTTGATAGGGCTCTGAATTGTCTGTACACCCTTCTTCCCTGACACAGTCGTAACTGCTAGGGACGTACTGGACCTGTGAGTGGATTTCGCGTCACCAAACCCCCGGGTCAGACTTGATAGTAGATGGCAGGGACTGGTTATGGAAGCACATGGAAAACCAGGAGTGAGAAGTGTAATTATATAACAGAAGTCAAAGGAAGGAGAGAATTTCAAAAAGGCAGGCAGCATCAATGTCAGTAGTTTAAAATGCCACAGGGCAGTTTATAAGGTAAGGAGATGAAATATGACTGTTAGTCTTTTTTTAAGATTTTATTTATTTATTTGAGAGAGAGAGAGCAGGAGCAAGGGAAAGGGCAGAGGGAGAAGCAGAGTCCCTGCTAAGCGTGGAGCCGGCCTCGGGGCTCCATCCCAGGACCCCAAGATCATGACCTAACCCGAAGGCAGATGCTAAACGGACTGAGCCACTCAGGTGCCCCATGACCGTTAGTCTTTTTGGTCATTAATTTAAATTTAAGATTTATATTTTATCAGTGAAATTTTCACATCACAATGTGGGTAGAAAACAAATCACCATAGTGAACTAAGAAGTGAGAAACTGAGAACTGCATTTAAAGGCAGCGATGAGTCAAGAACTCTTTAAAATTCCACTTAATATTTTAATAAGGGAAACAGAGGGGGGGTGAGTAGCCAAAAAGGAGAGGAATGAGGCTCAAAGGAAGAGATGTCTGTTCTGTGTTTTATTTTAATTTTTTAAAAAAAGGGTTTGCGTGTGTTCACTGAGGAGAGAGTTGACTCCTTTTTGGGGCGGGGGGCGGGGGTCAGGAGGGGGGGTGCTAAGAGCTTGAAGATTTGAGGCAGAGACAGCATTACTACTTGATGAAGCAATGTCCCAGAGGATTGAGGCTAAAAGTGAAGGAGTCCATGTGAAAAGGTTGACCTTGAACAGGAAAAGGAACGGCTTACCCTCTGAGAATGGAGGGAATGAGGAAAGAATTGATAGCAAGGTAGATACTGTGTGGCTGGGGCGGGGCAGGAAGCTGGGCAGCTAGGTGGCAGAACTGCCTCACTCTGGCCCCTGTGGCCAGCCTGGCAGGGATGCACGCAGCACACGGTTTCTGGGAACAGACTGATCTGGGCTGGGATGGTGACAGTTCCAGAAATGGCCCAATTGGAGTCATCAGAGCTTCCGGGTAAGGGAGCAGTTCATATTAATCAGATCAAAGAAGAAATCCTAGAGGTTTCTGTTCAACGTTAGTTTCTGGGTTCAGGAAAATGAGACCAGAGGTTAAGATGTGCTCAAGAGTAGTAGCTAGCGTCTCTTAAACTAGGAACTGGGTTTCCTGGCTTCCAGAATCATGCTCCCCTCTTTAAAAAAAAAAAAAAAAAAAAAAAAGGTAACCAATTTTCTTCTCCACCTCTCTCCCTGGCTAACCTGTCCTCTTTCTTTCTTTCTGTTTCAGCATGTCACTTTCTCTGAAAAGCCTTCCCTGACCTCTCTCCCCTCCTGTCTAAATCAGATCCCACAAAGGCTGTTATACACCCCTTTTATCCTTCTTTTGTTGCACCACAGTCTGAAATTCTAGTTTTATTTATGTGACTGTTTCATGTTCCTCTTTCCCAGCAGATATTATAAGCCATATGAGGATTGGGACTCTGTTTGTTCACCTCTGCATCCTGGTCAGCACATAACTCAATGCCTGGCATGCAGTTAGTGCTCAATGCATATGATGAATGAGGGGCGCCTGGGTGGCTTAGTTGGTTAAGCATCGATGCTTGATCTCAGCTCAGGTCTTGATCTCAGGGTCATGAGTTCAAGCCCTGCATTGGGCTCTGTGCTAGGCATGGAGCCTACTTAAAGAAAAAAAAAAATTATGAATGAATTTATATTCCAAGTGTATAGTGTGGGAGCAGGGGATTTAAGAACTTTGCCCATTAAAGTTAATATTTGTGAAAAATGCACAATGGTGGTGTTCCCAGGCAGGCTGACTTACGCTTTCTCTGTAGGTCTGGCATCTGGGAAATGCTCGATACATACCTGATGAGTGATTAAGAATTTTTGCACTATTGGAGTTTTAATTCCCTTAAGAAAACAAACAAACATAGCTGCCTGCAAGTCAGTCAAAATAATTTAAAGATATTACCTAAACATTTAAAAAAAAACTTATTTAAGAATAAACAAATTAAAAATTTCCAAAAATGTTATTCAGAATAAATATTAGAGTTCACTAGTACTTTGTTAATAACTATAGTGAGAATACTGATCATATAACTAAGGTAGCTTCTGGGATAAAATATAACTAGAAAACCCAATATTTAATTTCTGAGGTTTCACATCTTTGAAGTGTCTCAGAAACATCTTCTTAGATGCAACCTTGACACTTAATGAACTTACCAATTTTTAGTACAGAAATTCATGGACTTGCAAACATTTAAAAAGAGAAAGCCTGACCAATGAATTCTCTGCCACCTTTCTCAGAGAAGGAAATTCGCGAACACATGCATGAAGGTCAGTACCATACGGTAGGCAAATATTTTTCCATGTCCCACCCAAAGCAAACAAATGAAAATTGAAACTTCAAAGACAATTTAAAAATATCTCCAAATTTAAAGATACAGCATCCTTTTCTAGATTCGCAATAGGAGGAAAAACAACAGATTTGGAAGAATTTAAAACTAAGTTTTATATAAACATGTGTGTGTGAGGGGGTGAGTGTATAGAGTCTAAAAAAAATCAAACAGATGGTAATTCAAAAACGGAAATGTTTAAGATATGGAAAATGCTGAGTTGAAATAAATTAATAAAACACTGGAAACAAGCTCACCAAATTTTTTTAATGGGACCAGAATTGTTTCCAAAAGACAGCGGCCCATTTAGGTGATGAACACCAGATGCCAAGTGTAGTTCATTAGAGACAAAGTATTCTGATTAGCTTCAGGGGAGAAGGAGAAAAGAATCAGCACCAAAGGTGGGAAAGCCAAACAGAGCCCTCCAGGGACTGCGGCATGCGGCTCCCCCATTGTCCCTAGCTAACTCCTGGTCTAAGGACAAAGTCCTTCTCTATCCGCCCCCCCTCCCCCCCGCCGTCGGTCAGTGAAACCTGATCCAGAATCACCTAGTTCACTGGGCCACCAGCACACACGGTGGGCAATCTGGACCCCTGCTCTGAACTCACAGTCAGGCCAGGGTCGGCTGTGTTTCCGTAAGAGTCCCTGAAACCCACTCTTCAGGGGAGGGACAGCTGAGAAGACAGCTATGGGAAGTCACTGATATGATCAGTGAAAGGAATGCTTGAATAGGGATGCCTTAGCCTTCGGCAAGTCCTCAATATGGGGGTATTGTTTCAGGGGAGAAGGGTACTCACTGACCCACCCTAAATCCAAAGTCTATTTTCTCAGCATAACCAAGGAGGCAACTCGGCTGAGTGCCTCTAACTTACCCTTACTCTGTGTGTGTGTGTGTGTGTGTGTGTGTGTGTGTGTGTGAGAGAGAGAGAGAGAGAGAGAGAGAGAGAGGCGGAGTGGATGTCGGGGGACTGGGGGTGTCTTTCTCCTCCTCAAATTTTAGTCCTGCCTCTTGGACCAAAGTCTAAAGTCTATCCGTTGCTTCGATGAGTGTTTTACAGAGAACGCAACGCCCGGCACCGACAGTCCAAGCACATCATTTAGTGGCAGACTAAGATTTATTTACTCAACGGTCCAATAAAACCAAGTTATTCATAGATACAGTGTGTGCTAGAGAAGACTAAGCTTGTAGTAAAAAGAATTTTAGACTAAGAGTTAGCATATCCCTGGATTCCAGTCTTGGCTCTGTTATTAATTTAAGGTGATGTGATTTTGGCTGAGCCGTTAGCCTCTCGGGGCTTCAGCAGGCTTGGAGGTGAAATGGAGAGAGTGAATCAAATGACCACTAAGGTCATTTGGATCAAACACTCTGGAATGAATGTGGCCCGTATGTTCAGAAGAGGGAGTAACCATTCTGGGATAGAACGATCAAGAGTTTTCAAAATATAAGTAGGGGAGTTTGTTCATTTTCTACAAAGTCTGATCTCTCTGTTGCAAAAACCCCAGAGTATAGAGACGTCAAATGTAGATTGCAAACGTCCCTAGTAATCTTTGCTTCACAGGTAAATACTGTTAATTGTTTGGAATTTTTTCTTCCAGATATTTTAATTATAAGTGCTACTTATAATCATTACTACTGCTAAGTGCTAATTATAATCATTACTATCTGCATTAAAATGGAACACCAAGTATATGCTTCTTCAACAAATTTTTATGAATTTAGAATTATACCCTGGGCATCCTTCCACCAGGTCATCACATACGTCTCATTATTTTTATTAGCGCAGGTGTCGCGTTGTGTCTGAGTTGTACTTCATTTACCTAACACCGACTGACAACATATAAATTGTTTTTTTTTTCTTTTTGATCATAAACACCGATTCTAACACTATAAAATTTCTTGTATACCCATGTCCTAAAATTCAGTCTTGACTTTGCCTGCCTCTCTTCTCATTCCCATCCATCACCAGGCCCGGGTGCTGTCACCCAGTATCTCGGGAAGCCCGCCGCGCCCTTCTCTCCATCCAAGTACCTCCGCTTCCTTCAGGTGGAGATCCAACAACAGGTCCCACAACCACAGCCCCTTCACAGGTCTCCTCCCTCCCAGCTCTGCAGCCGGAGAAGCAAAGCTTATGACTTACTTGTTGAAAACCTTCAATAGCTTCTCACTGTTCTTAAGGCCCCTGACTTATAATGCTTGTCCGGTCTGTCATTTGTTTTCAGATCCATTGGCATAGACTCTGGGATGCATGAGTGTGTTTTTCACCTGCACCCTAGGCTGAACGTTAAGGTAGCAGCCCTGGTCAGCAATGCGCATGTCAGAGGTCCTTCCTAAGAATGTGCCCACAAAGGCTGCAGTCCAGAGGTGGTTTCTGCAGGTAGGGTAGCTTCTGGATCTCCAATCAACACCAAGGACTTTCCCAATTAGCATATGGATGTCAGAAGCTGTTTTTCATCAGGGAAATCACTTTCGTAGATGTACAGACTGGCTGGAAACAGTGTAGGGGCACCCCTATTCTCGTACCAACATGGAAGGTGGTAGATCCAGCCACCTGTACCCTCCCAGTGGGTCCCAGTACTTGTTTCTGAAAAATGCTTGACTCGTGGCCAGGTCAAAGGACTCTTGCTGCTTAAGTTGAACTCTTAGGTTAGCTCAACCCTGCCTGTAGAAGAGGGTCACCTTTGCCTCTAATGAACTTCGCATGAGAAATAGTTGGAGAAATTAAAGGAAAGGAACCAGGGACTTCACCAAGCCTATACAACAGGCTGCGTGATTTTTGAGTCCTGCTTAGGGATCGGTGTTGGAAGGTGGGGCTGAATGGAGCCTGAGATTGGCTTGTGGGCCACGTGGGAGGCTGTGAGGAAGACGACCTTTACCCTCACTCAACCCTAGATAGTGGAGGTTTCAACATTCATCAAAAGTCCCCTAAATAAATAGGAAGGATCACATCGGCATAGGTCAGATCACAAACAGCACGCGGCCTGCCTCTGCTGGGACTCCTGGCGCTCAGGACGTGTCTAGGAACACTGCCCCCTCCGGACATGTGACGGCGCTGTTCCCTCTCCCACCCCGGCGGCTCCTGTGCCTCCTGAGACCTCTCCCTCTGGTCTCATTCGGACATGCTTCCTCAGGGAAGCCCTTGCTGCCTCTCCGGCAGGGTCCCAGCTCCCATTCTACCCCTGGCGGCGCCCAGGACCTTCCTCCCCGCCGTCCACACAGGAACACAGAGTCATAGCTCTGTACGGTTATCACCCTGACAACTATGGGACTGTGTCCAGGTCTGCTTTGCTCACCTTTGTATCCCTACCAGCTCGCACAGTCTCTGCGGCCATCTGCTCAACTAAAGAACACTTAGATCTTCATTCACACGGCATTAGTAATGGGGAGAGGAAAAGAAAAGCTCTCATGGCACTGGGTTCACCAACTAGAGTAGGCCCTCTCTAGTGAAGACACTTTACAATAAAGTTCTTAACATAATCCGATCAAACTCACAAAGGATGCAGAATATATACAATACCAAAGGAGAGGCAACGGCCGTCTCTTTAAATACTATAAATGCCAACTTGGTTATCTGAAAATCCTTTATGGAAATGAGGACCAGGAAAAGGTCATCATCTTCAGGTCTCATTTCTCCCGATTTTACAATTTCCTTTAGTCTTGGCACTTACAGAATGATCACTCCAGCATGTAACTAAGCTCACTTTCTCAAAGAACTCCACGTCTATCTCCTCAAATGAAGTCCTTGGAACCCTCCCTACTTCCCACTAATACAAACGTGGAATTGAGACTCCATTCTCCCTGCCCCCCCCAAGATTCTTTCTATGCTTGAGGTACAGAGAGCATTTAAAACAGACCCTGGGTAGACATTTAAGTAGATGACTTTATAAGAAGGAAAGTTCTACATCTGGTTAGAAATTTAGGGCAAAGCCCATGTGTCTAAAGGTTGAAGTCTGCTGTCACTCTGTGTGGCTTTTATCAATGGTACAGATGGAGGGAGTTGTGGGGAGATGAGGGTCCCCTGATGGCCTCCCCCAGCCCCATCCTTTCCTTCCGTTCCATACCCCAGGGTGCTGCCCTGGTCCAGACCTCACATTTTACATTTGAGAAAACTGGCAGTCACGGGCTGAGACTCAGAGTTATTACACATCTACTAAGTGGGGACGCATGCAAGGACAAACACTCAGCGTCCCAGTTTTACGGAGAAGGACGCCGAAAGCCAGGGAGATTAAGAGGAATTCCTGAGGTCCCACATCAAAAGGCAGAGTTGGGATTCAAGGCTGATGACAGCCCTCATCCGGGTCTCTTCTGGGACAGTGGGTCTCATCCTTTGCTCCTCCGAGACTCGCTCAGGAAGGGCAGCTGACCAAATGGCTTCATGATGGAAGAAACTATGAAACTACAACCCCCGCTCCCAGGTCTTTTTAAAGGGCTCACATAAACTAAATAGATGGTAAGCACTTGCAAACAGGGGTAAAGACATTTAATGGGACCAAACATGCATAGGGTGCTGTCATCTGTTTGAGGGGATGATTCTGATGACTTCTGACTTACAGGCATGCGTGTCCGTGTGCCTCACCCAGCCACACCTGCTGCTAGGGGCCCTGCAAAGTGCTAGGGTGGCAAATTCTTGAGTTTGTTTGTTTGTTTGTTTGCTTGTTCTGCTTTTTGTTTGTCCAATTAACTCTTACGGGGTCACTGCCTGTCAAGGGTGAATTTTAGTAATTTTACTTTCTCTAAAGATACACAGCTTTTTGCGGGGGGGGGGAGGGATTACATGAAAGTCACACTCCTTTCGCTCCATTAAATCTTTGAATTTAGGCAAGGTATTAGAAGACAACCATCTAGTTTCTCCACACCAGAGGGCTGTGACTTCTCTACCCCTTCCTTTGTTTTCAGGCTCACCTCCCCAGAACCACACCTTAGCCCTGTACTTCAGCACCAGGAAACACTCGCCTTTTAGCTTTGACAAGACAAAGCCTCACATCAGTAATGGAGGCTGAGCTAACTTAAGGGTGGGACGACCAGGCCTCTGTCAGCGATCTTCTCAGGCTGGGTTGCCATGTCGCGCTGAAACTGTTACTATGTCCACTTCTAGGACATTTGGCCTCCTTCACCAAAACCAAATCCCAGCGAGGATCATAAAACCTGTCCCGTCACGTTCAAGAGAGAATGCAGATAAATTGTACTTTGTAAATGAAATCTTGACTGCCTAGCCAATTAACTCTGTTTTATGATTCTTTGTAGAAACGACTGCAGCAGTAAATGCCTCCTGGGACACGCTAGACAGCCAACAAACCAGGATTCAAACCCAGGTCATCTGGACTTTAAAATGTGAGCTCTCCCAGCTTCCCCCACGGTGCCCAGCGGAGGCTGGGAAACCCAACCGGGAAAGGAATTGCTTTGAAGTCTTTCAGTCAGAGTACAGGGCTTGGGGGTGGGGGGTGGGGGTGGGGTGGAGCTGAGGGTTCCCGCCCTTGTTTTGCCTCTGACTTGCTGGGTATCCTAGAAAGAGTTGCTTTCTCTCCGCAGGCCTCGGTTTTCTTATCCCTAAAACCAGGTGTTTGGATCAGTGAGGCCCCTTTCCAGGTCGTGATTCTGTAACCTACAGACATTTTCAGAGTCTTACCTTAGTTGCTTAAGAAAATAGGCTTAAAAATTTACTTGGAAACAAGAAATATCTTTTTTATCACTCAAAGAATCAAAGGAAAAGATTGCACAATTACATCATTTGACATACAAAGTGGGGTTTGTTGCCACTGGAACCAACATAGGGATTCAACTTGATAAGGAAAACAGATAAGGGAGAAAATGCTTTTATGAGGCATTTTTAAGTTTCCATGAAATAATTACTTCAAAATCACCAATTTAAACTTCCAAGCACCTGAGTTTGGCACAGTGTCTATGAAAAAGAAGGAAAGAAAGAAAGAGAACACCAAAGCAAAAATTGATCAGTTCGATAACTTCCTCCACAGACCAAAAAGAAAACCTGCAGAGTGCTTCGCGGGTTAGTCAGAAAACTTGGCTTGGAGTCAGTAGACCTGAGTTCAAGTCTTGCCCGAGTGACATCACGACCTCTCACTTGCCTTAACTTATGAAAGGGGCATAATAATCCTGTCTCTACAGATGTCACGGGGAAGAGCTAATACACTGAAGAACTACATGAAGAACTGTTTCATTATAACTCATTGCCTGCCAAAAAAGAAATCCTTTCACTATGTTATACAGGGAATGACAACGGATACAGATTTGGAAACTTTGTTTGAACTGCTTCTTAGCAAAAGTTGAAAAACTGCTACAACTCAAAGGAGTGGGAGAGGTTGCCTGAAAGCAAACAAACAGAAAACCCAATCTACCATACCACCAAAAAGTCTCTTCTTTTTCAGGGGTAAAGAAGGCAGAGGTAACATCCCAGCCTTAAAGTGTGGGAAACACAGTTCAGAACTTGGCAGTCCAGAACCATCTCTTCACTTCCTTTTTTTTTTTCCCCTTTCTTCAGAATCCAAGTTGGCATCAAGTCTTGGGGGATGTGCTTTGCTTCTCAGACTTCACTGTACTTATGAATTGTCCGGGGATCTTGTTAAAATGCAGATTCTGATTTGACAGATCTGAGGTAGCATCAAGACTGCATTTCTAACCAGCTCCCAGGTGACCGCCATGCTGCTGTCCTTGGACATCACTCTGAGTAGCAAAGCCCTTGGCTTTCTGGGGGGAAAAATGGTGGAGGATTGTTTTTGGAGGCACACAGACATGGGTTTAAGTGTCATCTTCATCAGCTCTTAATTGTGTGACCTTGGGCGAATAATGTCATCTGTACAGTGGGACTAACACCTATTTGATATAAGTGATAGGAGGATCCTTTGAGATATTAATAAATAGATATGATTTTTTTTCAAATTGGTCTTTCTCTTGGCTCCCTAAGCTCATTATCTTGTCCCCTATTACTCTTTCCTGATGATCCAGTTGACTTATTTCTCTTTACTCTGAATCTTCTTGTTTAAATAGCCTTGTGCACTTGCACACACACCAAACGTTCTTCAGGGGCACAATCGTCTCTGATTTTATTTCTTTCAGCACATAAATCAAGTAAAAGTATTCTTAAATTTTGTTCATACACAACCCTGAGCTGTATGACAATACCATGTTTCCCATCCTTCCCTGTCCCTGTCGCATCATGCAGGGCCAGAGAGGCAGAGCCGTTTTGTGGTTACAAACATGGGTTTTGGGTCGGATCTGAGCACTAAAGCTGGTTCCATCCCTTGCCAGCTGCATTTCCTGCCCAACTCAGACTGACATATCTGGGTTTCAGTTTCTTCACCTGGAAAATAGGATTTCGGCCTTCACCTCAAGCGTTGTTGGGAAAATTCAGGTAGTTGAGTTATGCAAAGTGCTTAGCCAATGTGGTGGATTGCAAAAATGACCACGATTCCCCACCCCTCCTTGAATCCTTCCCATTCTCCAAGGCGACTCTGACGTTCCTCCCACCAGAAGGTGTAGCCTTCTCCACCCTCTGCATCTGGGCTGGCCTCTTCACTGGCTTTTAGGGGAGACTGGAGGAGAAGCCACTTGTGTCCCTTTCAGCCTAGGCTTCAAGGAGCGCTGCTTCCACGCTCCCTTTGACAGCCATGAGCCCACACGTGAACCAGCCCCCGCTGCCTGGCCTGCCCGATGATGGGAGGTGGGCGGACCGCTGCTCCAGGATGACTTAGCCCATGGTCAGCCAACCCTTGGGGACAGGGCTGCCTTGTGATCACAGATGCGTGAGGGAGTCCGACAATACCGGTGGAGTCACCAGGCCCCAACTGCTGACCCACAGAGCTGTAAACTAAATCAACAGTAGTCATTCTAAGCCACCACGTTTGGGCTGGTTTGTTACACAGCAGTAGATAATCGATACTCTATGTAAGTAATTTCTCCATAAACAGTGGCTGTTATAATATTTTGGGGAAAAGATACTTAACGGAAGATCAACTTCCCATATGACTAAAATCGGTCCTTTTCGGCTAGTAGTAGTAGGAAGGTGACTGCGCTGGGAATTGGGATTCTCCGGTTGTGGCTCCAGCAGCTTTTCTGTTACGCGACCAAATGACCTTAGACACCTCATTTAGCCTCTTAGAGCCTCAGTTTCCTCTAATTTATGGTGCTCAGAACCAGTGATTTTTAAAATTCTTTTCTGGTTCTAAGAAGGATTGAGGGTGCACTTTTCCAGAATGCAACACTTCTTTCCTTGCTAACAGATAGTTCTGAACCCAATTTTTCCTGTCTTGTAGGCTCAGAATGTCATCACAGACGAACTTCACTATATTGGTCTTGCTGTTTAGCAACTGGTTTTGACTACATCTCACACTTATCCTAATGGCCTTATGCAGAATCTGGGAGGTGGGCCTCCATGCTGCGGACCAGGAACCCACATAGCTAAGTGCATTAGGCGTCCAAAGAGAAATAATTACATATGTACATACGTTCTGGTGACGGTCTAAGTATGTGGCTCTTAACAAGTCTTTACTTGTATTTATTTTTAAGTCGCTACAGTCTGGAGGACGGAAGCTGCTGGCTGTCTGACCACCAAGGAAGAGGGATAATGCTTCACAGCCGTGACATACAGACCCAATCTTTATCACACATAAATGACCCAAGGTATGCACTCAATTATCGAATGGAAGGAAAAAGATTTAACACCAAAATCAAAAGAAATGTCCAAACTCTAGGGCGTACAGATTGACTCTGGGATTCAGAAACAAGCGAATCACAAAGAAATCTGAATACGTGTTGCAGGACAGAGCTCTGCACGGGGCAGTGACGGAGGTGACTTTCCCTCTGTCGCAGGCCCTCTGCGCCCCTGCGTCCCGCCGGTGTGCGCTCTGACACGGCACTAATGCACACCTGCAGAAGCTTCTCCACGACACACGGCCGGCTGTGCTACTGTCCACTTCCACGACTGCTACACAGTCAAGAGTCAGGGTGTTTTATTCCCCGAAGCAGATAAGCTAAATCAGAGACTGTGTATACAATACGAGGGCAAGAGTTTGTCCTAACTTAGCCTTCAGATGTACATATTTAAGTCTGCGTGAAGCAGCACTGGGTTGTTTAAAGTGCGAACTCTACTTAGCTCACTCTTTATCAACACCTTTCTCTGTGGTAGAAACAAAGGGCGTGCAGCCTGAGAGTAACATCAGTAGAAGGGAAAGCACGTGGCTCACAGTTACCTGCCTGCAACGGATGTATTTTGAAATGACATGGAAATCAACTGCAGAGACTTGAGCCACCCAATATTTTCTTGGCTTGATGTCCCAAATACCTTTGTCCCGCTAAGTATCTTCAGAATCAATTCACTTCTCACTCTCCTCTCGTGTGGATTTTTCCAGCAGCTGTCTTGCTGGTATCTTTCCCACTTCAGTCTCCTCAGCGCAGCCAGAGAGAACTAAGAAACAGATCTGCTCTGCTTAAAATCCTCCCCTGGTTTGTCTGAAGACTGGAAGATCCCCAAAGGCAAGGACGGTGTCCCTGGCACCTGGCTGAGTGTGGGTCTGATTATCTCTGGGCTTACAAACGTGCTGTCTCCAAGGTCAGGGAGGGGTTTCACTTCATTTTAGAGAGCCACTTGTCCAATGAGTTGAATGGAATTCACTGCTCGGGGTAAAATTTGAGACATACTTCTTTTCCTTTTAATATTCACTACCGCTCAAGGAACATCTTTTCCAAGATGCTTGATGACACTGAGCTAGTATTTTGAGTCCTTTCAAGTATCTGCTTCAGGACACATACTCATCTGATGGCTATGTTATGTCTTAGGATAGGGTCACTTTTTTAAAGATTTTATTTGAGAGAGAGAGAGAGAAAGGGAGAATGCACACAAGCAGGGGAGAGGGGCAGAGGGAGAAAGAGAAGCAGACTCCCCGCTGAGCAGGGAGCCCAATGCAGGGCTTGTTCCTGGGACCCTGAGATCATGACCTGAGCCAAAGACAGACGCTTAACTGACTGAGCCACCCAGGCACCCCAGAACAGGGTCATTTTGATGATATATGGTCCTTCTGAAGATTCCAAACTCTATGGGACCAGGATATTCTTAGGTGAAAAGGGTGTGAGTAGATAACAGATTTCACTATCATGTTATTCTCTTAAAACACCATTCAGGTGGTAACCACACTAAGAAAGGCTACAACTGGGGGACCCATCTGACCCACAGATGGGTGAAGGCTCAGGTCTATCCTCCCCTGGGATGAGGCTACCGATTCTTTTTTTCTAGATATCTAGAAAATCTACCTGCAACCAGAGAATCAATCTAATAACCAAAAAAAAAAAAAAAAAAAAAAAAAAAAAAAGGCAGGAGCTAGGTACTATTTAACCAAGACCTCAAAAGAGCCCACGATTCAGGGTTACTGGAAACATTGTGCAACTAAGGGAATTTGCAAGTCCAGGTGGAGGAAACCCAGCTACTGGGAGACTGGTATTCAATTATTTGGAAACTGGAATCCCTTCCAAGCAGCTCAGTAAATGGGCTCTTGAGGCACCAAAGGCAGGGCAGTTCCAGGAGGAAGGCAGGAGAGTACCTGCTCTGCCCTTGGGCTGGACCGAGATTCTGGCCAGAGCCTTGCCCTATAGGTTGTGTTTCCAGGCTCAGAGAGACACGAGGTGGGAAGTCAGGGGAATCATTCCATTTTTAGGCTGTGGAACATATTTGGGTGACCTGCAAGTTTCTGCCTGGTTTTAAATCCAGATATGCAAAAGCTCTTAGAACATAGCTAAAATGGGTCATATTTATCTTTAGACGTCACTGGATATTGAAACCTTGAGAACCATTAGGGACCAGGCCCTGGGGCCAGATGCCACGAGACAGGCACTTATCACATACTTGCTGAACAGAAAAGGCAGGACCAGGATGAGCATGGAGTGAGCAAAGAAGAGAAATAAACCCAACCCCACCTTCCTGCATTCATGCCTGCTCCATTCCTGATCTGTGATCAAGGCAGCTTCCTATAACGGATTCTTCACACATTAGAGAAGTACAAAGAAACCCAGAGTCCTACTTACCCTTAAGAGCTTCAAAGAACTGTTTCAAAGACCTGCCTCACGACTGCTGAGGTGCTCTATAGACACTGGTGTTTGGCATCAGAACCTTTAACATCGGTCTCCTTAAAATACTAACTGGAGGATTAGATGTGGGAATAAGTGGAATATTTTTATGCAAATAAAAAGAATTTATTGTGTTTAAAAGCAACGACCACTTTTTATTTCTTTCTGATTCAACTCTCAAACGTTTCTCATCTTTTCTACAGTTTTGCTCCTCGCAACAGTGTGGGTACAGCCACCCAGGACACTCATAAACCATGGTGAAAAGCGCGGCCAGTAATTCTCACAGTGACAGGAAGCAAGTTAACCACCCTGTTCTTTAATGATCTGAACCACCTCGTGGAACACTGACTTCCTCTAAATTCACTGAGCAAAAGTTTATACCACAATGGAAAATAAAATGTACTAAGTTACTGAGAGGAGTTTTTGTTTTGTGTTTAAGGTTAATTACAGTCCTGGAGGGGGGAAAAAAGTCCCACTGATTTTTGAAATCGGTCTCATATCATTGGAAAAATTCTTCAGGGGTGGTTTAGTGAAAATCTCATCAGGCTGCCAAGGTCAAATGAGACCCAAGCAATCGACCTGGGAGATGCTTGCCTAATTATTAAATATTCAGCAGTTTGTGACCATTTAACAGTTTGCACCTGGCACGCTCTTTCCACACGTGCCGCTTCCTAGCGCTGCCCCCTCCCCGCCCCACCCGTTCCCACCGCCACCCCGGGCGCCAGCACCCCGACCGACCTGAGCAAATCCTGGGACCCAAGGACATTTCAAAGAAACAGCGGCGGTCAACATTCCATTTCCGTTTTATTCGAAAACGCTCCGATGCTTAAAAATGGGGGAGGGGGGCACTTAGAAATAAGGGAAAATCTCTTGCAGTTTTTCCAACTCAAGTTCTCAGGCGCTGTTGAAAGTTCATTAATTAGGGATTTAAAACCAAAACTGTTTCATACACCACTAAGATGCCGAGCTTTCCAAACTGTCCTGGTCTTGAGTTTGGGGCATTTGTAAAAGTCCTGCCTGCCCCCGCCCCCCCCAGCCCGTGCTGGATTTGGCCTCCCTTTCCGTGCCTTTGTTGGTTGAATTCCGTGACTTTTTCGAAGTAATCAAACTGAGAATTGCCTCGCCCCATTTTTTTTTTTTTTTCCTGCCAGAAGGAAGTAAAGAAATAAAAACGACCTGCGAGAGAAGTCGGGGAAATAATGCCCCAAAGCCGAGCTCCGCAGGAGGCAAGCCCGCGGCGGGGCCCGACGCGCGGGGCGGGGGACCGTCCCTACCTGGGGCCGGGCGGCGGCGGCGGCTGCGGTAGCTGCGGCGGGGTCGCGGCGCCCATGGCTTCGCCGGCCTCGGGCGGCCGCGCCGGGAAACACCAGCGGCTCAGCGCCGCCCGGAGCCCGCCGCGCTCGCAGCGGCCGCCCCGGCGCGGTCATTGGGCGGGCGCGTCACGTGGCGCGGCCGGCGGGCGAGCCTCCCCAGCACGCGTAACCCTTTACCTGCGTGCCCCGAGCCGCGCGGGGGGCCCCCCGGCCTCCCGACCCCCGGAGCCGGACTGGCCCTCCCCCGGTGCGCTCGGCCTCGGGGCGGGCACCGCCGGGTCGCGTGCCCACCGCCCGCCCAGGCCGGGAAACGTCTTGGTGCCTACTTTTCTGTCGTGCTGGAGGGAGAGGGGAGCCTCCTATGATTCTGGACGTCAGTGGGGAGATCCAGAAATGCGCCCCCTGGCAAATAGATCTGTACCCCTCACCCCGTATTTTTGTGTTTGGGGTTCCAGCCTCTTCCGTTTCGACCCCGTGTGCGCCCTATCGCGTGCCGGCACTATCAGAGCGGCGGGTCTGAGACACAGCGCGGACGCTACCGTGACGTAACTCGCAGGCAAGTTGCACACACTCGCCTGCACCCTGGAGACCACAGTGGGCGCTCAACGAGGTCCTGCTTCCCCCGCTCGCCCCCCACTTCCCTCTCTTTTCCCGAGCTGTTGGAACCTCGGCTGCAACACCGTGTCCACACCGCCTGAGCTCCACGCCCGTTCTGGTTGCCGTGCGCGCACCTAAGGTGGGTGGAGAGCTGGTGGCTTTACCTGAAAATATTGCTCAGGTGTTGGAAGTTCTTCTCACCTGTGCTCTCAAGTTGGGATTGATAGGAAAATGTGTGAAGCAACTGCGCCACCTAGCTTACCCTCTTCCTTCCCCTCTTCAAATTATCCAGGGAGAGTCAGGATAAAACGGGCTGCTGCAGAATAGGACAGAGTAGTATTGAGAGAGGGACATACTGTCCTTGGTTTCTAACGTGCCCACTTTAGGGATTCCAGCCCCATTTACACATTTGTCACCCTTTATGGGAGAAAACCCATTTTGGGGGCATCTTGCCAGTCGTGTAGTAGCTGCATGCTTTAAAATGATAAATTTAGAGGGAAGTTACATGCTAGTTTCCATCATTTTCTGATAGAACTCTGTCACAATAAAGCATCCTCATGTCCAACGTCTAGTGGATGCTTTAGTAACGTCCACAGAATACTGGCACATTTACCAGTGAAATTACTCTGACCAAAAAGACATTGGTATTTATCTTAGGTTTTGAAGTGTGGTTCCCAGGCTAGCAGAATCAGCTTCATCTGAAGGGATTCAGTAAAAAATATGCATTTTGGGGCTCTACCCCAGACATACAGATTCTGAAATAGTTGGGGATAGGGAGGGTGAAGTAATCCGTGCACACTCCAGTTTGAGAACCACTGCCCTGAATATGCTTAAGCAGCTGGTGAAGTTACCTTCATCTATCAAAGGCTGGGATTCTGTAAAGCCAGAGATGGTGGTGCTATTGGTAACCTTAAATTCGGTGTTGTGTAATTTGTCACACCGATACACTGAAACGAAACCCTCCAATACGACCATATACGTGTAGTCCGTACTTCAGATCACATGGAATGCCAGATGGAGCTCTGCAGGGACCCTTGTGAAAACTACAGAAGAAAAACCTATGGTTTCTGGACACGTGTGGGAGTGAAACACCATGATTCAGTTAGTGTTTTAGGTGTGTTCCTGTTTTCATTGGCATATAAATCGTTCCCAACTGATGAGTCATGGAAGATAGGAAGACGAATTTGTTTGAGTGGATTTGTCAATAGAGTTCTAAATTTGTCAATATGGTTCTTAAAAAAAAAAGGCCCACAATTTAAAAAAGTTTATGGTATTGGATTCTATTATAACGAAAAAAACCACCATCTTATGCATTATTTAGATTTTTGAGAAAGAGATAATGGGTTGGATTCTTTGCCTTTAGCTACAATTTCTCCACTGTGTGGATAGCACATTTCCAGTTGCCTGCATGGATGTCTTTACTTTTGAACTCTCTAGGTCCAACTTCATTTTAGTATTTCCTTCATTTTCATCTCCTAAACGTATTCATTTTACATCTGTAATTCCACTGTCCACCCAGTTTCAATTGGAGCTGGAATTCTGTGAGTTCTCCCTTGTTCATCACACAGCTCTGTCAGTTAAGCCCTGAAATCATGCCTCTTCTTAGCATCCTCGCTGCTGCTGTTCTACATCAAGATCTTCTACTTTCTATCTCAGATCATTACAGTAGTTTCTTTACTGGTCCCCAGCTTCTGGTCTCTTCCATCTCTGATCCATCTGACATAGTACTGCCTGAGTCATTCTAAAATGTCATTTCAACCAGGCCTTTTCCCTTCTCAAGAGCTTTCCCACGATTCCCTATGAGTTACAGAATAAAGTTTAACTTTATGTATGTATGTATGTATTTAAATAACCTCTACAGCTAATGTAGGGCTTGAACTCTCGACCCTGAGATCAAGGGTCGCATGCTCTACTGACTGAGCCAGCCAGCGTCCCCAAAATAAAGTTTAAAAAGCCAGCATAGCATTGGAAGTCATCCAGAGTATATGTCGACTCTCCCTGTTTGTGTTCACGCAGTTTCCTTCATCTGAAATGTCTTTTTGATATTCTGACAGCTAAGTTCCATTTGTCCTTCAAGCCTCTACTATTACCACCTCTTGGCCATTCTTTTTGAATCCCAGTTTGAGTTAATTGCGCCTCTGCGGTGTATTCTCAGCACCTGCGTTTCACTTTTATTAACAACTTTTTTTTTTTTTTCTTAATCACTGTCTTACATCTAATTTAGTTGTGTCTCCTTTAGATTGTAGGATTCTGGAGGGCAGGGGTTGTACATGAGTACTTTTCAGATCATCTTAGGGCATAAGCACAGTGCCTTGGACAAAGCCAACACACAGTATTTGTTGTGTTCTTGACCCTGGGAAAGAAAATAATTAAGTTTGTTAAACAACAAACTCCATGTATATGAAATCCTTTTATTCACTCCTCTACATTCTCTCAGAACTGAAAGGGAAGGTTTAACCTTCAACCTAAAGGATTTAGATTAGAATCCAAGAAGGAATGCCCAGCATGGGTAGTGGAGTTAAGGAGAGTTTTCAAGGGGGTGGGGAGTAAATCCTAAACAGAAATAAGTCTCAGCCAGAGGAAGATGAAACTGGATAGATAATTTCTTCAATTTGTTTCTTAACGTCTTGATTTTAAGTTTCTCTGAGAATGATTGTTTCATGAAACTAAATACAAAATTTTCATCCGATTATTTCCTAGTTACCATTATGTAGACTCTTCATTGCTAACTTGTTTTTAAAATTTTTTTTGTGAGTGTGTGCGTGAGAAAAGATTCTCAGTTCCCAGAGGCAAGAAATGGAAAAAGGTGCCTATGGGAGGAAGATTCCTCCTTGGTCCTGCCCTCTCACTTGGAGGCAGTTTATGAGTGGGACGACTCCTTGGTTATCATTCTTCCCTCCTTGGGCCCAAGCCCCAGAAGGAAGCACACTGTCCTTGCACTTACCCACAGAACTTGTTTCCTATCTGTTTTCCTATGAAGACTGTGAAATCCTAGAAGGCACAAGCTACTTTACTAACCTTTGCCTTCCCGGCAAAATGCACAACCAGATAACTCTTTGCTGAACGAATACATCAGCAGTTGTGGTGTACCTGAAACTGCTGGGAGTTTGCAAAGACCTCCGGCGGTCTTCAGAGCCTAGCCTGGTCTCTAATCTGCAAGTTGGAAAACATTTTGTAGGCCATTATCAGTAAGTGCCTACTGGATACTCAATACCATATTTTATGCGCTTTGGAAAGGGTAACAAAAACCACATTGACGGTGTATTGAAATCCTATTCAGCGATTCCCCCTGGACCTCTGTTTCTAGATTTTTACATCTGTGAATTTGGAATATTAACAGTACCTACCTCATAAGGCTGTTGTGGAGACTGATGGCTTAGTACATACAAAGCTCCAAAAATAGAGTCTGGTGTACAGTAAGCATGAACAATTATTATTATTGCTGAAAAACTCTAAGTACACTTGCAAAAGTTGGGGAAGAAAAACTCCATGCAAATCTAAGTCGTTTACCTTTTATTCATACAAACAATACACACACAAGACTGTACATTGTTTGAAGACTGCAATAATTTTCTAGTGTAACAACTCTGTAACAAAATTTAACTAAATGTAACATTTATGAAAATATAAATCTCTGATTGGGTAATTCTTCCCAACAATACAAAGTTTACATAAAAACATTCAATATGAGCTATCAGTTGCAAACAAGTTAGGAAAAATCATTCAAGTCACTTGTTAAACTCTATTGGCTATTACATAGAATATTCACACACTACATTTAATCCATCTAGGCATTTAATTCTTAGAAATGTGTGGCATGGAGGTCCAACTGATAATGACAGGAATAGGAATGTGTTGCTTCAGAAGAGCTAAAGAAAAAAAAAAAAAGCACTGAGTCATACAATTAACTCCAGGTGATCTCTACGTGGGCTGAGCCTTCGCTGGGCTACCCCCTTTCTGGCTGGTAGCTAGACCAGGAGGAACATACTGAAAAAAAGTCTTCCACCACGGAGTGGGTGTTCATGTCTGAATCCCATCTCTGTACGCTTACATGTCAAACTGCTTTCCAAATTGAAATGCAATGAGCTTGGATTCCCTTTGGATTAGATCACTTTGCTTCTCCCATTTGCAAAAACAATCCAGATGTCACTGTCTTCTTCCTCCCATTGCTCCCCCACATCCCTATGAGGGCTCTAGCAGAAGCTATCACTCCTTTTATTTTGCAGCTTACAAAATCGAAAGATCTACCTGCGGATACGCGATGAGTGTGTGGCCGAGCTGGGCTGAGAGCACACCAGTTCCTTGGTCATCATCCTGCCGCCACAAGTCACTCCCATCACGTTCAAGCCAAACTGGTGTTACTGACACCCTTCGAAAAGTCATCGAAGGACATGCCGTGTGGAGGGTATGATAGGAAGAAAATCACTTTCTCCCTCTTGGGATGTGATATTTCCTTTTAAATAGGTGAAGTAGTATTTAAAAAGTATTGAATACCATTTCACAGCTCTGCTTTGAAACGGGTAAGACTATAAAAGGCCCCAAGGAGCCCGCCGGCGGGAAAGGTGACAGAGGAAGAAGCCTACGGACAGTGTGGGGAAGTAAGAAAGTGATTACAAACAGGGACAAGAAAGAACCTTTGGACACCCTTAAGATTTATGGAATATTTTAGCACAAAGACAGGCATATTCAGTTTGTCCCCGAGTATTTGGTCATCTGTCTGCGTCTTACACAGGAGAGAGGAGGAATGAGAGTAAGGCAAATGTCTTCAGTATTTCGTAGATGGTGTGTCAAGAAGGCTTTCTTTCTGTTAAGATTTACCTCAGGGATTTAGGAAATAATGTATGCTTCCATACGACTGACTGAATAGCCCAGACTTTTGTTAGTACAATGATGGAAATGAACAGATGTCTCAACCAAATCTGTAATGCCCTTTCTATAATTCCGCTTTAACGCCCAGCACAAATAGGCATTTCAAAAAGACATGAAAAGATTGTGGTTTCTTATTCAATGTGTTTCTTTTGCAGCCCAGGAAGTAGTTTAAAAATCTATGTTCCATTATACAGAAACCCTTGCATGCAACTGTCTCAACTGTATTTTAACGAAGACTGACGGTGTGCTCAGTAGCCCTATGAGAGTGGTACTTAGTTCTTGTGCCCAGTCCAGTTCGTGGCCTCCCCTTTCACGTCCTTTCTCCTGGGATACTGGGAGTACAAGGGGGCGTTTTTGTTACGTGATTTTGCACCTTTTGACCTTCCATCTGCAGACTGGGTTTACACAGTTGTCAGGATTGTAAAATGTAAGGAGAGATTAAGGCTGTGTTTACTTATGGCCGCACAATCATTGGAGGTCAAACAGCTCTTTGTGTTCACAATTTCAAACGATTTCTGTAGAACTAATTCCAGTCACAGGGGTCTGTATATATAGCTCTAGCCTCTGTCATCTGAACCCATGGAAGGAGTTAAGCTGCTGCTTCCCACGCAGCTAACGTAAAAAGTAACCTCTAGCTTCCAGTTGATGCAGCCTGTTAAACACCATTTTTAGAAATTCTCTGTCAAGGTGTCATTCCTGGATTAACTTTGACAAAAAGAGCCAACTCAAAACCGATTTCACAATTCTGTCTTTCTGACGAGCATGGTAACACTGGAACTCCAGCATCTTTCCTGTCTTTACGGAAAGGAGTAGCTTATCGTTCGGGTGACAGAAGGTACTTTTTTTTCCCTTGTGCGTGTGTATCGCGCATGTCTGCTAAGCAAGAAGAACATTCTATCAGTTGTCAGGGGTGTAGCTGTGGCCCCTGGATTCCAGGGCGGAGCACACGCGCTCGTAGCAAGGATTGTGTTTCTTGGACGGTGTCGCCTCGTTGGGCTCAGTGGAGTCACTCACCGTGATGGGACTGTCTCTCGCAAAGACCTCGGTAGACTCTCTCCACAAGCAATCCACGGACACTTTAAAACAGTAACTACTACACTTTGGCCGGGATGCCTGGGTTGCGTTGTTGAAAATTTGTCTGCTGTTTGAAGTGGCAATTTTAATTTTCAGTGCGGCGTCTACACGGTCTACCACTGTGTAGATCCCTATACTCCCGTCGTCAAAACCCACAATGATGTTCAGGTGCCTCTGTGAGAGGGCAAGAAAAGTCGGTGTTTTGTAAAGGGAACAAGCCCCGATATTTTTGCCATCAGCCAGCCTCATTACAATCAAACTGGATATTGCACCATTTTCATCCTCTTCCTCCGCGTTTCGGAAACAAATGTATACCAGGTAGCGACCATCTCGAGACAGCCTTTGCCTCCAGATGACCCCAGAGGCGTGAACCACCCGCAATTTACCGCTGTGTAAATCTAGCACATTGATATTTTCATCTCCCCTGGATATAATGCCTAGCTTTCCATTGGGAGAAATTTCGAAATCCTCCAGATTTTTCAAGAAGTTGTTTGGAAGTTGCACTCGGCGACAGATTACTTCATCCGTCAGACTCCAGATATTCACGGTCTCGGCTGATGTGATAAACACAATGATGTCAGGACAGTCAGGGATCAATTTAAAATTCACAATGGTCGTGCCATCTTCGCAGCAAAATTTCTTGGTGATGCTTCCCGTCCAGAGACTGACCGCCAGCACTTTGCTTTTGGTCATGCCCACCACGAAGGTATTCGCTGAGGTTATGAACGCATTCTGCAGAGTGGTCAAAATGTTGCAGACCCTGTGGCCTGTGGCCAGTCTCCAAACCCTGGAGGCATTTTCCTCACAGAGAGAGACCACGAACTGGTCATTGTGTGTAATCAGCAGCTGAGAGATTCTCTGCCCGTTAATTCGGAAAAGGTTCTCACCGCTGCTGGTGTGCCAGACGTACTGGCTGCTTTTGTCATCTGATGTCACCATGACATCTCCAGAGGACGTCAGTACGCAGTGCTCGACTGTTCCTTCATGCTTAAATACTGCCTCAAGGAACCCACTGCTAAAGTTCCACTTGTGGACACAATCCGAGCCATCCAGGGAATAAATGATTTCCCCCCTGGCGGGTAATACCAGGCTTTGGATGGGTTTCCCAGTCTTATCTATGTTGGACATGGCGGTGATTATATCTATATCCCAGATGGAAAGAACACCACTGGTGGATAGAGACAGCAGCATATTGTGGTGACTGGATTTCACGAGCTTGACTATGGTACCTGAGATTTCCTGTAAGCTCGCCATACATTGGCCTGTGTCCCGCCTCCAAAAAAACACAGCTGAGGTATTTTCCATGGTGGCGATGATGCAGTCTCCGTTTTTGGACAGCACAGCAGATATAAAGCGTTCGTTGTGCTTAGCTCTGAACTTCTCAGCCACCTTCCACATGCCGGTATCTAAGAGCTCGATGCTGAGGGCTTTACAGATCAGAATGGCATTCTGGTCCTCTGAAAGTTCAATGCTGACCACCTCGCTGTCTTCTCTTCGGCAGTCAAAGTCGTCGGTCAGCTGGGGATTGGAAATGTCCTCAGTATTCCAAACTGAAAGGCTTCCCTCACTGTCCACCATTACCATTTCTTGAGCCGTGTCCAAGATCAGAAGAAACTTCACAAACCCACCTGAAAATTCAGATGTCACCGTACATAACTTCTCTCCACTCCCTAAATGAAATATGGTGGTGGTGTTCAGGTACTGTCCACAGAAAGCATACATACCGTCCAGAGAGCACTGGACGCAGGTCACTTCATACCAGCAGTGGAACTGGTAAAGGGGCCATCCGTAGAGCAGATCGATGACAGTGACATCTTTGCTGGCTTCAAGCCACGCGAGGGCATGGTTGACGGACAGCGTAAACCCATTGATGTAGGTGGAGCCACTTCCGTGCTTGGTGCCTTTGATTTCCACTTCAGACAGAAGACAAGAGTTTACGTTGTCGTAAATCAGCAAGGTGTTGTTTGTCGTAGCCACCACCAGATACTTTTCGTCGCTGGTGAGTTTCATGCCCAGGATGACGGACTGCGCTGTGGTGATTTGCCGGAGGAGCTGACGGCTTTCCACATCCCACGTGCTGATGGAGCCATTTTCTAGAGCTGTGAGGACAGTGCTGGGGTTACACGTAGGCAGAATCTCAGTGACATGCAGGTGACTGGAGGACAAGGGGAGACGCTCTGGGCTATACGTCACGTCCATGGATGAGTGCAATGGCACAATGGAGCAATATTTGGGCCCATCTTTGTCACATTCTAAAAGGAGGTGTCTGAGTTTGGGCAGGGAACTGACAACAGGCAGCAGTCTTTGCTGGAGCTCTGCCGAAAGGGAGCCCGGAAATGCAGTGACCTTGGTTTTGATACCGCGGAGAGTGCTAGCCAGGAACTTCAGCTCCTTCTCTTGTGAGTAGTTGTAAGCCAGCTCGATGTCTGAAAGCACTTTGTCGAACTGGCCAATTTTGATCATGGTATAAAGCCAGCTGAAGTTCATGATGATCCCGTAAAGCAGGTCATCGGTTTTTCCACACCTTGTCAGGTGGTGCAAAAGCTCTGACATTTTCCGATGATTGACGAAGAAGATGTCAGGCTCCAGGGGATTACATTGGAAAACCCAGGGTTGGTCTGGAGCCTGCCTGTCAAAGGAAGCCTGTTCCATGAAGTGCTTCTCTTCCTCAAGCAAGCTTCTGCTCTCCAAGTCAAGGCAACCATTCAAGTAGGGGTCTTCGAGGCAGAAAACTTTCCTCCTGCCCCCTGACCAGACTCCCAGAAAGTAATCTGCCAGGATGGTGTGCATTTCACGCAGGTCACTGTTGTCCTGCAGATACAACTTCTGGGCTATGAGCTGCAGGTGTCTATTGGCCCAGACCAGGAGTGTGACGTTCTTCACGTGTCTTTCTATTAAGTATCCGCTGAGACCCTCCTTGAGCCTTGCGATGTAGAGATAAGGTACTCTCAGGGGATTGCTGGGCCTAGCGCTCTCATTGAGCTCATTCATCACACTGTTGTCTAGGGCCAACACATCCTCCAGCTCCATTTCACTCAGACCCATTTTGGCCATGGTGATGTAACCGAGGGCTCTGGAGACCAGTTTCTGACCACACTTCTTCTCCAAGGACCAGAAGAGCTGCTCTATACTTTCGTGAACTGTGACACAGAGGGAGGATTCATCGACGTCTTTGTGTGATCTCCAGTGTCTCACCTCCCTGAAGGTCAGGTTCACAAACATAGGCAGCGTGCACTTGGAGAATGCGTTGTTCACGTAAATCTGCTGGCCGGATGTGACCTTCCTTTTGACCCGCAGCAGCTGGTGTTTGAGGACCTGGCTGCACATCTTCCTGTCCCGGGGAATCAGCTCGATGTAGTTGGCTTCTTCATGGATAAGGCACCTCAGTTTCTGCAGGATCCCATGTCTGTTGGGCAGTGTGGACAGCACTATTCGTACGAAGCGGGGAAGGTGAGCTGGGAGCCACCAAAGCTTCCTGGCCTCGTCACTCTCTGAGAGCTGCTCTAGGGCATCGAATATTATTACTAGAGGTCTCTGCAGTGAAGACTCATTCAAAAGGTTTATAAATAAGTCACGGAGGTCATGGATCTTCTTAGGGTAGCTTTGGACCAGACACCGGTAGTTGACTGCCAGTTGTTCACAAACGCTTAGAAGGAGAGTCTTAAGGTCAGTACTCATGTCTGTGGTTCCTAGAAATCTCATGACAACTACTGGGTCAGATTCTGGTCCTGTGTCTTCATGGAGCCAGCCATAGGCCTAAAACATAAAGGTCATATTTAGAATGATAATATCTATTCACACGGTTGCGTACAACAGCATTTCCTCTCTCCAGAGGTCAGACTTCCGGTTACCCTGATCATGCAGACAGTGACCTAGAACCAGGAAATGGGAAAACCTGAGAAGATCAAAGAGGGGTCACGAAGCTCATGCACTAAAACCTATAGGTGAGACCCTCAGGATCACTCTACTGAAGGTAATAAAACAGTGATAGTAGTATTATTCAATCCCAAGGCCGCACTTAGCTTGTTGTATTCTGAAAGTTACAAAGAATTTCATAAACAGTAAATCTGCATATCCAGTAGGACCAGGTTTTCATCACTGAATCCTGTTTCCTGGCATGGTTGCTGGCGCACAGTAGGCGCTTAGTATTTGTTTAATGAATAGATTAAGTAGTGATTTACACATTATATTGAGTCAAATATTTTCACTAATTGAGATCATTTAAGGCTGATCAAATTCCTAGCTAATTAGAATGTGATAAAAATAGTACTAAAATACTGAATATAATCCTTAATGACTCAGAGACATTTTACTATATTGTGGTGCCGTAGGGTCGTCTTTATGATTATTTATCATTGTCATAAAAATCTGTAAAATGCTGGCTAAAACTTTAAGCTCTGTGTTTTATAACAGACAGCTCACTATATATAAACAGTCCTCGCATTATCTCTCTGTAGGGCAGATGGGATTATAGTACCATTTAACAGAAGAGGAAACCAGTCCAGCCTGGATAATTGGCTTGCTCAGAGTTGAGCGGTTACCTGGAGACAAAGCTGGGGTTTTTTTTTTTTGTTTGTTTTTTTCTCTCAAATTGTAGTGTGAAGGAGATAACATATATGAGGGGGTTGTTAAATTTAGTATTTCTCTGGCTGGAAAGGCAAGGACAAGAAGGGATATGATCAAAGTATTAAAAAAAAAATCCCAAAGTCTATTTTTAGGGAGATAATGTCTTTCAGTAATCCTTGGAATTCACCAAGGATACTGCTTAGGAAAGGATGTATTTTATACGTGAGGAAGTAAGTTTATGAAACTTGGTTCCTCAAGGTGTAGTTCAGGTTAAGACATGAGTAAGTTTAGAAAAAAAAATGTGTGGATGTCAGTTTCAGAATGAGCTATTAAGGAAAAGAAGCAGTTTACGGTTTAGCCCCAGCCTTTGAAGCCAATATGGAGGAAGATAATCCTGCCATCCTACTACAGCTGTTTTTCAGTGGCAAATCAGAAGCAGCACAGGGTATTTTGTCCCTACATGGATTGCTTATGATTATAGGTATTGTCCTCGCTCCTCCCAGTCACGTGCTATGGAGGGTGATCCTCTGATCATGAGACTCGTGTCCGTGGAAATGCTGGGCACGCAGGAGATAACCTCGAGATAAACATGAGACATCTCTCTGCATTCTCACAAGGAACGTGAAGTCACAAAGAGAGCACAGGCTGTCGTCGGCGGGACAGGCATTTCCCAGGAGAGAGGCGAGTGGAGCAGAGGCAGGGGACCTAGAAACAGGTGAGGCTTCTTGGGGACCAGAGTCCTGGATTGTGAATAGACACACTCTGGTGGTTGGACAAAATATCCAGAAGAGTGAGAGCTCAGAAAACCATTTCTCAGGTTGACCAACTCGGCTTCAAGACCCCCTGCCCCAAGGGGACCGTTGATCTGTGCAGGGATATCAGCGCATTCCACACAATTCTGTTCCTCCTGTGCTGCGGCGCATGGACTTGCATCACAGCGAATATAGTCAAGTCCAACAACATGCGCCCTTTCACCCACTTTACTCTTCCCTCTTCTGGAGTGAAAAAGCCCTAGAGTGAAGGTGAAATGGTGCATGTAGATGTTTTCTCATTAGGTTTCAGCTTCCATGTGCTCCTCGTACTGTTGTTGTCTTGTTGACTTGGAACAATTCTAAAGTTTGAAGATTCATACAAATTAATGTCCACACACACACACGCACGCACACACGCACACACACTTTATTTTGATGCAACATGGCACCTGAATGTAAGCCTGCCACTTCATCTGCTGTTCCATTAAAAAAGAACTATGTCATTTAACACTAGGAGAAATGCCAGGGGCACCTGGGTGGTTCAGTCTGTTAAGCGTTGAACTCTTGGTTTTGGCCCAGGTCATGATATCAGGGTCGTGGGATTGAGCCCCGTGTCCAGCTCCACACTCAGTGCGGGGTCTGCTTTGGATTCTTTTTCCCTCCTTTCTCTTTCTCTCTCTCTCTCAAATAAATAAAAATCTTTAAAAAAAATAAAAAAGAAAAACCAGCAGCTGGTCTTGGCATATGAAGAGATGGTGAAATAACTTTCCTGGGGACTTTTTAAGAGTAAGTTTATACACCAGATTTTTGGCCTCTGAGCTTACTTTGAAACCTAATCCCCACATAAGGTACAACACAAGTGTCCCTGTTCTTGTCCTCAAGATGACCTCCCTGAGATTGTGATAGCACATGACAGATGACCAAGAGTGCTCGTGAAGTAAAAGAAAGCTCTGTTCTTGAGAGAATAACCACAGGAAGAACGATATAGAGATTCTGAGGTAACACCAAGATAATATAAACCATCAGAAGTGGACATCCAGTGCAACAGGAGGGTACAACGAAACCAGTTTAGTCCAGTTTAGACTGACATGTCAAGACAATAGACCCCACATTCCAGAGTGAGGTCCCACACCACCATGCAAGATTTGTAAAGGAGTTGTGAAAACCAGTTTTACTACCTTTAGTGGATGGCCCAGCTCCAGCCTAAAAAGGAGTTTCAAGAGGCCAAGAAAAACATTGGAGATTAGGGTGCTGTGGGTCATATCTGTTACCATCCACTCCCAAAGGGGACGGCTGAGAGATGTCCTCACTTCTCACCTCGGGAAAGGAGCTGCAGTGGGCCTCTGACAGGGTGTCCCCTAGAGCTGGGGACACAGGGAGACAGATGTTCTCAGACACCTGAGAAATGTGGAGGTTGACTGACAAGGCTGGCTAGCTCTTTGGTTGGAGGAGGGATGGAGAGCAGCTGTTTCCCAGGGCAAAAAATACCTGAGAGCTTCCCATGTGTCACATGTGGGCCGCTGGCAAGACTGAGCTAACAGAGGTTTTTGTTGGTTCTGTTTTCCTCAGGTCCTGTCTGAGGGAGCTTGCTGGGCTGTGGGCCTTGACAGAAAGGTACTAGAAGTGTGTGGCTGGGTGTCTAGGAGCCGTGGAAGTGACCAGCCAGAAAAAAAAAAATCCCCCTCTGTTTAGGGAACTGTACGTAAGATAAGATGCTCAGGGAGGACAGGGCAGGGGAGGCGGGAGGGAAAGGACATCCAGCAAACTGGGAAAAGGCCTCAGAAGAACTAGGAGGCAGCTTTACACACCTGCCAAGACCACAGAGTGTGAAATCCAGTTTTCAAAACAGTCCTGGTCACGTAAGAACTTTCTGGCCACCTTATGTTTCCTACTTCCCTGAAGCCACAACGCTATAGGAGTCACAGCTCTGTAGGGGTCATGTGCTCGGGTTAGGGATGGAGGGGAAGAAGTGCTGCGTGGTGAAAGAAGGAGAGGATGACCACACCCCCATTTCCCAGCACAGGGGCCTGGCTTACTGTGAGCCTCGGCTGTGGGAAAGAAATAGAAACTCAAGTTTTAATTTTTCTCTTCGACTGGACAGATGTAATTGCTGAGCAGAGAATGACTTAGTGTCCAGAGCAATAGGAGGGCTTGTCTTTGCTGAGAGCGACGAGAAGAGTTGTGAGATCTGCTCTAGTTCCCAGAGGGAACTAGCCTCACAACATGAGTTTGACCAGTGAGAGAAAAAAATAGAGCTGTTCTCTAACTGTACCCATGTGCCTTACTCTTTCAGGATGACCATTATACCAGCATAAGGGAAACACCAAAGTATCCCTTCCAAAAAGACTAATTATAATTCAGGTAGTAAACACAGAAAATGGAGATGAATTTTGACCAATTTATCTCCTCCCCAAAGTAAAGGATTTTACAAATAAGCTTGTGAAAGAAAAGGCTCTCACCTTCTTTGCCACTTCGGCTAGCAGGAGGGTCTTCCCCGTACACGGCCCACCATAAATGACGAGAGGGTTGACGTGCCCGGTTTTGCTGGGCAGAACGTATTTATGCACGATGTTGAGGGATTCACATTTGTACTCGTAGAAGGAGGCGTATGTCTTACATAGCGAGGAATGCTGAAGGATTTCATCGTAGAGCGTGTCGGTTTCGGTGTCAAAATTCTGTTGTACGGTTGCCTGAATGATATCTATCATGTCCTCATAAAATTGTTTACCGAGTCCCTCGATGTAATGATTTTCTATTTCTTGGGAGTAGCCCAGTTTCATGTCACAATGAGTAACAGACGTGTACACTCTCAGATTAGATGACGCGACAATAGTCGGAATAAATTCATCCCTGAGTTTTATCAGCTTCTCTTGGGCTTCTGCGTCCCGCATCATCCTTGGTTCTGTTCCAGTGATATCCATGTATTTTCCCATCTCCGGGATTTTCACGAAGCGCTCAATGTTAGCAATTTTCCGAATGTAGCAAACACACTTCTTCAGGAATGCTGGAGTTTGCTTTCCTAGAGCAAAGTCAAACTCGTCCTCTATCGCTGAAAGAAAACATGGCCCCGGGTTTATTGTCTAGACCAAAGACGCGGGGGGCCCACACCCCCCCACCCGCACTTATCTCTCGAGTTCCCAGTGGGAGATTATTTTGCTTGCAGTGGGTAGCGGAGTCTTTTGTAGATTAATTTCTTAATTCCTTAATTCCTATCTCTCTTTTCCTGAACAGCCAGGAACCCAGTACAATGGGTTTTAATTAAAATTAATTTCCTCCCCAGTCAGAGGGAGAGCTTGAATATAAGCATAAGAGAAAAAGCATACCGAGTTTATAGTTGATTCTTTTAAGTTCCTATTTAGTTTCTCTCTCAGATTTAAGGGGTTCTAATAGCAAAGAGCAGGGACCAACTGGGGCCAGGAAAGAATGAGGAAGAGGCCAAATGATGTCTCTCACTGACTTCTTCCTTGTCACTCTCTCCTCTACAGTGTGGCTTCACCATTTTGAGGACGCACTGTACCCCAGACAGATACGTGGACATAGTAATATAAAAGCATGTTAAACGTCTGATCATGCTCTGATTAGTGATCAATCTGAATGACCATGTCACTGTTAAATTCCATTATATCCACTGGAGCATGTACAGAAAAATGACTTAGGATGTAAATGTGTTTCTTCAAAGATAAATCGGGTTATACAACACATTGGCTTACGCACAAGTAAATATACGTCATAAATCATTGAGGCCCCATAAGAGCATTTAAAACTGGAGCATCAATAACAAAAACATCACTTGTGCATGATTTTAGGGAGGAAAAATAAAAAGGAATAAAATAATTAAACCAATGGCAATGAAATTTAAGGCAAGCAATCTTTTAAAACTGGCTGCCTCCCCTCAATCTCTCTGCTTTCCTTCATCCATTTGGTCTTAACTGAGTGTCTACTATGTGCCAGGCACGCTGCTGGTTACTCAGGATACAGTGGGGAGAGAAAACAGACAACGCTGAGAGAAAAAGCCATTGTGGCCCTTACAGTCCGGTGGACGATGGTGGACATGAATCCCAGAGTCCCACAAATAAATGTATTATGATTGTTTTTAGTCCTGTGAGGGAGAATAACATGGTACAATGAAAGCAAACAATCACGAGGGCTACCCCACTTGGAAAGGTCAGCGAAGGCTTTCTTAAGGAGGTGACTACTAGGCAGCGATCTGATGGAAGACTGCGGGGGTGGGGGGTTGGGGTGAGCCCTGAATATGCAGGACTGGGCTGGCCAGAAGCTGAAAACATTTCAATGTGCTGGCCTCTACTCCAACATCAAACAAAACCGAGAATATACATGTGTTCTCTACAGTAACTATTAAGGAAGAGGGGAACTGTATTTTTAAATGGTACCTTTTAGAACTCTCTTTATAATTTTTTCAGGAATGATAGCCTTCAATCAAAAGCAATGACTCAAGTAAAAAAGATCTATTTATAGCCACCAGGGTGGAGTGAGCTGGTCATCAGTCCATGTTACTCAGGGTTTTGGTCAGACAAGTTGGTTAAGGAGGCCAGTCAGAGGAGCTTATACAACACATATATCTACTCTTCTTTTACAAGAGTAAGAACTTGTAATGTAGATGAGGCAAGATGTAAGAAATTCGCAGAAAGCAGCGTTTGGCTCCTCTCTTTTCCAGCCATCTGTGTAACATGCTAGGAGGCACTCTGGATGAACCAGGTGCCTACCTTCTGAGGATCATGAGAAAGGACGTGTCAGCCTGTAGGATGTATACTAATGGATGATAACCAGAGAGAGGCACCGTCACCTCTGACTCCCAGGAAACAAATCAACTCCAACCTAACTGCCACTGTTATCACCTCTATGGGAAATATGTGTCAATCAGGAGTGCTGATTATAAATGCTTTGTAAGAAGACATAGAGACAGACCAAGTTGGTAGAACCCATCTAAGCTTTGCTTAGGGCAAAAAAAAAGAGAGACTGTACATAAGAATGACTGTTGATGGTATAGACTTAATAAATATACCCGAATAAATGGGTCATGTGAGACAAAGTCAACTCTATAGAGTTCCTTCTTTTTTTAAAAAAGACTTTGTTTATTTATTTGTCAGAGACAGAGAGTGAGAGGGAGAGAACAAGCAGGGGGAGCAGCAGGAAGAGGGAGAAGCAGTGTCCCCACTGCCTAAGGAGCCCGATGTGGGACTTGATCCCAGGACCCCGGGATCATTACCTGAGCCAAAGGCAGACACTTAACCGACTGAGCCACCTGGACATCACTATACAGTTATTTCTAGAAGCCAAGTGCATCCTCATGATTTTGGGGGACTTTTATTAATAATTTCTGATAGTCATTGGTCTATAAATACTATAAACTTCCCCTTTCTTACCAGAATATCGTATTTGTTTTCTGTCCTTACATTTTTCTAAATATCCTAAAGTTTAATTGGTCTTGGCACCCAACGAAGATAGCATTAGGAGAGTTCCAGCCCTGGCATCTACCATTCATGAGATGTAAATCCCCGAAACTACTATCCCTGAGACCATTCAGTTTTAATGTTCACGGTTGGGCACATTTTGGGGTCTATTTTATTTCTCTTCCTCTCCTGTTATTTATAAAGGAGAAAGTAGAAGTGTGAAAAATTAGGGGCACCTGGGTGGCTCAGTTGGTTAAACAGTTGACTCTTGATTTCAGCTCAGGTCATGATGTCAGAGTCATGGGATGGAGCCCCAGGTCAAGCTCTGGGCTCAGGGTGGAGTCTGCTTGAGATTCTCTCTCCCTCCCCCTTTGCCTGTCCCTCCGCTCGTGTGTGTGTGTGTGTGTGTGTGTGTGCGCGCGCGCGTGTGTGCTCCCTCACTCTCAATAAATAAATAAATACATCTTTTAAGAAAAAGAAGTGTGAAAAATTACATTCAGATATAAAGAGTTCACCTTTCCAGACTTTACCTAGTATTCTCATTCCAACATTTCTGAAAATATTAAAGTAATATGGATATAGTAATCCATTTCAAAGAACTGGCACTTCTCTAGCCATTTTTATTGTGTAGACATGGTCTTAAGATGAGTTTGAAATGTAAAATCAATTAAATTGTTGTGAGCATGCATATCTTTAAGAGACATCCCCCAAGCAGAAAACAGTCCACTTGTAGTAGTTCATACTACGTAATATGAAATTATTCATCTTTGTATGGCTGGCCACATGGACAGAGTTTTTTAGTGTACAGAAAATTAGGAGAAAGTGTTTGCCAGTGAAATACTTGAACACTAGAATTGTATGATTCTAAATAAGAAATACCCTCTGAATAAGAGGATACCCTCCCCAGACTGGGGTCTCTTACATCAAGAATAGGAAAGCTTTGGGGCGCCTGGGTGGCTCAGTGGGTTAAGCGTCTGCCTTTGGCTCAGGTCATGATCCCAGCGTCCTAGGATGGAGCCCTGAGTCAGGCTCCTTCCTCAGCGGGAAGCCTGTCTCTCCCGTTCCCTCTGCCTGCTGCTCTCCCTGCTTGGGCTCCCTCTCTCTCTG
Source organism: Ursus americanus (assembly GCF_024610735.1). Classification (NCBI taxonomy): domain Eukaryota; kingdom Metazoa; phylum Chordata; class Mammalia; order Carnivora; family Ursidae; genus Ursus; species Ursus americanus. The sequence continues at coordinate 53,940,672 of NC_142134.1, forward strand.
TCAAATAAACAATAAATAAAATCTTTAAAAAAAAAAAGACTAGGAAAGCTTTCTCTCTGGGCATTTTCCTCAAATACAGCACATGTTTAGGATCAGGGTAGCTCTGTTCTTGATAACGATGAAGAACTAGAGTTTCAAAACTGGATAAAAAAGGATCCCAAAGGAACACGGATGTTTGTAAGTCTGTGTATTCTAAAGATAGTACTTATTCTTGCCAATTTTAATATTTTCAGGGAGAACTAAAATAAGACCTAAGTTTTGATGGTTTGTCGAGAATGAATTTGTCAAAATTACATACAATTGCCCTGAGTTTGAAGTACACGTATACAGGGAGAATGGTATCGAGCGCCTTTTAGGTTTTTGCTATTTCATGTGATTCACAAAACCGATCTGAAAATTCAACTGCTATTGCTTTTTCCTCAATAATTCTTCACTACCAATTTTTAAGATTGTATTTATTTATTTTAGAGGGTTGGGGGAGGGGCAGAGGGAGGAGAGAGAGAATCTTAAGCAGACGCCCCCCTGAGTGTGGAGCCCGACGGGGTGCCAGGCTCGATCTCAGGACAACCCCCCTGCCCCACGAGATCATGAAATCAAGAGTCGGAGCTTAACCTACCGAGCCACCCAGGTGCCCCTTTACTATCAATTTTTAAAATAAATGTTATGTATTGGATTACTTTTACCCAGTAGTGTTTATCCCCTGGAAAGTACGACTGACATATTCCTTCACCTCTGTGGTTTCCTGTGCATCCTTTAAAAACAAAGCCTCCTTTCTATGGCTGACAAGGCTGACACATGAGTCTCTGCTCAGTGGATTTTTGTTTGAAGGTTAAATTAGATCCTGCCACTGCCTTTCTTCTTTATTTCTCAACCTCCAATGGCTTCCCAGCTTACCCAGAATAAAACATAAGGCTCTTACTATGGCTTCATCTCTCCTTTCCCAGGCCTGGCTACCTTCACCTTCTTCCTGCTTCTGGAACTTACTAAGCACATTTCTGTCTCAGGGTTCTTCAATCTGGTAATCCCTCTGCCTGGAATTCTCTACCTCAGATATAGCACAGCTGGCTCTGACTGTTTCTGTCTTTCTGCTCAAAGTCCTCTCCTTACTGCCTTCTCCGTCTACATCTGGACCCCCACATCCTCCATCAGCCCCTATTACGTGTCTTGTTTGTTCATATTCCTTATCCTTTCTGAAATGATCCTGTTTGTTTATTTGCCTATCATTTCTTTTCCCCCCACTAAAAAATAAGTTCCGAGAGAGAGAGACCTTGCCTTCTTGTTCATTGTTGTATCCCCAGTGCCTGGCACATAGCAGACACTCAATAAATGTGTGCTGAGTGGGTGAGTGAATGAATGAACTGAGCACATTGGCAGAGTCTGGTCTAATACGTGCAAACCTCCTCTGATTTCTTTTAAAATCGCAGTTTCTGGAGAAGTCCTCAAATTAAGTAAAGCCTTATCTATTGGTTAAACGAAAAGAACACTCGCCTCTCGAGGAGAAGGAAACATTTAGAAAAATTAAATTTCATCAGGCAGTAAATGACATGAAATTTGTAGACGCACAAGAGGGAAGCAGTGAATGCATCTATTACTGCTCTGTTCCTTAGTTTACTGAGGATGTGTAAAAATTACCTGAGAACAGGTACCTCTTAGCTTGGCTATATTTCATTTTCCCCTTTTCATGTAACAGTTTCACAGCAGCCTTAAATATCTTCTTGATCTCATCCGATATCTCTTGCCAGGTCTTCTCATTGTCAGCTTTGGCAGAAGGCTGCATCTATGAAAATGTAAAAGTGAGATATTAGTCTTAAAATCATCAAAGGAAAAAAATCAATATTTAAGCACAAGAAAAGCACTATTATTTGAAGGTCTACTATGTGCCAATACTATGATAGGTGCTTAACAGGTCATACCTCATTTAATGCCCCCAACAACGCTGAAAGTTAGAAATCATCTCCATGTTATATGTCAATTTGCCCAAGCTACACAGAATTTGTTTGTTGGGCTTTCTTATTGTACTATGTATTCCCCCCCCTTTTTTTTTACATTTTTATTTTCATCCTAGGTAGTTATATTAGGTGTACAATATATAATATATTGTATATATTGAATATTATTATACAATAATATTCAGGTGTACAATATAATGATTCAACACCTGTACAACACCTGGTGCTCATCACAACAAGTACACTCCTTAATCCCCATCCCCTATTTCACCCTTCCCCCCACCCCCTCTGGTGACCATCGGTTTGTTCTCTATAGTTAAGAGTCTGTTTCTTGGTTTCTCTCCTTCCCTCCCTCTCTCTCTTTTTCCCTTTGTTCATTTGGTTTGTTTCCTAAATTCCACACGTGATTGAAATAAAATGGAATTTGTCTTTCTCTGACTTATTTCACTTGGCATAATACTCTCTAGCTCCATCCAAGTCATTGCAAATGGCAAGATTTCATTATTTTTAATGGCTGAATAATATTCCATTATGTGTATGTATGTACATATATACCACGGCTTCTTTATCCATTTATCAGTCGATGGACAGTTGGGTTGCTTCCATATCTTGGGTATGTAAATAATGCTGCTATAGACCTAGGGATGCAAGAATCTCTTTGAATTAGTGTTCTGTATTTTTGGGGTAAACACCCAGTAGTGTGATTGCTAGATAGTAGAGTAGTTCTATTTTCAACTTTTTAAGGAACCTCTATACTGTTTTCCAGAGTGGCTGCCCCACTTTGCATTCCCACCAACAGTACAAGAGGGTTCCCCCTTCTCCATATCCTTGCCAACACCTGTTGTTTCTTGTTTTGTTGATTTTAGCCATTCTGACAGGTGTGAGGCAATGTCTCCTTGTAGTTTTGATTTGCATTTCCCTGATGATGAGTGATGCTGAGCATCTTTTCATGGATCTGTTGGCCATCTGTGTGTCTTCTGTGGAGGAATATCTGTTCGTGTCTTCTGCCCATTTTTAAATTGGATTATTTGTTTTTTGAGTGTCGAATTTTATAAGTTTTTATGTATTTTGGGTATCAGTCCTTTATTGGATAAGTCATTTGCAAATATCTTCTCCCATTCCATAGGTTGCCTTTTAATTTTGTTAATTGCTTTCTTCCCTGTGCAGAAGATTTTTATTTTGATATAGTCCCAGTAGTTTATTTTTCCTTTTGTTTCCCTTGCCTCAGGAGACATACCTAGAAAAGAGTTGCTATGACTGATGTCAAAGAGGCTACTGCCTATATTTTCTTCTCAGAGTTCATAGTTTCAGGTCTCACATTTAGGTCTTTAATCAATTTTGAATTTATTTTTGCGTATGGTGTAAGAAAGTAGTTCAGTTTCTTTCTTTTGTATGTTGCTGTCCAGTTTTCCCAACACCATTTGTTGAAGAGACTGTCCTTTTCCCACTGGATACTCTTTTCTGCTTTGTTGAAGATCGATTGACCATATAATTGTGTGTTTATATCTGTGTTTTCTATTCTGTTCCATTGATCTATGGGTCTATTTTTGTGCCAGTACCATACTGTTTGATCACTACAGCTTTGTAATATAACTTGAAGTCCAGAATTGTGATGCATTCAGCTTTGATTTTCTTTTTTAGGGTTGCTTTAGCTATTCAGGGTCTTTGTGGTTTCATATGAATTTTTGAATTGTGTTTTCTAGGTCTGTGTAAAATGCTGTTGATATTTTGATAGGGATTGCATTAAATGTATAAATTGGTTTGGGTAGCATAGACATTTTAACAATATTTCTTGACCCATGAGCATGGAATTTCTTTCCATTTCTTTGTGTGTTCTTCAATTTCTTTCATCAGTGCTTCATAGTTTTCAGAGTATAGTTCTTTCACCTCTTTGGCTAGGTTTATTCCTAGGTATTTTATTATTTTTGGTGTAATTGTAAATGGGATTGTTTTCTTAATTTCTCTTTCTGCTGCTTCATTATTGCTTTATATAGAAATGCAACAGATTTCTGTACATTGATTTGTATCCTGTGACTTTACTGAATTTGTGTATCAGTTCTAGCAGTTCTTTGGTTGAGTCTTTTGGGTTTTCTATGTATAGTAGCATGTCCTCTGCAAATAGTGAAAGTTTTACTTCTATCTTACTGATTTGCCTTTTATTTCTTTTTCTTGTCTGATTGCTGTGACTAGGACTTTCAGTACTATGTTGAATAAAAGTGGTGAGAGTGGATATCCTTGTCTTGTTCCTAATCTTAGGAGAAACACCTCTCCATATTTCCCCATAGAGGGTGATATTAGCTATGGGTTTTTCATATATGGCCTTTATTATGTTGAGGTATGTTCCCTCTAAACCTACTTTGTTGAGTGTTTTTATCATGAATGGATGTTGTGCTTTGTCAAATGCTTTTTTTGTGTGTCTATTGAAGTGATCATATGATTCTTATGCTTTCTTTCATTAATGTGCAGTATCATGTTGATTGATTTGTGAATGTTGAACCACCCTTGCAACCCAGGAATAAATTCCACTTGATGGAGTGAATGATTTTTTTAATGTATTATTGAATGCAGTTTGCTAATATTTTATTGAGGATTTTTGTATCTATGTTCATTAGGGATATTGGCCTGTAGTTCTCTCTTTTAGTGGTGTCCTTTTCTGGTTTTGGTATCAAGATAATGCTGGCCTTATAGAATGAGTTTGGAAGTTTTCTTTCTATTTCTATTTTTTAGAATTGTTTGAGAACAACAGGTATTAACTCTTCTATAAATGTTTGGTAGAATTCTCCTGTGAAGCCATCTGGCCCTGGACTTTTGTTTTTTGGGGGATTTTTGATTACTGATTCTTTCTTTCTTTCTTTCTTTCTTTCTTTCTTTCTTTCTTTCTTTCTTTCTTTTTTCTTTCTTTCTTTCTTTCTTTCTTTCTTTCTTTCTTTCTTTCTTTCTTTCTTTCCTCCTCCTTCTCCTTTTTGATTCTATTTCTTTGCTGGTTATCAGTCTCTTCAAATTTTCTATTTCTTCCTGTTTCAGTTTAGGTAGTTTATATGTTTCTAGGAATTTATCCATTTCTTCTAGGTTGTCTGATTTGTTGACATATAGTTTTTCATAATGCTCTTTTACAAATGTTTGTATTTCTGTGGTGTCAGTTGTTATTTCTCCTCTCTCATTTGTGATTTTATTTATTTTAGTTCTTTCTCTTTTTTTTCTTGGTAAGTCTGGCTAGAGGTTTATCAATTTTATTGATTTTTTTCAAAGGACCATTTCCTGGTTCATGATCTGTTCTATTGTGTGTGTGTATGTGGTGTTTTGTTTGTTTGTTTTATTTTCTATATCATTTCTGCTCTAATCTATTATTTCTTTCATTCTGTTGGTTTTAGGTTTTGTTTGTTGTTCTTTTTCTAGCTCTTGTAGGTGTCAGTTTAGGTTGTTTATTTGAGATTTTTCTTGCTTCTTGAAGTAGATTGTATTGTTATAAACTTCCCTCTTATGTACTTTTTAATTTCTTCTTTTATCTGCTGGTTGACCCATTCATTATTTAGTGGCATGCTATTTTACTTCATGTATTTAAAGTATAAAAGTCCTTCAGATTTTTTCTTGTGGTTGACTTCAAGTTTCATAGCATTGTGGTCAGAAAAGTTGCATGATATGACTTTTACATTCTTGTATTTTTTGAGGTTTGTTTTGTGGGCTAATATGTGATCTCTTCTGGAGAATGTTCCATGTGCACTTGGAAAGCATGTGTGTTCTGCTGTTTTAGGATGGAGTGTTCTCAATATATCTTTTAAATCCATCTGTTCCAGTGTGTCATTCAAAGCCATTGTTTCCTTGTTGATTTTCTGTTTAGATAATCTGTCCATTGATGTAAGTGAGGTGTTAAAGTTCCCTATTATTCTTGTTTTATTATCTATTTGCTCTTTCTTTCTTGTTATGAACAGTTTTATGAATTTGGGTGCTCCTGTGTTGGGTGCATAAGTTTTAAATTGTTATATCTTCTTATTGGAGTGTCCTCTTTATTATTACACAGTGACCTTCTTTTTCTTTTGTTACGGTCTTTGTTTTAAAGTCTATTTTGTCCAATATAGGTTTTGCTACTCTGGCTTTTTTTTTTTTAATGTATATTTGCATGATAGGTGTTTCTCTGTCCCCTCTCTTTCAAGCTAAAGGTGTCTTTAGATCTAAAATGAGTCTCTTGTAGGCAGCATACAGATGGGTCTTGTTTTTTCATTCATTCTGTCACCCGCTGTCTTTTGATTGGAGCATTTAGTCTATTATTGATAGATATGTATTTATTACCATTTTATTATGTATTTTGTGGTTGTTTCTGGAGATTTTCTCTGATCCTTTCTTGTCTTTTTTTCATGTTTTGCTGATTTTCTTTAGTGATATATTTGGATTCCTTTCTCTTTATTCTTTGCATATTAATTAGTGGTTTTTAATTTGTGGTTGCCTTAGGTTTGTATATAACCACATCTGCAAATAGCAGTCTGTATGAAATTGATGGTCATTTAAGTTTGAACCCATTCTTTTCTCCAGTTCTCCCCACATTTTAGATATATGTTATTATGTTTTATATCCTTTTTTTGTGAATCCCTTGACTGAATTTTTTTACAGAAATATTCACTTTTACTGTTTTTGTTTTTCCTACCTTTATATTGTCACTTTTGTTCTCTCCTTTCCACTGAAAGAGCCCCCTTTAATATTTCTTGCAGGGCTGGTTTAATGGTCAGGAACTCCTTTAGTTTGTGTTTGTCTGGGAAACTCTTTATCCCTCCTTCTATTCTGAATGATAGCCATGCTCGAAAGAGTATTCATGGCAGCAGATCTTTCCCATTCAGCACTTTGAATTTATCATGCCACTTTCTTCTGGCTTGCAAAGTTTCTGTTGAAAAACCTCGTGCTAGCCTTATGGGTTTTCCCTTGTAAGTAACTGACTTCTGTTGTCTTGCTGCTTTAAATTTTTTTTCTTTATCACTAGATTTTGCCAACTTAATTACAATATTCCTTGGTGTGGGTCTGCTTTTGTTGACTTTGATGGGAGTTCTCTGAGCCTCCTGGATGTAGATATCTGTTTCTTTCTCCAGATTAGGGAAATTTTTATCTACTAGTTCTTCAAATAAATTTTCTGATCCCCTTTCTCTCTCTTCTTCTAGAACTCCTATAATATGAATGATAATTAGGTTTGATGGAGTCACTGAGTTCCCTAAGTCTATTCTCATTTTGCGTAATTCTTTTTTTTCCTTTTGTCCAGCTTGATTCCTTTCCATTAGTCTGTCTTCTAGGTCAGTAATTCATTCCCCTGCTTCTTCCATCCTGCTGTTCATTCCATCAAGTGTGTTTCTCATTTCATTTATTGAGCCCTTTATGCTATCTGCTATGTTATTCCTTACCTCTGTGTTACAAGTTTCACTCATGTCTTTCACTCTTTTCTCAAGTCCAGTGAATATCCTTATGATCATTGCTTTAAATTCTCTATCAGGCATATAACTTAGATCTGTTTCACTTAGAAATAAGGCTGTGGCATTGTCCTGTTCTTTCACTTGGGGTAAATTTCTCTGTCTCCTCCTTTTGTCTGCCTCTTTGTGTTATGTTTCTCTGTGTTAAGAAAATCAGCTATGTCTTCTGCTCTTAAAAGTAGTGACTTTATGAAGAAGAGGTCGTAGATTGCCCTGCAGTGTGGTGTCCTATGTTTACCAGAATCTGGCATTTCAGGAGAGTATCCTATGTATGTTGCTTATTCCCTGCTGTTGTGTTGGAGTCACTTTTCCCTTCAATGCAGTCATTAGCACTGATTCTTTGCCTGTTGCAGGCTGTGCTTGCTATCGGTGGTGTTAGCAGGACCCAGGCAGGCCAACTCTAGGGGGCAAGACTGCTGGGGAACTTGGGATGGGGTGGCGGTGTTAGCAAAATTTGTGTTGGGTCCCTAATCCTATGCCAGATCTCCAAAGTGCTAAGGTGGCTGGCGACTGCATGCTGGGGTGGCCAGGGATGGGAGCCTGGGTGGGGTGTGTGATAATGGTTAGATATGCCTGGGCTTGGTGTGAGATGGTGGCTGGGGGCACATGGCTGGGCATGGTGTGGTGGCAGCTGTGGACCAGGGGGCAGTGTGGCGTGTGCATGGCTTTAACAAAATCTGCCCTGAGCCCAGGTCGGAGGCTTGCAAGTTTGGAGTGGGCAAGTCCTCAGGAGAACTCGAGGGCATGGTGCACTGCTAGCAGGTTAAGTAGCAAGTCCCTCTGGGTTTTGATACAAATGTCATAACAAAATGATGTCTTCAGTATCCTCTAAAGAGAACAGAAAATTAAAGGAGATATGTTTGTATGTTTCCATTTGATTGTCTTTAGGTGTCTCTTCATTTGTTTCTGATTCTCTAGGAAATCAGATGGGAGGACTGCCAACCAAGTAAGTAACATTTATAGAGTCTTGGTGATAATTTTATTCATACTTTCATTTATTTAACAATAATTTATTTAGAAATATCAGATGGGGCTTAGAGAATAACTTAAATGTCCCTAGAGGATCTTAGAATGACAAAGGAACAACTCAAGCCAATTAAACAGTAACACATGAGCAAGTGCTCCCAAACCGCTGTCTAAACCTGGGTTCTTGAGGTATTGGGTGTTTTGTTATCTACACTTACCAGCAATACATTTACTCCTGGCATATCTAATTGAGGAATGGCTTGGATTTGCCCTAAGATTCCTATCCACAGAAACAAGATTCTTGCAGATAAGTACTTTGAATAGTGCATAGAGGGGGAAGAAGAAAAATTAAGGATCCTGACATGATTTCATATTGCATGCAGAAAATGTTGTATGTTAAATATCAGAATGACAAATACACAAGGTTCTTAAATGAACTGTCGCCAAGTCAGAGCTGTCCTCCTCTCAGAGATGCTTTGGCACTGAATGTATCGAGGATGTTCTCTTTAGAAGAGGGATGGATATCTATGCCTTCTTTCTAATCCCTCTAGAAATCCTATGCAAGGAAAAGGCCCATCCATTTTCTCTTCCTCCTTTATTCTGTTTCAGGGGATACATGGTAGATACATTTAGGAACCAAGTTGGAGAGGAGACACTGATACTATTTCCACCATACAAACGCATGAATCAACCTCACTCTAAGATTCTACATAAGATACAAGAACATACACTATGTATGAAATATTAAAGGAAAAAAATTGAATTTAAAAATGGGAGACTTTAAAAATAGCCAGGCAGATTTTAGAAAGCCCCCCCCCCAAAAAAACCTTTCACAAATCAAAAACATAACTGTTAAACTTGAAAGCATAATGCATGAACAGAGTGGACACAGCTGAAGAAAAAAATACTGATTTGGAAAAGACCTAAAATAGTCTTCTGGACAGCAGCATGGAGAGCTAAGGAAATTGATAATGTGAAAGAGAATCAAGAGAAATGGAGGATAGACTGAGATTGTCTAGTGAAAACCCAATTATAGTACAAAAAAGAAAGAACAGAGGGAATAGAGGAAAGACATTATTTGATGAGATGATAGCTGAGAACTTTAGATAAAACTTTAGAACAGAGAGGATACACGAATTCACGGATATAGGAAGCATGACATGTACCATTCAGAATATCATAGACACATTATGGCAAAATGAGAAAAATAAGAATAATTTCAGATAAACAGAATTTATCACTAATCGAACTCCATTAATGCAACTTCTAAAGGAAGAAGGAGATAATCCCAGGAGGAGAGTTTGAGAGGCCAAAAAGAAAGGGAAGAAAAAAATTAGAAAGTTTCTTCGCTTTGGATTTTATCTTTGAAAAGAAATGTAGCGTCCAGGGCAGACTAACTTTCTGTCTGCTGTGTCTTTTCTGTGGAGGGACCCCCCCGGATGACCGACGGTTGAAAGTAATAGACACGCACATACTTTGGAGAGAAAGATCACTCACTGCATTTTTATTGCTTTTCAGCATTTCCGATTTAGGTCTGAGGTAATAAGCTGCTGGCACTGAGTTCTCGTCGCGACAGTACCACTCTTCCAGAAGCTTGGTCTCCAGCTTTGCCTCTACGGCAGCATCCAAAATCATTTCAAACTCCGAGGCTTCAACTTCTCCGGGGATTCGAATGTTCCCATACTTTTCACCTAACAGTCCCTGTGTATCCACAAGAAAGTTCAGGTTAGTGTATCACCAAGAAAGTTCATTTTAGTATTCACATCATGTAGTTAAATTTAATATTTATTGAACATTAAATAGAAAAAAGATACATTGTTCCATCACTTTTCTCTTTTAATCACAGTGGATACTTTTTTCCCATGCATTATTTAATAAGTAGATCAATTATATTGTAATTATAATAAATTCATATAATGAAAGCAGAGATTGCATATCACATCAGACAAATTCAATATACAGACTTTGTAGCAAATTTATTTCCTCAAAGTTTACGTAATACAACAAAAGTTGTTCTGCTCTGAGATTTTTTTTGTTTGTTCATGACAAAGAAAAATGACATGCTGGGCACTATGAAATATCACACATGTAAACTCTCAAACAAAAGAATTGCTTTATGAAGAGTTAATAGTATACGATTCTAAGCCCCAGATTTTTGTAGCTACAAATAAAAGTAGGAAATCACTGAATGCAACACTACTATGGAGCCCACTGTAACTAAAAACATTTCAAAATGTAAATAAGATATCATTTTCTTCTTATTAAATTGGCAAAGAAAAACCTGCTCCGTGTTATGTGAAGGTGTGAGAAGATACCCACATAGTGCTGATGGGTGTGTAAATTGATCCAGTATTTCACTGAAGGATATTCTCGCAGAATGTATTAAAGGCCTTAAAAATCTCTATAACTTTGGACTTGGCAATTTTTCTTCTGGGAAATTGTCTTTAGAAAATAAGTAAGGATGTGCATAAAGACTTACCAGAATATTTATGCTGATACTGTTTTAACAGGAAAGAATTGGCATAACAACCTAAGTGTCCTGCAAATGGGAACATTTAAATATACTATGGTACCTCTGTTCAATGTAACAAACCATGTTCTAGAACTATATTGACATAGAAAGATTTTTTCTTTTTCAAGTTTTTATTAAAATTCCAGTTAGTTAATATACAGTGTAGTATTAGTTTCAGGTGTAGAATTCAGTGATTCATCACTTACGTACAACACCCAGTCTCCTCACAAGTGCCCTCCTCCTTCCCCATCACCCATCTAACCATCTCCCCACCTGCCTTCCCTCCAGCAGTTTGTTCTCTATAGTTAAGAGACTGTTTTCTGGTTTGCCTCTCTTTTTCCCTTTTTTCCCCTATGTTCATCTGTTTTGTTTCTTAAATTCCACCTATGAGTGAAATCATATGGTATTTGTCTTTCTCTGACTGACTTATTTCTCTTAGCATAATACTTTCTAGCTCTATCCCTGTCATTGCAAATGGCAAGATTTCATTCTTTTTTTTTTTTTAAAGATTTTATTTATTTATTCGACAGAGATAGAGACAGCCAGCGAGAGAGGGAACACAAGCAGGGGGAGTAGGAGAGGAAGAAGCAGGCTCATAGCGGAGGAGCCTGATGTGGGGCTCGATCCCATAACGCCGGGATCACGCCCTGAGCCGAAGGCAGACGCTTAACCGCTGTGCCACCCAGGCGCCCCTCATTCTTTTTTTAATGGCTGAGTAATATTCCATCGTGTGTGTGTGTGTGTGTGTGTGTGTGTGTGTGTGTGTATACCACATCTTCTTTATCCATTCATCTAGTCAATGGACATATGGGCTCTTTCCATAACTTGGCTATTGTTGATAATGCTGCTGTAAACATTGGGGTGCATGTATCCCTTTGGGTAAATACCTAGTAGTGCAATTGCTGTAGAAGGAGTTTACAATATATACTATTAAGTGAAAAGGTGTGTTACAAAACAATATGTATGGGATAATTCCAATGTTTTATATATATTACATATATATATACACGAGAGAGAAGATTGTGTATATTTGTATACAAACATATACATGAGAAAAATTTTATAAGAATGCACAGCAATATTATCAGTGGCTATCTTTGGGTGGCTTTACATTTACTTAGGTTGTTTTATGGATTTATTTATTTTTCTAAGTTTATTTATTTTTTAAGTGCGCTCTACACCCAGTGTGGGACTTGAACTCACAACCCTGAGATCAAGAGTCGCACGCTCTACCGACTGAGCCAGTCAGGTGCCCCTGAATTTATTGCTTTTTTTTATTAAAGCTTTTTTTTTGTAGTACACATTATTATTTTGTAGTAAACACCAGGCATTGAAAAATTTTAAACCTAGTGATCCTGTCTATACTGCTTTGTGGGACAACACTCTCACACTTCTTCTAAATGTCTGCTTAAGCCTGTGGTTCTCAGAGTGTGGTCCTCAGACCAGCAGCATTAGCAACACCTGGGGACTTATTAGTCCTGCAAATTCTCAGGTCCTATTCCAGACCCACTGAGTCAGAAACTCTGGGGGTAGCGGTGAGCAATCAGTGTTTTAGCAAGTCCTCCAGGTGCCTGAACCACTGGTTTAAGCTAATAAAAATATTACCTTATATAGCATCTGGTATTTCAATTGCTCTTCAATGTCTTCTCTAGTGGAAACAAGGAAAGGACGTAATGGAACCCTAAGACAAATCTATGCCATCCAAAACAAGTTTGTCTGCTTTATGGTGTCCTTGGGCAGGTTTCTCTTTAATCTGTGGGCACCTTCATCCTTTCCTCCTGTTGACTAGCACCTGTACCATAAACTTCAAGCCCTGTTTACCCACTGGAATGTGAATTGTGGTCTGGCTTCCCTGGGGGTACTTCTTACTACCTCTGCTGCCTATCACTGCGCTATCCATAGTGTCTTTTCACCTCATACAGATAGGGGAGAGAATTAAAGTCCTGGGTGGATCTGTGTTCAAACAAAATTCATAACCCAAACTCTATTGCGAGATGGTAAGCCCCTGTAAGTGTTGAGGCCTGAGATGTTGATTCCTAGCACATGGAAAATATTTTTTAAAAGAAGTTTGTTAAATAAATGAATGGACCAAAATGGGGAAGAAATCTTTAGACTGTTCTATTCTTTTTTTTTTTTTTTAAGATTTATTTATTTATTTTAGAGAGAAAGGGAGGGAGGGAGAGTGAGAGAGCATGAACGGGAGGGGTGGCGGGGAGGGAGAGGGAATCTCAAGCGGACTTTGTGCTGAGCACAGAGCCTGATGTGGGGATCCATCTCATGACCCTGAGATCACGACCTGAGCCAAATCCAAGAGTCAGACTCTTAACAGACTGCACCACCCAGATGCTCCTAGACTGTTCTATTCTTGGCTGAAGCTTCTTCTTGTATTCAGAGATACTATTTCAGCTCTCGACAGGTGGAGTAACAATTTGGGAAGGTGCTAGTCTTGTCTGCAACCTTCATTTCAGCCTGTAGTCTTTGAATAAGCTCTGGCTAAACACATGCCTTGTTGGGCCAGGCCCTATCTCTTTGGGACACAATCCATCTCGTCTAACTGGCTTATTCAAGCTGATTGTAGCTAACTGAACTCACCGTTTCAAGCTCAGGTCTGCTCAGTACTAGCCTCAGGGACCAGGCAGGAGGGAGATACAACCTACTTATCCTCTTTGCTGCATAAAGGCCCTTTGGAAAGGCCCTGAATGGAGGGACGCCACGGCTTTGGTCTCCATTATTCCAGCATGGTAAACAAGGGTCTACATTTCTTTTGAAATAAGGGTGTTCTAACTCCAACTCGCTATATCAGCCTGAAGGCCAAATGAGAACACTTTCTTTTCAATCTGCATTTCTGGTGGGCTATTCTTGACAACAGGCTGTATGCAGCAAAAACAATGTTATTTTGGGTTGTTTCTCACTTTCTATTTTGTTAAGGAATAATTGACATACAACGTTGCATTAGTTTCAGCTGTAAAGCATAGTGATTCAATATTTGTATACATTATAAAATGGTCATCACAGTAAGTCTGGTTACCATCTGTCACCATACAAAGTTGTTAGAATATTACTGACTATGTTCCCTGTGTTGTACACTATATCCCTCTGTCTTATTTATTTTATACCTGGTAGCTTGTACCTCTCAATCCCCTTCACCCTTTTCACCCATCCCCTCCTCTCCCTCCCCTCTGGCAACCATCATTTTATTCTCACTTTTAATGTTCCTCTTCTAAATTCTCTCATGTTCAACTTGGGTAAATGGGAAGATATGACCTCTCATTCTTCCAGAGATACAAAGGGAGATGCTATTTTTAAGGCTAGCCACACTGGGGATTATCCTATTCCTGTTGGCTAGTTCTGGATAAAGGATAGTCAGCATCTTCAGTCATGAGGAATGAGGTTTTAGTGCTGGGATGGGCCATCCAGAAAACCTGTATGGGCAAGGTAGAGAATAAGAAGACTGCGAAGCGGTAGCTACAGGAGTTTGGCCATGGGTGGAGGATCCGGTACACAGCCAGAACATTAAATATGGGTTTAATAACTGACATCTCTCCATCCAGCAGCCAACGAAGCCCGGGAGTATCATGGACCCAGCTACCAAGGTCCAGGCAAGACTGGCTGGATTTGGGGTATGGGTAGGAAGAAGGACAAAATAGTGACTTCGTGAAACAAGACTGTGTCCTAGTACAGGACCATCATCACTGCCCTAGCAAAGAACTAACTGCTGGCTCTTTGTGTTTCTGCCCTAACTAAGGCTGGTTCCAGTGTCTAGGGCAGCATCAAATCTAGGGCTGTTTCTAAAGTGTGCACCATGGATTACTTGCACCTCAATCACTCAGGAGCTTCTTAAAATGTAGGTTCCAGGATCACTTCTCAGACCTAAAGAACACTGTGGTTGGCAGTCCAGGAATAGGCATTTTAAAAGGATACTACAAAGGAATCTAGAATTTGAGAACCACTGCTATGGGCAATGCACATGTGCTCTCATGACTAATGGTTAGTAAGCATTGAAGGGGCTGAATGGGAACATAGCAGATCATTAGAAAAATCAAAGGCTACTCAAAAATAATTATTTGAGTGGAACTGCTGGCACCAAATACTACAATTATGTGATCGATATAGTAAGGCAAAATGTATTTTAGAGTAGAGATACTAAAGAAGAAAAAATATCCTCATCCAATTCAAATAACAAATATCTATCGAGCACCTACTATTTATATAGTGGTAATATAGAACTTCAGAAAAGCAATAATGTGCTACAGGCTTAAAGTTTCTTATTGGATTGTTCTCCCCAAGTCTTTTCCTTCTATTGATTCTTCCTTTAGGTGGAATGCTCATAAATCATGAAGCAGTTACTTTTTGGGAGTCCAAGACAAGATTCTGTCTTAGTCTTATCTTGCTGTTTGAGAAATAGCGAAAAGAGAACTAGCAAAAGAGGAGTTTGCCACCACATTTTTCAGGAAGACTTTATGGGTTTCTGTGCGGTTACAGTTTCAAGGTAACAAAGCACGCCTATATCTACCAGGACTAGAGACAGTCAACTTAGAGAAAGAGTCCGTTAACTTCGTTGCAAAGTCCAGCTCATATGGTTGATGGCTCAGAGTAAGGGTAGAGATACGGGACCATGCCTACGAGGCTAGCAGTCAGGTTCAAGGTAGCAAGATGGTGTCCACCTTGGTTTCCTAATCAGACGATTCCTTAGCTCTGGAGCCTTAGGGCAATATCCATGAGAGACTACAGAAACTGAGCAAGAAGGCATCCTTCCCTGTCCACTGGCAATAGAATATTCACTCCCACCAGGGAAGGAGAAACAATTGCTCCACATCCTTCTGACCCCAGTGCTCAAGAACGTCATTTTTTGCTCAGTTAAACCAACTTTGCCAGTTTGTAGGAGAAATTTGCTGGCAAGTTGAGGGACTATATTCAATTTTGCATTGAGGTCCATTTTTATTAACTACACCACTGATCAAATCTGTCTGCGTGATCCAGTATGGAGGAAATGCATATGTCTGAAACAATTTTCAAATTTGTGTTGACTTGCTTAACACACTGTCAATATCCATATGAACATAAATATATGGGATTCCTCCTGTCTGCAGAGATCCATAATCACCTCTCCCACCCACTAATCAAATGTGAACACATTTAAATTACCCATTCTTCAACATTGAAGTTATGTTAGTTAGGCAAGTAGAAACAATCCAATGGAGTTCTCGAATACAATCAGGGAGTTAAGTTCAAACGGTTGAAAAGCCTAAGAAAATCTTCTATTTTCCCTGTAGTTTCTGCATGTAAAATTCTAGCATAAGAAACACTTTCAGATGCTTGGGAGCTAGACAGAGGTGGTGGTAGCACGGCACTGTAAATGTGCTAAATGCCACTGAATTATTCACATTAAATGATTCATTAAAAAAAATTTTTTTTGAGAGGGCATGTGCATGCGGGTGGGGAGGGGCAGAAGGAGAGGGAGACGGAGAGAATCTTATGCAGACTGCAAGCTTAGCGTGGAGCCCGACTTGGGGCTCCATCTCACAATCCCAAAATGGTGACCTGAGCCAAAATCAAGACTCAGATGCTTAACGGATGGAGCCACCCAGGTGCCCCCAGATGGTTAATTCTATGTTATGTGAATTTCACCTCCATTAAAAAACATTTCTGAATTTTTAAATACTTTGCAACCAGGAATTTAAATGTAAATGGTCTGTCCTTTTTGTACCTCCCTTTCTTTCTTTATATGCTGATATAGATACATTGTTTTTAAAGGCTTAGAGATAACATTTTCTTTCCTCCTAATTGATTTTTCTGTTCTACTGTGCAAACACTGGTTCCCTCTCCCATCCCCCTCTGCTCTTCATGGGCAGTTGGTTCTGCCTGGGCTTGGCCATGGAGAATCTTTGGGGACTGAGTCTAATGGTATGCAGTTTATAGTGTAGCTAAAAGAATAGAAGGACTGAAATACTGCTAAAGGCATTGGTGAGTTCCGTGTGTCTTCGCTTTTGCTGTGTTGTGGGATGCCAGGAAAGACATGTGAGGGCAGGCTTTGGGGGGTTATGGATGCCATGCTCTGTAGGCAGGTGGACAGGTGCTCTTTGGGCTGCTATTTAGGAGCCCAAACTCATGGTAGCAGCCGGAAGGAAAAGGAGCGCTCGCCCTGCACAGTGCAATTATAACAAGCTGAAGCAATACTCCATAAACTCCCCGGGCCCCTAACTCAGTCACTGACGTAAGGCAGGTGGGGCTGTTCCTTCCGTCTGTAAGCTTCCCTTTTATTTCTAAAATAAAACCCACATTTATATATACACTTTCCCTCGTGATTCTGTGAAGTAGGGAGAGTCGCAGCAGAAAACCCGATCTCACAGACCTCAGCTGGCTTGCCTAAGACTACTTCTCTAAGAAGACACGGTAGCACCCGCACTTGAATATGGGACTTTTAATTCAATAGCCTCATTCTTTCTACTTCATCAAGTTCTTGTGCTAGGCTCCGTTCGAAAAGTGCCTGCAGGTCGCTTATTTGCTTGTGATGGCTCTTCTAGCCAGAGCCCTTGGCCGGGCCACCATCGATGGCCATGCAGTCCCTGCACCGCACACCTCTAGGGGGCACTGTTCACAAGGACTACAGCATGTTCCATGTTATGGCCCTGGGTTATGGCCCTTGGCATTCTTTTTGTCTGGTTTATCATTGGGTGGAGGGACAAAAGTGGTTGTGATGTACCCCTGGGGTGCAGAGCCAGCCTTCACAGAGCTCTGTTGCAGAGTGAGGCCAGCTGAACAAAGCCAAAGGGTCAGCGCCTGCTTCCCACATTTAAGACTACTTTCTCAATATTTCTTTTAAAGTCAACAAGCACCTTCACAACTGACTTTTACATTTTTAAATATAAACATAATATAAGGTACTTTATTTAGAAGTGAATTGCAACTTATTCAAACATGGTTTCCTGTGTCACAAGAAGCAAGAGTAAATGCAGAGAAGGGAATGAGATGGTTCATTTTATGTGTCAACTTCAGGAGGTGCCAGATATTTGACCCAATGTTATTTCTGGGTGTGTTCCGAAAGGTGTTTCTGGATGAGATTAGCATTTGAATCAGCGGACTGACTGAATAGAACAAAAAGGTAGAGGTGGAGAGACATACTCTCTCTGCCTGTCTGAGCTGGGTCCTTGGTCTCCCGCCCTCTGCTGGGACTTATGTTAGTGACACCGCTGGGTCTCCAGCTTGCAGAAGGCAGATCGTGACACTTCTTACTTATCTGTTAGAATTAAATACTGTCCACGCTAAAGACAGTCTGGATAAAATCTTTAAGAAAGGTCGTAACTTTGGGCACCAAAAGACATAAATATCTTTAGAAAACTGTTCATCTCTTAATCTTTAGAGATGGACTCTTACATGCAGGGTTGACAAGAATAGATGTTAGCAGGTGTGTTTAGCACCTAGAGCACGCAATTATCCAGATACCCATGATGGAATTAACAGGTATGTTCTGATTAGACACTTACTGGCATCTGTCTATGGGCAAAAAAATACATCCATCTCCCACCATTTGTACATAGTGAGCCTGTGTTTCGCATACCACGAAAACGAATTTCTGAAATACGGTATATACACAAAAAAGATCTATTCACGGGCGCCTGGGTGGCACAGCGGTTAAGCGTCTGCCTTCGGCTCAGGGCGTGATCCCGGCGTTATGGGATCGAGCCCCACATCAGGCTCCTCCATTATGAGTCTGCTTCTTCCTCTCCCACTCCCCCTGCTTGTGTTCCCTCTCTCGCTGGCTGTCTCTATCTCTGTCGAATAAATAAATAAAATCTTTAAAAAAAAAAGATCTATTCATGCACACAAATGATCTCCATGTCAATCAAGAACATTTTGAGGTCGGGAAAGGCAAATGTCAGGAATGATCTTAGTGATTTGCTTCACATCTCTGAGTCTCAGCCTTCACATCTGTACATGGAGAGAATACTTTAGGCTTTGTATATTCATCTGGCCGCACATCTACCCTGGTTTGCTGTGAGTCAAGCAGGTCCTACAGGTGAAAGCACTCTGGGAGATGTAAAGCACTTGGCGATATGTAAAGCCCTACTACTTTACTCGAATGTGGTTCATAGAGAAACACACATGCTCAGTACCCTCAACATACACCCACGGAATAGAAATCAATCCTGAGAAGTGCGGCTGCACACAGAGAGAAGGGAATAAGTATCTCTTGATTGAAAAAAAGAGAAACAGAAGACAGGAGGAAAAGAGTGGGTAGCTGGTTGCTTACAGGTGGTAAGAAGGTGAGGAGATGCAGAGTCCCTTATGGATAAATTCCTCCATTCTCGGGGACGGGGCGAGAAAAAGAGGCTTGAATGAGCTCTGCTGGGTGCGCTGTCTTAGCTAGCTGGGGCTACAGCAACAGGTGTCTGGAGTGAACCTTTATGGGGATTATAGGCAGTGCTTTGGGGCAGCTGACAGCCCTCATGTAAAAATAAGTTTTAAAAAATGGAGCAATTTGTGTCATTGTCCGTGTGTTAATAGCCATGTTTGAAGGAACTGAGTTATTGAAATTCAATTATACTACAAAAGAAGACCAGCATTGCTTTGGACTGAATTGTGTCCCCGGAATTCATATGTGGAGGCCCCTCGCCCCCACGTGATTGACATGGGGTCTTTAAGGAGGTGACCAGGGTTAAATGAGGTCATCAGGGTGGAGCTTGGAGCCAAGAGAACGGGTGCCCTTATAAGAAGAGGAAGAGAGGCAAGGCTTTTCTTTGCCTTATGGGGACACAGCCAGAAGGAAGCTGTCTTCAGGCCAGGAAGCGCTCTCAACGGACTCCGACCACGTTGGCACCCTGGACTCGGACTTGTAAACTCCAGAACTGTGAGAAAAGACATTTCTGTGGTTTAAGCCACCCATTCTATGGTATTTTGTTATCTTAGCCTGACTAATACGGTGTGGTAATATGTTACGTTAGAGCTAACACAAGCCTAATGGACAAAACGAAGCAACTTTTGTCAATGTAAGATCCGGTATTTCTGGCAGTTCATCTTAAAATGTACTGAGGGAGTAAAGTCGTAGGTTGAATGATTTACCAATTCCGTAAAGTATGCAACAGAACATGTTAATGCTTCAATCTAGTTTATTTGAGAGTCTCAGCTCCATCAAAGTCTAATTTTACCTTTTTTTCTTTTATGAGTTAGCTATAGTTATTTACATACTGACACGCACTGCCGAACATACATTAATAATTGTATCAACAGTCTACCTTTTACTTAATACAATGTGCTTTTTGTGTGTAAGGAAGTTTTATTACCTGGAAAATACTGGACACACTCTGACTCTTTAAAAACATCCCAGCAAGGGAAGCAAGCATAAGTGTGAAAGGACCGGGGAGCCGGGCCACAGGAAGTAGAACCATCCTGGAGCTGGCCGTTAATTTGCATCAGTTTCAAAGTACAGGTTATAACCCTACTGGTGGCCAGTTGCCTCACAAAATTGAGAACCAAGACGTGTAAGGATTACTGGGATTCTAAAATGCCAAAGAAAGCATTCATTGAAAAAGTGGATACAAAAGAGCAAGGGCTTTGGGGGGGGGGGAGTGGTGGTGGGGGAGGGAGAGCTGGGAGAGGGAGTTGCGGGCAAGCGTTTTGGACATACTGAAAGTGAGATGCTATTATTTCAGTGGTGCTGTTCATAGAGCCATTACAGATATGAATCTGTAAGTCGAAAGAGTAATCCAGCTGGAGAAGTAATCCCCAAAGCCCTCATACATTCATTCCACAAATATTGAGCTCCTAACTTGTAGGGTGACCAACCATTTCAGTTTGCTCAGGACTGTCCCAGTTTGACAACTGAAAGTCACAGAAACATCTTCAGTCCCTGGCAAGCTGGGATGATTGGTGACACAAAGGCTCTCATGGTCCTCGCTCCTTTGAGCTTTCTAGGAGGGCAGTCAGATGTCTGTACAAATTAGATAGTGTAAGGGGGAATGACAGAGTGGAAAGACAGCGGGGCTGAGGACCACCAAACTTGAGCGTGGGCACAGAAGCAGGACGAGGAAGAGTGGGCGAGTGTCCTAGAGGTCCAGAGGGAAGAGAATGATAGTGCTGAAAACACTTACACAGAATTCTTACAAAGCAATGGGAAAATGGACAAAGGAGATGAACTGGTAATTCATAAAGGCACAAAACCAAGGGCTGGTAAGCAGGCAAGAGAACGATGCTCAAGGCTGGCTATATGAGCAATCACAGAACTGCAAATGCAAACACACGTGATGAAGGCTTTTTGCTAATCAAACCGATAGATGGAAACGTTACCTCGTAGTGCAGAAGCACAAGGAAATGGGCACGCTCAGACACAGAGAACCGATAAAAATGGGCACAACTTTGCTGAGCATGTAATCTGGCAGGAGGTGTAAGATTCTACTTTTAGAAATCCATCCTACTCTTTCCACAAAGATTTGTGTACTAAGATGCTCAACAATTTTTAGCTTATGTCTGGGCTTGATTCTATAAGAGATTTTAAATTTGCCAGTGTTCATATCAACAAAATTGCCAGCCGTAATCACTAATTCACAGAAGATGTGGGACAGAATTGTGCTCAAGTGTCTATTTTCCTGATTCTGCGAAATTAAATAGAGAAACACACAGAACATAAAATAACCAACTATGCCCCACACCCAGCTTGACCCCTCAACATTTGGTCCTATTTTCAAGTGGCTTTTCTTTTTTTTAATTAACAGACCTCGTTAGCAGATATTGAGGGCATTATGTCCATGGAAATAGCATCCGTTTATATTTAACATAAAAAACTTAACCACACTCAGATCAGATTCTAACTTCACACTTAAAAATGTGGGTTCCAGCCCGTTTTTAGTGCCTGTGGAGCCTGGTTCTCAAAGTCATAGTCCAGCTGGCTGGGTCCTTATCCCGGCTTTGATACATTGCACAATGCCTGGCCCACAGCGGGCTCTCCCTTCTCTTCCTGCTGCCCTGCAGGGGTCAGCCCCGGTCAGCGTGTCTAAGGGTTCTTTCAGAACCCATCTGTGTGCAGATACTGGGAGGCTTTTCAGCGCTGTTTTGAAAGCCTTACGGGAAAAAGCTGAATTGCCCATGCATGCTGCTGGCCCACAGTTCTAAGCAAAGCTTCTTCTTTTGAACTGGGGACAGAGCAGAGAGGCCCAGGAGGAAGCCTGGCAGGTGCACCATAGGCCTGAAGGGTGGACAGAAGGAAAGCTGGCTTAAGTGTTAATAGTCTGAATGGCAGCGTTGTTAATGGATATCTAGTAGTAAGGTCTGGGCTCAGGAAGGTCAGTGGTGACTTACCAGTGTCCCCTTCAGTGTATGCCTAATCTATAATTGGAATTTTACATTTCAAAGTCCTTCTAATATCTTGCATTATATTCTCTCCCCTTAGATGGTAGTCAACTGACCCAGTATTTTCAAATACCTTTAAGTGGTTTTCATGACAAGGAATGTACATTTGAATATTCTCTCTCTTTCCTGATGGAAAATATTGAGTTACATGGAAATATTGGTACCATCCATACTTCCCAGGCCCTAGCAGCTGGTGATAAACTAGAGGCAAAATCACTGCCACAAAAGAGATTGATCTGGTTTTGCATCTACCGTCCACGGAGCTCCGAATCCCTTGAATCCTCCAGAAGAGTTCTGGGAGGCTCAGGAGGAATTTTAAATTTGCTTTGGGATTTAGGGGTCTTAGTGTTGCTGCTCTGCAGTTTACCTTTGTAAAGCCTTGTCTAAGGCAGTGTCTCTGGAAACAGCAGCTGGGCTGTGGGGGCCTATGGCACTGCTGCTGCAGTCTGTACCCACCAGGGACCGGAATGCTAGAGCTGATGCCTGAAGATCTTTATGCCCTGGTTCCTGGTGACGGATGTCCCTCTCTCCTCCCATCCCTCACCGATGCCGCCTGCTGGTTTTGCCTTCTCTGGTCACTGCAGATGCATGGGATTCTGTGGTCCCAAATTCTTAGCTGTCCACGGCTCCATTTGCTCTGAGCATCCCCCCGTGCCCTTCCCAATCTTAGGACGCAGGATGTCCTTGGAGCCCCCCCTCCCTTCCGTGGTGGCTTGTATCCTTGGGACCAAACTCCTGTCTTGTTTTGCCTTTCCTGGGTGAGAAATTTCTGGAGGCTTTTCATGTCACCATTTCTGAAGGAACTCTCCATCATTCCTCTCATGTCTGCTAACTTGTTTGAATCCCGGGATAAGGGCAGTTTATTAGGCTCCTTCTAGGATTCGTCTTCTGCTAATTTCAGTGTGTCTATTACAAAGAAACTCCGTTATCCAGCACCACTGGCTCTTCCACTGAGATGGAGGAGTGTGAACTAATTCTATTCCATTAACTCATCTGATCCTTGTAACATTATGAATTCCTGCTTCCATGTTGAAGCTGAGAAATCAGAGGATCAGAAATGTCAAGTAACTTGCCTAAGACCCCACTGCTGGTTAGAGATGGAGCTCAACTCTGAGCCCAGGTCTTTCTAATGCAAGTCTATAATCTTTCTACCATATCATGCTTTCTTCTGGGAGATTTCCAAATAGCTTGTTTATCCCTTTAGACAGCTTAAAAACTCTTCAAAATAAATTTCAATAGAAAAAAATTATCTAAGCTGTATTTTATACTTTTATTTCACCTTGATATATATCTTAGAAGACAGTGGGTACAATTTAACTATCAATGAGGTGGCACTGAAAGTGGTTAAGAGCACAGTCCCTTGCTACGTGACCTCAGACAAATTACTTAACCTCTCTGTGCTCCAGTTTCTTTATCTGTAAACTGCCCATAACCGGGCCAATCTCAGTGGGTTGCCATGTGGATTAAGAGCATTAATACACATAAGGGAATTAGAATGGTAGCTGAACATAAATGCTTAGGAAAGGCTACATTTTAATTGATGAATTAGTCAATCATCAGTATATAACATGTTGATCCGATTCTTTTATACATTTTCATTTGGTTCTGTAAATGTCAGGCTGTGAGCTATCATTTTTTCTGCCGTCACAATACCCATTTCCAGCAGACTTCCTTTACTAGCTCTAATGGGGAAGGAGAAACTAGACCAACCAATTTTGACAGAACTGCATATAAGTAAGTCCAAATGACATTTGAAGAAGATCGATTATTCGTGACTTTAGTATAGTTTCATTACAGTACTTCTGGAACATGGAGACTCTCTTTATTTCTGAGTGTCCGATTACTTCTTGAAGTGTTGAGGCCACTGGGAGGCTGATCTCCAGATGAGGAAAATGTAATTCTCTATAACGTGAAGAAGTCTAGTGTAGGCAGTGGTCATTTAAAAACAAAACAAAACAAAACAAAATAACGAGAAAGAAAAAAAAACCTTATGAAAACTTTCAAACACACCCAAAAGTAGAGAGACTAACATAACAAGCCCCCAGACCTATTTCAAGTAATGACTAATACTTCGATAATCTTGTTTCACCCATCCTTAGGAATCCTGTCATTTCATCAAAAAAAAAAAAAAAAAAAAACCAAACAAAAAACCCTCAGCATGTATTTTTTCACTTTTAAAAAGTTTTAAGTGTCCTCATGATGCTGTTATTAAGCTCAAAAGAATTAAGTGTAGTTTATTGACTTAACCCCCCTTCCAGTCCATATGGAGATCTCCCCAGTTGTTTCAAAAAATTTTTTGTAGTTGCAGGTTTTTAAAATTGAGATCTGAATAAAGTCCATAGATTGCATCGGGGGTTGTATACCTTTGAAATTTAGCTGCTTCGGTCATAGCCCGCCTCTCTCGCAGGCCACTGGTTGGTTGAGTAAGCAGGTTATTGGTCCTGTAGACCAGTGCTGAAAGTGCGGGTCCTGGAGGAGCAGCGTGGCATCCCCTGGGAACATGTTAGAAATGCAAATTCTGTTCTCAGGCCCCATCCGGTCCTGAACAAACTCTGGGAAGGCGGCCCAGGCATTTGCTTTAATCTGCCCTCCAGGATCTGGATGTGGGATAGTCAACAACAGTGGTACCCGATCGCAGATGTGGCTGATTGCCCCCTCTTGTTGCCATGTATCTTCAAGCAGCCTTCATGTTTCCTATCCGCTGGCAATTGGATTTAGAACCTTGATTATATTCAGGTTCGATTTTTTTTTTTTTTTTAGGCAAGACTACTTCACAGATCATACCGTGCTTTCTTCTTGCATCAGTCATGAGGCTCACAAGACCCGTTTGACCCAATGCTAGGAATGCCGAGACTGCCCGGGCTCCGGTGGCGCCTGCCTGATGCCGGCCTTACTGAATAATCGTATCAACCATTGATAAGTGCAGTCTAGACTGACTATTTCCTTCGGGGTGGTGAGATGACGATTTTGAGGATCCGTCCTGCGTTTATGAATCATTTTCGGCCCTTCATGGTGGTTGTTGATTAGAGACCAGGACAACCTCAGGACATGTTAGCAGTTTAAGAGCAGCATGAATTTACATGACTATTTGTTGACAAATTTTTTTTAAAAGATTGTGAATTTTTGGATCACTCTTGGGATAATCAACCCCAGACTCCTGATGTGCATTTGCTCAGAAACCACTCAATTAGTGAAGCAGTGACAGTTTAACAGTTGTGAGGCTGGGCTCTGGTTGTGAGTCAGCTCTTGTCGTCCTGTGCACCTGCACGAAGCCGCATTTACTCCACCAAGATGGGCTCATTAGACGTGTGTTTGAACGCCTCAGTGCCCTTTACGCTGTGATGACAGAATCACCTATTCCTACTTGCCTGATAAGAATTTAAAGATATTCTGAGGTAATGTCAGAGCACTTTGGGTGAAATCATAAAAATGCGTCTCTTAGACCTGACTCATTTAATCTATGAGACAGAGCACGTTTCTCAAACCTTTTTGACAGAGACATAGAGTAAGAAATGCGTTTTATATTGTGACCCTGTTCTCCGCAGCCTCCCCTCCCAATACACACTTTAGAAGTGGAAAGTCTGTGTCCATTCCAGACCTATGGAATGAGAAATTGAGAGCGGATCCAGTAATCTGTTTCATCGAATGATTATATTACACGCAATGCATCCTGATGCTTTCTATTTTATTCTTTCTAGTTCTATTCTGTCCCACTCCACTAAAAATTGCTGGTCATAACCCACTATGTTAGAAACTAGATTAGAATGATTTCCTAGTCCACTATTAGACTATAACCCACATTTTCAAAAATGTGTAACCCTTTAAAGAAAAACCTCTTGTCCTCCATAGTTTTAAAATCACTTTCCCCAAGATTGCTTCATTTTTATTTGGTTATCTATGGAACATAGGTGTTGCTGATCTCGGGCACACACAACTGACTGTAATGCAAGCTGGAGCTACTAATAAAAGTGTAAAATGAGTTCACAGAGGTGGGTGCCATTATTGGAACTAGGGGCACAAAGGAAGGCTTTATGCCAAGGATAATTTTTTTTTCTTTCTTTCTTTTTTGAGAGGGAGAGGGAAAGAGAGAATCTTTTTTTTAAAGATTTTATTTAAGAGAGAGAGAGAGGGCATGAGAGGGGAGAGGGTCAGAGGGAGAAGCAGACTCCCCGCTGAGCAGGGAGCCCGATGTGGGACTCAATCCTGGGACTCTGGGACCATGACCTGAGCTGAAGGCAGCCGGTTAACCAACTGAGCCGCCCAGGCGTCCTGGAAAAAGAGAATCTTAATCAGGTGCCACACCCAGTGTGGAGCCTTACACGGGGCTCAATCCCGCAACACTGAGGTCGTGACCTGAGCTGAAATCAAGAGTCAGATGCTTAACCGACTGCACCAACCAGGCTCCCTGCTGGGGGTAAAAGTTTATTCATTTTTTCCTAATTTAAGTGAAGAAGGAGGTACAGTAAATGAAGGACGAGATTCTGGCCCTTTCTGAGACTACAGGCCAGATAGGAAAGGAAAGACGGGAAGGGACAAAGTGCATGGTTGGGTCTGTCAGGACTCAGACCTCCGAGAAGACTGAAGTAATCAGAAGGCTGACTGTGGAGGAGGAAGGAAGCAAAACTTGAACCAGCCCTTGCTGGATAAAAAGGCCACATGGGGCAGGGGTGGGAAAAGACCTCCTGGATGCTTATAAATGAGGAGGGGTGCTTTTAAGAGGCCACTAGGAGCCTGGCAACAATAACGAAAAGATTTTATTTTTATCAATAATAACAGCAATTACTATGAAGTTACGAGTTAGGTACTGTTATTCCCGACACTGTGAAAGTCTGATGAACTAGGTCACACAGCAAGTGTATGACAACAAGGATCTGAACTCCACAGTTCACGGTCCTGTCCATCTGCTCTGGAGTGCGGCTGGGACGGAACTCACGTTAAGAGCCAGCATGCAGTGGTGTGTGATGACCTTTAACGGATGGGTGGCTTGAGTAAGGACGGGTGGGGGACTGTGGACCTAATTCTGCAGGCCCCTGATTGCTATGACCCACCAGCTATGAGATGTCCAATATTACTGAAGAGGAATTACTAATGTTTGTGAATGGAAGATTAGTAGTTCTCCTAACAGCGACGTTCTTACACCTTTCCAGTCCGGTATCCGTTCCTGAATGTGACTGAAGGGGCCAGTACCACAAATTCCCATGACCTGGAGCCTACCTCTTTCATGCTGCAGGCCATAACATACCTGGGTCTGCTCCTAGGAGTGCTGCGGAGATGTGAACCCCATCCTGAGGTGTGTGTATTAGAACAAGTGGGGAGTTGCTGCTGGAGGCTGTCACAGGTGACCCATGCATTTTAGCTTTGCCCTGGAGAGGATGGGAGCTTTGCATTGAGTATAGTTGCCTTGACTGTAGAGAAGTCCTCTCCAGCTGGGGAACGCGGATCTGACTCCTAGGAGTTTGTTCCCCTGTGGAACAGAGCCCCCAGAATCTGGACGTATGGTTGGGTAGGTTGCCTGGCACCCGATCCTGCATGTGTAGAGTGATGGAGTCATTCTAGGCTCTGCTCCGATGTCACTCCCTCAGCTAAACCTGCTCTACCCACTGCTGCTGCGTTAGTCTTTCAAGTCCCATCACAGCTCGCCATACCGTTTCTTATTGTGCCTTATCACCAACTCAAGGGCCTTTTGAAAATTCATTTGTTTTCTTGTTCATTGTTTTCTCTGTTATAAGCTCCAAGAATGCCCTGTCCTTATCTGTCTTTCTCATTACCGTATTCTCATGCCTAGAACCGTGCCTGACACACAATGGAAGTTCAGCAAATACTGGCGGATAAGCAGCTCCGGGGAGTGGTGGGCTGGGGGGTTTGGCAGTCTTCCCAGGGCTTTGTTTTCCAGTTCTCCAGTGCTTTGTTGCTGGGGATTCCATGGAAAGATCAGGAAGAAGTGAATAGCCCAATCCTTTCTCCCAGGGGGTTAATTCCTTGGGTTGAGACCTTTTAACATCAAGAAATTCTCGTAGCATTCAAAGTACATTTGCTTATGCTGTGAAATGTGGTTCATCAAAGTTAACAATCAGGTGGTGTTGTACAACAGAAACTGATGAAGAGTCATGGTAATGGCTAACATAATAAAATCCTACCCTTGGTAGAAACCTTAGGGAGAACGTAGTACAAACTCTTCGTTTGACAGATAAGTAAACGGAGTCTTTCCAAAAGATGAAATGACCTGTCAGGACGTATGCAGCTGGGTCAGCAGAGGGAGCCAGGGCTGGAACTTAGAATGTCTCATCCCGGCCTTACCGTCTACTTTATAACAGAGCTTCCGTAATGCTGTCTTCAAGTGAGAAATTAATCGATCAAAGGACAAATATTCTAGATATGGGGGAAATACACTGCATTTAAATAATAGTGCAGAAGAAGAAAATGTCTGCTAAAAATGAGCTGACATTCTCCTCTATAATACCTCTGTGTTTATCCCTGCGATTAACAGCACACAACTTAATTCAGTGCTTAGACATCTCATTATGGGAAATCCCTGCGTTTCTCAATGGGGAAGCTAAACGAAAAATAAGCAAAGGGCGTTGTTCCTAATCTCAGGCCCAGACCACCACAAGGGCAGGCCGTGCTGTGATAAAAGTATAAAATGTGTACACAGAGGCGGGTACCACTGACCTGAACCAGAAGCATGCCAAGGATAAGAATTTCAACAAGCAGAAGATGCTGCAGGTGGAGGAAAAGGCCAGCGGTCTGAGGGGGCAGGGGTGCTCAGAGAACTACAGGCAGCCCTCTGACGCTGGAAGAGTGTGTGGAAGACACTCTTTTCTGCAGAGGCAAGCCGGGCACTCGGAGGTGGATTGTGAAGGACCTGGAGATGCATTAAGATTTTTTTTTTTTTTTGATACCACTGGGTTTTGGGGGAGGGGACTAACTTAATCACGTCACATACACCTTCTGATAACGAGGTAATTCTGGTGTAAAATGCTGAGAAGAAAGGAGCTGCCATTGGAGGGACTAGTTAAGGGTCCAGGTGAGAGAAGACGAGGGTCTGAACCAGGGTGGCGTCGAAAGTACTGGAATGGGGAGAGACGGAGTGTGTAAGCCACGCGGTGATGCCAGGGGACAGGAAGGGACAGAAGGTACAAGAGAAAGAGCTAACTGGCCGAGAAGATCTGGGGGCAGCTGAGGCTCAGGTGAATCCTGGGAAAGCAGCCTTGCTTGCTGACTCGGTCTGCAGACAAGGCCCAGCGGACGTGAGGACACGATCTGTGAGGGGAGTAGGGCAGTCAGGGGGTTCGTGTGATGTCCCGTGTTTCTGCGTAAAGAGGGAGATGAGCTCTCTTGCCAAGCTGGAGAGAGAGAAAGTAGGTTTTGTGGTTGGTTAGTGGGAGAGCTGTACAAAATACATGTTAAGGGCTCTTCCGGGAGACTTGGCTCCTAATTTAATGAATGGTTTACTGCTATTTACTCACATATATCCATTTTAGATGAGCGTTGTTCTCACTTGTTCTGCTGGGCGATTATCCGGGCCTCGTACAGAATGACTTCACGGCACCCATTAACGATAACACATGTCACTGAATCCTTCATGTTCCTTTTTTACCCAGTAAATCCTGTTGAAGTTCACTTTTAAGCACAACTGT
The DNA here is from genome assembly GCF_024610735.1 of Ursus americanus. Lineage (NCBI taxonomy): Eukaryota > Metazoa > Chordata > Mammalia > Carnivora > Ursidae > Ursus > Ursus americanus. The sequence goes on from NC_142134.1 coordinate 53,970,526, forward strand.
AGCCATTGTGACCACAAGAATTACATAGAGCCATCGTTTCTTTAGGGAAAGGCTATCTGGCTTCTCCAAACCTCGGTCCAGGAAATGCAAACTGGTTGAGATTAAAACGTGTGCGTCTTGCATTTTGTTTATAATGCATCAGCGGTCCCGAGAGAAGCAGAGCATTCCATCCTGGCTTCTGTAGCCTCATAAAATGCCCATTTGTCAGCCTCTCATCAAGAGCTAGTGTCCAAGGCAATTAGGCACAAAGTTGAAATGAAGTGTCTGAGAATTTTTAGTCTGCTTTCTAAACCTTGGCAAGAATCTGGACCTTTTTTATTCAGAAAATGGCCCCTCTCAGTGAATTGACTGATGATGGCCAAGAACTCTGTCTCCTGTGAGGGGGAAATACTTGCCATTACCCCAACTTTCTTTTTTTTTTTTTTTTTTTATTAATAACGATTTTTTATTATATTATGTTAGTCACCACACAGTACATCCCCGGTTTTCGATGTAAGGCTCGATGATTCATCAGTTGTGTATAACACCCAGTGCACCATGCAATATGTGCCCTCCCCACTACCCATCACCGGTCTATCCCATTCCCCCACCCCCCTCCCCTCTGTAGCCCTCAGTTTGTTTCTCATAGTCCATAGTCTCTCATGTTTCATTCCCCCTTCTGATTACCCCCCCTTTCTTTATCCCTTTCTTCCCCTACTGATCATTCTAGTTCTTATGTTCCATAGATGAGAGAAATCATATGATAGTTCTCTTTCTCTGCTTGACTTATTTCACTAAGCATTATCTCCTCCAGTGCTGTCCATGTTGTAGCAAATGTTGAGAACTCATTCTTTCTGATTGCTGAGTAATATTCCATTGTATATATGGACCACAACTTCTTAATCCAGTCATCTGTTGCAGGGCATCTCGGCTCCTTCCACGATTTAGCTATTGTGGACATTGCTGCTATGAACATTCCATTACCCCAACTTTCTGACGACAGCTGGGCAATTCCTCCCCAGAGCAGTTTGGTTAACAGCCACAGACAGATGGAAAAATCCATGCTTAAGAGCAAGCCTGATACCCCAAAACCCAATTCAGGAAGGCAATGTCTCTTGATCTTCCCACTGGAAGAGTGGATGGGGGCGATGGAGCTGTTGCCTCTGCACTTCATTACTTAAGTTATAGAGGACAGCTAGGAACACATTCGGAGACGAACCCCAGGAATATTAGATCGGATGGCAAGGCAATCTAATGATAAGGGATTTTAAAAGAAGCAATTTACCCGTGTGTGTCTGTTTAGATTCAATCAATTTCCAAGGCTGTTGAAGCTCTCAAGTTTTGCGAGGGTTGGGGACGCGGAGTGAGCAGTCTGGCTCTGCTCCAGTTACCTGCCACTCACTGATTTAGGAAATAAGGGGGATGGAAAGGAACGGGCTTAAAAGTTTGAGAAAGGAAGACCTGGGGCTCAACTTCAGCCTGCTTCAGGATCACCTGGAGAGCTCGATCAAACACAGATCGCTGGGCCCCACCCCAGGGTTTCTGATCCAGGAGGTCTGGGTGGAGGGGGCTGGAGAGTCTGTATTTCCAAGCAGCTCCCAGGTGATACGGAGGCAGCTGGTATGAGATCATGCCTGAAGGAGCAGCAGGGAAGTTACCATCCTGAGTGTGAGCACGGAGACTGGACTTCACGGCAAGACTAAAGAAATGGAACTTTATTTTGGAGAAAGAAGGTGAAGAGGCAAACCCTGTTACCAACTGGAAGGATTAGATCAGCAGTTCAGTTCATGTCAACAAGAGGCAGAAGAGGAGAAAGTGGTCTAAGTGGTAAGGAGGTCTAGTCTGAGGTTGGGTATCTGGGAAATAGCGGGCTGCCAAAGTTGGATTTGTCGAATGAGTGATCTAAAAGGGAAATCCATCATTTTAATTCGAAAGTACTAACTTGAAGACTCGTAGCTCATGAAATAAGTGCATTTGAAAAAGCAAAAAAATAGAAATTATTTTAACCGAGACATTTGGAATTTAAAAAAACTAGAAGTTGGCATACAAGTTCCTGGCGGCTGCATCCAGGCCTGTCCCTGGTGTGTGCCCAGAGCCAGAGCACAGCCAGGGAGCCTGGCCCGGTGAGTCTCCTGGCCTGAGCCAAGAGATGTGATTGGCCCTGTGAGGGAAATTCTATCTGAATGTGTTTTTTTAAACGATTTTATTTATTTATTTTACAGAGAGAGCACAAGCAGGGGGAGCGGGCTGAGGGAGAAGCAGTCTCCCTCCTGAGCGAGGAGCCTGATGTGGGGCTCAATCCCAGGACCATGGGATTATGACCTGAACCAAAGGCAAACGCTTAACCGACTGAGCCACCCAGGTTCTCCTGTATCTGAATTTTTCTTGCGGGATTGGATAGGGAAATTACAAAGACCTAAACTTTCCATTGACCTTTGTAGGTGGACATCTGCTTTGTCTTACAATTGTGACTGATGACACAGCTGTCATTGGAAAAAGAAAAAAAGACCTAAGATAAGTCTCTTTCACAATTCAGTATTATCAAATTTGTACCTTTTTCCATGAACTGCCGTGCTTGCTTTATCACATGATGAAAGATATGAAATTGACTGTTCCTCTTTTGGTCATGGCAGCCAGGAACCCCAGAGCTCAAGTTTCCGTCTGGTAGCTTCCTCTGAAATGCTTTTCTGATATCATTGTCTTTCCCTAGCTCCTTATTTCTTAGCCAGTCATTTTTTTCACATTAGAAAAGACAAAAGCTTATTGTTTCTTTTAATATAAATTCTTATCAAAACGTTTTTGGTTTATAGATATGGTTACATCTAATGAGTTTTAAAATATATAATCCAATTTTGTCATAAATATTTGTTAAATACATAAAAGTCTATCTGTTGATAAAGACAAAGCTGACCCTGAATCAGGATATTCTTTTGGGGGCCGTAGCTTTGGGCTACAAAACACAGGCTGCAAAGCCAGATTTCTGGGATTTGGACCCCAGCCTGGCCACATTGGCTGTGGGTCCCTACATAAGTTATTTAGCCTATGTGAGCCTCAGGTCTCTCATCTGTAAAATGGTCTCAGTTACAGTACCAACCACCACAGATTCTTGTGGGGATGATTTAGTGCTTTGAACAAAGTGCCTCGAACAGAGCCTGGATCACAGTTAAATATTTAGTAAATGTTAGCTATTTCAATTAGGAACAGTGGTGATGAGATTGTGTAACTCACTCCATTCTGGAGTTAAATGGTATCCTTTCAATCACGGGTTCACGTTTCTGGGCAACGGGAGCTCTGGTTTTAATTTGGACTTAATGTGAAAGATCCACTCCCACTCAGTGAGCGCTTATTATGAGAAACTTCTATGGCCGTAGCGTGGCCAGCGCCGAACCCAGAGGCAGTGGACAGAGAGCCACAGGACCATGTGGCTCTGTAGAGAGAGGGGGAGACCGTTCCCAGGGAAACCGGTTGCTAGGGGCAAGCATTTGGCCAAAGGCGCCGGAGAAATGCAATTTCCTTGAACCGCATCTAATGAAAATGCTCTGTACTTACAGTGAACCTTAAGCAAGTGTGAAGGGAACCAGAGCACATTGGGAATTAGAAATAAGGGTTCCAAATCACCCTCACTCCAGCATGAGCTGCTTTTTGGCAAGGACAGTGTAGGCACACAAGAGAAGACCGTGAGGGTCTGGGTGACACCAGAGAAAATCTGGAATTGAGCATGGTAGATTTAATCCCCTATTTTGGGAAAACAATTTGGAACCTAATGTCCCAGTTGGATGGTTAGTGTATGTGGCCCTATAAATTTATCTGCCAGACAATTATGTGCTATTCTCACTTATAGCATGGCTTGTTCCCCTTCTAGGTATCTAGATATCCTTGTGATATCTTCATAAAGTTCCAAGTTAAAGACCTGTTCCGGGTACTGGTAAACAGATGTTTACAGGATAGACTCCACTACCTACTGGTGAGGAGTAAGTTGTCCAGAGCGAGCAAAACACGTTATAAGTCTTTGTAGAACGGATATAAAATGTTGAATAGGGTTGTATTAATCAGGGTTCTCTAGAGAAACAGAACCAGTACGGTATGCGTATCCCTATTTTTAGGAATTGGCTTATGTGATATGGGGGCTGGTAAGTCTGGAATCTGTAGGGCAGGCTGGAGACTCCAGGAAAAGCTGATGTTACAGCTTGAGTCTGAAGGTGATATGCAGACAGAATTCCTCCTTCCTCAGAGGACCTCAGTCTTTTTCTAGTAAGGCATTCCACTGATTGGGTGAAACCCACCCATATTATGGAGGGCAATCTGTTTCACTCAGTCTGCTGATTGAAATGTATAAAAATACCCTCCCGATGACATCTGTACTGGTGTTTGGCCAAGTATCTGGGTACTTTAGTCAGTTTGACACACAAAATTACCCATCACAAGATCTCTTCCTGAGAGCTCAGACTTTTCACTAAAACCCAAAGTGAGGGCCAAGGCCATAGCAACAATGTAAAGAGGAGTTGCTGAACCTACCTGCTGGGCTGACTGAAAAGTGGTCACCTTGTTCCCATCACTCACCTCCGATCTACATAACAACGGAAGACTGGAGACTAGAAACAGGTTCACTGGAGGAAATTGGAGCAGAGTCTGCTTTGCTTTTTTTCTTCTCCTAGGCTGAATGTTGCTTCCCCTACCCACATCCCCATGAAGGGAGGGAAGGTCTATCTGTAGAGGCTGGGGAGACCACGTTCTACCCCCTAAGACCTGCTGAGCCACAGCAGCCCATAAAATCCTTTCCAGTGAACACTGGTGAGTGGAACGCAGTTAAAGATTTCTTGAAAACCTAAGATGGGGCCCCAGAAACTTTGGAAGATTTGCAAGTATAGACACTGATTCTTGCTTCCGTCCTCGAGAACTGAAGGCAGAGTAAGCACAGGGCAGCCTGTGCCCCCAGAGAGTGAAGGCCCCCTCACAATGGGCTCCCGAAAGAGCCAGCACGTAGACACTAGATGTGAGGGAGTGCAAGATGGCAGCCGGGGTTGGATAAGTTTCTTAATTTTTGCTCCTTTTTCTCCCTCCCTTGACCTGAAGCATCTGGAAGCCACATTCTGCTGGCCACAAGGCCGGGTGTGGAATGAAGGAAGGATAGGGAGGACTGGTGTAAGAATGGACCCAGCCCCTTCTACTCCCTACTTGAGAACCTGAACAAGGAGAAGCAAACACTAAACTGGGAGTGAAATAGACACTTTTACTTAGACTCACCTGGACTTTTTTTTTTAAAGATCTTATTTGTCAGAGAGAGAGAGAGCATAAGCAGGCGGAGGGGCAGAGGGAGAGGGAGAGAGAGGGAGAGGAAGAAGCAGGCTCCCCGCTGAGCAAGGAGCCAGATGTGGGACTCAATTCCAGGACACCGGGATCACGACCTGAGCCGAAGGCAGCCACTTCACCAACTGAGCCACCCAGGTGCCCCTCAGTGGGACTTTTAAATACTCAAAAGTGAGTCTTAATAGTATCTGGCTGAGAGAACTTCTAGGAAAGAATCCAGCAGAGCATGTTTGGGGGCAATGATGCAATAAATTCTCTAATGTGTCCTTAACCGAGTTCAGCCCTCTCAGTACCCTGGTTCTACACACTTAAAAAGACCCCGCCCCATCTGGGTTTAGTGGGTGTCACCACTGTCGTGGTTTATCCTACATTTTGGAATGCTTTTTGGCCCTTGCCATGTCTGGGCACGACATCTCTGTCAACTGAGGACTAGGAGGAGGATGAAGTCCCGGTCAAGAATTAAAACAAAGGCTCCCGAGAGAGGAACATGGGTCCTTTTGTACAGTGTTTCAGCTAAACGATCCAATCGGGGACCAAGTTCCCATGTGTATGATTAGGTCTCCCCTGCAAATGCTCGTATGTAATCTTCCTGTTCCTCTAGGGCTAGACTCGCTTTCAGGTCAGCGAGGGGAAAAAGGACTTAGAGATGACTGCAGGACACAGAATGCTAGAGCCATGGCTTATCTGCCGTCCCTCTTTTAATTCAGTGGGAGGGGTCCGCCCCTAATTTATGAGTATTATCAATCAGGACTTAAATGCCTATTTCTGGGGATCACTCTGTCACTTGCTGTGCTAGACACTATTCAAAGCAACAGGTGTCTTTTTTTTTTTTTTTTTTTTTAGCTTGTATGACTCAATTACTGTTACTTAAGTCCAGCTTCTGTTCTGAGCCCATCCTGGTGTTAACTAAGTTTACTATCTCCCCGGTAAAGTCTTGGTCTCCCGCTCCTACCCTTTTGAGGCTTCTTGTTTAATCATGTAAAAATGATAGGCAAATGCATACGGGAAATACTGGCAAAGATCTCTGATTGCAAAGTGCAGCTCACCAGGTAGCCGTGAGGTGAGACGCTGACCTTCTGCACTGTTCAGGGCGGCTGTATTCGGGGAAGGACACATCCTGGGCCCATGAGAGCTGTGGGGCTTTCCATACTCACTTCTAATGTTTTTCCTCCTCCACTTCCTTTTTCTTGGAAGGTGTCTGAAAGGAATACTACGCCTATTTGGAAGGGTTTTCTTTGCAATTGGAGGACAGCTCTGTTTGCAATTCTTTACTGAAGTAAGAATTATTTTTCAAAGTTTAGCCTTATACTCCCAGCCTGGGGACGAAGGGAATTTGACCAACTCAAGTGGCCCCAACGCATGGCTTGGAGCCTCAAGGAGGTGAGAGTTCTGCTAGGAGAGAGGGATGTTGGTTGAGAGGAAAACCACAGAGGGAGTAGGAACTGAGAAACCCCACGTTACATCAGGAGCCATGAAGAGTGTAGACAGAAGGGAAGTGAGGAATCCAGCCAGCAGTGTTAGCGGCTGTGCAGAGTTCAGCTTTCCAATGCATTAAAAAAAAAAAAGACTAAAATAGTGGTCCCTACTGAGAGACACTATAGTCCCTAAAGTCTATGGTAGCATTTGTGTCCCTTACCATTTCTAAAATATGTCTGGACTATCTGGACATTTCCTAGTTACACTGGTAATTATGAAGTTTCTCTACTCTTCTCGGAGCTAGGCATTTCTTACAACACAGAGTCCAGGAAATAATACAGGGTCTGGATTAAAAATATAAAAAGGACTATTCCTGGAAAACCTCTTCCAAAAATTTGCTTTGAAAAGGGTCAGTTGCCTCTCTTGTAAATTAGGTAATGCCGATGGTTTTAACAGGGAAATGATATGACTAAAAAGCCCAACAAAATGACAATTATTCATGGCATGAAAGACCGTTTTCTCTGAATCCCATCTTTATTTGATTATAATCAAGGTCAGTTTTTTCCCCCCGGGAGGTTTCCTGCTAGCTTAAAGCGGATCCTTTGTTTTCCAAGAAAAAGGCCTAACATTCATGGCTTGGCCCCACTGCCCGTAGCTTCCCACTTCCTGTGGCTTAGTGGATGGGAGCCAGTGGTTCCCAGAGCGGGGAACCGACAGACTGGCCGCTCCGGCTCTGCTGTCCCAGTGAGTGTGGCTGGAGATGATCTGAGGACCGACCGTGATTGGGGCCGGCAGAATTCTGAAGCGTCCCCAACATCCCCACACCTCACGGGGAACGAGAGGGTTCCTTGGTGCTTGGAAGTTCTCTAAGAAGGAGACTAGTTTCTGTTTTAAGGAGACTCTTGCAGGGGGTCAGATACCTTGGAATGGTGGAGACAATGTTCAGGTGAATACATGGTCAACTGCTGAGTCAGGCTTCACGCACAGAGGCCACTCTGTCCACTGCCAAGACAGGATCCTGAGGACTAATGGTGCTCTCGAATATTCTCACATCTATGTCAATGGTTCTCAATGGCAGTAGGCAGGGATTCTGCCCCTGGGGAGACCTTGTGGCCTGTCACAACCTGCGGGTAGTGGTGGAGGGCTGCTACTGCTATCTAACCAGGAATGGTCAGGAATGCTGAGAAACATCCCACAATGCACCTGATCGACCCCTGACCAAAAATGTCCACAGAGCTGAGGATCAGAAACCCTGATCTAAATGCTCTGGTCTAAACTGTTCATGACTGTTTCATTATCCAGGTGCTCGTCTTTAGTTTTTATGGGAGATGATTAGGCTCAAGCCTGTGTAATTCATTCTCAGGCACAGTAAGGACAGGCTCAAAATGGCGTTGCTTATGCTAAGCACCACCTCCCCAAACCGACTTAATTACAGTTTCAGCTGCCCCCAAATGGAATCTTAAATTAGTCAGGAATTGTCTGATCAGCACGAGTTAGGTCGGCTGCCTGATAGCCCCCTGGCATCCCCTAAAGGAAAGTAACTTGGCAAGAACCAACCCGATTTTTTGCTTACTATAAATTCTTTGCTCCTGTTCCCTTTTGCCTTAAAAAGTCTTTCATTTTGTACGGCTCCTTGGAGCTCCCTCCTATCTGCTAATTGGATGCTGCCCAACTGAATTTGGTTTTTGCTCAAATAAACTCTTGAAATTTTTAATATGCCTAGGTTTATCTTTTAACAGCCGAATGGATTTAAGAGGTTTTTGCCTTTATGTATTCATACTTGAATTCATCAAATGAGTATTTTTGATGAAGGCATGCACAGAACATGCAGATTCTTAATTATCTCACAAATTTGGTGACGTGAGGCCATGGACTATAGCTGAGGGAAGACGTTGGAAGAGGGCGGAGAACTTGGGGGTGAGGGGGCTGTGGCATCACGTTGTTGAGGTCTTTCTAGGTCTGCTTCCTTCCATGGATGAGGCGGAGGGTTGGCTTTATTTCCAAGTTCTGTTGGGGCTCTAACATTTGACCATTAAAAACTCCTGGTGTTGGAAACCTGTACACCCATTTCAACTCTTTGTATGTCTTCGTCATGTATTTCTCTTCCCATCTCTCCCACCTACCAAAACACCCTCCCAAGGACTCTTTTCCTATTATGAAAGATATTTTTTCGTCCACCTTAAAACAATATAATTATTAATTTTGTTATTTCAAGCCTTAAGTCTAAACCCCTCTTTTCCTCCCCATTCAAAATTCATCTTCTGGAAGCCTCCCCTGACCCCAACACACCCACTGCTCTAGTACATGCATATTGTTGCCTGTCTGCTGGCTGTAGGCATCTTTACATATCACAAACACGCTCAGGTGATGTGAAAGACAGTGTTAGAACATCCTTTTAACCCAAAAAATCTGTGTGTCTTCTCTTTCCACACATCACAGAATTCTGGAATATGGGTACTACATTTAATCATCGTAATTTATAGGGTGTGGAGTTTTTGATGGAAAGTCACAAGTGCAGGGGCGCCTGGGTAGTGCAGTCGTTAAAGCATCTGCCTTCGGCTCAGGGCGTGATCCCGGCATTCCGGGATCGAGTCCCACATAGGGCTCCTCTGCTGGGAGCCTGCTTCTTCCTCTCTCACTCCCCCTGCTGTGTTCCCTCTCTCGCTGGCTGTCTCTCTGTCACATAAATAAATAAAATCTTTAAAATAAATAAAATTAAAAAAAAAGTCACAAGTGCTTTCCTAGTTGTTAGTAAGAGACAAGGCACCACCAACACAAGCAGTTTGAAAGAAAAATAACAGGAAGGTGAAATTATCTTACTGAATTCAGGGCTGTAGATGGCAAATGACCTCAAACTGGCGATGTTTGAAAGCAAAGCCTCAGAGATGTAGAGTGTACTGACACACAGACTCTAATTTGAGTTAACTCTGTAAATAAAAATTTAACAGATAAATCCCACAAACTTATTGAAATATAAAAATCCGTTTATGACTTGGAGAACAAATTATATATAGTCTCCATTTTATTTCCTTCTTTTTTTCTAAAAGACTTCCAAAGAATGAAACCCTTCCTGAACTTCTGACAGGTTCCAAGGTATCAAGGTCCTTCCTGAAACTTCTTTATTAATCACCAGTGTGGCTCTTGGGAAGTCATTGAAAATATCTGTACCGCAGTTCTCTCCTGTGCAAAACTAAATTTTGATGGTTCTAATACTACAAGTCCCAGCCTTGGCTGCACAGGGAATCCCCTGATCGCTTTTAAAAAATCCTGATGCCCACGTGAGACCCCAGACCAAATAAATCTATCTCTGGAGTGTATTTTTTAAACTCCCCAGGTAATTCCAAATGTTCAGCCCAGTTAAGCCCAGTGTTCACCCCTGACTTATGACGAACCAAATCTTGGATTGGGGACTTTCTGAATGTCGTAAAAATGGCCCACTGTCAGAAAAAACATTTCATAGTATGCCTGAATCCCCCCATGAATAGGTTTTAAGATTTCAGTAAAATGAGTTCGTGGAATGTATCCATCAAATTTTATAAAAAAGCCATTTTCATGCACTCTGATATTTTCCATTTTCTTCTATAAATTAAACAATTAAAATTTCATGACCTGCACATTGAAAAACACAGGCTGGGTCCTATCATTTGGCCACTAGATGGAGCCCTCACATTTAAAGAAAGGAAAGCACAACTTCAGATTCCGAACCCCGCAGAACAGAGTGAAAATGTACATGGCTGTGATTGAAGAGCTTCCACCCAGACAAAAAGATCTTTTGTACTAGAAGCAGTGTGGCTGTTGGAAAATGATCGTTATATTAACAGTCGCGAACGCTGATGAATAATGAGACCCTGTGTTGAGGGCTTCGCTCTGGCTGTTGTACTCACATCCACCTGATGAGGTCGCTATTCTCCCCCCTGCACGCTGAGGGCACGGAGCACCCAGAAGGGTCGCTAACATGCTCATCACTCAAAAACATGGCAGCCCTTGTCAAGGGGGAAGGAGCGAAGGAGAGAGAAGGGTTTGAAATCTCGTCACAAAGTGACAAAGAGAAGCAGAACTTAAGTCCAAATGTGTTGGGCTCTTGCTTCTAACGGTGAGGAAAGGTAAGAGATATAAGGTTGGTAATATCAATGCGTGGATTAAATTTGTACACAGTAGCAGCACACTGGATTTTTTTCTTCGCTGGGCATCTAGGCTTCAAAGTGCACACATTTAAAGAAAAGGGGAATGAACAGCGAGCAGCACAGGGGGCAGCAGAGTGGCCCGAGGCAGAGGCTCTGAGGAGGGGCTGCCTGGGTGCAGGCATGACTTTGGTTTTTATTCAAAGTGCGCTGGGATCCCACTGAAGGGTTTTGACAAGGGAAGGACCTGATGGGCTTTTTGTACGGTCCACGCCTTCACTTCATTCCCCTCTCTGGACAGATGCCTTTTCCTCAGGCCTTTCCTGATCATCAGTCCAAGCATTCCTGTCCTCCACCCCCTCATGAGGTTTGCTCCCCGCCCCCCCTCCCCCCCAGCCTTTAGCATTTAGCTTGAGCAGATAACCATGTTAAGGATCTTCTTCTTGACTCTGCCTCTCCCCCGGTAGAAGCAGGCTCCATAATGGAAGCTGAAAAGTGAGTAACTCAGATGTTGGGGAGGGGAGGGTTGCTGCTTAACGTGCCCTGAGTTTCTGTGTGATGGTTGCATGGCACTGTAGATAATAATTAATGCCACTGAATCATACAATGGTTAAAATGGCAAATTTAATGTTATATTTTACCACACTAAAAAAAAATTCAAAATCATTGGAGTCAGTGACCCAAAATTCAAACCTACAGAGTGAATTAAAAAATATCGCTATTGGGGCCCCCGGGTGGCTCAGTCAGTTGGGCAGCTGACTCTTGATTTCAGCTCAGGTCACAGGGTCCTGGAACTGAGCCCTACACTGGGCTCCTGGCTCAGCTGGGAGTCTGCTTGAGGATTCTCTCTCGCTCTTGATTGTCGCTCCCCCAACTCTTGCTCACTCTCTCTCAAGTAAATAAATCTTTTTAAAAAATATTGCTATCACTTATGGAGTGCTTTCTGGGTACCAAGCACTTTACATCTATTAGCTAAGTGGATCCTTGCAGCAACCCCATAAGGTAGATCCTATTATTGTTCCCATTTTACAGATGAGGAAACTAAGTCACAGATTAGCAATTTGCCCACCGTCACTTGGCTGGTAAATAGAGGCAGGATTTATACTTGGATAGGCTGCTTTTAATCATTACACTACTGCTGTATCTAACACTTAGAATAGAGCCTGGCATATAATCATTTAATAATTATTCATTTCAAGAGTAAATATTTCAAAATGCTTACTTTGGCTGCTGGGTGGAGAACAGACATGGAGGGGTGAGGAACTGTGGGGGACAGTAGGAGGTCTGTAGGTGTAAGATGTGAAGGCCCTGGAGGTAGAGATGAAGGGATGGTTTACATATATTTCAAGATAGAGATAACAGGATATGCTCATGGTTCTAGTTGGAGGAATGAAATGGGGAGCTGAGATCAAGACTACACTGTCCAATATGGTAGCTGTTAGCGCCAGGCACCTGCTGAGCACCTGAAACATGGCTGGTAAGAATGAGGTGTCATTATGTTAACTACACTGGAATTAAAAAACTTAATTAAAAAAGGTGCAGATAATCTAATTTCAGGGTCTCTGGTGAGTGTTAATGGTTAATCTTATGTTTGATGAAGCCATCTGTTAATTAAAAATATATAAAAAAAGAAACAAGGTGTACTGATGGGAATAAGATACATTTGGGATTCCAATGTTTACTTTTCTGTGATATCTTAATTTTTAGATTGATGTAGTGATGGCAATAGTTTTGCTATATTGATATGTTATTAGTAAATATATTGTTTTAAAAATGGGACTACTGGAAAATATAAAACGACTTCTGTGGCTCACGTTGTGTTTGTATTGAAGGTGCCAATCAATCAAGGATAATATCCTGGTTTCTTGCTTGAACAATGTAATTAATGGTGATGCATTTACTGAACTGGAAAAGGTGGGGAGAGGGAGACTTAAGGGTGCAAATAAATTATCCTCAGGACATATAAAGTTTGCAGTGTTGGCGAGATATCCAGGTGGTGATGGCTGCCTGGGGCTTGAAGCAGAGGTCAAAGCTGGCGCTACCCATCGGGACGCCATCAGCCTGCTGATGACGGTGAGAGCCGAGTGAGTATAGGAGACCGCTTCTAGAAAGACTTTATGTAGGAGAGAAGCCAGTTAGCACCCAGGACCAAGCCGTGAGATGCTTCATCATTTAGGGGTGGTGTAGAAATAGGTGACCAGATGTTGCAGAAATGATACTACCTTTCTGTGTTCAACTTTCTAGCTAAGAAAATACCTATACGTTCATTATGGTTTCATGTCAGTTTACTTTTGTCTAGAATTCATGGGTTTTTTTGTTTTTATTTTTGTGAACTGCAGTTTATTTCTATACACACACTAGGAGTGCTTTCATTTTTTAGACTACATTCATGTAGCTTAGCAGCAGAAATCCTCAGAGAGCTTCCTTTATATAGAAATAACAAAACTCATGACGATGAACAATTGCCATAGATAGAGCTCCCAAGATCCCCAAAAACCCATCATCAAAGGAAAAACTGCTGCTGCTTAAACTCTCAAGGGACACCTGCTTTATGGCAAGCACTTTGAGTGTGCTTGTGAAGACAGAGACATGTTTTTAGGGATTTAAAAAATGTCAGTTAATCCCCAAAGTAAGTATTTCTTTGGAGAACTTAGTTTTAGATAACAATTAATGATCATGTAGTCAAGAGCTCAAACTCTGTCGTCGGGTACATGTGAGTTCATGAACGTGCTTAGCAGAAATCCTGGCCTGCGATGAGCACCTGGTAAATGTCGTCGTCCTCATTCTTGTTATGAATGCTAGCAGAAGTCTCCGCACCGCCCCTGTTAATTTCTATCCTATTAATAGGGTTGTATGTGTGGATACACCATATAAAACAAGTATGTTATATCACATATATCAAACCCAGTTTATGCATTTCTCCCCCTTGTTCCGAGATATGGTGCATTGTTTTCTTGGTGAAATGTGTTCCTCTGTTTGGTGTTAAGGTGGAACTGTTTCCATGGGGAGGGACCCCCAATTCTCTCCATCCTTCAATCACTCCTCCCAGGGTGGCGGAATGACTCTTTGGAGGCTTCGGGAGATGGAGCTGGGCGTCTCTTTTTGGAGTCTACCTGTTGGCAGAGACCGTGTTCTGCTCTGCTCCACCGGGCAGCTGGCTGCCTGAGGACAGGACCACTCAAGGGAGAGTTGAGGTTGTCCAGTGGTGGGTGTTAAGTAATGACTGAAATTTAAACCCACTTACCTGGAAATTCCAAATAGCTAGGTTCACAGAAAAGGTGAGTTTCTAAAATGTTATCTGACTCCTGTGTTAGTCTCAGGTGGTTCAAAGTTTAAGCATGTGTAATTGGAGTGTTCTTTACTTATTTCTCTAAATCCCTAGTGTCTGGTACATTCATCTGGGAACTTTAAGAAATAGACCAAGAATAGAGAAGGATTTTGTGGGGCCAAGGCACATGGCTTCAGGCCTCTAGGGTGAGCAAGGAGGGGTTATGTGTTTTAATCTTGGTAGGTGACAGGTGTCTAGATTGTGACATGCCGCTGGTTTTCGCAATTGGCTTTTAACTGGTGTGGCTGAGTAGAAAGCTTCAGGCTTTGGCAAATGTGGGTCTTGTGGGATTCCTATTGAGACTTAGGATGGTTTTATCTGCAGGTGAATAGCTATTTTTATATGGTTAAGAAAATACTTTTTTAGAAAAGATTTATTTATTTGAGAGAGCAGCGAGTGAGCAGGGGGAGGGGCCGAAGGAGAGGGTCCCTGCTGAGCCCGGAGCTAGACTCAGGGCTTGATCTCAGGACGCTGAGATTATGACCTGAGCCAAAATCATGAGTCAGATGCTTAACCAACTGAGCCACCCAGGCGCCCCGGTATGAAAATAGTTTTAGTCAGGACTGTGGTTGCTTGATTTGGAAGGCCAGTCATGATGGAAGTCTAGATTGGGGAAGTGTTTGTACAGGTAAGGCTTTTAGATATTCATGAGCTAAGTGACCTTTTGCTATTTCTCTGCTGTGCCTGCTGGCCAGGACTTGCAAGAGGAGACATAGCTGAGGGTCAGTGCACTGTGGAACACTGGTAGATCTGTTAGTGCCAGGCCCAGGAAGCCAGCATTTTTCTGGTGGCCTTGGAATCCACGCACTGCATTCAGGGCCAAAAGGGGGAATTCATATAGCTAACCTCTTGTGATTATATGCTCTCAAGAGTCACCTGTGATAGGGAGTATATTCAAAATAAATAGAATATGCCATCTTCTTGGGCTGAAGCAGAGAACAACTCAAAATTATTGCTAACCCAAAGTCCCGTCACTAGGAATTAGGGAATGAAGGAAGAACTCAAGTGCTTTGAAAAATGTGCTTCGGTGTGACAATCCTATCAGGAGCGATGGAAGATTGAAAAAAATAAAGCAAACTGATTAAAAGTTGAAGGACAAAAAGCTTCCCCCGAGGGAAAGGCTGACATCTTAGGGGCAACGTAGATCAGAAAGACTGACCTGAGCCCAAGGAAACCCACCAGAGAACAGAAGGCGAGATTCCAGGAAACCGCCTGAAGTGACCCCCCCAGAGGGCGCAGGAATCCAGAACGCCTTTCGCAAACCCTCTGCCAACTGCAGAGTCCAAAGTGAAGAGCCGCTGGGGACCCACATTCTGGGGACTGGGTCGGTGTAGAAAGTAGTTACGTAGGTGGACGGACCGGATATGGAAAGTCTGGGGAAAGCAGCAGAGAATGCCTGGGTGAACTTCCAGGTGCTAGAGCCCCCGAAGAAGGCATGCGGCAGTTTCCCGTGTTCCGAGGGACTTAAGAAGCTCGTGAGGTTCGAACCCGAAGACGGGAGACGGGACCCACCGCGTGTGACCAGGCAGGGCGGCCGTGGAGCATGTCCACGTCAGACTCCGCGCTGATCTCATGGGAGCAAATCACTGGCGTGGAATCGTCCAACTACGTGAGGGGCGGAGAGGCATGAACATTTGTTTGAAAAGTAGAAGCCTCTGGCATCTTGAGAACTCATCATTTCATGTTTCTCCCATGATGACTCTAAAGGGATATCTTAGAAAAGCAATTGGTTTGACTATAAATTAAGGAGGAAACACCCTCAAATGTGGTAAAGAAGACAAGTCCCAAGCATGTTAGGAAAGGGAAGGAGACCGAGGATTAGGTTAAGCTGTTAGAATCCCCCCCGAGCTTTCCTAAAATACTAGATGACCCTGCTGCGGGGAAAGATTACACAGAGAAAGGCTCCTGAGGCTTCAAACTGTCAAAAACTGAGAAGGGAGACCTTTGAGAATATGACGGAGGAAATGGTTCTCAGTAGCCTCCTGAGACATCCGCAGCATTTCTAGTTCTGGAATCTACTTAGGGCAGTTCTCCAGGTGCAACACATGTGTGGATGCCATGAAAATCTAGGAGCCTAGGAGCCACGCTTCGTAGATATAAGTGCTGCTAGAGCAAGAGACGTAGTAACATTTGTCAGGAGTCTCACAGAAGACTGTCCCTGAGTCCGTACCTTCCGTGTGTGGTTGGGTGCTGCCAGAAACCTGCAGCTCAAAAAGGAGAAGGGGAGAAGGGGAGGGCGTGGTGTGGAAGAGCACCATTGCCCCCACTCCTATGGCCACTGGGAAAGACGGGCAACTCTCAAAGCCAGCTTGAGGCCTGGGGGTGGCCGCCATGCCACATATCAGTCAGCAAGGGAGGAGCCTCTCCATGTTATGTCCTGCGAGGGGAGACGGTACACGTCAGGAGAAAGGTCCTCTGAGGATGGGTAAACTGAGGGCCACAATTAGTCTCTTACTGGGAATTTTCTCCCCAAAGAGTGCAGGTCCTCGTCCCCGGAGCGCACACACGGACACTGGCATCCTGGCGGGCGGAAACCAGCACGTTCCTGTTGAGTCTCTGTCACTTGCTACCCCTGAATCTCTGCTGTGGTTTTCGGCAACACCAAGTATGGGTTTGGGGAACCTAGGGTGCCGAGGCTAACTTCTTTAGGGCCCAGGGCTGGATTGTTTTCTAAGTGTCGTGGGCGTGGGGACAGCACTACCATGGCTCGTGTGTGTTATTGTCCCTTTGGAAACACAGACTGTTAGTTCCTTTCTGTGACACTGAAGTCATAGCACCCAGAGGTGGACCCTTTGCAGGGGAGGACCGCACAAGCCTGTCCCAGGCATCAAGACTGCCTGTGAACCAGACTGAGCAGAATAAGACATTAGAGATCAATTTTGTACTTTAATTTAAAAAATTTTATCCTACAAAAGCAAGAGAATTTCCAATTATTTTGCCATTTGACTTAACTAATTTGCACTTTAATTTTTTGCATGTTAATCTTTTAACTTTAATTTCTCCCATTACAATGAATAGTGGCATGAGATTTCTACTCAAATATAGAACTGTTTATTAGCCTTTCATTATCAGAGTGGCCATATGCCATCTTTTAATGTCCTTACAGAGCCTCCAAAGGCCTATCTTGGATAATGTGCCCGCACATAATTTGATAAGGGAAATAGAATATAGACTGACTTTCAGATTTAGGTACAGAGTAGCCTTGGTATTAATTTAATCACTGTGTATTTTTGACCTGTTTTGGAGCTTTCTGGGGGGGGGGGCACTGCCTGGCTGTGGTTTGGGGGGGAAACCCACAGCAATAGTAGTTGATCTGGGTGAGTGGTCTCATGGGGTCTGGGGGCAGTCCTGGCCAGACAGATGGTAACTCCTCAGCTGAGAAGTGGAGTCCCACAGCCTGAAACGTGGGACCCAGTGAAGTTGAGAGAACACGGATCTGAAATGTTAAATGGGATTCCCATACCCCACTGAGGGTGTTTCTATCTGGAGGAACTCCATTAAAGTGACACCCCTAGTCTTTCTCCACCTCCACTCATTCCATCCAGGAGAGGAGTCCCTTATGTGATTGGTGATGGGGGAGAAAGGATGGAATTCGAATGACTTCGCCTTCTTTTTCTGGGATCTGCCTGCAGCAAGTTCTCACCTGGCTCGAGCCCTCCAAAGGGCGGGCTCCGTGGGGCGGGCGTGGGGGCCGAGGTGTTAGACTGGCTGGGTGGTAGGTCATTCTGTCTCATGAAAGATCTAACAACTGGCACCAAATCGAAGTCCTGTTCTTTAACAGCTTTACTGCATAAAAGGTGATATTTTAATTTCCACCTGCCCAATTTGTGTAACCACCTCTTAACTGGTACTGGATTCAAGCGGGGAAAGTAAGGGCTTTTCCTGAACTTGCTACAGCCCTAACACTTGGGCTCCATCAACACTGGGAGAAGTCTGTCTTAACTTCTGTCAGAATCGATGCAGAATGGGGAGGAGGGCTTGGACACGACCTGCCTGGGCCACCTTCCGGCTGCACTGCTTACGGGGCTGTGAACATTTGAGGAAAAACTTTAAAACTCTCAAAATGACATTTGTAAAATGAAATAATATAGCACCCACTTCATAAAAGTTTTGGTGAAAACAAAATGAGATACATAGGTTACTTATAAAATATGCTTCTTTTTTTTGGTGGGGGGGGGTGCTCCTGCCCCTGGTTCCTTGGCATACATGCATACAGTTCTTACTAAGAATTACAGCTAACATTTAACACAGGATATGGGGAACACCCTGTGCTAAGTAACAAAGTATCTCATTTGATTGTCACAAAAACTGTAGTAGATGCTAATATTATTCCGATTTTATAAAGGAGGCAATTGAAGCTTAGAAAGACTGAAGTTGTCCAAGATCACACATCATGTGAATAGTAGAGCAGATATTTGAACGCTGACAGTCCGAGTTCCGAGTCTATACTGTTTAATAATATGTTGTCTCTCTAAAATGACACCTGCCATGTATTGGCTGCCTAAAATGTGCTTGGCAGAGGTTAGGAGCTTTATCTCATAATGTCCCCAATCCTATGTCGGTTAAGGACACAGACTTCATAGTCAAACAAATGTAGTTTTGATTTCCAACTCTGCAATTTTCTAGCTTAGCAATCTTGGGGAAGATCTCTTGAACGTCAATTTTTCATCTGGAAGTTGGGGACAAAAATCCCTATGCCTCCTATGTTTGCTGGGAGGATTCAATGAAAGAAGGCTCAACGACAGGCAGCAAGTCTTATTCCCACTTTGCAGATGAAGACTGAAGCTCCCAAGTGCCAAGTTCAAGTCCTGATTGACCCAACTAAATCAACTTGCTTTTTCCTATACGCTATTCCCGTTGCAAGTAATTTCTGGCCTCTTCAGAGCGAATTTCTCCTTACGTCATTCAGTTCTTTGGGGAGAACAAAACCAGTCCTTACCTTTGTGAAAGATTCCGCAGAATAAGGCAATGGGTTCCCAGCTGTGTTCCAAGGAGCCCTTCTAGGGGCCACGGAAACAGGTGGGGGTAGCAGAGAAGTCTAAGTACCTGGTCACTCTGCTTCAACTAGGACAGTGCTGCCTTCATTTGTCTTATAAAGAGGTAGTTCACTTTTTTTCATAAAGGAAATTGTTCTTTGGGGGAACAAAAACAAAACAAGACAAGAGTAGGAGGCTTGGGGTTGAGACAACTTCACATTTGCTGGTGTGTGGCCTTGCTCAGCTCTGCTTCATGATTCTGTCTTGCTTTATTCAAGCGAAGAAGCAGAATCATAAAACCTTAATATCTCCTGGGGCTATTAAGAGGAGTAAGTGAGAAAACATTATTAAATGTGCTTTGTGAAACACAAATGCAACACACAGGAAGTAAATGGACCCTGGAGCCAGACTGTCAGGTTTGGAGTTCTGGCTCCCTTTCTTACTGTGTGACCCTGGGCAGCTGTTCAACTCCTCTGTGCCTTGGTTTGTTCTGTGAAGTGATGGTAACAACAGTACCTGCCTCCTCATGCTGTTGGAAGGACTAAATGGTTGAAAATATGGAAACTTGCTCCATAATTATTTTGTTGTATTTATTCTTTTTGGGGGTTATTTTTTTGAGTATAGTCGACTTGGGATGCTGTGTTGGTTTCAGGGTACAACATAGTGTTCTTCTTCTTAGGTTTGACTATCGTAGCTCTGTCCATCACAATTCTTGTAGACACCTTGCAAAACAGATCATAAACTGCTGCCCTTTTCTGAACCTCAAATCTAATAGAATATTGGGCAGAGTCATGAACCTGTCATCTGGCTGTCTGTTGAATGATCAGATTAACTGGAGAAAAAGCAGCTTTTGGTGCGGGGGGGACACACAGAGGAGTGCGTATTAGCACGCATTTGCTAAGCTTCGTCTTTCCTTTATACAATTAGTCTGAGAGTTGAGTTATAAAATGGGAATTGAAATTGTAGCCGGTTTTATAGCCTCAACACAAAGGAAATAAAATGATTCCACTAGCTTTCTAGTTTCTAATTGGAAACGTATAAAAACAAATGTTCATTCCCTCAGCAGCTTTAAAACAACACATAGGTCCTTGGGAATTCCAGTGAAAATTTCAGCAAAAAAGCTCAGTTCTTTAAACTTCTTATTTGTTAAAGAAATCTGTTGTTGAGCCCTGCATTATGGAGAAAGCAGTTTAAGAAAAATGATCTCTAGAATTACATTGAGGGAGGACACATGGAGGGGTATATTGAAAGAAATACTGTTCTAACAGTCAGCAAATTATAAGGCCCTTGGACTCAAAGGTCACTCAAAAAAAAAAATCAGGAAAATAAGGCAAAACATAAGAGCCAGCAGAAAGGCAACGGCTGTTATAACGGGCCAAGGAATTGTCCCAAGATCCTGGCAGAACCAGGTTCGAGTCTAGCTGGCATCAGCCAAGGTTGCAAGGAAAAATGGAGTTCCCTCCTAACTTTCCTGACATTGTGGACTGTCACCCAAGATGAATGACAGCTAGCTGAACTAAATGACACCCTGTCCCACTGCTCCCTTCTTAGCCAAGAGCCTCATCATCATTTTTATTTTTTGGCTTGTGTTTCACTTTATGAGAAAGCTTAGATAATAACATTGAACTTACATCTGTCCAAGAAAGATGGCTTGTGTTTCACTTTATGAGAAAGCTTAGATAATAACATTGAACTTACATCTGTCCAAGAAAGATACCCAAGTCTGGCATCAGTATAGAAGAACATAATAATAGAATATTTAAAGTTCTCCAAACCAAAGTTGTTAGTATTTCATAAAATGATTGATTACTAACAGGGATATGGAGCCAACAGGCCTGTAAGTTGAAGAGGGTGGGTTGGGGGTGGAGAGAGAGCAGAGAGAGCCACGCAAAATTTATTTTCTTCATTGTCATAACCAAAATCAGGCTTACGAATTTATATTTTTATTATGAAAAAGATGGTCTAATCTAAAATATGTTTGAAATTATTTTACTCTGAAAAGCTTTTCCCCCCTGAACTTTCATAACTTTGTCTGACAGTGAAAATAATTTTAAAAAACCAGGTTGACTTTTGCAGTCTTTATAAAACCTTCACGGTGAGTTTCATTTTTTGTGCTTTCCTCTCCCAAACCTTGGGAGATGCTGAAAACATTTCTTTTTCCACGGGAAGAGGAGGAAGGAGGTGAGCACTTCTCCATTTGCTGAGGTGGACGCTGTGACTGCTATGTCTGTTCATCAAATCACACGGTCATGGGGTGGTCCCCACTCCGGCACGTGTCTTCCAGTGTGGCCCACGTGGCACTGGCCTGTCACTGGGTCTGCCTTAAAGAATGTGGTTAGCAAGTAGTTAAAACTATAAAAACTGCCTTTGAGAGCTTAAATGTGTGTATATCTGTTTTAAAAAAAATTCTGCAATAGGAAAATGAGAAAATGTTTTAGAGGCTAGCGAGATGGGATCATGACATCTATTCACAAAATGGCCTTTGGAGGTACAGTAATTTTATATTCAGCTTAGGACGGTAGCTAGGCACTCCTAATACGTATCACACTTTGTGCTACGTACTGGAGACCCAGGACAGAGGTAAAATTCCTCCTGAGATTCCATAATCTATTGATAAGTACCTATAAAATGAGTACTAGTCTAAACAGAACTCCGAGCAGGTGACATGAAAGCGTAGAGCAGTCTTTTAAAATAGTTACCATTTGGAGGCTGCTGTTTGTGCACTGAACACTTTGCATGTATTATTTAATATTGATAATAAACCAAGGAAGTATTATCCCCACTTTAAAGATGAAGAAACGGAGGTTCAGTGAAATTAAGGTTTGGGATCAGGATTAATTTAATCTTCAGGAGTAACTGGATGACTTTTCGTGTCAGCCTCTGTGGGAGAACAATTAAGTATACTGATTTTTTTTTTTCCTTAAGATTTCTTTTTCTTTTACTTGTTTTGTAAAGATTTTTATTTATTTGACAGAGATAGAGACAGCCAGCGAGAGAGGGAACACAAGCAGGGGGAGTGGGAGAGGAAGAAGCAGGCTTCCAGAGGAGGAGACTGATGTGGGGCTCGATCCCAGAATGCCGGGATCACGCCCTGAGCCGAAGGCAGATGCTTAACGACTGAGCCACCCAGGTGCCCCTTTCCTTAAGATTTCTTTGAGAGAAAGCGTGTGCGTGTGTGTGCAGGGAGAGGGCCAGAGGGAGAGGAAGAATCCCAAGCAGACTCTGCACTGAGCCCAGAGCCCAATGCAGGGCTTGATTTCATGTCCTTGAGGTCATGACCTGAGCTGAAATGAAGAGTTGGATACCTAACTGATGGAATCATGCAGGTACCCCAATGTTCTGGGTTTTTCCCCCTAAATTTTAATTTAAATTCTAGTTAGTTAACATATAGTGTAATATTGGTTTTAGGGTAATGTTCTATTTCTTAAAAGTTGAAAGCATCTTGCTCCAGAGCCTGACAAAAATGACTATTCTTAACCATTATCTATGCCTTTTCTGAGGCAGGCATTAATAGGTAAATTACAAAACAATATTCCAAAGGCTAATTAACATATGAAGACATATTCTCTAAATATCACTAGCTGTCAAAGATGTGGAATAAAGTAAGATACCCCTTTTTCACCTACCAAATTTGCAAAAGTGTTAAATATAGTGGTACTATTCAGAGCTGATCGGTGGGCACGCTCAGCTTCTCTGGGTATGCTAGAATATTCTACAATTATTAAAGTCATAATTTTAAAATATATCATTGAAAAAGGCTTATGCTAATATATTGGAAAAATGTCTCTGAAGAGACAGTATAAGGCAGTGGATTAAGGGAGTGAATTCTACAGTAACACTCCCGGAGTTCATACCTCAGCTATGTGACTGCTTGATCGGCAACCGTGCGCAAACTACACAACCTTTCTCAGCATCAATCCCCTCATAAGGAAAATGGGGATTACAAAAATAATACCTATGGCAGAAGACGCTTACAATTAAAACATGGCAGACATTTAGAATAGGACCTGGCATATGTGAAAAATATTAATGAAAACATTAATGGCGAAGATCTCTAGATGGTGAGATTATGGTGACGTCTCTATTTTCTTTATAATCACTTGCAAATTCCTATCAATAAGCACCGATTTTATAATAGGCATTCCTATAGTAATCACAAAGCTAGCTATTAATTACGATACCCTTAAAAGAGAAAGGAAGAATCTTCCTATTGGTAGATTTATAGAATTCATTACTAGTTAGAAGTGGGTCTTGAATTTTGTTAAGTGCTTTATTTGGCATCAATGAACATGTTTGCATCGATTTACTTATCTTACATTTCTTGGATAACTCAGTATGGTAGATACTTTTTTCTTTTTTGGTAGATACTTCTCTAAACTTTTGAATTTAGTAATTTCTAAAGAATTCTTGGATCTATATTAAAATTAATATTTTTTGTGTTCTTTCAGATTTGGGCTCAGGGCTATGCTAGTTTAAAGAGTGAACAGGATGGCTCCTGCATTCCTGTCTTCACAATGGAACGATCTGCATGGGAACATGTTCCTTGAAAGCTTGTAAGAATACACAGGCAAAACCACTTTTTAATTTTCCACTTTTTGGAAGCAAAAGGAAGCTTATTTTTGCAACTTAAGCTTTGATCAACTTTCATTTTCTTTGACAACTACCAGTTTGTCCAAGTCCTCTTGAAACTGTTTTGGTAATTAACACTCCTCAGGGAAGTGTTCTTATCATTCAGCTTTGAAACTTTCAGCACGGAGTTTTACACAGTATTTTCTTGGAATTTTATGTTTCCTTGTGATAGCAATGTTTAATTCTTAGACTCACAGCACTTAGCACTCTATTAGTAGCACTGCTGTTATTATTTCTATATATGTGGCTACAGCCCCTTTTTTAGATCTAAATTTGCTTCTATTTGCTCCATTTTGTTAGACTTGTGAAAGATCTGTCTTTACTGCTCGTCAAAATCATTTGTGCAGGTTTTTCTTTTATTATGTCTCTGATTATTGTTTCTGACCCTAGTATTTTCCTCGCTGAAAACACCTGTACTTCTAGGGTTGGAGTCTATTCTCTGCTATTTTTCCTTTTACTTATCATTCCTTTTCCTCTGCATATCAAGAAATTATATTTATTCTCTGTAACACTGACTTGATTTTTACCACGTTAATTCTACTCTTTGTTTTCCTTGCAAGTCACCCATTTCCTATCATTTAGCTGTTTTTGTTTTGTTTTGTTTTGTTTTTACATTACACTACTGAGATGCCAACATATTTTCTGGTCTTTTGTTTCCTGGAACAAATCATTTTCAGATATATTACCCTTCTTCCTAGTCCATTTCCCTTAATCCATAAAATCTTTTTCAAAAGCTTTTTTTCCAAGCTTGATGTTGAATATACAGAATGTCTGGCTTGCTCTCTTGCCCTGATCTCTGTCCATTTGAGTGTTGGTCAAATCTTCCTCTCCATCTGTTGTTGGAGGACAAATTGATGAACTTTCTCCTAATTCAGAAGCCGGAGTCTAATGGGCATTTAGCAGATTGAGCTGGATCTATCCACCACTGTTGCTTATCTCTAAGTGTCTTCAGTGATGGGGTATAGGAATATTTAGGATTCTCAGACTGTAGTGCTACTAAAGTATTTCCAACTAACAAGTGGTTTATTGGGAACATTTATGCCAAAATACAGAAAGCTACTAAACCTCTATCACGTTCCTTGTTGATGATGATTTGTAGTTCTTGAGTTTTTGCTGACTGAACTTTGACTACCTTTCTGGAAAGCTGTATATGTACAGCCATGAATGGTGGCTTGATGTATTTCATGTAACTGGTGAGGATTTTGAAGCTTAAGGGTAGATAGGTCAGAATGAAGCATCTCATACCAAGTGGCAGGAGACATGTTTAGAGTAGTTAAGACTATGAACCTCAGAGTCAGTCTGTCTAGCTTCAAATCCCACCTCTGTGTGCCTGTTTCCTTATCTTTAAAATGGGGGATAATAGCACCTACCTTATTACTGCTGTTGTAAGGTCACACAAATTACTATATATAACCACATAAATAATGCCAAGTAAATGTTTGCTACTATCATTATTTATTACATTTTGTGACTCTTTATTTAGCTCTACATGTCTTATAACTAGCTGAATTTCCTTCTTGATTCGCTCTAGGTTTTAGCATTGTAAATTTTTATCTTTGCCTTCTAGCCTAGTTCATTCTAGTTCATGGTAAAGCTGGGATAGTCAGACAGAATTTATGATGTAAGTCTGCATGCTTTCATTCATTTTCTTGCTAAGGATTAGAGGGCTGATGGCTTCTGTGGGAGATAAGGAAATGCAAACTAATCACCTTTAGAAAGGAACAGTTTTCTGTGCTGCACAGCACAGTGGCATGTGATCGTGCCTTAAAACAGAATGAAAAAATATGGAGTGGAACGTTCAGAAGGGTGGAAGTCAGGAATGCTATTCTTTAACCTTGATATCGATGAGCTGGAGGCATACTGGGAAGGTGTTACTAGTAGATGACTATACTCCAAGGGGAATTCAAGACCTGTCGATACAGAGGCTGGACCGGGCACACATCTTAATTCAGGGGAAACAAAAGCTAAGCAAAGACAAACTGAGGAGCAAGACTGTGGCGTGATTAATGTGGAAACCCCAGACCAGACCAACTGAGTTTGTATCCTGCATTGTTCCTTAACTAGCTAGGTGTGCTTGCAGCCCAGGAATCCTCCTTTTTGGCCCCAGGTTACCCCATCTGTACAATGGTTATAACAATGGCAACTTCCTCGTAAACTATTAGGAAGAGTAAGTGAATTAACCCACATATTGTACTCACAATACAGCTTGCGTAAGTGTCCTACTAATGTTTTAAATGTTTATATACATTCATAAATCTCTAAATACAATCTGGACATTTTTTAAAGATGAAGAATAGGAGTCAAACAAGTGTGCGCTTAGTTTAAATAATGGTATTGAGGTAGAGATAATTAGGTAGTAAGTAAAATAAGATACAAATAGTTATTAAATGTACAATTATTAAGATAAAATTTATTTTAATTTCACCTAACAATGATTTGAAAACAATGATTGCACTGTACCATATTTTAAATATATGAGCATAATAATTTTCTTATTAAAAACACAATATTTCAAGAAGTAGAAATGACTTTTTGACTCCCTAAAATTTATTGCATTTTTGTCCTCACACTTGATGAATGTTATCATGAATACAATTCTGCTTCATTTTAGAAGGCTATTGTTAAAATACAAATAGTTTGAAATGGTAAGAATTAATTTCTTTGCATTAGAAAAACTTTTAGGAAAGGAAAAATTATTCTGTACTATGGGGCAAAAGGAGTTAGAAAATCAGTACATAGTTTAACATTTTCTCCAGGGGAACAAAAAAGTGGAAGATATATTCAGTTGATTGGTTTGTAATGCTAAGAAAGGAGAACTAGGTGGGAGGTACCTGGTACCCTCAAGTAAACACGAGCCAGTCCGTGTCAACCATAATTATTGATTATAACCATAAAGTGAGAAAAGGGAACCTCTTGCCTCCATTCCCTGAGAAACTTCAACACATTTAATTAGAATAAAAGCAGGAATTGTATCACTGATAAAAAATACCAGGAAAAGCTTCCTGTCTTAAACTTTATTAAAGAAATATTTTGGCCATCTATTGAGAGGAAATAGAAAACAGTGATTATGATTAATAAGAAAGTAAAGGAATGTATTGTGGTCCACGCAGGTAGCAAGACCCTCATCTTACACTGTATAGGTTCCTACAGGCGGTCTAAAAACCAAACCACTTAAATCTGTAGGTGTGTTCACACTAGGGAACGAGTTACAAATCTAGGGGCACCTGGGTGGCTCAGCCAGTTAAGCGTCTGCCTTCGGCTCAGGTCATGATCCTGGAGTCCTGGGATCGAGCCTCACATGGGGCTCCCTGCTCAGCAGAAAGTCTGCTTCTCCCTCTGCCTCTGCCCCTCTCCCTCCCCCTGCTCCCTCATGCTCATGCTCTCGAGAGTGCCCTCTTCTCTCTCTCATACATAAATAAAATCTTAAAAAAAAAAAACCCACAGTTAACAAACCTAATAAAAACTAAGGCTGGGCTGAACATTTTATAGTGAAGCTCTAGTCTATTATTCCTGTCTTAGTGAAATGAGGCATAGAGATGGCTGTAATGACTCATAGAGACTCTTTTCATACTTCTCCATTTTGGGAAAAGTGGAGTCCAGGGCTTCACTGAACTGCTGTAGGCAATTAAGACGCAGTCACTTCCTTGTCGTGGGTTCATCGGGATCACCCCTACGTTTATAACTGGTTCAAGCTGGAGACCAATTAATATCCATTTTCACAGGGACATAATTCAAAGCCTCTTCCAAATGCTAACTCAGCTGCCTCTTACACAGCCAGGTAAAAATCTGCAAGGCCACACCCATGTTTGGGCAAGAAAATAATTTTATGGTTAAAGAAAGCACCATGGTTAATTCACAGCATGAAAAGGTAACTTTTAAATTATGTGTAATATTGATGGTGGCATATGAGCACCTAATTCTAGTTTAGAAACACTCACCTTAATGACAGGTTTGGAACACTCGGAGCATTCATGTATGCCTTTTTAAAAAGAGACAATGTATAAATGCTGAACTAAGTAAAAATAAGCAGAGATTCTCTTCATGTTAAAACTAAAAAGTGAAAGCCATTACCTCTTCCATAGTCAGAAGTGTTATATGTAAATAAAAATGCTGAAATATTTAAATTGCCTCAAACTATTCAGTTTGGTTCTGCAGAGTGGCTAGGAAGACGGTTTTTCAACTCGTTGTGGAAAAGCAGGAAGGGGAGGTGGAGCAATGATGATCTTACAACTAGATGTGGGCTTCCTCCAGCATCTCAGGTGCTAGAGAAAGAACAGCAAAAAGGGAAGGAGCTCTCGGTATTTCAGGGGCTGCTACAGGCAATGAGAATAAAGAAGGGGCCAGGAACGCCTGGGTGGCTCAGTGGTTAAGCGCCTGCCTTTAGCTCAGGTCACAATCCCATGGTCCTGGGATCGAGCCCCGCATTGGGCTCCCTGCTCAGCGGAGAGCCTGCTGCTCCCTCGCCCACTCCCCCTGCTCGTGTTCCCTCTCTTGCTGTGTCTTTCTCTGTCAAATAAATGAAAACAAAATCTTAAAAAAAAAAAAAAAAAGGGCCAGAAAACAGAGAAGTCCCTCAAGGCTGTCCCATATTTGTGCATATATCCAAGCGAGGAGAACATCTGCTTTGACCTCTGCCCCCAGAGTTTTCTCTGCATTTGACCCATACTAGATGTTCAAAAAACTGCTCCTCTCCTGACACTTGAAAGAAGTAAAAACCAATACGAGAAGTGTTCACAGACTTCTGATGGTCCACACTGATTTTGTGACTCAGTTTGCCTCTTATTCACTTTCGGTTACTGGTTTTACTCCCCTCCCATAGTGCCCAAGATGGAAGATTCAGGAAGAAAACAGATGGAGAGTAATAAATATGATACATTTTTGTTGGTTGATATAGTTTTTATATTCAGCAAATATTTACCTTCTGTAAAGCTGAATTATATAGGTTATTCTATGAGGTGCTTTTTTGTGTTTAAGTGTCTATGATGATGAAATGGATGGACGAGCCCTGGGTATTAGCATAAGCACCTCTGACTCAATCTCCTTCTTCAACCCCCCATTTAAACAGTCAATATCAAATCTATTTTTTTTTAAGAGCGCATGTATGAGTGAGGGGTGAGGGGTGAGGAGGCAGACTCCCCGCTGAGTGTGGAGCCTGATATGGGGCTTGATCTTACAACCATAAGATCGTGACCTGAGCCGAAATCAAGAGTCGGATGCTTAAACTGATTGAGCTACCCAGGTGCTGTGACATGAATTCTATTTCTTAAATATCTCTAATCTATGCCTACCTCTCTAATTCACCTCTCATGACACCAGACAATCTTTCACCTGGATAACATCACCTGCATGACACTAGCTGGGCTCCACTGTCTCTAGCTTCTCCGCAGTACTTGCTCCAGAGTTACCTATCTGAAGAGAATGTTCTTCCTCACTGCTGACGAGCGTAAGCTGAAACTTGCTCATAAAGTCAGGCCTCAAACTCCATTTCTGGCGTCACGTTCCTTGATGCCCTGTCACGTCACCTGTATTCTACCACCTTCAGGAACTGTTGGTCTCTGGACAATCAGGGCACCGTCACATTCCCTGCACTGGATCTAGAGATGGAAAGCTCTTAGTCCTTCTAGCTTCTGTGCCAACATCACTTCCTCTGCAGCCCTCTTCTGACCCACAGAGTCAGAACAAGTCACTTTCTCCCTTTTGCTCCCATAACACTCGTCTAACACCAAATTGACGCATTTATCAAACTGGATCATATTTACCTGCATACACCTCTCTTGCTCTCTGCTTAGATGGGGCTTAGGAGGACAGAGATAGTATATTCCTTATTTTTGTATCTCAGCACACAGAATATTCAGTTATGAATCAGAGAACTTAGCTCAGAGTCTTATGCATGATAGGCACTCCAGTAGATTTCTTGTTTTATTGAGCAACACTGTGCATTTCCAGAACCACATGGAGACTTTAGGTTGGTCTGGCATAGCAGCCCTGGTCCTTGTACTGTAAGTAGACAGATACTGGGTAAGTGTAAGGGGGGAGAAATCTAAGACATCTTTGTTGTTTTCACAATTTGCATGTATGGCATTTCCAAGCATAGATTTTGGCAGCTTCAAGTTCCTCTGTCCAGGGAAATTAGATTAAAAAGTCAAAGTTTATTATAGAATTTCATGGCTCGCTTAAGCAATTTTAATAAAGCCTCGGGCAAAATAACTACATTCCCCACTGGAGGAAAGTATATTGTACACTAGACCGGTGATTATTTTATCTAACTCATTCAACTATGTGTGAAAGAATCCCACAAAACAGAGTATGATGGTACAAGTTCTGTGTTTGTTTTTTTTTAAGATTTATTTTGTTTTAGAGAGAGAGAGAGAAAGAGAGAGAGGAGAAGCGGGAGGGAGAGAGGGAGGAGGAGGAGGAGAGAGAATCCAAGCAGACTCTGTGCTGGGAGCAGAGCCTGACGTGGGGCTTGAGCTCATGACCCTGAGATCAAGACCTGAGCCGAAACCAAGAGTCGGACGCTTAACCAACTGAACCACCCAGGTGCCCCCAGTTCCTGTGCTTTTATATTGAGAGAAGAAATAGACTGGGAGAAAGGGATGTCAGTTCTAGACGTCACTATCGCCTCCAAGTAAACCACATAGGGCCTACAGGAAGAGTATGGGCATATGGACTCTGGAACTGGAGACCTAGGTTGGAATCCTGGCTCTCTTACTAGTTGTCAAGACTTCAGGCAAATTAAAGGAATTACTTCTGCCTCGGCATCCTTGTTGACAGAGCCGGGAAAGTAACAGTAGCAATGGGTTAGTATAAGAAACAGTATAGTGCTCAGCACAGAACCTGGCATATTTTAGGAGCTCCGGAAATATTGGTGCCGTCATTTCTTTGGGTCTCAATTTCTACCTGTGTGTAAGACGTAGGATTTTTTTTTACTGCTGAGTTATGTGATAGCAAGGCTCTTTCCATTTCTGAAGTCGCATCATCCTTTTATCTTTACAGGTGCAAATAGTACTGAGAATCTTTGAAAGCGTTTTAAAAGCTGCTGCATTCTGATGAATGTGCCTATTTCTTCTAATTTCCTCAGGTTTAATTTCCCCTTTTTCAAGCTTCTTTGAGATGGGCAACTAAATCATTAATTGCCAAACTCTCTTCTAATATACACATTGGAAACCATGCATTTCCTCCTTTTTTCCTGCAAGCACTGCTTGAGTTGAACCCCGTATATTTAGATGTTTTCATTTTAGTTGGTTAAGAATATTTTAAAATTCCCCTTGTGATATTTCTTCTTTCACCCATGGTTTATTTAAAACTATGCTGCTTAACTTCCACATATTTGGAGATTCTGCAGTTACCTTGCAGTGATTTTTTTTTTTTTTTAGATTTTAATTCTACTGAGGTCACTACACACATTTAGTATAATTTCAATCCTCTGAAATTTGTTGACTTGTGTTATTACCTGCCATATGGATGAATCACACTTTATACTTTAGCAAATATTCTATGTGTAACTGAAAATGGCTATAATCTGTAGTTACTGGTTGTAATAGCAACAATATAAACGTCAGGTCATTGCGGGTCACGTTATTCAAATGGACACACTTGCTGATTTTTGTTTCCTGCTTATTTACTCAGATACTAAAAGAAGTTCATAAAAATTTCCAACCATTTAGTTCTGTCAAGCTTTGCTGTATAAAAGGCATATCTCACTTTATTGCACTTTGCGGATAATTGTGGTTTTTTTTTTACAAAGAGGTTTGTGGCAGCCCTGCATTGAGCAAGTCCACTGGTGCCCTTTTTCTAATGGCATTCGCTCACTTTTCGTGTCTGTGTCATGTTTTGGTAATTCTTGAAATATTTCAAACTTTTCTATATTTGCTAGGGTGATCTTTGAGGTTACTATTGTAACTGGTTTTGGGGGGAGGCCACACACCCTATCCATAGAGGACAGTGAACTTATAAATGTGTGTGTTCTGACTGCTCCACCACCAAGCCGTCCCATGTCTCTCTTTCCTTGGGCCACCCTTTTCTCTGAGGCACAATGATATTGAAATCAGGCTGACTGATAACTTTACCATGGCCTCCAGGTGTTCAAGAGAAAAAGAAAGAGTCACACGTCTCTCCATTTAAATAAAAAACTAATGATTAAGCTTAATGAGGAAAGCATGTCAAAAGCTGAGACAGGCTGAAAGCAAAGCCTCTTGTACCAGCTAGCCAAACTGTGAACGCAAAGGAAAAGTTCTCGAAGGAAGGTAAAGGTGCTGCCTGAGTGAACACACGAATGATGACAGCCTGGGTGCTGACAGGCAGAATGCTTTTCTGGATAGAAAATCAAACCAGCCATAATATTCCCCTGACCCAAAGCCCATTCCAGCTCAAGGCCCTAACTGTCTTCAAATCTGTGAAGCTCAGAAGGGAAGTCTGAAGCTAGCAGAGGTTGGTCCATGTGGTTTAGGGAAAGAAGCCGTCTCCGTAACGTGAGAGTACAAGGTGAGGAAGCACGTGCTGATGTATAAGGCGCAGCGAGTTGTCCAGCAGATCAGGGCAAGATAATGAACGAAGGTGGCTACCCTGAGCAGATCTTCAGCGTAGACAAAACAGCCTTCCATTGGAAGAAGATGCTATATGGAACTTTCATAGAGAGGAGAAGTCAGTGGTTGGCTTCAAAGGACAAGTGGTTCTCTTGTTAGGGCCAAAGCAGCTGGTAACTTTCAGTTGGAGCCAGGGCTCACTGACCATTTCCAAACTCCTAGGGCACTCAGGGATTACGCTAAATCTGCTCGCCTGTGCTCTGGAAATGGAACAACAAAGCCCGCATGACAGCACATCAGTTAACAACACGGTTTACCGAATAAGCCCACCGGTAAGACCTGCTGCTCCGAAAGATTCCTTTGAAAATACTACTGCTCATTGACCACGCACCTGGTCACCCAGAGCTCTGCTGGAGATGGACGAGATTAATCTCATGCCTGCTGACTACTATTCTGCAGCCCATGGATCAAGGGGTTATTTCGACTTGCAAGTCTTATTACAGAAATACATTTTATAAAGCTGTAGGTACCGTAGACAGTGATTCTCGTGGATCTGGTAAACCAAACTGAAAGCTGTCTGGAAAGGATTCATGGTTCTAGGGGCCATTAAGAACATTTGTGATTCATGGGAAAATGAAATAGACGTATATAAATAAAAGAACACTAACAGGAGTTTGGAAGAAGTGGATTCCAACCCTCATGGATGATTTTGAGGGGTTCAAGACTTCAGTGGAGGAAGTGACTGCAGATGTGCTGGAAAGAGCCAGGGAACTAGAAGGAGAGCCAGAAGAAGTTATGACTGAAGTGCTTCAAGACCTGATAAAACTTGAACAGATGACAAGTTGCTTCTTATGGATGAGCAAAAAAGGTGGTTTCTTGAGAAGGAACCTTCTCCTTGTGAAGATTCTGTGAAGATTACTGAAATGGTTTCAATATTGAAAGGCTTTCGAACAGTACATAAACTAAGTCGGTGAAGCACTGGCAGGGTCTGAGAGGACTGACTCCAATTTTTACAAAACTTCTACTGGGGGTAGAATGCTATCAAACAGCACCAGCAAAAAGATTTTGACTTGGTCACAGCTCAGATAATGGTTAGCATATTTTAGCAATAAAATGTTTTTAAGTTAATACGTTGGGTTTTTTTTAGATCAAATACTATTCTTAATAGACTACACTACAGTGTAAACATAACTTTTATATGCACTGGGAAACCAGAAAATTCATTTGATTCACTTTATTGTGGTGGTCTGGAAGCAAACCGTCAGTATCTTTGAGGTGTGCCTGTATTTTGAAGCCATGTTGTTATTATTTGAAGACATGAAGCTTTTAAATATAGGAATATATCTTTTTTTTTTTTCAAAGACAGAGCACGCATGCGCAAGAGCATGAGTGGGGGTGGGGTGGGGCAGAGGGAGAGAGAACCTGACATGGAGCCTGACATGGGGCTCGATCTCACAACCCTGAGATCATGACCTGAGCTGAAATCAAGAGTTGGATGCTTCACTGACTTAGCCACCCAGGGGCCCCTATTATATCTTCTCAATGAATCGAACTTCTGATTATGAAATGCCCCTTTATCTTCTTAGCTTAAAGCCTACTGTGTGGTATTGATAAAACTTTCTTTTGGTTAGTATATAGCACATAATTGAATCTATTTTAATTGGAGTGTTTAGTCTGTTTACATTTAATAGTTGGGTTTAAGGCTATCATTTTTCTATTTATTGCACCCACTCTTTATTCTTCTTTTCTAGTCTTCTTTTAGAGGAGTTATTCTACTTAATTTCTTACATGAAATTTTTGTATCATTTCGTATCCTTATTTAGTGGTTCTCCTATATATAGATATGTTACAATATTCATCCTTGAGTTCCTACAGATCAGCTTTAATTTTTACTTTTGTTACTTCCCAAATAATGCAAGACTACCTTTGTCCCTCTTGACCTTTGAACTATTTTGGTCTTATTTCTTACTTCCTTACATGTTATAATCCTTACGCAACATTATTATTGTTGCTTAACACAGTCAATACTCTTTAACCTTATCCTTATCAGTGCTTTTCATTCCTTCTTATGGATTTGAGCTTCCATCTGCGGGCATTTTCTCTAAGGCAGAAAACCATCTCTTAGTTTTTTTTCAAATGTGGATGATCTGATGACCATGTCTTTCTGTTTTTGTCTGAAAACATCTTTGTTTCATTTTTACTTTTGCAGGATACTCCCACTAGGTAGAGAAATGTAGCTTGGCTGTTTGTTTCTTTTAGTTCTTTTAAGATGTCATTTCATTGTCTTTGTCTTCCAGAACATCTCTATTAAAGTCTTTATTAAAAAGTCAACTGGTAGTATTTCTGTTGTTTTCTGAAGGTAATATATATATTATTATTAAATATTTATAAATATATAACAAAAGATATATTATATAAATACATATTACATAAAATATATAATATATATTTATATTATTATAAATATACATTATAAATATATATATATTTTTCCCCCCTCTTACGGACTTTAAGGGGTTTTTTTCTCTTTATTTTTGCTTTTCAGCAGTTTACTACAATGGGCTCAGGTGCAATGGTCTTGCTGGGAGATTACTGACTGCTTGAACCTGTGTGGGTTGATGTCTTCAAGTAGTTTTGGAAAATTCTCACCTGTTACTTCTTTCATGTTCTCTTTCTTGGTTTCTTTTTCTGGGACTCCAGTTACACTTATGTGAGATGATTTGTGCCTCACATGTCTCTTCCACTTCATTCTGGTTTTCCTACTCTTTTAAAGAAAATATGTGCTTCAATTTGGGTATTTTTTGACTTCTCTTTGAGTTCACTAATCCAGTCTTCTACGGTATTAACTATTAAGCCCATCAAATAAGTTTTAACTTTTAGCTATTGTATATTTTAATTCTAAAATATCCATTTCGTTCTTTTTTATTTTTTATAGATTCCATTTCTTTTTTGAAATTATCCATCTTCTCATTCATTTTACTTATCTTTGCTTCTATTTTCATTAACATTTAAAATAGTTATTTAACAGCTTTTGCCTGCCAGCTCTATCATCTTGGGCATCTGGGGGTATGACTTCTATTATCTACTTTTTCTTGTTTATCATATTTTTTTTGCATGGCATTCTTTGCATGGCTTGTAATTTTCTTTGTATTCTGGGCATTTTTTTCTTATTGAAGCATAATTAACATACATTGGTATATTAGTTTCAGGTGTATAACACTGATTCAACAATTCTGTTACTCAGTGCTCCCACAATAGGTGTGGCCACCATGTGTCACCATACACTCTTACGATATTGTTGACTATATTCCCTGTTGTGCAATTTTCATCTCTGTGACTTATTTATAACTGGAATTTTGTACCTCTTAATCCTCTTTACCTATTGCACCCATCTCCCCACCCAACTCCCCCTTAGAAACCACCAGTTCCCTCTCTTTTTAAGGTTGGTTTGTTGGCTGGTTTGTTTGGTTAAATTTGCTTTTTAGATTCCACATATAAGTGCAATCATATGGAGAAGATATTTGCAAATGACCTGATAAAGGGTTAGTATCCAAAATATATACAGAACTTATAAAACCAAATACCCAAAAAACAAGTAATCCAGTTAAAAAATGGGCAGATATTTTTCCAAAGAAGACATACAGA
Organism: Ursus americanus; assembly: GCF_024610735.1. NCBI lineage: Eukaryota > Metazoa > Chordata > Mammalia > Carnivora > Ursidae > Ursus > Ursus americanus. Next base: position 54,006,452 of record NC_142134.1, read on the forward strand.
TAGCTAAGACACATGAAAGATGCTCAAAATCACTCATCATCAGGGAAATACAAATCAAAACTACGATGAGGTATCACCTCACACCTGTGAGAATGGCTAAAATTAACAACATAGGAAATGACAGATGTTGGCGAGGATGCGGGGAAAGGGGAGCCCTCTTACACTGTTGGTAGAAATGCAAGCTGGTGCAGGCACTCTGGAAAACAGTGTGGAATTTCCTCAAAGTTAAAAATAGAACTACCCTATGACCCAGCAGTTGCACTACTAGGTATTTATCCAAAGGACACAAAACACTGATTCAAAGGGATACACGCACCCCGATGTTTATAGCAGCATTATCAACAATAGCCAAATTATGGAAAGAGCCCAAATGTCCATCGACTGATGAATGGATAAAGAAGTTGTGGTATATATACACAATGGAATATTAGTCATAAAAAAGAATGAAATCTTGCCATTTGCAGTGACACGGACGGTGCTAGAGGGTATCATGCTAAGCAAAATAAGTCAGAGAAAAAATAACACGATTTCACTCACATGTGGAATTTAAGAAACAAAACAGATGAACATGGAAAAAGGCAAATCATAAAACAGACTCTTAACTATAGAGAACACACGGAGGGTTGCTGGAGAGGAGGTGGGTGGGGGGATGGGTTAAATGACTAATGGGGATGACGAAAGGCACACGTGATGAGCACTGGGTGTTGTAAGTGATGAATTACTCAATTCTATACCTGAAACTAATATTACATTGTATGTTAATTAACTAGAATTTAAATAAAACTTGAAAGTACAAAAAAAAAAAAGTGAAATCCTATAGCATTTGCTTTCTTTGACTTATTTCACTTAGCATAATACCCTCTAGGTCCATCTATGTTGTTGCAAATGGCAAGATCTCATTTTTCATGGCTAACATTCCATTGTATGTATATATACACCACAGATTCTTTATCCATTCACCTATGGATGGACACTTGAGTTGTTTCTATACCTAATGCTGCAATAAAACACAGGGGTGCATATAATTAATTCATATATGAATTAGTGTTTTTGTTTTCTTTGGGTAAATACCCAGTGGGATTACTGGATCATAAGGTACTTCTATTACTGCATGTCTTCTTTGGAGAAATGTCTGCTCATGTCTTCTGCCCATTTTTAATCAGCTTTCTCTTTTGATGTTGAGCTGTGTAAGTTCATGTATTTTGGATATTAATCCCTTTCAGATATATCATTTGCAAGTATCTTCTCCCACTCCATGGGTTGTCTTTTTGTTTTATTGATGGTTTCCTTGGCTGTACAAAAGTTTTTTATTTTGGTGTAGTACCAATAGTTTATTTTTGCTTTTGTTTCCCTTGCCTGAGGGGACATATCTAGAAAAATGCTGCTAAGGCTGATGTCTAAGAGATTACTGCCTCTGTTTTCTTCTAGGACTTTTAGGGTTTCAGGCCTCACATTTAGGTCTTTAATCCATTTTGATTTTTCATTATGGGGTGAAGAAGGTGGTTCAGTTTTCTGGGCACCATTTGTTGAAGAGACTATCCTTTCCCCATTGTATATTCTTGGCTCCTTTGTCATAGATTAATTGACCGCATAAGTGTGGGTTTATTTTTGGGTTCCCTATTCTATTCCATTTATCTATGTGTCTATTTTTGTCTGGGTATTGTATTTAAAAGAACTGCTATTTATAGGCTCCTTTTCCTATGTTAGACTGACAGGATAAGAGGCTAACATGTTAGTCTCTTCAGTATTTGAACTGGATACAACTAGGCTGTAGTTTCGTTGATTGAGTTGACTTTGAGTTAAAATGTGTCAAAGGCAAGACTTGAATATTCACGTTAGGTTTTAGCAGACTTTGTCTCCTAAAAACCATGAGATTGTGGAAGAAGACTTCACTCTGCTTTTCCATCCTAGCTTTCCATTATCCCATGCTGCCCAGTGATCAGCACATGTCTCATGGAGAAAACCACTGAGACTTTGGGGCTCCTCCATCTGAAGCCAGCTCACCAAGAAAGGGCTTTTCTGTCTGGAAATTACCTTGTCTAATCATCTATGTCTTCATAGCTCTACAATCTCTCTAAATATAGGATGTGTATAGTTTTTTAAGTTGTTGAAATTCTACTCCGAAGCAGAAATCCTTTGGACTGCAGTTTTCAATGAACATTTTTTCTTACCAATTAAGTTATACAGAGATTGATTGCTCTCCCGTTCACTTTCCTTTCTCCATACTTTTTTTTACCACCCAAAACATGCCATACCATGTGAACTGTGAAACAGTGACTTACACTATATATATTAGCAGAAATGAACTAAAGGGGTCTCTTGGAGTCTACCATAAAGATAACGGTCTTGTCAATAATAATTTTTAAGATTTGCCCATTGTAACATTCCTTTGGTGATGATGAGGTAATTTATTATTGGAACCTATTTTAGAGCTAGGATGGCTAGTTGATTTCAACTGGACAAGCTTAATTTTATAAAAAAAGGTCTTTATCTGAAAAACTAAGGTGTTAGATTAATTTTTAATTTTTTAAAGTACTCAAAAAATCTAAAATGATTTTCCAGTTCAGATCAATGACTATTTTTCTATTTTTAGTACATTTTGGTTAGTAAGCTTATACTTACAAATATGAGAACTAAATCATATCAAACCCTGCACATTTTATTAAAGGACAAACCAAGACTAAGCACTTGTATTATTGTCTCATGTCTGTAATTTAGTACACCTAACGGGGTAGATCCGTCATATACTGGAATGTGGATTAAGTATTTTCCAAAGCAAACTGTTGTAAGAACACATTCTTTCAAATTCAGTGACTTCAGAATCCTCACTATAGTTTTCCCTAACTGAAAATTACTTAAAAAAAAATTAAACGGCATCTGAGCCATTAAGGCAGCCTAATGTGATTCTGAAGGACAGTGAGACACAGGTGGTGAAGAACTGATCTCTGTGCTGTAGGGCTTACTCAGTAGTGCCCCTCAGGGAGGTACAAATATGGAAAGGTTTAATTTTTACCAGTAACAACTATGGACCTTGCTTTGTCTCATCTTTACTCTTTTGCTTAGCGGAAAAACAAATATCGCTCAATAACAATAGATTCCTCAGTCCAACCCTTTCTGTTGTCGTCTTTCTGCTTTGAACTTTAGGCCAGTCTAAAATGCCTATTTCTGAGTTTCCTTCTTCCCACTTTGTGCATAGTCTTGGGTGCAGCTGCCGGGAGCTGCCTGTGGCAGGCAGGAGTGGGGCCTGCTCTCTGTCCGTACCATCTGTGCCACTAATGGCGGGGGTGTAGGTAGGGGTGGGGCGTGGAAGTCCAGTTTGGCATCCACTGACAGGTAAGAATGATGGCAGTAGTCCCATTCTTTTGGTCTCAGCTGCTTCTCTATCTAATGCTGACAAGTTATGTCTGTTTATATTGGTACTCCAAGGAGGATGCTGTATGGGCTTTGGCTTCCTGAGACTTCTGGGAACTGACAAAGCCTACCACAGGCAGCGTTCTCTTTGTCCTGACTCTAAGGTATGGGGAATGCCCCTTTGAGTGTGAGGTCCTGGAATCTTCTCTTACAGGAAGTTCTAGTTACAACTGACTGAGACAGGTGCTGGCTCCCCACACGGGCCTGGCTTGACTCCCCTAGGGTAGCCTGCCAATGCCTTTCCCTCAGTAAATCTCTACCTCATCCACTCTGGACTGAGGGATGGAGTGAGACGCCGGCTGCCTCCCCCACAGCTCCTACACACTCGGAGGCAGCTCCCCTAATTCTACAAGGAAGCTTTTCAAACAACCAGTTCTTCAAGCCAGCAGAGCAGTGGCTTTTATCAACTCTGGCCAAGAGACAGGACTTCACCTAAGGTCCAGGGTCAGTGCTTGAACATCGCAAGCAATTCTTTTGAGGTACTTCAAATTTGGAAGGATGACAAGAAGAGAACCCATCCTCTCCATAAACACATCACGAAGAGGGACGGGAATGAGAGAACTCTGCTCTCCCCAAAAGACAATATTCTTCTTCCCCTTCATAAGGAACTTTTATGGACTAAGTGGGTGGGACAGTTGGTGGGAACATTCTGCTAACCTTTCCACACTTTGCAGGGGAGGGGCTGAGGCAATTCTCTGCAGATAGTGACTCTGACCTCAACTGTAAACTGTCTTCCTGTTAAGAGCAGTCCTGGTCTAAATCCCTCTTTGGGAGCAGATAATGGTTGAACTAAGTAGATTCCAGCAAATTCATATCTAGCAAATGAATATATACTCTCTACAGTTTACAACATTTGTTAAGAATGAACTAAAAACCCTTTAATATATGACTTTAATATCTACTGGTGTGAATCAAGTCTTAGTGTTTTTTGACATTTAGACTATCATCATCATTTTCAAAGGGAAAAATCTCCGGTATCACAGAACTGTCCATTAGGAGTAAAAACATTTTTGTTCTCAGTTGAAAATAATTTAACTCACAAACTTAATAACGAATCGCTCTGTAACCCTTTATAAAGAACTCCCATTACATTTGGTTCCTACGACAAACCTTTGATATCTATTCAACATTTACTTGTCATTTATGGTTATTTCCCCATTTTAAAGCACAGTGAGGTTAGTTTACTGCCCTGTCAGAACCAGAGCTCTAACTCAGGTTGTGAAATAGAACTTCGGGGTTTTTCCCCACTCTGGGGGCTTTCCTATAAGAAAGTGACGTGTTCTCAGTACGCCAGGTCTCCTGAGTCAGCCTTCCGAGGGTGGAACTGCACACAGGCACCAGCCCCTTACTCCTTCCCATCCTGGCAATTAAAAGCCAGTGCCCAGACAGCTGTGGCAGGCCACACCCCAAAGGACAACTTGGAGGAAAGGAAGCTGGAAAGAGCCAAGCACATGGAACGTTTAAGTCCAGGTTCCCTTTGGGCCTCAGTGCCCTGGGTACTTACAATGAAAGCTTTGTTTGGTTCCTGGATTTATCTGTAACACAGGGTTAATTATCTGTGAAGCCTCTGAAAATATAAACACTTTGTCATTCAGCAAGAGTGAATTTTCTTGCCAAAGACTTTAGCATTAGGGAAAATAATATGCCATGCTTTGCAACCCACAGGGCTCATCATGACTTCTAGAAGTACCACAAGGGAGCACGGGGCAAGGAAATGGGAGCTCAAAAGCGACACCTAGACGCCTGCTGTTACCATAGTTACAAGGGGAAAGGAAGGAAGAGATGTACTATTTCCCATAAGCAGTGAGGTTAAGTCTTGCCTGATTTAGGATCACTGGGGTGAATAATCCTAGCTGTATCCGCAGGGTTTCATCATGGTTGCTGTGAGTTTCAACATGTAGCAGGGAGCAGGAGGAGGGATAAATCATTTGTTTACACTCAATGAAGTTGTTCCTGATGTTCCATCACTTAACCTTCACTCTCAGAACCTGCTGGAACTTACAGGCTTTACTCATTCCCCTACCAGCAAATTGTTAGAATTAATGGCCATGACTAATTCTAGTTAGTTTGGGTAGGACACGCCACAGGGAGATAAAAGAGGGGAGAACATCTCTCTCGTTCCTGAATTTCCGAGGCCGGATCATGACAGAGCTGTGGAGAGCATCACAACTGTGACTCCCCAGGGCATACCTCCCCAGCCCAGCTTCCAAGCATCATGGAACCCGGTCTGACTCGTCTTCCACTGTCTGAATCTCTTTTCTGGCAGTGCTGCCAGACAGCATTGTATTCTCTCCTTTGAGGACAACTTTCTTGGTGATGCACTCATTACAATTTGGGCCGGGTGATTTCATCTTTAGATAGTTTTGAGGGATAACAGTGATTACAAGAAGTAACAAAGAGTGCTGACTGTGGATTGCTGTAGGTGAGACACTACAAAAGAGCTCTGGAGTTTCATTTCATCTTCCGAATGACCCCAGGAGCTAGAAACTCTCATGCTCATCATCTTCTCCTGGTCCCAGAGCAAGAGACTGAGGCTCAGCGTAGTAAGGAGACTCCTCCGCTGTCCTGCAGCTATGCAATGTCAGAACCCAGGGAGCTGGGAGACCCTAAAACCAGTGAATGCTGAATCTTCCAACTTCTTCACCCGGCGCTGAAACCTGTCTCTGTGAACTTTCCATCTGCTGGTCCTAGTTCTGTGCTATGAAGACCCGTGGGAAAAAATCTTAAACCCCTACTGCTACTAGATCTTCAGATCTCTGACATGGCTTTAAGGACTTTCTCTGTTCTGTTCAGACCCCAGGTCACTGTTTTTAGATGTCCATTCTTCAACCCCCTAAGCCACGTGTTTTCCTTGGGCTTCCTGCATCAGCATTCTAAGGGCTCCATGCTCTGCCCTCTGTCCTGCAGCCAGGGTGGGCCTTAAAATACATCAGATCACTTCAGTCCACTGCTCAAAACACTCTGTGGCTTCCCAGGTCATTGAAAGCAAACTCTCTGTAGCCAACTTCAAGATACTAAAGCCCAAGACAGGGCCTCCTCTCCAGACCTCTCCCCTCTTGCTCATACTGTTCCCTCAACATGCCAAGTGTGGTCCTAACTCTTCTCCCTGGACAGTGAGGCCTTCTCCTTCCTTTCTGTATTTTTCTCCATAGCACTTGTGATTTTCCTTATTTCCTTCATTTTTGCCTGCTCTCTCCCTTTGACCCCACCTAAGAATGCAAGCAAACTCTAAAGGGCAGGGAGTTTTATCTTCTTAGTTCAAATCCAAGGTTAAATCCTAAGCGGCACACAAGATAACCATTTGACATGGGTCAGCCTACCATATCCCCAGCACTAAGAGCCATTCCTGGCACAGCAGCATTCAATAAGTAGTGGGTGAATAAGTGAATAATTTATATACTGATGCTAAAAATGTTATAGAGCTTTTATGCACTTTATTATCCTCAGAACGTCACTATCAACTGGTCAGATTTCTGATAGCATCTGTGTCTTCCTAGTCCTATGTGGAGCTTAACAGATACACAAATAAATATTCACAACTCTTGTTGATAACCAAGCCTAGCTTTTAATTGTATGATAGTTTCCTTGAAGCATTCACTAGTAATTTTAACACTCCTCCATCAGCCTCAGAACATCTTGTGTTGAGAGGGGCAACTTCCGTATCAATTGCTAGAATCTGTTTGGATTCACAATAAGGTTCTTTCTTAAGCTAGCTGAAGGCAGTAATTTTACACAATCACCTGCTATAGAATGACCTCCTTAGCTTCCTACCACTGAGTTTAGATAGACGAGTGGGTATTCTTTGGTAAATGATGTTCCACTTGACAAATCTGTTAATTTGCAGCTTTTCATGACCATTTAGCTGAAGGTCACTCCAAAGACAAATTTTTTCGCCTCTCAGGACATCATTTTCTATTGGTGGTTTGACATCATATATTGGTTGACTTTAACAATGTTTCAGTCACTGTATTGAAAAATTGCCAAAGTTCTGGTGTCAGGACACGGAGATACTAAGATCGAATACATGACACCGTGTAAGGAAACTCAGGCTGCTTACTGTAGACTGACACCGTAATCCTTTCTGCTGGTCACAAGGTGTTGTGGAAGTTGTTGTCAAACCCCAGCCATCCCTTCGATTACCATTTCAAATTATTCACTGTTAATTTGCAGGGCTGCTTATGGAAAGCTGAAGGTTTTGTTCTCACACGTTGAGGGCAAGGAGACAGTTTAAAGGTTTTAAATAGACACAGAAAAGCCAGTATTTTTTTCCTCATTCAAAATAATTAAAAGGCCCTTAGGAATCACACATCAACGACAATTCTCACAGTCATCTACAATTTCATATAAAGCATTAGTTGTTTTATACCCACAACAAAACATGGACCTGCAGAAGTTTTCAAACAATCCTCCAGCAGCTTCATGCGAGTCTTCTGGAGCTCTGGGCTGTCCCACTCATCTTCATCGATGCCCCAGTAGAGATCTATCACCTGGGAACCAACGGATGAGGCAGCATTAATTTACCTGCAGGAAAACGTCATTTACCTGCGGGCTTTATTCTTATTTACAATGTTAAGATAATGTGACTTTTAACTTTTCTCTTTGCAGCGTGTTTTCCCTGAAGAGGGAAAATTATGTTTAAGATCTATTCAAATAGCTATATTTTTTATCCCACGATGGGCTAGGGATGAACATTATAATTTCTTTTGTTCCTTATTATACTGTTGACATGGCCCCAGAGAAAATGAAATGTTAAATGTCAGAGGCTTTGCAGGGCAGGCTTTCATTATACTGAAATGGTAACAAGATTTCAAAAGAAGTGGAAGCACCTGGGATATGGTTACCATATTATCTGAGACAAGAAATAGTGTATAACGTTACTGTGTATCTTAATATAAGAAGAGGGGTGCCTGGGTGGCTCAGTTGGTTACGTGTCTGCCTTCTGCTCATGACCCCAGAGTTCCCTGATGAAGCACAGCAGGGAGTCAGCTTCTCCCTCTGACCCTCCCCTCTCTCACTCTTAAATAAAGTCTAAACATTTTTTTTTTTGAGAAGGGAAAACCAGAACAGCACTTAATATATACTGACCTAAAGGGAAACATCAAACTTTCTTAAAAAAATAAAAAACCTAAAAACAAAAACTGTTATGATGCTTTATCCCAAGGGGATAGACATTTTATGTCTGTTTCACCTGAAAGCAGTTTGGCTTTCATCAATATATGTCTGAAAACCATGTATCGGCAACAATGAAAGGTGGTGTGTCTTAATGAGGATAATAGGATCTTCTATCTCCTTACTTCAAAGACTGTGAGGAAAGATTCTGAGAGTCTGTAAAGACATTTACAAGCACACTCTTTGAAAAGTCTGCTATGAAGAGCAATATGGGTCTCATTCCCTTTACTCAACCGCTGTTCTGCATAAAGTAAATGTTTCCAATTATAGCTTTGAAGATTTCCTTTCTTTGTTTCCCACAAGCAGAAAAAGAACCTCCCCTCCTTACTGGATGGCTGTATGGCATTCAGGGAGATGGAAACACAGAGCATGGGGCCTCCCTTGTGCTCCAAGCAGATCTCAGGGACCTGTGCCCTTTCCATCTCTGGGCCATGGCCCTGCATGGTTGTGTTTGTATCAGATCTTTGTCTATCTCCATTTGAGCTTTTAGATGGCTGATAAAGATGTAACAACTCCTTAAAAAAATAGTCCCATGGTCTGTCCAGTCTCTAAGTTTTATAATAAATGAAACTATCATATTTGGGGGGGGGCCTCTTCCCTTTAATATACCTTAGAAGGTTTAACCACAATATCAAGGAAGGGGCCATCTGAGATGAAAACTTTGGTGTCCCCTATGAGAGCCTGTAGCTGTGGCTATTTAAAATTAAATAGAAATTAAAATTAATTCAAGTACTCCATAGCCACATGTGGCTACTGACTTTCATGTTGGAAAGCACTAATACAGACCATAGAAACTTTAATTCGACAGAACTGTAAATTACTGAGATCATTAGAACAAGACATTTTTGGCCTAGATCTACCAATACATTGTCAGACACACAAATTTGCAACGTGAATGCTAACTCTTAGTTGTGCCGTGCACAAAATGACAATCCTTCAGAGAGCCTGTTCTCCATCCTTTCAGCTGACACTGTTTGGACATACCAGAGGAAAGGACCGATTTGGAACAAATGAAGGGAAACAAATGGTAAATATAAAGGATAATATTACAAAAGCTATAAATATAAACCTTGTCATCTCTCACCTAAAATTTTATTAACACCATTAAGTGTGAATGAATTAAAAAATATAATCAAAGGCAGAGATTGTCAGACTGGATTAAAAACAAGATCCAACTATATGCAGTCTATAGGCAAGACACTTTAGATTCAGATAGGCTGAAAGTAAAAGGATGGAAAAAAGATGTATCATGCAAGCAGTAACCATATGCAAGCTCACATGACCACTGATATCACACAAGAGATTTTAAAACAAAATGTAACTAGAGATAAAGAGGGACATTTCATAAAGATAAAAGGTCAATCCATCAGGAAGATGTAACAATTATAAATGTATATACAACTAATAACAGTCTTAAAATACATTAAATACAACTGACAGAAGTGAAGGGAAAAACAGACAACTAAACTGGAGACTTACATATCTCACATGCAATGGGAAGAATGACTAGGAAGATGATCAATTAAAAGGCAGAAGACTGGAACAATACTATAAACTAACTAGATCTAACATATTTATAGAACAATCTACCCAACAACAGAATATACATTCTTCTCAAGTATATATAAAACACTGTCCAGGACAGAACATATATTAGAGATCATAAAACAACCCTCAATAAACTAAGAGGGATTTAAATGATATAAAGTATGCTCCTGAACACAATGCAATGACATTAAAAAATCAGTAATAAAGAAATTTGGGAAATTCATAAATATATGGAAAGCAACATACTCCTAACCAAAGAGTCAAAGAAGAAATCACAAGGGAAATTAAAAAAAATACTTTGAGATGGATGAAGACACAAAAAACCAAAACTTATGGGATGCAGTTACAGTAGTACTTAGAGGGAAATTTATAGCTATAAACACTTATATTAAAAAGATCTCAAACTGATAATCTTTCTACTTTAAAACAACAGAGATTGAGGAAGACATGAAGAAAGGGAAAAACATCCCATGCTCATGGACTGGAAGAATAAACATTGTTAAAATGTCTATGCTACCCAGAGAAATCTATGCATTCAATGCAATCCCTATCGAAATGCCATTGACATTTTTCACAGAGCTGGAATAAATGATCCTAAAATTTGTACGGAACCAGAAAAGAAACCCAAATAGAGAAATGTTGAAAAAGAAAACCAAAGCTGGTGGCATCACAATGCCAGACTTCAAGCTCTATTACAAAGCTATAATCATCAAGACAGTATGGTACTGGCACAAAAACAGACACAGAGATCAATGAAACAGATTACAGAACCCAGAAATGGACCCTCAACTCTATGGTCAATTAATCTTCGACAAAGCAGGAAAGAATATCCAATGGAAAAAAGACGGTCTCTTCAACAAATGGTGTTGGGAACATTGGAAAGCCACATGCAAAAGAATGAAACTGGGTCATTCTCTTACACCATACACAAAGAAAAACTCAAAATGGATGAAAGACCTCATGTGAGACAGGAATCCATCAAAATCCTAGAGGAGAACACAGGTGGCAACCTCTTCGACCTTGGCCACAGCAACTTGTTTGCTAGACACGTCTCCAAAGGCAAGGAACACAAAAGGAAAAATGAACTATTGAGACTTCATCAAGATAAAAAGCTTTTGCACAGCAAAGGAAACAGTCAACAAAACTAAAAGGCAACCTATGGAACAGGAGAATGTCATTTGCAAATGATGTTATCAGATAAAGGGCTAGTATCCAAGATCTGTAGAGAATTTATCAAACTCAAGACCCAAAAAACAAATAATCCAGTCAAGAAATGGACAGAAGACATGAACAGACACTTCTCCAAAGAAGACATCCAAATGACCAATAGACACACGAAAAAATGTTCCACATCACTTGGCATCAGGGAAACACAAATCAAAACCACAATGAGATACTACCTCACACCAGTGAGAATGGCTAAAAGCAACAAGTCAGGAAACAACAAATGTTGGCAAGGATACGGAGAAAGGGGAACCCTCTTACACTGTTGATGGGAATGCAAGCTGTATAGTCACTCTGGAAAACAGTATGGAGGTTCCCCAAAGTTAAAAATAGAGCTACCCTATGACCCAGCAATTACACTACTATGTATTTGCCCAAAAGATACAAATGTAGTGATCCGAAGGGGCACTTGCACCCCAATGTTTATAGCAGCACTGTCCACAATAGCCAAACTATGGAAAAGGCCAAGATGTCCATCGACAGATGAATGGATAAAGAAGACGTGGTGTATACATACAATGGAATATTACTGAGCCATCAGAAAGAATGAATATTTACCATTTACATGGATGTGGATGGAACTGGAGATTATTATGCTGCACAAAATAAGTCAATCAGAGAAACACGATTATCATATGGTTTCACTCATATGTGGAATATAAGAAACAGCACAGAGGATCATAGGGGAAGGGAGGGAAAAATAGAATGGGAAGAAGTCAGAGAGGGAGACAAACCATGACAGAACTACAGGAAAGAAACTGAGGCTCGCTGGAGGGGAGGTGGGTGGGGTAATGGGGTAACTGGGTGATGGGCATTAAGGAGGGCACAGATGTGATGAGCATTGGGTGTTATATGCAACTGATGAATTACTGAACTCTACATTTGAAACTAATGATGTTCTATATGTTGGCTAATTGCATTTAAATTAAAAAAAACAATAGAGAAAGAAGAGCAAGGTAAAGCTAGCAGAAGGAAGTAACAGATAATGGATATTAATAAACAGAGAATAGAAAAACCAATAGAAAAAAATCAATGAAACCCAAAGTTGGTTCTTTGAAGAGAACAAAATGGACAAAACTAGCTGGATTAAAAACAAAAAATGAGAAGGGAACCCTGGGTGTCTCAGGTCATGATCCCAGGCTCCTGGGATCAAGTCCTGCTTTGCGCTCCTTGCTCAGTGGGGAGCCTGCTTCTCCCTCTGCCTGCCACTCATCCTGCTTGTGCGTGTGCTCTCTGACAAATAAAATCTTAAAAAAAAATGAGAAGACTTAAATTAACAAAATCATGAGTGAAAGAGAGGCAACTACTACTGACCTTAACAGAAATAAAGGATTATTAGAAAATATGATGAACAACTGTATGCCAATGAATTATTTAGATGAAATGGACAAATACCTAGAGAGACAAGTCACATAAACAGACTCAACACAAAACAAAAAATGTCAACAGAAATGTGAAAAGAGATTAAATTGTGATTTAAAAGAAAAGCACAGGTCCAGATGGATGCACTGGTGAATTTTACCAATTCTTCACAGTCTTCCAAAAATTAGAAGAGGAGAGAACACTTCCCAACTTATTCTATGAGACCAATATGATCCTAGTACCAAAGACAGACAAAAATATAAGAAAATGACAGAATAATATCTCATGAATATAAAACAAAAGGAGAGGATACTAGAATACTCAAGTGTATTCAAGAATACTTGAAAACCCAATCCAGCAACATATAAAAAGTATTATATAACACAGCTAGGTGGTATTTATCCCAGGAATGCAAGGTTGGCTAAGCATCAGAAAATTAATGTAACACACTATATATCCATAGAAAAAAAGAGCAAAACCCAAATGGTCAATCTTAACAGAGACAGAAAAAACATTTGACAAAATCTGACACCCCTTTATGATGAAAACACAAAAAACCAGGAATAGAAATTAACTTCCTCAACCTGAATAAAGGGCATACATGAGACAAAACAAAACATCTAACAGCATACTTAATAAAAAATGAAAACTTTCCCCTTACGACTAGGCACAAGAGAAGGCCATTCATTCTCACCACTTCTATTCAACACTGTACTGGAGGTTCTAGCCAGGGCAATTAGGCAAGAAAAAGAAATAAAATGCATCCAGATAGGAAAGGAAGAAGTAGATCTATCTTTATTCACAGGTGACACAATCTTATATATTAAAAATCCTAATAAAATGACTAAAAAGTATTGGAACTAGGGGTACCTGAGTGGCTCAGCCACTTAAGTGTCTGACTCTTGGTTTTGGTTTGGGTCATGATCTCAGGGTCGTGAGACGGAGCTCTGCGTCAGGCTCCACACTCAGCATGGAGTTTGCTTGGGATTCTTTCCCTCTTCTTCCCCCTCCCCCTCTACCACTCCCCTCCCCCCCCCACACCACTTGCATGCTCCCATTCTCTCTCTAAAATAAATAAATAAAATCTTTTAAAAAAATGTTGGAACTAACAAGTTGAACAAGGCTGTAGGATACAAGATCAATATACAAAAACCAAATGTATTTCTGCACACTAGCAATGAGCAAACAATTCCATTTAAAAGACCATCAGAAAGAATAAAAAGCTTAGGAACAGATTTAACAAAAGAAATGTAAAATTTATAATACTCTTGAAATTACAAAACACTATTGAAAGAAACTAAAGATGATCCGAGTAAACTGGAGGACATCCCAAATAAATGAATTGGGAGACTTATGATGGCAATACTTCCCACATTAATCTTTAGATTTAGGGCAATCACTATAAAACTTCCAACTGGCTTACTCACAGAAACTGACAAGCTGATCCTAAAATTCATATGGGAATCCAAGAGACCCAGGATAGTTAAAACAGTCTTGTAAAAGAAGAACAAAGTTGGAGGACTCACACTTCCAGATTCAAACTCACTACAAAGGTACAATAAGAGAGTGTGGTACTGGCATAAGGCTATTCAATGGAATAAAATTGAAAATCCAGCGGTAAATCCTCACACTTATGGTCAACAGATTTCAACATGGGTGCGAAAGCAATTCAATGAGAAATGACTCGTCTTTTCAACAAATGGTACTGGGACAACCGGATAGCCTCATGCAAAAGAATGAAGTTTGACACCCTATCTCACACCATATACAAAAACGAACTTGAAATAGATCACAGACATAAATTTAAGAGTTAAAACTATAAAACTCATTTTATAGAAAACAAAGGGACAAATTTTTGTGAACCTGGATTTGGCAATGGTTTCTTAGATAGAAGAGCAAAGTATAAGTAACCAAGGATAAAAAGAGATAAATTGGACTTCCTCAAAATTAAAGTTTTGTGCTTCAAAAGACACTACCCGGAAAGTAAAAGAGGACCCGATTTGATAATAGAATTGCATCCAGAATATATAAGGAACTCCTACAACTCAATAATAAGATTGAAAATGGACAAAAGATTTGAGTAGACATTTCTTCACAGAACATATACGGATTGCCAATAAACACAGGAAAAGGTGTTCCGTGTCATTAGTCATTAGGGAAATGCAAATCAACCACAATGAGATAACACTTCACACCCACTAGGATGCCTGTCACAAACAAGACTGATAACAAGCGTTAATGAAAATGTGGAGCAATGTCCTCCATTGCTGGTGGGAATATAAAATGGTGGGCCATTTTGGAAAACAGCCTGGCAGTTCTTCGAATAAACAGTTACTACATGATCTTGCAGTTCGAGATAAATGAAAACACAGGTCTACACAAAAACTTGCACATGTTCATAGCAACATTATTCATAATCGCTAAAAAAGTGGAAACAGTCCAAATGTCCATCAAGTGATTAAAGGATAAAAATAATGTAGTTTATCCATAAATAAAATACTATTCAGCAATAAAAAGTCGTCAAATACTGATGCTACGATACGGATGAGACCTGAAAACGTTATTCTTAGTAAAGGAAGCCAGTCACAAAGGAATCCCTCGTGATTCATGATGTGATACATGATTCCATGTATATGAAATGTCTAGAACATGCAAATCTACAGAGACAAAAAATAGATTAGCGGTTGGCTAGAGCAGGGAGGGAGGGGAACAGGCCAGCTTTAGAGTGACAGCCAAAGAGCAGAGGATTTCTTTTTGAGGTCATGTCAATGTTATAAAGTCATAACGCTTATACAACTGTGACCATACTAACACATACTGAAGCGTACACTTTAAGTGTGAGAATTTTGTGGTAGGTGAATTACATCTCAGTGACACTTTGCACATGTACTTAGTCTTCTGATTTTCTACAGGTCTTACGTCCCCTCCTCACAGTAGAACTGAGTGCAAGAACAGATGTTTAACTGGAGCACCTAGTATATTAAGAGTGAACAGTAAGATCTAACGAAATGTATGCGAACAAATGACCAGGGTAAAAATCAAAACAATATTTTAAAATAGAAGCCTAAGGGTCATGGGATTATTTTTGCCGCCAGTGGAGGTCTTTTGCAATAGTTTTTGCACCTGTTACTTCCGTCAAATTTGGCCACTCCGGCCCTCGTCCAGTCCTTTCTAATTCCATGTCGCCTTACTTTGGTCACTTTAAATGTCCTCCTGCTTCCAGCTTTTCTCCCTTATTCTTTCTCAAACGTCTTTAGGGGCAGAAAATGATGAAAAAGGATAAAATCAAGCAACCATGAAGGCAGAGAGGAAATGAATAAATGAAACATCTAACTTATGCGACACAAAACACCGTTTTGGGCGAGCAGACCTGCCGTACGTCTGCATGATCAATAACGGGCAAAAAGCGGCTGGAATCCAAAGTGCGCAACAAGACAAGATTTATTACACGCTTACAAAAATTCAGTTTAGCTTTTAGCCTAATGTCCAGGCACTGCAGACACTGAATCTAATTTACTGTTTATTGGAATACTAACTTGTTGACAGCACATTTTATGTGCCTTTACTTATTTCATCATTAAGTATAAACACTCAGGAAAGTAATTTGATTTTATCTTTTTTTACTTAAAACCGTCAAACTTGCTTTAAAATATTCTTAGGGAGGCTAATTTATCATGATTATCATGTCTCGAAGTGGTCTGAAAACAAAAAGCCAGCAAATAAAAGCCCTAACAAATGTTGCCACTTGCCTCAGCCATTTAAATACCCAGATTACCGACCAAACCATAAAGCGACCTGTAAGAGACAAATAATGACTGCAGGATTTACCCCCCAAAAAGGTCAAATTTGAATTCATAATGGCTTCACACTATCATTTCTTCAGAAGGAGCCTTGGATTTAAATATTTTCCAAAATATTTTCCTTCTCAATTTTCCTATAAGACGATGCTACCTGAATGCAAAACAGAAATGTAACTACAGAGGTGATTTTGTTTTTGAATAAATGCAGTACTGAAATGAAGGCTGTTCCTCAAAGTTCTTCCAATGGAAGCTACTCATCCGTTCCAAGGATTCTGCCACTGGCCCACAATTTCCTCTGTAGGAATTAACCCATTTTGTATTGGAAAAAACCAAACAAACAAACCTCTCGTCACTGTATTGTTAGATTTGTTTTTATTAAAAATGGTATTTTCCCAGCCTATTGGCCTTTCCATGATAAGATGTGGCTTTGAAAAGACCTTTCACACTTTCAAAAAAATCAAACCTATTCTTTTTCTTTTTTTTTTTTTTGATTTATTTATTTATATATTTATTTATTTAAGATTTTAGTTATTTATTTGCCAGAAAGACAGAGAGAGAGAAAGAATGAGCACAAGCAAGGGAAGTGGCAGACAGAGGGAGAAGCAGGCTCCCCACTGAGCAGGGAGCCCGATGTGGGACTTGATCTCAGGACTTAAAGGGATGCACGTCTGCCACCACTAAAAATAGTCAAAAGAACACACAACAGGTCAGAAAGTTTTGAACGAGGGCAACATTACTGTGCTGTGGACATAACTTTCAAGGTCAATACAGCACTCATTTGATTTTGATTTGTGTCCTGTTACTAGAATGTTCCTCCTGTTACTAGAATGTTCATCTTACAGGAGGAGGTAAACAGGGAGGAGTCTAACTTCAGACTAGGTTCGCCAGATACTGTTTACCAGTGGTGAGGTATGATATGCTGTGACACCCTTCACTACCTTCATATGCTATGGTGTGGTAATTCTCCCTCTGGTTAGAAGGACTTCCCCGAGATGCACAGGATACAAGAAAACAAAACAAAACAAAAAAACCTCTTCAGCTCCACATCGTCCACGGCCACACTTTTACTAGAACCATAGAGCAAATACTGACTTTAGGTCACCTTGCAATTATTCCCTTGGTCATGCGATACGGGGCTAAGATTTACAGAAACATGACTAAGACGGGGCTCTTCTGGGAAAGTCAGGTGGTAAATCCAGCCCAGGGAGGACGGGCTGGTCTGCGTGGTCATACACAATCACCAGAAAGAGGGTCCAACAGTGTGATGTAGGACGATGCTTCACCCAAAGCCTCATGAGGATGACTAACAGCTCGCACCTGAGGCCCTGTGTCTTGGGAGACTTGGCCTCTGGACAGCCCTCACCATTATGATGTGATAGTAAAGAAAACTAAATCACGGACTCAGGCGGGACCTCTGACTTTCTAGGCCTAATGAACGTGCAGACAGAGAGAGGGTGTGAGGAGTTGCTGGGGGCAGAGAAAGAGCCGCGAGCCAGAAGCCACGGAGCGCGCACCCGTGTTGAGTATGAGCTGGAGGAGGTCACTCCATAAGGCAACGGCAGCCAGGCTGTAGCCGGGGACCGGTTTCCGTCAGTGCCAGCGCACCCACCACCACGTCTGTGCCTGAGAGAAAACCCCAAAGCTGGCGCTGTTCCCGTCGCTGGCATTCGGCAACTGCGGGTTCGGAGCGCCCCTCTGGGTGCACCTGTGCCCGTCTTCCTGCTGTGACGCCCTGCACTACCTTCTTGCCGCTCTCCTTGCTCCCACTCCAGTCACAGCACTGAGGCAAGCGAACTTTTCAAAATGCAGATCCGATCCCCAGAGCTAAGATTTCCTCTTACTCTCCCAGACGCTACATAAAGTAACTTATTTATCAGGAATATTATCTCTATTTTGTAAATGAAAAAGTCACTTGTCCCAAGTCCCAGAGGTAGCAAGGAGTAGAGGTGGGATCTGAACCCGGGCTATTAACTTGATGGTGCTTCCCACGCATCCTAGCAGCCTGAAGATAGGATCTAGAATCTGTGATCTGCTT